>NC_064928.1:249606065-250983565 GCF_023897955.1 Schistocerca gregaria
GTAATGTGACCATCGCACAGATTCCTAAACGGAAGACATCGCAATAGAAATCCTTGGAATAGAGAAGCAACTGAAAAAGAAAAACAAGTAAGTCATCAGGTCCAGAAGAAATCCCAGTTCGGTTTTACAAAGAGAACTGTACGGCAGCGGTTCCTTACTTAGGTTGCATTTACCGCGAGTCTCTAGCCCAGTGCAAAGTCCCAAGTGACTCAAAACAAACGCAGGTGACTCCTGTACATAAGAATTGTAAAACAACAGACGCGCGAAATTACAACCCATTATCCTTAAAATCGACTGACTAGAGAATTCTTGAACGTATTCTCAGTTTGAATTAAATAAATTTTATTGAGGTTCTGTCGGCAAATCAGAAGGATTTGAAAAATGGCACCGCTCGTGGGGAAATTCAGCTTGCCATTTTCTCACATAACACTCTCCGACCCATGGGTGAAACGCAACAGACAGATTACACAGTCCTAGATGCGTGAAGAGTTTGACACAGCACTGAAAGACCTGAGTCGAAACAAGGCCCCCGGAGTAGACAACATTGTATTGGAACTACTGAAGGCCTTGGGAGAGCTAGTCCTGACAAAACTCTACCATCTGGTGAGAAGATGTGCGAAACAGGCGAAATATCCTCAGACTTCCAGAAGAATATAATAATTCCAATCCCAAAGAAATCAGGTGTTGACAGATGTGAAAATTACCGAACAATAAGTTTAATAAGCCATAGCTGCAAAATACTAACACGAATTCTTTACAGACGATGGAAAAACTAGTAGAAGCCGACCTCGGGGAAGATCAGTTTGGATTCCGTGGATATACTGGAACACGTGAGGCAATACTGACCTTACGACTTATCTTAGAAGAAAGATTAAGGAAAGGCAAACAAACCTACGTTTCTAGCATTTGTAGACTTAGAGAAAGCTTTTGACAATGTTGACTGGAATACTCTCTTTCAAATTCTAAAGGTGGCAGGGGTAAAACACAGGGAGCGAAAGGCTATTTACAATTTGTACAGAAACCAGATGGCAGTTATAAGAGTCGAGGGGCATGAAAGGGAAGCAGTGGTTGGGAAGGGAGTAAGACAGGGTTGTAGCCTCTCCCAGATGTTATTCAATCTGTATATTGAGCAAGCAATAAAGGAAACAAAAGAAAATTTCCGAGTAGGTATTAAAATCCATGGAGAAGAAATAAAAACTTTTAGGTTCGCCGATTGCATTGTCATTCTGTCAGAGACAGCAAGGGACTTGGAAGAGCAGTTGAATGGAATGGACAATGTCTTGAGAGGAGTATATAAGATGAACATCAACAGAAGCAAAACGAGGATAATGGAATGTAGTCGAATTAAGTAGGGTGATGCTGAGTGAATTAGATTAGGAAATGAGACACTTAAAGAAGTAAAGAAGTTTTGCTATTTGGGGAGCAAAATAACTGATGATGGTCGAAGTAGACAGGATATAAAATGTACACTGGCAATGCCAAGGAAAGCGTTTCTGAAGAAGAGATACTTGTTAACATCGAGTATAGATTTAAGTGTCAGGAAGTCTTTTCTGAAAGTATTTGTATGGAGTGTAGCCATGTATGGAAGTGAAACATGGACGATAAATAGTTTGGACAAGAAGAGAATAGAAGCTTTCGAAATGTGGTGCTACAGAAGAATGCTGAAGATTAGATGGGTAGATCACATAACTAATGAGGAAGTATGAAATAGGATTGGGGAGAAGAGAAGTTTGTGGCACAACTTGACAAGAAGAAGGGATCTGTTGGTAGGACATGTTCTGAGGCATCAAGGGATCACCAATTTAATATTGGAGGGCAGTGTGGAGGGTAAAAATCGTAGAGGGAGACCAAGAGATGAATACACTAAGCAGATTCAGAAGGATGTAGGTTGCAGTAGGTACTGGGAGATGAAGCAACTTGCACAGGATAGAGTATCATGGAGAGCTGCATCAAACCAGTCTCAGGACTGAAGACCACAACAACAACATAATAATTTCTCTGTGTAAGTTTCGAGGGCAAAGAAATATAACAAAATGATCTAAAGATACGACAAGATACGCTCTTTTGTTAACTTTTTGGTCGTATTCTCTTCTTCTCTTGTCTTGGTTGCGTGTAGTCGGATATCGTGCGAGTGCTGACAAATGTAAGCATATTTGTACTAATTAAGCAGGTAATATATTGATTTAATATTATTTTTCAGTTTTGATTTGTAAGAGGTGATCCCGATTTCACGTCCGCCTTCCTTGCATTAATCTGCATACGAGTAATTTACAGTGCAACAATGACAGCGGTCGATGCAGCCTACTACGCCATTACGTGGCGATATAACTTATGAACATCAGCGGAAGCGGAAAACTCGCCAGCTGTTAACACAATCTAAGTTTTTCTCCACAGCCGCCCGACGTCGCAGAAAATAAGTACCCGTAATGTTCTTATTTTCAGGACCACATCCGAGAGCCACAGACAGGACTCCCACTACAATGCATTGGTTAACGGAGGTAAGAAGAAATACTCTCACGTGTGTGTGGGCCGCAATTGTAAGTAACAACTAAAGATTTTTGCTTTAAAGTGAACTGACTAGCCGAGAAAATTAATATGAAAACTTTATTCCATTGTTCAACTTATATGCTCATGTATTAAGATTCGGCGAGTCTAACGTTCATTAACGTAACAAATAATTGCCACTGAGGATTAATATTGTTAAAAAAAAAGAGAGCTTCACAAAAGCATTTAATTGTAAATCAAAATTGAATGAAATATCATTTTGATTAAGGCCCACCGCGCAAGTCGGTAACAATCACCATTACCAATCAATTTCTGTAGTAAATAACAAATTTAAATTACGACGGCCGACGGACGCGAGATGTGATAAATTGCAGCTGCCACTAAATGTAGAGAAATGTGGGTCAGTGTGTATAAGAGGGAAGAACGATCCCGTTGTGTTCGAATACGGCATTAGTAACGCACTGCTTGACATAGTCACGTCAAATATCCTGGTGTAACGTTGCAAGTCTGTATGAAATGCAACGATCATATGAAGAATGTAGGATTGTAGTAGGGTAGGCCAACGGTCGACTTCGGGTTATCGGGAGAGTTTTAGGAACGTGTAGTTGATCTGTGAAGGAGATTTCACGTCGAACACTAATGCGACCCATTGTTTAGTACTGATCAAGTAATCGGCTTAAACGATGGAATCCAAGCAATTCGCTGGTAGGACAGGCTGTTGGAATCGATTCCGGTTGGCTCGATCAACACGCAAATATCACGGAGGTTGTTCAGGATCTCAACTGAGAATAGCTGGTGGGAAGGCGTCGTTCTTTTCGAGGAGCACTACTGAGAAAACTTTGAGAATCGGTACTTGGAACTGACTGCCTAATTACATTTCGTATTAGGAGCAAAAAGAAAAGAGAAATAAGCGCTCGTATGGAGACATACTGACAGCAGCTTTTGTCTCGCTCTGTTTGCTAGTGGAACAGTACCACTGGTAGTGGTTCAGGGTACAGTCGGGACCTGGACACTTCATACATCTAAGGACAACTGTCCTGTTAGTTGTCGTTAGATGTTTATTAATCATTTAGAGAAAAAAATAGCAGCACTGAGTTCTTGAAGAATATAATTTTAATTTGCAGGCGGTGTTTACATGGTTTTTCAAGTTAGTAAAAGGTAATGAGCAAGATGTGCTGGATTTGTTAGATGAGTTTAGTAATTTAGATCCCAATAATTTGAATCCTAACATCAGCTTCACAGCTGAATTCGAGAAGGATAACAGCCTCTATTGCCTCGACCTGAAGTAAAAAAGATAGTTCCGGCTATTAGACATGGTGCTGTGAAAACATATTTTTAAATGTACCGCATAATGGCTGCTAATTGTTAACAGTCAGAGATCACTGTTACGCGCTCCGCAGCAGCTGGAGACATGCTAAAAATTTTCATTAAATATTCTTTTCATAAGATAAATGTGGCGTGGGTTCTTGAAATAACACACGAAGATCACTTTACACTTATATATTCTTGCTAGGACACAGAGTACACCATTAAATGTTTGCAATTACGTTACGGCAGAAACAAATGCTAGCGCAGCACAATAGCTTGCGTACCTTATTCCAGCTGACACCAGAACGAACAGAACAAAACAGGCTAGACAGAAGAGCGAGTATTGCATTGTGTTTTATACTCTTACAAAGATCATAATACTTCTTTTAATTACTTACACATTATAATCTCATACATTAAAAATGTCTTTTCTGCATCTATCGATCTATATTATATATTTTTACAGTTAGTGTTATTACCTTTCGCCGATAAATCGATGTTTGCAGTTCATTTTGAGTCACTTACAGTCATTTTTATTTAAGTTTCACCTCGATAATGGTGAATATTGCAAAAGGGACACTACAACACACATCCATGCTCGAAGCAGGATTCGAACCTGCGACCGTAGCGGTCGCGCGGTTCCAGACTGTAGCGCCTAGAAGCGCTCGGCCACTACTGCCGGCAATACCACGTTCTAACTTTTGAAGATACGGTAAAAGTACCCCAATATGTAGTTAAAAGGTTTAAAAATGGACATTCGTGAAACATGTTTGACGTAGGACTGTTTTAAGCGTAGAGGGGCTAATGCACCAACCGACCGACCGACCGACCGCCTAACCGACAGATTGGGCGGTTGACCGACCTACTGACGAACTTCCCTTGTCCTTGTCGGGATGTCGGGCGGGTAGGACCATACGACAGCCGATACCCCCCTCTTCCCCCCCCCCCACCCCCCCATCAATGTAGCCAATAAATTGTGTGTAGCGCTGTCTTGCGACAAAAGTTCGTCGACTTTTGTCACTGCGCTCGAGTTTAAATGCTGTTCCACAGATTGCAAGGCGGCCGTATCTTTGACGGGGTTTCTGAAGAAATCTAAAGACTGGAGATGTTTGTAAGACACGCCGTGCGAGGAGTATAGCAATGGAGATGCAAGGCATGAAGCACTTCCTTGATTTTCTAACGAATCCGCAATGGTTCGTGTGGCACACAGACTAAAATACTTATATGAAATAGAAAAGGAAAAGAAAGGGAACGGATGGGTGGAAATTCGTGACTTACAGCCAAACAGGGCACTGTGGTAACGCAAAGGTGAAAGGTGAAAATTGGTGCTGCACCGTGGGCGATTTCCTTAACATCATCGGCCATCCGGACTTGGTCCCTGGCCGACACAAATTTCCAACATTTCGCGAGCTGCAGTGCGACGCTCCTCTCTCACTAAGACCCTACTTGCAGATTATTGATTCCCGTTGGAGTTCAGTCGATATTAGTATGAGCAGGAGATCCTGGGTTCGAGTCCCGGTCGGGGCACACATTTTCAGCTGTCCACATCGAGGTATATCAACAACACCTGTCGGCAGCTGAGGTTTTCAGTTAGTCATCATTTATTCTAGAGAAAAGCTGCACGGTCATCAACAGTAACTGTTCTTTCGATAACAAGTTACTGTCAAAAAAATGGTTCAAATGGCTCTGAGCACTATGGGACTCAACTGCTGTGGTCATTAGTCCCCTAGAACTTAGAACTGCTTAAACCTAACTAACCTAAGGACGTCACACACATCCATGCCCGAGGCAGGATTCCAACCTGCGACCGTAGCAGTCGCACGGTTCCGGACTGCGCGCCTAGAACCACGAGACCACCGCGGCTGGCCAAGTTACTGTCTTCGTATATAACGATATTAGTGTGTCGACGCTGAAAGAAACGTAGCGGAGCCGCCGTGCACCTACAGAAATGTGTATACTTCATAGCTGTCTGCTATGTCGCCCTTGTCCACCAGGACACCACTCAGAGAAGTACAAACAGAGTAAAATGTATATGTTTTGTGACCAAAAGTCCGCGATCTTCTGTATTTCGGTTTTATTTCCGATATTTACCGGAAATTAAATCTAAAAACCGAAATACAGCCGGTCGTGGTGGCCGAGCGGTTCTAGGCGCTACAGTCTGGAAGTGCGCGACCGCTATAGTCGCAGGTTCGAATCCTGCCTGGGGCATGGATGTGTGTGATGTCCTTAGGTTAGCTAGGTTTAAGTAGGTCTAAGTTCTAGGAGACTGATGACCTCAGATGTTAAGTCCCATAGTGCTCAGAGCCATTTGAACCGAAATACAAAACTGAGTAGATCCTATACTTCTTTTCCGGTACGTACGGAAGTAAAACCTAAAAACCGAAATATCGACAGCCAAAGGATGCTTAGTCGTAAAATATACTAGCTTCGTTGTTGTAAGTATTAAAGAACTCCATCCTACACCTAAACCTTCTCCTATTAAGAGTAAAATGTGGGACTTATTTTTTTTACAGTTCTAAAAGTTGCTGATTGCTTAATTTCTCATATATCTGTGGCTGTACTTATTACATGATGTGCGTCACCGCCATTTGTAGTCTTCCTTCTTCTCGTCGTTAATGAGTTTCTTAAGCTTACAGGGGCATCTTTTATGCTAAACACATAAATAAATAACTGCAATTTATACGAACGTCTTTTGTTTTATTTGTTTTGCTTTGCCACGACGTATTTCCTCAGCCAACTATGAAACAAGCTGCGTATTTGAGGAATGATTTTCATTAATAAATGTGGGGATAGAACAACGCTGAATTTGAGGTCATCTTAACTAGTGCCAGTGGCTAGAAACCGTATTGTACCTAATTGTCTCTCTCACGACTATATTCTCTTTCGTTACGAACGGTTTGATGATGTTCAAGATCTCCAAAATTAGTGACTCACAATTCTTAGATAATTAATGAAAAACATTGGCTCCCAGCTGCTTAAGTAACAGAACATTAGGCTTTTCTTTGCCCGTAGTTATCTGTCAGCTATTTTTGGCCTTGTTAATTCTAAAATATGATACTGCGTGAAGAGTTTGACAAAGCACTGAAAGACCTGAGTCGAAACATTAGAACTACTGACAGCCTTGGGAGAGCCAGTCCTGACAAAACTCTATCATCTGTTGAGCAAGATGTGTGAGACAGGCGAAATACCCTCAGACTTCAAGAAGAATATAATAATTCCAATCCCAAAGAAAGCAGGTGTTGACAGATGTGAAAATTACCGAACTATCAGTTTAACAAGTCACAGCTGCAAAATACTAACGCCAATTCTTTACAGAAGAATGGAAAAACTGGTAGAAGCCGACCTCGAGGAAGATCAGTTTGGATTCCGATGAATTGTTGGAGGCAATACTGACCCTACGACTTATCTTAGAAGAAAGATTGAGGAAAGGCAAACCTACATTTCTAGCATTTGTAGACTTAGAGAAAGCTTTTGACAATGTTGACTGGAATACTCTCTTTCAAATTCTGAGGGTGGCAGGGGTAAAATACAGGAAGCGAAAGGCTATTTCCAATTTGTACAGAAACGAGATGGCTCTTATAAGAGTCGGGGGGCATGAAAGGGAAGCAGTGGTAGGGAAGGGAGTGAGACGGGGTTGTAGCCTCTCCCCAATGCTATTCAATCTGTATATTGAGCAAGCACTTAAGGAAACAAAAGAAAAATTCGGAGTAGGTATTAAAATCTATGGAGAAGTAATAAAAACTTCGAGGTTCGCCGATGACATCGTAATTCTGTCAGAGACAGCAAAGGACCTGGAAGAGCAGTTGAACGGAATGGACAGTGTCTTGAATGGAGGGTATAAGATGAACATTAACAAAAGCAAAACGAGGTTAATGGGATGTAGTCGAATTAAATAGGGTGATGCTGAGAGAATTAGATTAGGAAATGAGACCCTTAAAGTAGTAAAGGAGTTTTGCTATTTGGGGAGCAAAATAACTGACGATGGTCGAAGTAGAGAGGATATAAAATGTAGACTAGCAATGGCAAGGAAAGCCTTGAAATTTGTTAACATCGAGTATTAATTTAAGTGTCAGGAAGTCGTTTCTGAAAGTATTTGTATGGGGTGTAGCCATGTATGGAAGTGAAACTTGGACGATAAATAGTCTGGACAAGAAGAGAATAGAAGCTTTCGAAATGTGGTGCTACACAAATATGCTGAAGGTTAGATGGGTAGATACATAACTAATAAGGAGGTATTGAATAGAATTGGGGAGAAGAGAAGCTTGTGGCACAACTTGACTAGAAGAAGGGATCGGTTGGTAGGACATGTTCTGCGACATCGAGGGATCAGCAATTTAGTATTGGAGGGCAGCGTGGAGGGTAAAAATCGTAGAGGGAGACCAAGAGATGAATACACTAAGCAGATTCAGAAGGATGGAGGCTGCAGTACGTACTGGACGATGAAGAAAGAGAGAGTAGCATGGAGAGCTGCACCAAACCAGTCTCAGGACTGAAGACCACAACAACAACAACAATTTTAAAATAGCCAAAGAGAACATCCGCTTTCGTTCCTGTGTAAAACCAAGCGGGATCTCGTAGAACATAAACTCAGTGAACGTAAGATAGACACAACACAAGAACAAGGCGGAGGTGTAATCGCTGAGTGCAATCGGTCGGCATGTCTGTAGGCTGACACCAAATCCGTCGGTCTGTCGGCCAATAAGTTGGTGCGTGTGTAGGGAGGGGCCTCGGTGTGGCTCTCTAGCCACTACGTCACCAGATGGCGTCGTTTTCCTCAGCTCCGGAACACGTTGCTCTACCAGCAGTTGGAAACATCGGCGGGCGGTTAGCGGGGCAGACGCTGAAAACATCAAAGCGGTATGCGTCTGTAGAGTGTTGTCACTAAGCTAAAATAAAGAAAGCAGTGCAGCTGCAAATCGTTCTGCTCATTGGGCAGTTTGTCTGGATGATTCAAGTGACGTGCGAAACCTTCAAGTTGCTCCGTTAGATTAAGGAAACGATTCTTTGGAGATTTGTGCTTTACTTGCACGTGATGTTATAAATTTTGTACTGCCGTAGCTAAACAGATATTTTTTGTGATTTTTTTTCCCTATTTTAACTGTCACATACATCCGTTTCTCGTGCGGATGGTTTTGTTCCTCGGAAATAGTTGCATTTTACATTTGACTGCCTCCCATATTTTGGTTGTCAATGGCTAAAGCAAGGTGCACCTGGCGCTTGTTCGAAGATGTCAGATTCGTGCTGTTTTTCGAGTTCCGCCAAGGACAGTTTTGAAAATATGTTAATCATGGCACTAAGGTGAGCTCTTTTATGTTGCTTGGGGTCGCAGGAATTAAGTTATCCGAAAACGTCGTTTTTCTGTTTTTTAGTCTTACGTTATTTTGTAAAAAATTTACTTAGTGCACACCTCTTGCATTTTTCGTTGTTAATTTACAATATTTGTGCACAGTATGCATTACAATACTCGTGTTACACATAACACAGTTGACTTTACGTTAGATTAAGTTTTTGTGATAAAAAGTCACTTTTAACTTCGCCGCGAACGTAAACATTAGGCTACGCTACGGTTAAATGGCATTCACATTCGTCCGTTTCATCAAATTTCAGCCGCGCGGGATTAGCCGGGCGGTCTCATGCGCTGGAGTCATGGACTGTGCGGCTGGTCCCGGCGGAGGTTCGAGTCCTCCCTCTGGTATGGGTGTGTGTGTTTGTCCTTAGGATCATTTAGATTTAGTAGTGTGTAAGTCTAGGGACTGATTAGTTTAGCAGTTAAGTCCCATAACATTTCTCACAAATTTGAACATCAAATGTCAAACGAATTATCATTTTGTACCAAACCTAGGCCTCGGTCTACCCTACAGATAAATCTGTCGGCTCACTCAAGGTTTCAAGGGGGGCGAGCGGGTTCCAGATTACACTGAAGGCAGTTGCTTTTAGAATAGCTCGTAGCCCCATTCCCTTACAGCTGAACCGTGATACTAATTTTTGGTTGTTCGGTGAATTTGGCTGCTAGGTGTTAGATGTATTACTTCCCTTCTTAAAATACTGTTTCTCATCTAAATTGAAGCTGCCTTAAAATAATCAAAATAGAATAATCAATCATGAGTGTCGTCGATGTAAGTTTTGTACCTGTGATAGGTGGGCAATTAGCGACAAATTATTTTCGAGCTGTACCATCATTCAAGAAGAGTGAAATATACTTTAGCATTGCTAGAACGTTCTTCTGTTTATAAAATTTTTCACTGAAATTAAGCTGAAACTTGAATTGAAGTAGCTCTTATAGCTTTCACGTGTTTCTCCAAAACTGACAAGTTACTTTTTTCAGTTAACAGATCTTGCTTTATAACATCCAGTGTTCAACTGGGTATTTTGGTATACAGATCCATTGTGACCAGAGATTAGATTAGTACTTGTACCATAGATCATGAACACGACACTTCGTAATGTGGAACGTGTCAGGTTAATAAAATGTGTCTATACAAGGTATTACATTAGACAAAATATTACATGACACTTAATATTTCTTTGTTGGGTTTGGGGAAATTACCCACTTACTATATCCAAAAATTCATCTAATGAGTAGGAGTTGCCACTAAATACTTTGTTTCCTTTTAAATGTTATATGGCTGTCAGACTTTTGATGCTATTAGGTAAGTGACCAAAGACTTCTGTGGCAGCATAATTTACCCCCTTCTGAGCGAAAGTTAGATTTAACCTTGAGTAGTGAAAATCCTTTCTCCTAGTGTTCTAGCCACTTACACTGCTATTACTTTTGAATGGTTAATAACAAGTTTCATAAGTGAATATATATATTTAAGAACTTTCCACATTGAAGCGCGTCGGCAATCGTAATTATCTAAATAAATTATGAATAATCCGCCTCGATTGCGAAATCGAGGCGGATTATTCATAATTTATTTGAATATATATATATTGCGAGGCTACAGCGAAGGTCTCTAGCTCTTTAGGTAAGTTTCTGCAGAATCTTGGATGAGCTCCAGCAATTATTCTGATTACCAAACAAATTGAGATGGCATAACGTGCTTTAAGCAGAAAATTACTGCGTGTATATTTTGAAACGTCTACGCTAGTTTAAACTTGTATATTTTAAGTCTGCTTCGTTAGTTTCCAGCTAGCCACATTTTTGGTGCAGTTTTATTTTTACTCTTGCTTATGTTCTCGGATACAAATTTACAAAGCGACGTTTTTAGACTTCAGTAAATAAAAATTATATTCTACGCAGCTAGTCTTTTAAGCTGGTCTAAGATTTTTCGACCGGATCCTTATTTATGGAGCCGGTGTTCTTATAACCCACAGAACTGGATGTAACTGTGTAACTACAGTTTGTATGGTATATGTTTGTATAAGGGGTCACCCTTATACAAATTTACAATTTGTACAGAAACCAGATGGCAATTAGGAATCGAGGGACTTGAAAGGGAAGCGGTGGTTGGGAAGGAAGTGAGACAGGGTTGTAGCCTCTCCCAGATGTTATTCAATCTGTATATTGAGCAAGCAGTAAAGGAAACGAAAGAAAAGTTCGGAGTAGGTATTAAAATCCAGGGAGAAGAAATAAAAACCTTGAGGTTCGCCGATGACATTGTAATTGTCAGATAACAAAGGAGTTGGAAGAGCAGTTGAACGGAATGGACAGTGTCTTGAAAGGATATAAGATGAACATCAACAAAAGTAAAACGAGGATAATGGAATGTAGTCGAATTAAGTCGGGTGATGCTGAGGAATTAGATTAGGAAATGGGACACTTAAAGTAGTAAAGGAGTTTTGCTATTTTGGGAGCAAAATAACTGATGATAGTCGAAGTAGAGATGATATAAAACGTAGTCTGGCAAGGAAAGCTTTTCTGAAGAGAAATTTAACATTGAGTATAGATTTGTCAGGAAGTTGTTTCTGAAAGTATTCGTATGGAGTTTAGCCATTTATGGAAGTGAAACATTGACGATAAACAGTTTGGACAAGAAGAGAATAGAAGCTTTCGAAATGTGGTGCTACAGAAGAATGCTGAAGATGAGATGGGTGGATCACATAATGTGGTGTTGAATAGGATTGGGGAGAAGTATGTGGCACAACTTGACTAGAAGAAGGGATTGGTTGGTAGGACACGTTCTGAGGCATCAAGGGATGACTAATTTATCACTGGAGGGCAGCGTGGAGGGTAAAAATCGTAGAGGGAGACCAAGAGATGAATACACTACGCAGATTCAGAAGGATCTAGGCTGCAGTAGGTACTGGGAGATGAAGCTTGCACAGGATAGAGTAGCATGGAGAGCTGCATCAAACCAGTCTCAGGACTGAAGACCGCAACAAGAACAAGGGGTCACCAGCGCAGTTCTAACACCAAACTGTTGCGAGGAAATGGCACGTGGAAGTTCTTTGCGATAGAAATGATCCACATGTTTTATTTTGCTGGAAATAGTACAGAATAAATCTGCTATTAAAATAACTTTCGATCCTTTTAGCGAAATTAACTTAATCAGATGTAAACAGGCTAACATTATGGGTTTGGGGTCCGAAGTGGGTATAAGCAGGTTACCCGCTTGGGTGAGCTACTTTCAGGTTCACCCCTGGGAAACCACCTGTCATTGATGAACGTCACCCCAGGAGTTCACCAGTCACCTCCCTATGCCTACCGCAACACGATCGGAGACGTGGTTCTACCGTCCAGAGCTGTGACAGGGTGACTGAGATCGCCGGAGGAGCTACATACTTCACCAGCATCTCACTTGATTCGTTCAATATGAGAATGCTGGGCAGAGGTCTTTTAATTTTTATTTGTACTAGCCTTTTATATTTCCACTGACGTGTAGGGATCTGTTTACCGCTATTACCGCGGGCAGGAGATCTCGGCCAGGACAGGTATAGCAGCACTGTCAGGCACCAGGCTGGTGAAGATTATACCGCAGGTTTTTCGGTTGCTGCTGGATAGTTTGTCCGCAACCAGTGGTGTCCACGACCATACCGCACCACGTCCAGATTCTGGGGGAGGGCTTAAAAAGGGCAGCTAATAAAATATTTGTGGACATTAATCACTGGTGCCTCGCCAATTCTTTGTCACTAAACTTTGAAAAACACACTACATGCAGCTCAGAACTTTTAAGGGGTGTCCCACGAGTATATGCCTAACATACGATGACAAGCAGGTAGAGGTGGACCGTGTTAAATTCTTGGGATTAAAAGTTGATAAATAAAACTGGGACGAGCACCCCACAGAACTGCTTAGCAAATCTCTATTTGCAATGCGAATTATGAAGACATAGGGGATGTAAAAATGAAAAAGCTGGCATACTATGCTTGCTTTCGTTCCATAATGTCATATGGGATTATTTTTTGCGGTAATTCATCAAGCCAAGCTAAAGTTTTCCGGGCACAAAGACGTTCTGTAGGAGTTATATGTGAACTCAAGAACATCCTGCAGAAGTCTGTGTAGGGAATTGGGGATACTGACTACTGCTTCCCAATATATTTATTTCTTAATAAAATTTGTCATTAAAAACATCACTTTTTCAAACCAACATCTCAATTCATGGAATCAATACTAGAAATAAGAATAATCTTCAAGGATTTAAAGTCACTTAGTCTTGTACAAAAAGCGTGTGTGTACACAATCTAACTTCTCCATCAGTTAAGTGCAGTAATGTATTCATTGTAAATAAGTATTTAGTAGTTGTATTACACGTTTAGTACCTTATAATTTTAACAACTCAAACAAGTAAGCTAATGTACTATTCCACAGGTCCCAACTGGCATGGGCGTCATTTTTAAATGAACGCTATATGAAAGAATCATTTTACAATACTAATGCACTGAATTTAAAATAGTTATTTATTTATAAGGTACTAAACGTGTAATACAACTACTAAATACTTATTTACAATGAATACATTACTGCACTTAACTGATGGAGAAGTTAGATTGTGTACACACACGCTTTTTGTACAAAACTAAGTGACTTTAAATCCTTGAAGATTATTCTTATTTCTAGTATTGATTCCATGAATTGAGATGTTGGTTTGAAAAAGTCTAATCCAATTTATCAGGCAGGCGGCCCAATTTTCACTGGGGTCTTCATAGATACTGGAGGACTCTATAGGGGCGTATTTTGTAGGGCTGTGCTACACAGTGTGTTTGGTTGGAAGCATCAGAATTTTACTGTGACGTCACTCAGAGCTCCTAAAAACACAGGCTGGCGCATCCGCCATTTTGTTTCCCAACGAATGCTAAACACACAAAGTAGCTTATGCGAACTGTTTTGGCTAAAGTTTTCTGAAATATTTTTACAAGTTTCCTGCACAGCTATTTTGAGCTTTCATTCCGCTAATGTTTACATCGATAAACTCACAAATCACTCACAAATGGATTACTCACAAATCTCGCATTTTATTTGCTTATTGTTGCTTTTCTTTGCTGTCCGAATGAAGAATAAAGGTGCAATAAACAAGTATATTTCTGTGATAGAATGGCGTACTAGGTTTTATTTTCTTCGTGGAATTCGAATTAAATAGTCGATAAAGGGGGTTATTGAATCATGAACCAGGCTGTTATAAATAGTTGGCGCGGCTGCACCTAAAGTGCATATTTGCGCAATAACCAGGTATAAATACGAAACTCAGCAAACACGGCACTTGTAATCGAATGAAGATTTACTTCGTTAAATCTCTACGACAGAAAAGAACACACTTAACACTTACACGCTACACAATTCCTTCTCAAAGGTAAACCACAAGTGTAAATATGGAGAATGGCTAAAACTGACAAAGGGCCGACTATCTGCACGGTTAATTCCAACCTTCTGCATTTCTCCAGTTTAATACGAAGTAAACAATTTGTGCACTGCTCCACTCATCCCACGTTACTTAAGTTCATGTAGAATAATTTCATGATTCACACAGTTAAAAGCCTTCCAGAGATCACAAAAACGCAATGGCTGATGTTCGGTTATTCAGAGCATTTAGTATTTGATCAGTGAAAACACACAGCTCTTTCTGTTGAGAAGCCTTCTTGAAAAATATTGTTCTGTTAGTAATTCATTTTTACAAATATATCAACCTACATTTGAATACATTACTTTATCAAGAATTTTGATAAAATTGTCAAAAGTGAGTTTGGGCGGTAGTTGTTAGCATCGAACATATCCTTCCTTTTTATGCAATGATTTAACAATAGTATATTCTAGTCTATCTGAAGAAATGCCCTGTTTCAGTTAGGTGCTACGTATGTGGCTGAGAATCCTACTTATCTTGGGGACAGGCTTTAAGTACTCTGCTGGAAATGCCATCAATTCCATTTGAGCTTTTGCTTCTGAATGAATTATTTTCCTAATATCAGTAGGAGAGTTTGGTTGAATTTGTTTTAGCAAATTGCGAAGGTACTGCCTCCTCCAAATACAGCCTTACATTTTCTAATGAACAGCTGGATCCTATTTTCTCTACAACAGTTAAAAATGATTATTACAAATATTTTCTGCCTCTTTAACAAATTTTCACTGACTTTGACAGAAATAGTCTTTCTGTGCTCTTGGTTGTCTTGTTTCCCTTTTAACAATATTCCAGATTATTTAAATTTTGTCACAGGTGCTAATCTCAGACATAATGCACATACTTCTCGATTTTTATTAACTTTAACACAGTAGTTTTTACAATGTTAGGCTGTTTCTGGATCATTACTCCTCCTAGCTAAAAGATAAGTTCCCTTTCTGTTTAAAAGCTATTATTCATTTAGTAAGCCAAGGCTTTTTAGATAGTTTCTTATAAATGTTTCACTGTTTGCTTTGGTAAACTGTTTTCAAATATACTAACAAAGGTATAATGAAACAGGTTAAATTTTAAATTGGCATTAGTTTCCCTGTAGACCTCATCCCAGTCTAAATGTTGCGAGGTTTGCCTAAAATGTTGCGAGGTTTGCCTAAAATGTTGCGAGGTTTGCCTAAAATGTTGCGAGGTTTGCCTAAAATGTTGCGAGGTTTGCCTAAAATGTTGCGAGGTTTGCCTAAAATGTTGCGAGGTTTGCCTAAAATGTTGCGAGGTTTGCCTAAAATGTTGCGAGGTTTGCCTAAAATGTTGCGAGGTTTGCCTAAAATGTTGCGAGGTTTGCCTAAAATGTTGCGAGGTTTGCCTAAAATGTTGCGAGGTTTGCCTAAAATGTTGCGAGGTTTGCCTAAAATGTTGCGAGGTTTGCCTAAAATGTTGCGGGGTTTGCCTAAAATGTTGCGGGGTTTGCCTAAAATGTTGCGGGGTTTGCCTAAAATGTTGCGGGGTTTGCCTAAAATGTTGCGGGGTTTGCCTAAAATGTTGCGGGGTTTGCCTAAAATGTTGCGGGGTTTGCCTAAAATGTTGCGGGGTTTGCCTAAAATGTTGCGGGGTTTGCCTAAAATGTTGCGGGGTTTGCCTAAAATGTTGCAGCTGTTAAATCATTAATTGAATGCACTATTTTGGAGGACTGTTTTGCATTACTGTATGGAGCTATATAATATACTGTAACTATTCGAACCGGGGATCTCCTTGTTACAAGGCAGGTGCTGGAACCACTGTGCCATACGGTACACAGTGTAATGGGAGTGTGGATAGACCGTGAGGCGTACTGAGGCAGTCCGCGCAACAAGCAGGAGATCCAGAGTTCGAATCCCAGTCTGGTACACATTTTCGCTTGTCGCCCTGATCCCACCTAACGCTCTGCTGCAGCTGATAGCGGTGATCCCCCTTCAATTTACAAACGGTGATTCACAGCAGTTGGATATGGGTGGCGTCTGTACTTTCGAAGGAAACGGACACCGCGAATTGAAACAATTGTACTGAGTCATGTGCTTTTCGGTCATCGATAAATACAGCCTCTACCTCAGTGTTTTGATTCTTCGGATATCAGGATGCCAGGTCAGCAAAGTGCAAATGGGGCGTCAGAAGATTGTTTTCTCAGTACATGATGGTTTGCATGGAGGAGTCCATTGTGTTCGATACACCTCATTACGTTTGGACTAGGGTTTTGCAACAAGCGATTATTGTTCCGAAAGGTAATGTTATAGGCCCTTTGCTGTTCCTTATCTATTTAAACGATTTGGAAGACAATCTGAGCAGCCGTCTTCGGTTGTTTGCAGATGACGCTGTCGTTCATCGACTAATCAAGTAATCAGAAGATCAAAACAAACTGCATAACGATTTTGAAGAAATATCGGAATGGTGGGAAAAGTGGCAGTTGACCTTAAACAACGAAAAGTTAGGTCGTCCAGATGAGTGGTAAAAGGAACTCGTTAAACTTCGGTTACAACGATAAATGTCTAATCCAAAAGGCGTAAAAAAACAACTAAATACCTAGGTATTACAATTACGAACAACTTAAATTGGAAGGAACACACAGAAAATGTTGTGGGGAAAGGCTAACCAAAGACTGCGTTTTATTGGCCGGACATTTAGAAAATGTAACCGACCTACTAAGGAGACTGCCTAGACTATCCTTGTCTGTCCTCTTTTAGAATACTGCTGCGCGGTGTGGGATCCTTACCAGGTAGGACTGACTACATCGATAAAGTTCAAAGAAGGGCAGCTCGTTTAGTATTAACGCGAAATATGGGAGAGAGTGTCACTGAAATGATACAGGATTTGGGATGGACATCATTAAAAGAAAGGCGCTTTTCGTTGCGACGGAATCTTCTCGCGAAATTCGAATCACCAACTTTCTCCTCCGATTGCGAAAATATTTTGACACAGACTTACATAGAGCGGAACGATCACCACGATAAAATAAGGGAAATCAGAGCTCGTTTGGAAAGATGCAGGTGTTCATGCTTTCCGCGCGATATACGAGATTGAAATAATAGAGAATTGTGAAGGTGGTTCGCTGAACCCTCTGCCAGGCACTTAAATGTGATTTGCAGAGTATCCACGTAAATGTAAATGTCAAGGATATTGGGCGGTAGATGTATGGGTTATATTCTGCTCACCTTCTAGTAGACGCATGTGACCATAGTTTTTTTCCAGCTATTGGGCGCGGTCGTCTTTCTCCCGAAGTATCTTCTGTACGGGATCTGGCAGGGATTCCGTAAGGCCCTGGAGCTTTGTTCTCTTTTAGTGAGTTCTATAGTTTCACAACAATAGTGAGTCGAATATCTGAAGTGTGAACAACAAATTCTGTCCTTCAGAGGGTCTTAGGGATACGTTCTCAGTATTTCGGCACAAAGCAGCGACTCACGACTTCAGACAATTTGATACAAAATTGTAGTATTTATTTTCGTTTCTTGCCCCGGTCTGTCTTCCGTCTTCGTTGCACTGAAAATAACTCTGTCACCAGACAAGACACCGATGTACTTTTCCTTCTGGAAGCGTGTGGAGAGCCTGGTCTGCGAGACTCCTGTAGAAACTGGCACCGATCGGGTCGCTCGGAATATCGCAATCCACAAGTAGTACGCCAAACTGCCGGGATTCTTGAGCGTGAGAAAAAGCAGGGATGGTGATTATCGATGAAACAACAGGTTTTCTTCATTTTAACCTCAGTGTTAACACCATTCAAAATAACCTGTTTCTGAAACAACTGCTTTTCAGTTTAATTCCGAATGTAGAAATCGAACAAGGATTTTAAAAAACTAACTCGATTAGTTTCGAGAAACATAGTATGAAAATATCTAAATAGGCGGATTTTTTGGAAAAGTGGTGATTGAATACTACAAAAATCAATGTTTATTCTAAATTTTGAAACTGCTCAAAAATGAGGTAATCGAGGATCCTAAGTTTTGGGCATACGCAAAGTGAGCGCTATAAGGGGAAATCTGAGGCTAATTGGTTCGTTTTTAGAACTTACAAGCAAGTATAGGCATATCATGTACACACAGCTAACAGATCACTCACTTTCTTATTCCAAACTCCGAATAAAATGTTACTTTTTAGGTTTTCTCCTTGGATGTAGCAGGTTTGTTGCTCCTCCCGTTCTGAACATCTTAAAGCAAATGGAGCGTTGTACTTGGCTGATACTGTACTTCGTAAAATAATTCCCGAGTAGGGATGGTGACATTCTGTAACGCAACTGATGACCGGCGACGGCAGAGAGACGACAAACCACATGGGGTAAGTCAGACACAACCCTTACATGTCTATTATGAGCCAAGCCACATGGTAACAGATACAGTATTGGTTCTGCAACGCTGTACCACTTCTGAGGCTGTGTGTTTGTTGCTAGACTCTGCCGGTATTTATCGCTTTTCCCATTTTCTGTAACAACGCAACATTTCAAAGGAATGGAAATTTTAGTAGTAAAAATTACTATTCTTTTAAAAAAAGGTGAATTTAAAAATCAAAATTTATAGCACTGGTGCTCTGAATAGTATTTAGATTTTACCCTATTAGCAAAAAAGACGTACGACAAAAAACCACCGGCAGTTACCGGTTATTCAGAACTAGAATACCGCTATCGGTTTTAACTGGTCGAGTTTTTCCCATCCCTATGAGGCAGTTAGGGGTGCGTCGCTGTGTATACTTCCCCGTGATCATGGGGTCGACATTTTGATTATTACTTCTAGGCGAACGGTCCTAAATTTTTACGCTCTACTGTACTCTGAACGAACACACTGCGATGAAAGCGAGCGTCTTTTGTTTGCGTTGTTCTGTTATTGTATACGAATTAGCAATTGGATATTACAGATTGCTTCGCCGTTGTGAAGGTATTTTTTTACGGAAATCAACGTATAAGCGCTAAGAAAATGAATCAAAATTGCGTTGACTCCATAGCCAGCCGTGTAAGACTGCAGGTCTCTTACGCCGAAACACTGAAAAGGTGAAACGTCCCCTTAGAAAAATTATACATCACTGTGCTTCAACTGACACACAATATTTTTAGCGCAACGCAATCTGGCATAGCAAATGAAAGATTTTGATAGAGAACAGTGTATTTACCTCAGTAGTGTCAGTCATATTGTATATAGCAGTTCATGACATCCAGTCTTACAAAATTTCAAAACTCCATCTCTCTCCCCACATCCACCACTGCTGGTGGCTCACCTCCCACTGCACAACGCTAAGCGCTGTTAACATCCAGCTGCCCAACGCTACAATGGCGAGTATTACAACAATGCCAACCAGCCATAGACAGCACACAGCACAGCTAGTGATTTTCATACAGAGCGGTACGTATCGTTACCAATATAAAAATCTAAACGGCCTACTTGCAAAGGGATCCCCGAGCAGAGTTTAACAGAACCTGTCGTTTCTTTTAGCGATGAACCCCACCTCAAGGACTTCTGAAAAATCGTGCGCAACTAAGTATTTTGTAGTAACCACGAAATATTAAGCGTCAACTGTGTGCGGTTTTTGATTTTGACCCCGTCATAAAACTGTACAGAGGTAAAATGTAGCATCTGAACATCACAACTCAGGAGCGAAATATACACGTAGAATCTGCTGCCGTCTCGTCCTTTACTTGTTTGTTTTTTGTTAGTAACGACGAGCGACACCTCTCCTCGCCACAAAAAACAGCCGATAGTCGCGCAAAGTGTCTGTTTACTACAGCTCAATACAGTATTAGCGTAATATTCTGCTCTATGCAAATCCAAGTTTTACATTTACAACAGTTAACTTATATCCGGGTTTCAGCTAACTTTTGACTGCTGCGTCCTAAAGGAATTTATATTTAATCGAGGCAGTCAGAAATAACTTGCACTTCTAACCAAACCACGAAGATGAGTGGAGTGTCAGAGTTATAACCACAGAGGACACAAAAATACACTTCCCTCTTTTATCACTGCCGATACTTGTGACGTCCCTTCCCTCCTCCTGCACTGGTCAGGAGTAGACGCGACTCGCCATGATGATCGTCTACGTCAGCATGACGTGGAACACCACCTCTGACTCTCGTAAAACACACCTCCTCGCGAAGTTAACAAATATTCTATTGTTCGTCCGTAACAGTCTTATCAGTTTGTGTTAACTGATAAATTGCAATCGTTTAACTTTTATCTTATGACCTGTAGTTTCGTTGAGCAGTGAAATCTTGGTTCTTAATCCTATCGTTATGGTCGCTTTTTACATAATCCTTAGCAAGGATTAATAATTTTGGTTCGTAATCTCATTGCTATGCCGTTGCTACGTCAAATCATCAACAACGGTCCAACGTAACTCCAGAGATCACTTATGTTGAAGTAACGTCCTTGTAACACGGCGTAATGTTGATTTTTTAAAATACACTCCTGGAAATTGAAATAAGAACACCGTGAATTCATTGTCCCAGGAAGGGGAAACTTTGACACATTCCTGGGGTCAGATACATCACATGATCACATTGACAGAACCACAGGCACATACACAGGCAACAGAGCATGCACAATGTCGGCACTAGTACAGTGTATATCCACCTTTCGCAGCAATGCAGGCTGCTATTCTCCCATGGAGACGATCGTAGAGATGCTGGATGTAGTCCTGTGGAACGGCTTGCCATGCCATTTCCACCTGGCGCCTCAGTTGGACCAGCGTTCGTGCTGGACGTGCAGACCGCGTGAGACGACGCTTCATCCAGTCCCAAACATGCTCAATGGGGGACAGATCCGGAGATCTTGCTGGCCAGGGTAGTTGACTTACAGCTTCTAGAGCACGTTGGGTGGTACGGGATACATGCGGACGTGCATTGTCCTGTTGGAACAGCAAGTTCCCTTGCCGGTCTAGGAATGATAGAACGATGGGTTCGATGACTGTTTGGATGTACCGTGCACTATTCAGTGTCCCCTCGACGATCACCAGAGGTGTACGGCCAGTGTAGGAGATCGCTCCCCACACCATGATGCCGGGTGTTGGCCCTGTGTGCCTCGGTCGTATGCAGTCCTGATTGTGGCGCTCACCTGCACGGCGCCAAACACGCATACGACCATCATTGGCACCAAGGCAGAAGCGACTCTCATCGCTGGAGACGACACGTCTCCATTCGTCCCTCCATTCACGCCTGTCGCGACACCACTGGAGGCGGGCTGCACGATGTTGGGGCGTGAGCGGAAGACGGCCTGACGGTGTGCGGGACCGTAGCCCAGCTTCATGGAGACGGTTGCGAATGGTCCTCGCCGATACCCCAGGAGCAACAGTGTCCCTAATTTGCTGGAAAGTGGCGGTGCGGTCCCCTACGGCACTGCATAGGATCCTACGGTCTTGGCGTGCATCCGTGCGTCGCTGCGGTCCGGTCCCAGGTCGACGGGCACGTGCACCTTCCGCCGACCACTGGCGACAACATCGATGTACTGTGGAGACCTCACGCCCCACGTGTTGAGCAATTCGGCGGTACGTCCACCTGGCCTCCCGCATGCCCACTATACGCTCTCGCTCAAAGACCGTCAACTGCACATACGGTTCACGTCCACGCTGTCGCGGCATGCTACCAGTGTTAAAGACTGCGATGGAGCTCCGTATGCCACGGCAAACTAGCTGACACTGACGGCGGCGGTGCACAAATGCTGCGCAGCTAGCGCCATTCAACGGCCAACACCGCAGTTCCTGGTGTGTCCGCTGTGCCGTGCGTGTGATCATTGCTTGTACAGCCCTCTCGCAGTGTCCGGAGCAAGTATGGTGGGTCTAACACACCGGTGTCAATGTGTTATTTTTTCCATTTCCAGGAGTGTATTATCCACCATTCACTGTTATTCCTGTCTTCACGCGTCACTTAAAATGTTCAAAAGACTCAATCACTAGCATGAACATACGTAGTATTATTCCTTGAATCATGGAGGCGGCACATTTGATTTAGCTCTTGACTCATATGAATGTTTTGTTAATCTTTTTGTAATTGTTTGTCCTTACGACGTACATCGATATGTCATTCGAGATTAACTTCTCATCAGTCCAGTAATCGTGACGTTGACAACTTTTGATTGAACGGCGTATTGGTTTTTCTTCATGACATTGTGTTAATGCGTGCTACTCAAGACTACGAATAGCTTTCGTGTCACTTATCCATTTCTATAAAGTTCTCAACTGTTCTCCAGTCCGAACGTTAAGTCCAGTAAATCAGTATCACTCAATAAAAAAATCACCGTCGCGTTGATAGCGGTAAATTTTACTTTATTCAGTCGAATGACTGAGTATGGCTTTAGTCTCTCTCTCTCTCTCTCTCTCTCTCTCTCTCTCTCTCTCTCTCTCTCTCTCTCTCTCTCTCTCTGTAACTATCCACCTTTCACAACTGAAACAATGTAATAGCAATTGCCTCCAGAAGACTACTGCAATAGTACTCTAGAGCGACTCAATAGCAACTAAACATTTCCATATTAGAGTTGCATTGTAGGCTCATTGAATTTCCTTTTCGATTCGGCTACAACTCTCTTCCATGGTAAATGTTACCTTTGACCGAATTACCCACTTGGATTTAACCTTTTTTCATATGAATTTAAATTTATTCTATAGATGCTTAAAAGATAATGCATGACAACCCTTTCCTTTTATCTCCTCTTTCGTATGTTACTCTCAGTATTTAAGTCTTACAGTTGTTAATCAAAATATTATCAGTGTAATTTTTTTATCATCAATAGTTGTCACTGTCAAGATGATTCACTTGCCAACTTCAAGTTTTCACAAAGTTTGTTAATTGGGGTTTTCCGTCCTTGGGGTGTTAAAATTTAGTGTAGATTTTACGACTGCTTTCTGTCTGCATGATAGCAGTATTGTAGACTCGAAAAAGCTAGTTTTAACTCACCTTATTACTGTCGTTCTGAAACTGTGATACATTTCTACGAAGATTTGGTCGCAAGCTTTGAAGGAGCAAATTAATTTAAATTTTTCGGAAGGAAAATTGAATTTCTTTTAAACTGAATGAAATTTAAGTCTGAAGGAATTCTACTTTGCCCCATCTTGTTTATATGTTGCTAAATAAGTTGGGCAGCAGTGTGACTATCATTTTACAAGCAAGAAATCAAGAAAGTTGTTTGCAGTTAAAATAGTGAGCTCTGAGGGAGCAAATTATTTTTTACTAAGCGTTTTGAAGATGCGACTGATAAGTTGTCGTATGAGTTATCAGTCTGGAAAGTCTTGTCGAACGTTAGTGAAAATATTATGACCGGGAAACAGGATGCGAAATAAATCCTGGAAGAGCAATGATAAAACTAATCTGAATAAAGTGCACCTATTCTGAAAACTACTACATCGTTTGAATCGAAGTCACTGACTGTAAATCTCATTTATAATTTGTTTACAATCAGGTAAACGTTCTTGACTTGTGTATTGTAGTAGTTTGTGCTGTAGATGTAATTTTGCGACTTGTGATTATTCACATCTCAGTATTGATGGAAAACAATGAAACAGGCCAATTTGTCCGCTGCCACAATTACCGTTACAGTTAGTGTCAAATACATTCATCGGCGTAAAATACGGGAAATCCCGCACCACTTGCCTCTTACTGATAACAAATGACTTTTCCTTCCAGATGAAATTGACACCACGTAAGTGTCGTAGACACAAGTTTGTGCTAAACTTTTTCTACACCTCAGAATAGACAATCAGATGCGCACATCGGCACCAATCACGAGTCTGTGGTAGCTGGTGTCGTGCATCCATCGATCCGTGTGGGTGGGCGTGTGGTAAACGCCGTGACCTAGGCAGCCGCTTGGTTTACGGCGACCAATGACTTGCACTTCCATAGTCAACTTTTTGTGGTTGTGGATGTAGTCAATGTTTCAGGAACTCTTCCAGCCTTTCATGTCTAAATTTACATCTACACCTACATTTATATCCCCCCTGCGGGTCTGGGGGTTAGAATAGACCTGAGGTATCCCTCCCTGTCGTAAGAGGCGACTAAAAGGAGTCCCTCCCTCTCAAGGGGGTAGTTAGCGCCTGCGTCCAGAGATGGACGGTTTCACGACCTATATTTGCGTTCATTTTGGTTTTTCACTTCTTCCGGTTTCTTTTTCTTTCTTTCTTCCTTCCTTTGATTAGTTCCTTTCTTTGTTCTTCTCCATCTCACTCTCCTCCTTACCGCCTTCTTCTCCTCCTTGCCGCCTTCTTCTCCTCCTTGCCGCCTTCTTCTCCTCCTTGCCGCCTTCTTCTCCTCCTTGCCGCCTTCTTCTCCCCCTTGCCGCCTTCTTCTCCTCCTTGCCGCCTTCTTCTCCTCCTCCTTGCCGCCTTCTTCTCCTCCTCCTTGCCGCCTTCTTCTCCTCCTCCTTGCCGCCTTCTTCTCCTCCTCCTTGCCGCCTTCTTCTCCTCCTCCTTGCCGCCTTCTTCTCCTCCTCCTTGCCGCCTTCTTCTCCTCCTCCTTGCCGCCTTCTTCTCCTCCTCCTTGCCGCCTTCTTCTCCTCCTCCTTGCCGCCTTCTTCTCCTCCTCCTTGCCGCCTTCTTCTCCTCCTCCTTGCCGCCTTCTTCTCCTCCTCCTTGCCGCCTTCTTCTCCTCCTCCTTGCCGCCTTCTTCTCCTCCTCCTTGCCGCCTTCTTCTCCTCCTCCTTGCCGCCTTCTTCTCCTCCTCCTTGCCGCCTTCTTCTCCTCCTCCTTGCCGCCTTCTTCTCCTCCTCCTTGCCGCCTTCTTCTCCTCCTCCTTGCCGCCTTCTTCTCCTCCTCCTTGCCGCCTTCTTCTCCTCCTCCTTGCCGCCTTCTTCTCCTCCTCCTTGCCGCCTTCTTCTCCTCCTCCTTGCCGCCTTCTTCTCCTCCTCCTTGCCGCCTTCTTCTCCTCCTCCTTGCCGCCTTCTTCTCCTCCTCCTTGCCGCCTTCTTCTCCTCCTCCTTGCCGCCTTCTTCTCCTCCTCCTTGCCGCCTTCTTCTCCTCCTCCTTGCCGCCTTCTTCTCCTCCTCCTTGCCGCCTTCTTCTCCTCCTCCTTGCCGCCTTCTTCTCCTCCTCCTTGCCGCCTTCTTCTCCTCCTCCTTGCCGCCTTCTTCTCCTCCTCCTTGCCGCCTTCTTCTCCTCCTCCTTGCCGCCTTCTTCTCCTCCTCCTTGCCGCCTTCTTCTCCTCCTCCTTGCCGCCTTCTTCTCCTCCTCCTTGCCGCCTTCTTCTCCTCCTCCTTGCCGCCTTCTTCTCCTCCTCCTTGCCGCCTTCTTCTCCTCCTCCTTGCCGCCTTCTTCTCCTCCTCCTTGCCGCCTTCTTCTCCTCCTCCTTGCCGCCTTCTTCTCCTCCTCCTTGCCGCCTTCTTCTCCTCCTCCTTGCCGCCTTCTTCTCCTCCTCCTTGCCGCCTTCTTCTCCTCCTCCTTGCCGCCTTCTTCTCCTCCTCCTTGCCGCCTTCTTCTCCTCCTCCTTGCCGCCTTCTTCTTCTCCTCCTTGCCGCCTTCTTCTTCTCCTCCTTGCCGCCTTCTTCTTCTCCTCCTTGCCGCCTTCTTCTTCTCCTCCTTGCCGCCTTCTTCTTCTCCTCCTTGCCGCCTTCTTCTTCTCCTCCTTGCCGCCTTCTTCTTCTCCTCCTTGCCGCCTTCTTCTTCTCCTCCTTGCCGCCTTCTTCTTCTCCTCCTTGCCGCCTTCTTCTTCTCCTCCTTGCCGCCTTCTTCTTCTTCTCCTCCTTGCCGCCTTCTTCTTCTTCTCCTCCTTGCCGCCTTCTTCTTCTTCTCCTCCTTGCCGCCTTCTTCTTCTTCTCCTCCTTGCCGCCTTCTTCTTCTCTCCTCCTTGCCGCCTTCTTCTTCTCCTCCTCCTTGCCGCCTTCTTCTTCTCCTCCTCCTTGCCGCCTTCTTCTTCTCCTCCTCCTTGCCGCCTTCTTCTTCTCCTCCTCCTTGCCGCCTTCTTCTTCTCCTCCTCCTTGCCGCCTTCTTCTTCTCCTCCTCCTTGCCGCCTTCTTCTTCTCCTCCTCCTTGCCGCCTTCTTCTTCTCCTCCTCCTTGCCGCCTTCTTCTTCTCCTCCTCCTTGCCGCCTTCTTCTTCTCCTCCTCCTTGCCGCCTTCTTCTTCTCCTCCTCCTTGCCGCCTTCTTCTTCTCCTCCTCCTTGCCGCCTTCTTCTTCTCCTCCTCCTTGCCGCCTTCTTCTTCTCCTCCTCCTTGCCGCCTTCTTCTTCTCCTCCTCCTTGCCGCCTTCTTCTTCTCCTCCTCCTTGCCGCCTTCTTCTTCTCCTCCTCCTTGCCGCCTTCTTCTTCTCCTCCTCCTCCTTGCCGCCTTCTTCTCCTCCTCCTCCTCCTTGCCGCCTTCTTCTCCTCCTCCTCCTCCTTGCCGCCTTCTTCTCCTCCTCCTCCTCCTCCTTGCCGCCTTCTTCTCCTCCTCCTCCTCCTCCTTGCCGCCTTCTTCTCCTCCTCCTCCTCCTCCTTGCCGCCTTCTTCTCCTCCTCCTCCTCCTCCTTGCCGCCTTCTTCTCCTCCTCCTCCTCCTCCTTGCCGCCTTCTTCTCCTCCTCCTCCTCCTCCTTGCCGCCTTCTTCTCCTCCTCCTCCTCCTCCTTGCCGCCTTCTTCTCCTCCTCCTCCTCCTCCTTGCCGCCTTCTTCTCCTCCTCCTCCTCCTCCTTGCCGCCTTCTTCTCCTCCTCCTCCTCCTCCTTGCCGCCTTCTTCTCCTCCTCCTCCTCCTCCTTGCCGCCTTCTTCTCCTCCTCCTCCTCCTCCCCTTGCCGCCTTCTTCTCCTCCTCCTCCTCCTCCTTGCCGCCTTCTTCTCCTCCTCCTCCTCCTCCTTGCCGCCTTCTTCTCCTCCTCCTCCTCCTCCTTGCCGCCTTCTTCTCCTCCTCCTCCTCCTCCTTGCCGCCTTCTTCTCCTCCTCCTCCTCCTCCTTGCCGCCTTCTTCTCCTCCTCCTCCTCCTCCTTGCCGCCTTCTTCTCCTCCTCCTCCTCCTCCTTGCCGCCTTCTTCTCCTCCTCCTCCTCCTCCTTGCCGCCTTCTTCTCCTCCTCCTCCTCCTCCTTGCCGCCTTCTTCTCCTCCTCCTCCTCCTCCTTGCCGCCTTCTTCTCCTCCTCCTCCTCCTCCTTGCCGCCTTCTTCTCCTCCTCCTCCTCCTCCTTGCCGCCTTCTTCTCCTCCTCCTCCTCCTCCTTGCCGCCTTCTTCTCCTCCTCCTCCTCCTCCTTGCCGCCTTCTTCTCCTCCTCCTCCTCCTCCTTGCCGCCTTCTTCTCCTCCTCCTCCTCCTCCTTGCCGCCTTCTTCTCCTCCTCCTCCTCCTCCTTGCCGCCTTCTTCTCCTCCTCCTCCTCCTCCTTGCCGCCTTCTTCTCCTCCTCCTCCTCCTCCTTGCCGCCTTCTTCTCCTCCTCCTCCTCCTCCTTGCCGCCTTCTTCTCCTCCTCCTCCTCCTCCTTGCCGCCTTCTTCTCCTCCTCCTCCTCCTCCTTGCCGCCTTCTTCTCCTCCTCCTCCTCCTTGCCGCCTTCTTCTCCTCCTCCTCCTCCTTGCCGCCTTCTTCTCCTCCTCCTCCTCCTCCTTGCCGCCTTCTTCTCCTCCTCCTCCTCCTCCTTGCCGCCTTCTTCTCCTCCTCCTCCTCCTCCTTGCCGCCTTCTTCTCCTCCTCCTCCTCCTCCTTGCCGCCTTCTTCTCCTCCTCCTCCTCCTCCTTGCCGCCTTCTTCTCCTCCTCCTCCTCCTCCTTGCCGCCTTCTTCTCCTCCTCCTCCTCCTCCTTGCCGCCTTCTTCTCCTCCTCCTCCTCCTCCTTGCCGCCTTCTTCTCCTCCTCCTCCTCCTCCTTGCCGCCTTCTTCTCCTCCTCCTCCTCCTCCTTGCCGCCTTCTTCTCCTCCTCCTCCTCCTCCTTGCCGCCTTCTTCTCCTCCTCCTCCTCCTCCTTGCCGCCTTCTTCTCCTCCTCCTCCTCCTCCTTGCCGCCTTCTTCTCCTCCTCCTCCTCCTCCTTGCCGCCTTCTTCTCCTCCTCCTCCTCCTCCTTGCCGCCTTCTTCTCCTCCTCCTCCTCCTCCTTGCCGCCTTCTTCTCCTCCTCCTCCTCCTCCTTGCCGCCTTCTTCTCCTCCTCCTCCTCCTCCTTGCCGCCTTCTTCTCTCCTCCTCCTCCTCCTTGCCGCCTTCTTCTTCTCCTCCTCCTCCTCCTTGCCGCCTTCTTCTTCTCCTCCTCCTCCTCCTTGCCGCCTTCTTCTTCTCCTCCTCCTCCTCCTTGCCGCCTTCTTCTTCTCCTCCTCCTCCTCCTTGCCGCCTCTTCTTCTCCTCCTCCTCCTCCTTGCCGCCTTCTTCTCCTCCTCCTCCTTGCCGCCTTCTTCTCCTCCTCCTCCTTGCCGCCTTCTTCTCCTCCTCCTCCTTGCCGCCTTCTTCTCCTCCTCCTCCTTGCCGCCTTCTTCTCCTCCTCCTCCTTGCCGCCTTCTTCTCCTCCTCCTCCTTGCCGCCTTCTTCTCCTCCTCCTCCTTGCCGCCTTCTTCTCCTCCTCCTCCTTGCCGCCTTCTTCTCCTCCTCCTCCTTGCCGCCTTCTTCTTCTCCTCCTCCTCCTTGCCGCCTTCTTCTTCTCCTCCTCCTCCTTGCCGCCTTCTTCTTCTCCTCCTCCTCCTTGCCGCCTTCTTCTTCTCCTCCTCCTCCTTGCCGCCTTCTTCTTCTCCTCCTCCTCCTTGCCGCCTTCTTCTTCTCCTCCTCCTCCTTGCCGCCTTCTTCTTCTCCTCCTCCTCCTTGCCGCCTTCTTCTTCTCCTCCTCCTCCTTGCCGCCTTCTTCTTCTCCTCCTCCTCCTTGCCGCCTTCTTCTTCTCCTCCTCCTCCTTGCCGCCTTCTTCTTCTCCTCCTCCTCCTTGCCGCCTTCTTCTTCTCCTCCTCCTCCTTGCCGCCTTCTTCTTCTCCTCCTCCTCCTTGCCGCCTTCTTCTTCTCCTCCTCCTCCTTGCCGCCTTCTTCTTCTCCTCCTCCTCCTTGCCGCCTTCTTCTCCTCCTCCTCCTTGCCGCCTTCTTCTCCTCCTCCTCCTTGCCGCCTTCTTCTCCTCCTCCTCCTTGCCGCCTTCTTCTCCTCCTCCTCCTCCTTGCCGCCTTCTTCTCCTCCTCCTCCTCCTTGCCGCCTTCTTCTCCTCCTCCTCCTCCTTGCCGCCTTCTTCTCCTCCTCCTCCTCCTTGCCGCCTTCTTCTCCTCCTCCTCCTCCTTGCCGCCTTCTTCTCCTCCTCCTCCTCCTTGCCGCCTTCTTCTCCTCCTCCTCCTCCTTGCCGCCTTCTTCTCCTCCTCCTCCTCCTTGCCGCCTTCTTCTCCTCCTCCTCCTCCTTGCCGCCTTCTTCTCCTCCTCCTCCTCCTTGCCGCCTTCTTCTCCTCCTCCTCCTCCTTGCCGCCTTCTTCTCCTCCTCCTCCTCCTTGCCGCCTTCTTCTCCTCCTCCTCCTCCTTGCCGCCTTCTTCTCCTCCTCCTCCTCCTTGCCGCCTTCTTCTCCTCCTCCTCCTCCTTGCCGCCTTCTTCTCCTCCTCCTCCTCCTTGCCGCCTTCTTCTCCTCCTCCTCCTCCTTGCCGCCTTCTTCTCCTCCTCCTCCTCCTTGCCGCCTTCTTCTCCTCCTCCTCCTCCTTGCCGCCTTCTTCTCCTCCTCCTCCTCCTTGCCGCCTTCTTCTCCTCCTCCTCCTCCTTGCCGCCTTCTTCTTCTCCTCCTCCTCCTTGCCGCCTTCTTCTTCTCCTCCTCCTCCTTGCCGCCTTCTTCTCCTCCTCCTCCTTGCCGCCTTCTTCTCCTCCTCCTCCTTGCCGCCTTCTCCTCCTCCTCCTCCTTGCCGCCTTCTCCTCCTCCTCCTCCTTGCCGCCTTCTCCTCCTCCTCCTCCTCCTCCTTGCCGCCTTCTCCTCCTCCTCCTCCTCCTCCTTGCCGCCTTCTCCTCCTCCTCCTCCTCCTCCTTGCCGCCTTCTCCTCCTCCTCCTCCTCCTTGCCGCCTTCTCCTCCTCCTCCTCCTCCTCCTTGCCGCCTTCTCCTCCTCCTCCTCCTTGCCGCCTTCTTCTCCTCCTCCTCCTTGCCGCCTTCTTCTCCTCCTCCTTCTTGCCGCCTTCTTCTCCTCCTCCTTCTTGCCGCCTTCTCCTCCTCCTCCTTCTTGCCGCCTTCTCCTCCTCCTCCTTCTTGCCGCCTTCTCCTCCTCCTCCTTCTTGCCGCCTTCTCCTCCTCCTCCTTCTTGCCGCCTTCTTCTCCTACTCCTTCTTGCCGCCTTCTCCTCCTCCTCCTTCTTGCCGCCTTCTTCTCCTACTCCTTCTTGCCGCCTTCTTCTCCTCCTCCTCCTTGCCGCCTTCTTCTCCTCCTCCTCCTTGCCGCCTTCTTCTCCTCCTCCTCCTTGCCGCCTTCTTCTCCTCCTCCTCCTTGCCGCCTTCTTCTCCTCCTCCTCCTTGCCGCCTTCTTCTCCTCCTCCTCCTTGCCGCCTTCTTCTCCTCCTCCTCCTTGCCGCCTTCTTCTCCTCCTCCTCCTTGCCGCCTTCTTCTCCTCCTCCTCCTTGCCGCCTTCTTCTCCTCCTCCTCCTTGCCGCCTTCTTCTCCTCCTCCTCCTTGCCGCCTTCTTCTCCTCCTCCTCCTTGCCGCCTTCTTCTCCTCCTCCTCCTTGCCGCCTTCTTCTCCTCCTCCTCCTTGCCGCCTTCTTCTCCTCCTCCTCCTTGCCGCCTTCTTCTCCTCCTCCTCCTTGCCGCCTTCTTCTCCTCCTCCTCCTTGCCGCCTTCTTCTCCTCCTCCTCCTTGCCGCCTTCTTCTCCTCCTCCTCCTTGCCGCCTTCTTCTCCTCCTCCTCCTTGCCGCCTTCTTCTCCTCCTCCTCCTTGCCGCCTTCTTCTCCTCCTCCTCCTTGCCGCCTTCTCCTCCTCCTCCTCCTTGCCGCCTTCTCCTCCTCCTCCTCCTTGCCGCCTTCTTCTCCTCCTCCTCCTTGCCGCCTTCTTCTCCTCCTCCTCCTTGCCGCCTTCTTCTCCTCCTCCTCCTTGCCGCCTTCTTCTCCTCCTCCTCCTTGCCGCCTTCTTCTCCTCCTCCTCCTTGCCGCCTTCTCCTCCTCCTCCTCCTTGCCGCCTTCTCCTCCTCCTCCTCCTTGCCGCCTTCTTCTCCTCCTCCTCCTTGCCGCCTTCTTCTCCTCCTCCTCCTTGCCGCCTTCTTCTCCTCCTCCTCCTTGCCGCCTTCTCCTCCTCCTCCTCCTCCTTGCCGCCTTCTCCTCCTCCTCCTCCTCCTTGCCGCCTTCTCCTCCTCCTCCTCCTCCTTGCCGCCTTCTTCTCCTCCTCCTCCTTGCCGCCTTCTTCTCCTCCTCCTCCTTGCCGCCTTCTTCTCCTCCTCCTCCTTGCCGCCTTCTTCTCCTCCTCCTCCTTGCCGCCTTCTTCTCCTCCTCCTCCTTGCCGCCTTCTTCTCCTCCTCCTTGCCGCCTTCTTCTCCTCCTCCTTGCCGTCTTCTTCTCCTCCTCCTTGCCGCCTTCTTCTCCTCCTCCTTGCCGCCTTCTTCTCCTCCTCCTTGCCGCCTTCTTCACCTCCTCCTTGCCGCCTTCTTCACCTCCTCCTTGCCGCCTTCTTCTCCTCCTCCTTGCCGCCTTCTTCTCCTCCTCCTCCTCCTTGCCGCCTTCTCCTCCTCCTCCTCCTCCTTGCCGCCTTCTCCTCCTCCTCCTCCTTCTTGCCGCCTTCTCCTCCTCCTCCTCCTTCTTGCCGCCTTCTCCTCCTCCTCCTCCTTCTTGCCGCCGCCTTCTCCTCCTCCTCCTCCTTCTTGCCGCCGCCTTCTCCTCCTCCTCCTCCTTCTTGCCGCCGCCTTCTCCTCCTCCTCCTTCTTGCCGCCTTCTTCTCCTCCTCCTCCTTCTTGCCGCCTTCTCCTCCTCCTCCTTCTTGCCGCCTTCTCCTCCTCCTCCTTCTTGCCGCCTTCTTCTCCTCCTCCTTCTTGCCGCCCATACGAGACAGTTTGTCCTTTCTTTCCCTCCTCTTCATTCCTCCCTGTGCATGCCTGAAGGCTGACTCACACGTTCACACGCACAGCCGGTGATGGGGTAACGCGTAATTCCCCGCTCTGGGTAGACAAGTAAGGCATGCACGTACCCCCTGGTAAAGTCCAGGCCCAGGCAGGGGTGATTGCCTGAGCTGACACCTTCCGACCATGCCGATTGGTCCCTCCGACCATTTCTCGGGAGGTGTGAGCTGAGGTGTGGACAATCACCTAAGGCGGCAGTGCCCTCTGAGAGGGTCCCCACGAGGAAGGAGCGCGCCATCGGAGATGCTGGCAATCATGGGAATTCCTCGGCAATGGATTTCTCTTCTCTCTCGACTTACGCCCACAAACGGAAACTTGACCAGCCACCAGTGACAAAAGTACTACCGCCTGCCCCACAGTTCCTTGTAGTTTCTCGATCTGAGGACGGAAATGATTTTTCCTCTGTTAACCCTTCCATTATCCAGAAGGGCGTAGATGCCATAGCCGGATCTTTCAAGTCTTGTACCAGGTTGCGTAATGGTACCTCGTTACTAAAAACTGAGAGCGCCTTTCAGGCACAAAAACTGCTTCGGGCCACACTACTGTACACGTTCCCTGTCCGGGTGGAGGCTCACCGCACCTTGAATTCGTCTCTTGGAGTGGTCTATACTAGATCACTCGACGGATTGACTGACGAGGAGATCCAGTCTTTCTTCGCTGAGCAGGGCGTGAGGGCTGTCCATAGGGTCATGAAAAATGTCAACAGTGACCTTGTACAGACCCGGGCTACGAGGTTATTTCTGTTCGCCCCTATGTCCCGACAATTACGCGCTGCTACCAGTGTCAGCGTTTTCATCACACTCACCAGTCTTGTTCCAATGCGGCTACATGTCACTTGTGGCAGGGATGCCCATGAGGGTGACTGTCCACCTCCGTCTCCTCGTTGTGTGAACTGTCGGGGTGACAATGGAGCGTCCTCCTGTGACTGTCCCGTGTACAAGGAAGAACGATATATACAGGAAATACGGGTCAAAGAGAAAGTGTCCACCTCGGCTACTCGCAAGCTATTTGCTAGTAGGAAGCCCACGCTGCTCCCAGTGAGGAAATACAGTACTGTCCTCGCCTGTCCTTGGGCTACCAGGGAGGTGGCGACGCAGACATGCGATCTGACCTTCAGCACTACGGTCGTCCGTTCGGCCAGTGCTAAGATCGCCCGGTCGACGTCTCCTCTTCCTCCCGCCACCCCTCAGACACAAGCACCATCTTCAGCTTCTGCCAGGACGAAGACCCAGAAGTCAGATGCACGGGCCGTCAAGAAGCAAACGTCTCGTGCAGACCTTCTACGTACCTCGAAACCTCGGAATCGACCAATCCTTCCACAAAACGACCTTACAAGAAGGCTCATAGGAAGCACAGTTCTCCTTCCCCGCCACGGCGCATTTCTCCTCCTGGTCCTCCCAGCGATTGCCGCCCCAGGCCGTCATCCGTTTCGACTGGCCGCACCGCTGGTAGCCGACCATCTGGCTGTTTACCAGCAGAGGAAGCTCCCCCTCCCGGCCATCTTCACAAGATGGCCGATGAACCTATAGAACAAATGGACGATGACTGTCCGCCTCCTGCTAGCGGCGGCAGTGCTCGCTCGAAGCCGGGCCCTCAGCGGCCTTCGAGAATGACCCCTTCTTGCATCTTCTTCCTCTCACGATGGCACTTATTCACTGGAATATTCGCAGCATTCGTCCCAACCGAGAGGACTTGAAATTGCTGCTCCGCTCGCACCGTCCGCTCGTCGTAGCCCTCCAGGAGACGAAGCTACGCCCATGCCATCAAATTGCCTTGGCACACTACACCTCTGAGCGTTTTGACTTACCCCTGTGGCAGGTATTCCGGCTCATGGAGGGGCTATGTTGCTATGTTGCTGGTCCGGGATGATATGTACTATGATCCCATCACATTGCACACTGGCCTGCAGGCAGTTGCCGTCCGCATTATTCTCCCCAATTTTACATTTTACATCTGTACCGTTTACACTCCATCGTCGTCTGACGTTACCAGGGCAGACATGCTCCAAATTATTGCTCAGCTCCCTGCACCATTTTCGTTAACTGGAGCCTTCAATGCTCGCCATCCTCTTTGGGGCTCTCCAGCATCCTGTCCGAGGGGCTCCCTGTTAGCAGACTTTTCAACCAGCTCAATCTTGTCTGCCTCAGTACTGGCGCCCCTACTTTCCTTTCAGACACCTCTCACACCTATTCCCATTTAGACCTCTCCGTATGTACTACCCAACTTGCACGCCGGTTTGAGTGGTATGCGCTTTCTGATACATATTCGAGCGTCCAATTCCCGTGTATTATCCATCTCCTTCATCATACCCCCTCTCCGTGTTCAACTAGTTGGAACATCTCCAAAGTAGACTGGGGCTCTTCACTTCCAGGGCCACCTTTCAGGATCAAACCTTTACAAGCTGCGATAGTCAGGCCACACACCTCACGGAAGTCACTCTCACTGCTGCTGAATATTCCATCCCCCACACTACTTCTCCACGCCGCGTACCGGTCCCCTGGTGGACCGCAGCATGTGGAGATGCTTTACGTGCTCGTCGACGTGCTTTACGCACTTTTAAACGCCACCTTACAGTGGCGAATTGTATCAATTATAAACGATTACGTGCGCAGTGTCGTCGTATTTTTAAAGAAAGCCAGCTGGGCTGCTTTCACAAGCACCTTCAACAGTTTTACTCCTTCTGTTGTCTGGGGTAGCCTGCGCCGGCTATCTGGCACTAAGGTCCACTCACCAGTTTCTGGCTTGACGGTCGCGAATGACGTCCTTGTGGCCCCTGAGGATGTCTCCAATGCCTTCGGCCGCTTTCTCGCAGAGGTTTCAAGCTCCACTCTTTATCCCCCTGCCTTCCTCCCCCGAAAATAGGCAGAGGAGGCTCGGCCACCTAATTTCCACTCCTCGAATTGTGAAAACTACAATGCCCCATTCACCATGAGAGAACTCGAAAATACACTTGCCCGGTCACGGTCCTCCGCTCCAGGGCCTGATTCTATTCATATTCCGATGCTGAAGAACCTTACTTCTGCGGGTAAAGGTTTCCTTCTTCGTACTTATAATCGTATCTGGATTGAGGGACATGTTCGCGCATGCTGGCGAGAGTCTATTGTTGTACCGATTCCTAAGCCGGGGAAGGAAAAGCACTTGCCTTCCAGTTACCGACCCATCTCGCTTACCAGCTGTGTCTGCAAGGTGATGGAGCGAATGGTTAACTCTCGGTTGGTTTGGCTGCTCGAATCTCGACGACTACTTACCAATGTACAATGTGGATTTCGTAGGCGCCGCTCTGCTGTTGACCATCTGGTTACCTTGTCGACCTTCATTATGAATAACTTCTTGCGAAAGCGCCCGACCGCGGCTTTGTTCTTCGATTTGGAGAAGGCTTAAGACACCTCTTGGAGGGCGGGCATTCTCCGCACCATGCATACATGGGGCTTTCGCGGTCGCCTCCCTCTTTTTCTTCGTTCCTTTTTAATGGATCGACAGTTCAGGGTACGTGTGGGTTCTGTCCTGTCAGACACCTTTCGCCAGGAGAATGGGGTGCCACAGGGCTCCGTTTTGAGCGTCGCTCTCTTCGCCATAGCGATCAATCCAATAATGGATTGCCTCCCAGATGATGTTTCAGGCTCCCTTTTCGTGGACGATTTTGTCATCTATTGCAGCGCGCAGCGTACATGTCTCCTGGAGCGCTGTCTTCAGCGTTCTCTTGACCGTCTTTACTCCTGGAGTGTCGCCAATGGCTTCAGTTTTTCTGCCGAGAAAACGGTCTGTATTAACTTCTGGCGCTACAAAGTGTTTCTCCCACCGTCCTTACGACTCGGCCCCGTTGCTCTCCCATTCGTGGAGACATCAAAATTTTTAGGTCTTACATTTGACAGGAAACTTAGTTGGTCTGCACATGTGTCTTATTTGGCCGCCCGTTGTACCCGTTCTCTAAATGTCTTCCGTGTTTTCAGTGGCACGTCGTGGGGAGCGGATCGAACCGTCCTACTTCTCCTATATCGGTCGATCATCCGCTCCAAGCTGGATTATGGGTGCTTTGTATACTCTTCTGCACGGCCGTCCATCTTACGCCGCCTCAACTCCATACAACATCGGGGTTTACGGCTTGCGATCGGAGCGTTTTATACTAGTCCCGTCGAGAGTCTTCATGCTGAAGCCGGTGAATTGCCACTCACCTACCGGCGCGATATACTGCTTTATCGTTACGCCTGTCGGCTACTGTAGGAGTTCGCTTTCGTCGCCTCCTTCAACACCTTGATTTTTCACTCCCTGCAACCTTTAGAGTGGGCGAGAGCCACACGCCACCTTGGCTCCAGGCTCAGGTTCGCGTTCACCTTTACCTCAGCTCGCTCCCAAAGGAGGTTACCCCCAGTTCAGTATACCACTCCCGTTTTGTCAAACTTCATCGAAGTTCATTAATATGACTTTCATTTATACAGATGGCTCTAAGACCAATTACGGGGTCGGATGTTCTTTTATTGTCGGGGCACAAAGTTTCAAATACCGGCTACATGGCCATTGTTCGGTCTTCACAGCTGAGCTCTTTGCCCTCTACCAGGCTGTTCTTTACGTCTGCCGACACCGACATTCTGCTTATGTCATCTGCTCCGATTCTCTGAGCGCCATCCAGAGCCTCAGTGATCCGTATCCGGTTCACCCTTTCGTGCACCGGATCCAACGCTCTCTTCAGCAGCTGGTGGACGACGGGTCTCCAGTTACCTTTATGTGGGATCCTGGCCACGTCGGTATCCCTGGGAACGAAGCTACAGATGCCGCGGCCAAGGCTGCGGTCCTCCAGCCTCGGACGGCTTCTTGTTGTGTCCCTTCATCAGATTGTAGCACGATCATTTGTCGGCGCATTTTATCACTGTGGCATGCCGATTGGGCTGCACTTATGGACAACAAGCTTCGGGCCTTGAAACCTCTTCCCGTAGCTTGGACGTCCTCCTCACGTCCTTCTCGGCGGGAGGAGGTCGTTTTGGCCCAGCTACGAATTGGACACTGCCAGTTCAGCCATCGCCATCTGCTGACGGCAGCGCCGGCGCCGTTCTGTCCATGTGGGCAATTGCTGACGGTCCGCCACATTTTAACGTCCTGTCCGGATTTTACTACGCTGCGTCTTTATCTTGGCCTGCCATGTACTCTGGATGCCATTTTAGCGGATGACCCAGGAGCTGCTGCTCGCGTTCTTCGTTTTATCAACTTGACACACCTGTCTAAGGACGTTTGATTATGCTGTAGTTTTTTAATCCTATGCCTGTTAATACGTCTTTTATACTGTTGTCCCTTTTAGTTGTTGTTTTAACCTTGTGCCTCGCGATGCATTCCTAACTTAGTCAGGGTGCTAATGACCATTGTAGTTGTGAGCCCTAAAACCACAAAAAACCTACATTTATACTCCGCAAGCTACCCAACGGTGTGTGGCGGAGAGCACTTTACGTGCCACTGTCGTTACCTCCCTTTCCTGTTCCAGTCGCGTATCGTTCTTTCCGCGAGCGACTGCCGAAAAGCCTCCGTACGCGCTCGAATCTCTCTAATTTTACATTCGTGATCTCCACGGGAGGTATAAGTAGGGGAAGTAATATATTAGATACCTCATCCAAAAACGCACCCTCTCGAAGAAACCTGGACAGCAAGCTACGCCGCGATGCAGAGCCTCTCTTGCAGACTTTGCTAGTTGTTTGCTAAACATCTCCGTAACGCTATCACGCTTACCAAATATCCCTGTGACGAAACGCGCCGCTCTTCTTTGGGTCTTCATCTCCTCCATCAACCCGATCTGGTACGGATCCCACACTGATGAGCAACACTCAAGTATAGGTCGAGCGAGTGTTTTATAAGCCACCTACTTTGTTGGATTACATTTCCTAAAGACGCTCGCAATGAATTTCAACCTGGCACCCGCCTTACCAACAACTTTATTTGATCATTCCACTGCAAATCGTTCCGCACACATACTCCCAGATATTTTACAGAAGTAACTACTACCAGTGTTTGTTCCGCTATCATATAATCATACAATAAAGGATCCTTCTTTCTATGTATTCGCAATACATTACATTTGTCTATGTTAAGGGTAAGTTGCCACTCCCTGCACCAGGTGCCTATCCGCTGCAGATCTTCCTGCATTTCGCTACAATTTTCTAATGCTGCAACTTCTCTGTATACTACAGCACCATCCGCGAAAATCCGCATGGAACTTCCGACACTATCTACTAGGTCATTTACATATATTGTGAAAAGCAATGGTCCCATAACACTCCCCTGTGGCACGCCAGAGGTTACTTTGTCTGTACACGTCTCTCCATTGAGAACAACATGCTGTGCTCTGTTTGCTAAAAACTCTACAATCCAGCCACACAACTGGTCTAAAATTCCGTAGGCTCTTACTTTATGAGGCGATAGTGCGGAACTGTATCGAACGCCTACCGGAAGTCAAGGGAAATAGCATCTACCTGGGAGACTGTATGTAATATTTTCTGGGTCTTATGAACAAATAAAGTGAGTTGGGTCTCTCACGGTCAGTGTTTCCGGAATCAATGTTGATTCCTAGAGAGTAGATTCTGGGTTTCCAGAAATGACATGATACGCGAGCAAAAAACATGTTCTAAAATTCTACAACAGATCGATGTCCACGAGGCCATATGGTATGTCCATTTCCAAGGCTATGTCCTCAAAATGCTCCATGAAGGGGTTGCCTGCAACTGGAGCTAATGGCTTCCCCATGGGATGCCGTCCTCCCAACTATTCTCCACTACGTGAAAAACACGATATCAGGGTAAAGTTAAATAAATCTAAAATGGTCTCGTCGGAGAGATGAGAAAGGGGAGTCAGTATTGCCTATGATGGGCACACTCAGGAATAGCGAAATCATATCGAAACTGACCATAATGCCACTTTCATAAAGACGTAGATCTTTAATTCGATCGACGAAGTACGCCGTATTCTTTTTGTACTGTGCGCTCAGTGTCCAACATGAGTCGAGAGCAGACTCTCAGTCAAGCCGGTGGACTGCAGATGACTACAGCCTGGTATCCTGCGGCTGAGGAACTGAAGCAGCCGCGGCGGTCGCGCCACCAAAACATTGCTACATGTGGTGAAGGACGCGGCTATGTAAACACTGCAGCGGCATTGACGCGGTACTCAGCCACTTGACAATGGCGGAATAGATACCTGCAGAAAGCTCGTGGGCACTTAACAATTGATCTGACTTGAAACAAAATATTTTATTAGGAATTTATTGTCCTTAAAAATTCTGACATCAATCCTCCGCCTGGTGAAAGCAGAATGTAACAGACACAATGCATAAACCTAGGCTGAAAGCCCTCACTCACTGGCAGACTGTTAATGTCCAGACTCTGAGCACGAAGTCAGAGCCCCAAACAACGTCTCATGCAAAAATACACTTTCTGCTGAACTGCTGGCAGAACTAAACCGGAGACGTGACTAGTGTAGAACTATCAGCCTAGTAGTCTTTTACCTGCATTTTAAAAGCTGCTAACAAAAATCATGTACCGCCTGAGTCAGATATCTTTTTACCAGCTCGTCTAACATTGAAAAGAATTATGTACTATTGAACATTCCCGTGCAACACGCCGACGTAAATGCATTGCGTATAACGTCCCACGTCATACGCTCTTCCTAGAATACTAAGCGGCAGTTGAGACGTCAGAACTCAGATAAGTACTGAGGAATATGAACAGTGCTGGCATCTACTCTAGATATACCAATATCATCCACTACATTTACAAGAATCGCACTCTGCATGTGAAAATAAAGGAAAACTGGTTTTCTCGAAAGGTTCCTTTGGGAAGAGGTGGCAGACAGGGAGACACTAACTCACGTGAGTTTATCTTGGCTCTATCTATAACAGAAAAGTATCAATGTCGAAAACAGTTCAGCCATCTTCGATTTGCAGATACTATTCCGTTTAGCAATGTTACGAACTGTCAACAATGATTCGAGAAATCAGAGATCCTTCCAAAACTGTAGGTCCGAGAATTAATCTAAAAAAGACCAGAATCGTGAGGAAACGGATTATACTCCAACTTCGAAAAGATAACCAGATAACAGATATCACCTGTACAGTTGGTCTCACCTGGATGGCATTCGTGTAACATGGTTACGTTCCCTGAAAACTGACTGCAGTATAAATTTGGAAATGAAAGCTTCTGATACGTGCAACCTGTCAGGAATAAGTACGACACAAGCAGTGCACACAGACTGTGGATTTGTCAAAGGGCAACAGAGAGACAAATACACGGACCGAGTCTGAGAGATGGGACCAGGAGTGAAGACGTAAGGAGCAGAACTTGCAGATAGCAAAGACAGAAACGGCGCTTGGCAGGACAAGTGGCCAGGAACCTATTAAAATAAACAAAAATAATGACGCAGTGGTCTTTGAGGGAGGGAAAGCGGTTTGTCGGATGGCATGTACCGAGATGGGAAGATAGTATCCAACGACATCTCGGGGGGAAAACTGGATCAAGAAAACATCGACATTTGTCTTTGGAAGAGGGCTATGCCCAGGAGCGGTTATCTAGTGGAAGAAGAAGAAGAAGAGAAGAAGAAGAAGAAGAAAAGAAGAAGAAGAAGAAGAATGCAATGGCACTGATGGCTGATGAGTCTAGTATTTGCAGATACTATCAACATGCAGCCGACTCATGATGAAAACTGTCCCCACTTTAATGGTACCATTGTTGGCTGGATTATAGCTCAGAATTGTGTTGGCTGTGAAAGAAATTCTCTACCATGTGAGAATGGTGTCAACACCGCTGTACCTCAAAGAACGTGATAAACGAGTGCAACTTCTGAGGGCCAGTGTGGGCTGAAAGTATCATTTGGCGGATAAACCTGGTAGTTATGCTAGCGCATAAATGGAGAACTGATTTACGCTGGGAAAAAAGTTTGTCGTAGCCAGACCCTCGGGGCTCAGCATTTAGTTGCTGGGTTCGGGCTTGGAGACCCCGGGGTCCCTGAGCTGGTGACTTGGAAGCAACACCAGTCCTCAATACTGTAAGCTCAGAGTGCGCTTCAACGACCACCGTACAGCGCGACGGTGGAACGTTGTACGGTACAGAGCCAGGGGATCTTGGTTTAACTGCCTGAGTCGCGAGGATGGTATAAACCTCTGTGAAAAAACCTCAATCTCAAGGTGTGCTGCGCACCGAGGAGACGCATGGCTGTTGAGGTTGAACAGTTGCTAGTGGGCGACCTCTGGGGAACCTGCCACCCCCTGATTGTATTAGGCTTACCCAGGCAAGCGGGTCTCTGTCTGGGTGGACATTCCTGTCCCAAGGTGCTCGTGGGACCACCATGAAAAGAAAACCACGAATAGTGCGCAAGCACGAGTCTCTAAGAAAGTAAAGTTTAATGCTTTACAGTATGACCTCCAATCATTGCCTTCCCTACCCGTACCAGGGGAGGAACGGCGGTCTAAATTACTTGGTGAGACGTATTCTCCAGAATTTCTGGTTTGCAGCCACAGATGGGAACTCATTTCTGACCACAAAGTCTCAGATATCTGTGGAAAATTTAGAGGACAAGTTGTTGAGGGCATGTCTAAAATGAGGTCTGGAGCAGTCCTCATGCAGACGGAATCCCCAGCTCTGTCACGTGCATTGCTTGCTTGTGACAAGCCCGGTGATGTTGCAGTCTCCATTACACCTCATAAGAGCCTCAATATGGATCAGGGACTTACTTTTCATTAAGACCTGTTGTTGCAGTCTGATGACGAGCTCCGTGCAAATCTGGAACGCCGCAGTGTCCACTTCGTACGACGTGTCTTCAGGGGACCTAAAGATAGTAGAGTCGCCACCAGCGCCTTAATCTTGGCTTTCGAGGGAGACACCCTGCCCGAGAAGGTCAAGGTGGTGATACATCGATGTGATGTTAAGCCTTATGTCGCTCCTCCCGTGCGCTGCTTTAAGTGCTGGAGGTTTGGGCAGATGTCAGAGATGTGACGCTAACCCTACCTGTCGGGATTGTGGATGTGCCTCCCACCCCAACGTCCCGTGTCCGCCGCTCCGTTTGTGTCAACTGCGGACATACAGTCACCTTGCTCATCAGACTGCGCGGTTTATCAAAAAGAACGGAAGATTATGGAGTATAAGACCTTGCACAGGCTCACTTACACAGAGGCTAAACGCACCCTGTGCATTTCAGCAACGTTTGCTGCAGCAGCTTCGATGTCGCCATCCCTGGTGATGAGTCCCCAAGCTCAGACGCTTTTTGTGGGCCCTCCAGCCCAGACGTCTAATCCTGCCCCCCAGGTAGTTGACAACACACTCTTCTTTTGCTCCCATGTTATCAACATCGGGAGTAACAATCCCTCCTTGTTTGGGGACTTAAGTCCCCACCTCTGAGCCAGAGAAGTGCTCGCCTCATCCGGTTCCCCTCGCGCGGAAGGGTGCCCTCCCTTCCACTGTTACTGCCTCTCCAGATGTCAGCCAGTCGCTGGAAAAGCGCCCACCTGAGAGCTGTAGGGCTTCCAGGTCTTCCTTGGTCCATGAGACCGGGTCAGAGAAGCCTACCCAGCCTGATACACAGGACAAACAGGACCACACCAAAAATAAGAAAAAGCAAAAGTAGTACATAAACAGAAAGAGTTCACCACTGCACATGAAGGTGAGGTGGAGCATGTAGCGTCTACTCAGGAGCTAGATGCTGCTCGACGAGCAGCTCCTATGCAAGTTGATCAAGCTACTTAGCAATCGGTGGCGGCGAGCGCTTCTAAGGCGTAACCTAACCCCCCCCCCCCCCTCAGGTTCTTTCATGTCTTCACAGTCGGATACCATTATCCTTCAATGGAATTGCTGTGGTTTTTTCCACCACCTTGCTGAGTTCAAACAGCATTTGTGCCGCTTCCCTGCCACTTGTCTGGCCCTGCAGAAAACCTCGTTTACCTCTGTGGTTACCGGGTTTACTATAAGAACTGCGTAGAATACGACTGACTGACGTGTGTGTGTGTGTGTGTGTGTGTGTGTGTGTGTGTGTGTGTGTGTGTGTGTGTGTGTGTGTGTGTGTGTGTGTGTGTGTGTGTGTGTTTTTTCCACTGTTCCCAGTGCCCCAGTGCCATTTCACACAGCTCTCCAGGCTGTGGCAGTCCTGGCAGGAATGGGGCTTACCATCTGTTCCTCCAGATGAGGTTAATGCCTACCACCCTTTATGGGGTGGGGCCCAGATCTTGGGCCAGGGTAGGAACTTGAAGCTCTCTTGGCACAGCAGGACATTTGCCTCCTTAACACTGGTGCTCCCTCATATTAGCTAGGCTCATGGCATACATTCGGCCATTGACCTCTCTTAGTAGCCCAGGTCTTCTTCCGTACCTCAGTTGGAGGGTCCTAGCGTAGCGACCACTTTCCTATCCTGGTTTCTCTTCAATCCCAACCCCCTGACAAGCTGCCACGATGATCTCTTTGTGGAGCTGATTGGGCAGCCTACACCTCAGCTACTATGGCATTGCTTCGCTTCCTGGTGGCATTGATTTGGCAGTGGACGAGGTCACTCTGGCCATTGTTTCTGCTGTTGAGGCCACTGTCTCCTACTCTAAAAGTACACTAAGGCGTAAGTCAGTCCCTTGGTGGGCATCAAAGATTGCAGAAGCTACCCAGGACCGCCGTCAAACCCTGCAACAACACTGGCGTCATCCTTCCCTACAGAATCTGGTTGCCTTGAAATGGCTGCCGGCCTGGGCTCGGCAGTTAATCCGGCGGAACAAACAGGGCTGCTGGGAACTACATGTTGACAACCATCTCAGGTGTGGTCGTGGGTTCGGAACATTTTTGGCTTTCGCCCTCGTGGTCTGTCCCTTGCCTTGCTCTTTGGGGTACACTTTGTACTGACCAAACTGCCATCGCCGAACCTCTGGTGTGGTGTACGACTCAGCAGCACCTTCAACGTTGCAGATCCTCGACCGGATTCTCCATTGTGGCGTCAGACTGGCGACAGGTGCCTCCCGCACTAGTCCGAGGCAGAGATGTCGAAAATTTTCTGTCACAACACGACTTCTGCCTCTTAAATACAGGTGCCCCCACACATTTCAGTGTGGCACATAACATATTCGGCCACCTCTCGGTTTGCAGTCCTGGCCTTCTCCCATCTATCGACTGGAGAGCACATGACGACCTTTGTGGTTGTGACCACTTCCCCGTCTTCCTGTCACGGCCCTGTTATCAGTCCCACGGATGCCTGTCCAGCTGGGCTTTAAACAAGGCAGACTGGGGCGCTTTCACCTCTGCTGTCACCATTGAATCTCCCCAACATGGTAACATCGATGTGGTGGTTGAGCAGGTAACTACGACGATAGTTTGTTGCGCAAAACGAGATCCTTCGTTATTTAGAGTGCACCTGCCAAACACAGTTCCTTGGTGGTCACTGGGAACTTTCTGAGGTAATTAAGAAGTATCAGCGAGCTCTACAGCGGCACAATCGGCAACCTTCCCTGGAGCACCTCATAGCCTTTAAACGGCTCCGTGTCCGCGTTCGCCAACTTATCAAAAGGGGGAAATAGGAGTGTTGGAAGAGATGCGTCTCGACCATTGGATACCGTACATCAAACGTGTTTCCTGGTACCAGATCCCAACAGGTGTTCAGTGTTAGCATAAATGGCGAGTTACCTTCCGACTGAAACGCAATTAACTAGCACTTTGCTGTGTACTGTCCTCGCGCCTCTGCGTCGGAGAATTACCGACAGCCTTCCGCACTCACATGGTGGGTGGAAGGGAAGCCCTCTCGTTCACTGCATGCCCCATTTACAGAGTGCGAGCTCTTCACCCCCTTGTACATTGCCCCGACACAGCTTCAGGGCCTGATCGGATCCACAGTCACATGATAAAATGTCTGGTCTTTCAATTGCAGTGTCGGGAGAGCACCATCATACCAGGGCTCAAACCGGCAAAAACTCGCTAGATGAGGATAGCTATCGGCCAATGAGCCTCACCAACGTTCTTTTTAAGGTGCTGGAACGCATGGTGTGTCGGTGGTGGGGTTGAGTCCTGGAGAAACGTGGCTTAGTGGCTCTGTGCCAGGGTGGTTTCCACTTGGGTCGCTCTACAACTGATACTCCTGTGTCCCTCGAGTCTGCCTGCCTGGAAGCCTTTGTCAGACACTAACAACTGGTTGCCACCTTCCTTTATATATGGAAAGTATATGGCACCACCTGGCGACATCTTATCCTTGTCACATTATATGAGTGGGGTCTCTGAGGCCCAGTCCTGATTTTTATTCAGAATTCCCGATTTTTATCCAAAACTTCCTGTTGATTCGTACTTTCCGTGTCCAACTTGATGCCTCCCATAATTCCCCCATATCCAGGAATATGGCGTCCTGCAGGGCTCTGTATTGAGTGAATCACTATTTTTAATGGCCCTTAACGGTCTAGCAGCAGCTGTAGGGCCGTCTGTCTCACCATCTCTGTATGCAGACGACTTCTGCATTTCGTACTGCTCCACCAGTACTGGTGTTGCTAAGCGGCGCTTACGGGGAGTCATCCGCAAGGGGCAGTCATGGGCTCTAGCCGACGGCTTAGAGTTTTCGGCCGCGAAGTAGTGGGTTACGCACTTCTGTCGGCGTGGTACCGTTCATCCGGAATCAGATCTTTACCTTACTGGTGATTCCCTCACTGTAGTTGAGGCATATTGATTGTTAGGACTGGTTTTCGGCGCCCAATTGACTTGCTTCCTCACCTTTGTCAGCTTAAGCGGAAGTGCTGGCAGCACCTTAATGCCCTCCGTTGCCTGAGCAACACCAGTTGGGGAGCAGATAGCTGTACTCTGCTGCAGCACTACAGAGCGCTTGTTTTATCCCACCTTGACTATGGGAGTCTGGGGTATGGTTCGGCGGCCACTCAGTGTTGCATTTACTCGACCCAGTGCACCACTGTGGCGTTAGACTAGCCATGGGAGCTTTTAGGGGACCAGCATAACGGCGGAGGCTAGAGTCCCTCCATTGCAGGTCAGGCGTGCACAACTGCTCGCCACTGATATTGCACACGTTCGCAGTTCTCCTGCACACCCGAATTAGTTTCCTTTTCCCATGAACTGTGGTTCATCTCCCACATCGACAGCCCCTGTCAGGGCTTCCAATTGCAGTTCGTGTCCGATCCCTTATATCTGGAGTCCTTGCCTTTACTACCTATACTCGAGGTCCATTCGCGCACACCTCCATGGTGTTCACCTAGGCCGCGACTTTGCCTGGACCTTTCACGTGGCCCAAAAGACTCCTAAAGCAGCCTACAAACTATTGACTAGTTCTTGTCTCGTCATCCTTCGGTATCCATCACCCAGGAGTCCATCTATGTCTGGGAACGGTCCGGTCGTTCAGTGGTGTTTGTGTGGACCTGAGGACACGTCGGCGTCGCAGGCAGCCAACTTGCTGACAGGCTATGCGGAAACTGCTTCTGGAGATGGGCATCTCTGAACCTGACCTGCTTTACAACCTACGCCGTAAGGTTTTTAGGCTTTGGGAGACGGAATGGCATAACAGCATCTAACATTCTGAGTGGTGTCTGTCTGTTCTAAGTCGTGTCTCCCTACCACTTTCGCGCAACGACGCTCTGAGCGTGTTTTTTAGGGAATTGACTAGTTTGAACCTGGGACCTGTTGCTGCTAAGGAGACGCCAGACCACACATGACATGTAGAATTCAGAAGAGTTCAGTGAGACTAGCGATGATATAACCAAATAATTAATGATTTCAGCGACAGCTCCAGTGCACTCCCTGTAAAAGAATCTTAATACTAACTAAATTTAGTGGAAGGGGTTCAAGGGTTTTCTAATTTTAGTTAGCTGGTAAAATAACGTCGAAAAATGTTTACCATTGGAAATTTTACTTCTCACAAAACATAGTTTGTAAATTACACTGTTGATAAAAGGAAATGTTTTAATACAGGATGATAAAATCCAACTGTGTTCAACAAAAATGTGAACGAATATCCCCTGAATGGGTTCCCAAGTTCTACAATGGATTGAAAGATGACTTGTGCCATATCACATCTATAATGTAAGTTTAAATTAATTTTCATAAAACAGAAAACTATCAATGGTCTAGTGACCCTCAATTATCTTTAATTACTTATCTAACTTGTCGTAAATTACAGTGGCTGTTGTGGCTTCTCAATAATTATATAACAGAAAAATCATCGCATTTCAGATTTTTACTTAAAGTAGCAAATGTGAACACAATGAGATTTAATTGACGATCGACACTAGTATTACGTAAAAAGGGGGTGTAACAGATGAGACTTCTGCAGTTCTGAGTGAAGCTTTATGCGCTGTTATGCGGCATCGCGTGCGTTCATTACCTTGTCGTTGGTTAGGCAGCTTCAGGGGGCGGCGGGCGGCGCAGCTCCACACAGCCGTCTCGGAAGCAACTCTCTCCTAACTTCTCCTTACTACAATTTAATGAAGTTTGTTAAAAAAACTATCTGGCTGTGTTTTCATCTGACCAATCAGGCCCTCAATGTTAACCTTAAGCTCCGCCTACAAAAATTGTCTATCCAATGCGAAACGTTATACTTTTCGTGGTGGGGCAATGTTTTTAACATCTGCAACGTAGCAGAGACGCGAAAAAGTCTCACGCTAAAACTTGCAGGTGGTGTGGCCCTTTTAGTGTTATCGTAAGACCTATACTGTTATTCTGGAAGGCTCTATCTTTTAACATGGGCTGGGGGGGTGGTCCTGGCGGTTGGCTGGCGACATGGGTGTCCGTCCCTTATCGTAGGGCCTTCTAGCTTAACACGGTTCTGCTCTTGGCTTCTGTCCTCGTTTCTCCTCTCAGAACTGCATCTGTTTCACGGTGGGAAGGTATGATATATATTTAGGCATTCTTGTGTTAGTCTGTGGTATTCAGTTTGCTCACTCGTTAATCGTATTACTTTGGTTAATTTAATGTCAGCATTTATCCGGAGCTATGTGACATACTGCTGGATTTGCTTATGTCACGGTTTTCATGGAAGGTGTTGGATATGCCTGACACCTTACAAGTACACACAACAAACTGCGTGTCATTAAGGAGACTATGAATGTGTGGAAGTGTTCCATGCGGGCTTGTCGCAGGGAATCAGTTGTCCTCTGCCGGCTCTGCATTGTCCACGTCCCCCCAGGGGGCTCGCGGTCCTTTTGTGAGTACGTGCGTGGCGAGCACGGGGCCCCGAGCTATTGCAGCCTTCCTTCTTTTTCCGGGCTGCATTTCATTTCCTTTCCCTTCCCCTCCTTTCCTGTCCTTCATCCTTCCCTCCGACCTCTCCTCTCCCTCTCTTGGTGTCCCTACTTACGGTGTCCCTCCTTATGTTGGCCCTGCTATTCTCCTGGTTCTGCTGACCTTGCAATTCGGCCTTGTTCTGTAATTCCTTCACCCTTTTGGTATTCTCTGGTCCCCTCTGGGGTTTGACCTCCATCACTAAATTTTCTTCCGTAGTATGAGCCATTTGGGGAAGAGCACCTTACCTAGTGTCTCCGGCGTGTGCCATCATCATTGACTCCATCGTTTCCTTTACGTCGTTGTTTGACGCTAGGGTCCATAGCCAGCACGGTAGCCAGCCCGTGTGGTGGGGTCGCTATGTACCCTTTTGGTTGAGCCCCCTGAAAACACAGGGATCACACGTCTGATACCTGAGCTGTGACCTCCTCATGTAAGCCTAGGAGTGGTTGCTTGTCGTCCTGGAGCATCGGAACTCCCAGCAATGGCCGCCGTGCCAGACGGCCCTTGCTGTGGCTGGGTGGCGCCCATGAGGAGAGCCCCTGATCGGAGTGGGTGGTATCAGGGCGGACACTATGCTCATGAAACGCATAAGAGTCCACAACTCTGGCCGTTCTCCGGCCGTCTCTTTGACTGGAAAAGATTCTTCACGTGCTGCTTCCTCTGCCCCTTCCGCCTTCCCTTCCGTGGCTACCCCCTGGGAGGAGGGCCAGGCTCGTCGGCTGGGGGCGAAACCTTTCCCTCGCTATCTGGTTTGCGCCAGAACTGATGGGGATACTTTTACTCATACGAAACCTATGTTCTTTGTTGAACACATCGAAGACAAGTTTGGCGAGGTGGACTCTATCAGCAAGATGCGGTCTGGGTCGCTGTTGATTAAAACCGCTTCAGCTACCCAGTCTGCAGCTCTCCGTGCCTGTACCCATCTTGGTACGATTCTTGTGTCAATTACCCCACACCAGTCCTTGAACATGGTGCAAGGTGTAATTTTCCATAGAGACCTCCTCCTTCAATCTGATGAGGAACTTCGGGACAATCTAAGCCGGCGGGGGGTTCACTTTGTTCGGCGGGTTCAGAGGGGTCCGAAGGACAACTGCGTTGACACTGGTGCCTTTATCTTGGCCTTTGAAGGGGACACCCTCCCTGAGAAGGTCAAGATTATGGTCTATCGGTGTGACGTGAAGCCATACATCCCACCACCTATGCGATGTTTCAAGTGTTTGCATTTTGGCCACATGTCTTCGCGCTGTTCGCAGGCCCCCCTCTGTGGTGACTGTGGACATCCGTTCCATGAGGGAAGTTCCTGTGTTCCCCCTCCTGTGTGCGTAAATTGTCGTGGGAATCATTCTTCACGGTCACTGGATTGCCCAGTGTATCAGAAAGAGAAAAAGATACAGGAGTATAAGACTCTTGATCGTCTCACCTATACCGAGGCCCGTAAAAAGTATACACGCCTTCATCCAGTGACCCTGACAACTAGTTATGCTTCAGTAGTATCTTCACCCCCTCCTCCTCATTCCTTACCCCAGTCCCGAACCCCTTTCCTCCCCCCTCCCCCTGCGGTTCCCACACCATCCCCTCCGGGCACCGCTTCCTCTCCCCGGCTGGAGAAGTGTCCTGCTTCTTCGGCGTCTGCCGGTCATGGGCGCCCCTAGCGTGATCCCCCTTCCCGGCACCTTCCAGGCCAAAGGTCTGCTGCCACGCGGCCACCACGAGAACCACGGTCTGCGGGCCCCCAGATCGCCCGCTCTCTTTCTGTTCCCGATCTTGCTGTGGCTGGCTCCATTTTGTTTCGCAGCCCTCCACGATCCCAAACAGAAAGAAAGAAGAAGCACAAGTCCCGGGACAAGGAGTCTCTGGTGTTACCAGAAGTCTCGTCCCCATCTTCACAACCTGACTCTGACCTGTTATTCATGGATGTCGCCCCCTCCTTGTCGGTGACGGGTGGGGACCCACCGGCATGACTGACATTAGCCTGTTCACCCCCCAATTGACTCATCGTTCTTTGGCTATCCAATGGAACTGTAATGGCTATTACCGTCACCTACCGGAGTTGCAATCCCTTCTTTCGTTTTACTCTGCGGCTTGTGTGGTTCTACAAGAAACTCATTTTACTGGTGGTCACTCACCAACCCTCCGTGGCTTCCGTGCTTTCTGTCGAAATCGGGTCGGCCCCCTACGGGCGTCTGGCGGAGTTTGCACGTTGGTCCGAACGGACATTGCCAGCACGTGGATTCCTCTCCAAACTACATTGGAAGCAGTTGCTGTTAGGATCCACCTGGACTCTGGGGTCACAATTTGCAATCTGTATCTCCCTCCTGACAGAACTCCTACACCTGCCTCCTTAAGTGCCCTCCTTCAGCAACTTCCTCCTCCCTTCCTTATACTTGGCGATTTTAATGCACATCATCCCTTGTGGGGCAGTGCATTTCCATCTAGTCGGGGTCATCTCATTGACCAGTTTATTACCGACCACGACTTGTGCCTTCTTAACGATGGCTCCCCTACCCATTTCAGTGCCGGTCATGGTAGCTTTTCTGCCATTGATCTTTCTCTCTCTTCTCCCTCCCTCCTCCCTTCCCTACAATGGTCACCACACGATGACCTTTGCGATAGTGACCACTTCCCGTTGATTCTCTCGCTCCCTTCCCGCTCCCCTATGGACAGATCACCTCGTTGGTCCTTCAAACGTGCCAATTGGCCTCTGTATACTGCACAGGTCGTTTTTTCTCCCTCATTGTCGGATGGTATTGATGATGTCATACGTGACATGTCTGACGCGATTGTTCACGCTGCTAGCCTTGCTATCCCGCGCTCATCTGGACCATTTCGCCGCCGGCAGGTCCCTTGGTGGAGTTCGGACATTGCCGTTGCCATCCGTGATCGCCGTCGAGCTTTGCAACACCTTAAGAGGCATCCATCCGTTGCCAATATTATTACCTTTAAACGCCTTCGCGCAAAAGCCCGTTACTTAATCAAACGGAGCAAACGGATGTGTTGGGAACGCTTTGTTTCTTCCCTCGGTTCTGCTGTCCCTCTGTCGCGGGTATGGGCTACACTTCGCTCTCACCAAGGTTGCCATCGGCAGTCTACCCTCCAAGGTCTTCACCTCCCGGATGGCCTTTGCACGGACCCGTTGATTCTCGCAGAACACCTTGCGACCCATTTTGCAACAGCGTCGGCATCAGCCTCCTATCCGGCTGCTTTCCTTCCCCAGAAACAGCGGGCCGAAGCTTCCGCCTTATGTTTTACCCCCAGCCAGTCAGAATCATACAACGACGCTTTTACTGAATGGGAACTTCTTTCCGCACTCTCCTCTCCTCTTCTCATGATACGGCCCCTGGCCCAGACTCCATTCATAACCAACTGCTTCAACATCTCAGTGCTCCACAACAGCGACATCTTCTCCGGGTATTTAACCGTATTTAGCTCCAGGGTGACTTCCCTTCTCAATGGAGGGATAGCATCGTGGTTCCCGTCATTAAGCCCGGTAAGAACCCCCTGTTCGTCGACAGCTATCGGCCAATTAGTCTGACGAACGTTGTTTGTAAGTTACTTGAACGGATGGTAGCCCGTCGGCTCACTTGGGTCCTCGAATCTCGGCGTCTGTTGTCCCCTTACCAGTGTGGCTTCCGAGAGGGACGGTCTCCAATCGATCATTTACTTCGCTTGGAATCCGCAGTTCGGCAGGCCTTTTCCCAGCGCCGCCATTTGGTTGCTGTATTTTTCGACCTTCGCAAGGCCTATGATACGGCTTGGCGCCATCATATTTTACTTACACTTCATGAGTGGGGTCTTCGGGGCCCACTCCCGATTTTTATCCGCCAGTTCTTGTTTCATCGTTCGTTTAGGGTTAGGGTTGGTACAGTTTTAAGTTCTCCGCGAACCCAGGAGAATGGCATCCCTCAGGGTTCCGTATTGAGTGTACTTCTGTTCCTCATTGCTATAGATGGACTTGTGGCCTCCGTCGGTCCTTTGGTCACTCCTGCTCTGTATGTGGATGATTTCTGCATTTGGGTTAGTTCCTCTTCGATGGCCGCTGCAGAGCGGCAGCTCCAGGGTGCTATACGGCGTGCCTCTGCATGGACCATCTCTCACGGATTTCAGTTTTCTCCTTTAAAATCGCGAGTGGTCCACTTTTGTCGCCGTGTGACAGTCCACCCCGATCCAGAGCTCTATCTCAATGCACAACGATTACCTGTGGTCCCACAGTTTCGTTTCCTTGGCCTTCTTTTCGACAACAAGCTCACTTGGCTGCCTCATATCAGACGCCTGAAGATAGGATGTTTCCGTAAACTAAACGTCCTTCGCTTCCTTGCCCACACCTCTTGGGGTGCTGACCGTTCCACTCTCCTCCACCTTTATCGGGCCTTAGTGTTGTCTCGCTTGGACTATGGTTGTCAAGTTTACGGTTCAGCTGCCCCCTCTACATTGCGCCTCTTGGATCCGGTCCACCATCGTGGTATCCGTTTGGCCATCGGTGCCTTCCCGACTAGCCCTGTTGATAGTCTCCTGGTTGAGGCTGGGATCCCCCCCCTTTCCGTTCGGCGCTCCCAGCTTCTGGTTTCGTATGCAATCGCTGTCCGTTCCTCTCCCACTCATCCTTCCTATTCTATCCTGTTCCCTGCCCAAGGAAGTCGCCCACCTGACTCCCGCCCTCGGGCGGGTTTACCGGTTGGGCTCCGCCTAGCGTCTCTTCGCCGTGATTTTCAGCTTCCTTCCTTTTCCTGTATCCCACGTTCCCTCCCCAACACACCTCCTTGGTTAGTCCCTCGGCCCCGAGTTCGGATGGATCTCTGCCGAGGTCTGAAAGATTCCGTTCCCCCGATGGTGTTCCATTGTTTTTTCCGCCGCATTTTATCTGAGTTTCGGGATGCTGTTGTTTTTTACACTGATGGCTCTAAATCTGCTGATCGTGTGGGCTATGCCTTCACCTCCTCTGTAGGCATGGAAAATCATCTCCTGCCAAATGCATGTGGGGTGTTCACTGCGGAATTGATGGCGGTCTCTCGGGCCCTGGCCTTTATTAAACAGTCCAAGCTCAATCGCGTTTTGTTATGTACAGACTCAATGAGTGGCCTTCAGGCACTTGACCAGTGTTTCTCCCGTCATCCCTTGGTCTCCTCCATCCATGACCATCTCGCTGATCTCCACCATGCTGCTTGTTCTGTTAGCTTCCTTTGGGTCCCTGGCCATGTGGGCATCCAAGGAAATGAGCTTGCTGATCGTTTGGCTGGGGGAGCAGTCACTTACCCCCCATTCCCTGTCACCCCTCCTGTGGCGGATTTACGGCTTCATCTCAAATCCCACTTTGCGCAATCATGGGCCACATCCTGGGAGGCTACCTCCTTGTCTAATAAACTTCGTGCGATTAAGGTGACACCTGTCCCATGGCGTTCTTCCTTACGCCTCTGGCGAAAGGACTCAACCACCCTCTGTCGTCTTCGCATCGGCCATACCAGGCTGACCCATGGTTTTCTTTTGCGTGGTGAGCCACCCCCACTTTGTGGTTGTGGAGCTTTCCAGTCAGTTGCCCACATTTTGGTGGAATGCCCCCTTCTTTTAGCTCTGCGTACTAAGTACAGACTTCCCTGCACTTTACCCTTAATATTAGCAGACGATTCCCGGATGGTTGAACTGGTTCTCAGTTTCCTCCGTGAAAGTGGTTTTTATTCTCAGTTTTAAGGAGTTTCATCTCCCTCTGGAGTAGGGGCAGGGCGGTGAGGGTTGGGATGTCTCCCACTGTAGGCTGTGCTTGGAGATTCCTGACTCCCCTCCCTGGCCATGTTCCTTCTTTTTTCCCTTTTACTGTTTTTATCGCCTTTTAGGTTTGTTTAATCCCTTTTACAATCCGCCCTTTTACACTCTGGCGGTTGAACGCTTTTAAATAGCATGTGATCTTGCTTGTACTGCATCACAGGTGGGATATTTCCTCTCTTGAGGTTGCCCATTTACTGACTTCCCTCCTTGTGTTTTTATCATTGACGACACAACTGCACCTTTTTAGCCTTTTACCTTTTACTTTTTATCGTTTTTGACTCTTCTGAGCTGTCCCTCTATCGGAACTGACCGCCTTTGTAACAAGGGACTGATGACCTTGCTGTTTGGTCCCTTCAACCCCAATCAACCAACCAACCAACCATTGTCCACGTTTGTGCCACCCACAGTTACCTCTTGCGCCATGAAGACTCTACCGAGTGTCGGTGTGGCACTCGGTTGACAGTGGCCCATATTCTGGTGCACTGTCCCACTTTGACTGCCAGCGACGAATCTTGGATTACCGGACTCATTGCCGCTCAATTTGTCTGACAGCGCCTCACTGGCTGATTTACGGTTTATTCATGAGGATGGGTTTTATCATTCAATCCGAGTTTCAGCGCATGTCCTTTGTCCCTCTGTCCCCTCCACTCTAGTGCTTTTAAGATGGAGGTTTTAATGTGTTGCCGGGTGGCTGGCTTCCCCTTTTCATTCTCGTGTTTGGTCAGCCAGTGTAATCTTTCTTGTTTTACTCTCTTCTGTTTCTAGCGTCTCTGTTGCTTTCTTGTCCTTTGTTGCTTTTAGTGTTGGTTGCCTTTTTCTTCGTTCTTGTCCTTTTTCCTTTCTTCCTGTTCTATGTCTCCTATGTTTTATTCTCACTTGTGGAATTGTTTTATTAGGAACAAGGGACCGATTACGTAGTTTGGTCCCTTCCCCCTCTATTAAACGAACCAACCAACACCACTGCATCAGTGGTTTGGTCCAGTTGTATTTGTTGCTGGCCGTGCATTCTGCCCAGTGCCACTTCAGTCTTATGTGCTCGACAGCGTCGCAGCAGCCGTTCCGCTCCTTGCGTCACCTGTTAGCCCTGTCCCTGATCCACTCCAAGCAGCGTTCTGCTACAGCCCTTTGACACATCCACAGTAGATTTCCACTGCTTATTGTCATGGTCGTGAGCCTGCACATTGTTACCAGCTGGGTGCTGATGCCATGAAGGATCCATTCTAAATATGACGATGGTCTGGTTACAGATAATGTTTCTCGATTGCCATCAGATTTCGCTGTGAGATCTCTGCTGGCTGGCTGGTTGTGTGTTCCAAGCTGAATTTGATGCCTCGAATTATGTATTCATTTGTTTCTTCCAGAGCATGGTTTTTGATGGAGAACACAATATTGACAACGCATGGCTCAGGCGGTTTATAATGATTTTTGTTAGCAAATTGTAAAATACAGAGACCAATAGGCCTGTAAAACTCAATGTTAGTGTTGTCACTTTCTTAGAAGAGGAGGAGGACTTCCGCATTTTCCCGTAACTAGAACCTTCCTTTCCTCTAGATATTATTTTAGTACGAGTGATTATTAAAGTCTCTTTGGTGTACTATGACTGACTGATAATTTCAGTAGAGAGCTGAAATGTGGAATAAAAAATATGGGAAGTTTTAGCCTCGATCTAGCGACCTTGCGTCTAGATTGTGCGTCGTTACTATTGGACCATGAGCTGATACGACACTTTAATAACGCGAGAAGAGAACAACACTTCAAGATCCTGGCTGACGTCTAGATTTTATGCTTAAGGCTGGAATTGGCACTGTCTTAGATTTGGTTTTTCGATATGTATCGGAGGAACACAACCCGTGAATAAAATCTTCTCGGTCTACGTGATATCTCACTTCAAATAAAGCCATCGTGCTTTCTATCGGTGTCTCCGCCATCGTCATCCAGAGTTAAAACCACTGGCTGTCAGGTTTGGTGCAGTATTCTGCTTAAACAGATGCAACAGCAGCGTCTGGAACCTTTCAGAATGGGTCGAAGTGACACATGCGTCGAACACAAGTTGGGCAGCTCATAAGAGCGGCTTCCTGCCACCGGTACCGAGTGCTGTCCAGTGGCGTAAGGGGCCAGCGCTTTGTTCGGAACTGCCCCTCCTGCATCAGTCCAACAGTCGACCATCCGTCTTTGTTTCCGCTTTTGCTCAGTGTCCAAAGCCCGCTCCCATACTCTAAAAGGTGAGTACTCTTAGTTTGTTAAAATTGTTGTTTATTCTTTCTGCCATTTCTTTAGTAACAGAATCCAAATATGATGACTGATCCAAAAATCTCGTGTTTAGAAATTGTATTTTATATCCGTTTTCTATTAATGTTCTGCCGTGTCTGACGTCTGTTTTGCTTTGTCCAATATTTGGTAACTTTCTTGCATACTGCTCACCAAGAGTGCGAATGGTTTATCGTCTGTAAATTCCACCACATTCACATGGAACATCGTACACGCCTGTAATCCAGTGACCCGTGTTGTCTTTAATGAGGCGCAACATCCTGTATCTTCGAGACAGGTCGAAACGCTGGTCTCTGTTCACGTGTCTACAGTCGCTGCTCCACAGCATGGAGGGAACGAAGCCAGCTTGGCCTCTTCTTCCGATTCACGACAGATTACGTAGGAAAAACTGTCCCTGCTACTTGCATATTCTCATCGCCTGGCAGACATCAGACAGAAAAACTTAACTACTGCGAATCCAGCAGCCACTGTATTAGGTGTCCATGTGGGAGCTGGCCCTCGACAAGAATTCCAGCGTCTTGCGGTGCGTCCAGTCCTCTGTGTGCCGACCCATCACGAAAAACCAGAACTTTTCGACTTCACAGGTGACGGCGAACAGTTTAAGCTGTGTTACAGGATAATTCCCCATGCTATTATTCACCACGTAACTCATGACCGCAACTGTCCTGTGTTCCTGTCCTTTTCTAGCTTTCTCTGCCAGATACAGCACTACACCGAACCCGCAACTGAAACACTGTCACATGCTGAAGTGGCTGTATAAGTTCGACAGTTTCAAAGCTTCTACTGCCCAAAACTGCCTTGATTCTCTCAAACATACTGCCTCTTATTTCAAAGATACATTTTTCCCAGTTGGGGATAAAAGACGTGATGCCTGAAAGTCTGCGACTAACTTCCTGTAGAATCCAACTAGTCCTACAAACGCTTAGACTTGTAGTACACTGTTACTGGCACACCACGTATTGCACCGCACTTACCGAGATTGGGCGTTATTCCCTACTAACTGATTACACAGTATAGGAGTGTCATTTGCCTTCACCCACATACAGACTCTTGTAAGCTCAGTCACTCACCTGTCTCCTAAAGGCTGCAGTATTGACTGGCGTTCTCACCATTGTTTGCCAAATTAGATCCTCTATATAGTCTGTGATTTTACTTCATTGCTGTGGTCGAACACATCGCCAAGAGCCTTAAAGAACGCTGCAGTGTAGACATTAAGCCCAAAGGGTGACATAATAAACTGATAAGACCTGCTATCTACAAAAAAACTCTGTACAGTCAGTAAGCTGCTGCTTATTTAACCTGCCAGTAACCATATGTAAGAACGAGGCTAGTGAAAGTCTGTACACCATGAAATCTTCGTAGAAATACATCTATAAATTCCCCAATATCTCTTCTCCGCCAGAATTTGATTCAACTTGCGATGGTAAAGAGCTAACCACACTTTCCGTCATATCTAGCTGTGAATAGCACCTTGTGTACATCTAAGCTGGTCTTTACACTTGTTAGTTAACCTTATCCCTGGAGATGTGAAATGTGTCAGACTCCATATCGTGCTGTGTCTAAAAATGTCCATTGCAAAATCGAGCCAGATATGCTTCCTTAAAGGTTGTCTTCTGTTTCCCACAGCATCCGAGGCCTGTCAGCAACATCGTCTGTAGTGGATACGTTTCCACTAGAAGCGCTCTCTAAATCCAGTAATGCACTTCATTTGGGTCTTCGGGCTCTTGTGCTTTGTTTTTGTCTTGTTTGTTCAATTTTTCTTAAATCAGGAAACGTAGCAACCGCTAAACCACAAAATTAGACTAACAATGTTTTGTGATTGCAAATGTTTATACATGTTATTAAGAAAATTGATGCCACCTTGTTACACAGCCACACCGGTAATGGAAATGGAGAGTAACTAGTGTAAGAAATGGAGCACATAAGTAAGAAATATGAGGAGTTTAAGTTCTGTATTTTGCAAGTACAAAAGCAAACGACCTATGAAAAGATTAGCACATATCAGAAACATTATTACAAGTAGAAGCTTGTCGCTAGCCAATACAGTCTATTTTTGGAAATTATAGAAAGGAAAGAAAAGTATAATGGAGAAACTAAGATATTCTATTACTTAACCAGAAACTTCTATGCTTATACTGAAATTGCTGAATGCTTACTGAATGTTCTTAAACTGCAGAGTGATAGTGAACCTACAGTCACTTGTTTTCATCATTACTCACCTACTGAATTTTTCCTAACAAGTGCGACTCAGTTATTCATTTATGACCCACAATATGCAATGATACTCAAACATGTGGTTAGCAAAGGAAACATTTTGTTGCAGAGCAATGTATTTAGCAGATTTTACCTTAATAATGTGACACCCGGTTAAAACATTTGTATAATCGTCCGTGACATCCAGTTCCAAAAAAAATTATATAATCGTCAAGAGTTAAATGTCCATGACGGTCACACGTCCAGATCGTCCGCTTGCGCTAACACTTCAGACCTCTAACCTCCACCACTGCTAACTGCAAAACTTCCAAACCTGGAACCGCCAGTCTGACCAGCCAGAGAGTCTCTTACAGATGGTGCGCAGCTCTGTCACAATTACTAATGCAGTCTACCAGGCTGCCAACACGCGCATATAAACAGGCTACTTACAAACTAAAATGGCCATGGTAAATTTTCGCATGTTCAACAGGCCAAAGATGTACACGTTCACACAAGAGATATTGTCTTCTTGTAAATAAATAAAAAAGACATAAGCTGCTGAATGATGTTTTCAATTACGTTAAATTTCAGTTAGAAAACACCACTGTAGTGCACAGCATATTTTGTGCGACTCGTATTGCCTGAAGCTTCTTATGTGAAGTATTTAGTACTTAGCAATAAAGTAAGCATGCAGCAACTAGCTGCTCAAAGTTGTTGTCCGACAGGAACTTATTCACTAATACTGGTCTAAGTACTCAAGTTTATTTCAAATATTTGTGTGGTCAGATGTTGTTGACTGCAGTACCTTAGGTTCAACCGCCCTTTCGTGAATGGATTTGGCTGTAAGCTGCTCAGTGACCGAGCGATGTGAGCACGTGTTTCCTCCCACGTTACTTCACGCCCACTGTGCATCGTGTCTCTGACACGGCCTGCAACCAAAGGTGGGGCTACTATGCTTGGTAGGGCCCTGCCAAAGTGATCTGCAGACGCACTCCTTACGTGCGCCAAAGTCCGTCAGCGGCCTTCTGTGGGCGCACAGATACGACACAAATCGCCATTGTAACTGTCTGCTCCATCGCCCGTGGCTCTCAAACTGATGTAACACAAAGCAGAAACAAAAATATTCAACACTAATGCAAGGGCTTTCCATCAAGTTGAAAGCAGAGGCGCCAGTAGTACAACTATTTATTCCACCAGCCGTAGAAAGAGAAGTGGGGTGTAGGGTCCACTCGGCCACCCTGTAACGGACCTGTATGAGACACAAACAGGAGACTATAGCAGTTTTCAGGAAAAAAAAGAAAATAGCGTACACTTAATTTGTTACTTATACAGGGTGTCACAAAAAGGTACGGCCAAACTTTCAGGAAACATTCCTCACACACAAATAAAGAAAAGATGCTATGTGGACATGTGTCCGGAAATACTTAATTTCCATGTTAGAGCTCATTTTAGTTTCGTCAGTATGTACTGGACTTCCTCAATTCATCGCCAGTTGGCCCAATTGAAGGAAGGTAATTACTTCGGTGCTTGTGTTGACATGCGACTCATTGCTCTACAGTACTAGCATCAAGCACATCAGTACGTAGCATCAACAGGTTAGTGTTCATCACGAACGTGGTTTTGCAGTCGGTGCAATGTTTACGAATGCGGAGTTGGCAGATGCCCATTTGATGTATGGATTAGTACGGGGCAATAGCCGTGGCGCGGTACGTTTGTATCGAGACAGATTTCCAGAGGGAAGGTGTCCCGACAGGAAGACGTTCGAAGCAATTGATCGGCGTCTTAGGGAGCACGGAACATTCCAGCCTGTGACTCGCGACTGGGGAAGACCTAGAACGACGAGGACACCTGCAATGGACGAGCCAATTCTTCGTGCAGTTGACGATAACCCTAATGTCAGCGTCAAAGAAGTTGCTGCTGTACAAGGTAACGTTGACCACGTCACTGTATGGAGGGTGGTATGGGAGAACTAGTTGTTTCCGTACCATGTACAGCGTGTGCAGGCACTATCAGCAGCTGATTGGCCTCCACGGGTACACTTCTGCGAATAGTTCATCCAACAATGTGTCAATCCTCATTTCAGTGCAAACGTTCTCTTTATGGATGAGGCTTCATTCCAACGTGATCAAATTGTAATTTCACAATCAACATGTGTGGGATGACGAGAATCCGCACGCAATTGTGGAATCACGTCAACAGATTTTCTGTGAGCGTTTGGGCAGGCATTGTTGATGTCTTGATTGGGCCCCATGTTCTAACACCTACCCCTAATGGAGCACGCTATCATGATTTCACACGGGATATTCTACCTGTGCTGCTAGAACATGTGCCTTTACAAGTAAGACACATGTGGTTCATGCTCGATGGTGCTCCTGCACATTTCAGTCGAAGTGTTTGTACGCATCTCAGCAACAGATTCGGTGACCGATGGATTGGTAGAGGCGGGCCAATTCCATGGCCTCCACGCTCTCCTGACCTTAACCCTCTTGACTTTCATTTTTGGGGGCATTTGAAGGCTCTTGTCTACGCAACCCCGGTACCAAATGTAGAGACTCATTGTGCTCGTATTGTGGGTGTCTGTGATACAATACGCCATTCTCCAGGGCTGCATCAGGGATTCCGTGCGACGGAGGGTAGATGCATGTATCCTCGCTAACTGAGGACATTTTGAACATTTCTTGTAACAAAGTGTTTGAAGTCACGTTGATACGTTCTGTTTCTGTGTGTTGCCATTCCGTGATTGTGATTTGAAGAAGTAATAAAATGAGGTCTAACATGGAAAGTAAGCGTTTCTGGACACATGTCTACATATTTTCTTTCTTTCTATGTGTGTGAGGAATGTTTCCTGAAAGTTTGCCGTACCTTTTGTAACACCCTGTATTTACTATTAAGTCTTGATCGCGATTTATTTATCAAGGTGACACGTTTCGACCACTGCTGTGGTCATCCTCAGACCACTGAGTAGGAACCTCTTTCTGTTGGAGAATCACTACTCACTCAATACTGTTTTTAATAGTAAATATTTGTAAGACATTGATCACTGCCTTTCCCAAAATGTATTCAAAAGTTATGTTACTGCTTGACATTAATGTACGGACGTCCTTCAAATCTCTGACGAGTAACCAGTTAATTTACTTCCGTTCTCAGAAATGGCTGGTATCGACGACCTACCAGACGAGATGCTGCTCTCCATCTTCTCCTTCCTGCCGGCTTCGGATTTGGTCCAGTGCGCTGCAGTGTCCGAGCACTTCCTCAGAATCGTGTCTGGGTACACCCACCTGTGGAAAGGGAAGACCTACATCACCCTCACGAGTCCGGTGGACCTCCACAGGGAGCACGTAGCCCTGCGCGCTCTGCCACTGCTGCGGGAAGTCTCCGTCGAAGTGGAGAACCGATTTGCGGTGTGCGTCGTGTACCCGCGCCTGGTTCTGTCAATAGCAGACCTAGGAGCCCTGGAGCGCTGTCCCAGACTGAGGTGCGTGAGTCTGTCGACCAGACTCAGCATCGCGGAGCACATCATGTCGTCCAGATCGACTATCGACTTCGCGCTGCTCGAGAAGCTGGAGATCGTCAAGACGCGGCCTCTCGACTGCCGGGGTCCGGACTTCGCTGACGCAGACTTCTTGGTCAGCTCCGCCCTCGAGCTGTGCCCCAACCTCACGCAGCTCTTCGTGTGCGCGGAGATCCTGTCGGCGGGGCTCCTGGAGGAGTCGGCCGGGCTCGTGCGGCTGCGGGCGCTGGGGATCGAGTGCCCCAGCCTGGAGAGGCTGTCGTTCCTGCGGCGCTGCTCGGACGCGCTGGAGGAGCTGCGACTGGAAGGCTGCGCCGCCCTGCCGCTGGGGGAGGTCGCAGAGCTGCGGCGCCTGCGGAGGCTGCGCCGGCTGCAGCTGCACGGCTGCCGGCTGGCACAGGCCGACCTGGAGCTGGTGGTGGCCGCGCTGGAGAGCCTCGAGTCGCTGCACGTCGACCGGTTCCCCCTCGTCCGCGACCTGACCTTCCTCCAGCGCTGCGGCCGGCTGCGGGAGGTCGGCGTCAGGTTCCCGCCGCTGGAGCTGCCCGCCGGCGCCAACGCCAGAGTGCTCCGCGCCCCTCTCTACCACATCACGGACGAGCTGTCCAGCGCCCTGCTGCGGCTCGAGGGCCTGGGCTACGACAGCCGCTGCCTGGACTACCTGCGCCCCCTGCTCCGGTGCCTCCAGCTGCGCCGCGTCTGCATCTGCTTCCAGTGGAGGTCCAGTCGCGTGGCGGTGTCTAGCCAGTTGGTCAAAATAAACTTGAGACGTCCCAAATAAAGACGACGGGGAAGTAGATACTAAAAATCCGGCGCTTCCTGTTTCCGAGAAATGGTGACAAGGCAGATTGGAGGTTAGTAGCATTTACATCCATACTCCGCAAGCCACCTGACGGTGTGTGGCGGAGGGTACCTTGAGTACCACTATCGGTTCTCCCGTCTATTCCAGTCTAGTATTGTTCGTAGAAAGGACGATTGTCGGAATGCCTCTGTGTGGGCTCTAATCTGATTTTTTCATCATGGTCTCTTCGCGAGCTGGGACTGGTTTGATGCAGCTCTCCATGCTACTCTATCCTGTGCAAGCTTCTTTATCTCCCAGCACCTACTGCAGCCTACATCCTTCTGAATCTGCTTAGTGTATTCATCTCTTGATCTCCCTCTACGATTTTTACCCTCCACGATGCCCTCCAATACTAAATTGCTGATCCCTCGATGTCTCGGAACATGTCCTACCAACCGATCCCTTCTTCTAGTCAAGTTGTGCCACAAAGTCTTCTCCCAAATTCTATTCAGTACCTCCTCATTAGTTATCTGATCTACGCATCTAATCTTCAGCAGAGATATACGTAGGAGGGAGCAATATACTGTTTGACTCCCCGGTGAAGGTATGTTCTCGAAACTTCAACAAAAGCTCGTACCGAGCTACTGAGCGTCTCTCCTGCAGAGTCTTCCACTGGAGTTTGTCTATCATCCCCGTAACGCTGCTCTCCGTTGGATCTCCTCCACTGTCAACCCAATCTGGTACGGATTCCACACTGCTGAGCAGTATTCAAGCAGTGGGCAAACAAGCGTACTGTAACCTACTTCCTTTGTTTCGGATTGCATTTCCTTAGGATTCTTCCAATGAATCTGTCTGGCATCTGCTTTACCGACGATCAACTTTATATGCTCATTCCATTTATACCACTCCTAATGTGCACTCCCAGATAATTTATGGAATTAACATCTTCCAGTTGCTGACCAGCTATATTGTATCTAAATAAGGGATCTTTCTTTCTGTGTATTGGCAGCACATTACACTAGCCTACATTGAGATTCAATTGCCATTCCCTGCACCATGCGTCAATTCATTGCAGATCCTCCTGCATTTCAGTACAATTTTCCATCGTTACAACCTCTCGATATACCACAGCATCATCCGCAAAAAGCCTCAATGAACTTCCGATGTCATCCACCAGGTCATTTATGTATATTGTAAATAGCAACGGTCCTACGACACTCCCCTGCGGCACACCTGAAATCACTCTCACTTCGGAAAACCTCTCCAATGAGAATGACATGCTGCGTTCTCTTATGCAGAAACTCTTCAATCCAATCACAAAATTGGTCTGATAGTCCATATTCTCTTATTTTGTTATTTAAACGACTGTGGGAAACTGTATCGAACGCCTTGCGGAAGTCAAGAAACACGGCATCTACCTAGGAATCCGTGTCTGGCCCTCTGAGTCTCGTGGACGAATAGCGAGAGCTGGGTTTCACACGATGGTCTCTATCGAAACTCATGCTGATTCCTACAGAGATTTCTACTCTCCAGAAAAGTCATTATACTCGAACATAATACGTGTTCCAAAATTCTACAACTGATCGACGTTAGAGATGTAGGTCTATAGTTCTGCACATCTGTTCGACGTCCCTTCTTGAAAATGGGGATGACCTGAGCCCTTTTCCAATCCGTTGGAGTGCTATGCTCTTCTAGAGACCTATAGTACACTGCTGTAAGAAGGGGGGCAAGTTCCTTCTCGTACTCAGTGTAAAATCGAACTGGTATCCCATCAGGGCCAGGTGCCTTTCCTCTTTTGAGCGATTTTGTTTCTCTATCCCTCTGTCGTCTATTACGATATCTACCATTTGGTCATCTGTGCGTCACTCTAGAGCAGCAGCTACAGTGCAGTCTTCATCTGTGCAACAGCTTTGGAAAAAGACATTTAGTTTTTCGGCTTTGTCTGTCATCGTTTGTTTCAGCATTTGAGGTGTATGCAGTATTAACTATCAGGGGTGGTTCACAGGTCAGTGGCTCTGGTATGAAACGAAATCTCCCCCTCCCCCCCCCCCCACAGTTACTGTAAAACATCGCTAGAGTTGCCAAAACATAAGGGCAGTCACATGACGTGAGCCATTTTGGTCCGCCTCCGCTGATGGTGTGCTAATGTACCGGGTGATCAAAAAGTCGGTATCGGCTCGCTCTCTGCGATCCCTCAACACCCTCCGTGTCCTGAATGGCACCTCCTGGGGAGCGGACCGAGTGGTCCTTCTCCGCCTCTACCGCCCCTTAGTGCGATCGAAATTGGACTATGGAGGCATAGTTTACTCCTCCGCTCGGCCGTCTATTCTTCGGCATCTCGACTCTATCCACCACTGGATTACGTTTAGTGTCTGGAGCTCTTTATACCAGCCCTGTGGAAAGCCTTTATGTTGAGACTGCTGAACCTCCGCTGTCCAATCGGCGAGCTGTCCTTCTGAGTCGTTATGCTAGCCATTTGTCTTCCATGCCTGCTAATTCGGCCCATGGCATTTTTTCGACGCCTCCTTGGATGTAGGGTGCGCCCGCCCGCCCGCCCGCCCGCCGCTTTCGTAAACTCTGTCCTTCACTTCCTTGCCCACCCTTCTAGTGGTGCAGATGGATCGCCCCCTTCTCTGCCTGTACATGGCCTTTCTGTTCCATCTGCACTGTGGTTGCCTCTGCACATTGCTCCTCTTGAGCATCATGGTATCTGCTTAGCCACCAACGCCTTTTGGAACAGCGCTATTTATAATCTTCTGTTAACAATGGGTCCCCTCCTCCTCTCCATTTGGTTGGCGCAGTACCAGTTGGGTTCGACTTTGCTTCTCTTCGCTTTACTCTTCATCACATCATTTCCCGACCACCCCTCCCACCCCACTTGGTTAGTTCCTTGGCCATGGATTGGGTTGGATCTTTTCTGCGGAGTGAAAGCCTCCATCGATCCATTGGTTTTCTGCTGTTTGTTCCGAACGCTCTTACGAGAATTTCAGGATGCTAATGGCTCTAAATCTGTTGGCACAGAACAGCATCTCTTTCCTGCCACGTGTGGGACATTTACTGCGCAATTGATTGCCATTTCTCGAGCCTTCTGTTTCATAAGTCCTCCCTTACTCGAATTTTGTAATGTGCGGAGTCAGTGATCTTCCACACTACGGCTCGGTGTTTTTCCCGCCATTCCTCGTCTCTGTCACGACTTTCTCGCTGATCTAGGTGATGCTTCTTGTTAGGTTGATTTACCTCGGGTTCCTGGTCATGCAGGTATCCATGGCAATGAACTTCCTGATCATATGGCGAGAGTGGGGGGGGGGGGGGGGGCTGGGGCAGTGGGGGCACAACCTAGTCCTCATCCTCCATGACGCCTCTGTTGGCGGATTTGCAGATTCACACCAATCCCCTTTTTGTTCAGACTTCGGAGGCTACACCCTCATCTAATAGACTTCAGTCCATCAAGGACACTCCCACCGTATGGAGTTCTTCCCTCTGCCTCTCCCAGTGTGAATCTGCCATCGTCCACCATCTCTGTATTGGCCATACTAGGTTGACCCATGCTTTCTTACTGCACAATGAGCCATCCCCTCTTTGTATTTGGGGGCTCCGCTTGCAGTGATCCACATTTTGGTCGACTGCCCTTACCGTTTGGCCCTTCGTCCTAAATACCTTCTTTGCTCAGGTGTCAGCGGACGATCTTCTCATGGTTCCATCTATTCTCACTTTTCTTCGCGAAAGTGGTTTTGTACTCAGAGGTTTAAGTCCTTGAATTAGTGCCTCTGTGGCTATGTAGTCCTTGACCTCGCCTCAGCATTGGCTAGTTTCTCCACTTCTTTTCCCTACATTTTTGTGTGGTCTGTTGTGCTGTTTATTCCCATTTTCTTCTCTTCTCCCAGTGGTGTCCCTGTTGTGTTGTGACAATGGTAGGGTGATGGTGTCAGGATGGGTTAATACTGGTGATGGTGTCCCTCTGCATGTAATGTTTCTGGGGCACCCCCTGCTCTCCCCATTTCCACCCACCCACTCCTGTTCCTCTTCCTACAGCCCTGACGTCGCTTTTCACTCTTTATTTGCATGTTGTCCCGTGTCCTTGACTAAACTGGACTGTGCTGGACTGGACTAGCCTGTGCTGTGCTGTTAGTGTACCTCCTCCGATTATTTCTGCCATCTTAGATCATGGGACCAATGATCTCTCTATTTGGCCCCCTTCCCCAAATCAACCAAGCAAGCTACTAATGGCGACACCGAAAGAGGAAGAATAACCAGTGTTCCAATATCGACTGAGTAGCACTGCTGCATGACATTAACAGTACATACGTATCAGGACAGCCCATGAGTCGCTGCTTCAGAACTGTTTATTCTCCCTGTTTTAATGCCGCTAATAGTATACGTCCGTAACACGAACAGCGCTCTACGCTAATTTGTGATCGCTCCATCGAATGGTAACCTAAAATTGCGCTGTGAGAATCATTTACTTCATAACATGGAAGTAAAGCAAAAATTTCCGTTGACACTATGCATGTATCGTATAAGCAGCACCATTTGGATCGATTACAGCCACATTTTGCAAAAACTAAATTGAAGATAGGTGCCGAAACGCCAGAGATACTGCACCTGATGCCTCTTAGGAGAGATCCATTCAAATATGTGTCTCGCTCTTGGATTTGTACGTGATAATTTCGGAGTATAAAAGTTGGCAGTAACCGTCCGGAATATCTTTAGAAATTTGATGATATCCATTAGGGGACAGACTACAGACTTGTTGGAAGGCACAGTGTTGGTGTTTTACAGTGTTTGGTTGAAATCATTCAGGGAAATCGCAGAAATCATCAAGCTAGTTAGCTACCTGGTTGTTGGATGTCAGCTTCTATCGGATTAGTCCAGTCTTTTACTATTTTGTTATCTCAGTCGACGCGATGGTCAGGTGGGAGACGAATCTTGTGTATTGAATACAGCGAAATATTGTAGGGAAGATACAAGTAGTTGTACTCCTGAAACTGATTCTATGGGAAAGAGGAGCCAAAAGGTTAAAAGAGCTACATCTGCATCAACTACTACATGTATTTCTACAGAAATACTCATCAAACCACAATATAGTGCGTGGTGGAATGTACCTTCTACCATTGCGAGCTATAAACTCTCCTGGTCCACTAGTAAATAGAGCGAGGTACTCGCTTGTTGATCGAACTTAGCAGTAACAAATTTAGTGCCACGACCCTGAAGTGCTTCGATGTCTTCCTTTAATCTGATTGATTGGGATCCCAAACACTGATACAGTGTTGAACAATGAGGCGCACTTGTGTCCTATACGTGGTGTCCTTGACAGATGAGCTAAATTTTCCTAGAATAATCTCAATAAAACGTCGACCATTCGCCTCCCCTATCACAATCCTGACACGCTCGTTCCTTTTCATATTACTTTGCAGCATTTGGTTTTGATTTTTAAGGAACGTGGCTGGGTCAGGAAACTGCCAAGACTGAAACTTCCTGGCAGGTTAAAATTTTGCCGAACCGAGACTCTAACTTGGATTGCTTGCTTCCCTTGGGCAAGTGCTTTACCAACTCAGCTACTCAAGCCAGAATAACAGCGGTCCTCACAGCTTTATTTCCGCCAGTACCATGTCTCCTACGTCCAAAAATTCACAGAAGTTATCCTGCGAACCTTCTGTAACTGGCGCTCCTGGGGCACTCCTGGGGCAGTCGATATTGCTGATACATGACTTACCCACAGTCTGTGGATGTTCAAACACAATGGGATTTTTCCCCCTACTCAACCGCATAAACCTCAGACTTTCTACATTTAGAGAAAGGTGCCATTCATCAGGCTACTACTGGAAATGTTATCTTGCATCCTACCAGTCTCTCAACCACGACAACTTACCGTACAGTACAACGCCATGAGCAAACAGAAGCAGATGGCTGCTCAGACTGTACCTCAGTACATTGGCATGTATAGGGAACAACAGTGGGCTCATCACGCTTCCATGGGACACGCGTTATGATATCCTTGTCCCTGGTGTAGAGGACAACTTACTGGTTTGTATTACTCAAGCAGTCTTCAAGCGAGTCACACATCTGGAAACCTATTCTGTACACTCACATCTTCTTTAAGTCTGCAGAAAGCTAATGAGTCGAATGCTTTCCGTAAATCTGAGAATATGGATTCAGACTGCTACTTCAGCCGTGGTTCACAGAATATCTTCGCGAGGAAAGGAAAAGCTGAGTTTTACACGACCCGTGCTTCCTAAAACCATGCTGATTTGCGAACAGTATCTTGTCTGATTGAGTGAAATTATGTTCGAACTCCAGCCTTTATCAATACGCACAGGAAACCTGCGTGAAATGGTTTCAGGAAACCTGGGAATATAGTATTCCTTTTGCCTTTACTCATTACCCCTTGGTCAATGTTAAATAGCTTAGATTGCACGTTCTCCTGTTTCGGCCATTTGCATCACACGCCATATGGATACCATATTCCAGCTCGACCTATTATCAGCTTGTGGGCCTCCCTACGTGTTGCTTTGATGCTGACTCGGTTCGCGAGTGCGATATTCAGTTGTGCCGCGACTTTCGTAGCTGTCGTCCTCTGGTTTTCCGCCACAGTCGACTTCAGTGACCATCTGTCATTACCACTCGGCATCTACTTTCGTCCGCGTTGTGCCTTAGTGGATGATGCCTGCTTTCCTCCATGCGGAATGTGCTTCCGGTATCACACACTAGATCTCGTATGGAGCATTTCCGACAGACTTCCTTCCCAAACACAGTTCGTGAGTGGAACAGGAAGTAGCAGTACAAATATGTATGGATACAGATGGGTGTACATTGTACTTTGGCTCTCGTCAGTTTTGTAGCATCGCATCTGTAAGTGATTTTTGCATGTATTCAATTGAGAATCTGGCACACAGATGTTACTGTAATGTTTCAGGAAGAAGAGCTCAGTATCTTTTGTCTTGTTTCATTCATTTACAAAAAAGCGTGGTGATAAACTTGTTTCCTAATGCGCCACGTTCCCTTACTAACCATCCTGAAACGTCCCCTCAGAAAAATTTATGAATTACTGTGCTGATAAACCTCTCACATTATTTGATTTTCAAACAGTTGATCAAAACTGAACGTACTCAGACATTTCTCTCTTTACTTATTCTGATCAACACTAAACTGACAAACAATATTTTTAGCGCAACGCAATCACTCTCAATCCCTACAAAAGAATGGCCCTGAATAACATTAACCTATACCTTTCACGAATCACTTACCTCACAAAAATCTTCGTTACTCGAACTACTGCAACACAGCGAGCGCCACTACTGTCAGCTAAATAAGTTTCTAACTACTGAAGGCACTAACTACTGATACGCATAGTTAGCAAATGAATGTATTTACCTTAATAGTGTTCAAAAGTCATATACGTAATCAGTTCATGACATCCAGTCTTAAAAATTTACTGTCTCTGGTGGACACACCTCTAGATCATCCGCTCTCAAAACTCTGCCATCTCTCCTCCCACATCCACCACTGCTGGAGGCTCACCTCCAACTGCGCAACGCTACGCGCTGTTCACATCCAACTGCCCAACACTAAAATAGCGAATATTCCAAGAATGCCAACCAGCCACAGACTGCACACAGCAGTCAGTGATTTCCATATAGAGCGCTACGTGGCGTTACTAACATAAAAACTTAAACAGCCTACTTACAGTCCTACGTTTTTTGTCCACTGATAAAGCGGTTAGTGTCTCACTAAATGACTTGTCTTGCCACCCTGTCACACGCGCTCAACTTAGAATTTTTTTGATTACTTTCGATTAGTTACCAGCAAAAACCTCATTGAGACTAGTTTTTTTTTTAAATCTTGGATATATTTGCATAGTATTCAATTGCAGTGACTACCACATTTTAGATGAGCAATGTTCTATGTTATTGTGTTCCGGTTTTTATTGTGACTTCCTTTTCAGGAACCTAAGTCAACAATATGTCTAAATTCTTTGTACAAGACGTCATGAGTGCTTGCAACACAACACGATGGCACGGAATGAAAAGAACTCTGCTCTGGGAAACATCGGCAACAAATGACATGAACTTACAACTTACACCTTACTTGGGTGGCTAACGAATTTGTTATGAAAAAATTACATAGTGACTTGCTTTTGAGAAATAATCTAGTGGAGTTTAGAAAATTAAACCAGCTTTCTAAAAATTATAATATGTAAGTCGATTTGCGCATTCACTAGCTTCCTGGAGCCAGAAAACTTTCCCAATGCAAATTAGGCATAGTATTAAAATAATTATGGTCATGTACAAAAACCATATTCAGGAAGTTAAATATATAATCGCACTTCCCAGTACTCTTTTAGAAACAACCTAAACAATATATACTTCAAACAAATGTGCATGCAAAACAGGAACCAACGGATCACTCGTCTGATGAATTGTGAATCAATCGCAAATAACGGTAGATAATAAACACTGACAAACTGTTAAGCTCTCTGTTAAGGAAAAATGTGAAGGATATGGTTACGCAATTCATACCTGTTGAAGAATTTGAAGGCAAAATTTCAGTAACATTGCCTAAGTAGCAAAGTGAAAATGAGTTTTACATTTCATGAATGTGAGGTGCTTAGAGGCACTGTACAAATGTTATATAACAAAAGCATGATGATAATATTTTAGAAATGTCGAAGTTTCCCATTTTTTTCTTCCCTTCCTTTAGTATCTATGCCGTTACTTTCCCTGTTAACTGCTTTGTTTGCAGTTTACTATTGTGTTGAAGGTAAAGTCACTCTTTCAATACTGTACTAAGGTTTCACGCATTATACGTCTTGTTATACATCTAATTTCGGAAGAAAGTATACCTAAGAAACCGTGAAAATAATGCCGTGCTCAATATTTTATCAGTTACACTTGTTACTTGTAGTGTATTTTAGACATTTTAATTGTATTGTTCATTTGTACTCCACAACCTGTACTGATCAATAATGAATTAAAATTTACTAAGTTAAAATATCAATAAAATTTCTTAGGTTTCCAATTCATCTGACCTTAATATGTGCTGCCAAAAATTATCTTAAACAGTGGAGTACCTATAAAGTCAACTTGAGGAGTGTTGCGTCGTACCGCTTCCTCCACTGGTAATCCACAGTTCAAACTTCACTACGCAGTGACGGCAAAAAAGTTACATGAGCATGTTAAAGCGATTTGCACGACTAATTTACAAAGGTTAGAAAACGTTGTTAAAATCCTATGACAGTGGCAATTAGTTCATTAGAAATAAAGAAAACTAAATGTTCAAACAAATAACACACAAATTTGCAAATAACATTTTGGAAACCACTTTCGGAAACAAATAAGACTAAATGTGTAAACAGCTTTATAAAAGGTTTTCATCTACATCGACCTGATTACTATGCTATGCACAATAAAGTGCCTGGCAGAGGGTTCAATGAACCACCTTCATGCTGTCTCTCTACCGTTCCACTCTCGAACGGCATGCGGGGAAAAACGAGCACTTAAATTTTTCTGTGCGAGCCCCGATTTCTCTTATTGTGATCATTTCTCCCTATGTAGGTGGGTGCCAACAGAATGTTTTCGCAATCGGAGGAGAAAACTGGTGATTGATATTTCATGAGATCCCGTCGGAACGAAGAACGCCCTTGTTTTAGTGATTGCCACTCCAATTCACGTATCATGCGTGTGACTCTCTCCCCCTATATCGCTACACTAAAAAACGAGCTGCCCTTCTTTGAACGTTTTCGATGTCATCCGTCAGTCCCACCTGATGCGGATCCCATACCGCACAGCAGTACTCCAGAATAGGGCGCAAAAGCGTAGGGTAAGCAGTCTCTTTGGTAGACCTGTTGCACCTGCTAAGTGTTCTGCCAATGAATCGCAGTCTTTGGTTTGCTCTACCCACAATATTATGTGATCGTTCCAATGTAGGTTATTTGTAATTGTAGGCCCTAAGTATTTAGTTGAATTTACAGCCTTCAGATTTGTGTGACTTATCGCGTAATCGAAATTCAGCTGATTCCTTGTAGTACTCATGTGGATAACTTCATACTTTTGTTTATTCAGGGTCAATTGCCACTGTTCGACCCATACATATATCTTATCTAAATCATTTTGCAAGTCGTTTTGATCATCTTATGACTTTACAAGACAGTAAATGACAGCACCATCTGCAAACAATGTAAGACTGCTACTCAGATTGTCTATGTCGTTAATATGGATAAGAAACAGAGGGCCTATAACACTTCCTTGGGGAACGCCGGATATTACTTCTGTTTTACTCGATGACTTTCCGTCTATTACTGCGAACTGTGACCTTTCTGACAGGAAATCACGAATCCAGCCGCACAACTGAGGCGATACTCCGTAGGCTCGCAGTCTGATTAGAAGACGCCTGTGAGGAACGATGTCTAAAACCTTCTAGAAATCTAAAAATATGGAATCAGTTTGACATCCTCTGTCGACAGCATTTATTACGTCACGAGTATAGAGAGAGTTCTCACAAGAACGATATTTTTTCATTTATGAATTAATAATAGCCAGTGGCATACGATTTTTGCTGGGGCTGCCAATGAGTAATGTCCCAAATGATTTTTTCCCCATGATGTGGGAATAACATTTGGAGCATATCCTCACACACCCAATAAACCTCTTCTCTACCGTTCCCGTGCATTGGCAAATAAAACAGAGCTCGCACGGAGATACTTAGGTGTTAATTTTTCCCTCACTTGCTTTTCAAGGCTGAGACAGTCAAATAATTGTTTGTATGAACATTCATCCAAGCAATGGAGTGTGAACTGCGGAGTTACGTAGATGGAAATGATAGTGTCTTACTGACGACGAAAAAAATCTCTCCATTAGCGGTCGGCCAATTTTGTTAGTCACAAAGCATTTCGGGTTGTGAACTAAAACTTCCGGTGTCAATCACAAATTTTGGCTAATCAGCGAAGCACCAAGGACAGGAACAGAACTCGAAATAATGAAGTAGTGGCGCTAGATGTTGCAGAACACGGCTTTCCACTAATCTATATCACAATTACCATGGTTTTAAGCAATGAGCGAAAGAATCCGCATTTCTATTACGTTCGCGATGCGTGTTACCTCGTTGAAATCCACATAGTAAGTGGTAACTTCTAATCGCAAAATAATGAACAGTGCAAGTGACAGCAGACGTCGGGTAACTACTACATTGTAAAGTTCCTGGCAGGACTGTGTAACATACTTTACATTATCATTACTATGCAGTATTACACATAGTGTATCATTAGCTCTGACAATTAAAACGGCGTCGTGCCTGGAATAACATTGTTTCAGAAAGGCATTCCAAGAATGAAAAAACCAACGCACCACGAAGGAATTATCCGAATGCGACGGATTTCGGTAGATACGATGTACATGTAGAGACAGAGAAATGATTAAAAATTTCATAAAAATTGGATGACTTACTCAGCGGAAAGCTTCAGAAATTAGACAAGTCAGTGACGTGTTGGTCCACCTCTGTCCATTCTGGAAGCAGTTACTCATCTTGGTACTGACAGAGTTGTTGGATGACCTGCTGAGGGATATGGTGACGCATTCTGTCCGGCTGGCACGTTAGATCGTAAAGATCCAGAGCTGGTTGGAGGGCATGAAGTTTCGCCGACGTACCACAGGAGACAACCGAAGCGGTCCCGCTATGAAATGAAATGAAGTGGTACTCCGGACCACCGAATGGCGCACATTTGCCACGTCGGGCATTTGCCCCTCCTGCCCCCTTCGCCAGGTAGCTTGAGCAGCGATCCCTCAGGCAAGAGAAGCTCTCTCCACATTTTACTCTATACAACCAGTACGTAAGGGACCGTCTTCTTCGACATCTTGGCGAAATTCAGAGCTTCTTTTCCGAAATAGAAATATCTGGGAAACGAAAGCAATTCCGACGATTGTCAGTATGCAATTAGTTCTGCCAAGTATAAATATAGATACCTCTGTACGGTAGCTTCCTTTCACGCTTACTGATTGCGATAGAAACAGTCCATCACCATGAGAGCAACAAGAAAGAAACAATGAAAAGAGAATGCGAATGTACGTTATTCATTTCTTTTTGATCACTGCGTTTGTACCAACTTCAATTACTACAACTGCAAGCCCAAAAGACAGTAAGGAAAGAAGAAATGGGTATGTGAATGTGTGAAAAGAACGACATACTGCATATCAATTTACTCTCTAAAATGCGAAATCCCTTGCGGCGAAACATTAATTAATAAAATGTAGCCAGACAATGTTCAGGACATGACTGAAAATACGTTCAGTAAATAGAGATAAGTACATCTGTGACTGACATGTCATCTAAAGTCGACATATAATTTTAAAATGTTAGAAATAAGGAAATAAAGTAGTAGAGAATGCTGTGCTTATAACGTACTTTGTTCTACATTGCTTAGTTCTGGTATTTACTGGGTCACAGAGAAAGCATCCTAGGTTTTGGAGGGAAAAGCCATAATTGTAATGATCTACACTATAACAGAAACAAGAAGCACAACTTAAGGAAAAATAATGTAATGTGTGTTCCAGCTCACAAGTGACATTGAAGCAGATAGTTCCTGTGACTTAGCATGGGCAGAGGTTACATTCGATAACCGAAATAAATTATTAACTGGCTCCTTTTACCGACGCCTCGGTCTCAGATGATACAGTTGCTCAATATTTGAAAGAAAACTCGAGTCTCATCGCAAATAGGTACCCTACTCGTACAATTATAGTTGACAGTGATTCCGTATTTTCAGATCCTATTGTGATAGAAAACAACTGCCGTAATTGTTCTAAATCATTTTTTAAAATTATTTTGAACAATTGGTTCACGAGGCCATTCAAATTGTAAATGTTTACGAAAACACACCTGACCTCTTAGCCACAAATTATTCTGAGCATCACGACGGATACAGGGATTAGCGGACACAGTCGTAGCGAGGCTCAACTCCGTAACAAAGTCACTAAAAGGAAACGCGAAATATATCTATTTATAAAAGCAACTAAAAATTCGGTTGAAATCTTTCTAAGAGTGTCTCCAATCCTTCCAAACTACGTAAGTGAAGACCATATGTGGCTTAAGTTCAAAGAAAGTGTCAACAGCACTCGAGAGATTCGTACCAAACAAATTAATAACAGACGGCACTGATCCACCCCCGTGGTACACAAAACGCGACAAAGCTGCTGCAGGAGCACCGAAAAAGGCACGTATAATTTAGACGAACGCAAAATCTCCAAGATGGGCGAAGTTTTACTGAGGCTCGAAATTTGGTGCGGATTTCAATCGGAGATGCATTTAATAGTTTCCACAACGAAACTCTCTCTAGAAATGTGGCGGAAAATCCATAGAGATTCTGGTCCTATGTTAAGTAAACCAGCGGAAAGGCTGGAGGAGGAGGAGGAGGAGACAAGGGAGCCAACCTTTCGCAGGTAAAATCGTGGCAAATGTCCGCACAGCAGACCATCTCTGTGGGCTGTCGGACCGTGTGGAGGGAGAGTGGGGTTGGTATTCGACCACTGTCTGCTGCATCTGCAGACAATTCTGCTCTGGCCATCGAGGCGGGATTCATCACTAGAGGCGGTTGTACTCCGGTCATTGAGAGTCTACGACAAATGTGCCCGGAACCACTGACAACCACGGTGGTTGGTGTTCAGAGGTCGGTGGGGGGACACCTTGAGGTCAGCCCCGTTTCTGTGGGTCACCATTTGCACGTCAGGTCGCTGGTAATTACGAGCTATCCTCATACTTCACATTAGCATTATTTAAAGTTATGACACTTGGCTTGTGACGTAATTGTCATGCTGTCTAGTGATTCACGCCAACATGGTAGAAACGGATCACCCAGCTGCGGCTGTGAGTCTTAGTAGCGCATAGGTGGGAGCAGCAGCAGCAGCAGCAGCAGCAGCAGACGACACCAAGACACCTCTAGGCTGCACGTTCTTCAGAACGGCGCTCTGTTGTTTCTGGCTAGCGTGACGGTGGCGACAGGGATGTAGCGCTATAGTTTAATGCGTGTCAAATGTTTCGTTGTGTAGCCACGAACAGAAAAAGAAACGAACAGAAAAAGAAACGAACATTAAGCAATTGTTTTTGAAAGTGTACAGTACTTCCCGACACTGAAAATAGGTACAACATTCTTGGTTATACGTGACAGAACAACTTATTTTTTTTGTAATAACTCAATTTCACTTCATACACCGAAGCCGGATAACAGTGTAGGAAAGAGTCACTATTTATTTAATTGATCAGATGTGCACTCCCACAAAATAAATCCCTACATCCAATTTGGTGAGACCTGCGAAATGAATGAATGTATGGTCGTCTGCTAACCGCAGATAGTGAATGTGCTATATATGATCATCTTTGAGACGGTCCTTTGGTCACCTTTGGTGGAACCAGAGAGATGAAATTTACCTGAGCTTTGAGCGCCTGAAATGTGGCTGACCAATACGGTAGCAAGGTGCTCACCCACTTCGGCAGAGGTACGAGATGACCTTAAGAACGGCCATGTTTCAGCACTCTGGAGCTGAATCTTGTGTTGGTAAGACCTATCTTAGGTGTGCTCCGTAAAGACAAAAGAGTGGAGAAAATGGCATGCATGTGAAATACTTAAGAGTAGTTTGGGGTAATTATTTCTCTATTTCAGGAACTTTTGGGAGGAGAAAATGACAGGCAGGTAATATTAAGGGGATCGTAGTAATCTTCGGAAGTGACCAACGGTCGCAATGAAACCAGGTGTAGCAATAAGTTGAAATACTTGCGAGAGCATAAGTTATGCTGAATTACTGGCGTATGTACTATAAGTTGGAAATATTTAAGAAATGGCGTTTGCAGGACTTGAAATTAGAGACGAGTACTTCCAGGTGGTGAGAACTGTGTGAGTCTCAACTGTGAATGAGACAAAGGATGAAGAGAAGTACTCGTCCAAGGTATCAGTTGAGGACTCGCGTGTATGACGAATATGATCTTAATATTACTTTGCGTGTTATGTTTCCGTGTGACGCTAGATTCAAACTCCAATACTCTGAGAGAGAAGCAAGGTGAGTCAGCCGTCTATCCAGCAACGCCACTTGGCTTGCATTGCACAGAAAGACGTGCATATATCCTCCAGAGTTCGTAGTAGGAAAGAAAAGTTACGAAGTGGGGCAGTGTCGTGTGAAACTGGGATGAATACTAATTGAAGTGGGAAAGCTGAAAGTGAAGTGATTCTAACGTTGTGACTATTCTTAGTGTTGTATTGTATGTTGCCAGTGTGATGTATTTCATGTAATTTAGGTATGTGTGGTTTGCATGGGAGAGTAGCAAGATAGTTTCAGAGGCAGTGATTTATGCATGTTCCTTTTTGTACCTCTCGGTCTGGAGGAAATTTTCGTGATGATGGGTGTGAGAGTCGAAGTGTGAGATATAGCAAAAGATCCACCATCCTATCCAGAAAGTGCACTGTAGCGTTAGATAATTATGAGACCATAAAATAGAGAATCATCAATGTAAAGCCTGGTCGGAGTTTCTCATGTGTAATTGTTGTATAAAATGTACTGGTGTGTTTAGGTTATCTTTGAACCATAATAGAATTTGTCGGAATAAAAAAAGATAGTGAAAAGAAAAAGACTTTCGACCTTGTTCTTCAAATAGTGTGTAGTCATGATACCCAGAATGTGTGTGTGTGTGTGTGTGTGTGTGTGTGTGTGTGTGTGTGTGTGTGTGTGTGTGTGTGTGTGTGTGTCCGCCCCATTAATATTCAGTGCGATGGCCACGTATTGATCAAAGCCATTGAGTAAGAAAGGAAATGTGGTGTTGCCAGAGCGTGTGTAAATTACTAATAGATGTGCGTTATGTTTCCGTTGCGTAATATTCCAACAGGAGAATAATTTGTAGCTTAATTGTGGGGACTAGAGCTCATAATCAGTCATTTGTGTTACACGAGAAATAACAACAAATCCACTCGCTTGGCAGACCGCTCATCTTGCAGGTCTGACTGCTTGATATCACAGTATGAGCAAGGCATGTGGGTGCCTCATTTTATTTATAAATTTAAAAAATCGTGAAGCATCATAAAGTTAGTCATATATATAGTTGGAATTCCTGAGACATATTGTCACCGTCGCCTATGACGATTTAGGGCAAAGCAATGAATTAAAAATTCGTACCAGGGCTGGCCTCTGAACCTGGGTGCCCTGCTTGCTAAGCAGATGCTCTATTACCCAACGCTGGCAGGACAGGCAATGCAGCTACACAAACTTCCCTAGTTTGCAAGTTAGCTTCCATTAGGAATGTGGAGTGCACTCGATGACTGCGATATGACTTTCAGAATGACTGCTGTGCTCTAACATTTTGAAACACACTTTTTTCTCTCTCAGCAATACAAATTCCAGCTCATGCCTATATTAATAATATATAGCTGCTATTCCTGAGACACTTAGTCTCACCTTTCTCGATGATGATGATGATGATGATGATGATGATGATGATGATGATGATGATGATGATGATGATAAGCCAAAGCGAATTTAGAAGCGTAATGGGAATGGGCTGAGACGGGATTTGTATTGGTGAAGGAGACATACTGGGGTAATCCATGCAGCTGTGATTGTAGCGTAGGTGTGGCATAACAGGTAGCGCAGGCGGCCTGGGCTAGAATACGAGCGCTGGTACAATGATTTTCAGTCCATTGTTTTCGGCTACAGCATTACCATGTAGCATGAAACATTTCATCAGTGACCCCGCACAGGCAACCACCACAAGATGGGTAGTTATATCCATGAGACTTCTGGGGTTTGGAGTTAAATATACACTACTGGCCATTAAAATTGCTACACCACGAAGATGACGTGCGACAGACGCGACAATTTACCGACAGGAAGAAGATGCTCTGATATGCAAATGATTAGCTTTTCAGTGCATTCATACAAGGTTGGCGCCGGTTGCGACACCTACAACTTGTTGACAGGAAGAAAGTTTCCAACCGATTTCTCATATTCAAACAGCAGTTGACCGGCGTTGCTTGGTGACACGTTGTTGAGTTGCCTCGTGTAAGGAGGAGAAGTGCGCACCATCACGTTTCCGACTTTGATAAAGGTCATGTTGTAGCCTATCGCGATTGTGGTTTATCGTATCGCGAGATTACTGCTCGCGTTGGTCGAGATCCAATGACTGTTAGCAGAATATGGAATCGGTGTGTTCAGGAGGGTAATACGGAACGCCGCGCTGGATCCCAACGGCCTCGTATCACTAGCAGTCGAGATGACAGGCATCTTATCCGCATGGCTGTAACGGATCGTGCAGCCACGTCTCGATCCCTGAGTCAACAGATGGGGACGTCTGCAAAACAACCACCATCTGCACGAACAGTTCGACGACGTTTGCAGCAGCTCGGAGATCATGGCTGCGGTTACCCTTGACGCTGCATCACAGACAGGAGCGCCTGCGATGGTCTACTCAACGACGAACCTGGCTGCACGAATGGCAAAACGCCATTTTTCTCGGCTGAATCCAGGTTCTGTTTACAGCTTCATGACGGTCGCATCCGAATGTATGGCGACATCGCTGTGAATGCACGGTGGAAGCATGTATTCGTCATCGCCATACTGGCGTATCACCCGGCGTGATGGTATAGGGTGCCATTGGTTACACATCTCGGCCATCTCTTGTTCGCACTGACGGCACTTTGAACAGTGCACGTTACATTTCAGATGTGTTACGATACGACCCTTGGCTCTGCCCTTCATTCGATCCCTACGAAACCCTACATTTGAGTAGGATAATGCACAACCGCATGTTGCAGCTCCTCTACGGGCCTTTCTGGATACAGGAAATGTTCGACTTCTGCCCTGGCCAGCATATTCTCCAGATCTCTCACAAATTGAGATCGTCTGGTCAATGGTGGCCGAGCAACTGGCTCGTCGCAATACGCCAGTCACTACTTTTGATGAACTGTCGTATAGTGTTGAAACTGCATGGCCAGCTGTACCTGTAAACGCCATTCAAGCTCCGATTGACTCAATGCCCAGGCGTATAAAGGCCGTTATTACGGCCAGAGGTGGTTGTTCTGGGTACTGATTTCTCAGGATCTATGCACCCAAATTGTGTGAAAATGTAATCACATGTCAGTTCTAGTATAATATATCTGTCCAATGAATACCCGTTTATCATTTGCATTTCTTCTTGGTGTAGCAATTTTAATGGCCGGTAGTGTATTTAGTGGGAACACGTGTTAATTCCATTAATGCATTCTGCCGTTAGTACGATACAAGCTGTGTAGCCGCAGGAATCACATGCAGTTAAGAGACCTCCAGCCGCTTCAACACGGCAGCACAGTCCGCTTGCACTACGCTGTCCTGTGCGAGTGAGCTGTGTGATTTTTCGCTATTTTCGGTTTTTACGGCTGCAGGAGTGATTACTTTATTCATTCTTACCGCCATTTGTTATTTGCCACTCAAGAATGTGGAGAAACAGGATTGTAGAAAATTGGGGACGGAAAAATACGGCGCTCAAAGTTCATCTCGAGTATTCAGTTTACACCATACAAAAATGAATTAGATAATCTCTTTTCGCTCATCGGTCCAACATTTTTGTGTGGCACAGTACCGTCATCCAAGACTACCAAACTTACAATGCAGTCCGCAGCCCGTGGTCGTGCGGTATCGTTCTCGCTTCACATTCCCGGGTTCCCGGGTTCGATTCCCGGCGGGGTCAGGAATTTTCTCTGCTTCGTGATGACTGGTTGTTGTGTGCTGTCCTTAGGTTAGTTAGGTTTAAGTAGTTCTAAGTTCTAGGGGACTGATGACCATAGATGTTAAGTCCCATAGTGCTCAGAGCCATTTGAACCATTTTGACTTACAATGCATAAACAATGATTGAATGCAGAAACGACAGATCGTCTCTCTACTAGTTTGCCATTCAACATATTACTATTACTATTTTTATTTTTCCTATTTATTTTATTTACTTTTTGTCCCTCTGACACCATCGTACCAGTGAAGGTCCTTGAGCATGATTCTTAAGTGTTAGTTTTGTACAAAAATATAAATTTGTGTAGCCTGTAAATGCATTTGCATGTGATACACAATATCTTACGGAATACTGCTAGGACCGACACTTAGGCAATAAGCATATCCGTAAGAATATAAATGTTATTACAATGAATACTACAAAATAATGAAAAAGTTGGCTAATAACGTTAGGAAAGATCTCGGTACTACGGAAAGCGCAACTTAAACATAAGCTCGCTATCGAAATGAATCCAAAGATTGAAACGTCCCCTTAGAAAAATTAATGAATGATTGTGCTGGTAAACCCCTTACGTTATTTGATTTTCAAACATCTGAGGAAAACTGAACGTACTCGGACACTCTCTCTTTACTTATTCTGATCATCACTAAACTGACACAATATTTTTAGCGCAACGTAAGCTGACTTTCAAAAATCCCTACAAAAGAATCGCCCTGACTAGCAATAATCTATACCTTTCATCAATCACTTACCTCACAAAAATCTTCGTTACTCGAACTACTGCAATACAGTGAGCGCCAATGCTGTCAGCTAAATAAAAGATTCTAACTACTGAAGGCGCTAATTACTGATAGACATAATTAGCAAATTAAAGATTTTGATAGAGAACAAACAATGTATTTACCTTAATAGTGTTCAAAAGTCGTAATTATATATAAATAAATAATCAGTTCATGACATCCAGTCTTACAAAATTACTGTCTGTGATGGACACACGTCCAGATCACCCGCTCTCAAAACTCCATCTCTCTCCCCACATCCACCACTGCTGGCAGCTCACCGCCAACCTCCAACCTCCAACTGCGCAACGCTGTTAATAGCCAACTGCCCAACACTACAATAGCAAAATCCAACAATGCAAACCAGCCACAGACTGCACACAACAGTCAGTGATTTTCATATAGAGAGCTACATGGCGTTACCAACATAAAAACCGAAACAGCCTACTTACAAGATCATCAGAAGTTCACTGCCGAGTGATTGGGGGAGCTACTGCACCGTCGAAAAGGAAACAAGAACTGCGCAAGGGGTTTGTGTGTAGCTGGCCAAAGGGGCATAAGGCGGTCAGCGACAGGTCAAACTTGCGATTTACCTGTTCTGTGACCATTATGGTGAGGTAAAAAACGTCATGGGACACCTCCAAATGCAGTGTCGGACCTCCTTTTCCCGGCATTCTGCAGAAACTTGACATGGACTCGATAAATCGTTGTCCGTCCCGTGCCGAAATACAGAGCCATGTTGCCTCTATAGCCGCCCATAGTTGCGAAAGTGTTGTCGATGCGGGATGTTGTGCACGAACTAACCTCTCGATTACGTCCCATAAATGTTCGAAGGCCTTCATTCAGGGCAACGTAGGTGGCCAAACCATTCGCTCGAACTGTGCAGAATGTCCTTCAAGCCTATCGTGAACAGTTGGGACCCGATTAAGTCACATAATTGTTTGGGAACATGAAATCTTCTAATATCTGCAAATTTCCTCCAAGTAGGGAAGCATAACCATTTCCAGCTCATGTTCAGTTGTACCAGAGGATCCACACCATTATGAAGCCGCCAGCAGCTTGCACAGTGCGTTGTTCGCAACTTCGGTACATGACTTCGTGGGGTCTGCCCCACACTGGAACCATGCCATCAACAGCTGAAATCGGAACTCATCTGACGACACCACGGTTTTCCAGTCAGGCGATGATGTGCTGTTAGCAAAGGCGCCAGCCCATTAACGCCAAATTTCGCAGCCCTGTCCTAACCGATACGTTCGTCATATGGTCCCACACTGATTGCTGCGATCACTTCACGGAGTGTTGATCGTCTGTTAGCACTGACAGATCCACGCAAACGCAGCTGCCCTCGGTCGTTAAGTGAAGGCCGTCGGCCACCCCGTTGTCCGTGCCCAGAGGTAACGCCTGAAATTTGGTATTTACTGCACACATTTCGAATACTGAATTCCCAAACGATTTCTGGAAAGAAGCGTCCCATTCATCTATCTCCAGCTTCTTTTCCGCGATCATAGTCAATTATTTCTCACCATAATCACATCTGAAACCTTATCACAAGAATCGCCTGAGTACAAATGAGAGCTCCGGTTTTTTGTTTTTTTTCTGCCTTTCTTGTGATTTTTCACCTAATACAAAGGTGGGCTGACAGCGGATAAATCTACTCCGCTCTTCAGCCACAAGCATTACAATAAAAGACAAACAGAAGACAGAAAAATAAGAGTGGTGGTTAAAAAACAGTAGACACAAAAATAAAAACACGAAGCCGTTCACACACGACGAAAAAAACACGGGAAACTGTTGGCACAGCGCACAAACACTGATGACTTAGACAGTACAAGTGAACGAAGGAGTGTGGCGGCGAAAAACACTAAATCACAAACACGATGGCACACACAAGAGAAACTGATGGCAGTGATCTCCGGCGCGCGAATGTCCACTCAACGTGTGCAAGTCCGGGGACCTGCCAAGAGGGGAAGAAGGTGGTGGGGGAGGGAGAGAAAAGATGCCAATGGCAGAGGAGATGGTGGAAGGAATGAAGGTATGGGGGTAGGGGAAGCCCAGGGGAGGAGGGGGGAGAAGGGAGAGAGGGTGCCCATAGGAACAAACACAGGAAGAGGGAGGGAGGATCAAAGTTTGTAGGAGGGGTAGATGCAGGGGAGGAGGGCATCATCAGGGAGGGGGAGCTGGCGGAAGCCACCTTGGGAGAGGGTATGGTGGAGAGACGGAGAGCAGGCGGGACTTGGAAATACAGGCACGGCAGCGGACAGGGGACAGGGGTGGGAAAGGATGGGAGAGACAAGAGGGTGAGGAGGATCCGTATCTGTTCGAGGAAAAGGAGGTGAGGGGAACGAAATAAGGTCGTACAGGATCCACGTGGGGGAGGGGCGACCGATGCAATAGGCGAGGCGAAGAGCATGGCGTTCAAGGATCTGAAGGTATTTGTAAAAGGTAGGAGGAGCGGAGATCCAGGCAGGGTGGGCATAGCAGAGGATAGGGCAGGGATTTATAGGTATGGAGGATGGTGGAGGGGTCCAGACCCCACGCACGGCCAGAACAGCTCCGTCAACGCACTGCCGTTTTATACGTTGTGAACGCGGTACCATCGCCATCTGTATAAGTACGTATCGACATCACGACTTGTCACCTCGGTGTACGCTATACCCAGTGCTAACATCGAGTTAGAGAGATCGATAATTAAGTTACCTATTAATACGAAAGACTTATGATTTTGAGCCGATGTTTTCATGGGAAACCTATGCCACTAACACACACACACACACACACACACACACACACACACACACACACACACACACACACACACACACACACACAATTTTTTTCTTATGTTTTAAAAAGGTGGAAACATGAAATAACTATCGACAGGTTTAGGCAAGCAGTGGTTGGGAAGGGAGTGAGGCAGGGTTGTAGCCTCTCCCCGATGTTATTCAATCTGTATATTGAGCAAGCAGTAAAGGAAACAAAAGAAAAATTCGGATTAGGTATTAAAATCCATGGAGAAGAAATAAAAACTTTGAGGTTCGCCGATGACATTGTAATTCAGTCAGAGACAGCAAAGGACTTGGAAGAGCATCTGAACGGAATGGACAGTGTCTTGGAAGGAGGATATAAGATGAACACCAACAAAAGCAAAACGAGGGTAATGGAATGTAGTCGAATTAAGTCGGGTGATGCTGAGGGAATTAGATTAGGAAATGAGACACTTAAAGTAGTAAAGGAGTTTCGCTACTTGTGGAGAAAAATAACTGATAATGGTCGAAGTAGAGAGGATATAAAATGTAGACTGGCAATGGCAAGGAAAGCGTTTCTGAAGAAGAGAAATTTGTTAACATCGAGTATAGATTTAAGTGTCAGGAAGTCGTTTCTGAAAATTTTTGTATGGAGTGTAGCCATGTATGGAACTGAAACATGGACGATAAATAGTTTGGACAGGAAGAGAGTAGAAGCTACAGAAGAATGCTGAAGATTATATGGGTAGATCATATTAATAATGAGGAGGTATTGAATAGAATTGGGGAGAAGAGGAGTTTGTGGCACAACTTGACGAGAAGAAGGGACCGGTTGGTAGGACATGTTCTGAGGCATCAAGGGATCACAAATTTAGTATTGGAGGGCAGTGTGGAGGGTAAAAATCGAACAGGGAGACCAAGAGATGAATACACTAAGCAGATTCAGAAGGATGTAGGTTGCAGTAGGTACTGGGAGATGAAACTTGCCCAGGATAGGGTAGCGCGGAAAGCTGGATCAAACCAGTCTCAGGACTGAAGACTACAACAACAACAACAACAACAACAACAACAACAACAGGTTAATTATAAATCTAGTGATCAATATTTCTCGGAACGGAACTGTACGGGCAACCGCTCACTACTTGATGCGCGAGTGGACTGTCGAGTGTCAGACAAAACTCAAATTATGTGGTGTAAGAAAACTGTGACAAGTGTTCCGGTTTGGAACGGATGAAAAAGTTATGTGCCAAGTTTTCGTTTACATAATGTGTTCAGCTAACTTCACTAATAAAAAAAAAGTTTATGGCATGTCGAAAATTAGCTAACTGTGGTCACGGAATACATCTTCGTAAACTGTCTGTATGCCAACTTCATAAGTTTTTGTTTAAGTGAAACTAAAATGAAAGCATAGTACAGCGGTTCCACAATAAATTGAGGGGAGTCTGTTAAGTGTACACTGAACAGTTTGCGAGTTTGAGTGAGTTGACTTAAATGTAAGGTAACGTAAGTGTTCCGTGTGGGAAGTAGCAAATTTATTTCGTACCTCTACGTGCTGCTGCGATACTATCAGTCCTACAGTAATTTGGAACACACAGCAGTCTTCAAACCAGACCAGTACCCCGGAGACGTATTGAACGATGTTGTAAAGAGTATTCTTTCCCTCGTTACAAATAGAAATATGAGTACATGTCTACTTCTACATCAACAATCCAGACAATATACTAAAACTTGTCATGTAGGTGCAAAGCTGACAAACCCAGGACTGAGACAACTATAATGTTTGTCTCCTACCATGTTTAATATTTATAACGATACTATTCGTTGCTGGACAGTAAACATACAAACACAACTGTAAGATCTGTAAGAAACGAAGTTTCTTCTTCACGCTTCCGACATTACAGTGATTTCTAGGTTAGTAATTATTTGCGCATAGTGTAAGCTTTCTATAATAAATTGTCTGGATGTGATAAAATAGAATTTACTGGACTCAAAAACTATCTCCTCCTGTAACGTGTACTTTAGGTATCGTATTCAATTGCTCGCCAAACTAACTGTTGGATGATATTGGATTGGATTGATTTGGGGGGGGGGGGAGGGAGGGAGGAGACCAAACTACGAGGTCATCGGTTGCATCGGATTAGGGAAGGAAGTCGGCGGTGCCCTTTCAGAGGAATCATTCCGGGATTAGACTGAAGCGATTTAGGGAAATCGCGGAAAACCCGAATCAGGATGGCCGGACGGGGGATTGAACAGTCGTCCCTCCGAATGCGAGTCCAGTGTACTGACTACTGCGCCACCTCGCTCCTTGGTTGATCCTGTCTTGCGCATGTGGACAGTACTGAAATGGAAGTTTAAACGTCATCAAATGCAAAATTTGAAGTACAGAAAATGAATCTAAGTAAATGCCAAAAGAAACTGTCTGCATAGTGAAAACTATATAACTGAAACTCAGTACCGAAGCACATTATGAACGTTGCGTGACGTGAAGTGCACTGTTTGACATGGAACATACAAAAAAACACGTTGCTGCTGTACTCGGAACAAAATAACTGTATGTAATTACTAATACTGTCCATTAAAAGTTAATATGTTTGCAAGCACGACAGCTGACAACCTTGACTCAAGAATGCAAGGTGAGATCTGTCATGAAATAAAACTCACCTTTTGTCAGCATGCTGTTTTTGTGTCTGGAGTACTGACGTTTCTCGTAAGTAAATAAAAATTATCAGCCGCAGCAGCTAAAGGAAAAAAAACTATTCACTATTAATTTCTTTGATTTTGCTTGTCAGCAACAAGCTGTGACTTCGTCTCCGCCTGCTTAGCTGCGTGCTTGCCTCCCACGCAGCGCGCCCGGGTTCGATTCCCGGCCGGGTTGGAGATTTTCTCGTGGATTGGGTGTTATGTTGTTCTCACCCTCATTTCATTCTAATCACCGGCACGCAAGTCGCCCAATGTGTTTTCGAATGAAGTAAAACGCACTCGGCGGCCGAACTTCCCCAGATGGGGCCTCACGGCCATCAATGCCATACGCTCATTTCCATTTTGTGACTTCGTATGGCGTAACATGTAATGGATGCACGAGAGAAATTAAAAACTTTACAATAAATCATGGAGGTGGGTTTTATTTTAAAGAAAATCGTTGTTGAAAAATTAAATTCTGTAGAAAACAAGAAGACTTGTAATATTAGTAATTTTCAACTCACAAACATTAATATACGCTCAGTAGTAAACGCCTGATGGCCTAAAGTTATAAAAAATTGTAAAGTAAAAGAAATGAACCATTGCATAGCAGCGACAGAGTCTAGTATTCTTTATCTTTGCCATTCTTGCACGGTGCCTGTATATCTCTATGTATCGATTAATGGTATAAAAAAGAATTCCGTTGTTTCAAGACAAATGAGGCTTTTGGCGCCTCACCTTTTGCTGTTTGTAGTCTATGGAAGGCGGACGAGGACTTGCTTCGTTCCGCAACTGTATTTTATATTCTATGTGAAAATATTGTGTGAATACGCTAATTGTTATTTTTTTCAATCAGAAAACATGTAGTCTCTTGTAACTGATTACGAACAGGCAGCATCAAGAGGACATTTTGACTTTTGTATAAAGTATTTAACCACAATGGTCATCTATTGTAATTTAATATGAAAAGGTACGTAGCATTAAGAAAACGTGTGTTAAAGATAAGTGTGTTTATATTAGTCAATGAACCTTGATGATTTCCATCTCCTTCTTTACCTGAATGATAATTGTTTTATGTTACTTCATCACCAGAAATTACGATCACGCTGATGGCCTGAACGCAGCATGAGGCAGAAGGAACGTTATCGTTTTCCTATTATTTCTGAACCAACTCTTTTTAGTTGCGTGGTGTTGCATTTCTTTTAAAGTCTATAAATCTTCTGGTCCCATAGTGTTGATCGGGGTATGACTACATCGCGACTATAAAAATGCACAAAAATGATTAATGTTTCTTCCGAATTATCTCAAATATATCAATATGCTGCTCTTATTCAGGTATTTAATGCTCAAAGTATGTTATTATATTAGTGTAATCAATCCCTGATTCTGTTGCCAAGTTGCCCACCAAAATATTCAATTTTTCGACATTAAAAAAGAAACAGTTCTTTCTATTTTCGCCCCCCAAGAGCAACGTTACAGACTGTAACAACTGAGAAATTCCCTCATCTCAGAAATTACAGACTCCTCAACCAGTTGCGTAATTTGGGACGTAATGAAGACAGGGATCAAATTAAAACTAGTCATAAAAGTGCTTATTCATATGAGGGACAAAGATTTCATTCTTGCACATACCTTCGTTATCTTCAAAATACCTCCAAAATCTACTCCATCAATATAAAGAACAACAAAGTATTACACATCAGTTTTCACCTCCATAGTAGAGTATTGCAAATAGTTTTCCCGGATCCACAAATAACAGGTCTCGTTCTCTGGAAAACCCAGTGGCAGGCTGCTGTGCCTCAGATAAGAACGTCGCAGTGCTACACGAGTGAGTGACTGGCGAGTCAACCACAGATACAACCAAACACGGGATCAAGGATCTTATTCACTACTCACGCAGTTCTCTCGTTCACCTTTGGCCTAGTGCAGTAAAGGTCATCTTATTTACAACAGCAGAAAATACATAAGAATCTTACAACAGATGTTAATGAATTGAATAAATTATGTTACGGATGTAATCTGAAAATTACGGCCATTTCAGCTGCCTGCCGGTGTGGCCGGGCGGTTCTAGGCGCTACAGTCTGGAATCGCGAGACCGCTACGATCGCAGGTTCGAATCCTGCCTCGGGCATTGATGTGTGTGACGTCCTTAGGATAGTTAAGTTAAAGTAGTTCTAAGTTCTAGGGGGCTGGTGACCTCAGAAGTTAAGTCCCATAGTGCTCAGAGCCATTTGAATCATTGTTAAGAGACCAAGGCACAAACAAATCTAAAATCATTAGTGAGAAATATTCTTTTAGTGTCTCATGCGAATTTTACGTGATACAACTACAGTTTTATCGGTTGCTCGACAATCCAAGGCTCTCCGCCAAATATTAAAATCAGGAAAGGTGGGAATTGCTATTCTAAACTCTCTGGTTAATACGTAACTTGAGAACATTTTTAAACCAATTTAATCTGAACGAGGAGAATATTCGCAACTAACTTTTTCACTATGTCGTTTAAAGATTCTGTATCGTATTTCTTCACAAACAACATAATATTGCATATAAACTTTTAGTTCGCGTTGATATCCTTTTCCGAGGCATAACATACCTCGTTCTACTTCGCTTCAGTCTAAATATGATTCAAGGTTCCATTTAAGGTAAAAATGCTTCAGTAGAATAATTCAGTACTTTTATTACATACAATCTTGTGAATAATTCCCAACACATTTCTGGACTTTCTCAATACAATTTCTCCCACATCACTTTATTGCATACCATTCTTGTGCTATTACATGTGAATATTGATACACATAACTTCTGTATCTATGTCACTCACTTTAATGAGACATACATAAAATTTTCTCGTTAAATAAAAAGCACAAGAACTGGTATTTGAACAACAGTGGCAGTGTGACAATGATGGCCAACTACTCAGCTCGCAACACCTGTGCCGGGAATTCCGTCGCCCTCGCGTTTGCTTCCTCGCGAACACAAAAAAGGTAGTTTAATTGTTGGCCTAACATTTCGGGAAAATGTACGAGGGTCGGAACTTTAATAGTGGCAACTATTTATTTACAGCTGTTACAAAACAGATACGTGTTTCAAAGTTTTACTGAGCTTCAAAGTAGTCACAAGCATTGTGTATAACCCGTTGCCAGCGATGTGGAAGTCGTAGGATACTCTTAGCGGTGCTAATTGTGTTGACAGTTCGAGTGGTGCAGTCTATTTCCTGACGAATTTGTAGCAGTCCTGAAGCGAATGCCGTCAAGTGTTTCATTCAGTTTAGAAATCGAACTGAGGGCTTAAGTAAGGGGAGCGCAGTAGGTGGTATAGCACTCAGCAGCCTCTAACAACCCTACCACAACAAAGGTCAAAATTTTAATAACGATTGTGGTGTTGCTCACGCTGCTAAATACTGCATTATCGGGCAACAACAGTCATATTATGTGGCAGGTATCATTACAGCACACAGTTAATAGTCATTCCATGTAATAATGAAAAAACTAGGCACTCATTTTGTTTCCTACGCAAGTCTCGTCGTAAAATCATGGCTCAATCGTTGAAAATCTAAGTGGTTATGATTCCAAGCTCGGATGCAAAGAGTCCTAGGTTTTATTCTGCTATTTTCAAAAGTTTTGTAGATGCGCTTCACAAAACATTCTTCAAGATTAAACCTTTCAAAGTTAGCACAATGGTGATGTAAACAAATAATCAGCACTCCGAATTTAAGTTACACTTCCTTTTAATTGCTTTTATTGCAATATCACACAAACACAATACAACACTTCACAATACAAAACATACTTGAAAACATCTTCTTCACAGTCACTGTTAAAGTTCACATTTTATAAAGTGACAACGTTATGCGTCTTTCCAACATGACGTCCAACACTTGACCTTCTCAAGGTCCGACCCTCTAACAACTTAACTAATAACTAACTAACTATCGCTTACGCGCCCAAAAATCAGAGTTACAGGTACGTCAAAGATCATAGTGACAAAAGAAAGAATACACATAAGAATAATATCATTGCAATATAAATATATCGATGTATCACAAATTAAATCAAATCCGAATGTTGTCTCAGAAATATGTTAAGTAGTTAACAGAAACACAGTAGAATATTACTGGTATCGAGAGGTTCAGGTGAGGTACCATAATGGTTACGTAATTCAAGTAGCATTGCAAGCCCCATCAGTAAAAGCTTGCACTGTACTTGCATGAGGATTGCTCTGCAAAATGATGTCAGGACCTGCAGAAAGCGTCATCACTTCTGTCTCTACGCTGTTCGTTTTTGGAAAACAACCTACGACTAGCTTAGAGACAGAAGTGATGACACTTTCTGCACGATCAGACCTTCATTTTGCGGGACAATACACAAACACATACAGTGCAAGCAACTGGCACTGCTGAGAGTATCCTACGACTTCCACATCGCTGGCAACGGGTTATACACAATGCTGGTGACTACTCTGAAGATCAGTAAAACTTTTAAACACGTACATATTTTGTACGAGGTGCAAATAAATAGATGTCACTATTAAAGTTCCAACTGCCGTACGTAATATACGCTGGTGTGCAAAACTTGAGGAGGAAAGCAACTTTCACGTGATGTGTCACTGCCTAGTAACAGAGAACGGTGAAACTTGCACCATACGTAGAAAGAGTTGCTACAGTACAGTACATAAGTAACTGACTGAACTACATAATGAGACGAACATAAGTGACACTTCTATTCAAAGACAGTGTAACACTGAAGACTTACGACAGTCCCTCGGATGTCACAAAAGGTGGGACACGACTCTTAAAAGTGTGTGGCATCAGCGTGGACCGCAGGGCGTGGTCTCCCACGTGTTCCCGTGCTGACCAGAAGGTTGGTGAGGACTTCTTGTGGTATGGCCACACCTCCACCAGCGAGGTCGACAGTTCCTGGATGGTCCTCTGTGCTTGTAGACTTGCTGAATACTTCTCCCCAACGCGTTCCACACGTACTCGCCGATATTTAAGTGGGGGGGGGGGGGGGGGGGGAGGGGGGAGGGAGATGGAGATGGGAGGGAATGTGCAGGTCCCAGTACATTCCCCGAATTCCGTCCCATTCCGAGAGCTGCTCCACCTGCGGTGTTAGTTGCGGTCGTGTTTCTCATCCAAAAAGGTTGAAGTGAGGGCTGAATGCACTCTTGCAAAGACGCACTTGGGGTAGGAGTACAGTGTCACTATAACGATGACCAGTGTGTATACCGAATTCAGAAATTTATTGCTCAGTACAGCCGTGACACATTATGTCTCCCCTCACAAAGACACCTCTACCTAGCCTACTTATTGCCTAGCATAGCCAGGTGTCAGGGAACGTGGAAGCCTCACGCTGAGATTTTGATGGAAAAGGTCACATGCCTAAAGTACTAGGAGCAGGAAACAGCCCAGCTAACAACTTTGAATAAAGCATTGAAGGTGACCTGGAGGGAATAGGAGCAGCGAAAGCATACCTCCTTTGTATTTGTGATGGTTTGACATTGCCATGCCCAGCCTTGAGTTAATATGGGTGTCACCACTTTGGATTGCTTTTGATTGAAACGTTGCATCATTTCTGTGCTTGCAGCAATTGCAAGATCGACATACAAAAATCATATTTGTTGAGAATCATCGAGCACCTTTGTGAAAGTATAATAGGGGTCATATGTGATTACTGGTATCAGAGGGGCACATTTTTTGGTTAGTCAGCTTACAGAGACAGAGTACTGTAAGAAATTAGAGCAGGTCACGACGATAATGTACGTAAGATTCCAGAAAAATAAAGTTGATTTTTTTTCTCCAGAACGTTGACACGTTGAAAAATAAGATTGACAAGCTTCTTCTATGGCTAGGAGATGTGGAAAATTCTGAAATGATAGATGTTCTGTTCCTCTCTCAACACCATATAACGACAGCTACGAAGAAGTTAAAAATCAGGGATTATAGACTAGCATCATTTTTGTGTAGACGTTTTGGCACAAAGTTAAAAATATTGAAACAAATAGTTTCTATGTTGATCAGAACCTAGAAGAATGTGCTTATGAATTGTTACTGTTGAACACTTCTCTGGTAATTATAACAGTCTGCTGATCCCCTCTACGAAACGCAGCTATTTATGATAAATCTAGCTGCATTATTGAGCTACCTGTCAGACAAGAAGAAACAGTTAATGGTGTGCGGAGATTTCAATGTAGATTTCTTAAAAGGACATGGGAAGACGAACTAGAATCATTATTTCGGTGTTTCAATATAATTTTAGTAGTCAGTTTTCCAGTTCGTGTGCAGCAAAACAGTGGGACACTGACTGATTACATTTTTATAGACAGTGCTCAGGCTGACCCAATTAATATGTACCAGATTGTTAATAGACTATCTGAGCATGATGCATAATTAATGGAAATAAACAATACGGCACTTTGCAGCTGTAAGGCAGGTTTATACAAACCAGTGGGGCTTATTAATGAAAAAAGGATGCACTGTTTTGGGAGTAAGCTAAGAGGCGGAGATGTGGAATGATACCTAGAAACAGATGCTAGTATCAAATTTGATTTATTCCCTACTAAATTTGTCAATAATTGAAGGCTGCTTTCCTAAAAATTTATCCAAGAGATCCATTGAAATAACAGGTACGCTACGGGTAACTAAGGGAATTAAAATAGCATATAAGATGAAGAGGTATATCCGTGTAAATAACAATTTGTCCATTTTATTTGGACTGTTGAGCTCCGTGGCCGTGGATATTGATATTTTACTATAAAAATACAGCAACCAGCCACTTTTTAATGCGTTTTATTTATGCCAATATGCATTTCGGGTTTGCACCCATCTTCAGGTGGCAAATTACATGTATCTTCAGTTTCTACACTGGTACAATCTCGACAGCAGTTTGGATGCTGCAGCTGGCCTGTGCAGAAGCAACGATTCCAATCATTTACTTCAATTTCGCGAGTTTAAAATTACTCACTATCAGTTGATCATTTTACTTACATTCTACTCTCCTTGTTTTTTCTTGGCATTTCTTCTTTTTTTGCAACAACACAAACACTTTTTGTCACGTATTTTACACAGGCGCACTGCGTTATCCGCCATGATGTCGACTGACAGTTTTTGTTCACATACAAGCGGTTTATCTATGGATAGAGTTATATTTTACGAAAGTTTCGAGGTTCTAAGATAAGCTACTGTTTTCTAAACATTGACTTGGGTGATATAAGTATTCTACGTACGATGTATACAATTTTTTTGGTTACTTAGGCAGTAATGATCAACTGATAGTGAGTAACTTTAAACTCGCGAAATTGAAGTAAATGATTGGAATCGTTGCTTTTGCACAGACCATCTGCAGCATCCAAACTGCTGTCGAGATTGTACCACTGTAGAAATTGAAGATACATGTAATTTGCCAGCTGAAGATGGGTGCAAACCCGAAATGCCTATTGGCGTAAATAAAACGCATTAAAAAGTGTCTGGTTGCTGTATTTTTATAGTGAAATCCGTGTAAATGCCCGAATAAGTTGGGACACGTCATTACTTGCATACTACAAGTAAATACTGTGGTATTTCAAGGAAAATCATTAAAATGTCACGAAATGAATATTCCCTGACAGAGATTAATAATGTAAATATTAAAACTGTTTGGAGTGTTGGGAAATGGGAGACAGGACAGCCAGACAGGGCGAAAGGCACCATAACAATTAAACCAAACGAAAATTTTATGACTGATAATTGCTATCAGAGATAGCAAAGGACCTGGAAGAGCAGTTGAACGGAATGGACAGTGTCTTGAAATGAGGATATAAGATGAACATCAACAAAAGCAAAACGAGGATATTGGAATGTAGTCGAATTAAACTGGGTGATGCTGAGCGTATTAGATTAGGACATGAGACACTTAAAGTGGTAAAGGAGTTTTGCTATTTGGTGAGCAAAATAACTGATGATGGTCGAAGTAGAGAGGATACAAAGTGTAGACTGGCAATGGCAAGGAAAGCGTTTCTGAAGAAGAGTATAGATTGCAGTGTCAGGAAGTCTTTTCTGATGGTATTTGTATGGACTGTGGAAATGTATGGAAGTGAAATGTGGACCATAAATAGTTCAGACAAAAAGAGAATAGAAGCTTTCGAAATGTGGTGCTACAGAAGAATATTGAAGATTAGATGCGTAGGTCACATAACTAATGAGGAGGTATTGACTAGAATTGGGGAGAAGAGAAATTTGTGGCACAACCTGACTAGAAGAAGCTATCGGTTCGTCGGACATATTCTGAGGCATCATGGGATCACCAATTTAGTATTTGAGGGCAGCTCAGAGGGTAAAACTCGTAGAGGGAAAGATGAATACACTAAACAGATTCAAAAGGATGTAGGTTGCATTAAGTACTGGGGGATGAAGAAACTTGCATAGGATAGAGTAGCATGGAGAGCTGCATCAAACCAGTCTCAGGACTCAAGACCACAACAACAACAACAACAACAATTCACAAGTTGAGAATACTTTTAACAGTAACTTTCTAAATGTGGCAGCAAAAAGTAGGATTAAATGCATCAGTGGAAGAAGCAAGAGAATAAAATAAACATGTCATTCCACAAAACTGTAAGCAACTAGAAGTAGCAATAACTTTTATCACTGAAATTAATAGAATTACAAAAATTGTGAAAAACGAAGCTCTTGTGATGTTGATGGAATTTCGAATAGAGTTGTCAGCCATCGTTCCAACTTAATAAGTAATGTTGTTAGTGATGTACATAATTCATCACTGGCACAGGGAATTTTTCCAGATCAGTTAAAATATGCAATTGTTAAATTTTTTATAAGAAAGATAACAAGACTTCCCTTAATGACATATTTTTCCACAGCGATCGAAATAGTAATGTACTCGGCAGTCTCACACTAAAGTCGAAAACATTTACTTCATACATCACAGTTTGGATTCTAGAACGGTTGCTCAGCTGAGAATGATATTTACACATTCACTCATGAAACAGTACAAACTCCAAATAATAAAATATCCCCTGTTGGTCTTTTTTGTGATCTGTTTGAGGCATCTCATAGGATCATGCTCCCTTCTTAGAAAAACTTTAGTTTTATATGATTAATGCTTTTAGACACAGCTGGTTTGAATCATGCTTTAACAAAATGCAAAAGGTTGTGATGAATAATTCAAACAATATTGGAAGGGTAGAAAAGTTTAGTGATCAGGATGAAATCACAAATGAAGACCCACAGGGATCAATTTTGGGTCCACTCCTGTTCCTTATAGATGAATAACCCACTAAACATTCAACAAGTAGAATTGGTACTTGTTGTAGATGATACTAGTGCTACAATACTTCCTATTACAGAGAAAGTAACAGGTGAGATCTAAATAATGGTTTCCAAACAACGGGTAAGCGATCAAAATATCCACAGCTGTACTGCTGGTCTACAGTGTCCAACGGGCACAATATTTCGGCGATCATACATGTCGCCATCATGAGGTGAACTGACAGACTGAGCTCCTGTGAACGTGCCGGCACGGAGATCCGTACGCTATGGCTGCTCAGGGGAAACTGGGTTCGGTCGCGACGGCGGCCGATTTAAATACCCTCCGCCCGCGGCGCGCTCCCTCCGCTGTCCGCGCCACGGTCACGCGGTGGAACAGATTGCGACGGCGTCTGAGGTGACGTCGGTGTGATGGCTCTGTCCGCCGTGGTCGTCACAACTATGCGTTTGCTCTATTTACTCATGATTAACCCAATCGCTGGTTCCCAAGCCTTGCTAAGATTATAGCCACAGTCACGGTTTATGAGGTCGTCATTGGTGCGACTTTCGATGGCCTCTCTAACAACGCTGTCCCAGTATCTCGATGTCTGTACCAGAATACTCGTGCGTTCATACCCCATAGCGTGATTTTCCGACAAACAATGTTCAGCAACCGCCGACTTGCTCGGATACACCAGTCGAGTGTGCCTCTGGTGTTCACGGCATCGATCCTCGACGGTACGCATCGTCTGACCAATATACGACTTGCCACATTGACACGGAATCTGGTACACGCCGGCCTTCCTCAAACCGAGGTCATCTTTGGCGCTCGCCACCAGTCCACGAGTTTCATTCGGAGGACAAAACACAGTTCCGACCCTTTGTTTCTTCAAAATGCGGGCGTTTTTCCCCGAGAGTGCGCCTGTATATGGAATAAATGCAGTGCCTACCTCCTCCCTCGTGATTTCATCCAGCTCCACAGGTTGTGCTGTGGTGGTTGGGCGGAGAGCACGTTGAATCTGCCACTCTGAGTAGCCATTTTTTCGAAATACAGTTCTCCGATGTTCCAATTCCTGGGGTAGCCTCTCTGCGTCAGAGATAGTGCGCGCCCTATGTACTAGAGTTTTAAGTACCCCATTCCTCTGTGAAGGGTGGTGGCAGCTGTCTGCGTGCAAATACAGATCAGTGTGCGCTGTCTTCCGATACACCCCATGACCTAGGGTGCCGTCAGCCCTTCTCTTGACCAAGACGTCAAGGAAAGGTAATTTATCCTTCGTTTCAGTCTCCATAGTGAATTTGATGTAGGGGTGTATGGAGTTTAGATGTGTAAGGAAGTCAAGGAGTTTATCCATACCACGTGGCCAGATGACGAATGTGTCGTCCACGTAACGGAAAAAGCAAGTAGGTTTTCATTGCGATGACGACAGGGCTTCCTCCTCGGAGTTCTCCATGTACAAATTCACTACCACCGGTGAGAGTGGGCTAGCCATGGCGACTCCCTCCGTTTTTTCGTAGTATTCTCCATTAAGAAGAAAATACGTGGAAGTCAAGAAATGCCTAAAAAGTTCAGTGGTCTTCTCGTCAAACTTCTGACTAATCAATTCCAGTGACTCTCGCAGGGGTTTTTCACTTCTTTTCCTGGGATTGGATTGATGTTGTCACCTGGGTTGCAGCTGATTCCGCCCATAAGAAGGCAATGGGACGTCAAACAGCTAAGTTCTCACGTCTCCTTGACAAACTATCTCTACAGGTTCCGTGCAAAACTGTCATCAATTTGAGTGGCATGGTGCTGAGTGATGATGTGGTCTCGGTTTTGCAGAAGGGTCTCAACTTCGCTCCCACCCCCAAGTTCACTCCGGTCGCAGAAATTGTTAGTGCTGTTGAACAGGTTGCAGCTCGACTTCCGCTTGAATCAGCTGAGGAAATACGTCGTGAAACTTGCCGTGCGTTGACGAAATCCAAGCCGATGAAGTCAGATATAACCAGTAAAGAAAGGGCGGCCATTCGTGATCTGAGGGAGCGCTCTGAAACTGTTGTCTTACCGGCTGACAGAGGCAATGCTACAGTTGGTGTCTCCCATAAGGACTACACTGATAAGATGCAGAGCCTGCTAAATGTCGATTCCTACCGGAAGATCAGCGTTGACACTACAAAGAACGTGGAGAACAAGACAAGGTCGCTTCTCAACGACGCAGATTTGCCGGAGGGTGACGCTAAGAAATTGTTACCCCAAGGTCCGGTGCCGTCTAGGCTATATGGACTCCCAAAGGTTCACAAAGAGGGGGTACCATTACGCCCCATTGTCAGCAACATCAGGGCACCTACATATTTGTTGGCCAAATACCTGACGGGAATATTAAGTCCTTATGTGGGTTAATGCCGTCATCACATCCGTAATTCCGTGGATTTTGTTAAACGCCTCGATAGCTTCAGGTTGGATGTGTCAGTTATCGTGGTGAGTATTGACGTCGTTTCCTTGTTCACGAGGGTAGCCCTGTCAGAGTCACTAGAATTGATTAGTCAGAAGTTTGACGAGAAGACTACTGAACTTTTTAGGCATTTCTTGACTTCCACGTATTTTCTTCTTAATGGAGAATACTACGAACAAACGGAGGGAGTCGCCATGGGTAGCCCACTCTCACCAGGAATTGGAACATCTGAGAACTGTATTTCGAAAAAATGGGTACTCAGAGTGGCAGATTCAACGTGCTCTCCGCCCAACCACCACAGCACAACCTGTGGAGCTGGATGAAATCACGAGGGAGGAGGTAGGCACTGCATTTATTCCATATACAGGCGCACTCTCGGGGAAAAACGCCCGCATTTTGAAGAAACAAAGGGTCGGAACTGTGTTTTGTCCTCCGAATGAAACTCGTGGACTGGTGGCGAGCGCCAAAGATGACCTCGGTTTGAGGAAGGCCGGCGTGTACCAGATTCCGTGTCAATGTGGCAAGTCGTATATTGGTCAGACGATGCGTACCGTCGAGGATCGATGCCGTGAACACCAGAGGCACACTCGACTGGTGTATCCGAGCAAGTCGGCGGTTGCTGAACATTGTCGGAAAATCACGCTATGGGGTATGAACGCATGAGGATTCTGGTACAGACGTCGAGATACTGGAACAGCGTTGTTAGAGAGGCCATCGAAAGTCGCACCAATTACGACCTCATAAACCGTGACTGTGGCTATAATCTTAGCAAGGCTTGGGAACCAGCAATTGGGTTAATCGAGAGTGAATCGAGCAAACGTATAGTAGTGACGACCACGGCGGACAGAGCCATCACACCGACGTCACCTCAGACGCCGCCGCAATCTGTTCCACCGCGCTACCGTGGCGCGGACAGCGGAGGGAGCGCGCCGCGGGCGGAGGGTATTTAAATCGGCCGCCGCCGCGACCGAACCCAGTTCCCCCTGAGCAGCCATAGCGTACGGATCTCCGTGCCGGCGCGTTCACAGGAGCTCAGTCCGTCAGTTCACCTGTTGATGGCGACATGTTTGATCGCCGAAATATTGTGCCCGTTGGACATTGTAGACCCGCAGTACACCCGTGGATATTTTGATTATCAAGTACGCCGGGAGAAAATCAAGAATCACAACTGTTAAGTGGTTCTCAGAAAATGGACTCTTCCAAAATTTTGAAAAAAAAACACCACTCACACTATATTCAGTGCTGTACAACAAATAGTGTCATACTAACAAATGATGTAGCACATAAGCACACATCAGTTGATGGGATAGAATGCTTCAAATTTTTGTGTGTTCATATTGATTTTACCTAGAAGAAACATATTACTGACCTTCCCATCCAATTAAGTTCAGCAACTTTCGCTGTTTGTGTAACTGCTAATTGTGGAAACTAACGACTTAATCCCATGACATATTTTACACATTTCGACTCAATACTGTGTAAATTTACTAGTATAATTCCTTGATGCAGAAATGTGCAAAGCAATAGAGTCAAAGAGAGAATCTGCGTTGAATATTCCAGTAAATGTACAACATACCCAGCTCTATGTAATACAGTAGATCAATCCATCCAATGTTCAGCAGAGGATACAATTTATTTGCAAAAAGACAATTTGTAAGCAGACCTTATATACGAATGCATCAAACAGTGAAAATGCTATAAGCTGTATTTCAAAGTAAGTGAGTAAAAGAACGATACTGACTAGAAAACAGAACTTGAGTGTGAACAAGGATCACGGAAAGTACAATATGTAGAGAACACGTACTTTATTTTCGTGTGAACCACTTACTCTGTACGAATCCCGTGTGCGAGCGAGAAACGCGTAAGTGAACTGATGAAGCATTCTAGTGATGTCATCAGTGAGTTACGAACTCTCTGTGAGTGAAACATAACTTTTAAATTGGACGAAAAGACTTCCGCATAATAACCGTTTAACTAAATGAGAAGATACTTCAGTGAGACCTGAGAGATGAGCAGATGCTTGCGGAGTAGGATCTGTGGGTACGGACAGCGTCTATGCAGCGCTCGACAACTCGCATTTCAAATGGTCTCTTGGAAGCAGCGAGAACCACTCAAGCTGACAAAGCAAATTGTTAACAAGCAGACGGGCATATCCACCACCAGGAACGCCGACTTACGTGAAAAAACGTGGTGCAAAAGTGTCTAGACTATTGTCAGCCGAAAACGGGCAGCAAAATGACGAACAGAAGCAAAACTACACAGCTATAGTGCGTAGCACAGTATGTACAAGACGCGATGTGAATGACAAACATTGACCACTTGTTTACAGGTGTCATTAGCCGTGTATTTTGTGAGCTGATGCCGGCCTTTACTTTTCAGGACCAGTCTCGGAAGCCTGCAGCCAGCAGAGCGCCGCACGCCTCTCTGTGCCCCCTCCGCTCTCGCAGCTGTCTCTCAGACTGCACAGACACCACGGCGTCCTATACGACTGACAGGGTCGTCAACAATGAAGAATACAATATATACATAGGTGCAAAAGAAACCACCTACGTAACATGAAAAAAAGTTCCAAAAACATAACGAAAGAATGGACATTTTTTTCCATTGTATTCAATGCTTTCCAAACAATAAAAGAACACTGACATTTTACATGAATTTGTGACACATGTGTGTAGATGTTCTAAATGTTTCACGAACTGAATTTTACAACCGTTATCGTCGTATTTCAAATCATGATTGTACCTTTAAATCTGGTGATATATATATGATCTTAATATTGAGGTAACCACCTGAATCTCAGACATAAAGGGACAACACCTGAGGGAAGTCAGGTACTGTAGTCTGAGGGCTACGCGCGGGTTTTCGATATTCCATCTTGGGATTTCCCATGCCTTGTAATCCAAATGTGGCAGTATTAGTTTACTTACATCCCCAGAAGTATCCAAAGTGTCTCTTGCGGACTGACACACACCACACACCAATTAACATAACATTTTCAAGGACAACATCGTAGCTCTTCTACAATAACAAATCATGAATGACACATGCCTAAGGGCAATTATTCATGTATTCATCGTATCAATATGAATGAGCTGTCTGACACTCAAAGTGTGAAAATTAGATATTCTCACTTATGTAAGTATGTCTAGCTAATTCGACGATATGTAGGCCATTGAAACAATATTATTTCGTTTTCACGCCTTAAACGTGCCAGGTGGCATTGTACCCTCCCCTGGAAATGACTTCAGTAAAAACGTTAAATGTGTGTAAAAAATACTCATGTCTAATTTGCAAGATGTATTGAACCAAAGATGTTATACTAAGTAGCGTTGGTGTGTGATCTCGCAGAAAAAGACAAAGACATTAGAAAAACGAGAGGGCAAATTTTCAAATTTTTGTTTGATAAAATGTTTCATTTCTCTGGCTATTACTGTTGAACTTAATGGACACACAAACTTACTTTTTTTTTTTTTTTTTTTTTTTGCTCGATGTACATCTCTCAAGGTCTGTCACAATTAGGAATTTCTTTGTTTGTGTTTCGAAACACAGTTATTATTGTAAAGTCTAAAATAATGCTCTTTTGTTCGTGTAAATTCTGCTTCCTTCCCTGGTTAGTATGATATTGAGGTTAATGAAGTAGTCGCTTTAAGGTGCATAATACTAATTTTGTTAAATACGGCCCCGAGAGCCAAATTTGGTAAAGAGAAGCGATAAATTCTTAACATCTAATGAAGTATTGAATAATAGTTGTAAGAATTTTCAAATTTTGCTCGGCTCGTACCCGATTGCACATGGCGAGTAGGTTACCTAATAGGAGCTAGGAAATTTTACACTGCGTTAAGGAAATGATACTCAGTGAGTCTAGCCAAATTAAATGTGTATTGTCTACGTATACATAGAACCAGATACTTGACGAACACAGTACAGTTCATGTTTAAAAGAATACGTAGCCCTTGGTGTGAGACAAAAATAACTGTGTTTTGTAATAATTCCACGGCTCTGCAAGGACATTTAACAGCAATATTGAACGTAATTTCGCCCAAAGTTTATTTAAAAATGAAGACATTACGAGGCTGAGTCAAATGAAAACCTTAAATTTGTAATAACAAATCGAAATTTCGCGCCGTTATCCTGGAAGTTAGTAAGTATGCTACAAAGAGAGTGCAGAATGGCCTGTAGGTGGCAGCATAGTGCAGATGCACACATACCGTCGCAGTATCAGCATAAAGATGGCCGCCCCACTTGCGACATGCAACAGGGAAGAACAGTGTTGTGCTGTTCGATTTTTGCGTAGTGAAGGTGTCACACCTACTGGAATTCATCGACGATTGGAGGTTCATTACGGTGATGCATGTTTGTCACAGCAGCAAGTCTACGAATGGAGTAGGAAGTTTGCAAATGGTGTGACTTCAATGGAAGATGCTCCTCGTCCAAGTCAGTGACTCCACAGAACATTCCAGCAGTTGAAGCCGTAGTCAAGGAAAACCGCCGAGTGACACTGAATGACAGTGCAGCAAGTTTACGGATTGGTCATGGGTCAGCACACCACACTGTGCACGATGTGCTCCAGTTTCACAAAGTGTCTGCAAGATCGGTGCCCTGGGAGCTGACTCCTTAAATGAGAGACGACGTGTTGATGCTTGTGGAGAACTTCTTCGTCGCTTTGAACGAGCAAGTGATGGCTTCCTTGCAAGAATCGTTACTGGAGACGAAACCTGGGTACACTTCCACCAACCAGAAACGAAGAGAGTGAGCAAGGAATGGCGTCATTCCTCATCACCAAAACCAAAGAAGTTTCGAACAGAAACATCAGCAGGGAAAGTTATCCAGACTCTCTTTTCGGACGAAAAACGCGTCATTTTGGAGCATTACGTGCCTAGAGGGACCACTGTCATCAATGCATCATACACAGATCTAAAAAGTCATCTGTGGCCTGCAACCAAATCAAAGCGACGTGGATTCCTGTCAGCAGGTGACCTCTTGCAACCTGTCAATGCAAGGCCCCACACTGCCCGTACAACAGTTGCAACAATCACAGACCTGCGTTTTGGGTGTCTTCCTCGTCCATCATACTCACCAGACCTTGCCCCAAGTGATTTCCATGTGTTTGGACCACTCAGAGACGCAATGGGAGGAAAGAAGTTCCATTCTGATGAAGAGGTACGCCACTCGGTGCATGAGTAGTTGCGCGGACTACCAAAAGAATTTATGCGCTTTGTAAGCGGTGGAGGACTTGGATTGAGCGTGGGGGAGATTATGTTGAAAAGTGATACAGCTTTGTACCGCTTATGCACAATAAATAATATTTAAAAAAGTATTTAAGGTTTTCATTTGACTCACCCTCGCAAAATTACCATTTGCATTTTCAACCGACAACGTGTTAAAGAAAACAGAATATTCACCGAGCATTTTTCATGCCATACTGACAATCATAACGAGCCACAGCACAGCAGACAGCCCGTATTTTTTTATTATTTCACGCTACAGCGTGATTCAGCGTAATTTATACAGTTACCATACTCACACAGATCGGCTTACGTTAGGTAAGCTTCGTATGACATTGCGTGAAGCGGAGTTTTTGAATGCTGTCAGTCAATCGTTGCGCCTGGTACACGAGAGTGACAAATGCCACTGCTTTCGGTAATGTAAAGAAAGTCTAAGGTTCGTATCTCGTGACATACAGTGAAATTTTCTACTTTTCTGAATTAATCAAAAAACTTTGATTATCTTTCTTATTCTCTTAATTGGTTTAAAGTATTTTTTTCTAATACTTTGTTGCCTCATTTCCATCGTCGTATTGACTTTTTTACGTTCTCTTACTTTTGTTCTTATCATTCTTTTTTTTGTGTGGAGTCCGTTTGTGGCGCCTGTACTCTACAGCCAAGACTGTAACCCGGCATAACGGTGGTCATGATGTGGGTAGCTTCAGGTAACGAACGACAGCGAGAAATTACTGTTTGCTTTTCCCGGTAAAGCCGAAATTTTGCTGCAGAAGGTGGCCGTGGAAACAACCATAACGTGAAACTTTCTCCCTTGTTTCCTCGTAGGGCTTAGCGTTAAACACTGTGAACGAAGCGGTCGTGATTTCAGTTTTCCTCAGGCTGTTGATCGTCCCCTTCTGAGGTACATTGTACATTACGTGGTTGTGGTTTGGTTAGGACAGTTCATTACGTTCAGGGCTAAAAAACCCGTCACTTGTCGCAGTTCAGTCGTCGGTCACTTAAAGTCAGCTGTCTGCAGATCATCGCCCATTTCGCTCACACCTTCATCACTGCTCCGTGTTTAGGGCTGCCATCCTCCCCAATGTCTCAGGATCGTCACCGCTGCGGACCTTCTTGTCCCGACATCCCGACAAGACCTACCCTTGTCCCGATTTTTCAAATACACATGAGAAGACCTTTTTTGAAACTGAGCTTGACTCGGAAGAACGGAAGTCTAAACACTCTGAGGAAGAAAGAAAGAAAGAAAGACTTATTTACTTAAGGGTACCGAAACTCCCGAAGGCAAATGCCAATTGGTAAAATTACGCGAGTATTTGCTTTCTCTTCCTGCACACAACGCCACTGTGGAAAGAGTATTTACGCTGATGTCGGACCAGTGGACTGATGAATAAATCGACTACTGCCAGTTTCAGCTAGAAGCCTCTTGCATTGAGTTTTTTAAATACATGAAAGGGAAGAAAGACTTGATGTAAAAAGTGAAATTTTCCAAAAAAATATGGTTTACCAAATACTCCATGTAATTGTGTTCTAAATAAAAAGTAATAAAATTAAATAAATTTTTTGCTTCATTTCTACACCCCCACCTCAGAGTGTCCCGACGCAGTAGCAAATAGATACAGCAACCTCATCCACGCCACACATTACAGAATTCCTACAACCGAATGGTAGGCGGCAGCGGATATAGCAACTGTATACATGAATTACAAAATAATTTTAATCGGACTTTAGTGATGGGAACATCGAAATGAAATCAGTCGAGACAATACGATGGTAAATAAATGTCGTGTGACGAGGACCTCCCGTCGGGTAGACCGTTTGCTGGGTGCAAGTCTTTCGATTTGATACCACTCTGATGACTCGCGTCGATGGGGATGAAATGGTGATGATCAGGACAACACAACACCCAGTCCCTGAGGGAGAAAAACTCCGGCCCAGCCGAGAATCGAACCCAGGCCCTTAGGAATGACATTCTCTCGCGCTGGCCACTGACGCCAATTGAAGTTCAGCACTGATCCATTCACTCAGGTTTCATTTGTTTATTTTTTTATTACAGAGGGCAGCTAACCCTCTGACCGAACATGCTGAGCTACCGTGCCGGCGCCCACTCAGCTACCGTGGCGGACAAATCAATGGTGTCTTGCATACTGATTTGAATTGTTCATTCTTTCTTTTCAGCTGGGACCAATCTTTACAGTTTCTGTCGGTTGAAGCATGTATTCAATTCATTTGTTCATTCAAACTTAAACCGCTGATTTTACAGTTCTGAGTTACTGTCTGAGTTACCCAGTAATTCTTCTGAGGCAAACTAGTGTGTAGAACTTTCATTAAGTGAGGTAAAAAACAGCGGTGAGCACTACAAACACAGCCGGCCGTTGTGGCCGAGCGGTTCTAGGCGCTTCAGTCCGGAACCACGCTGCTGTTACGATCGCAGGTTCGAGTCCTGCCTTGGGCATGGATGTGTGTGATGTCCTTAGGTTAGTTAGGTTTAAGTAGTTCTAAGTCTAGGGGACTGATGACCTCCCATAATGCTTCTACATCTACATGACTACTCTGCAATTCACATTTAAGTGCCTGGCAGAGGGTTCATCGAACCACAATAATACTATCTCTCTACTATTCCACTCCCGAACAGCGAGCGGGAAAAACGAACACCTAAACCTATCTGTTCGAGCTCTGATTTCTCTTATTTTATTTTGATGATCATTCCTACCTATGTACGTTGGGCTCAACAAAATATTTTCGCATTCGGAAGAGAAAGTTGGTGACTGAAATTTCGTAAAAAGGTCTCGCCGCGACGAAAAACGTCTATGCTGTAATGACTTCCATCCCAACTCGTGTATCATATCTGCCACACTCTCTCCCCTATAACGTGATAATACAAAACGAGCTGCCCTTTTTTGCACCCTTTCGATGTCCTCCGTCAATCCCACCTGGTAAGAATCCCACACCGCGCAGCAATATTCTAACAGAGGACGAACGAGTGTAGTGTAAGCTGTCTCTTTAGTGGACTTGTTGCATCTTCTAAGTGTCCTGCCAATGAAACGCAACCTTTGGCTCGCCTTCCCGACAATATTACCTATGTGGTCCTTCCAAATGAAGTTGTTCGTAATTTTAACACCCAGGTACTTAGTTGAATTGACAGCCTTGAGAATTGTACTATTTATCGAGTAATCGAATTCCAACGGATTTCTTTTGGAACTCATGTGGATCATCTCACACTTTTCGTTATTTAGCTTCAACTGCCACCTGACACACCATACAGCAATCTTTTCTAAATCGCTTTGCAACTGATACTGGTCTTCGGATGACCTTACTAGACGGTAAATTACAGCATCATCTGCGAACAACCTAAGAGAACTGCTCAGATTGTCACCCAGGTCATTTATATAGACCAGGAACAGCAGAGGTCCCAGGACGCTTCCCTGGGGAACACCTGATATCACTTCAGTTTTACTCGATGATTTGCCGTCTATTACTACGAACTGCGACCTTCCTGACAGGAAATCACGAATCCAGTCGCTTAAGAGTCATTTGCCAATACAAACACAGGTACTACGTACACATACCTCCAAAGGCTAGGAAGCCTGTCCCCAGGTCCACGCTAAGAAGTACACCTCTTCGTGGGTACACTAAAGTTGAAATACACAGTATACGTACTCACAGTAGTGAAACACTAATTATTCGTTTCGTCATTTAAAACTGCTCTCCATTAACCTGTTTGTTACAGGTGCAATTAACAACAACACATGGCTAGTAAGACTGAGCAAGGGGTACGTGAAGGAAAAAGCATGATTGCCAAATTTTAGCTACTGTTTGCATTCTGTTTCATTGAAATGGTATGATATCCAATAATTTAAAAAAAAGTGTCTTGTGGCTCCCCCACACGCCCAACGTCAGCGCCCGGCTGATATCAGGGTATCAGGGCCAGGAAAACAGCCGGTGCGAAGAGGTGGCGCGGTGACTGGTGCGAGTGTAGCATTGTTAACCGCGCTTGCGCAGTGGCTCTGCATAACGGCGGCGACCGCGCCACCTCCTTGCACCGGCTGCCTCCCTGGCCCAGGAACCAACGGTACGGCGCTCGCGCTGTTTTCGCCTCACGCCACCTCCTCGCGCCTGCTGCTGCCCTGGCAGCAGTAGGAGGTAGCTACGACGGATTTCGACTGAAAAAACCGACCGACCGAACGAACGAAAAAGCAATCAAATCGACTGGACCCCTCCAACGAGGATGACGGCCATTAAACTTCTTTTTAATATATACGTAACTACAAACTTCCTATGAAGTTTTTGGTTATCATGTCTGTGCTGCTGAACCATTAAACTTTATAATTGGTAATTTAGCCTTGCGAGGAATAAAAGAAAAAAAAAATCTGTAGCAGCGGGAATCGAACTCGAGCCGTAGAATTATTAAGCTGAACACTTACCAACTGCGCCACACCACTAACTGCACACTGATCATTCAAACACAGGTCACAACAGAATTAAACGACTTTCGAGAGCGTTTTCCCTTTTCCTATGGCCCAGTGAAAGAGAAATTCGGTTTTCACCAAACCGTTCTTACTATGTAAAACCGCTCAGAGCTGATTAATAAAAGCAACGAGCCGTGATCGACAGGCATACTAGAGAGGCACTGCCCAACACATCCATGCCAAGCTTCATCGGATTACGCCTTCTCAGTTCACTTTTATAAAACACGTGCATCTAGTAAGTTTTCTGGTGTGCCCATCATCTGGACCAAGTAAATGAATGCTCAGTAACAAACTAATGTGAGTAAAATTAATGTGTAAAAAAGCGAATGTGAATATTATTCCAGAAAAATTGACTGGAGTTGCCTTTAATATAAAAGTTGAAACAGCTCTGGGAATCAAGTGACAATGTTGTAGCAATAAAAATGCCTTTAACTTATAAATTATTATACATACATATACATATCAGGCAATGAGAAGACAAAATTACTTTTGAGAAACATTTTACATTTCCTTAAATAAATAAATTCACACAAACATTTAATTACACTGACGAACCTCAATTAGGCAAAAAACTACAATAATGTTCATTGTGATAGGGTCCGCAGTTGCGATTAATTTTTTGAATGATTTCTTGAAGCCTTCAGCTGCAATACTCCTTATTTCGTATACGATTGTACAATTTCGGCCTTAGACCATTTTCAAGTATTTTTATGGGCGATTTTTTAGCACCACACTGTCATATACGTTGTTGCTCCTATGACATCATGTTATGCTCATAAATTAGTTAGAGATGTTCACACAGTGCTGAAAAAAGTTCAGTTTCACAACAGCTTGCGTGATCGAGTATTGATATTTGCATCAGAATGGAACTCGAACCACAGTATCCCGAATTTTGCGAGCACCTGCCTCAAGCATCACCCATTGTCTGAGCACTACTCTAGTTCTTAACAAAACTATGATAGTAACTGAGAATTCCCCAACACAACCACCAGAGGTTGTACCATCAAGGGGTTGTGTGGAAATAGAACAGAAAAGCAACTCTGGGGAGACAAAGTCGGCTGGAGGATTCTGGGTCAGCATGTCTAAAGAAATATAGTATACGAAATGCATAAAATACACTGAGATGAAATGACTGAATCAGTAGGAATGAATGGTCTATGGCTTTATGTGGTATCAGTGCACTGATTTAAACAGGGGTGATACGACATTAAACGATACTCACGGCTCAATTTCATTCATGCCAACCCTTTCATTTGATTTTAAAGAGTTTAATTCTGTTCTTTACCTCCCCCCATGAACCATGGACCTTGCCGTTGGTGGGGAGGCTTGCGTGCCTCAGCGATTCAGATAGCCGTACTGTACGCGCAACCACAACGGAGGGGTATCTGTTGAGAGGCCAGACAAACGCGTGGTTCCTGAAGAGGGGCAGCAGCCTTTTCAGTAGTTGCAAGGGCAACAGTCTGGATGATTGATTGATCTGGCCTTGTAACAATAACCAAAACAGCCTTGCTGTGCTGGTACTGCGAACGGCTGAAAGCAAGGGGAAACTACGGCCGTAATTTTTCCCGAGGGCATGCAGCTTTACTGTATGATTAAATGATGATGGCGTCCTCTCGGGTAAAATATTCCGGAGGTAAAATAGTCCCCCATTCGGATCTCCGGGCGGGGACTACTCAAGAGGACGTCGTTATCAGGAGAAAGAAAACTGACATTCTACGAATCGGAGCGTGGAATGTCAGATAACTTAATTGGGCAGGTAGGTTAGAAAATTTAAAAAGGGAAATGGATAGGTTAAAGTTAGATATAGTGGGCATTAGTGAAGTTCGGTGGCAGGAGAAACAAGACATCTGGTCAGGTGACTACAGGGTTATAAACACAAAATCAAATAGGGCTAATGCAGGAGTAGGTTAAATAATGAATAGGAAAATAGGAATGCGGGTAAGCTACTACAAACAGCATAGTGAACGTATTATTGTGGCCAAGATAGATACGAAGCCGACACCCACTACAGTAGTACAAGTTTATATGCCAACTAGCTCTGCAGATGACGAAGAAATTGAAGAAATGTATGATGAACTAAAAGAAATTATTCAGATAGTGAAGGGTGACGAAAATTTAATAGACATGGGTGACTGGAATTCGGTAGTAGGAAAAGGGAAAGAAGGAAACGTAGTAGGTGAATATGGATTGGGGCTAAGAAATGAAAGAGGAAGCCGCCTGGTAGAATTTTGCACAGAGCACAACTTAATCATAGCTAACACTTGGTTTAAGAATCATGAAAGAAGGTTGTACACATGGAAGAACCCTGGAGATACTAAAAGGTATCAGATAGATTATATAATGGTAAGACAGAGATTTAGGAACCAGGTTTTAAATTGTAAGACATTTCCAGGGGCAGATGTGGCCTCTGACCACAATCTGTTGGTTATTAAAGCTGAAGAAACTGCAAAAAGGTGGGAATTTAAGGAGATGGGACCTGGATAAACTGAAAGAACCAGAGGTGGTACAGAGTTTCAGGGAGAGCATAAGGGAACAATTGACAGGAATGGGGGAAAGAAATACAGTAGAAGAAGAATGGGTAGCTTTGAGGGATGAAGTAGTGAAGGCAGCAGAGGATCAAGTAGGTAAAAAGACAAGGGCTAGTAGAAATCCTTGGGTAACAGAAGAAATATTGAATTTAATTGATGAAAGGAGAAAATATAAAAATGCAGTAAATAAAGCTGGCAAAAAGGAATACAAACGTCTCAAAAATGAGATCGACAGAAAGTGCAAAATGGCTAAGCAGGGATGGCTGGAGGACAAATGTAAGGATGTAGAGGCTTATCTCACTAGGGGTAAGATAGATACTGTCTACAGGAAAATTAAAGAGACCTTTGGAGATAAGAGAACCACTTGCATGAACATCAAGAGCTCAGATTGAAACCCAGTTCTAAGAAAAGAAGGGAAAACAGAAAGGTGGAACGAGTATATAGAGGGTCTATACAAGGGCGGGGTAGTTGAGGACAATATTATAGAAATGGAAGAGAATGTAGACGAAGATGAAATGGGAGATACGATACTGCGTGAAGAGTTTGACAGAGCACTGAGAGACCTGAGTCGAAACAAGGCCCCCGGAGTAGACAACATTCCATTGGAACTACTGACGGCCTTCGGAGAGCCAGTCCTGACAAAACTGCACCATCAGGTGAGCAAGACGTTTGAGACAGGCGAAATACCCTCAGACTTCAAGAAGAATATAATAATTCCAATCCCAAAGAAAGCAGGTGTTGACAGATGTAAAAATTACCGAACAATCAGTTTAATAAGCCACAGCTGCAAAATACCTACGCGCGTTCTTTACAGACGAATGGAAAAACTGGTAGAAGCCGACCTCGGGGAAGATCAGTTGGGATTCCGTAGAAATGTTGGAACACGTGAGGCAATACTGACCTTACGACTTATCTTACAAGAAAAATTAAGGAAAGGCAAACCTACGTCTCTAGCATTTGTAGACTTAGAGAAAACTTTTGACAATGTTGATTGGAATACTCTCTTTCAAATGCTGAAGGTGGCAGAGGTAAAATACAGGAAGCGAAAGGCTATTTACAATTTGTACAGAAACCAGGTGGCATTTATAAGAGTCGAGGGACATGAAAGGGAAGCAGTTGTTGGGAAGGGAGTTAGACAGGGTTGTAGCCTCTCCCCGATGTTATTCAATCTGTATATTGAGCAAGCAGTAAAGGAAACAAAAGAAAAATTCGGAGTAGGTATTAAAATCCATGGAGAAGAAATAAAAACTTTGAGGTTCGCCGATGACACTGTAATTCTGTCAGAGACAGCAAATGACTTGGAAGAGCAGTTGAATGGAATGGATAGCGTCTCGAAAAGAGGATATAAGATGAACATCAACAAAAGCAAAACGAGGATAATGGAATGTAGTCGAATTAAGTCGGGTGGTGCTGAGGGAATTAGATTAGGAAATGAGACACTTAAAGTAGTAAAGGAGTTTTGCTATTTGGGGAGCAAAATAACTGATGATGGTCGAAGTAGAGAGGATATAAAATGTAGACTGGCAATGGCAAGGAAAGCGTTTCTGAACAAGAGACATTTATTAACATCGAGTATAGATTTAAGTGTCAGGAAGTCATTTCTGAAAGTATTTGTATGGAGTGTAGCCATGTATGGAAGTGAAACATGGACGATAAATAGTTTGGACAAGAAGAGAATAGAAGCTTTCGAAATGTGGTGCTACAGAAGAATGCTGAAGATTAGGTGGGTAGATCACATAACTAATGAGGAGGTATTGAATAGGATTGGGGAGAAGAGAAGTTTGTGGTACAACTTGACCAGAAGAAGGGATCGGTTGGTAGGACAGGTTCTGAGGCATCAAGGGATCACCAATTTAGTGTTGGAGGGCAGCGTGGAAGGTAAAAATCGTAGAGGGAGACCAAGAAATGAATACACTAAGCAGACTCAGAAGGATGTAGGATGCAGTAGGTACTGGGAGATGAAGAAACTTGCACAGCATAGAGTAGCATGGAGAGTTGCATCAAACCAGTCTCTGGACTGAAGACCACAACAACAACATAACATTATAGCTACAAATGAATTTACAAATGATGTCCAATTTTCTACAGAAAGTCCTCGACACAAACACACATACTGTACACTCTTGAAGCACAAATCTGATACACCCCTGCATTTAAACACAGTTTGTACTCTTGCATATTAGCAGTAGCAGTGCATTAGCTTTCGTCTGGTGCCCCAAATGTTGTCCACGATCCAATGGCTATGGGGACACATCCTGGATAGGACCTTGGCATCCAGTGCCCCATATGTTGTCCTATATCCACTGGTTATGGGGGTCAGACGGGACCATCATATCCTGTGCCCTGTATATTGTCCTGTATCCACTGGTCAAAGCGGCGGTCCATCTCCGGGGACATACGCCGTCTGGAGGCGCCCACCTCGCCCTCGCGCATGAAGGCCAGGTCCTGGGACACCGGCGGCAGGCCTGTGGTGGAGCGCAGCCTCTGCACCAGGCCGCCGTAGTTGGTGGCCGGGTTCTGGCGCATGCTGCTGAAGCTCAGGTGCTCCTCCAGTCGATCCACTTCCTCGTCCGTTACGATCCGGCCCACAAAGGTTGCCGTCTTCTGTGTCACTGTGGGCGTCCACCACAGTAGGCATATACATCTACATCTACCTTCTACACCTATACTCCGCAAGCCACCCAATGGTGCGTGGCGGAGGGCACTTTACATGCCACTGCCATTACCTCGCTTTCCTGTTCCAGTCGCGTATGGTTCGCGGGAAGAACGACTGTCTGAAAGCCTCCGTGCGCGCTCTAATCTCTCTAATTTTACACTCGTGATCTCCTCGGGAGGTATAAGTATGGGGAAGCAATGTATTCGATACCTCATCCAGAAACCTGGCGAGCAAGCTACACCGCGATGCAGAGCGCCTCTCTTGCAGAGTCTGCCACTTGAGTTTGTTAAACATCTCCGTAACGCTGTCGCGGTTTCCAAATAACCCTGTGACGAAACGCGCTGCTCTTCTTTGGATCTTCTCTATCTCCTCCGTTGGCATTGTAACTATACTGCAGACAGCATAGGCCTTGTAAAGGCCAGTTAAACGGAATGGACAGTGTCTTGAAGTGAAGTTATGAGGTGGACACAAACAAGAGTAATGAAATACAGCTCAAAGAAAGCAGCTGATGTTAAAGAATAAGACTAGGAAATGAAATGCTAAAATTACTGTATAGATTTTGCTATTTTGGTACCAAAATAATATGACACCAAAAGTAGAGAGAATAGGTGGTGCTTTTGAATAAAGCGTCACATGTTGCATCAGTTAGTATTGATGGAAAATAAAATAAAAATTCCCATAATGATTTGTGATGGAGCCAATATCAAACTATTCTTTCAGTCCCATCTGTCTCTCACACAGAAGTGGACGCTACAGACAGGCCTCCACGTGGTTACCATACTTCCTGACACATCCTTCAGGCGTTCTTCACAGAAATCACACACACTTTGATATACATGAATTAGTCACATGCTCCTATAACGTCTGCACAGTTGAGCACATTCCAATGCCTTTAAATGTCCAAATGTCCAACAGTTTGAGATCTGGTCAATGCAGAGTCAGTGCTACCGAACCTTCTCAAACAATCCATCTTCAACGAAACTTTGCAGTGAGCCACTGTCGCGCAGTCTGTAGAAAATGGGGTGGTGCCACATGGTGCACAAGCCGTAGTCGTTGTCTTTGAGTGAGCGGTGGCGTTCTACACTTGCCATACAAATTCAACAAACAGAGGAGGATAAAACAGAGCACCAGATAATCTGTCTGTGGCTCAGTAAGTCTGTCACCAGCTGTTCCTACCCACACATTGTTCCTGAAGCTGTCGATTGCTTGAGATTTTCTATCTGCTCACAAATGCGTTCTGTGGTAATTTACAGTGCCATCACATGTAAATTCTGCGTCCTCTATAAATAAAATTCTGCCAGTGAACTTTGGATCTTCAACTACCCATATCTTAAGAAGTGTGCCTACTCGTTTCTGGACAGATCATAACAGAACGTTTTATTCCACCATGGCGTTCAAAATTTAAGGCCCAAGGTAATTGTGGCATTAGGTACCATAGCCAAGTATCTTGGCTCCATGAAAGTGGGGTCGTAGATAGAATGCACTGCTACAGTGTAGTACAGAAAGTAATAAAAATAAATACGCATCGAGCCGAAGAGAAATGCAACTTTTATTGAAAGCTCATAATAACACTGAATTCGGCGTGGTTTATGGCGTCCCCCCCCCCCCCACATCAAAAAAGGTGGGACACGGTAATGGTTAGAGTGTGTGGTCACCATGGACAGCAGTGCGTACCCTGCAGTGTCCCCCCTTGCAGTCACCGTACCACTGTAGAGAGTGACTGCTTGCCTTGCGGTCCTGTTAAATGTATCGCCCATCTGCGCCTGTTGCTGACCTCTGTCCATCACCTTCCTGTCGGCAGCAGCGCCTGTGATTCAGAATGCTCCCCACGCACGTAAAACAGTGCTGGGAGCAGTAGCGAACTCCTGGGATATACTCGTTACACGTCGTCCTCCTTCCAGCTTCCCCAATGATTTTGCCCCATGCGAATTCACCCAGATGTCTCCAGACATATCGCAATGAAGAACACCACCACAGTGCACTACAGCTGCTCTCTGCTCGGCCCTCACCGTGTTTCGGCCTTCCTCCAGTTGCCTCGCGACGCAGGGCCAACGCCATCTGCCGCTGCAGCCACGCCGACCTCGTGCCACGTGACGCCCAACTTTCTCTGCACGGATGGGAGACGTCTGGAAACAGGCTCCCGCATTTATATTCATTTCTAGCGAGTGGTTATCCTCTTACCTTACTTCATGTATCTGGTTCTTACGTTTGCAGAGCAGTGTAGTTTTGAGCAATACTACCTTCTGTAGAAATATGTGACACTTTTTTTAAACACAGTATATAAAATACAGAGGGCTACCGAGGAAAAATGTCACCATCTGAATGTATACTTTCCTTGTTTATATCGCCGATAAAAAAAACTTTAGATTTTGCAGAAAGGTGACAATGGTGAGATTCAGCGCTGTTTTAATACGCCCAAAGATGATCAGTACAGTAGCTGTGGCAACATTGTCAACATCAGCAGCTGACGACTGCGACACTCGTTGTAACACTGGAAAAGGTGCAACAATGACATAGTCAGGTAGGACTCTGACACTCACTGCAACAATGGTCAAGTCAGAAAATGGTGAGTGTGGCACTGTTGCAACTCTGACAAAGTCAGAAGGTGACGACTGTGCACTAGTTCCAACAATGACAAAGTCATAAAATTATGATTGTAATACTCTCTGCACAATTGCATAGTCATAAGATAACGATTCTGACGCATGTGGCAGGCTTGGCAAAGTCAAAAGATGAGTATGACACTTGTCGTCAGTAGATAACTATTATGACACTCGTTGCAATACTTGCAAAGTCGGAAGAAGATTGTATGACATTTGTTGCAACGTTGCGCTATCTTCACCACCTTGCTAGAAAATCAAGAGCCGTCTTTCGTCACGCTAAGATGTCTGTGTTAAGATATACTTTCGGGAAGAATTTGTCTGTAGTGTAGAAATATATAGAGAAGTGTAATATGGAGGTACAGCCAAGAAGAGAATGGAAGGTTCTGAAACGTGTTACAGAAGAATGGTAGACATGAAGTGTGTAAGATAGCAAATGAAGAGCTGCTCTGTTCAGTAATGATCAAGTTCATCAGCAGAATTTTTTTTGGGTCAACTCTAATTCAGTTAAAGACACTGAAAACAGACAAAGATAACAAGGCAGGTACTCTGAATTTTCAATCTCGAAAGCAGCTTGAATGCCAGAAAGCTTTTTATGGGACTCTGTGGGTTGAATGAATGATTTATCGGAGGTCAGTGTAACCTAAAAAATTATTTCTGCTAAATGTCAGAAATTTCCTTTAGGTGAGTAAATTCTCAAATAGTATTCTAGCTGTGTATTTCACCACTTTCTGTGGTGAGGTTAGATTCATGAACTCTCTCTTACTGTCAAACTCAGATGAATTGTTGATAAAAAACTTATCAGCTGAATAAATGTACAGTTAAGCTATGGTACATATAGCTAGATGGTTGAAGGGATGGATGCAACGTGTGTGTGTGTGTGTGTGTGTGTGTGAACCTCATGCATAATTCAAAGTATTTTCTCTTGTACGATGAATAGTTTTTGCCTAAGGGAGGATATACTCCATAAGCCATCAATGAAGGAAAATTTGCTGAATATGTCAACCCAGTGTCATCTATATTCGAAATGTTGAGCATTATACTTATGGCAAAAGTAACTGAAGTGTTTCAGCAGGCCAACTATATGGTTTTTACATTTCCCATTTTCACTGATATACACAACAAACAACTCAGAACTTTGTACCCTGTTCATTATCTCTCGTTCATATAGTAAGTTAATACGAGGTGGCGTATTTGTGATGGGACAAAATTGTATCAGCAGAATTCTTTCAAAATTTAAAACTGGCCCATTTGCTCAAAGCTATTTTGTAACTTCCACATTACCATCGCTTACTATTTACTCTGCCCATGCCTCTTTGCTCGGATGCAAAAAATGAGTGTGGATCATCTGCAAACAGAACTAATTCTGCGTCCAGATTAAAATAGCGTGGTAGGCCAGAACATAAAGCACGAACAGTATTGGGCCAGTGATGAAAATCTCTGAGCCTCCGTTGTAATTTTTGACAGTGAAAATGTTGTGGACTAGGGTAACATACTGCGTTGTGTTTCCTAAATAAAAAGTAATCCAGGCACGTGCTTAAATACGTATTCGATAAAAACTTTACTTCTCAAAAGAATATCCTGAAAGACACAATCTGGTGGTTCTGAATTAAAATCGTTTTCGAAAGCATTTTCCTCCATCCCTTGTGCTGAGGATATCATGTGTGAAGATTGCAAGATTTCTATGAGACGCATGATGAATGGTACCAAAACTGCTGTAGGTCGAAAGTCGGCAACAGTGCAATTCGTCAGAGGTGTGGGCGCTGCACAGCTACTCCAATCACTACAGCTAGTCATGTTCACTTACCTTTTTCATTTTTTCGTAAGTGTTGCACAAGATATTTGGCTCATGCCGGATTTTCCAGAACTCGAGGACATTGGTCCAATATGGTGTGTAGTAAACTGCAAAAGAAAGGGAAACTTAAGGATGGAGAGGGTATGAGATGTTTAAAAAATGGTTCAAAAGTCTCTGAGCACTATGGGACTTAACATCTGAGGTCATCAGTCCCCTAGAACTTATAACTACTTAAACCTAACTAACCTAAGGACATCACACACATCCATGCCCGAGGCAGGATTCGAACCTGCGACCGTAGCGGTCGCGCGGTTGCAGACTGTAGGGCCTAGAACCGCTGAGCCACTACGGCCGGCAGTTGACTGCAAAACACAGTCAAATTTACAAAGACGTTTGCTGCATGAGACCGCCCTCGTCTGGATGCATCTGCTGTTTCGGTTGGGAAAGGTGTCAGAGAGCCACTTCTCCGGTCCACTACCGTTGTAGCCGATCCTTGTTATGCTGGCTACTGACGGATCTGGGTCTCTTCCTGCCGAGAGCAGTACCTCCGTATTAAACAGATGGTTCGTAGAGACACATGCCACATGTGGACGAGCACTATCCGGTCGACAAATGGCTCCATCACACTGTCACACGAGGAACGTCAGTGACGCACTGTTGAGCCTGGCTGCTGATGGTCTCCGGCCAGTGGCGCGCTATGGCACAGCGTGTGGCAGGGCGGCCATTACTGACTGCCAGAGGGCAGGCCCAGGTGTGAGGAGGAGACGCTGCGCCTGATGCGCAGTGCGGCGGTCCTCCCCTGTGGTGGTCACACGTGGTCCACCACAAACTTGACGAAGGGTGTCGGTTCCCTTGTAGTCTAACATCGGACCACTGTCCCACCTGAACGCCCCACAAGTCTGGACACTGCTCGATTCGACTAGCCAGACAAATAGAAGCTCATAATGAGGCCCCTAGCAAACTCCGTCAGGTACTGATAACGCTGTCTCACATGAGCACCCGGTATCTTCACTGTGAACAAACGTCTAAGGCCACACGCACCCAGTGAATACCATGGAAGGTCCGGTAATAGCACTACACATGAACGGAATGGACAGTGTCTTGAAAGGATGGTGTAAGATGAACATCAACCAAAGCAAAACGATGATAATGGAATGTAATCGAATCAAATCGAGTGATGCTGCGGGAATTAGATTAGGAAATGAAAGGCTGAAAGTAGTAAATGAGTTTTGCTATTTGGGGAGCAAAATAACTGATAATGGTCGAAGTACAGAGGATATAAAATGTAGACTGGCAATGGCAAGGAAAATGTTTCTGAAGAAGAGAAATTTGTTAACATGAAGTATAGATTTAAGTGTCAGGAAGTAGTTTCTGAAAGTATTTGCATGGAGTGTAGCCATGTATGGAATTGAAACATGGACGATAAATAGTTTAGACAAGATAGAATAGAAGCTTTCGAAATGTGGTGCTACAGAAGAATTCTGAAGATTACATGGGTAGATCACGTAACTAAAGAGGAGATATTGAATAGAATTGGGGAGAAGAGGAGTTTGTGGCACAACTTGACCAGAAGAAGGGATCGGTTGGTAGGACATGTTCTGAGACATCGAGGGATCACCAATTTAGTACTGGAGGGCAGCGTGGAGGGTAAAAAGCGTAGAGGGAGACCAAGAGATGACTACACTAAGCAGATTCAGAAGGATGTAGGTTGCAGTAGGTACTGGGAGATGAAGAGGCTTGCACAGGATAGAGTAGCATGGAGAGCTGCATCAAACCAGTCTCTGGACTGAAGACCACAACAACAAATACGTAATGTGACCTTTCTGAGAGGAGAACTCGGACTGAGTCGCGCAGCTAAGAGATACTCCACAGGCAAGCAATTTCTTTAGACGTCTCTTGTGAGAGATCGTGTCAAAAGTCTTCTGAAAATGAAGAAATATGGAATAACTTTGAGATTCCCTGTCAATATCAGTCATTACTTCGCGCGGATAAAGAGCTACATGTGTTTTAGAAGAAAGATATTTTCTGCGTCCGTGGTGAACGTTTCTGACCTTCGAGTTAATTCGTAATTTTCGATCACAATATATGTTCCAAAATCCTACTGCAAATTTACGTTAGTGATATGGGTCTGGAATTCAGCAGATGGCTCCTATTTTCTTTCTTGAGGATTGATGTGAGGTGTGCAACTGGACAGGGACCTTTCATCAAGCGAGCGGTTGTATAAGATTATTATGTATGGGGCTGTTGTACCAGTTTACTCAAAAAAGAACCTTTCTGATATGCTGTCTGGATCTGCTGATTTATCTTCATTGTGTGCTTCAAACTGAAATCCACACACTTAGTAGAACTATAAGTCCCTACTTGATCCTATGAGCTCGTCACAACTCAGAAACGAACACAGTGCTCCAACCTGTTGCTTTCTGGGCGAGCTGCAGATCAGCTAATATGTCGCTTCGGAACTCTCGCAGATAAAGAAAATGGCTAGAGGATCTCAAAGATCCGCGTTCCGTAGTTAACGCTGTGATCAAATCTGTGTGTCAGACCGTAATCGCAGCTCAGGGTTTTTAAGGTGAATGGAAGACAGATTTGTTTTCGGAGAGAGTGGTGCACCTCTAAAGGAGATGGCACACAACGTAACAGTGCGACTTACTCTGGGGTACCGTCGCAGTGCCTGCTGCCCTTATCGAGTAGGCGTGACACCAGACACGGAAGGAGATGAAAGACGCGCTGCAGGGTTCGGTACGGCCCACACGAAAGTGTGCGCTGGTGCGAGACTTCCAGCGGGATTAGGACTGTGTACCGGACCGGCATTCGAACCCGGGACCTCAGGCTGGCCGCGGCCAGCGCTCTGCCGGCTGAGCTGCGCAGCACGGCCCGCGGCTCGCTCCCACAGCTCCACTTCCGCCGGTACCTCGTCTCCCGCCTTCCAAAGCAAAGACAAAAATCCAGTGTTCGAGTAGAGTTCCGACACACGGTTTTGATCAGCCAGGAAGTTTCAGAACAGCGCACACTCTCCTGCAGAGTAAAATTAATTCCTGTGTAACAGAGATGCTTGAGGAGCTTAGTTGTGAATCTCTGGAAGAAGCAAAACACAGTTCTGGCGAAACACCCCACATTTTTCTTCTCTTTGAGGGGCGTTCATCAGTCTTCTGACTCCTGTGCCCGACTCTATATCTCGGAGTAGCCCTTGCACCCTACGTCCTCAGCTGTTCGTCGCTCGTAATCCAACCAGAGAAGGGCAGCAAGAGTGTTCAGACGTTTGTTCGATCCGGGAGAGACTATAACAGACATGCCGCGCATGCTGAGGGAACCTAACTGGCAGACTGTTGAAGATAGCCGTAAACTGTTCCAAAAAAGTCTGCTTGCAAAGTTTCAAGTACTGCACCAGTCTCAAACAATAACTCCAGCTGTATACTACAACCCCCTAAGTAACGTTAAAGTAGGGATCGTGAGGACAAGATTAGATTAATATTACAGCACGCACAGAGAAATTCAAACAATTACTCTTCCCGCACACCATCCGTGAATGGAACGGGAAGAAACCCAATAACTGGTACAGTGGAACGTACCCACTACCATGCTCTTCTCTGTGCTTTCGAGAGTGTAGATAACGATGACTGTCCACTCACAGCGAGTTGTCATTTATGGCAGTCCACGAAGCTTTGCGTTACTCAGAGCAGTCCGACACTTTCCTTCCATAAAGCCTCCGTTAGTGATAAGTTCATGCTGTATTCGGGACGTAAGAGTTCGACAGTTCTTTGCGTACATTTTTTCCCGAAGCAACACCGACACGTTGTTAGCTGCATACCTGCGTGAAATTGTCACTCCTACCGTGCGTCTGTTCGACTGTCGATGTAGCTCCCTCTCTCTCTGGCTGTTCGTATAGCAGTATTCTTTAACCCATTGCATTTATCACCGTTATTACAAAGAATGTCATAAAATTAAAACTACTGTTTACTTAAAAACATAACATAACATTAACACCTAGTCACACTTCATACTATAGGACAAAAAATAACTGTTCCAGCAAAGATGTATGAAGTTGCCACTCAGAACTAGCAGTGTCTTCATAACGTACACGTTTCACCTTCAGCAGCTCCCTCTATTACCATGGAGGTTACTCCCTGATATCTTAACAGATGCACTGTCACCCTGTCCCTTCTTCTTGCCACTATTTTTCGTACTTCCTTTCCTTGGCCGGTTCACCAGAGAACCTCCTCATTCCTTACCTTATCAGTCCACCTAATATTCGATATTTTTCTGTACCACGAAATCGCCAGCGCATCATTTCTCTTGTGCTTCGGGTTTTCTCATGTCACGCTTGGTACTGGTAGCCTTCTTCCGACCGGGAACGCCCTGTTTGCCAGCGCCGCTCTGCTTTTCACGCCCCCCTTGCTCCGTCTGTCACGGGTATCTGTGATGTCTAGGTGTAAGAGTCCCTTAACTTCGTCAGCTTCGTGATCCCCAGTTCTGATTTAAAGTTTCTCGCTGTTATCATTTCTGTCACTTCTCTTTACTTTCTTCGATTTACTCTCAATCGATATTCTGTAATCACTAAGTGGCGAGCAATATTATCACGTGGCCGACATCCGTCATGGTGTCTTTGGTTACTACGTCAGGTACCACGGAGTTACAGGCGAGTGCCACCCACAGCATAAGACTGACCCCTCTAGAACGCATCCACGTTACAGTTCACGTTTCGTGCTGCCGTGCCGTGACGGCGTATGCAGACACAACCGCTGACGTGTTGTAACGAGGAAGAGCAGACGATTCGTCAGCATACGCTCACCATTCTTCAACCACATTCTTACCGTGCCCACGACAGTAAAATGCTAACCGTCGACCACGTTCGCCGTTCAGAGACTCTCGCTGCGTTAGCTGGGGCTTTAACATTCTGCCCCTTTGTCAACGCGGGTTTCCCATAAACGTTTCCGCACTGCCCTTCGGTCCGCTGTGTTCAGCGGGTCACCTACCTGCCGGCGCGCCAATTTTCGCTACTTCATAGAAATGGTTTCCTATGTATGATTGGATAACACATTTCAAGTTGGAAGGAGAGACAGCGTTGGTCGTATTTTGTTGTTTTATTAACCGCAAAATCGATTTTCGGTCACTGAGTGACCATCCTCAGTGCTGTAATATACAATTTACATTGGTAAGCACTGCTGTCAACAAGCTTAGAGCGATCACGTAAAGCATACAGCCGCATGGCTTCTACGTCGCGCACAGACATCACCAGGTGTGGGTAGGAGATGTCCACTTCACACCTCGCAGCCAGCTCTACTGTCATTACCTGCAACGGCGGCAGGGTGCACGGTAGCAGCACACTGGGCCGGTGTTCTGCTGCTGACGTACCTCTTGCCCTTCCACAGGTGTGTGAACCCGGTCACAATCCCGTGCCACTGCTTGCACACTGCGGCGCTCTGTGCCAGGTCTGGGACTGGCAGGTAGGAGAAGATGGAGACCAGTATCTCGTTTGGTAAGTTGTCCATCCCAGCCAATGATGGTGACATTTCTGTAAACGTAAGTAAATTTACTAGTCACACCAAGCTTCGCTACATATTTTAAGTATGCCTATTTAAGGTATGTAAGTGAATTCCAAGCTATCAAACATCAAAACTAGGCTGTTTAGCTTTTCAGTCTCTAGATTTGTTTCCACGATTGTTTATTCCGTGCAAATCTCTACGTCTCTTACAGGGAGCCCAAAATGATCCCACATCTCACATAGCTTTGTAAAAATTGGGGAAGACATCCTTGTTCTGTGGATATCTCTGCTTTCAAGCTGGAGCTTGATGCCAACTTTGCTCTGCTTAAGTCTTTGTTATTTCGATAAGGAGGCGACGGCGGAGGTGAGTAGACATAGTGGAGAAGTGATTTGTGCACGCTTCCTCGTGGGTGTAGAGACGTGCACAGGTAGGGCAGGCAGTAACAGGGACAGTGACTTCCCAGGTCACTTTGGCAGAGCCGTCTGACTTGCTGTGGGTGGTGACGGACAGGTAAGACAGTGGTCGTGAGGAAACGCCAGAGGAAGTGTGTGACGTCCCCAGTCGGTCGCCTGTGCAGTCCTAAGCCGTCGGTACGCGGACCGTGCATCAGGAAGTTGAGCGTGCCGTGTTTCTGACGTCGGAGCGTGCAATAGCACGTTGGGGAGTCTTTCCGAACGTGCAGAGCACTATCTAGCACGTCCTAAATTCTGAACGTGCGTTTGAACGTTGTCCAACGAGACGGCAGAACGCCAGCTCCGTTCGGTGCAGAGGCGGCATATTGGCTCTCAGTTGGAGCTCTTATCTACACTACTGGCTATTAAAATTGCTACACCAAGAAGAAATGCAGATGATAAACGGGTATTCATTGGACAAATACATTATACTAGAACTGACATGTGATTACATTTTCACGCAATTTGAGTGCATAGATCCTAAGAAATCAGTACCCAGAACAACCACCTCTGGCCATAATGACGGCCTTAATACGCCTGGGCATTGAATAAAACAGAGGTTGGATGGCGTGTACAGGTACAGATACCCATGCAGCTTCAACACGATACTACAGTTGATCAAGAGCAGTGATTGCCGTATTGTGACGAGCCAGTTGCTTGGCCACCATTGACCAGACTTTTCAATTAGTGAGAGATCTGGAGAATGTGCTGGCCAGAGCAGCAGTCGAACATTTTCTGTATCGAGAAAGGCCCGTACAGGACCTGCAACATGCGGTCGTGCATTATTCTGCTGAAATGTAGGGTTTCACAGGGATCGAATGAAGGGTAGAGCCACGGGTCGTAACACATCTGAAATGTAACGTCCACTGTTCAAAGTGCCGTCAATGCGAACGAGAGGTGACCGAGACGTGTAACCAGTGGCACTCCATACCATCAAGCCGGGTGATACGCCAGTATGGCGATGACGATGTGCGTTCACCGCGATGTCGCCAAACACGGATGCGACCGTCATGAAGCTGTAAACAGAACCGGGATTCAGCCGAAAAAAATTACGTTTTGCCATTCGTGCAGCCAGGTTCGTCGTTGAGTAGACCATCGCAGGCGCTCCTGTCTGTGATGCAGCGTCAAGGGTAACCGCAGGCATGATCTCCGAGCTGCTGCAAACGCCGTCGAACTGTTCGTGCAGATGGTTGTTGTCTTGCAAACCTTCCCATCTGTTGACTCAGGGATCGAGACGTGGCTGCACGATCCGTTACAGCCATGCCGATTAGATGCCTGTCATCTCGACTGCTAGTGATACGAGGCCGTTGGGATCCAGCACGGCGTTCCGTATTACCGTCCTGAACCCTCCGATTCCATATTCTGCTAACATTCATTGGATCTCGACCAACACGAGCAGCAATGTGACGATACGATAAACCGCAATCGCGACAGGCTACAATCCGACCTTTATCAAAGTCGTAAACGTGATGATACGCATTTCTCCTCCTTACACGAGGCATCACAACAGCGTTTCACCAGGCAACGCCGGTCAACTGCTGTTTGTGTATCAGAAATCGGTTGGAAACTTTCCTTGTGTCAACACGTTGTAGGTGTCGCCATCGGCGCCAATCTTGTGTGAATGCTCTGAAAAGCTAACCATTCTCATATCACAGCATCTTCTTCCTGTTGGTTAAATTTCGCGTCTGTAGCACGTCATCTTCGTGGTGTAGCAATTTTAATGGCCAGCAGTGTATATACTCCGTTTCTGACCATCAGAAAATTGAGGAGCTCTCGGAAAAAGCCGTTAATTGCATGATTCGGAGTACTGAAATGACGAGAAACGTCATATTCGTAGTAAAATAATTATTGCAACTTGCGTATTACGAGAGTATCCATTTGAGGAGAACGGCATGTTGAGGACCTATTAAAAACGCACTGTTCTTGGTGCAGTTTGTTATAGTTAAAAATAAATTAGTAATATAGCTACGTTTGAAGCTTATAGGACAAAGTAATAACGTAGGTATCCTATCGCTTTAGCAAGTGATGCTAACACGTTAGTGACTGATGACTTCTGCGCAATGAATAGCGTAACGGATTGGTAATGATCAGACGTTGTGTGTTCGCGTCCCACTCCGTCCGAAAAAATTTTCTAACTTTCGCCTTTTTAATGGCTTCTCATACTGTTTTTATTAGTTTAATATAAGTCTACACTATAACATTCGATATTATGTAAGTATAAGTGCACTCCTTTTCAGGAATGAGTTTTTTATTAACTTTATCTGAGGACATCTTGCACTATCTGCCCTTTCTTTCTTTCAAGTTTTCTAATTCAAATTTTGTAGAGATTCTGTCAATAAGTAGAGACAGCGATCAAGTAAGAATTATCTAAAAAGTGAGAACGAGTAAATAAATTTTATCCGAAGCGAAGAACTATTGTAAATTTGTATCGCACTATCTGTAATGGAACTTTCATAAGCCGTTGTTCTTATTGACTTTCCATTATCCCTTAAACCATGTTCATAGGTACTGCAATTATTATTTATGCACAATACAGAGAACAACATGACAAGCGTATGGACAGGGGAGGAATTAAACGTTTTAATAGAACTGACACAGGAATTCCATTTCGTAAACAGTGTGATTTACGGGCCAGATATAACCGTCAATTGCCGCTGTACACCACGTTGGGCACCACGTACCGTGTGCACAAGCCCCATCGTCGCTGATCGTTCAGCAGCACGCTGAACTCGCCGCGCTCAGCGTTGACGTCCGACAGCACGGTCCCTGTGCCGGCGGCTTTACAGTCAAATCCAATTGCAAAGGCAGCAGGTCTTAACGTGAGGCGCTGCAGTCGGCAACATGCCCGTATTAAGAGAGATTTGAAAACTTTAAAAATGGACCACTTTGAACAATGTTAGTTCAAAATGATTCAAATGGCTCTGAGCACTATGGGACTCAACATCTCCGGTCATCAGTCCCCTAGAACTTAGAACTACTTAAACCTAACTAACCTAAGGACTTCACAAACATCCATGCGCGAGGCAGGATTCGAACCTGCTACCGTAGCGGTCGCGCTATTCCGGACTGAAGCGTCTAGAACCGCACGGCCACACCGGACGGCGAACAATGTTAGTGAAGAATTATTTGACAACAACATGGAGCAGCGAGTTACAGCTTGCCATTTTTTGTTGTCATTATTACCTAACACTTTATCCGTCTCGGGAGTATTATTTTCTGACTTACTTGTAAGTACTGGAGAAATGAGGGAATGAGTCCAGTCCAACGTCACTAATTATCTTGATGTACATTCACTTTCAGGCAATTGTCATAACACAGTCCAAGGTAATACCTAAGTATTACCGAATACCCCTGCAATATGCAATCACAATCAGATTTCCTAGTGCAATCCAAGGCCATATCCATCACAAGATGGTCCAGTTTTGCACAGCTTCAAGATTCTGGTTTCGCATCCTGTGATGCCCTATTTCCTTAAGGTTAATGAGATTTAGTGTAATTTCACAGTAACATTACTGCAGGTATTGGCATCAGTTACACCAAGTGCAGCCCCCACTTGTCCCAACACAGCTGTCCACCACTACATCGACCCCATCACCGCCACCCCCACAGACAGCAGCAACTACCCCAACTACCGCTATTCCCAGTAATCGCACGCTGTTACAAGTGGGATGTGTGGAAGTTATCCTTGCACTTGCGACTGCACTGTGGTGAAACAACCTTCTCAAAGCTTCAGTTAAGCCAAACAGGTAGGCTCCAAATGCAAACTGAATACAGGAAGTAGCAATATGTCTACATACCTGTCACATAGGTAGAATACATTGTAGTATGGTAGCTCGTTATCAACTAAAGCAGAAAGTGAGCTTATCAGTGTGAGAGGATGTGCTGAGTCATCAGTTTGAGTATACGAGTCGGACTTGTGCTGTATGTGATCAGCAACCTGCAAGCACTGCAGTTATATACTCTCAACCAATGCTTTATATTCATGTGAAGTAGCAACTCAGACATTGTATTTTCCTTAAACACCCACTGGTAAAGTGTTCTGTTCCACCACAAGCCACAGCACTGCCATTTGCACCCATATACGGTTCCACTAATAGTTACTGTAAACCCCTTATTGCAGGAATGTGTTTTGACCACAGTTTTCCTTCAGCGGTTGTGTCTGAGAACCTACAATAAGCGTAGCTACTTCAAGCCATCAGTGGAGCCAGCTGTGTGAAAATTAAGGGCAAACATCAGCTCTGTGTGTGGTCTAAATTCCTACTTTGAAATTACAATATTTTATCGTGTGTTTAGGCAACTTTTTGCATTCTACAAAATTTTATGACGATGAAAGCTGAAATATGTAGGGGAAATGCAGTACTGATGTTCTCCAGTTATGAGATCCATAGAGCTATGGACCAAATCAGCAGCTGACAGCCATGTGGTAAGCGTTTATGAAAATTTCACAACCAATGTGACGGAAACTGCCCGAGCTGAACTGCAGCAGGCAGAAGAATCTACAACCAGACATTATGATAGCTATTATGAATTAGTATTTGATACTGTACACCAAACCATCACACCAGACACTGTAACAGAATTAAGGTCTCATTAAGAGCAGTTTATCTGTCCCAAGGCTTAAAAAGTAAACACAAAGCAAATTTATTCTTTTCCTGCAAAGTCTCTTACATAGTAATATAATCACATATTCAACAACATGTCAACATGGAAAAAGTAGCCTTTTTTGATGATTTTATTGCAGTCAAATTGTCATGCAAAACTATAAAAAAACGAGTAAGGAAAATGACACTTACCTGGCAATATACCCTCAGATTGCGGTATAAAAATGTTATAATTGCACAACTAACCCATTCAGAAGGACTCCAAACATGTTCATGTATTTTTGAAAACACTATTCCAACCCAGTTATCAACTGTAGAAAGATTCTGACAACTGTTGAAGGTGGAACATACAATAAATATAGTTATGTCAGTACCACCACCGACTGAAGTGGAAACGAATTCGCTCTTTATTGTCGTCGGCCGGTGTGGACGAACGGTTCTAGGCGCTTCAGTCTGGAATCGTGCGACCGTTACGGTCTCAGGTTCGAATCCTGCCTCGGGCATGGATGTGTGTTATGTCCTTAGGTTAGTTAGGTTTAAGTAGTTCTAAGTTCTAGGGGACTGATGACCTCAGATGTTAAGTCCCATAGTACTCATAGCCATTTTCCATCTTTATCTTCGATGCCATAGCTAGGATCAGATCTATTTCTTGTACAGTTTCAATTAAACCCTGTGGATATCCATCTTCAAAAGAAGGCATCGCAGAGGCGTAGAGGTGGCAGCCCACCAGCGGAGCAGCCGGAGGCGATACTGGGAGGTTGGGAGGGCGCAGCCTCGGCAGCACGGTGCCCTCGACGGAAAGCGGCGCCGGTGTGGCGGGCCACCTCCAGTGGTTAGGGCCCACCTGAGGGCGCATCAGAGTCTTGTGCCCGATTCAACCAGTGGTCATCCGTACCCTCTCTGCTGCATGCCCACAAAATTAAATGAGAAAAAAATATGTGATGGGCGTAACATCGGGCCATATACTTGAAGACCAAGATTTAAATAACAGTTATTAAACGGTTACAGAGCCATGCAGACATTTATGTACTCATTCATCGTGAAATTGGGGTCAGAGAAGGTTATTCCCTAACCTGAATATAATATTGTGGTCTTGAGGATTCTCTGCGCCATGGAAAATTACTACCCCTGCTCAATTATATACATGGCTGCATTCATTCCGTGACAGAACATTGATTACACACGCTCTCACTTTCATCCAAAAAGGAACTATTACTAGGTTAAATTTTGCAAGTATTCTGTGTAACTTATTTCTCTAAAAATTTGTAAGTCTGTCCCTTAAATGAAAAGATAATAAGTGTCAACACAACAAAACAACATGTGATTGTCATAAAGCAAGTGAATGTTTACACTAAACGCCAAACTATCACATGAGACCATTAAGAAAAATAAAACTTGATATGTAAAACATAGAGAGTAGAAGTAACTGTGAAAGATGAACCCAGCAAGGCACATATCAGACATGTAAAAAAAGAAAAACATACATAAGCAATAATCAGAACAAAGCTTCCTAGAGCTCCCCTCTAAAACGTCTTTAAGGAGCCCAATTTTCTTTTTAAATTTACAATTGCTACACGAAAACACCGCACTACACACGTCAGGCAACAGGTTGTACGTGGCACCTATGTGGATGAGTTTGCCTAGGTGGATTACGGCTTCAATGCAGGCAGCCCTGCCGTGTGGCAGCACCCAGTCTCTGGCAGCAGTCACTGGCGTCTCGTTTACTGACCCTCTCGGACGACGTGGTGGTCGGCAACGTGTTGCCGCTGTCGAAGGCGTTCATGGGAAGACCCGTGCAGGATGTGGACACAGGGTCACCTCCCGCCATCGCTGTCGACACCTCCATTCGGCGGTCACCAAGTGCGCCCCACTGGCGCGGCCCTCGGACTTCCACTCAAGGGCAGGTCCCTCGGGACCTTGTAGTGGCAGCGGCAGTGAACGTCTCGCCCTCACCATGTCGGGAACTCGACCGAATTTGTTAAGGTGTGGCCGAGCGGTTCTAGACGCTACAGTCTCGAACCGCGAGACCGCTAAGGTCGCAGGTTCGAATCCTGCCTCGGGCATGGATGTGTGTGATGTCCTTAGGTTAGTTAGGTTTAAGTAGTTCTAAGTTCTAGGGGACTGATGACCACAGATGTTAAGTCCCACAGTCCTCAGAGCCATTTCAACATTTTTTTTTGTTAAGGTACTACATGGGTTATGGCTGGACGAGAAGGATCAACTAGTCAGCTTTGATGTCACTTCTCTTTTCACCCAGGTGCCACTGGATGATTCCTTAAGAAATTCTACTAACAAACAGATGGTGTTGCCTGGCCCCAGGTATTGCCAACTTGTACATGGAGCACTTTGAAGAACACACACATCAATGTACGCCTCCTGCTTATTCCCATATGAGACCACATCATAAACGAGCGACTTTTGCTGGATTTACAATTCGGGTTCCGGCAGAACCACTCTGCCCCACAACTGATCATGAGAGTGGTGGAAGCGGCCACAGAGGGCTTCACCCACAGAGGCTACTGCGGGATAGTGCTACTTAATGCAGCGAAAGCCTGCATAAAGAGTTACTATACAAGTTATACTTACAAGGATTCCTCGGGAGCATAGTCAGGTTAATCCGAAACTATCTCACGAATAGAAGCTTCTCTGTCAAGGTAGAAACAGCCACCTCCACCAAAAGGCGCATTCGTGCTGGGGTGCCACAGGGATCCGTCCTGGGGCCCGTTTTGTACAGCCTGTACACTGCGGACACTCCAACAGCCCCCCTGGTACACACCGCACAGTACGCTGACGACACCGCCTTTTACAATCACAATGTGAATACGGACCTGGTCACCTGTAGGCTACAAAGGGTTTTAGATAACACAGAAACCGGGACCCATCGCTGGCGCATCACCATCAATCCTGAAAAGACACAGGCTATCTTGATCACCCGGAGACTCGGGAGACGCGGACCCCCTCAAGCCCGCCCCCCCCTTCCCCCCCTTCACCAGCACCTACATGGATCCCAACTCCCCTGGCGCAGATCCGCCAAGTATCTGGGCGTGAGCTGGGACTCGAGACTAACATGGAAACCCCATACAGGTGAGATCCACAGGAAGGTCCATCCTGTACCCAATCCTCAACACAACCTGCCCCTTCCCTCTCTGTACGACTAAACGTCTATGAGGCCCTCGTACGGCCAGTAATGGGGTATGCGCGCCCTGTCTGGGGATACGCAGCACCTGGACAAACTCCAGAAGCTGCAGAACTGCACCCTCAGGAGGGCACTGCACCTACCCATGGGATTCCCCACGGACGATCTGCACGCCGCTAGCGAAATCCCACTCCTCAAAGAAAGATTCTAGGATCTGGCAAGGCTCTTCCAGATCTGGAAATAACCTTATCCAATCCCTAGGTCGGTATGACATGTCCCGCGACAAGCACAAACGCCCCACGACGATATTCGACGACTAAGTCGAAGAGAAAATCCCAAGAATCCCCAAATCCTAACCCCAGTCCTTATTCCTTAGAACACCAAACATCTCGCAAACCTCGGGCACGTACTGGACACGATCAGAACACCAACACAACACAACACACAGACAGATAAAACAGTCAAAGAAAACCACACACTCAAAACGCACACAGTGGAGTAAAAGCCAAAAGGCTACACACTCCTCAAAACACTTCCCCAAGGGGGGGAAAGTTAAAAGGTGAGAGAGAGAGAGAGCATCCCGACACTTCGCCAGAAGATGATGGGTACGAAACCCAATGAAACGTTGCGACAAGACAACGCCTCCACTCGACTGATAACCCGAGATGAATTCATCAGAAGAAATGTGTTTGTATCTCATCTCTAAGATGTTACGAGAAGAATCCTGTCCCCAATACTCGTGCACTTTTTCGTAATCGAAGATATAAAATTCTATCGTTGTTGCGACACCTGATTTTGTCGTTCCGTGCAAACAGCAAAACTGTTAAGAGAACATATTAACTCACGCGAAATAGCACTCAAATAAACTACGAAGTTTCCATCGTGATCTCTACTGTCAACAATTGTAATTCATTCAGCTCTAGGATTACCAACTGTACATCTATACACTTGATGCATGTTACGAAGAAATACTTGCAGAGTGAAATTCTAACAATGCCATCTCTTATGACTAGCAGTAATGGGAGAAGTTCCTATGCTAATTGCCATGGTGAATCACAAAAAGATCTGAAGAAATGACTGTTATCTCTAAAATTATTGTAACTATACAAACTTACGTTACAATGCTTACGTTCGGCTGTCACCGACTCTTAAACAGTCTGTGGCTCGTTCTGAAGGTCAGTGGCGTCGGATAGCGCCCCTCGACCTGGGTTTGGTCCCCGAATCTCAACTTCCTCGATCTGAGCCCCATTTCTGTTTCCTCCGTTGTTCCATTGCACCCATCTTCTGCTGCCATTGAAACTTGAACCATGGCTTCCCCATTCATTGTTTTGTGGTCCGTAGCCTTCATTCCTCCTTCCATCCCAGCCTCTGTTGCGTAGTACATAATTACTGGGGTTCCTATTCCAGTCCCTTCGATGTTCAATTTCATTACTCCATAGATTACCCGACCGTGAATGGTTTCCGTAAGGCACTCCATTCCGCGCATTTCACTTCCTATTATTGTAATGGTTATATTGTGGACCCAACATTAGCCCTGCGACGTATCTGTCAGACTTTCCTCTGTGTTCTCTGATGTTCTGTGCTCGGAATGTGTATCCTAATTCGTTTCGGAAAGTACTGAGCTCCGCATCACACCTGCCAGCTAATACTTGTTGATATGCTGACGAAAGTTTGGGTGTAACAATGACGAATGATTTCATCAGTAGAGCATGGTACGTCAAGATACTGGTTCTTGTCAATCACTGCATCAAGGAACGTGACTGGGTTTTTGTAGCCTCAACTCTCAAAATCTTTCTACATCTACATGGATATTCTGCAAATCACATTTAAGTACCTGGCAGAGGGTTCATGGAACCACCTTCACAATTCTCCATTATTCCAATTTCGTATAGCGCACGGAAAGAATGAACACCTATATCTTTCCGTACGAGCTCCGATTTCCCTTATTTTATCGTGGTGATCATTCCTCCCTATGTAGGTCCGTGCCAACAAAATATTTTCGCATTTGGGGGAGAAAGTTGGTGATTGGAATTTCTTGGGAAGATTCCGTCGCAACGAAAAACGCCTTTCTTTTAATGATGTCCAGCCCAAATCCTGTATGATTTCAGTGACACTCTCTCATCTGTTTCGCGATAATACAAAACGTGCTGGCTTTCTTTGAACTTTTTCGATGTACTCCGTCAGTCCTACCTGGTAAGGATCCCACACCGCGCAGCAATATTCTAAAACACACGCGTAATGTAGGCAGTCTCCTTAGTAGGTCTGTTACATTTTCTAAGTGTCCTGTCAATAAAACAGTCTTTGGTTAGCCTTCCCCACAACATTTTCTACGTGTTCCTTCCAATTTAAGTTGTTCGTAATTGTAATACCTTGGTATTTAGTTGAATTTACGGCTTTCAGATTAGACTGATTTATCGTGTAACCAAAGTTTAACGAGTTCCTTTTACCACTCATGTGAATGACCTCACACTTTTCGTTATTTAGGGTCAACTGCCACTTTTCGCACCATTCCGGTATTTCTTCTAAGACGTTTTGCAGGTTTTTTAATCTTCTGATGACTTTATTAGTCGATAAATGACAGCGTCATCTGCAAACAACCGAAGACGGCTGCTCAGAGTATCACCCAAATCGTTTATATAGATAAGGAACAGCAAAGGGCCCATAACACTACCTTGGGGAACGCCAGAAATCACTTCTCTTTTACTTGATGACTTTCCGTCAATAACTACGAACTGTGACCTCTCTGACAGGAAATCACAAATTCGGTCACATAACTAAGACGATATTCCATAAGCACGCAATTTCACTACAATCCGCTTGTGTGGTACAGTGTCAAAAGCTTTCCGGAAATCCAGAAATGCGGAATCGATCTGAAATCCCTTTACAATAGCACTCAGCACTTCATGTGAATAAAGAGCTAGTTGTATTTCACAGGAACGATGTTTTCTTAACCCATGTTGACTGTGTGTCAATAGACCGTTTTCTTTGAGGTAATTCATAATGTTCGAACACAATATATGTTCTAAAAAAATCCAACTGCATATCGACGTTAACGATATGGGCCTGTAATTTAGTGGATTACTCCTACTACCTTTGTTGAATATTGGTGTGACCTGTGCAACTTTCTAATTTTTGGGTACAGATCTTTCGTCGAGCGAACGGATGTATATGGTTGCTAAGCATGGAGCTAATGCATCAGCATACTCCGAAAGGAACATAACTGGTACACAGTCTGGATCAGAAGACTTGCTTTGTTAAGTGATTTAAGTTGCTTCACTACTCCGAGGATATTTACTTTACTCATGTTGGCAGCTGTTCTCGATTAGAATTCTGGAACATTTGCTTCGTCTTCTTTTGTGAAGGCATTTCGAAAGCCTGTGTTTAGTAACTCTGCTTTGGCAGCAGTGGCTTCGACAGTATCTCCATTGTTATTGCGCAGGGAATGCATTGGTTTCTTGCCGCTTGAACTGCTTCACAGACGACCAGAATGTCTTTGGATTTTCTGCCAGGTTTTAAGACAAAGTTTCGTTGAGGAAACTGTTGTAGGCTTCTCGCATTGAAGTCCGCGATAAATTTCTATCTACTGTAAAAGATCGCCAATCTTGGGGATTTTGCGTCTGTTTAAATTTGGCATGTTTCTTTCGTTGTTTCTGCAACAATGTTGTAACCAGTTTTGTGTACCAAGGAGGATCAGCTCCGTCGTTCGTTACTTTATTTCGTATAAATCTCTCAATTGCTGCCGATACTATTTCTTTGAATTTAAGCCACATCTGGTCTACCCTTATATTATTAATTTGGAATGAGTGGAGATTGCCTCTCAGGATGGCGGCAAGTGAATTTTTATCTGCTCTTTTGAATAGGTGTATTTTTCGCTTATTTTTAGAGGATTTGGGGATTACATTATTCAATCTCGCTACGACAACGCTGTGTTCACTAATCCCTGAATCGGTTTTGATGCTCGTTATTAACGCAGGATTATTTGTTGCTAAGAGGTCAAGTGTGTTTTCACAACCATTTACTATTCGCATGGACTCATGAACTAACTGCTCGAAATCATTTTCAGAGAAAGCTTTTAGCACAATTTCGGCTGATTATGCGTACATCCGTAATTGAACATGTATTTTTGGCAACATATCGAGGGTAAATTAAGGTCACCACCAAGTATTATCGTATGAGTCGGGTACGTGTTTGAATTCAAAGTAAAGTTTTCTTTGAACCTTTCGGCATCTGTATCATCTGAATTGGGAGGTCGGTAAAAGGATCCAATCATTATTTTATTCCGGTTGTCAACAATTATCTCTGCCCATTCTAACCCACAGGAAGTATGTACTTCAATTTCGCGATAAGTTAAACTACTTCTGACCGCAACAAACACGCTACCGCCAACCGTGTTTAGCGTATCCTTTCGGAACACCGTTAGGTTCTTCGCAAAAATTTCGGCTGACCCTATTATCGGCTTTAGCCGGCCTTCAGTGCCTACAACTATTTGAGCATCAGTGCTTTCTATTAGCGCTTGGAGCTGTGGTACTTTCAAAACACAGCTACGACGATTTACGAATGTTACGCCAATGGTTCCTGTATCTGCGCTCTTCCTGTGTTCAGCCCGCACCCTTTGTGACTGAAGCCCTTCTTGTGTTTTCTCGAGACCCTCTAACCTAACAAACGGCCCATTCCGCACCACACAGCCCCTGCCACCCGTGTATCCGCCTCCTGCGTATAGTGGACACCTGACCTATTCAGCGGAACCCAAAACCCAACCACCCTTTGGCGCAAGTCGAGGAATCTGCGGCTTACAAGGTTGCAGAACCGTCTGAGCCTCTGATTCAGACCCTCCACTCGGTTCTGTACCAGAGGTCCGCAATAGGTCCTGTCGACTATTCTGCAAATGGTCAGCTCTGCTTTCATCTTGCAAGCAAGACTGGCAGCCTTTACCACTTCTCTTGGACGCTCGAAACCAGAGAGAATCTCTTCTGATCCAAAGTGACACACATAATTGGTAGCGACGTGTGCAACCATCTGTAGTCGGCTGCACCCTGTGCTCTTCATGGCATCTGGGAGGGCCCTTTCCACATCTGGAATGACTGACTCCACTCGGTATGCACACGGAGTGCACATTGGTTTTCTTTCCCTTCCTGTCAGCCAAGTCTCTAAGGGGCCCCATAACGCGCCTAACGTTGGAGCTCCCAACTACCAATAATCCCACCCTCTGCGATTGCCGGTACCTTGCAGCCTTAGTGGTTTCCTCTAAAACAGGACAGGCGACAGTATCTGTCTCAGCGTCAGTGTCAGCCACAGGCAGCACCTGGAAGCTGTTTGTCAGACAAACTGAAGAGGCCTTACGTGCGGCCGTCATGGAAGTCTTTGGCCGCCTGCTTCGCCCCAGGGCGACCTCCCACTCGACCACAGGTGAGGGGTCAGCTTCAGTGCGAGCAGTTACTGGGTTGGCCACCGCGAGACTCAGAGCGCCACAGACACGGGTTCCCAGGTAGATGCTGGGTTTCTTTACTTCCGCAAGGCGTTCGAAACAGTTCTCCACAATCGTTTAATGAACAACATAAGAGCATATGGACTATCAGACCAATTGTGAGATTGTATTGAGAAGTTCCTACATAACAGAACGGAGCATGTCATTCTCAATGGACAAAAGTCTTCCGAAGTAAGAGTGATTTCAGGTGTGCCGCAGGGGAGTGTCGTAGGACCGTTGCTATTCACAATATACATAAATGACCTTGTGGATGACATCGGAAGTTCACTGAGGCTTTTTGCGGATGATGCTGTGGTATATCGAGAGGTTGTAAGGATGGAAAATTGTACTGAAATGCAGGAGGATCTGCAGCGAATTGACGCATGGTGCAGGGAATGGCATCTGAATCTCAATGTAGACAAGTGTAATGTCCTGCGAATGTATAGAAAGAAAGATCCTTTATCATTTAGCTACAATAGAACAGGTCAGCAACTGGAAGCAGTTAATTCCATAAATTATCTGGGAGTAGGCATTAGGAGTGATCTAAAATGGAATGATCATATAAAGTTGATCGTTGGTAAACCAGATGCCAGACTGAGATTCATTGGAAGAATCCTAAGGAAACGCAGTACGAAAACAAAGGAAGTAGGTTACAGTACACCTGTTCGTCCACTGCTTGAATATTGCTCATCAGTGTGGGATCCGTGCCAGATAGGGCTGGTAGAAGAGATAGAGAAGAGAGCAGCGCGCTTCGTTACAGGATCATTTAGTAATCGCGATAGCGTTACGGAGATGATAGATAAACTCCAGTGGAAGACTCTACAGGAGAGACGCTCAGTAGCTCGGTGCGGGCTTTTGTTGAAGTTTCGAGAACGTACCTTCACCGAGGAGTCAACCAGTATATTGCTCCCTCCTACGTTTACCTCGCGAAGAGACAATGAGGATAAAGATTAGAGCCCACACAGAGGCATACCGACAATATTTCTTTCCACGAACAATACGAGACTGGAATAGAAGGGAGAACCGATAGAGGTACTCAAAGTACCCTCCGCCACACACCGTCAGGTGGCTTGCGGAGTATGGATGTAGATGTAGATGTAGAATCGGTTTACTTTCCGACGCAAACGAAAACGCAACAATTGTGGCTATTAGAATGCAAGTTTACACGCAGAAACTCAAGAAACTAAACTATTAAATCACACAGGTGATACAATAAAATTCGCTCCTGGTTAGGAACTCGTAAATGTCACAAAAGCGGTTACTTCCCGTTTGCTGCATCTGTCTTGGTCGGCCACTGCTCCAACAATCATCTCGTATTTTATACGCTCTTTCGTCTCCTCGGACCAGTAGATATTTAGGAAGCTGTCCTTGAAGTCCTGGTAACTTCTACACGTTGCTGATATTCCGCGCATTTTCTCTGCAACTGACGCTTGCAATTATTGCAAATAAAGTCCAGTTTGTATTTTAAAGGCCAATTTGGAGGTAAAGAATGGTCAAATTGTGATATCCGAGTGCGTGGGTGAGTAAAATTACTCTCATCTCAGAAAATTTCGAATTTTCGGACTTGTAAGATGTGCTGAAAATCAAATGGCGTTTCATTGCCAACTTCTGTCCTTCGGAAAATATCTGACCTCTGGAGGTCCTCGTTCGACGTTCCCCATTTGTGCTCTGTGCTCCCTCCTCGGCTTCGAGAAAATGCGACGTTCATCTCACCATATCCTCTGCTTGTCGCTAACGGTATACAGTTATCCGTCCCAACTGAATTTGTTTCTGGTTCTGTTGCGTTCGCGCTTGTCCGCACTTGAATTTGTTTCCTTAGCGCCTTCTCCAATTTCTTCGCCATGCGCGTGTTGATCGCTTCCTGTTGCGCTTTGAACGAAAGGAGAGTCGGGACCTCTTCAGTCTCGATCACTGGAGTTGCAGTTGTTACCTCCGAACCTGTTCCTAATTTACGCAGCTCACATTCTAATTTGTCCATGGCCGCTGAGTCGTCATTTTGCCGCTTTTCCACGCATTCGACCTTCTTGCTCAAATGATCACCGCCTCTCGTCCTTTCAATCTTGTGCTTTTACTCATTTTCGATGCTTCTGCTGCTATTCGTTTGGCGACACTTGCTACTATCTTGGCGCTCTCTGCCGTCTTCTTAGCATCATGTGCAATCTTTAAACCTTTCATTGCTTCGGTGTTTACTATCCGTAGGTTTCCCTGGAGTTTATTTGCCCATGACTTGTGTTCCTCTCGCATATGATTAACCTGAGCACCGATATTTTTGATGTCCGTACTCGTCTCGTTATTATCTCGTACTAACTTTTTATTTTTTTCCTCCAATCCTTTCAGTCTATCAACCTTTTCCTACATATCTTTTAGACTAATAATCTTTTCCTCCACGCCTATCAAGTTCCTTCTCCATTCCCATTAAAAATGCCACTAGACTGAAATCCTCTTCGTTTTCCTCAGTATCGTGATCGACCGAACTCATACGTGACTTCTGCGTTGTAGTTTCCGCATCATTGCGTTCTGATATCGCCCTGTCTTCTCTATCCGGATTTCTAATAAGCACATCTGCCTCGATATGTTGTGGTACGTTCACACCCTCTATCACACGCGATATGACGCTGCCTGTCCCCTCAAGAAAAGCCATCTCGCTTTCGTCTCCCTGATTCCTTGTTGTGCGACCTCGTTATTGCTAACACTGTTCAACAGCAATGCTTCCCTACGTCCAAACGGTGCCTCAACCGTTTCATTGCGCTCTTCGTCCATGACGTATGCTTTACTTCCCCGCTCCCAGTTTACTTGTCTTGCCGTACTTCTCGTTATCATTTAAATTCTCTGTCGACAACAACTTTAATTATGCGTGCAATACGTGGACAACCTATTATCTAACTCACAAGATACACGCAGTATAATGCAATGTCCGTAGTACACGAGATTCAAAATCAAAAATAACCATATTCAAAGCAAATACAATAGTAAATACCGCAAAAATAATACGACAATGCCGTTAGCAACGACGGGAAACCGGTCGACAAATGACACAGAAGTCGCTGACACAAATGCACTATAAATAAAACAAATAAACACATAAATGAAACAATCAGAACATTAAATAACTACTGAATACTAATGAACCATATTTTTCTTAATAATGCGCACCTGTTCGGCAAGTACGCAAATTGACAGCGTCACAGAAGTGCCAAGGACCAAGATCCTAGCAGCGGTTCGCCAAATGAAAAACTATGGTTGATAAAGTAAGAGATCCTGACAGGGGACGCCAAATGAAAAGCTTCTACTTATGCTTCTAATCTAGACTGTAATAATGAAATGGTAAGGAACTGCTAATCAGAACTCAGGGAGAAGAAGTGATCTAAATGACACGATTTATTCAGTCTTAACATTCCAAGACAACACAAATTACGAAAGAAACACTACACAAACATTTTTTTTTATTTAACAAACGCTTCCACTAACATGTGGTCTATGGTGTACAAAGTGATCAACTGGGGATCAACACACGACACTAAACAGAACACTATTCGCTTTATCTGACTTCATACACGTTAATTCGGGTTATGGCACAAAACTACGCCGCCACCAAGCACCTATACTCTACTATTCTAAAAAAAAAAAAAAAAATATGGTTTGAAAGACCAGGGTGCTGAGAAACATATGTTAGAGCCCTACGCCACGGCAGCGAATACTTTACCCTCCTGCTGGTCAAGGCGGAACACCAAAATGCGTTCGGCGACTGAAGTCGTGGACGGTGGCAATCTGTTATTAATGGCACGTTCCCAAAAAATATAAGTACGTGGTCTCGCGTTCGGTTAATTCGGAACGCAGGTACTTTCCTACGAGCCTCTGAAACCCAGTGGATTCCAGTGTGCAGGTGAACCAGTTTGCTGGTCTGCCAAACCAATTTGACTCCGTGGCACGCAATATATCAAATGTTTAGAAGGCTGATTCAAGACAAATAAGTACACCCACTCGTTGTGACCGTGATGATATAAACAGTACCTCTGATGGTTCAGAAGGTGACTGTCACAGGCTCTAAGTGGCACACTATCAAAGGACACAAGTCACACAATTTAGGTAGAGACCTGCAGTTCTTTACTAGCGAAGCGCCAGTACAAGAGTGTGACTTCCTCCTTTCTGCTCTCTTCCTCCTCATCTCGGTACCAAAAGCACATTTACATTTTAGACTCCCCTCACTTTTGCACAAGCCGATCATGAGCTGGAGCCCAAGATTCTTAGCTGGGAGAGCGGCCTTTGCTCTGCGACCACCGATTTGATCAATCGGGGGCTTTAAAGTTAATTGCGAGAAAAAGGAAAAAAGGTTCAGATTCGCAGCCTCTTTCCCACACACTTTCCATGTCTTTTGCTAACAAAATGCTCAGGATGGAAGCACAGCCCTGCATAAACAGCTTGTCATCTCCCCTGTTGCATCCATTTCAAAGTTTCCAAAGAGCGGCCATAAACTCGCTAAAAGCCTCACGCTTTCACAAATATGTTTTGAAACAGAGTCTGGACGTCTGGGCGCCATTCGCCCTTTCCCACGGAAATTCGCAGAACATTCGCAGTTCTTTTGTCGGCTTCCTCTCTAACAAGGGCCCACCCTCTGCTTTACTGCCGGTCTACAATGCGCTGGCCAGTGCAGTGGCGACTTCTCGGCGTTAGTCTGTATACCTATACGCGCCTGACTCCTGTCTGGCGCCAACTAAATCTGTCTTCACAATGAGACTGCGGAACTCGGACGCCCGGAAATTTCTCCACAGATTCTTCAGAAAAAACGCACTTTTCTGTGTCCACCATCGCCGCAGCTTTTACTGCAGTCGTTTAAATCGGCACTCTATTCCTTTGAATGCAGCACGCAAATAAGACCAGTAACTACTGCCCACCATTTCATCATAATGTATGAAGTCAAATCGCAGTAAAGATCATATTCCGTGAGAACATGAAGCGTCTTAACACCATATCAGAAGAGAGAGTGCCCTGCAATATCTCAACCTCAGCAGTTTGGTCCCTTACGAATTCACGCACACACACACACACCGAGATGTACTTTCTAAATCAACTACCAGCTTGAATTATCTCAACGAGTGTGACTCTCTGTACTAGTAAATAAAACGTGTACCATCAGCACCACAGTTGAAGAGAGACTCGTTGTGCAACTCCACCCATGTGGTTTCAAATAGTACTCCTTTAAGTTAGACGAATGGAAGTCGTTCTACATGTATATCACTATCATCATACACCATCAGATCAAAGTATCTGGACACCGATATGTACTGCAGAACTGACCACTGGGTATCACGAAAGACAGACATGCCAGTGAATAAGGACGTAGGGAGTACTGTGTTGTGAGCAGTGAAGCAGTAACAGAAGAATGGGCCAGTCAGGAGAATTTCAGTGACTTCGAACGTGATCTGCTCATCGGACGTCACCTGCAATTTCAACTCTTCTAAAACTCTCCCAGTCCACTGTTGGTGATGTGACTGTGAAGTAGAAACGTGAAGTAACGACAAGAGCTGAACCAAGATTTGGCAGACCTCACGTACTGACAGTCTGAGACCGTCCAATATTGCGAAGGGGGGGGGGGGGGTGTAAAAAAATCGCACGATATCAACACGAGGAATCGCTCCTGAGTTGTGAAGTGCTACCAGCAGTCCAACTTGCTCAGTGACTGTGGGTAGGGAGTTAAAGAAAACTGTGTTGTCGGTGCTAAGCGACGCTCGGGTGGTGCATACAGCGATGATGCTGGATGATTGGAAACGTGTGATCTGGCCTGTTGATTCACGAAATATCCTGTGGCAATCAGACGTAGAGTTCTAGGTTTGATGAATGCCTCGAGAATGTTACCTGCCACTATGTGTAATGCCAACAGTAACTACAGAGGAGGTGATGTTGTTCTGATATGGGGTTGTCATTCGTGGTTAGAGTGAGATCCTCTTATTGCGCTTAAGAAAGCACTAAATGGGGAAGGACTGGAACACATTGTGTACTGTGGACAGTAGAGGAACAGATCGGAGATGACGACTGTATCGACACGGTAATGCACCCTGTCATCAGCAGCATCTGTGCGGTAATGGTCGTGGCCAGTAACATTCCTGGAATCGACTGGCCTACCTAGTGTACCGACCTGGTCCTAATGGGACACCTTTTGGATGAGTCAAAAGGTCGACTTCTCTGCAGACCCAGCGCCACTGCCTTATCAGCTTTCATCTCTTGAGGAAGGATAGACTGCTATTCCTCCACAGACATTCAGACACCTCATTGAAAGTGTCGGCAGCAGCCGTGATATGGACACACCCCACTAATAGGTGTTGGGCGGTCGGTTGATTTGGGGGAAGAGACCAAACAGTGAGGTCAACAGTTCCATGGTATTAGGGAAGGGTGGGGAAGGAAGTCGGCTGTGCCCTTTCAAAAGAACCATCCCAGAATTTGCCTGAAGCGATTTATGGAAAACACAAAACACCTGAATCACGGTGGCCAGACGTGCGTTCCTTTGGAAGGACACGGCCGACCTCCTTCCCCATCCTTTCATAACCTAATGAGACCTCGCTGTTTGGTCCTCTCCCCCCAAATCCAGTGTAGACTACACAGCGCACTTCGATGGTACACTGTCGTTCTTCTTCTGCAAACGAAGCAGTATCTGACATCATATACTTACAGTCTGCATTTACAAAAACAAGTACGACCACAGAGGAGAATTATTTTTTAATAACGGAGCTGAAAATCACTTTCCCGAACTTAAACTCGATCACCCTTAGAATATGTCCCTTTATAGGGATCTTTTAAAATCATTTCAAGTATCTCACAATTATGTGGAGTGAGCATCAAATACACACATCAAAAAAAGTTTTACATCACCTCAGTTCCGAGAGTTCCGCAACCTATACAAAAAATTGGAATAGAGATCAACATAAAAATCATTTCAGTCCTTTTTATTGCTCATGAAAATCACATATTGCGTGTTTACCACCATACAGCGAGACCTTCAGAAGTGGTGTTCCAGATTGCTGTGCACACTGGTACCTCTAATATCCAGTAGCATCTCCTCTTGCATTCATGCATGCCTATATTCGTCGTGGCGTACTATCCACGAGTTCATCAAGGCACTACTGGTCCAGATTGTCCCACTCCTCAATGACGATTCGGCGTAGATCCCTCAGAGTGGTTGGTGGGTCATGTCGCCCACAAACAGCCATTTTCTCTCTACCCCAGGCATGTTCAATGGGGTTCATGTCTGGAGAACATGCTGACCACTCTAATCGAGCGATGTCGTTATCCTCAAGGAAGTCATTCACAAGATGTGCACAATGGGGGCGCGAACTGACGTCCATGAAGACGACTGCCTCGCCAATATCCTGTCGATATGTTTGCATTGTCGGTCGGAGGATGGCATTCACGTATCGTACAGCCGTTGCGGCGCCTTCCACTACCACCAGCGGCGTAGTGCGGCCCAACATAATGCCAACCTAAAACAGCAGGGAACCTCCACCTTGCTGCACTCGCTGGAAAGTGTGTCTAAGGCGTTAGCCTGACCGGATTGCCTCCAACACGTCTCCGACGATTGTCTGCGACACTCATATGCGAAGTGATTTCATTGTCCATTCAGCATGTAGTTGGGCCCATCTGTACCTCACTGCATGGTGTCGCGGTTGCAAAGATTGAATTCACCATGGACGTCGGGAAGAAATTGCGCATCTTGCAGCCTGTTGCACACAGTTTGAATCGTAACACGACGTCCTGTGGCTGCACGAAAAGCGTTACTCAACACGGTGGCGTTGCTGTTAGGGTTCCTCCGAGCCATAATCCGTACGTAGCGGTCATCCACTGCAGTAGTAGTCCTTGAGTGGCCTGAACGAGGCATGTCATCGACAGTTCCTGTCTCTCTGTATCTCCTCCATGCCCGAACAACATCGCTTTGGTTCACTCCGAGATACCTGGACACTTCCCTTGTTGAGAGCCCTTCCAGGCAGAAAGGAATAACGCGGACGCGATCGAGCCGCGGTATTGACCTCTAGGCGCGGTTGAGCTACAGACCACACGAGCCCTGTACGTCCTTCCTGGTGGAATGACTGGAACTGATCGGCTGTCGAACGCCCTCCGTCTAATAAGCGCTCCTCATGCATGGTTATTTACATCTTTGGACGGTTTTAATGACATCTCTGAACAGTCAAAGGGACTGTGTCTGTGATACTATATCCGTCGTCAACGTCTGTCTTCAGGAGGTCTGGGAACCAGGGCGATGTAAAACTTTTTTAATGTGTGCAATTTAACTGTGTGTTAGAAACTTAGTAACTTTCCTTGCTCCTCTTCCTCAATAAAGCTCGACAGCAAATGCGCTTCGCTCCCCACTGCCTCTACAGCGGCGACTGGCAGCCGTAGTATCGGAAGTTTTGAACGGCGGAATTTGAACACGTGCTTCCGACCGTGCGCCTCTCATCGCGCTTCTGCAGCCATTTCCTTCGCCACGTCAAAGTCGTACTTTAAGAGACATCCCAATTCCCATTATAGCAACAATATGCGATTCTTTTCGTGGCTTTACGTCCCCATTCTGTATTACAAACACTATCTTGATTACGACATTTGTGAATGCTGTAAATATTTTTAATTCTACCAAGCACGCTTCGATAGATTTCAAAGCTATATCACTAGATAATCGGATGTCTCCTTACAGCGTTACAGTGTGTGAGTCTGTGATACTGAAGTCATTGTTTACACACATACAGAACCTGCAGGCAGAAGTACACTTATGAGTAACTTCGCTTCATAACTACGAACACCAATGTCCAGAGTTCTACTCATTTGTGTTCACACGTTCTACACTCCTGGAAATGGAAAAAAGAACACATTGACACCGGTGTGTCAGACCCACCATACTTGCGCCGGACACTGCGAGAGGGCTGTACAAGCAATGATCATACGCACGGCACAGCGGACACACCAGGAACCGCGGTGTTGGCCGTCGAATGGCGCTAGCTGCGCAGCATTTGTGCACCGCCGCCGTCAGTGTCTGCCAGTTTGCCGTGGCATACGGAGCTCCATCGCAGTCTTTAACACTGGTAGCATGCCGCGACAGCGTGGACGTGAACCGTATGTGCAGTTGACGGACTTTGAGCGAGGGCGTATAGTGGGCATGCGGGAGGCCGGGTGGACGTACCGCCGAATTGCTCAACACGTGGGGCGTGAGGTCTCCACAGTACATCGATGTTGTCGCCAGTGGTCGGCGGAAGGTGCACGTGCCCGTCGACCTGGGACCGGACCGCAGCGACGCACGGATGCACGCCAAGACCGTAGGATCCTACGCAGTGCCGTAGGTGACCGCACCGCCACTTCCCAGCAAATTAGGGACACTGTTGGTCCTGGGGTATCGGCGAGGACCATTCGCAACCGTCTCCATGAAGCTGGGCTACGGTCCCGCATACCGTTAGGCCGTCTTCCGCTCACGGCCCAACATCGTGCAGCCCGCCTCCAGTGGTGTCGCGACAGGCGTGAATGGAGGGACGAATGGAGACGTGTCGTCTTCAGCGATGAGAGTCGCTTCTGCCTTGGTGCCAATGATGGTCGTATGCGTGTTTGGCGCCGTGCAGGTGAGCGCCACAATCAGAACTGCATACGACCGAGGCACACAGGGCCAACACCCGGCATCATGGTGTGGGGAGCGATCTCCTACACTGGCCGTACACCTCTGGTGATCGTCGAGGGGACACAGAATAGTGCACGGTACATCCAAACCGTCATCGAACCCATCGTTCTACCATTCCTAGAACGGCAAGGGAACTTGCTGTTCCAACAGGACAATGCATGTCCGCATGTATCCCGTGCCACCCAACGTGCTCTAGAAGGTGTAAGTCAACTACCCTGGCCAGCAAGATCTCCGGATCTGTCCCCCATTGAGCATGTTTGGGACTGGATGAAGTGTCGTCTCACGCGGTCTGCACGTCCAGCACGAACGCTGGTCCAACTGAGGCGCCAGGTGGAAATGGCATGGCAAGCCGTTCCACAGGACTACATCCAGCATCTCTACGATCATCTCCATGGGAGAATAGCAGCCTGCATTGCTGCGAAAGGTGGATATACACTGTACCAGTGCCGACATTGTGCATGCTCTGTTGCCTGTGTCTATGTGCCTGTGGTTCTGTCAGTGTGATTATGTGACGTATCTGACCCCAGGAATGTGTCAATAAAGTTTCCCCTTCCTGGGACAATGAATTAACGGTGTTCTTATTTCAATTTCCAGGAGTGTATAAAACATATATAAGGATGGAGATACCATGGTACCATGTGTCACAGGAAGAAAGTTCAAATAGAGCTGTAACCATCATTTCCTTTGTGCCTTTTTCCCACTACAACGCAGGGTCGGTCTTGTTACTGTTCATTTGACATTGTTAGTGTCAGAGGGTGGCCAGATGCCGTTCCTGTTACCACCGGGACGGAAATAGTGTACTCCAGCTCTCTGCATCTTGTGTAAGCCATGAAATAGTCCGAACATTTTCAGATGTCTGTAAGTCGTGCAACTGAGGCTGGACGTGGGGACCAGCCCACTATTCACCTAGAGGGATGTGGAAAACCGCCTAAAAACCACACCCAGGCTGGCTGGCACACCAGCACTCGTCGTTCCACCGGGGGGATTCGATCTGGGGCCGGCACACATACCCGAATCCAGGAATCAGTGCATTAGTACTCTCGGCTAACCTGGTGGGTTTCAAATAGAGCTATTATATATGAATAATAGGTATTGGGGGGAACTTCCTATGTGCTCTTTCAAAAGGTTATGGCTCCTGATGTATTTGGCAGCTATTTCTATATCTCGTCACTTTCTTTCCCTTTTCTGCTAAAATGTTTTACCCACACCACTCTTATTATCATTAAGCCAATTACAAATCTCTAAATAAATGAGTGATCCTTTTCATGACGTTCCTGAATTTCAAAACATTTGTTACTGCCGGTGGACTACAACTGGTGCAAAGTGTGTCCTGATACGGAGGTCGTCGTTGTCGTAACGGAGTAGAGAAATACAATTGACCGTTTACTTCAGGCTCGTCCGCTGAAATGGCGTGTCTGTGCCGTCGATTTGGAACCTTTATTACTAATTAGCGAAATGAATAGCCGTAGAACTGAAATTTAGACTCGTCAGGAATGGAGCTAGGAAAACATTTATTGGCCTTTCAGTTCTTGCACCCAAATAACTCCACAGATGACACTGGCTTATTTCTTCAGTCGCCTTCTTAAAATACTTCTCCACACTTTAATGTACAACTTAGTACAGGAATCAATATCTCTCCAGCCAGAACACAACTCAAACTCAACTCTGTCAAGAACGTGACCAATCTGATACCCATATATCAAGAGTTAACCAAATACTAATGGCAAAGAATAAGTATCGCAAGGAGAGTTTATAACAGTATATCATGAATGATAACCTCCGCTACAGATGTAAAATTTTTTAGTTTCTTAAAGGAAAGTACAGGCCGCTTTCCATCTTCAGTGCATATAATGTGAAACTTCATGAAAGTCGAATAGCAGCGGTTAAATTAGGCTAAAATAGTGCATCCCTGGTACATGAAACAAAACGAAAGAGCCTCTCAAATTCATTTTAACTTTGGTGTGTGCCTGACACGGACCTGATGGGTGCATCCTCCACTGTGTTTGGAACGCCGCCACTCTAACTTTATACGGATCCATGTTTGGCACGCCGTTAAGCCGTTCTGTGACAGGCCTTCCGGCAGGCCTAGAAATTGTTTATGCCGTGTACCGGGGATGCAATATTTTAGCCTAATTTTCAACTCTATGGACTCACATTTTATACACACGCACAGGTACTGAAACCAGGTAGTGCTTTCCTTTCAAGAAATAAACAATTTTACGAGTGTAGCGGATCTTATCACTGATGATAAATATCAACAGTTGTGGATGTCCCGCCAAGAGAAACACGTGTAACAGTACAGTTCCAACGTTCATTAAATCTCTGCTGAGCAAGTTGCTTTACACTACTACTTAACTACGGGGATGAGACAAATGTAAACCTTAAATTTGTAATAACAAATCGAAATTTGGCGCCGTTATCCTGTAAGCTGGTAAGTGTGCAACAAACAGCGTGCAGAATGGCCTGTAGGTGGCAGCATAGTGGAGATGCACATATACGGTCGCAGTATCAGTATAAAGATGGCCGCCCCACTTGCGACTTGCACAAGGGAAGAATAGCGTTCTGTTATTCGGTTTTTGCGTAGTGAAGGTGTGAAACCTTTTGAAATTCATCGACTAATGAAGTTTCAGTACGGTGATGCATGTTTGTCACAGCAGCAAGTCTACGAATGGAGAAGGAAGTTCGCAAATGGTGTGACTTCAGTGGAAGATGCTCCTCGTCCAGGTCAGGCACAACGAGTTGCAGCAGTTGAAGCCGTAGTGAAGGAAAACCGCAGAGTGACACTGAATGACATTGCAGCATGTTTACAGATTAGTCATGGGGCAGCACACCACACTGTGCAGCATGTGCTCCAGTTTCATAAAGTGTCTGCATGATGGGTGCCACGGCAGGTGACTCCTTAAATGAGAGAACGATGTGTTGATGCTTGTGAATAACTTCTTCAGCGCTTTGAACCACAAGGTGATGGCTTCCTTGCAAGAATCGTTACTGGAGACGAAACCTGGGTTCACTTCCACCAACCGGAAACGAAGAGAGTGAGCAAGGAATGGCGCCATTCCTCATCACCAAACCAAAGAACTTTCGAACAGGACCATCAGCAGGGAAGGTTATCCAGACTCTCTTTTCGGACGAAAAAGGCGTCATTTTGGATCATTAAATGCCTAGAGGGACCACTGTCACCAGTGCATCATACACAGACCTCCTAAAAAATCATCTGCGGCCTGCAATCAAATCAAAACGACGTGGATTGCAGTCAGCAGGTGTCCTTTTGTAACATGACAATGCAAGGCCCCGCACTGCCCGTACAACAGTTGCAGCAATGATAGACCTGCATTTTGAGTGTCTTCTTCATCCACCATACTCACCAGACCTTGCCCCAAGTGATTTCCATATGTGTGGACCACTCGAAGGCACAATGGGAGGAAAGGAGTTCCGTTCTCATGAAGTACGCCACGCGGTGCATGGGTGGTTGTGCAGACTACCAAAATAATTTTTTTCTAAAGGAATTTATGCACTTTGTAAGTGCTGGATGACTTGCATTGAACATGGGGGAGATCATGTTGAAAAGTGATACAGCTTTGTACCGCTTCTGCACGATAAATAATATGTAAAAATAAATATTTTAAATATATTGAACACATTAAAAGGTTTTCATTTGAATCAGCCTTGTATTATGAATAGATTGTTTTATATGAATATGTAAGATAGAAGATCTTGGTCACAACAGGGTATAATATGCTTCTTCATGCTGACTCCATTGACAATCAATGACTCAAAGTAAATGGACACAGCACTGACGTAGAACTTAAAAAGCTTACGACAGCGCAACCAACGCCGCCAACGTTATCAAACCCAACAAAAGGCATGTTAGCAAACGCACACCCACAACAAATAGGCGAAAATGAGCTTGCCAACGAAAATGTGTTTGTAATTGTCAGTTAAATTCGAACAACAAAAATTTTAGGCAATACTCGTGTGCATAAGTAAACTTACCCGAATTTATGTATAGTCTCTTTAAATTCTTATTTCAGACTTTCGGTACTTCTCTATACAGTAGTTCAAATTTTTTATCGATTTGGAGCACTTATTTGAACTCTAAATCCGATGTAAGCGCCGTCCGCTGTGTTCAAGCGGTTCTAGGCGCTTCAGTCCGGAACCACGCGGCTGATACGGTCGCAGGTTCAAATCCTGCCTCGGTCATAGATGTGTGTGATGTCCTTAGGTTAGTTAGGTTTACGTAGTTCTAAGTCTAGGGGGCTGACGACCTCAGATGTTAAGTCCCATAGTGCTTAGAGCCATTTGAAAAATCCGATGTAAGTTTGTTGCTATAGAAGTTTACTTTTGAAATTACAAGAAATCGTCTGTTTCATATTTATTTACATCACTTTTAGGTAATTTCAAAGAATGATTGCTTATCGAAGTCTCGTGTTCCAAACGATACATATCGAACGTGTGATCCTACACCGTTCATGCGACTGTGGTGGTGGGCGTTATGAGTATGTTTACGGTGGTCACCGCAGCAATGACAAAAGAAGACCGCTACAAAAATACTTACAATTACAACGGAGGTGACACCTTATTCGTTGTCGGTGTTGTCGTCGTGTGAAAGGCCATGTGATGAGTACGCTACGGGAACGATTCCATTTTTGCCATTAAATCGCGAAGGTGTGTAACTTAGAGCAACTAAGGGAACGTCGGAAAATAGATAAAAATGAGGATCAGCAATAATTTATCATAACGCATGATCGATGTAGGATCGCACGTTCGATATATATCGTTTGGAACACTCGACTTCGATAGGCAATCATTCTTGAAATTACCAGCTTTATATGACTGCATTAAAAGTTTATGTCTAAAATTTCGAGAACTGTCTATTTACATTTGTTGAATTAAGCTGTCGGTAACTGCTTACAAGGTACACATGTTCCAATTTTTAAATTTCCAATCCATTTTTTAAAAATTTAATGTCAAACGACTGCAGTATTGAAATTTAGTTTGTTAAGTATCCCTCACGAAACTCTCACATTGTCGAACCTTTAAACAGCGAACAACTTTTACTATTTTCTGCGAGGTGTTAAATATTCTGTCGAAACAGCTTCTGTCGGTAAACGTAACGTGATCAGTCAGTCAGTCTCATCTATAGCCGTTAACATTTGGCAGCAAGGCGTCATAGAAGACAGATGTTTTCATTGACATGCGGCTCGTGGGATGAGATACCTTTGCAGTTGATTTGCGATGTTAGCAACACGAAATACAATATGGCGCGTACCAATCTCGTCTATTTATTTAAATCATTTAAAATAATTACGAGCATTCTAGCCGGTTACAGATGCACACACGAAGCGTTTTTAACGGCATGAAAAATATGATATCAAACGAAATAGCGTCTGCTCATGAAATATAACAGCCAAGTAAAATTACTTACCGTTTATGTCAAACAACGTCTGCTCAATTCGTCTGGCTTGCACCGTTACTCCGATATAAACTCCTGCTAACGTTAATCACGTGTCTTCACTTCCGTATAGGTTCCGCGCTCAGACCATTGCTCAGTAATAGTGGCGCTGTCACAAGAGAGTACATGTTCCTGGTGCGCCACTGTATCGGGTTTCTGTCGTGGAGGAACTGTACGATTGGTAGAGCGCTCCGCTCCTTTTCTTACACACTTCGTGACGGTGCCGTATCGGTGTCACTTCGAAATGCAGAGCAGCAGTCAAAAAAGTTATTTGGCCTGCCATAATTATGTGTAACTTACTTTTTGGTTCCGCAGTATAAAATCCGTTAAATCTACATCTGAATGGATACTCCGCAAATCACAGTCAAGTATTTGTTTTGTAAATAAAAACGCCTTCTCTTGCTGTACTGTGTTTTATTTTCTCAGACGAGTTTCGGCTTTTTTCACTTTAAGGCAATATCAGTGGTATCTGTAATGATACAGTTATGATACACTTTTGTTTTGACATGTATTTATTTCCAAATTACAAAACAGTTCACTACTAGGTTTTTATGTAAATATGTGATTATTTACGGTTCTTCCTGTTTTCAGTTGGCATCGGTGTTTCCTCTCTTCTGGTCACATGAAGGTCGCACTCAGCGCTACTTACGAAACAAACATGTCTTTTGTGTTTCGAACATTTTCCTTCCCACTTTCATTTTGTTTGCACTTGTTGTTTTGATGCGTTATCAGTCTTATGTCACTATTATAGACGTAACACCAATATAGACATAACTGCTTTGAGTTCAATGTTTAACTGTATCATTATAGATCCCACTAATGATGCCATTAAGTGAAAAAAAGGCGAAACGCGCCTAGGAAAATAAAACACAGTGCAGCAAGAGAAGAACGCGTTTTTATTTACGAAACAAATATTTCTGTGTTTTCTGCGGAGGATGGCCACGCAAAAAAAACTCGTCACACTTAAGTGTCCGGCAGAGGGTTCATCGAACCATCTTCACAACAATTCCCTCTTATTCCACTATCAGCGCACGGAAGACACGAACACCTATGTCTTCCCTTGCGGGCTCTGATTTCCTTTACTTCATTAGGACGATAGTTTATTCCTAGGCAGGTCAGCGTCAAGAAAATATTTTCACATTCGGAAATTTGGTGATTGAAGTTTCGTGGGAAGATCCCGCCGGAACGAAAAGTGCCTTTGTTTTAATGGTGACCGTCCCATATTCTGTATCATGTACATGACGCCGCGCGGGGTCTAGGTTTAGTCCCATAGTCACTTACCACAAACAAAATGACGCACTCTCTTACATTCGTTGCCAGGGTGTATGCCTTACGTTTAGAATCACTTCGCGTACGGGTTTTGTAACTGATTTCATTTCATGTGGAGTTATATGTATTTCTGACACATTATCCGATCATGGCACACGCCAAAGCGCTTCATTTTGGATCAATAAAGTCATTTTGTGTTCAGTTAATGACTTACTGCCTTGCGACCTGCTCAGGTTTCAAAAGACTACATTATGTGCGACAGCCTCATCTACTTTAGATTAGATTAGATAGATTAGATTAGTTTTTCGTTCCATAGATCCGTGTTGAGGAGATCCTCGTGGATGTGGAACATGCCACTTTTCTTTTCTTTTCTTTTTTTTTTTAAGCTGAAATAACAATACTAATAGTATAAATATATATAACACATCATTTGTTTCTATTTAAAAAATCGTCAATGGAGTAGAAGGAGTTTGCCACTATTAAGTCTTTCAGGCTCCTTTTAAACTGATCTTTATTTGTAACTAAATTTTTTATGTTTGCTGCCAAATTATTGAAGATGATTGTTCCTGAGCAGTGAACCCCTTTTTGAACTAAAGTAAGTGCTTTTAAGTCCTTGTGCAGATCATTTTTGTTCCTGGTATTGTATGTATGAACTGAGCTGTTTGTTGGAAAAAAAGAGATATATTATTTAGGACAAATTTCTTAAAGGAGTAAATATACTGAGAGGCAGTAGTTAGTATACCCAATTCTTTGAAGAGGTTCCTACAAGACGTCCGTGAGTTTACTCCACAAATAATACGTATTACACGCTTTTGGACTCTGAAAACTTTTGTTTGACTTGAAGAGTTACACCAAAATATTATACCATATGACATTATGGAATGAAAGTAGGCAAAGTATGCAAGCTTTTTCACTTTTATGTCGCCTATGTCTGCTAACACTCGAGTTGCAAATACAGATTTGTTAAGGCGTTTCTGCAGTTCTGTGGTGTGCTCCTCCCAACTGAATTTATTATCAAGTTGTAATCCCAGGAATTTAAGACTGTCAACCTCTTCTATCTGCTCTTCTTAATACTTTATGCATATGCTGGGTGGAAACCTCTCACAGGTTCTGAATTGCATGTAGTGAGTCTTTTCAAAGTTTAATGTCAATGAGTTGGCTTTAAACCATTTATTAATATCCATGAAAATATCATTAGCAGATCTTTCTAGAACTACACTCGACATACTATTTATTGCAATACTTGTGCCATCTGCAAACAAAACGAACTCTCCTTCTGGCAGCGTAACTGATGAGAGATCATTAATGTACACAAGAAAAAGCGATGGCCCTAAGATGGACCCTTGTGGGACACCACATGTAATTTCTTCCCATTCTGATGATGACTGATGACTTAATTCACTAGTCCCTTGCACTGACACCCTTTGTTTCCTGTTAGCGAGTTATGACTTGAACCATTTTGCAGCACTGCCCGTGACACCATAGAATTCTAATTTATTTAAAAGGATGTTGTGGTTTACACAATCGAATGCCTTTGACAAATCACAGAAAATACCTGCTGCTTGTAACTTGTTATTTAATGAATTAAGTACATTTTCACTGTAGGTGCAAATAGCCTTTTCGATATCAGAACCCTTCAGAAATCCAAACTGTGTTCTTGATCATATGTTATTTGTGGTGAGATGGTTGAGAAGCTGCCTGTACATTACTTTTTCTAAAATTTTTGAGAATGCTGGCAAAAGTGAAATCGGTCTGTAGTTTGATGGCATCTCTTTATCCCCTTTCTTGAATAGAGGCTTAACATCTGCATATTTTTGTCAGTCAGGAAATGTCCCAGTTTTAATTGACTGGTTACACAAGTAACTTAGAATTGTACTAAACTCACAGGAACATGCCTTAATTAACTTTGTTGATATTTCATCATAACCACTAGAATGCTTTGTTTTTAAAGATTTTATTATGGAAGTTATTTCTTTTGGTGAAGTGAGTGATATATTCATGTACCTGAAGCTATTTGTAAAGGCTACTTTCAGATATTCAAGGGAATTATTTACTGATCCTGACAATCCCATTCTATCAGTAGCAGATATAAAGTACTTGTTAAATAGATTTGCAACACTATGCCCATCGGTTACTAATGTGTCATCTACCCTTAGTGGTATTTGCTCCTGTTCCTTTCTGGTTCTACCAGTCTCCTCTTCCACTATATCCCATATTGTTTTTATTTTGTTCTCATAGTGTATTTGTTTAGATGTCTGAATTACTTTTTTTAATATTTTACAGTATTCCTTGTATTTAGCTAAATCATCAGCTTTGTAGCTATTCTTAGTCGACAGATACATTTTCCTTTTTGTCTTACAGGAAATCTTTATTCCTTGTGTGATCCATGGTTTTATTATAGACTTATGTTTAATTTGAGTAACTTTTAGAGGAAAACAGTTTTCAAACATGGTACTGACATTGTTCATGAATGTGTTATATTTTTCATTCATGTCATGAGCACTATAAACATCTTTCCAGTTCATATCTTTGAGCAGTTTTCTAAAACACTCAATTTTTGGTTGATTGAATACTCTCCTGTACTCAGATTTAGTAGTCTTGGTAATCTGCTTAGAATTTACATCTAAAACAAGGAGCTGCATGTCATGATCTGACAGTCCATTTATTACAGGTTTTATGATATCATATGATTTTGTTCCTTTGATTTGTCTATAAAAATGTTATCAATGGCTGTCCTTGAGGATTTAGTGATCCTAGTTGGAAAGTTAACAGTGTGAGTTAGATTGAAAGACAACATTACTAACTGCAGTAAATGTTTACTGGAAGATTGAATTAGAAATCACCAGCAATCAAAATTTCTTTGTTTCTTACTGTCAAATAACCCAAAAGAGCTTCTAGATGATTTAGGAATAGATTATAATTTCCTGCAGGTGCTCAGTAAATAGTTACTATTATATAGGATCTGTTATGGAACTCTACTTCTGTTGCACATGATTCTAGATGCTGCTCTAAACAGAATTTATTAATGTCAATGTTCTTGAATTTATGGCAGTTTTTAATAAATGTGGCAACTCCTCCTCCATCCATATCTACTTTGCAGAAGTAGGAAGCTAGCTTAAATCCTGGTATGTCTAACATATCTATACCAGTGGTCACTTGATGTTCAGAGAGGCAGATTATGTCAATTTGGTTAGATGAATTCATTTCATCGATACAAATGAGTAGTTCATCAACTTTATTTCTGAGTCCCGGAATGTTCTGGTGTAATAAAGATACCTGATACTGCATACTAATGGGATTATAACTGCTTTGGTGAAGATGAACTGGCAGTTTCTGATTACTTTCTGTTAAGCATTGTTTAAATGGCGGCTGTATGCTAAAATCTGACTCCTGTTCATCTGTTTTCTCAAACTGAGTGTGTCTGCCAATCTCTCTTAAAATTTGTTTTCTATCCCCCTTCCCTATACTAAAAAAGGCATCCCTCTAACACCTGTGACCACTGGTATTTTACCACTTGTGACAGTGTCCCCCCTTAAGTTTCCTGCAATCAAGCTAGACAGTTTTCCCTTCCCTTTCCTATTGAGGTTCTGCTGACGGAGTTACGCAGATCCAAGCGATTCCCAGAAGATCGCGTGTATAAATAAAATGAGTGGGTACAGTTCCCTCTGAAGACTCCACAGTAATTTTCGGTTCTGCTGATGTATTTGCTTTTGTGTTGTATGTATTGAAGTTTAGTTTATGCTGCTTTTTTTTAGAGCCATTTAATAGTGCACAGTCGCCTTTCAGTGGTTGCTGGGTAGTTGCATAACTTGCACAGCCATTTCACTTTTTACTGACATACTTTTGTATGTCTTTTTTTTCTTCTTACAGTGTGCTGGCGAGTTGGGCCTGCTGTTCCCAACCATTTCCGAGTGCGCAAATGGTACAGCTGGTAGCGAACTGATGAGGGCATACGGGAACACCACGAACGACCTGAGTCCTCCGCTGACAAGTGTCCCGACAGTCACACTGAATGGGGTGAGTCGAACGAAGTACAACACGGTCTGTTCCAGCATCGCTTTATGTGAAGAGAAAAGCGTTCCTTAAATCATCGTTGCTATTAACACCGGCGTTTAGTAAGGCTAATGAAGTTGCCCTTAACTCTTATTGTCTATTATGTTTTCCATAGTAATTTATCTATAACATACATTGCAACAATTCCTAAAATTGAGTGCATTGTCAAGATGTATATGTAACTGGGACCATGGTCATATCAATAGTAATAGGGCAATTTTTACGTTGTTGTGGTGAGTAGTGGATGTAACAAGGTGCATTTGCCTGACATGAATAAATGAAAAACATTAAAAAGATATCCTTCTTGATCACTTTATAAATGATCAAGAAGTAAAAATCTGCCTCAACATTGTAACTGCATTCATGGACAAAATACAGTCTAGTAAAATAGGATGCTTAACACCCTGTAATATGTTGTTCTCGGCTGTCATTTTAATACTTTGTCATAATTTACAGTCTGTCACTTGTTTTATGATAACTAGTAGCAATTTTGTCTTGGCATGTATTTGTGTTTTGATAGACATGCTCCTAGGTTAAACTGCTGCTTGAACTGAAGTTGAAAAGGTTAGGTACTTAGGAAATTCAGGAATAGGACTAGGTCTAATCACTACTCTTTCTTTATTGATACAATTCAGTGGCAGTTCTTTTTCATTTCTTTTTACAATTAGTTTTCCAGAGCCGTTTTACTTCCTGCATGCTTCTTCCCAGATGGCTCTACAATCTTCAGAAGAGACACGTCCGTACATGTTTGTCTGTCATGCTCTTCTCTCTGAACTAGTAGCGCTCATTGTAAGGATATTCTGGATGGTTTGCCATTCTGTAATTCGAGATCAAAGAACATAAAACACAACAGACTAGATGAAATGTTTCTATTTACTGCGAGAAGGTAGGACATCCTCAGTAATCAGTGTACATCTCTACTTGGCAAGTGTCATCTCATAAATCTTGGCAAGGCTGTATAGTTCTACTTGTGTAGACTGGTGGGTTCATCCCTTCCAGACGCACAAGCTGAGTTTCACCTACATACAGCTGCCACATGACTTTTGAGAGCACCATCAGAGAGAACTTGCGTTTTTGTTGTGTCTTACGAAAATGGAACAATAGAATTTAGAGCACAGTTATGCCATCAACTTTGTGTTAAACTTGGGGAATCCACATGTATAACATTTGAAAAGTTGCAACAGGTCTACAGGAAACATTCTTTATCAAGATTAAAAGTTTTTCACTGGCGCAAACCATTTTTGGAACGCAAAGCTCATGCTGATGATGTACTCAGGGAGACCTTCAACTTAAAAAAATCAACAAAAATGTCAAACATGTATGTGCTCTTGTGAGAGAGAGCCTCCAGGACAAACAGTCAACCAATTGTTTCGCAAAGAAGTCCTCAAAGGACTCAGGAAAAGAGTGACCCAAATGAGAGTGGACACTGCAGACAAGTGGATGCTGTATTATGATAATACCCCATGTCATAGGGCCAGTTCCATCACAGAATTTTTTCCTCAAAAGGCATTCCTGGTTTTCCACAGCCCCTCTATTCATCTTATCTGAGTACTTATGGCGTTTTTCTTTTCCCAAAACTGAAAAATATCTTAAAATGGTATCACTGTGGGACTCTGAAGGACATTCAAAATAATGTCACCGACATGTTAAACGCCATATGAGCTAAAGCCTTCCGGCACTGCTACCGAGCATGGCAATGATTGCACTGGTGTATAGCTGCCAAAGGCAACTAACTTGAAGGGACAATATTGTAACTAAAAAAAACCTTAAATCATTGGTAGATAAAAAATCAGTGTCATTACTCTTTTCACACACCTCGTAGTCTACACTTAGGTGCTTTTTCCATACACCCATCATGTGCAGAATTTTCCTTCAAGAGCTCAGGTCCAGTCATTGGTCCTATCATGAGCTTAATCTGTCCCCTGTTCAAATCCAGGACTATAGAAGCATGGCTTTGTCACCATTAGCGTCCCACATTTTTGTTTCTGGATCATGGTCCAATATTCTTCATGTTGTATCCTGATCCAGCTATGTAGTTTTGATTTTACCATTGCTATAGTGGTAGTTAGAATAGGTGCCAGTGCAATAAATGGAGTATGTCAGCTGTCTGGCCAGTCTAGCAGCTTGTCTATTGCCATTGATTCCTGAGTGACCAGGCACCCACAGTAGGTTTACCCTGCTACTTTTCTCTTGTCTCACAAGATCCTCATACCATTCTGCAATGATGTTTGATCTTTTTTCAGACGTTGACAATGACTTCAGAGCTGCTTGGCTGTCTGAATAATGCAGGTGCTATGATTCTTGTAGCGCCTACACAAATTCTCCTCCGTACATGCTCTCATAGTGAATATTCCTGCCTGGTATACTGTGGCTAGAAAGTCTGCTCTCTGGTCTAGGGTGTGTTCTGTATACTTGAGCCCCAGTGTCTTTGTCTGTTTTCATCCTGTCAGTAAACCAGACGGTCTTCTGTAAGGTGTAGTGGTTTCGTCATCCTCTGCTCCCTTCCTCCAATTGTTATATTGAAAGGTTTATTAAGGCAGCTGGAAGTTTCTGTATGATCAGCAGGAATTTCCCTGACCATTCCTTTATTTACCACACTCACTATACTGGAATAAGTTTCTGGATATCGTAAGAGGCTCCAGTTGTTGCCAGTTTATAGCTAAGCAGGTGAGTCTCTGCACTTTGTCAAGCTCCTTATCAGCCCTCTTCTGTTCTACTTTATTCCGCCATACTGTAGGCCCATAAATTATCATAGGTCTTACTACACTTGTGTATATCCAATACATGCTTCTGAGGTTTACACCACATTGTTTACCACAGGCCCTTCTAGTGCTCAGAAGAGTACTTTTTACCTTGCAACATATTTCTGATGTGAGGGATCAATGACGGTTTAGCATCCAGGGTTATCCCCAGATATTCCACTACTCTGTCTACTGCTACAGCCTCATTGAGGATCTGAGATTCCAGTATGTATGTTGTTTATGCTTTGACATAAATGATACTGCAACAGTTTTCTTGGGACTGACATTTAGATCCTGTTTTATGCACCAGTTTTCCACAATGTGTGCACAGTGTGCCACTGTTCTAAGAGTACTAGCAAATCTTCCAACTGTTACCATGACTAAGCCTTCTTGTATCCTTGGCAAAAGTAGCCTCAACTCTTTAATGAGTTTATTCACCACTGGGTTCCATAGCAGTGGGGACAGAACTGCTCTTTGCAGACATCCCCTGATGGTACTGATAAACATTTTTTCATTCATGATGCTGGCTCCTACCTTTCTTCTATGCAGCATGGTCTTAATCCATTTGTCATGTTCTTCAATGCTCCAACCATGGATTCTGAGGTTGTATCACTAAAAGACTCTTCGATATCTAGGAAGATGTAGAGAGCTGTTTCATGAAAGTGTGGAGCTTTTTTCACACTCACAAGAAGCTGGTGAAGTGCTGTTTCATGTGATTTGCCAAGTCAATGTGCATTTTAGTTTACATGCAGAGGAACCTCACTTAACCTCTTCTCCCCTAACCTGTTTTTCTAGTGTCTTTAGAAGAAAAGAGGACATACTGTTTGGTCTCATATCCTTAGCCTTGGTATGATCAGTGCTCTCTGAATCAGGAATTAGAACAACCCTCACTCTGCTCCAAGCATTAGGAATGGTTCATGTCACTAAGTTAACCCTAAATAGTCAACACAGGAAATTAATTAAACCCTCTCCTTCCTGTTACAGTACAGCTGGAAAGATTCCATCAGGGAGCGGTGACTTGCATCATTGAAAGGTTCCCAATTCCCACTGGAGTTTTTTGAGAATGACACTTTTCTGGCAGATTCGCAGTTTTCCCTTTGATTTTGTGCACACCACTGTCTCTAAGAGACTAACTCCTGTTCTGAGAGATCTGCCAGAGCGCACGAAGGAAGTGTGTCTCCAGGAGCACGTCCAGCATCTCACTCGCCATCCTCATGTTCTCACCGTCCTCCTTCCTGAGAGTAGCTCGTGGATTAGTCACCATTCTAGTGAGGATTTTAAGAAGTCTAGCGCAAATAGCTGTACCTTTCACTTCCCCGGAGAACACCTGCCAGGAAGACAAGCTTCTCTCGCTCGATCGCAAGATTTTATTTAGCGAGGGGCGACCGATATTTTATCTGTTGTCCTTTCTTCCTTTTAGTTAAACAGTCTTCTTACCTGCTTCCTTCACAATTCTTTATTGTTGTTCTACCAAGGTAGATCTTTGTTTCTGAACTTCTTGGTGATGGGCAGTTTCCTAAACGTGAAGTTGCAATGGCAGATGCCACTGCATCTGCCATTTCCTCAATCTCTGTCCCAGCAAACCTCGAAAGGCACAATGACACCGACTGACCACCGTGTCAACCTTGATCGATAGGTGTCAGTGGGTGTGGATATGGAGGGGCAGGTGGTCAGCACATTGCTCTCCTGGCCGTTCTCGGATTTGTGTCAGGAATTTTCTCAGTCTATTGGGTTTCTTATTGGAGTTTTGACCTCAGATAAGCATGAATTAAAGTCCTTCCCCTATGAGTCCTTGTGCATTTTCCTAGGATTCCTATAGACTATGGTCTGTTTAACACCCATTTCAACTTCAAACTTAATTTACATCTGATCTAAGGATTCACCTTTCGAGAAACACTGAACTGGACAACATCTTGAACATACAGAGAGATGTAAATGCTAATAATTTACAACAAATATTGTTAGTAATGGATCCAATTTGCTGCACCTATAATTTCTGAAGTTATAAAATATAGCTGTAATATTGTGTTAAAACAAAAATAATAAAGAAAAGCTTATTTGTAATGTATAGATTTGACATTTAACATGAAATGAATTTTTAAATGAACGTTTACAAACAATGTATTAATTTCAATTCAAAGTTCAGATAAGAAACAGAGAGAAAAAAATATTGTCCAACAATAACATGGTCACTATTTTATATTTATGAATGCATATTTAATGTTGCTCTTTGCTGCTTCCCTTCTGTCCTTCAGAAAATTCGTGAAGTCACCACATCTTTCATAAAAGTTCACTTTTATTTTAAGTTCCCTTTTCACTAAGGTCGTGGGCATCCAATTTATTTCTGATCACTGGTTCTTTGTCTTACTGAAGATTCTTTCAGCAAATGAGTCACTGGTAGGAATTGAAAATATGAATGATGTAAGCTTAAGCAATTGCAAATGGGTGAAGTCCACTATGGTCTGCTGCTTACAGAAACCTGCCAAAATCTGGTCTTCTGGTTTACATTTATCACGTCTAGCACAAGCATTCTGCAAAACACAGAACTTGTTGTATATCTGATTTTCATCCAGGTTGAGATTCAATTTGTTGTAACCTTCAAAACATGCTGTCATTGCAGATGAAACACTTCTTGTTCTTTAAACAAAAAACTTGCAAGCACGCTAAACACAGTGTTCTCAGAAAAGTCATAGTTTTAACACAAATGATCAATGTAATGTGACAGGAAAGATTATGCATCATTTTCAAAGGTATTTTCTCCGGGCTTTCATGGACTTTCTTTTCTAAGAATTTATTTTATGGGAGCCTTTATATTTTATGAAGTAGCAGCTTTTTCATGAGATGAGAAAACATTTTATTTTTTGAAGCACAGATCAAAAACTAACAAGAATAAACAACTCGTAACCAAGCCGACTACGGCAAAGATAAATATCTATCAGCTGCAGCTTTCACCCGCTGTTTTTTGCGCAGTGGATAAATGACGTCGCCACATCAACCCCCCTCCTTTTGAAACCGGGTGCACCAGGTATGTGGGGAAACTTGCACTTGATTTTCCTACCAGCTCTCGTGAAAACATCTGGTGCAGGAAATGGCTGCTCCTGTTCTGCACTTGCTGCTTCATTGTCCTCTTCTGAAACCGAGGGCTCGGCGAGACTATCTGCTGTTTCTTTGGCGTCCACGTTTGAGAGTAATTTTGCAGATAGAGGAAAGAGTGTACCCTCTTCGGTGTAAGCAGGTTTAAGCCGCTCAATTGAGACTGTCTCTTCTTTACCATCCTTATCGATTTTGAAGCTGTGGCTTCCTCTTGTGATTACCATGTATGGTCCAGAGTAAGGGAAAACGAGCGGCGGCCGCACCGTATCATCCCTAAGTCACACTTTGGACGTTGCTTGCAGGTCTTTATGTAAAAACACTCTCCGGCCTCCATGTCTGACAGGGTTAGTGGGTTTGATGTTTCTCATTCTAACGCTGAGTTGTCTCGCGAATTGCGTGCATATGTCAGGGGCGAACGGCTGTGTAGATGCTGGAACGATAAATTCTCCAGGAACCCTCAATTGCTCGCCATAAACCAATTCTGCGGAAGAGCACTGTAAGTCCTCCTTCACGGCCGTTCTCAATCCGAGTAGGACCAGCGGTAGTGCTTCAGGCCATCAAGTGGAACTACACATTAATGCAGCTTTGAGCGTGCGGTGTAGTCGTTCCACCATTCCATTAATAGATGGATGATAGCTTGTGGTGCGTAGACGGTTGCACCCGCACAGTAGTAAAAGTTCATTGAAAAGTTGGCTTTCAAACTGCCTTCCGCGATCTGCTGTTATGTTTTGCGGAACGCCAAACCTGGAGAACCATGAATGCAACAGTGCTTTTGCAACCGACTCCGCAGAAATGTCTTGTATTACAACTACTTCTGGCCACCTGGTGAAACGTTCAATGATTGTGAGCAAATAGCGTTGTTCTGAAGAGCATGATAGCGGGAACACAATGTCCACATGTATATGTGAAAATCTTGCAGATGGCGTCAGGAAGTCAGCAATAGGTGCAAAGACATGTCTGCTGATTTTATTACGCTGGTATGTTAGGCATGCACGCGCCCATGCACGACAATCTTTTTGTATTCCAGGCCACACTATTTTGGAGGAAACTAACTTGGCTGTAGCTCGTACTCCTGGATGTGATAGGTTATGTAGTGCATTATAAATCTCGCGACGATATTGTTCTGGTATGTAAGGTCGCTCCTTTCCTTTTGCTACATCACACCAAATTCCGTCTGGAACATTTGGGACAGACACACGTCTGAGCTGCAGCGCAGTTCTCTGTTACTCTATTAGACGGCGCAAGAAAGGATCTTCTCGTTGTTTAGACGCTAACTCGGTCCAACGAATTGAATTTAAACTGGCACAATTCCTAGACAGGCAATCTGCGACCAGGTTGCCTTTTCCTGAAATGTGATGCACCTCAGTTGTGAACTGTGCCATGTACTCGACTTGCCTGCACTCACGTGCTGAATTGAGCTGTGTGTCTCGTTGAAATATAGCTACTAACGGCTTGTGATGGGTAAAAATTGCAAAGTGCCTCCCTTCGACAGACGTGCGAAAATGCTTTATGGCTAAGTAAATAGCAAGCAACTCACGGTCAATAGCACTCCATTTTTGCTGCTGTCGAGTCAGATTTTTAGAGAAAAATGCGAGCGGCTGCCATCAACTTCTTGCTGTAGCGCTGCACCCACTGCTGTTTGGCTCGCATCAATCATGAGCGCTAAAGGAGCGCTCAATCTTGGATGTCCCAATAGTGTTGCCCGATAAAGGCATTTCTTTAAGTCATGGGAAGCTGCTTCAGCATCTGGACTCCATGGGATTTTACGATTTCCTGTTGTATTTTTACCTGTAAGTAACGTTGTGAGTGGCTCTTGGGCGGCAGCTAATTTAGGTAAGTGACGTCTGTAATAGTTGAGCATGCCTAAAAATCTGCGAAGTCCTTTGTAAGTTGTGGGAAAGGGCATCTGTTGTACTGCTTAAACCCCCTCAGGCAAAGGTGACAGGCCTGCTGCTGAAACCGAATATCCCAGGAACTTAACCTCGCGTTTTCCAAACGTGCACTTTGTTTCGTTAATAATTATGCCATACTCTTCGTTAATAATTATGCCATACTCTGTCAAACGGCGGAAAAGCTGCCGCAGATGTTCGACATGCTGATATACAGAACCAGAGAATACTAAAATGTCGTCCATATAACAAAATACGAATGGTAATTCTCGAAGCACCTCATGCACGAATCTTTGCCATGTTTGGGCAGCGTTTCTGAGGCCAAATGGCATAAAATTGTACTCAAACAAACCGAATGGTGTGATAACTGCTGTTTTTTTTTAATGTCAGATGGAGCAATGTGAATCTGGGAAAATGCTTTGGCGCAATCAATCACACTAAGTATTTTGGCATTGCTAATCGTACTGTTAAAATCAGTCACATTGGGTACTGGGTAGAGGACGGGAATCGTGCGGGCATTGAGCGTTCTGTAGTCTCCACATACTCTGCATGAATTGTCCTTTTTACTGACCATGTGAACTGGAGATGCCCATGAACTATCAGACCTACTTACAATACCTGTTTTTAGAAGTCTGTGGAACTCAGCTCGCGCCGCGAGCAGCTTCTCTGGAGGCAGACGCCGCGGGCGGAAGGCAACGGGTTGACCTCGTGTCGTGCTGATGTGGTGTTGAGTATTGTGTCTGCATTACCTGGTTGCGTTGACGGGTTCGGTAAGTTCGGGAAAGTCTTGAAGCAGTTTACGAAAAAGTGATTCCTCCGACAGTGCTCTGATATTGCCTACAATATACGAATAGTTAAGACTGTCGGGTGTCTTCTTGCGTGACGCACACGTGTGCGCCCCGCTTAGTTGCGGGTGCGAAATCGTATCAGAATATCCCGACGCGGATGACGCGGTAGAGGAGCCGGAAATCTTCGTGCGGAAAGACACGGGCACATCGCAATGCACTTGAACCGACGCGGAAGACGCAGTAGGCAATATCCTTTCTGTGGGAACTGTCACCAAACGACGGTTAACCAGGTCGGGCATAAGTCGGTAGCTCCGTAAAAAGTCCGCTCCAATTATAGAACTCGGCACATCAGCAACCACAAAATTCCATTTTGGATGGAAGTTAGAATTCAGATGTAATGCCAACTGTTTCTCACCATAGGTAGATATTCTGGAATTGTTTGCCGCATTCAGCACATGTTGCGTTGTTGTCGTGAGTATATCACCTCTCTTTCTTGGATAAACACTGACGTCTGAACCTGTGTCAATCAGAAACTTCTCACCTGAAGAGAGGTCCAGCACGAACAATCGGTGTGATTGGTTGACTGCAGATACTGTGGCGTTTTCACCTATGACTCGGGCGCTTATGTTGTTGTTGACGAACGTTAGCGCCCTTTAACGCCCGCCTTTTAAGTTTGGGTAGCTGCAGGGTCGAATACATTGACGGGCAGTGTTACCGAAGCGTCTGTGGTAGCAGCACCATTGATCTGTCGAATCCTGTTGGATAGCATTTCTTCCTCTTTTCCAACTGCGACTTCGTAGCTGGTGGTGGTGTGAAGTTACTTGCACGTTGAGTTTTGCCACTTGTGCTGCCAGTTGCTGTATGGTGGGCTCGGTCGATGAGCACTGCTGTTGGGAAGTATTATTGCATGTTCCTGGCGCACTGGAGTTATATTCCATCACACTACACGTTCTTGGGCCTCTATCCTGGCTGTAGTTGAATTCAGAACACGCAGAAACTTCGGTTAAGGTGTTTGCGATGGTGTCTGCCTTTTTTGCTAAGACTTGCAATGGTAAGTCTGTTTCTCCTGCAGTGACGGCACGGATGTTGGCAGGAAGTTTACGAAGCCATATTAGACGTAAAGACTCTTCAGGTAGGAGTTCCGGGCCGGCTAATGTACGTAATGCTTTGAGTACTTGTGACGGAGTCTTGTCGCCCAAATCTTCGTATGCGAAAATGTTTTGTAGTCGCAAATCTGGTGACAACGTATAATGCTGTATGAGAGCTTCCTTTAGCACAAAGTAATTTTGTTGCGACAAGGTTTCTTCTACTTGCTCTATCACTTCTAAATTTAGATGTGAAACCACTATATTAAATTTGTCAATGTTGTTAGACACCCCACGCTGCCGAAATATGCATTCAGCCTGCGTAAAGCAAAGCTGGGGGCGCGTCGGCCAGAACGCGGAAAGCTTAACATTTCCGTGTCGCGCATAGGTGACCCATCTTTTGCGTTAACATCTGTCGTTCCATTTTGTGGCGAATCAAAGGGCGTGGACCGCGATCCTTGGTCGAACAGGCTGTAGTCTTCAATCTTGATTTCACTGCCCCATGCTTTTGTCTCTGAATTCATTATTCTCGTCGGTATATATATTTTCTTTATGCTTCTGCTACGATTTTTCGGGGTCACCACTATGGGAGCCTTTATATTTTATGAAGTAACAGCTTTTTCATGAGATGAGAAAACATTTTATTTTTTAAGCACAGATCAAAAACTAACAAGAATAAACAACTCGTAACCAAGCCGACTACGGCAAAGATAAATATCTATCAGCTGCAGCATTCACCCGCTGTTTTTTGCGCAGTGGATAAATGACGTCGCCACAATTTTGTTTCCTGCTCTCTAGCTTGCAAGTATATTGCAGAAAGCAAAAAGTTCCCTTATTCTGTCCAACACAATGAAAGTAACTGAGTTGATTTACAGTTTTCTAACAGCAGTTTCAAACAAGGGCAACGTGTGCTGCAGAAAACAAAATGTAATTCAGGAATTGGATTTTCAGTTTCTTCAGCATCGTGCTCCCCATTTGATGTCACAAATAGCCAAATCAATCTTCAAGAATCCTTCTTGCATATACAGGTCAGTCAATTGCAGGAAGTAGCAACAGCCAGCTTGTATGGACATTTTGTAATACTTACTTAAATTCCACTTCCACAAACTCTGGAAATTCTCTCAGTGAATGAACATTTGATGCAGAAGAGCCAACTCACTGTAGATTTTGAGAACTAAAGCCTATACATCATAATGATGTGTGTTAAGATCATGTTTTATAGTAGTATTTATGACCTAGCAGTTGCAATTAACCATCAAAATGGATGGATTTCCATTTTTCAGTAAGACAAAAACTGAACTGGTTTTGCCGTAGTTTTCTGATGCAATGTCAGCACTGTATGCACTTACATACTCAGATGAAAGCCATTATGTATTGCAATGTTCAGAATTGCATGGAAAATATCTCCACATTTCTTTGGCATCTCCATAAAAATTTAGCAATCTCTGACATATCTTGTTGTTAACATCAAACTACTGAAATGTGCAAGGAAAAGCTTTTGTATTTCCTCAGTCTGAAGTTTTTTAAGACACAGAAAAATAGGCTTTATGAAGATCGCCTATGACTACATCTTGAATGTGTGGGACAGGTACGTTTTCTGAGATAGCCATTGCCTAAGTTCTTCCACACAAAATTTCAAGTGGAATATTACTGTCTGGAAACAAGAAATCATACAATTTCATTTGACACAGCAATGAGACTTGTACCTAAGGTCATGCTTTACAATGTGGTAACCAGGTGCAACTTCAGAATGTGTTACACCATCTTCTTCACACGTATGTTTCTTCCGAAGAAAGTCGTGACTGTTGTATTTTTATGATTCTTCTGTTGTGCCAGGATGAATTCTGTGTTTTCTGAGGACTATCTTATCTTTCTTCAAATTTTATCTAAAACATGGAGGGGCAAATGAAACACTTTATTGTGAAGTCATTTGCTTTCATCAACGACATGGGAAAATCTTTGTTTTCTAACCTGTCTTTGTTCAAAGCCATATGTCTTTTAACTTTCTTCTGCAGAACAGATGAAGTTGATGAACTGTCTTCATCATTAGAGAAAAGATGAAATATCTTTTTCAAATGTCAATCCTTCCTAATCCTAAAATGTTCTAACTGGATGGAATATCCCTAATTTTACATGCAAATGTGTATTTTGAATCATCTATAGGGATTTTTTCCCCCATGATTCGCAAAATCCGTACAAGGTAGGATAAAAGTGTGTCACAAGACCCTTTACCCAGGATCCTGGACAGTACTTTAAATTATAGGGCAATGCTGCTCAACACTAGGTGGGTAGCAATGCTACTGTGGCCAGATGATGATGTCTACATTGACGCACACCACCCATTAGAGGAGACCCAAAAGTTATGTCAATTGTTTCTTCCCTTCTTCTGTTCCTGAAGATTTCCCAATTATTCTCTAATAGAAACTCAAGTAGGTGCTCAGCTCTTGGCATCACTGCTTACCCACACCAGGTTGTGGCCACTGACATCAGAACCAAACAACTGTCATTCATTCTGTTTGAGCAGCTGTCTACCAGTCTCCTCACTTCCTGGAAGGGAGTTCTGTCCTTGTGAGGAATGTAAGCTGAGGCCAATATGATTTGCCTCATACTTTCTTCCTCACATTGTTTCATCCTGATGGTCACCAAATCCCTGGAGCAAAGCCTTCCACTGATATGAATGAAATTCCATTTTTGATATAAATGCATGTTCTAGGGTTTCTTAAGCTTTCTAGCATAAATCAACTTACTCTAGTTTCTCCAAGGCCTGAAATGTCACCTTTATATAGAAAGGGTTTCTTGATTAGAGCCATGTCCACCTCCTGTCTTCTCAGATGACAACACCAAGTGGCAGCTGCCCCTTTACTGTGTTGCACGTTTATCTGCAACACCAGCAGTGTCAAACTTGCCACCATAGTTGCTTCCGAGGTCTCTGATTATCCTGACAGCAACCTGTGAGAATCCTAGGTACAATTTCAGGTCCTGTTCTCACATTGTCACCAGGGATTATTAGCTGACTTCCACCACAAGCATTGGCCATCCGATATAACCGTTCACACAATTACCGTGCGGTCCTTGTTGAGACCTTTTGGTTCTACACCAGTACTTCCTCAAGTGGAGTCCTGAAGAGCTCAGCTGCTGTCTTTACCAGCAACATGTGCCTCCTGTCATGGAGATATCTTAGGCACCATCTCCTTAAGTAGATCCATTGTTTTCATCCTCTCGCCAACCAAGATATGGGGACTTTTGTCCAGACAGATTGACCTGAATTTGGGTTCTGGACTTGTGTACCCACCAACTGTCCCAGAGACATCCACCTGAAAAAGCTCCATCTGCTGTGAGGTGATGCTGACCAGTGAATGTCTCTATTGGATAACCAACCTCCAGAAAACTGAGACTGCAGTAGTATAGGAGTGTTTTCATATTTCTCTAAGAAATGGAATTATTAGACTCCTCCCCTGTTCACTTTTTTCCCCTCATAGAGGCAGTAGGGGTCTGATTACCTCCTTCACTCTGAGGAAGTCTTTTTTTGGAGCTCCTAGTTTCAAGACATTTTAATTCCCTCTATTTACGTTAGGTATCTATTATTTAATTTCCTTTTCTGTTTGTTCTTTAAGAAATTCCTCCTCTGACACCCAGACAAGGATCTGATCCAGACCTGGTCCAAATTCTCAGTGACCGCTTCCACTTCTTTGACTGGTATGTCACCTGATCCATTTGCAGAAACAACTTCCATCATAGGTTTCAGCCCCAGTGTCTGTATGTTTGAGGCCTCATTTTTTGTTGTGTTTTGTTTCATGTTATCCATTATGGTCCTATGAGACTTGGGGATTTATTTGTTCGACACCACAGAATCTGACACACTGCCAGCCTAATTACACAGGGAAGTCACCAAGCATCGCTGAGGTTCCATTAATGATACATCTTCCCACACACCACGCACTCTAAATATGCATTGCATCACACCTTGGGTTTTCTATCTAGGGAATTGGGGAATGCTATGGGAGTGGACATGGGAAAGATTGTGGAGAAGGGGGGAGGGGTATTTTGGGGCACTCTCATCCAGTTCATCTGCTGAGGCTCATCCAGGAAACACTGGCAGTAGCTGTGGTAGCACAGGTCTAAACTTCAGCTTCTTGCAAACATGCAAGCCTCTGTGCATGCACAGTCGTGCTTCTACAGGATAATGTCTCTAGAGAGGGAGTAACGGATAGTGTGAGTCACTTCTCCATCTAGTATTATATTTGAGAATGTTTCTGTTATGCTCTACTTGTGATTTCCTGTTGACAAAAAATTCACAGTAGAGTATATGTACTGTGATACTATTGCCAATATGCCAAACTGTTTGTATACTTCAAGAAGAAAGAGTAACCTGTTCAAGATTTAACGAATAACCAAAATTTTTAAGCGTCATTTTGTAGAATTGGGTGTACTGCTGGTGGCTCACACCTTCTCAGCACATTTCAATGTTGTAACTCAGTGTCTTCATCATGTGTTTCCTGAAATTGGTCACTTTGCTGAGCCGCCCACTGTCACTGCTTCTTGTTGTGGTATCCATTGTGAGGCATTCCCCATTCTGTCTGCGATGATGCTGTGAATGTGAATGCAATATGTCTTAAATTGGTGAAAGCACCACAATACTGGACATAGGGTGTAAGGAACACCAGAGGTACCAGGATATGACAGGCCACTAAATCAGCAATAGCAGAACAATGCCTGGAACTTTAATGCACCATGAAGTATGACAAAACCAAGATCCTGGCTCAAACCCTCAGATTCTGGGATAGTGTCATCATGAATCTATTGAAATAAAGATGGTAGAGAACCTGATCAAACTGGGAAGTAAGATACCAGCTCAGTACAGCACAGGATCCATCTTTGGAACTACTGCAGGAACACCGGGAAAAGTTACCTGGTCCGGTAATGAACCTCAGATGACTGGTGGCATAATTAGCGGTATCATACCTCATACAGAGCACCAGGTGGCAATTATCTCCTTGGGGGACAAACATAAAGGTAACTGAAAAAATAGAAAACAACTTCAATGACCTGAAAGCTCACACATTGCACAACTTGGGATCACACGTAATATGGAACACTTGACAGTGGCTATCACCACATGAAATTACTGCAGTATGTGCAGGCATAATATGCAGCCTGATGATGCAGGGAGCACATCTCGCAAGTGTGTACTGAATTCAGAACACCAGGAGGGTGATATGGCCATGAGAGATAGCTGCTGTGGTCATAACAGCACAAGAAATGTCTACAGCTACAGGGTAATGCTAGAAATGTGCCTGCTGGATTCAGACCCAATACAGAATGCCACGGGATGGCTGCCACTATGGAAGATAACCGCAGCAGTTGCAGTCGGAATATGGAATGCCTCGAGGTTGATACCACTGAAAGAAACAGCCACAGTGAGTGTGGACGGCACAGTAAACACCAAGCACTGCCTGGGCATAAATATGGGACCCAGCCACCAAATTGATCAGTCTCAGGAAACATCTAATGATGATACCACGATATGACATCAAAATATCATGTTGGGAAGACGCAGGCCACCAGTAGTAAACCCAGTTAAAATTTTAAGTTTCTGAAAATGGTATAAGTTTAAATAAACTGAACTTAGGACTTACTCTGGAATGTGGCCTCGCACTTGTCGCCCTGCAGGTCCCTTATCCAGGCGCTCCAGCATGTCCGTGTCTTCTGGAGACAATTTAAAGTCGAACACCTGCAAGTTACAGAAAACGTTCATCCAACTCGCTAAGTACTATTCAGCATAATAGATATGCAGTTTTTAGGGAATACTGTGCTCGGGTACTCTCAGAACCCAGAGCTCCTATGTGGATGACAGCTCAATTCTCATACACTGATGATCAAAACATTTAAAAGCCCATTGGTCCACTTCTGGAATGCAATTCAGCAGCGATTCTGCATGTCACAGATTCAACAAGTACTTGATAAGTTTCTAAAAGTTTGCGACAGCAGATGCCTATGCACAGAACACACACTTTCCATAATTTAAGGGCAGTTAATTTGTGGGTGTGGGGCTGGCACCAATAGCATCTCCATAGGGTTTCATCAGATTCAGAAAATCCAAATTTGATGGCCAAGACATCATCTTGAGTTCACTATCATGCTCCTAAAACCATTGAAGCACAATTCTGGCCTTGTGACATGGACAGATATCCTGCTGGAAGATGCCATCGCTGTTGAGCAAGACATCACGCATAAGGGGTTTCAATTGGTCCCTAACAATGCTCACATAGTCCACAGCTGTCATGGTGATTTTGATTACTAATGCAGGTCCTGGGATCCCACAGAAGCCCAGGTGAAAGTCCCCCATAACACAATAGTGCTCCCACTGGCCTGTGTCCGTGGTGCATGTTCCAAGCAGTTCTTTGACTGGACACCACCATCGACCTGCTTTAACAAAAGACGGGATTTATCTGACCAAGTGACTCGATTCCACTGATCCGCAGCCCAATCTCAATGATGCCGTGCCCTCTGTAATCATAACTGATGATGTCGTTGGGTCAACATGGGAACACTTATGGGTCCTCTGCTGCCAGATACCATGTTCAATATTGTGCACTGAACAGTGTTCTCCGAAACACTTGTGCTCTGCTAGCACTATACTCTGTCATTAGGTCTGCAGCGGATTGCCATCTGTCCTGCTTTAGAGAGCGGGCAGGTCTCCAATCCCTATGTTCTGTGACGAGGTACAGATGTGCAACTTCTTGTCACCTACTCGTGGTTTCAGCATTCTTCATCCGCTTTCCACAGATGCTCACGACAGTAGCACATGAACAGCCGACAAGCTTCACCATTTCTGAGATGCTTGCTCCCAGAAACTGGGCCACAACAATCTGGCTTTTGTCAAACCTGCTTCAGTCGGTGGATTCCCGCATTTGGCCCACTTACTCCTGATCCTTATAATGATTTCCCATTTGTCTCTGGTCCTCTTACCATATCACGTGCCCTCACCACCACCTGGTGGCATACAAGCTTGCGGTGGGCAGTGCTCATAACGTTTTGACTCATCAGTCTACAGAGCACAATGACAACTGAGAATCTCACGTTGCTGTCACTGCTGTACTCTTCAGACTGGACACTGGTTTGACGCAGCTGTCAATGCTAGTCTAACCCCTCCATCTTTGCGTAATGACTGCAGCCTATATGCACTTGAGCCTGCTTACTGTAGTGAGTCCTTGGTCTCCCTCTACAATTTTTACTTAACGCACTTTCGTTTTCAGACTGACAATTTCTTGACTCCTCAGGATTCATCCTGTCAACTAATCCCTTCTTGTAGGCAAGTTGCGACACAAATATCTTTATGCCCAATTTCATTTAGTATGTCCTCATTAGACGTTCGATGCACCCATCTAATCTTCAGCCTTCTACTGTATTGCCCCATTTAAAAAGCTTGTGTTCTCTTATTGTTCAACTGCTTATCACAATGTTCCACTTTGTACAAAGCTACTTGAGACAAATACCTTTGCAAGAAACAGATGGACTATTTTTTGTAACACAAGTGGGTGCATGATGTACTCTGTACACTTTTAAAGAATAGCTGTCTTTATGATACCCAAGTAAACACTTAGGAGAAAAATTCACAGTTTAATCTTATTTCAACTAAACAATAATAAAATAAACTTTCATTACTTCACTCTGTTGCCGCATACGAGAGTCACCCCATACCAATGATCCATTCAAAGCATTAATCAGTGTAGTTTCATCAGATCCCTGCCAATTGCTTATTTGATTACTAATTACCTCATAGATAACTACCTCATAGTGGGATTATGCTGATACTTCAGAATCTGGATCTTTTTCGTTAATGCTGCTCACTTGTAAGTATGACAACAGAACTTATCACTACATTAGCTGAAGCCATGATGACAAAATAGGTACGGGCTCACAGTTGTAAAACAACAGTAAAATGATACAAGACAATTTTATTTGTGATTGGTGCACTTTAATGTAAGCTCATCCACCCGATGGTTAAATTTACATTTTCTGTCAGTAAATTCTTGATTTTCTTGCTATCATCAGTCTACATTTTATATTCTGTATCAATTATTATACTAGGTACATTATCAACTGCTGTTATTATAGTCAGTCTATCTTAATCAGTAAATTCGTTTTATAGTCAAATAATTGTGCTTCCAACTTTCATGCTAGTTTCTTGTAAATCAGTGTGTAGCCAATACGCTTTAACTAACAATTCTATACAACTGAATTATATAAGATAAGTAAAATGAATGAATCCCCATGTTGTAGTAGAGATTGGTCCAGTAGTCTATTTCCCCATAGTAAATAGAGATTAAGCACATCATTGATTGTAATTAACTCAAATTGACACTCAACAAGATCACATACTTAATACATGAGTTACACATCATGTATATTACTGAGTGGTTGTGTTTGTGTGTATTTATTAGAGGAACAACAAATAGGTTACATATATGACCGTTTATTTCAACTGACATTACCTAGATTGCTTCTATTTAGAGCATTGCCATGTAAACTTACTGGAATTGATTATTTTAGACCTTGGTCATAGCCTTCGATGAGACTCCGACATAGAAATTATTTCAGTAACGTTAACTTATACTTTTATTGGAATGAACAGTTTTTTAAATGGAATAGTTTGCATTTTACACTATTGACTACCTTGTATCAACTGAGTTTCACACTATTTTTTTGGTCCCTTATCATTTCTTTCGTGGTGTTAGGAACGAAGTTGTCTAAGTAAATTATGCCACTTTTGCCTCAGTACGACGACAGTACAGAATTTTGCAAATGTTCCTCTAGTCTACCTTGCCCACCATTAACTACTGATAAACAATGAAGTTTACCTAACATATGTCTGATTGGCAATGTGTATGTCCTCCTTTTTATAGTTCATTATTTTAAAAAATAAAAAAAATAATAGTAATTTACAATGATCCACGCCTATATTATTATCCATTAGAATAATGGCTTGCCGTTTAAGCTTTTATATACTCCCGTTTTTTAATATCTGATATTAACCTATAATAACATGATTGTGCATACACAGCTTCATTTGTATTTAGTGATACCACATAAATGGCTAATGTCCAGAGTGACGGGATTTTAAAGGAAATGACCAAAAATGTAATTAGTTTCATTAAAATTATCCATTATGTAATATGGTTGTAATAGAATTGTTTTGCATAATAACTCTTAAATTACTGTTGTTGCATTGGTTGTTTATGTATGATATGTTGTATTTAGGGGCTGAAGATGATGATGTAACAACATCGAAACTAGCTGCCAATAAAACCAACACGTTAATACAGCTGGAGGAATTATGTCATTTTTTAACATATATTATACCAGCTGATGTCCCAAGTCGTCCGTTTTAATTATGGATAGATGAAGATATGTGTCATATTGGCTCAAATGTCAGTTATGTTGTCAAAGTGTTGGCCCTTCGTGTGAATTTCTACTTTTCAACATTCTGTCCTAGGTTCATATTGATAACACTGAGTCTTGTCAACTGTAAAGATTTTTTCCAGGAAAGAGATGTCCACATTTTGCATTTCAGTCAAGTTTCAGAAGGTATCCTCAGGTCATTGTTTTCGATCAGGAATCAAGCTACAGGAGAAACTTTGCACACATTTGTATCTACTCCAAAATATTCTGCATAATAATGTCTTGAAGACTTGATTTAGAGGTGTTGCTCCATTGCAATTTGTGACACAACACTGCGGCACTATGTCTCCATGTCCACTACTTAAACTGTCTTCTCACAACTGGTGGTTGAATGCGCTTCTGTTGTTTACAGTTGTTAGTGGAATATGTCACTGTAGGTAATGCACTGGCGTCACTTGTATGCCAGAAATGAAGCTGGTTGGGAAAAAAAGACCAACTAGCTTTGTGAGCAACCTCTTTTGTAGACTGATTGCATTTCCCCAGTATTCTACCAGTAAACAGAAGTCGGCCATCTGCTTTACCTATGACTGAATCTATGTCACATTCTATTCCATATCCCTAAACATTTTTAACCCAGGTATTTGCATTAGTTTACTGATTCCACTTGTGACTCACTAATATTACAGTCATTGGATACCACATTTTTACGTTTAGAGAAGTGCGTGATTTAAATTTACGGGCATTTAAAGCAAGTAGCCAATCTTTGTGCCATTTTGAAATCTTATCGAGTTTTGAATTAATGTTTATGAAGCTTTTTCCATACAGTGCTTCCATATAGATAATAACATCACCTGTGAAAAGCCTGAGGCTAGGAGAGACTGTCATATCTTGATGATTCTGTAACCTGGAACACACGATGTTTTACAGTTGATGTTTCAATGTAGAGACTGATCTTAAAATCTCATGAAGGAATGGGCACTAGAGACTGCCATTAGCAACTTCCAGCATTTTATACTGTTTTTGTTATTGTGAGACATGAGGTTCTGTTCTATGCTGAATTTTTAAATACGATGAGTTCTACATATTTGAGTGTCACTTAACGTATTAAGATATCTGAAGGGTACTGTTAGTTCCTCAATTACAGAGTTTCAAGATGAGTAGAGTTATGTATATTTTTAATACTAGTTACATAATGTGTGGTCGGTTAAGCTATGCTTCATAAGCCATGCAGCATCTTGTATCTTGAAACAAAAGAACATCTTCTACCATGAGACATACAATATTTGCAACTGAACTGAGTTTCTCTGTCTTGAAAATATAAATTTGTATTAGCTGCCAATGGCTTCCATTTCAAAATATTTTCAATGTGTAACTGCTTTTTGATAATACTACTTCTTAATTTGACCTCACTTGCTAATTATTGGTGTCTATTGGAGCAATAACATAACACAGAGACTATTACATACCTTACTGACAAGATTTTCTCAATTGCAACCATTTTGAATTGCAATCGAATATTTGTTCATAGGCACATGATCATGTTGTACCTTGGATTGTTTTTCACATTTGGAAAAAATCTTAGTTTTCTAGAGTACTTTTTGCAATTTAAGAAAATACTGTACCACACTTATAGTGAATGCAGTCATTTCTAAATAGAATAACAAAATATATTAAACTTCTAACAATGGAAAATCCACGACAGAATGACAGCATTATGAAAAGGATAGACTACTGCTCACAATAAATGGAGACATTGAGTCGCAGACATCTACATGTACATCTACATCGATACTCTGCAAACCACCATGAAGCACACAGCAGAGGGTACGTCCCTCTCTAACAGTTATTAGGGTTTCTTCCTGTCCCATTCACGTATGTACCGTGGGAAGAATCACTGTTTGAATACCTGTGTGCATGCTGTTATTATTCCCGTCTTACCCTTGTTATCTTTATGTGAGCGATATGTAGGGGGTTGTAGTGTATTCCAAATGTAATCATTGAAAACTGGTTCTTGGAACTTTTGAAGCAGATTTTCTCACAATTGTTTACATATATCTTCAAGAGTCTGCCAGTTCAGATTCTTCAGTATCTCTGTGACACTCTCCCACAGATCAAACAAACCTGTGACCATTTGTGCTGCCCTTCTCTTCATACGTTCAGTATCCCCTGTTAGTCCTATCTATTACACATCGCACACATTCGAGAAATATTCTAGAATGGATTGCACAAGTAAATTGTAAACAGTCTCATTTGTAGACTGACTGCACTTCCCAGTTTGCTATCAGTAAACCAAACTCTACCACTTGCTTTACCAACAACTTAGCCTATTCGGTCATTCTATTTCATATCCTTACAAAGTGTTACACCCAGGTATTTATGTGAATTGGCCAAATCCAACTGTAATTCACTGATTTTATGGTCATAGGATACTAAGTTGTTTTTTTTTTTCATTTTGTGAAGTGCACAATTTTACATTTTTGCACATTTAAAACAAGTAGCAAATCTGTGCACCATTTTGAAATTTTATCAGGATCTGACTGAATATTTATGTATCTCCTTTCAGACAGCACTTCATTATAAATAACTGCATCATATGTGAAAAGCCTGATTTTACTATTAATTATTGTCTGCAAGGTCATGAACATGCAACGTGAACAGCAAGGGTCCCAACACACTTCTCTGGGGAACACCCAAAGTTACTTCTGCATCTGATGATGATTCTCCATCCAAGATAACTTGCTGTCTCCTCCATACCAAAAATTCCTCAGTCTACTCACAAATTTCAGCCGATACCCCATATGATTGTACTTTTAACAGTAAGCATAAGCATGGTACTGCATCAAATGCTTTTCGGAAATCAGAAAATACAGCATCTACTTAACTGCCATGATCCGAAACTTTCGATACATCATGAGAAAAGTGTGACTCGGGTTTCACATGATTGATGTTTTTGGACTCCATGCTATCTGGCATGGAGGAGGTCATTTTGTTCAAGATATCTCTTTATTTTGGTCTCAAAATATGTTCTAATATTCGACAACAAATCAATGGTGAGGATATTGGAAGATAATTTTGTGGATCACTTCTACTACCCATCTTTTAGACGGATATAACCTGTGCTTTTTTCCAAGAACTGGGCACACTTTTTTGTTCGAGGGATCTATGATTGAATATAGTTACAAGAGGGGCTAACTCAGCTGCAGATTCAGTGTAGAGTCTGATAGGGATTCCATCGGGCCCTAGAGCTTTGTTCATTTTTATCAATTTCAGCTGTTTCTCAACACCACTGACACTAATTCTTATTTCACTCATATTTTCAGTAGCACAGGGATTAAATTGCATCAACACAAAAAGACTGTTAAACAAGTAAGCTTTCAGCAAAAAAGCCTCTTCTGAATTAGACAACATACACATACAAGCATGACTACTGCCTTCAGCTGCCGAGGCAGCAAACTTCTCTTACAGGACTGGCTTGAGGTTAAGTCTGAAAAGTGTTCCAAAGCACAATTCTCTCTCCTATCAGACATATTGTCTGTCAAGTTATTGACAGACAACATAAGCAGTAAGGCTGTCGACACACTTTCCTGTTGTACAAGTGAAGTCTAATTGTGGAACTGTGGTTTGTTCATCTCATGACACACATGTGCAATCCATCTGGTTTGAGTATAGCAGACATAATTTATAATACACTTGCAATGATTTTTACACTACTAAATAATAGTACTAAAATAAATATGGCACTATAATGATATTTCTTGGGCTATATAACACAGTGCATTCAGCTTAAATTTACAGTTCGTCCTACACAATTCATCCACTGAGTAATAACATTTCAGTGTCAGTGCCTCATACAGCTTTCTTTTAAGGGGACCTAAATTCATCTACGTTAACTTGTTTCCTTTTAATTTTTGTAAATTTTCATTCCCACCTACTTTGGTCCCTGGACATACAGTTTGAGGTTGTGGGTGGGAAGCATAAGTTTTTCTTTGTTTCTTGTATCATGTGAATGAACAAAATGATTTCCCTCAAATAATTCATATCTGGTGTATTTCTACACCATTGAAGATAAAATCATCTTTGTTGCTGGGTCACATCATGTTCGTCTTCAATTTGTTCACGTGGGATTGACATTTTGACACCTCTGCTGGGATCTTCTCTTAGCATCTTCTGATATTTCTGGTTTGACAACCAGCTATGTTGGGTTCAAATGTCAACTGTGTATGAAGAAATAGGAGAGGAACCGGATGAAGTCCAGCAACCTGGAAGATTTACCTTCACTGAAGTAGAAGTAACTTGACTTGTGCAACAGTAATATGTGTTGAGACCCTTAAAGTTCAGTTGCCAGGTGGGCAATATTAAAAGTAACCTCAGACTTTCTACAGTTGTCGCATTCAGCTGTAACAAAGCTCTGCCTAAAAAAAGTATCACAAATATCCATACAGACCTTGGTAGAGTCTCAAACTGATGAAAATATTGGTGACTTACTTTAAATGTACAGAAATGTAAAACGATGCTCTTCACAAAAGCCAGAAAAGTTACGTCCTCTGAGTGCACCATCAGTGAGTCACAATTGGAATCAGCCAACTTACACACATACCCACATTTAACAGTTTGTGAGGATATGAAATTAAGCGATGTCATAGTCTCTGTCATAGGCAAAGCATGTGGCAGACATCAGTTTATTGGTAGGATACTGGGAAAATCAACCAACAAAGGAGACTGCTTACAAAACACACACTCTTCCTGTGTTAGAATCTTACTTAAATGTGTGGAATCCATAACAAATGGTCTAAAAGGAGATATACAGTATGTACAAAGAAGAGCTGTACAATTCCTATGGGTTTGTTTGACTGATAGAAATTCTGAAAAACCTGACTTGATAGACTGTTGAGGTTAGACACCTACTAGCGTGCAGAGCCTGATTACCAAGTCATTAGAGTCAATTTTAAAGGGACTGTAAAGGCTCACCTATGATGAACATTTGTAGATAATTTTCTCCTTATATAGGTAACTAAGGATAGGAGAATATATTAAAGAATACTGCTGAGACGCCAGGTGATCTACAACATGTGCTAACGTACGTAAGAATGTAAGAATATGTTCTAGAAAGAAATTTTGTAATGATGCCACACAGGATCAAGAAGTGCATGGGGAGAAAATAGTACCTGGCATAGACTGCATGAGAAAATACAACTGGGCAACAATAAAATGGCAGCTGTAGAGCATCGGGACAGCACTGTTGCTGCATGAGAAATATGAAATTAAATTATGTACAGTCAGTCTTGCATTTATTTTCTTTATTGGTTGGCATGATATATTTATATTGCAGCAAGCCAACGCTTTGTTCTGTTTATCACTGAGTTTCACTGGCATTAGAACATTCCAAAGACAGTGGGGGAATGTCAGAGGTGTTGCAAATAATATTTACTTGAAGTACATATACAACACACATAACATTCATTTTTTGCTAGGATTTGTAGTTTGGCTATGTTTCAGTGACAGTATTGTAGTGTAATTACTGAATTAAGGATTAATGTGCTGAACAATATTATCTGAATGTGGGAAAATAATTACAAGAGGAGAAAGCTATTTATTCTTTTGAAACACTAGTATTACCGAGTGATATGAAACGTCTAGAGTTCGTGTGGGGGAAAGAACTTTAACTCTACACAGTCAGAACATTACTGAAGGGCTATCACTCTAATAAGTCATTACAATTCTAAGAGGATTTAATGTTGGGCCTCTGCTGTTCTAATGTGAGCCAAGGCCTTTAATAGCTTCAGAAGTGCTGAAGACTGGGAGTAGGCAGGAGAGCAGTGGGGTGGGGTGGGGTGGGGGGGGGGGGTGAGGCAAAAGAGATATTCATAATTTCACTATCTAATCTCCCCCTTCCCCCTCGTAGAACATCAGAAGATGTTCTTCTGCCCTCTCTCTAGCCCTGACATTGAGGTCATCAACACAAGTTTTAGCTAATTACAGGATGCACAGAGGTATTTGAAGTATCATTCTCCAAGTGCTCCATACATGGTGGATAGGAAGAAACTGTAATAACTGGTACAACAGAAGAACCCTCCACAATGCACTAGACAGTTGTTTCCAGACTACGAATGTAGATGTCGATGCATCAAAAGCACTAATTATAAGTAGGCAATAGATGTATGTATCCACAATACCCAGTTAACACACTGTAGACCAAGGCCAAGCATAGCCCAGGCAAAACTTGGCATTAGAAAGACAGGTCTGAGTATAGCTTGGGGTGCAATTTTCTCGACCTGAAAGACATCTGTTACTCGGAAACTAAACTCATTGTATATGAGAACAATGTACAGATGTCTTGCCTCGTGGCTGGTGCTGCCTTCTACTGTCAGTTTCTAGAATTATTAAGTGTGTGGGGGGGACAAACAAAACAGCAAATGCAACAGCAGCTGTCGTGAATGGCTGAACTAATATGATTGTTTTGACCTAAATTCATGTGTGTGTTCATTAGGTTTTGCAGTTTGCTGTAAATCTGCTACAGATACATCATGCCTGTTGAATGAGTAAGACATTTTGTGAGCTCAAGAGGAAGAAATTGCTCAATAGCTCACCTCTCACTTTTTCTTGGAAGGATAATTATACTTTTTGTTATAATTATTTTAAAATTTGTAATTTACTATCAAGTAGACAAAAAATAAATCATGAAGGTGGTCTTTTTTTTAAGTATCACTCTTGAAAATATACCAATTTGATACCTGCCAGCAATGCTTTAAATAATGGCAAAAGACCGGTTTCCTAGGCCCAACATTCTTCCACGTGGCTGGTCTCTGAACTGGTAAAGAGTTAGGTGACGTACAAAATGACAGTTGTTTAGTTTATGCACAAACTGTGGAATTCATATCCAATAGGAAGAGTCTGCACACACTTACATCAAAGTTCTGCTGTAGACGGTCCGGGTTGGTGCTCTTTGGTATTACTGCCACGCCGAGTTGAATGAGGTACCGCAGCAGTATTTGGGCATTTGTCTTGCTGTGCTTCTGTGCAATTTGTGAAACTACTGGGTTAGTTAGTTGAATATGGTTTGACAATCTGAAAAAAAATATATATTTTACAGTATGTGAAGAAGTTGTGCTTTCAGTATATAGAACACCATATGCCTGGCCATCCATATTTAAGTATCCTGCAAATAGATGTGTGCTTATCAAGGTTCTCTGCAATGGATATTGGACCACACTTTGATTAGATTTAGATTACAGCAGGCAATATATACTGATAGTTCCAGAGACCTGAAATGCACAGATCCTCTAGGGCATGAAGCTTGTAAAAGAAAAAAAAATATATACAACACATAATCAGAAAAGAAATTAATATGCTAAGGTTCCTTCCATAGAACATATGAGAGGTAATCCTCAAAAATGTGGAAAGAGAGACAATTATTTACAGTTTTGTCATTTACACTTTAAAAAACTTACCACAAATATCAGACTATATACATACTAAAGCCTACAGGATAATCCCTAGGCTACTATGGCCAAGCCTCATTAAAACCAAAAAGGAAAATATTTACAGCACTGCACTAAAGTCAGATATTACTCATTTTATGCAACATAGCCTACAATAATAAGCCATAGCATTACGAGTGCCTGCTTCTTAGTAAATTAGTGCAGCTTTTGAATTCAATACCCCAGCTATTTTGCATTTCGTGGATTTCACAAATCTTTGGTACGTTTGTGGTGGTGTATGGCACAAAATGTCTATCATAGGTCATGCAATTCCTCTAAATAATGGGCCAGTGTTTTGTAGAGATGGAGCCAATGCCCAAAAGTATCGCAGGTGCGTTCCATTTGATTCAGAATGGGCAAATTTCATGGCTGAGGTATCAATCAGAGTCCACTATCATACTCCTCAAATCAATGTAGCAAGATATTTGCATTCTGACAGGAACAGCTATCCTGTCGGAAGATCCGATCACGGTCGAGGAAGACATCAAGCATGAAGGGGTGGTCCTCATAAAAGTTCACGTAGTCCACAGCTGACCTGGTGCCTTGGACTACCACCACAGGCCCCACAGGTCCACCGTAACGTAACACTGCCCTCACTGGTCTCCACGCAAGGCACAGAACATGTATCGAACAGCTGTTCGCCCAGGTTATGGCATAATCGGGCACAACCATCAATCCTGTGTACAGAAAAATGTGATTTGTCTTACTGGGCAATAGGTTTTAGAGGAGTACAAGAGGTTCTACAGTTTTATCAACAACATACTGTAGTTGATATTTTGTGTGGCATGAGAATAAATTGGAATTGATTCAACCAATCAAGGTTTGGAAAGTACTGAGCTACACTCTTAACTTTTGTAACCCTCGTCACCAGTTTTGTAAAGGTCTTGCCGTTCCTGCTGTGGAGGCCGAGTTGCCACAGTTGGTACGGTAGGCCAAGTTGCCACAGTTATTACGGTAGGCCAAGTTTGCGAGTTTGTGAAACGGCTCCTGGTGCAGTACACCGCTATGACAATTTCTCCCTGCCACTGTCACACAGCTATGCCCCAGACTCATGTAACAGGATAGGAGAACGAACATTCTACAACACTCCAACAAATTAGTAATGAAGCACACATACCTGTACATGAGTTAAAAGGGTTTACTTATTTTTGTGAATTGTTGGATATTGAGGTCTACAACAATGCTTGTAATATAACACAAAAAGGCCCTCAATGCCAAAATGCAAATAACAGTAGGTAAACTTCACAGTACATGTTGTTGTTGTGGTCTTCAGTCCTGAGACTGGTTTGATGCAGCTCTCCATGCTACTCTATCCAGTGCAAGCTACTTCATCTCCCAGTACCTACTGCAACCTACATCCTTCTGAATCTGCTTAGTGTATTCATCTCTTGGTCTCCCTCTACGATTTTTACCCTCCACGCTGCCCTCCAATGCTAAATTTGTGATCCCTTGATGCCTCAGGACATGTCCTACAAGCCGATCCCTTCTTCTAGTCAAGTTGTGCCACAAACTTCTCTTCTCCCCAATCCTATTCAATACCTCCTCATTAGTTACGTGATCTACCCACCTAATCTTCAACACAGGACATAGCAAATGCAATTTACAATGACTGTCTGTTCACTGATAAGAGTCCACTAATGACGTTCCCTGGCTAAATCAGCCCTGGACGATGATCTGTAACCGAGTGGATGAGAGCTGCTCTTCCGTCTTCCGAGTAGGCTCCTGTCCATTGTTGTCTGGTCATTTGCGGATTGTACTCGGCCGGCAATTGGATGAGGCACAGTCATTATCTTCGTCCTCAGCACCGCCCGTGGCTCTGGTGGAACTCACGCAAGTGGTGAGTCTCTACGGCACTGGCACCAGCTCACATCTTTGCGCTTGTGGTGGTTTTGCCCTGTGTGTATCTTGCTTGGATGACACAGCAATAACTGTATGCATAATCACACTTCAGAATTAATGATTCAGTGAGAAAGCAAGCTCAATGATCACATTTCAGAATTAATGAATAAATGAGAAAGCAAGCTCAATGATCACATCTGGCATCTCGAGTACCTCAGTGCGGTTCGGTAATCGGCACATTACTACGAGAGAACAGCTCTAGCAACAGACTGCCCCAGCTGCACAACATAATGGCAGTGGCAGCCAACAATGTGATGTGGCACATACACACCAGCTGCAACTTAAATTCAGTGGGTGCACTTTTATTTAGAGTCTACAGTGTGAAGTACAGTGATTTCTGACCAGTATGGCATTTGTGATACATACAAGGAATTACAGAAAGTCGGTACAGAAATTTCAGCCACAATTAATTTGATAGCAAGAGTAGAGTAGAGTACAGTTTTATTGGTCCTGGTAATCATATATACACAAATAGTACATTCTGATGTAGGACAATTCAATTTGTAACAAACTATGTATTAAATTTGCATTAATTTCATTATTTTTACATTAAGTGATTACTCAGCTACAATATACACAGTAAATATTGTACAAAAATGAAGAATAGATATTTTAAAGCAAAAAGAGCACTTACTGTACTGGCAGATTAACATTTGCATTGCAGCAACATTTTCATGGTAAATCATTAAAGTTCTAGTAACATTTGTATGATATGTCACTAAGGCAAAGACACAAATCATTAGTGAACTTTCTGAAGGATCTCGTGGAGGCTATAGAAGCAGTGATGAGTCATATATGCCTTAGCAGTTCACTTGAAATTTGCCAGGTCATTTATTGATTTAATTTGTGGGTGAAGTTTATAATAAATAACTTTCCCATAATATATGATTCCATTTTTACTCATGGTGGTGTTGGTGGGCTCTAAATGAAAGTCTCCTTTTTGCGTGGTATTACAGGAGCGGATATTGATTTTTCTGGGAGAGAGTGGGATTTTCCATTGACTATTTTTTCACAAACACGGCTATCTCATACATATACATACATGGATGTGGGAGGATTTCTATCTTTTTAAAGAGTAGTCCACAGTTTTGTTCCATTTTACACCTTCCATTATTCTTATAATTCTTTTTTGTAGGCTAAAGAGCTTTTGGCTAAGGGAAGAGTTTCCCCAGAAAATAATTCCATATTTCAGTTGTGAGTATATATATAGGCATAATGCACAGTTTTCAGAGAATCTTCATTGCAGCATCCCTCTAATACTCTCATTAAGTAGCACATAGTGCTTAATTTCTTACAGACTTTTTCAATGTGCATCCCCCATGTAGGTGAAACTTGATCCCACAAACAATATGTACCCAGTAACACCCGTACTCCCTTCTAGATTTCAGAGTTATCTACATATAGATTATGTAACATGGCTTGCACAGAAAGTAATATGACCATAGAATGGTTTATACAATCAGTTTTAGGCCAATTTTCTCAAATGAATAAGAGACCCATGCAAATGAACAATAATTTTACAAAGGTTGAGAACAGATTATATGGCATGGACAGCAAACTACAAGACTTCACTTAACAATTTGCTGGCACAATGGACAGTTTAGACAAACAAGTCAATCTAGGATTCAGTCACGTTGCAGGAGTAGATGAATGACTAGGAATCATAGAAGAAAAGCTGGACTGTGAAATAAAACATTTAAGTACATAAGATCAAGTCTGAGCAAGATGATTTAATGCAAAGAATTGAAATTTTAGAGAGAGAATTACTAGCAACTTAACACATATTACGAAAGTTTATGAATAAGGCTGACGAAGAGCTATCTCCAGTTATTAATGAAATAGAATCTAGACTGTAGAAGCCCAAGTTATAATGTGAAGTATGAAATAAGAAAGTAGATGTAAACCTAAGGGCCCTTTTGACAATAAATCCACATCATCAGTTACCACACTCAAAGGTGATAGAGGATCAATAACTAATAACAATGACAATTACATAAATAATTCAAACAGGGTATCACATAACTAAAATCTAGAGGATACAAAACAAGAAATAAGGGGAGATATTGAAGATTTATGGGCAAAAAGTAAGATAGTAAGTGCAGTGACTGTACTGCTGTACTAAGAAAACAACAAAAAAAGTTTCCAAAATTTATACCAATAGGAGATAAGCACCCAGTTTCATTTCTGACATCTTTTAAAGGTATGTTATCTGAAACATGGACAGATTATGACAAAATAAGATTTTTTATAAGCCGTATGATTGGAGACATGGTGCAGTGGGAGATATTACAATCAGAAGATTTTAAAAATTTTATCAAGATTTTGAAATCACTTTTAAACTAAAAACTGCAATGATAATGTGCAAAAGTGACTATGTCTATTCCAAACCATACAAGAATTATTCTCAGAAGGGTTACAGAGATTTCTTTGAAGGATATAGTAATAAAGCAAAATACTTAGAAGATCTCATAAGGAAGGAACATTTGTTAGAAGTAATTATCAGCCACTTACCATGAAAGGTAACAGACAAACTCTTTGAAAAAGACTGGGGTAAAGTTAACAGCTTATTACAACATTTGTAACAGATACACACCATTGACAGACAATAAGAAAGGTCACACACAATTAGTGACAGCAATAACTGTAACCAATACAATGTCTCACATAGTCATCACAATAGTGGACCACGTGGAACGAAAGAAGACAATACAAATACAAGAAACAGAGAAAGCAAAGGTCAAGAACATAAGAGATCAGGACTTAGATACAGTAATAGGAACAACAACAGAGAACATCAAAGTAGGAGATTCATCAATCATTCTTAACAGATTAAAGTGAAACATAAAACCAGAATCACATTCTTCAAAATTTATGGTATCAGATGTATACCACATAAGTTCTACCGATGTATTGGGCACTTGGGAGTGGGTTACATTTCGCCCTATTGTAATTAAAAAATTTAAAAATAGTACTTAACTAGCATTATGCAGAATTCAGGTACAAATGATGACATGTTCTTAATCACAGTTGAGAAATAATGTATGTAGTTGTTAGCACTGTATTATGGTATTAGTAAGATGATGAAAGGAATCTCAAAGATATCCCTTAATGTGAAGAACCCCTTTTTAGTAGTCATTGGCCCTCATAGTATAGTCTATCAGAATTATTATTAATGTTGTCAGTACACAAGCGGCAAGACGCAGTCAATACCTTCGCTGCGCAGTGCCAATGGTACTGTTACCGATGACTGTGCTAAAGCGGAGTTATTGAACGCAGTTTTCCAAAATTCCTTCACCAGGGAAGAGAAATTGAATATTCCAGAATTTGAAACACGAACATCTGCTAGCATGAGTTTCTTAGGGGTTGCGAAGCAACTCAAATCACTTGATACGGGCAAGTCTTCAGGTACAGATTGTATACCTATTAGGTTCCTTTCAGATTACGCTGATACAATAGCTCCCTACTTAGCACTCATATACAACCGCTTGCTCACCGATAGATCTGTACCTACAGATTGGAAAATTGTGCAGGTCGCACCAGTGTTTAAGAAGGGTAGTAGGAGTAATCCATCTAACTACAGACCTATATCATTGACGTCAGTTTGCAGTAGGGTTTTGGAGCATATACTGTATTCAAACATTATGAATCACCTCAAAGGGAATGATCTATTGATACGTAATCAGCATGGCTTCAGAAAACATCGCTCTTGTGCAACACAGCTAGCTCTTTATTCGCACAAAGTAATGGTCGCTATCGGCAGGGGATCTCAAGTTGATTCCGTATTTCTAGATTTCCGGAAAGCTTTTGACACCGTTCCTCACAAGCGGCTTCTAATCAAGCTGTGGGCCTATGGGGTATCGTCTCAGTTGTGCGACTGGATTCGTGATTTACTGTCAGGAACGTCACAGTTCGTAGTAACAGACGGCAAATCATCGAGTAAAACTGAAGTGATATCAGGTGTTCCCCAGGGAAGCGTCCTGAGACCTCTGCTGATCCTGATCTATATAAATGACCTGGGTGACAATCTGAGCAGTTCTCATAGGTTGTTCGCAGATGATGCTGTAATTTACCGTCTAGTAAGGTCATCCGAAGACCAGTATCAGTTGCAAAGCAATTTAGAAAAGATTGCTGTATGGTGTGGCAGGTGGCAGTTGACGCTAAATAATGGAAAGTGTGAGGTGATCCACACGAGTTCCAAAAGAAATCCGTTGGAATTTGATTACTCGGTAAATAGTACAATTCTCAAGGCTGTCAATTAACTAAATACCTGGGTGTTAAAATAATGAACAACTTCAGTTGGAAAGACCACATAGATTATATTGTGGGGAAGGCGAGCCAAAGGTTGCGTTTCATTGGCAGGACACTTAGAAGACGCAACAAGTCCACTAAAGAGACAGCTTACACTACACTTGTTCGTCCTCTGTTAGAATATTGCTGTGCAGTGTGGGATCCTTACCAGGAGGGATTGATGGAGGACATCGAAAGGGTGCAAAAAAAGGGCAGCTCGTTTTGTATTATCACGTAATAGGGGAGAGAGTGTGGCAGATATGATACGCGAATTGGGATGGAAGTCATTACAGCAAATACGTTTTTCGTCGCGGCGAGATCTTTTTACAAAATTTCAGTCACCTACTTTCTCTTCCGAATGCGAAAATATTTTGTTGAGCCCAACTACATAGGTAGGAATGATCATCAAAATAAAATAAGAGAAATCAGAGCTCGAACAGAAAGGTTTAGGTGTTCGTTTTTCCTGCGCGCTGTTAGGGAGTGGAATAGTAGAGAGATAGTATGATTGTGGTTCGATGAACCATCTGCCAAGCACTTAAATGTGAATTGCAGAGTAGTCATGTAGATGTAGATGAATATCACTAAATGGAGCCCCAACCATTCCTGAGTCTCTCCACTTTGAATGCTATGTTACAATGCAGCAACATCCAGCCCAAACAATGTTTAGGCATTAAGTACTGTTCTGAAACTAGTAAAGGTCTAACAAAAGAATATTTTTATGATTACATACTAATAGAACAAAATTTGTGTGTAATTTTATTTTAGGGTTTGTACGTTATTATGTTAAGTTTTATATGGCAAGTTTCACTTGATAATCACATCCAGGGAGATTTCTATCTTCCCTTGCTTACCTATATAGGATTAGCGTGAGGTGCTTTAACCATCGTTGCAGATAAGACATCCTACCACTGGAGATGATCACTTTAACTGATTTTTGCTAAGATGAATTTCTGCATATAAAAATTTAATTGACATATTAGGTAAAGGATGGATTGCACTCAATATAAAGATGACATGTTGAGTTGCAGACAGGCGCAGCAAAAAGACTGTTACACATTTAGCTTTTTGCAAAGCCTTCATTCACCAAAGAAAACACATTCACACAAGAAAGCACATTTCACACATACACAGACACCATCTCCAGCAGCTCGGAGTCTTTTCATTGTGCCTACCTGCAACTCAAGGTGTCACTTTCATGGTGAATAACAATCTATCACTTTCCAAATAGTGTTGACATTCCAACCTGGAGTTTCCATTGTTTGACAAATATAATTGAATTAGCCACAGAAATTAAATATGAACTGATAGGTTATTATAGTGTAGACTGTTTATCTGAGATATTCAGATGTGTGATATACCTGAACTCTCTCTTGCCGGACAATCAAGAATTTTCATAGTACTTCTGTTTGTAGGTGGAAAAAAAGGGACAATTTTAGTGCTGAGAGGTCATTGGAAAAGAATTTGACCTACTGTCTACTTTAGTAATTTGCTGTTAATATGAATCTAGCTTCACATGAACCAGAGAAACATGTAACTTAATCTGAACTAAATTATTGCTTAATTAATATTGTGTAACCAGGTATATATTTGTGCATATGACATCTCGATAATCTAAAATAAGCAAAGAATGAAAACATATGTAAAAAGTTGATGATGTAAAGGAAGCATGTATACGCTCATTTGATAGTAGTCTAATACTTGTTAAAGTGGAGGATCAAAGTTAGTTTTATACTATTTATCATACTTGTGTAAGTGATTCTGATCCATGTCTGTTTACAATGAGGCAACAAGAGTCAAGAGAAATCTCCTAATATTGTGTCGGACCTCCTTTTGCCTGATGTAGTGCAACAACTCAACACGGCATAGCCTTGAAAAGTCACAATAAGTCCCCTACAGAAATATAGAGCAATGCTGCCTCTGCAGCCATCCATAATTGGGGAAGTGTTGTCGGAGCAGGATTATGAGCACGAACTGACCTCTCGATTATGTGCCCTAAATGTGTGATGAGATTCATGGTGGGCAATCTGTGTGGTGAAATAATTCACTTGAATTATCCAGAATGTTCTACAAATTAATTGTGAACTACTGTGGCCCAGTGACGCATTGTCACCCATAAAACAACTGTGGCCCAGTAACACTTTGTCATCCATAAAGATTCCATTATCATTTGGGAACATGAAGTCCAAGAATGTATGCAAATGATCTCCAAGTGGCCGAACACAACCATTTCCCATCAATTATCAGTTCATTTGGACCAGAGGACACTGTCCATTCCATATAAATGCAGCTCACACCATTATGGGGCTGCCACCAGCTTGTTGACAACCTGGATCCACAGCTTCGTGGCGTTTGCACAACACTTAAACCCTATCATCAGCTCTTACCAACCAAAATTGGGACTCATCTGACCAGGCCATCATTTTCAAGTGATCTAAAGCCTAACCAATATGGTCACATGCCCAGGAGAGGTGGTGCAGCTGATGATGTGCTGTTAGCAAAGGCACTGCTGCCATAGCCCATTAACAACAAATTTCACTGCACTGTTCTGACGGATGCGTTCATCGTACATCCCAAATTGATTTCTGCAGTTATTTCATGCACTGGCAACCCTACAAAATGCCATTTCCCTTGATCATTAATTAAAGACCATTGACCATTGTGTAATGCCTGAAATTTGGTATTCTTGGCACTCTCTTCATGCTGAATATTGAGTTCCTTAATGATTTCTTAAACTGAATGTCCCACCCATCTGGCTCCACTACCATTCTGCATCCAAAATCCACCAATTTCCGTCATGTGGCCGTTATTGTGTCAGAAAGCTTTTCACATGAATCACCTGAGTACAAATAACAACTCCACCAATGCACTACCTTTTTATACTTCGTATACATGGTACTACTGCGATCTGTGTACCCTCATATTGCTATCCCATGACGTTTGTCACCTTATTGTATATGAGGCAGCAGATGAGAGGGTATTAGATTGTCAGTGGTTTTATCTCTAATACTTGTGGTTAAAGTTAGTAGGTTAACTCTAAACTCCCATACTGTAACTGTCTAAATAACAAGCACGATAAATTCGGCATTAGTGGGGATTTGGTCGAAGTTAGGTAAAATCATCATCTCAAAAATTAAAGTTATCTTTATTTGATAACAATATTACTTTTGATCACATTCTGTTGCTGTTCTGTTTGTCTGTCTGAGGTGTTCCTTTTGGGCTCTGTGCAGTGACTGGGATGCCATAATTGTGGCTGAAATCTCAAGCACAGCAAAGAGACTTGTGCACTGTACACAGCTCCAAACATATGTACATCCTGAATGTCTAATGAATAATAATGTCAACTAAATTGGTGATATTTGTAATGGCCTTATTTTATCAGTAAAATGTTACACATGGGCCAGATCAGATCCACCGCACATTAAGAGAAGAATAAATTGTACGTTTATCTTCAAGTTGTTGGACTACCAATTCGGAGAGATGCAAATTAATGAATAACTAAGGAGTATCAGTTGGGGGAGTCTTGCAACTTTTACTAAATGCAGAAATGTTTGACAGTTGAGGACTGATGCAGTTTGCATCAGTACACAGTCCTGTCTCAATCACACCGTGCGCAGTTCAATTCTAACTGACAGTATTGTCGAGTCAACACGGGATCACGTATGTCATCAGCTGTGAAGAACCAGCTCATTTATGTTGCTCTGAAGCACCAGCATTTCACTCCATAATCAGATTGCCACCTGTCCTGCTGTACAGAGCAGGCAAGCCTTGGACCTCCACATTCTGTGATGAAGCGTCAATGTCCTGCACCTCGTCACCTCATGGTTTTGCCATCCTTAAGCACTTTCTGTAGATGCTCATGAAAGTAGCCTACAAATGGAAGACTGGCTATACCATTTCTGAGAAGCTCATTCACTGCAACACCACCTTACAGCATTCAGTCATGCAGTGGTCAGTGTTAATAATGTTTTGAACACATTACTCCACTCCATTTTGGCCTGATGCAGCAACAGTGATTTAATTATCCAAAAATAGAAAACAATCCCTGTTGCAAGTGCAGTATTAATAATGATGCATTTTGCCCAGTTAGTGCATCTTCAGATTATCTATCATTAGTAATACCAATCTTGTTAATAACACTTTACTCACGAACCTATCTAGAATCGATCAATGAGATAGCTAAACTAAAGGTGAGAAGTGAAGTATTTCTTTTGCCTCAAACAGCAGAGATCGAATTAGTCGTATTCAGAAGCCACTGATGTGGTAGCATTAAAGTGAAGGCCATAGTCATCAAATATACATGAAGGAGTGAAAACCTCCAGGCTAAAAGTGTAAAATGCACGAATGCAGGATTAGGAATCAAAATGAAACTCACCAAACCAGTAACATGCGGTAAGCAGATAGGTTAGCGACACTGCTCTAGACAAAGTGTACGCTGAAATGAGTCGGCTGCACAGGAGGTTGACTCGAGGACAAAATTTAGTGAAAGTGCAGAGTGGCAGTGCTGACAGGCGAAAGGGACTGAAATAAAGTAAATGCTGCTCAGATCCAATCAAAAAGATGGAACTGAATATGATATTCTTAAAAATTGCAAGTAGATGAACCACTGGTGACACAGAAAATAACTATTTCGGTAAAGTGCTAGTGATTTATATTTGATGATTGTGGCCTTTGCATTACCTCCATCATACCAATGGCTTTTAAATATGACTAATGCAGTCCATGCTGTTCAAGGCTAGTGAATCGCTTTACATCTCACCTTTAGCTTTGCTATTCCATTGATCACGAATGAACTGTTGTGTAACAGGATTGTTGATACTAATTACAGATAATCTGGGAATGTGCTAACCAGGCAAAATGTGTGATTATTAATAAAACACTTGCAACAGTGGCTGTTTTCTATTTTTGGAATAATGTTTCCTCATCAGTGGTTAATAATAATGAACCCAGTCGGCTCTGCTAACAAATTAATCAATGAGAACAAGACTACCATCAAAAAATTCTTCAGGCAGCTCTTAGTCTGTGCTTTGATGGAAGCTAAAATTTCAGTATTTCTGGGAAGTTACTGAAAATGTGTGTTCCCGAATAATGGACGAATTTCTAGACTGATGTGAGCTGAACACACCGATGGAAACACTGATAAACTTAGACAAAATTTGTATTTGTTGCTTGATTAATTGACTCAGTCATTCATTCATTCATCCATCCATCATGTTCTGTAGATCATATCACAAAGGTAAACCTTCAGCGATGTAGAATTAGTCAACATGAGACAAAGACATCATAGAAACTTAGTCTGTGTGCTGCATTAATAATAAGCCTTAACTGTACTGCTTAATGGTAGTCAACCTTATGTCTACGACTGTAACTGAGAAAATTAGTAAGTAAGAAATGGTAGCTCTCTGTAAATGTGGAGGAAAGGCAGAAAGTGAGCACAACAAAAATAATGAACCCGACACCACTGAATTACAAGATGAGTGTTGCGTGTCTGGAGCGCAAAACATCATTTAAACATTCAGGAGTAATACAAAAAGTGATATGAAATTGGACTGACACAAAAGTTTTAGTGGGGATGGCAAAAGGGAGAATCAGTATTGGTGGAAGGGTCATCAGAGTGTGGTGTATCTGCACAGGGAAAGTTCATACAAGATACTAGTATGGCCAATTCTAGACTGCTGTTCCAGTATTATGAATCCTTATAAAGTAGGTATGGCAACAGACATCAGAAGAAATCAGAGATGTGTAGTTAGAATCATAACAGATGGATATAACCTTTACAAAGCTGCTCAGGGATCTTAAATGGAAATCTCTGGAAGGAAGATGATGTGGTTCTCACGAAACTCTGCTAGGTAAATTTGGAGAACTGATATTCAGTGGAGGTGGTGTGGTTGTTATATTGCATATGTCAAACAGGGGACGATAATAAGCTACGATCAATTAGGGTGCACCAATAAACCCACACCATCAATTCTTTAAAGAATCAAACTCCTGTGTATAAAACATAAAATCTCCTGAACTTTACAAGGTGTGATCAAAAATAATGGGAACTTTTTATTTTCACAGGCTCCATACAATCGAAAAAAAGAAGAAGGAGGAGGAGGAGGAGGAGGAGGAGGAGGAGGAGGAGGAGGAGGAGGAGGAGAAAGAAAAAAAAAAAGGTTAGACGTGTTTTCGAGTGCTTGGCGAATTTTTACTTTCATAAAAGATTGAGCAGCAATGAATTTGCATTAAATTTTGCTTGAAGAAAGAAATGAAGTGCAACGCTGCATTCAAAATGTTGATTGTGGCTTTTGGTGAATCTACAATGAGTAAATAAAACAATGGAAAATCCAGGATGGAATGTAACAATACGAGAGAAGGGAAGTCGCTATGCACCATATAGTCGAGATGCTGAGCAGGGATAGGCACAACCTACTTCAGTCCGGTCACTAACATTACCTATCACATCAAAGGCAGGGCTACCTGTGAAACCAGTCATGTGATCTACAAGCTAAGCTACAACCACTGTAATGGTTTCTATGTAGGCATGACAACCAACAAGCTGTCTGTCCGCACGAACGGCCACCGACAAACTGTGGCCAAAAAACTAGTGTACCACCCTGTAGCTGAACACGCTGCCAAACATGGTACCCCTCATCTCAATGACTGCTTCACAGCCTGTGCCATACGGATCCATCCCACCAACACCAGCTTTTCTGAATTGCACAGGTGGGAGCTTTCCCTGCAATACATCCTATGTTCCCGTAACCTGCCTGGCCTCAACCTTCGTTAGTCACTGTCCTCACCCATCCAGCCCCCTCCCTGTTCCCATTTCAGCACTACACAGCCGTCATTTCACTGCCACACCAAGTCTTTTTATTTCTCTTTTTTTTTTCCCCTCCTTTCCGCTACTTACCCCCTCCCCCATCCGCTCCTTCTCTCCTGCCCTCCGTCTAACCTGCAGCACTTCACTGTCTGCCACTGCCACCATACTACCCCTCCCCCTGCCCGCCCCAGTACCCGCACCCAGTCACCACTCCCATCATGCACTGGTGCTGCTGCTTGCAGTGTAGTTTCAGCTCTCTGAGACTGCAGATTGGTGACAAAGGCCTTAATGGCCGAAAGCTATGATTGTGTGAATCTTTTTATTGTGCCTATCACGGCTCAGCATCTCTGCTATATGGTGAGTAGCAACTTTCCATCTCTCGTATTGCTACTATGAGTAAAGTAAGAGTTTATGAGTGGCATAAACAGTTCAAAGAGGACTGAGTAGACATTGAAGATGACAACTGCCCTGGATGCCCTAGCACATCAATTACTGATGACAATGTGGAAGAAGTAATGAAAATGGTTCTGGAAAATTGCTGAATCATCATCAGAGAGGTTGCTGATGATGTTAGTGTATCCTTTGGCTCAAACTGACAATTTTTTCAGATGTTTAGGACAAGAAATATGTAACAGCAATGTGTGTTCCAAAATTGTTGAATTGTGATCAAAAACAACATCATATAAACATCGTTCATGAGTTGATGAATGAAGCTGACAACAATCTAGAACTTCTAAAAAAGGTGCTCACAGGTGACGAAAGAGGGTGTTTGGGTATGATATCGAAACCGAGGCCCAATCGTCCCAATGGAAACTTCCTGGAAAGTCAAGACCAAAATAAAAATTTGACAAGTCTGATCACATGTGAAGGTTCTTCTCGCTGTTTCCTTTGATTACAGTGGGATAGTGCATCGTGCGTTCCTGTCATATGGTCGTACAGTCAATAAGGAATACTATCTGGAAGTTTTGTGCCACCTGTGTGTAGTATTCCAAAGAAAATGTCCAGAATTGTGGCAAAACCACTTGTGCAAATTGCATCACAGTAATGCTCCACCTTATATTCGGCCTTGACATAGGATACAAGAATAGAACCATCATTTATCTCTTCACAGGCATAATGAGACTCTTTATCTATGTGTTTAGTCCTTTTGTGACATTCATTATTTTTTAACAATTGCAATGCATTCTGGTTGACCACAAAGAGTTATGCTGGTTGTTTCATGTTGACACTGAGCTCCTGCAAGAATGTGCGAAGCCAAATTATTACAACAGCTCCATCAGATGCTGCAACATACTCCAATTCCATTGTTAATCTGGCAACACATTTTTGTCTGCCAATGTCCAGGTAACTGGTCAACTGATTAATATACTGACACAACCTGTTGTTGAATGATGAGTACTAATATCATGATCTAAGTGTACATTAGGTTTAAGACTACTCCCACTGTATTTAATACCTTTGTCTCATGTACCTTCAGGTTCTATTTGTAGGTGTTTAACAACAGTCCAATGCTCTGATACACAGTTGTTGAAAACCAGACTTACCTGACTGATAGAAAAATTTATAGCATGTGTTATCACTGTGGCAGCAAACATGAAACCACTTACAGCCTCGCAAAATGGAACATTTTCCATGGATTTCTTGTCTTCATTAGCTGGGCACTGTCCCAAACTGTGATCAGCAGGCTTCACATCAGACTTACTGTTGCTCGTGATGAACTTTTCTATGAGGTGACTAATACAGCCCTCCTGGCAGATGAACAATTCTTTAGTTTCACAGTCTTGCCTCTCCACCAGCTGTTGAAACACTAAGACCTCTGAAGCAACATCTGGAATCTTTTTACATATATCAGCATGAAAAAATTCTTCTGGACTACAAGCATTCATTGACAAATTTGATTGAATCCCCTCCTACGCAGTTTACCATACCGACATGTTCACAAAAGAATTTACTTAAGGCAATTATTTTAGATTTGAACTCAAACCATAGTCTGCCATTTTCTTCAGATTATTGAAGTTTACATGTCCCAATCTCTTATGGTGTAACAGAGCTAATTTAGACAGTTTACAATTTGCCTTTTCAGCACTTTCTATTGAAAACAACATTCTGTCATGCTGATTTTCAGCCTTTATACAAAATGCTGCATCTCTCACTACATACCCCAATCTTGTCATTAACTATGATTTTTAAACCTGTACTATCTGTTGCTTCCACTGAAAAAAGATGTTTCCTCAAACCAAGTACATATAACACATCCTCTTTTGTACAGGGTTCCCATACACAGACTACTACTGCATTTAACTTAACTGATCCAATACCTTCAGCACAGGCCACTGAATTGTCTCCTGTCTGGATGTGAATTTCAAACTTCCCTGATGTTTTAAATGTTGAAACATATTCCTTCTAGGCAGTCATGTATTTTGATGCAGCACTCCATTGGGCCTTCACGGCCTGTTGAGGCAGAATGTAGCACACCAAATAATATCACAATTAGTAGAGGTTGCCAAAATCTTACTAATTTCTGTACTGAGAACTTGAGGTTTAGTTTAGTCTTTGCTGGCCGGAGTGGCCTAGCGGTTCTAGGCGCTACAGTCTGGAACCACGCAACCGCTACAGTCACAGGTTGGAACCCTGCCTCGGGCATGGATGTGTGTGATGTCCTTAGGTTAGTTAGGTTTAAGTAGTTCTAAGTTCTAAGGGACTGATGACCTCAGATGTTAAGCCCCATAGTGCTCAAACCATTTGAATAGTCTTCTTTTGCACTCTGGCTTAAAATGATCTTTCTTATAACAATAACTTCAGTTAGCATTTTTCTCATTTGCAGTGTTTTGCTTAAATTGCTTTCTGAACACTGACTTTTATCCTTTTTGTGATTAACTTTAACAGCAGCACAAACAGTTGCTGTTTCTTTAACATGTGACAGATGCTGCACTTCTCTCTGTAACTTTGCTGTCAAATGATCGCAAGTGTGCTTACTGTGCTCACAGGAGTCCCAAGCAGTAACAAATGAACCACATTTTGCCATCACTCCACCTGAGACTCTGGCAGTCTAGTCCGAATCTCCCACTGTCTGCAACAGACTGTGCTAATGCTTCAACTCCACTTATGTGTTGTGCAATGGTATCACAGTGTAACGTTTTATAATTTAAGAACTGTTGTCTCAATGTAACATTATTTATTGCAGATTGCTATCCTTGAATTACCCTGAGACAGTTCCACATACGAGGGGAGTTAGAAAAGTCCGTGCAAAAATAAAAACTACTTACTTGTTTGGTGTAAATCTTTTTCATTTTTCGACATAGACTCCTTTTAGACTTCTACACTTCATCCAACGTTGTTCTAATTTGTTGATCGCTTCCGAATAATAGGAATTGTTGAAGTCTGCAAAGTAGCATTATTAGTTGCTGCAATCACCTCCTCGTTTGAATGAAACCTTGGTCCTGCCAGCCATTTTTTCAAATTGCAGAACAAATGGTAGTCTAAGGGAGCCAAGTCTGGAGAATAGGGGGGATATTAAATTGGTTGGAATCCTATTTCCATTATTTTTGCGACCACAACTGCTGAAGTGTGTGCTGGTGCATTGTTGTGATGGAAAAGGACTTTTTTGCAGTCCAATCGCCGGCATTTTTCTTTCAGCTCTGTTTTTTAAAGGTCCAATAATGATGAATATTATTCACCTGTAAGATTTTTATCCTTTTCCAGATAGTCGATGAGGATTATCCCTTGCAAATCCCAAAAGACAGTCGCCATAACCTTTCCGGCTGAAAGAAAGGTCTTTGCCTTTTTTGGTGCAGATTCTCCCTTGGTAACCCATTGTTTAGATTGTTGTTTGGTCTCAGAAGTATAGTAATGTATCCATGTTTCATCCACAGTGATGAAATGACGCTTCAAGTCCTGTGGATTCTTCCTAAACAGCTCCAAACCATCCTTGCAACACATCACACGATCCCGTTTTTGGTCAAGCATGAGCAATTGCAAAACCCATTTTGCAGATAGCTTTCTCATGTCCAATTGTTTATGCAAAATATTATGTACCCATTCATTCGATACGCTCACAGCACTACCAATCTCGTGCACCTTAACTCTTCTGTCATCCATCACCATATCATGGATTTTATCAATGATTCCTGGAGTCTTAACCTCCACAGGGCATCCAGAATGTTCAGTATCACTTGTGCCTGTATGGCCACTCCGAAAATTTTGAAACCACTTATAAACTGTTCTAATCAAAGGTGCAGAATCACCATAATGTTTATCAAGCTTCTCTTTAGTCTCCTGAGGCGTTTTGCCTTTCATAAAGTAGTGTTTAATCATCACACAAAATTCTTTTTTGTCCATTTTTTGACGATCACTTGACTTCCTTGGTTCACACTAATGCCAAACCCAAAGAAATAGACCAATATGGCTGAAACTTGGTGTGCGTTCTTTCCACAAATGCTACTAACTAAACATGACCTCAATATGCGCTGATGGTGCCATCTCTTGGACTTTGCACGGACTTTTCAAACACGCCTCGTACTAATTGCTATAGTTCATGACACAACAGTTTGCAGCTGTCAAATTCCATACCAGACAAGAAACAAAGCATTGCTTTTGCATTAAGCTCATCCCTCATGCTCCGTGTGTCTACACCTTCAACTGGTTTTACTCTACTTCTGCAAAAACATCAATCAAGGCTTCAGCATATAAGATAATCTCCACATAATGTTTGGAAAACTGAAAACTACCTCAATCAGATTTCTGGAAACTGAAAAACTTTGTTTGAACATTATTTTACACTTCCACTAGGCAAGTGAAAAGCACACTTTGACTGAACTCTCATCCGAGATTTGAATCTATATAAAGAAAAAAAATAACGCCAGTTAATGAACACATTTAACTGGGCCTATACCCTTTTAGGCAGATTGTAATCAAGTTATCACATTTCCAGTGAATAAATTTCACTATTCAAATGAAAAAGGAGGCACTTTGAACACAACGTGCAGAATAGATTCCATTAGTAATTATAATTAGGCAAATTGATACACAAAGGAAAAAAATATCTTGAAAGTGAAAAAGATATAAAAAGACATCACACACACACTAATAAGTTATTGTCCATCTGTGCACAGACATTACAAGATAATCTGCACAAGCTGTACTGTGTGACAGTGTAATTACTTGAGAAAAGGTGAACTTCTTAGACCACTTTTAGACAACCTTGTCTGTTGATTACAAGTTTCAGTAGACATGGTTACCATCTTCATACATTGTGAATTTTGCACAGAGAGCTGTTTAACCCCCAGTGGCAGCTTCTGTCCAGCTGATCTCTACAGGCTGTGACCTTTGCAGTTTAGTGATGTGCTTCCACTGCTACTGATTTCAGGTCATTTGTTGGCCTACGAAGGTAACTTGCTCCAATAAGGTACGGTGGTACCCTTACTATCCTTCTACTCTCAAAATTATTCAGACATTGCATTCTCCTCTGAACAATGAATGATGATAGGAAATTCAGGCAATAAAGATAAATATAGTGCATGGGAATATAGTCTTAACATCATATAGTAAATGAGCATTTTGTGGGACATTATGCATCTTACACATGAATTTATCTTTTCAGTACCTCAAGTCTTTTATGTTTTTATATTGGTCTAATGTGATATTAACTCATTGACTTTATCCTTTCCATTAATATCATTGTCGTGAGTCCGCATGTTTTAAGTGGTAGACCTCTGGAACACTATGTTGCCACAGACTGTGACTCTGATATGCATGGTAACATCATCTAACTGCTGTTACTGTATGAACTGACTGTGTTATACACTATCACTGTAATTATTTTACTATTTGCATATGTGTTAATTACTTGGGTTTTCATCTGCAGCATAGACTGGTATTAAAATGACTCAATGGTAGCCCACCTGTAACTTTAATAATTTTACAATTATGTCTGCAGATTTTTATAAATTACAGACAACTGTCATATAGCAATTTATTGTATATCAGTTTGCGGAAATTGCACCTAGTTGAAAAGCAACTTCTATATAGGCACACTTATGCAAGTGAATGTAACAGGACTAATTTTTAGCTTCTGTTTTAAAAACTATTTTACAATAATTTTAAAAAATGTGTTCAGGAGTCTGTTATTGACATGTACCAGGAATTCAGCTTCCAGTATAGTGGTGCACTGTCTGCAGCACACAGTAGTGTGTGGTATGGGATGTAAGAATTTGGTGAATTACTATGTACACTGTTGTTTTAACCTCAACTTGACGACGCGTCGTTCATCTCATTCCTCACATACCTGGCAATATTTCAGAAAGAGTACTTGTAAAGCTGGTATTTAAGTCTCGTAATAACCTTTTACTGAGATATGTTGTAATATGGTTTTGCTATTACAATGCATCTGCTTTGTGTACTTAATTTTATACCCCTGTATAATTTCGTACAAATGCATTCACAGACATGTAGATGCTAACCTCACTTACCGAAACCAGTATTTGACAATAAATGTTGTTTACATTCAATTTTGGCTAAGAAGTTCACCTTCTCTCAAGTAATGCAAGATGGGTAAACTAACAGACATGCAATTGTATAAAGAACCGTAGAGGAGAAAGAGTACACTCCTTAGAAGAACTTCTCCCTTGGTCGTCCATTCTTATTATTTGCTATTGGTTCCTCTATGTACCTACTGTATATCGCCAGTCCTTCCCCATACGGTATACAGATGTTCTTCTGAGGGTTTCAGGAGTTGTTGCAACTCTCTGTAATGTTAAGTGCTATTTTTTTGTCAGCTAATCCTAGTAAAGAGTTTGGAAAAAAATCTACAGGCCTACTGTTGTTGAGGACTATGTAATCAATCAATTGCGAGATTTTATTTTTCATGATTTCAGTGCAAAATAGTGACCTAGTCAGTAGAAAAGTGTTAACTGGGCTCAAATTTTACCTGTGTCCTACCTTAACAAGTAATACGCTACTACCTCAGCATATTATGCAATTTACTGTACACAAATACATATTAAAGGACACATTCCATATGTCGCCCACATAGAATTCATTAAGACGTTATTTAAATAATTAATGGAAAATCTCATATAAAGATGAGAAACAAATACTACCAAAGAGATAGAGGGGCTGGCCAGTACTTACCTCAGCTCAGTACAGCCGATAGATACACAAAAAACAACCAAAAATTTACGTTCCTAGCTTTCGGAATAAATGTTCCTTCATCAGGGAGGAGAGAGGGGAAAGAAAGAGAAGAAGGGAAAGTGGATTTGGTTACTCACAACCCAGGTTATGAAGCAACAGGGAAAGGAAAACAGGGAGGGTAGCAAGGATGGAGGCATGGCTGTCAGAGGGAAGCCAAAGATATTCTATTGTAAGTACTGTGCCAGCTTCAAATCAAAGAGGATGCATACAGAAGTAAAGAGGTATATAGTATAAAGATGTAGGATGAAAAGATGCATGAATGGCTAAAGAGGAAAAGACTGCAGAGTAAATGGGAGTGAGGTTGTTTAACGTAGGTTCAGTCCAGGGGGATGGCGGGATGAAAGGATGTGTTGGAGTGCAAGTTTCCATCTCTACAGTTCAGAAGGACTGGTGTTGGGTGGGGGAAGCCAAATGGCACATACGGTATAGCAGGTTCCTAGGTCCCTAGAATTATGCTGGAGGGCATGCTCCGCTACTGGGTATTGGACGTCTCCTAGGCGGACAGTTCGTCTGTGTCCGTTCATGCGCTCAGCCAGTTTAGTTGTTGTCATACCAATGTAAAAGGCTGTGCAGTGTAGGCATGTCAGCTGATAAATAACATGTGTAGTTTCACACGTGGCCCTACCTTGAATTGTGTATGTTTTACCAGTAGTGGGGCTGGAGTAGGTAGTTGTGGGGGGATGCATGGGGCAGGTTTTGCAGCGGGGTCGGTTACACGGGTAGGAACCGCTGGTAGAGAAGGTAGTCTGGGAATATTGTAAGGTTTTACAAGGATGTTACGGAGGTTAGGGGGCAACGAAAGGCAACTCTGGGTGGTGTGGTGAGAATTTTGTCAAGGGATGATCTCATTTCATGGGTTGACTTGAGAAAGTCATATCCCTGGCGGAGTAATTTATTGATGTATTCGAGGCCAGGATAATATTGGGTGACAAGGGGGATTCTTCTGTGTGGTCTGAGGGTAGGAACATTGTTGTTGGATGGGGAGGAATGTATTGCTCGGGAGGTCTGTTTGTGGACAAGGTCTGCAGGATAGTTGTGGGAGAGGAAAGCACTGGTCAGGTTATTGGTGTAATTGTTGAGGGATTCGCCTAATAAAGAAACCTAAATATGGAACAGAGGTATGATGAGATAGCAGAAGATCTTTTGTATGAAGAACAGGAAGAAAGGGAAAACACCACTATTGGTAGTCCATACATAAAAATTAAAGCTGCAGGTTGGGAACGATATTGTTTGATTGACACAGGGAGTCCAATTAGTGCCATTTCAAGCAAATTAAGAGATATAATTAAGCATGATCCTGACTTTGTTGAATTACCAGTTGTTGGAATAAAAATTAGAGGCATTACCGGCAAACTGAGCAAAATTGTTAATAGACAGGTGTTGTTGTCCTTCAGTATAAATGATGTACAGTTTACTCAAGGATGTCTTGTAATAAGTGACCTAAATGAGAATGTACTGTTGGGTATGGACTGGATATTAAAAGCTAATGCAGCATTTGATTGGGAAAAAGAGTTTGTTTACCTTTATTGATCCTAAGACGAGAGTGTGTTCCAGTACTGACATGTCGGTTCAAAACTGTGCTGATAAGGGAATTGAAATTAGGGACGTTACATTTTCTAAAGACAGTGGTTATTGTGTAGAGGAAATTACTGAGGATTATGATGATGGAGAATATGGGGATATAGTTCAAGAAAAATTACGAGAATCAGATAATTTGAACCAAGAACAGAAGGTAGAGTTAGAAAGATTATTGTGGAATTACTGTGATGTTTTTGATGATAGACCTGGCAGAGTAAAGAATTATCAATGTAAACTCAGATTAAAACCACATGAGCCATTCTTTATAAAACCTTATAGTGTACCGATTGCAAAGAGAAAAGATGTAGAAAAGGAACTTCAAAAGATGGAAGAGTGGGGCATCATTGATAGAAGTAAGAGCCAATACAATAATCCTTTGGTAGTGGTTGCAAAACGTGATGGCAGTGTCAGGCTTGTACTAGATTCAAGACACCTAAATAAGTATCTGGAAAGAGAGACCGGTCATCCTGAGAATATAGACGAATTACTTCATAAATTTGAAAGAGTGAAATACATGACCAGTTTAGACCTCACATCAGGATTGCACCAAGTAGAATTAGAAAATGATTCCAGAAAGTATAATGCCTTTTTGTATGGGGGAAGATGTTACCAGTATTGTGTGGTACCATTTGGGCTGAATGTCTCAGTAGCCGAATTCATTAGAGCACTTGACTTTGTTTTGGGAAAAGATCTTTTATCAAAATTAACTGTGTATGTAGATGACATTTTGACCACTGGAGAAACTTGGGAAGAACATGTTAATACTTTGAGGGAGGTTTGCAATAGATTAAGGAAAGGGGGAATGTCACTTAAATTATCTAAATGTAAGTTTGGTTTGAAAAAATTGAAGTTTCTGGGGCACAGTATTTCTGAGGAAGGTATTTTGCCAGATCCTGAAAAACTCGAGGCAATTGCAAAATTCCCAATTCCAAAAACCAAGAAACAACTAAAGTCATTTTTCGGGATGTGCGGTTACTACAGAAAGTTCATTAGTACCCAAGCTCTAAATGCTCCAAGTCTTAACAGATTGCTGAAGAAAAACGCAATGTGGGTTTGGGATCAGGAATGTGAAGCTGCTTTTGAAGAAATAAAAACACAGTTATGTAACAGTCAAATTTTGTACCGTCCTGATTTAAGTTTACCTTTTTGCATTATGGCAGATAGTAGTGATTATGGCCTAGGTGCTCACCTTTTCCAAGAAGTAAATATAAATGGGAAAATAGAACACAGGTCTATTGCTTTTGCTAGTCGAACCTTGAAAAAACATGAGAGGGAATACACTGTTACCGAGAAAGAGCTTTTGGCCATTTACTGGGCATTTTCTAAATTCAGAAATTATTTATTGGGAAACCAGGTAGTTGTCTACGCAGACCATAAGGCATTAATTTATATTCAAGAATGTAGGTTGCATCATGGAAGGATTACCAGGTGGGCACTCTTGTTACAACAATTTAATTACTCAATAAAATATCTTAGAGGACCCGATAATGTAGTTGCTGATGCTTTATCTAGACTACCTGTGGGGGGTGACTTTGAAGATGACAGTGGGGAATGTGAAAAAGAATTCAAAATTATGTATTTAAGAGGAGTGGACAATGAACAAGAAATCAGAGACATTTGTAATGACATCCGACGGAATCAGAACCACGATGAGAACTGTAAACTGGTCAAAAGTTATTTATGGAAAAAGGGACATGAAAAAGTGGGAGATTATTACAAAATCTACAAGGGGATTCTATTCAAGAGAAACAGTGTAGATAGCAATGTACGGAAATTATGTTGGCCTGAACAGTACATCAATGTACTCATCAAGTACATTCATGAAAGTTTTGGTCATTGTGGGATTCAAAAGTGTATCCAGAAAATCCAAGAAAATGTGTACTTTAACAACATAGCCAGGAGGGTTAGAAAAATCTTGACGGGTTGTGACAGGTGCCAAAGAGTAAAAGTATCCAACCAAACTTGTCGAGGATTGATGCAAAACATCTTACCAAAAGAACAACACGAGTTAGTCGCTGTCGACTTATATGGACCATTACCGAAGACCAGAGGAGGCTATTGCTACATTTTTGTTATGGTTGATGTTTTTTCAAAATTCATTCAGTTATACCCTCTTCGCAAGGCAAACAGTAAGAGCATTATTTCAAAAACCAGAGGAGACTATTTTGGCAGGGTTGGAAAACCTCAGAAAATCTTATCAGACAATGGGACTCAATTTACTTCTGGAGTATGGAAAGCTTTTGTTGAAGATGAAAATATAAGTCACATTCTTATTTCAGCTTATCATCCGTCAGGAAACCCTTCGGAGAGATACATGAGGGAAATTGGGCGATTCTTTAGAACCTACTGCAATACTGATCATGCTAGTTGGATAGACTATGTTGAGAAATTCGAAGATGTTGTGAACAGCCTACAGCATTCCTCAACAGGGTTTTCGCCTTATGAAATACAGCATAATAGCAAACCACCACATCCAATTAGTGATTTCATTGATTTTCCAGTCTGCAAACCATTAAGTACTCAAGAGAGAGAGGAAATAGTGAGAAAGACCATGAAATCTCAAGGTGATAAGAGGAAATGTAGACATGACATAAGATTGAAGCCTACTCAATTTAAAATTGAAGACTTGGTCCTTGTTAAAACACAAGAGAAGTCTAAAGCCATCAGTGGTGAATTAAAAAAGTTTTTTGACATATACATTGGACCTTTCAAGATTCAGGACAATCCTCATCCGAATGCTTACCGTCTAGTCTACCCAAATTCTGGTAGACTGTTTGGCCTACGAAACGTGACCGAACTGAAATTGTATAAAAAAATGTAAAAAAAGTATTTTAGATAATAGATGTTTATAGACTTTTATATGTAATCTTACCAGGATATTTTTGTATACTTTGTTATGTTGTATTTATCTGATTCCTCAGGGGAGCATACATTCTTTGTGTGCTAAGTGTTTGGCGAGCACTAGGTCCCCAGCTATGCAATTGTCATATTTCATTTTCGTATTCTGGCATTGCATCTTACACTTATTCTGAGATCCTGTATAATCAATTTTCTCCATCTGTCAGTCTATCCTCTCTTAGCTTTAAGAAATTATTTAGAGTAAATTTTCTTGAGTAATTAGACTTTAGAGAATTCAAATTTCTGTGTTCTTAAAAACCGGTCCACCGACTATTAAATGCTTTTGCTAATGTTTAACTGGGTTTGACCACTGTATGCTGTATATTCATAGCGGACTGTGCTATTGCAGCCTGTGATAGCCTGCAGTGTATATGGAAACCGTACGGACTGTGAAGATGAGACTGAAATACAGTGTGTGGCATTGAGGTATACCGACCTTCAAGAAAGAAGATCACCGGTCTTCAAGAAAGAAGACACCAAAGATATGTGTAAAACTTTTCTGTTTTGTAATGTAAGGACATCAACCCTTCCGTGTTTCACGTGGAAGTGCTGATGGTGGGGTTGTGTAACATTACAGGACATATTGGGACATATTGAAGTATTCGATACTGTAGACTTTTAGGGGATGTCGATACAGATATGCAAAACGTAAAGGGAAACTTTGGTGATGTTTAAATATTGTACTGTGTCAATATTAGGGCATTTTGCACAGAAAGAACAAAAATAGAATTAATGTAAATATATATTAGTGTTAGTAACCTATTTTTATTCAATTTTGTAATTATATTTCATTTTGTAAAAGAAAGACTCACTGTTTGCTGTAGCTCTGATTAATTGTAAAAAATTATCAGTTTTGAGCTAAATTATTTTGTATAATATGGACAAGATACATTTAAAAACTCACCAGCTAAAGAGAAAGTCTGTAAATGAACGTTTAATGCACACTTCTGGAACTTTCTATGGAGAAATTCTATATTATGATCGCAAAAATATGAAAACTTGTGAAAACTGTTTCATAACCTAATTTCGAAAGACGATTTGTATCAAGAAATATTGCTAAAAAGATTTATTTACGTTTTGAAACATGATTTAAATCATTTTACATATAAATAGTTGTTCTAAATCACTCAAGAAATATCCAGAATCAAATGTCAAGATATTTCTGGAAACATCGGTACAAATCTGGTGAAGGTTATCCAGAAGCAGGTAGAAAAATGTTATAAAATCTATTTGGAAATTATGCTTGTAAGAATTTATATGTACTGATCCTTTTAATTACTTTAATCTGTACTAAAATTCTGTAATGTCTAATTTAGTTTTAAATCGTGAATTGCTATCGTATTGTAAACAAAACATTGTTAAAGACTCTCATTGTTTGGAAAGATATTAATACACCTAGGAGTTGTCAGTGGCCAGTTCGGATATGCAGTGCGGTTAGCTTGGAGAGTCAGTTGTTGAGTCTGTGAAGTCTGTCAGTTCTGTTTGTAAATAAATGTCTGTAATGAAGAATTACTTGTTGTCGTCAATATGAACTCAAGACCTTTTGCATGAAGCAGACACCTCCTAATGCAACGTTTTAATTTGGTTGAGGAAGCTGGGATCGCTATAAGTGCAAACAAATTGAAGTGGAACATTTTAATTTGGTGTTGAGGAGCTGAAATGTTATAATTTGGTGGAGGAGCTGGGATGTTATAACCTGAAACCTTTCTTGTCACCATAGATGCTACATCCCTTTACACAAACATCCCACACACCCATGGTCTCTCTGCCCTTGAGCACTACCTCTTCCAACACCCACCCGAAGATCTTCCAAAAACCTCGCTCCTTATCAAACTTACCAACTTCATACTCACCCATAATAATTCACTTTTGAAGGCCAGACCTACAAACAAATCAGGGGAATGGCCATGGGAACCAGGATGGCTCCGTACTATGCCAACCTCTTCATGGGCCGCATGGAGGAGGCTTTCCTGAAGACCCAACATCTGCTTCCCCCGGCCTGCTATAGGTTTATAGATGACATCTTTGTGGTCTGGGCTCATGGTGAAGAAACGCTCCTTAATTTTCTCCATAACCTCAACTCCTTTTCGAATCTGAATTTCACCTGGTCCTTCTGCAAAACCCAAGCCACCTTTCTGGATGTTGAACTTCATCTTGTTGAAGCTCACATCCACACCTCTGTCCATATCAAACCCACAAACAAACAACAGTACCTTCACTTTGATAGGTGCCATCCATTCCACATCAAACGCTCCCTTCCCTACAGCCTAGGTATTCATGGCAAATGTATCTGCTCCAGTGACGAATCCTTCCACAATTACACCAATAACCTGACGAGTGCTTTTCTCTCCCACAACTATCCTGCAGACCTTGTCCACAAACAGACCTCCCGAGCAATACATTCCTCCCCATCCAACAACAATGTTCCTACCCTCAGACCACACAGAAGAATCCCCCTTGTCATCCAATATTATCCTGGCCTCGAATACATCAATAAATTACTCCGCCAGGGATATGACTTTCTCAAGTCAACCCCTGAAATGAGATCATCCCTTGCACAAAATTCTTCCCACACCACCCAGAGTTGCCTTTCGTCGACCCCTAACCTCCGTAACATCCTTGTTAAACCCTACAATATTCCCAGACTACCTTCTCTACCCAACGGTTCCAACCCCTGTAACCGACCCCGCTGTAAAACCTGCCCCATGCATCCCCCCACAACTACCTACTCCAGCCCCACTACTGGTAAAACATACACAATTCAAGGTAGGGCCACGTGTGAAGCTACACATGTTATTTATCAGCTGACATGCCTACACTGCACAGCCTTTTACATTGGTATGACAACAACTAAACTGGCTGAGCGCATGAACGGACACAGACGAACTGTCCGCCTAGGAGACGTCCAATACCCAGTAGCGGAGCATGCCCTCCAGCATAATTCTAGGGACCTAGGAACCTGCTACACCGTATGTGCCATTTGGCTTCTCCCACCCAACACCAGTCCTTCTGAACTGTAGAGATGGGAACTTGCACTCCAACACATCCTTTCATCCCGCCATCCCCCTGGACTGAACCTACGTTAAACAACCTCACTCCCATTTACTCTGCAGTCTTTTCCTCTTTAGCCATTCATGCATCTTTTCATCCTACATCTTTATACTATATACCTCTTTACTTCTGTATGCATCCTCTTTGATTTGAAGCTGGCACAGTACTTACAATAGAATATCTTTGGCTTCCCTCTGACAGCCATGCCTCCATCCTTGCTACCCTCCCTGTTTTCCTTTCCCTGTTGCTTCATAACCTGGGTTGTGAGTAACTAAATCCACTTTCCCTTCTTCTCTTTCTTTCCCCTCTCTCCTCCCTGATGAAGGAAAATTTATTCTGGAAGCTAGGAACGTAAATTTTCGATTGTTTTTGTGTATCTATCGGCTGTACTGAGCTGAGGTAAGTACTGGCCAGCCCCTCTGTCTCTTTGTTAGTATTTTTAAGACGTTATTTCTCTTCTGTGTCACACAGAAATTCGTGTTTTCCTTTTCATTTGCACACATAACACTTTTGGTCACATTTAACAATTTTCAGCTACTTTCATGGCAAATTTTGTCAAGTTAACATCTTACCGGTGTGTTTCTTCACATGTAACACAGAACTTACACAGTAAAACAGTGTCTGCTGCTTAACATGTCATTATAAAATTAGATGATAATTTCTGTGTATGTGTGGTGTCTGTCTTTCGGACATGTCTGCAAGAATAGACACCACACTGATCCAACAGCCACTACAAATTAACACACAAAGGAGTTACATACATTGGATACGAGTGGGCATTGACTGAAATCAATGGGGAAAGTGGGAAATTTGTGGTGGACCGTAATTCTAACCTGGGTCTCCTGCTTCCTAGTAGATGTTCTGACCACTGAGCCATCCATACACAGTGGCCATTGCAACTGCACAGACTACCCTAGCACACCTCCTGTCAGACCCAAATTCTCAACTTGCCCATTGTTCTCACTACTTGCACCATTTCCCATTCACATAAGAGTTTGACCTGGTGTGCTTCTGCACTGAAGAGATAAGTGGCTGTTCCACCTTTTTTTATACGCTGAAGTGCTAAAGAAGCTGGTACAGGCATGCATATTCAAATACAGAGATATGTAAACAGGCAGAATATGGCGCTGCAGTCAGCAGTGCATATATAAGACGACAAGTGTCTGGCCAGTAGTTAGATCGGTTACTGCTGCTGCAATTGCAGATTATTAAGATTTAGGTGAGTTTGAACGTGGTGTTACAGTCAGCGCACGAGCAATGGGACACAGCATCTCCGAGGTAGCGATTAAGTTGGGATTTTCATTTATGACCATTTCACGAGTCTACCTTGAAAATCAGGAATCTGGCAAAACATAAAATCTCTCACATCATTGCGGCCAGAAAAAGATCCTGCAAGAACGGGGCTGATGATGACTAAAATAATTGTCCAATGTGACAGAAGTGCAACCCTTCTGCGAATTTCTGCAGTTTTCGATGCTGGGTCATCAACAAGTGTCAGCATATGAACTGCTCAATGAACAGTATCAACATGGACTTTCGGATCCAAAGGCCCACTCGCATACCCTTGATGAGTGCACAACACAAATCTTTACAACTCGCCTGGGCTCCTCAGTATCGACACTGGGCTGTTGATGACTGGAAAAATATTGCCTGGTCAAGCAAGTGTCATTTCAAATTGCATCGAGCAGATGGATGTGTACGGGTATGGAGACAATGTCACGAATCCGTGGTCTCTGCATGTCATCAGGGTACTGTTCAAGCTGGTGGAGTCTCTGCAATAGTGTTGGGCATGTGCAGTTGGAGAGATATGGGAACGTAAGCATCCTGTCTTATCACCTGCATCTATTCATGTCAATTGTGCATTCTGACAGACTTGGGCAATTGCAGCAGGACAATGTGACACTCCACATGTTGAGAATTGCCACAGAATGTCTCCAGGAACACTTTTCTAAGTTTAAACACTTCTGCTGGCCACCAAACTCCCTAGAAATGAATATTATTGAGCATATCTCAGATGCCTTGCGAAATACTGTTCAGAAGAGGTCTACACCCGCTCGTACTCTTACAGATTTACGGACAGCCCTGCAGGAGTCATGGTGTCATTTCCAGTACTACTTCCGACATTAGTCGAGTCCGTGCCACATCATGTTGTGGCACTTCTGCCTGCTCACGAGGGTCCTACACAATATTAGGCAGATGTACCAGTTTCTTTGGCTCTTCAGTGAGTGTATATATAGTGTGTGTCTGCTCTTTCGGACATGTCTGATGAGCAACGGGCTAAGGTAACAGGAGACCTAGGTCGAATCCTGGTACGGCACGTTTTCAACTTTTCCCTTTGATTTCAGTTAATGTGATCTCACAGCCTATGTCTGCAATTCTTTTGTGTCGTAATTCACAGTGGCTGCTGTATCAATATGGTGTCTGTTGCCAATGCCTGTCATTCCTTTGTGTAATAATGTTTGTACTTCTGTCCCACTTTCTCCAACAGAAAGTGAAACAATTCATAATGGACAGAATTTGTAAAGGTCCACTGTTAAGCAAACAAAAACATTTATTTTATATTTCTATTGTTTCCACTCAGTTTAAGATGTAGCATATTTCTATTCTGTTAAACAATACAATAGATCTACTTTCTTTTGCTCCCACTAAAAACTTTTAAAAATCTCAGATCTTGCCTTATATGGAAATTGTTTCTTCTTTTAATATTCAGCACTGGAATAAGATTAAGAAACTTATTTGCATTACAAAAGATTGTCTATGTAGAATATATTTTAAACGAGAAAACAATCTATTTCCATTGTCGAGATTTAAAGTCTTACCAAAAGCCCAAGGGAAGACAACCGATATCTGATGTAAAGGGGAGTGGAAAGGGGGCATCAAATAATATGTCACTTGAAGTTTAAATCTTCCAGGTTGTTAGGCCACGTTACACGATTAGCTCTCTGCTGGAATCTTGTGGTGTTCACAGCCAGCTGACCTCGAAGACAAGGTCCTGAAGAAGATCCCAGCAGAGAGACCAAAACATCGATAGTACAGAAGAATCGTGATGTAGCCTAAAAACTTAGAAGATTTTACCTTCGATGATAACAGTCACAAAGGACTGCAAACAAGTCACTCATGTAGAAAAATGTTCTCAAACTGTCCCTGTATATAATGGTCTTTGCCTGCTCTTTTAATGTCTCCACAGTCTAAAGAAGACAGTTGTTGAAAGTGGTTAAGGTGTTACAAAAGCATCATGTGATTTTGTCATAAAATATGTAAAAAAAAGAAATAGGTACATACTTGTTAGCATCCGCAGCATTTGCATCGTGGCTGGGAGGCTGTCGGTGTGGCCCCCCCAGTGGGATGTAGGCGCAGACGGTGACGTCGAGGGCCCGGCAGAAGGCGCGCAGCTCGGCCTGCTGGAAGTAGGCGTGCAGTTCCACCTGCAGGTTGGCAGGCCTGACGCGTGCTGACTGCCACACACGCTTCACCTGCCTCGCATTGAAGTTGGACAGTCCGATAGATCGGGCTCGACCCGCATCTACCTGCGCCTCCATCGCCTACCGGCAATAGAGTTAAACCGAACATTAAGAAAACAAATGTCATTAATTTCAGTTTCAGGAGTGAAAATTACACAGTTAAATTAAATGTCTATGGCATCTGCATACACTGCAGTCTGGTCTGAGCTGCTCGAGATGACGGTCACGTTTGCGTGAGGTGTGCTTTGTTGAGTGCCTGTCTGCAGCTTACCGTGTCATCTTTACGGTAAGTACCAATCTATCTTTTCCTTTCATTGTTGTTATCAGTTCAAGTGTTTTGGACACTCAATGATGCTTCCAGCCAAATGTTGTCAGCGTGTTATGCCCTTAGAGTCCTGCCATTAGTGTGTAACAGACAGTGTCTTTTAGTTACATACTATTCATATGCTTGCACTCAGTTATTAGCAATGTAATTCTTTTATGAGGAACAAATACATAAAGTATGAACACAATTTTCAAACTACAGAACAGGACCATAAGAGCAATAACCAAAAACAGCAATCAAGCTCATTGTAAAGATCTGTTTAAAGCAGTGGAGATTTTAACCAAACCATATGAGTACATTTACCAACCAGTTGTACACATCTGTATTAACTCTGATAATTACTGCACAAACACATTTGTTCATAACTATGTGACAACATCTTGATTGAACTAACATTTGTCTAAGAACAATGAAAATAACAAAATTCATACATACAGGCATTTACATACTTACAGGTGCCTAGTTTCACACAGGTGGAACAGGAATTTGGTCTCAGCCTTATAGTAGGAGCCATTGCGGCATTTGCCTGAAGTTATGTAGGTAAACTGTAGAAAAACTAAATCAGGATAGCTGGATGGAGATTTGGGCCTTCACCCTCATGAACACAAGGACAGTCTGCTGAAAATAGTTGCACCATGTTTGGTTTCTCCCTAGTGTATGATGCTGTTTTGCAGAGAAGTTATTTAGCTGTGTAAAAGTCTGGCAGTACACTGTTCACTCACATCTCACTCCCAGTCACTACACACTATATATACACAGAGTTGGTAACACTATACAAACTATCAGCTAGGACCATAGCAACGATGTTGGTTTACACTCTGTGTACTGTAATTTCCCATCTGCTAGCCTGAAAAACTGATTCACCAGCCCTCTATAATGAGAGATGATAAGCTCAGAAAGAGGATTAAACAATGGATAGCTTTACAAGACAGTTGTTTTGGAATTGTTGTCATAATCATTATCATCATTTCACGATGCCTATAGCTGTGATAGCAATTTGAAAGGTGGCTAGTAAACCATATGTTTAAATACCATATCTGATGAAAGCAAATAGTGAAGTTTATACAGATGGTCTATAAAAAAAGGAGCATCTGAAGCACAACAAATTATAGCAGTCACAGAAACAGGGCACCATATGTGTTATTCTGCACGATTTCTAAGTAAACTGAGAGTTATCAAACATCAGATTACCAGACTATTTGGTTGATTCTGTTGTTACGTATAGACATTTTAAGCAACTCTCAATCAACATATGATACCTGTTTTAGGAGCTAAATTACCACCCATGAGATTATTAGGTGTCTGTAGTTATATAATCAAGTATTTTAAGGAAGTCATATTGTTACAGCCAAAATGAAACAAGCATTCCTGTTAATCATCTGTCTACAGAATATCTGTGAAAACGTTTGACACCTTTTACACCATCTTACACACTAACCTTCCATAGGCTGACATGGTCTGTGTTCACATCGAGCAACATTTTGCCTCCGTTATCCTTTGGGTCCACATCCTGGAAACCGACTGGCTGGTGCACAAGGTACAAGTCGACGTAGTCCAGCTGCAGGTCACGCAGTGACTGCTTCAGGTGCTTCTCCACACATTCTGCGCGGTTTCCTGTCGATGGCAGCTGAGAGAGGAGAAAGTTCTTTTATAAGTAGTTCTGGAAAATGAAAGAAGTTTCTATGGTTGCTAAAGTAGGAATGCTCACAAAGACATCTTGTTGTGGTTACAGGTGCTCCATTACACCATCTGGAAGTATTTTCTGGACAGCAGCCAAAGTGCAACAAGGTAGGAATAGCTGCCAACTTGCTACTCTCCCACTCCTTAAATATATATTTTTTTGTATTCTCTGTTATACGTATAATGGCTACACAATGACCACATGAAACTGTAAAAGTATTGTCCTTGCTGTATTACAACATCTACAACTGTACTCTGCAAATGTGGTGAGGCGCATGGCAGAGCGTATGTCTCATTGTACCAGTTATTCCATTCACATACTAAGCACAGGAAGAATGGTTGTGTGAGTGCCTCTGTATGTGAAGTAATTATTCTAATATTATCCCCACAATTCCTGTGTGAGTGACAGATAGGGGATTGTAGTATATCCCTAAAGTAATCATTTAAAGCCAGTTCTTGAAACTTTGTTAGTAGACTTTCTTGAGACAATTTACGTCTGTCTTCAAGAGTCTGCCATTTCAGTTAAATCAGTATCTCTGTGACACTCTGCCACAGATTAAACAAGCCTGTGATCATTCATGCTGCCCTTCTCTGTATACGTTCAGTATCCCCCATTAGTCATATTTGATACAGGTCCCAGAGACTCAAGCAATATTCTAGAACCTGTCACATGAGTGATTTGTAAGCAATCTCCTTTGTAGACTGATTACCATTCTACCATTGAACCGAAGTCTACCACATGCTTTATGCATGACTGAGCCTATGTTATCTTTCCATTTCATATCCCTACAAAGTATTACCTTGTTTGAGTTGGATGATTCCAGCAGTGACTCTTTGATAATACAGCCCCTGTAAGACACTGTGTTTTTTCATCTTGTGAAGTGTGCAGTTTTACATTTCTGAACATTTAAAGCAACTTGTCACACTTTAAACCACTTTGAAATCATATCAAGATCTGACCAAATATTTATTCAGCTTCTTTCAGATAGTACTTCATTACAGACAACTGCATCACCTGCAAAAAACCTGATGTTACTATTAATATTGTTGTAAGGTCATTAACATACAATATGAACAACAAGTGTCCCAAGACACTTCCCTGAGGCACACTGGAGGTTACTTCCACATTTGACAATAACAATCCAAGATAACATGCTGCACCCTCCCTACCAAAAAGTCCTCAATCCAGTCCCAAACTTCAATTCATACCCCATATGATTGTACTTTCCATAGTATGTGTAGATGTGGTATTGAGTCAAATACTTCTCAGAAAACAAAAGGTACTGCATCTATCAGATTGCCTTCATCCAAAGCTTTCAGTACGTCATGTGATAAATGTGCAAATTTTGTTACACATGATCAATGTTTTCGTAATCCATGCTGTTTGCCATGGAGGAGGTCATTCTCTTTGAGATGCCTCATTATGTTTGAGCTCAGAATATGTACTAAGATTCTATGACAAACAGATTTCAAGGATACTAGATGCTAGTTTTGTAGATCACCTCTATTACCCTTCACAATGTATCACAACAAAATGTACTCACTTCACCTGTTTTGGGAAAACTATGTGAAGAGAAGGAAAACACAAAAGGCTTCTTCTTCTTCCGTATCCGAATGCACCAATTATATCTTCCCTTCCCAGTAATTAGCAATGTAGTTTGCTTTGTCATTGACTTTCAAAATATCATCTTTAGTGCTTGTTATAGACATATCTTGGCAAATCAGTAGATGGTCCAAGTCCTGTATTGCTCCGCATTCACACCTATCGCTATCACTGTAACCCCATTTAAATAGGTTTGATTTGCACCCAGTTACTCCAGTACGCAGCCAGTTTAATGACCAAAGATGACACAAAAGGCTGGGAGTCTATTACTCACTGGCAGTTCAAACATGTGGTGAATGATGGTACCTCTTAGATAAAGGCAGCAAGCAACAGCGAAAAACTGGGTGCAACCAACTGCAGATTGGAGCATATGTTGTAACAAATGATGCCTGTCATCTGGGCCCCAAGGTGGTCATACTTGGGTCATTCCAGGACTTGGTAGAGAAGGTTAAGAAGACATGGAGTTTCAACAAAGCTCACAATCTGCACCACTGTCCCCAGAACTCATCATGTCCCTTTGATTCTGAGTCGAGTATCAGGATTGGATCAGAGGTTTCAAAGGTTATGTGACAAGTTGGGCTGTGACTTGCTGGACTTGCGCCATCGTCTTGAGAACTGTACGGTACCCCTAAATGGGTCAGATGTGTACTACACATCAGAGGCTGCTACTCAGGTAGCTGTCTGTGTGTGGGGAGCACACAAGAGTTTTTTTTAGATTAGGCAACTTTCCATCCCGTCCAGATAACAATAGCTGCAGGAAATCCAGAAGTATCAGTGAGGGATTCAAAGAAATGCCTCCCACCGGTAAGAGTACTAAAATCCTAATGGTAAACTGTCAAAGCATTCGCAAGTGCCAGAGTTTGAACTACTCATGAAAAGCAGTGAAGCTCACATAATACTAGGTACAGAAGGCTGGTTGAAACCTGAAATTGATAGCAGTGAACTTATTGGGGAAAATTTAAGTGTATATTGAAACGATACACAAATGGGAACTGCAGGTGGTATATTTGTTGTAGTAGACAAGAAACTCAAATCCACCAAGATAGAAATTGAAGCTGCATGTGAGGTTGTTTGGGCAAGACTCAGTATCAGGTGAGAACATAAAATGTTAATTAGATCCTTTTATCACCCACCATACTTGTCTCCTTATGTTACTGAAAACTTTAGAGAAAACCTCAGTTCACATGTAAATAAGTTTCCCAATCATACTGTAATAGTTGGTGGAGACTTTAATCCTCCAACAATTAATTGGGAAAATCATGTGGTAGAGTACTAAATGGCTTTTCTGAAAGCTATCTAGAATATATACACTCCTGGAAATTGAAATAAGAACACCGTGAATTCATTGTCCCAGGAAGGGGAAACTTTATTGACACATTCCTGGGGTCAGATACATCACATGATCACACTGACAGAACCACAGGCACATAGACACAGGCAACAGAGCATGCACAATGTCGGCACTAGTACAGTGTATATCCACCTTTCGCAGCAATGCAGGCTGCTATTCTCCCATGGAGACGATCATAGAGATGCTGGATGAAGTCCTGTGGAACGGCTTGCCATGCCATTTCCACCTGGCACCTCAGTTGGACCAGCGTTCGTGCTGGACGTGCAGACCGCGTGAGACGACGCTTCATCCAGTCCCAAACATGCTCAATGGGGGACAGATCCAGAGATCTTGCTGGCCAGGGTAGTTGACTTACACCTTCTAGAGCACGTTGGGTGGCACGGGATACATGCGGACATGCATTGTCCTGTTGGAACAGCAAGTTCCCTTGCCGGTCTAGGAATAGTAGAACGATGGGTTCGATGACGGTTTGGATGTACCGTGCACTATTCAGTGTCCCCTCGACGATCACCAGAGGTGTATGGCCAGTGTAGGAGATCGCTCCCCACACCATCATGCCGGGTGTGGGCCCTGTGTGCCTCGGTCGTATGCAGTCCTGATTGTGGCACTCACGTGCACGGTGCCAAACACGCATACGACCATCATTGGCACCAAGGCAGAAGCAACTCTCATCGCTGAAGACGGCCTAACGGTGTGCGGGACCGTAGCCCAGCTTCATGGAGACGGTTACCAATGGTCCTCGCCGATACCCCAGGAGCAACAGTGTCCCTAATTTGCTGGGAAGTGGCGGTGCGGTCCCCTACAGCACTGCGTACGATCCTACGGTCTTGGCGTGCATCCGTGCGTCGCTGTGGTCCGGTCCCAGGTCGACGGGCATGTGCACCTTCCGCCGACCACTGGCGACAACATCGATGTACTGTGGAGACCTCACGCCCCACGTGTTGAGCAATTCGATGGTACGTCCACCCGGCCTCCCGCATGCCCACTATACGTCCTCGCTCAAAGTCTGTCAACTGCACATACGGTTCACATCCACGCTGTCGCGGCATGCTACCAGTGTTAAAGACTCCATTTCCAGGAGTGTAGATATAAATTTTCAGTAAACGAAACACATCCAAAAAAAGTTTTAAATCACCACAGTTTCGCGAGTTCTGGAACCTGTACAGAAAATTGGAATAGAGCTCAACATAAACATCATTTCCACCCTTTTCATTGCTCATGAAAATCACATATTGCATGTTTACCACCATACAGCGAGACCTTCAGAGGTGGTGGTCCAGATTGCTGTACAAACTGTTACCTCTAACACCCAGCAGCACATTGTCTTGCATTGATGCTTGCCTGTATTCATCATGGCACACTATTCCCAAGTTCATCAAGGAACTATTGGTCCAGATTGTCCCACTCCTCAATGGCGATTCGGCGTAGACCCCTCAGAGTGCTTGGTGGCTCATGCCATCTATAAACAGCCCTTTTCAATCTATCCCAGGCATGTTCAATAGGGTTCACGTCTGGAGAACATGCTGGCCACTCTAGTCAAGTGATGTTGTTACCCTGAGGGAAGTAATTCCCAAGATGTGCACATTGGGGGTGTGAATTGTCATCCACATAGATGAATGCCTCGCCAATGTCCTGCTGATACAGTTGCACTAGCAGTCTGAGGACAGCATTCACATATCATGCAGCCCTTACGGTGCCTTCCGTGATCACCAGCAACATATGTCGGCCCCACATAATGCCACCAGAAAACAGCAGGAACCTCCACCTTGCTGCAGTCACTGGACAGTGTGTCTAAAGCGTTTAGTCTGGCCAGGTTGCCTCCAAACACATCTCCAATGATTGTCTGGCTGAAGACATATGCGACACTCATCAATGAACAGTACTCGATGCCAATCCTCAGCGGTCCATTCGGCATGTTGTCGGGCCCATCTGTGCCGCACTGCATGGTGTCATGGTTGTTAAGATGGACCTCGCCACGGACACTGGGAGTGAATTTGCGCAACATGCAACTTATTGCGCACAGTTTGAGTCATAGCATGATGTCCTGTGATTGCACGAAAAGCATTATTCGACAAGGTGGCGTTGCTGTCAGGGTTCTTCCGAGCCATAATCAATAGGTAATGGAACTGCAGTAGTAGCCCTCAGGTGGCCTTAGCAAGGCATGTCATTGACAGTTCCTGTCTCTCTGTATCTCCTCCGTGTCCAAACAACATCACTTCGGTTCACTCTGAGATTCCTGAACACTTCCCTTGTCGAGAGCCCTTCCTGGCACAGAGTAACAATACAGACATGATCAAATCACAGTACTGACCGTCTAGGCATGGTTGAACTACAGACAATATGAGCCATGTACCTCCTTCCTGGTGTAATGACTGGAACTGATTGGCTGTTGGACCCCCTTCGTCTAATAGGTGCTGCAAGTGCACGGTTGTTTACATCTTTGGGCAGGTTAAGTGACATTTGTGAACAGTCAAAGGGACTGTGTCTGTGATACAATATCTAGCAGTTTCGGGAACTGGGGTGATGCAAAACTTTTTTTGATGTGTATGGATCAGTAATATCTTTTTTCAATGAGAACCTAACTTCTAGAGAAACAGAGATTAGTGCATAGTAGGTGTAAAACAAAGCATAAGGCTACAGGTAAAGAGATGCTGAATGAAATGCATTTGGTCATCAAGAGAGCAGTGCGTGATGCCTTCAGTGACCACTGCAGCAGAATATTGTCAAATGATGTCCCACAGAGCCCAAAGAAATTCTGGCCATATGTGAAGGCTGTTAATTGCACCAAAGTTAGTGTCCAGTCCCTAGCGAATGAGACAGGAACTGAAACTGAGTGAAGTAAAGCAAAAGCTGAAATGCTGAACTCCATTTTAAAATGTTCCTTTAAAAAGGATAATCGCCCCAATTTAATCCTCATACCACTGAAAAGATTAATGAAATAAGTGTTAGTGTCACTAGTGTTGAGAAACCACTAAAATCATTAAAACTGAACAAAGCTCCATGCCCTGAAAGAGTCCCTGTCAGATTTTATACTGAATGTGCAGCTGAGTTAGTCCCTCTTCTCACTATAAGCTGTCATAGATCCCTCGAACAAAAAACCATGTCCAATTCTTCAAAAAAGGCACAGGCCACACCCGTCTGCAAGGACAGTAAAAGTGATCCACAAAACTACTGCCCAATACCCTTGACACCAATTTATTGCAGAATCTTGGAACATATTCCGAGCTCAAACATAATGAGGTATCTTGAAAAGAATGACCTCCTCAATGCCATCCTGCATCGATTTCAAAAACATCGATCGTGTGAAACCCGACTCGCACTATTCTCACGCGACATATTGAAACCTTTGGGTCGAGGCAACTGTGTGGATGAAGTGTTTATTGATTTCTGAAAAGCATTTGACTCAGTACCACACATATGCTTATTGTCAAAGGCAGCCAGGTACATGCAGTATCTCTTGATTTCCAAAAGCCATTTGACTCAGTACCACATCTATGCTTATTGTCAAAAGGTCAATCATATGGGGTATGAAGAGAAATTTGTGACTGGATTGAGGACGTTTTGGTAGGGAGAACAGAACACGGTACCTCGGATGGAGAGTCATTGTCAGATGTAGAAGTAACTTCGAGTGTACACCAGGTAATTGTGTTGGGGCCCATGCTGTTAATGTTGTCTATTAATGATCTTGCAGACAGTATTAATAGTAACCCGAGACTTTGTGTAGATAATGCAGTTATATATAATGAAATACTATCTGAAAGAAGATGCATAAATATTCAGTCAGATCTTAAGATTTCAAAGTTTTGCAAAGATTGGCTACTTGTTTCCAATATTCAGAAATGTAAAATTTTGCACTTTACAAAATGAAAAAAACATGGAATCCTGTGACTATAATATTAGTGAGTCCCTGTTGGAATTGACCAAAATACATCTGGGTGTAACACTCTGTAGAAATATGAAACAGAATGACGATGTGGGTTCAGTCATGAGTAAAGCAGGTGGTAGACTTTAGTTTAATGGTAGAATACGGGGGATGTGCAATCAGTTTACAAAGGAGATTGCTTACAACTCAGTCATGTGACTGGTTCTAGAATACTGCTCACGTCTGTGTAACCCATAAAAAATAGGACTAATAGGGGATATCAAATGTACACAGAGAAAGGCACTAGGAATGGTCACAGGTTTGTTTATTCCATGGAACAATGTCATAAAGATACTGAAGGAACTGAACTGGAAGGCTCTTTAAGACAGATGTCAACTATCCCGAGAAAGTCTGTTAACAAAGTTTCAAGAACTGGTTTTAAATGGTGATTCTAGAAATACATTACAATCCTCTACATATCACTCATATAGGAATTGAGAGAATAAGCTTAAGAGTAATATTGCATGCACAGAGGCTTTCAAAGAATCATTTTTCCCATGCTCCATATGTGAATGGAACAAAAAGAAACTCTAATAACTGGTACAAGAAACTGTAACCTCTACCATGCACCTCACAGTGGTTTGCAGAGAATATGTGTAGGTGTAGATGTATGTGGTAAGATGGTCAAGGAAATGGGACAGGGTGGTATTGATGCACTGCATTCAATGTGTACAAGAATACAGAAAACTGGGGAGTACCCACAAGAATAGCTGAAGTCTCTCTTCTTCCCCGGCGCAAGTAAAGGTCAATCAGCAACTGCTCCAATTCTTGAACCATTGCTCTTGCATCCCAAACAAGCAAAATTTTTCTCTATGCCTTGAATCGGCATTTGAAGCTCTGCATGCAGCCTCACATATCCACAGAACAAGCAGGCTTTGTTGAAGGAAAAGGAAATCATGAACAGCTTTTCAGTGGTCAACAAATAATTAAGAAATTGTGAGAGGTCTGTGTTCCTGTCTTTATGTGCTTCCTTCACTGCAGGAAAGCCTTTGACTATGCTGTGCGGGAAAAGTTGTGGCGCATGGTTGCAGAGTTTGGTGCCCCAACACACTTGATAGCACTGATCAGAAGTCTATACACTAATCACCTCATGACTGTGAAGAAAAGTGCTGGCACATCTGGTTTCTTCAGTGTATCAGGTGTCAGACAGGGTTGTGTTACATTCTGCCAACTGTGCAATATCTATGTAGAACATGTAATTGGGAATGCGCTTGACTGTTGGACTAAAGGGATCTCAATTGGCAGCAGAACTACTAACAACCTCCTGTTTGCTGATGACACCGTACTTTTAGCCAGCAGTGGAGATGAACCTGCTGAGCTAGTAACAAAAGTAAAATACATTAGTCTATCATATGGATTGGACCTCTATCTCAGCAAGGCCACACTTATGATAATTGATCGAGGAGTATAGGTTCAATTCACTGGTGTTTACAGGAACTGGAAGTTCTGCATTTTTTCATCTATCTTGTGTCAACAATCTGTGACACAGGATGCTGTGAAGATGAGATAAGAAGATGGATCTCACTGTGGCTATGAAGTAAACCACCAAAATCTGACAGAACACCACATATGTGTGGCTTCTTGAAACACTTGTGTTTTCCATCCTCATTTATGGTTATGAGACATGGACCTTTAAAGCCAGAGACAAACACCACAGCAATGCATCTGAGCTTTGGTCCTGGCGCAGGATGCTGTGCATAAAATGGACTGAAGGAAAAACAAATGTGTCCATTATTTAGCAACTCAGTATATCCACATGCCTTTCTTCTCACATCAAAAACAAAAAAATTTCCAGTTCTCTGGTCATAATGTGAGAAGAGATGGAGGAAACCTATCGAAAATACTCATTGAGGGGACAATAGAGGGCAAGAGATCAAGGGACAGAGCAGCGAACACGTGTATTCATCAAATCAAGAAGATCTATTGTCTACCTTTTCAGCAGGCTCTAAGAGAAGGTGGTAACTGTCTAGGATGGAGACGCTTGGTTCATTGGGTCATGGTGCTCAGTAATGAGCACAATGACTTGTGATGAATAGGTCTCTAATATATTTGTGGATACAAATGTTCCAAAATTACTTGTACAGAATCCAAGAAGATACATACATAAAAAAAAGACTTTGCATCACCTCAGTTCTGAGAGTTGCGGAACCTGTACAAAAAATTGGAATAGAGATCAACATTAATATCATTTCCACCATTTTTATTGCTCATGAAAACCACACATTGCATGTTGTACCACCACACAGTGAGACCTTCAGAGGTAGTGGTCCAGATTGCTGTACACACTGGTACCTATAATATCCAGTAACACATCCTCTTGCATTGATGCATGCTTGTATTCTTCATGGCATACTATCCACAAGTTCATCAAGGCACTGACGGCCCAGATTCTCCCACTACTCAATGGTGATTCGGCGTAGATCCCTCAGAGTGGTTGGTGGGTCACGTCGTCCATAAACAGCCCTTTTCAATCTATCCCAGGCATGTTCAATAGGGTTCATGTCTGGAGAGCATACTGGTCACTCTAGTCAAGCGATGTTGTTACTTTGAAGAAAGTCATTCACTTGATGTGCATGATGGGGGAGCAAATTGTCATCCATGGAAATAAATGCCTCACCAATATGCCGATATGTTTGCACTATTGGTCGGACGATGGCAGTCACGTATAGTACAGCCATTACAGTTCCTTCCATGATCACCAGCAATGTACGTCGGCCCCACATAATGCCACCCCAAAACAGCAGGGAACCTACACCTTGCTTCACTCACTAGACAGTGTGTCTAAGGAGTTCAGCTGACCAGGTTGCCTCCAAACAAATCTCTGACAATTGTCTAGTTGAAGGCATATGCGACACTTATCAGTGAAGAGAATGTGATGCCAATCCTGAGCAGTCCATTTGGCATGTTGTTGGGCCCATGTGTACCGTGCTGCATGGTGTCGTGGTTGCAAAGAGTGAAGTTGCGCATCATGCAGCTTCAAGCATACAGTTTTAATCTTAACACTATGTCCTGTGTCTGCATGAAAAGCATTAGTCAACATAGTGGCATTTCTGTCAGGGTTCCTCCGAGCCATAATCGGCAGGTAGCGGTCATCCACTGCAGTAGCAGCCCTTGGGCGGTCTGAGTGAGGCGTGTTATTGACAGTTCATGTCTCTCTATATCTCCTCCATGTCCGAAGAACATTGCTTTAGTTCACTCCGAGACAACTGGACACTTCCCTTGTTGAGAGCACTTTTGCATAAAGTAACAACGCAGAAGCGATCGAACCCAGTATTGATCGTCTAGGCACGGTTGAACTACAGACAACATCAGCTGTGTACCACCTTCCTAGCGGAATGACTGGAACTGATCAACTGTCTGACCCTCTCCGTCTGAGGCGCTGCTCATGCATGGTTGTTTATATCTTTGGGTAGGTTTAGTGACATCTCTGAACAGTCAAAGGTACTGTGTCTGCGATACATTATCCACAATCAACGTCTATCTTCAGAAGTTCTGGGAACCGGGGTAATGCAAAACTTTTTTTCGAGGTGTGTAAAAAACAGACTTGGTCACATGAATTTCATTTTGTTGTTTTTTCCTTCTGTCTCATCGACTTGCCCCGATATAGGACTTTGATGTTCTGTCCTATTAACACCGCAGACATATAATAATTTAATTACACTCCTTTCACTGTCATAATTTTTATGTTTTTCTTTCACAGCTAGATTTGTCTTGTAAGAGAGCTTCACCATCTTCAATATGAGAAGATTCATCCAGCATAATTTTCTTGTAGAGCCACATTTACTTTTCTTGTTCATTTTCTCTGATTTAATTTACTTGAAATTCACTTTTCAAGTTTTCTCAATCGTTTGATGACTTTGTGTTCAGTTTGTTTGTCTCAAGACTTAGTTCACAGTGATGGTTTCCCTCTCTCACTTTACTTTTATGCCAGTGTTATTGTTGTTGTGGTCTTCAGTCCAGAGACTGGTTTGATGCAGGTCTCCATGCTACTCTATCCTGTGTAAGCTTCTTCATCTCCCAGTACGTACTGCAACCTACATCCTTCTGAATCTGCTTAGTGTATTCATCTGTTGGTCTCCCTCTATGATTTTTACCCACCACGCTGCCCTCCAGTACTAAATTGGTGATCCCTTAATGCCTCAGAACATGTCCTACCAACTGATCCCTTCCTCTAGTCAAGTTGTGTCACAAACTCCTCTTCTCCCCAGCTCTACTCAATACCTCATTACTTACGTTATCTACCCATCCAATCTTCAGCATTATTCTGTAGCACCACATTTCAAAAGCTTCTATTCTCTTCTTAATGCATTTCAAAAATACCAGACATCTCAATCTACAGGAATCCTTCACTTGTGCTCACTTACTATTCTTCGCTTTCTCACTTGTAGATCTAAGACTACAGTTCGAAACATCTGGATTTTCTTTGTTTGTGCTAGGTTCATGTTCAATTGTGGAGTTAATGTGAGCATGCAAAGAACCAATATCCATCTCATATATTCAGACCTCTATCACCTCTCACTTTAATTACTATCTCTTTCATAATAATGAAAAAAATAGTCAGCTACAGCTCTTGATAAGCTAATATTTTCTAGTTTTTCATAATGTGTGCTGTTGATACTGGCACTTGGTACCCCTTACCTAGTTGATTCCAGCTATTTTCTTTACACATCAACCACATTGCATGCTTGAGCTCAGATTTCATATTTGCTTGTCAGTGAGACAATAGCTCAAAATTTTAATTTCTAGTGATGTGATTAAGAAGCTTACATTCTTTATCTGTAGTAAAAATGTCTTGATTCATATACTTTTTACTGATAATCCGGTGATGTTGATGTCCACTTACTGCCACTAAGCTTAATATTAGCTGTATTATGGTTCATTAATCTATCAAACAAAGCAAACTAGAACATTCCATTTTGATCTTACAGCACTGCTAAGAAACATATCACCTTTTTACTCTTTTCATGGCCTTTTATTTTTTTCTTGATTATTTTGAGTTTAATAAGCTTCTTTTTGCAACTTGAATCAATGTTTCCCAAGTCTATAGTACAGCAAAAGTGAAAACTTCTTACCTTTGTCACAATAAAAAGATCTTCTCTCTTGATTTTTCCAGAATCAAGCCATTTCTTCAATGCCTTCCCAATCTGAGCTTCATTGTTATACCTCTGGGCTGTATCTATGTGTCTGTACCCAATCTCTAGAGCTTTGTCTATTGCCTTCTCTACATCATCTCCTAGTGCCTGTAACATCAACAGTAAAATGGTAATTTGTTTGTAGCTAACAATTCTGTTTACTGAAAAAGTAAATTAATTGTATAAAAGTATGTTTGTTAGTATTGGATTATGTCCATCTATGTGCAACTGAATAAAAACCAAATGTATCATGTCACAGGCATTGGCATTTATTTTATTCCAATACACACAGATGGACACAGTAATCTGAAAATATCAACATAAATATGACGTACATCTGAAACTACAAGTTAACATTTTCGAAAGTTATTTTAGTGAATTATTTGTAAATAGTTTCGTATAGGAAAGCTTAGTTGTCTGACAGTCTTTTAGTTGTGCCTATCTGTGACTTAACATCTCTGCTATTGGTGAGTAGCACTCTATCATTTTCATAATATTGCCATAGTATGTTCATAATGAACTGACTCATAAGCCCCAAACTATTAATATTTTCCAGACATACACCCTGATGAGAAATAAATACACACACACACACACACACACACACACACACACACACACACACACACACACACACGTTCTGAACTTTCACTCATTACACCTTTCTATGGAGGCTTCCTGAAAAGTAATGGCTCTGAATTTCTTATTCTTATATTACTCCATCAACTTTCCTGCTTTGCTGACACAAGCTGAAACACTCTGCTGCTAGGAGGCTCCAAATTGTAGCACGTAACATGGTGGCATGAAGTGTAACTATATCCATCAATTGCAAGAATTTCAGAAAACTGAAAGTATTAATTTTAAGAGTTTGTGACACATGGAGCACTCTCTCCTTTATCATGACAATGTAGGACCACTTTCAAGCACTGTGACATATGCACCAATCCAACACCTTACGTTCACAATCATCAGTCATCCTCCGTACAGTCCTGACTTGGGCCCATCAGATTTTTGTCTGTTTCCAAAACTTGAGGAACTGTTTTGAGGACTTCATTTTGACAGTGATGAAATGGTGCAAGTAGAGATGAGATTGGGGCTCAAAAATCAAACATTCTACAGTGATCGTGTCAACAAATTGATCTCTTGTTGGGTGAAATTTGTTACCCACCAGTGTGACTTTTTTGAGAAATAAATATATATGAAGAATAAAGATGTAAAGTGTTAATAAAGTTTGTTTTATTTAAAAATCTTTAAGACTTTTTACACAAAAATTTGGAGGCATTACTTTTCAATATCCATATCAAAAATGTTGAACAGACACTTTATTTACTTTATGTGCAGTGTGCCAGGAGGTAATTCCATAAGACAACAAAGACTAAAAATATGCAAACTAAGCCAACATTCTTGCCTTTAGGTCAACACAATGAGAGTTGTTTCTAACAGGCTGAACTGTGCTTCTCAATAAGTTCAACCATATGTTGACTCCTTTTAATTTGTCTATCTGAACCCAAGGAATTTTACACTTCATACACAGTACCCACAGTGAAATAGCATAATACTGCTACATGTGCTGTTTTTCATCTTCTATCCTTATCTTAATATGTACAAGACCACACTCATCATTATCAGATAATGACCATTATCTACATCTGTAAGAATAGAGGAATATTTACAATGAACTCAGCTACTTAACAGACAGCTGATAGGTATCTTTGGTATTTTAGTCTAGATAATCTGATAGCTCTTATTTGGTACTGCAGCATCTCCATTATAACATTATTAGATGTATAAGTAATCAACTGCTGCAATATATTGCAAACTCTGTCAAGTAGGGAGATTACTGCTATGGTTGTGCAATACTGAATAACATTTCTTAAAATTAAAAGGCAGGTAATGTGGCAAAAATAATTTCCATTAAAAAAACCAGAGAGGATGAATTTATTTCTCAAACAAATTGATGGCATTAAACTCTCTCTCTCTCTCTCTCTCTCTCTCTCTCTCTCTCTCTCTCTCTCTCTCTCTCTTCCTTGCTAAAAAAGTTAAGTATTCACAAACCCCAGTTCTTTTTCTTAAGTTCATGCCAAAGGCACCGAGAAGAAAACAACTGTGTAGACAACTGACAGAGACAGAAAAATTTGCTCTTGGGCTGACATTTATTGTCCTTAAATATTTAATTTTTGCCCAGTTGCACAAGTTTTGGTCACTCCATGCGCAGTTTGTGTACCCATTACTTATCTGGAATAAGTGAGCTCTATGGGGACATAAATGCTCACAGTTCAGAAACACATCGTCTTTTGTCAACGGAAGACACAATAATTTAGTACTTTTGCAGGGTGATCAAAAATTTGTACATGAGGTTAATGTTGTTGGTGTGGTTTTCAATCCCAAGACTGCTTTGTCGCAGCACCTCATGCTACTCTATCCTTTGCAAGCTTATTCCTCTCTCCATATCTACTGCAACCCACATCCATTTCAACATGCTTACTGTGTTTCACCATTGGTTTCCTTCTACATTTTTACCCCCTATACTTCCCTCTAGTACTAAACTGGCGCTCTCTTGATGTTTCTGAATGAGTCCTATCAACTATCCCAACTTTTAGACAAGTTATACCACAAATTTCTTTCCTCCCCAATTTTATTCAGTACCTCCTCATTAGTTATACGATTTACCCATCCATCGTTCAGTATTCTTCTGTAGCACCCCATTTCGAAGGCTTCTATTCTCTTCTTATCTGAACTGCTTGTCACTCATGTTTCACTTCCATACATGACTACACTCCAGACAAATACCTTCCGGAAAGACTTCCTAACACTTAAACCAATATTTGGCATTTACACTTTTCTTTCTGTTTTTAGTATGCAATTTATATCCTTGTTATTTCTGCCATGGACAGTTAGTCTACTCTCCAAATTACAATACTTTCTACTACTGCCAGTCCCTCATTCCCTACCCTAATTCCCTCAGCATCACTTGATTTAATTGAACTACATTCCACTACCACTGTTTTACTTTTGTTGATAAGGCATTCTCTATTCTATTCATCTGATTCTCTAAGTACTTTGCTGTCTACGACAGAGTTGCAGTGTCATATTCAAACCTTGAAGCTTTTGATCCTTTTCCTTGAAATATTTATTATTATTATTATTATTATTATTTATTCATTTTGCCCTCTAAGGAGCACGCACAACCATTAGTTAGCACTGGTCTACTTTAGCTTTCTTGTTCTTCTTTTCTTCCCAAAACCGCCTCATCCTTTCACTATAGGCCTGTCTTCTTTCTTGTGTCCATGTGTTTTTCCATTTCAGATTCTTTTCCATCTGGTTTTTAGTTGTTAACTTATGTGAGTTGATTTTCTGTCTGTACGCAGGCTGTGTGGTTTTTAGTGGGTCAATATTGAGTTCTGTGTCATTTTGGGTTTCTGTTAACCAGCGTGCCCTGGTTTGGCGAGTTGCTTTGATGATAAGAAAGATTTTCTTGGTCATTCTAGAAGCATCCACTCTTGCTAAATGTCCGTAGAATTTCAGTTGTCTATTCTGTGCAACTGACGTGAAACATTCAGTCCTTGAGTACAGTTCTTCAGAGCATTTGCGCATCCAGTTACCATCTTGAATCTTGAGTCCAAATATTTTCCTGAGTATTTGTCTTTCCATTTTCTCAATGTCCTTGATGCTGATGGTTAATGATGATGTTTCAGTTGCATAGAGTACTTCTGGAAGAGTGACTGTATGATAGTGGTGAAGTTTGGCTTGGGTGGATAGCGATTTCTTATTTTGTGTGTGTTCCAGGTCATTGTATAAGCTTCATGTAAATTTTCTGCTTGTGTTTTGTGAGCTACTTTTTTGTTGCCAGTGTTGCTAATCATTTCACCCAAATAACTGAAGTACTTAACTTTTTTGATGCCATCATATATTGTTGAAAGTGGTTTCAGATTTGAACTTTTGGAGTCCATGAATTGTGTTTTCTTGTAAGAAATTTGGAGTCTGGTTTTGATGCAACCTCATGAAGTTTCTCGATGGTATGTTTGGCTTCCTCGCGAGTCCGCGTAATTATTGTTAGGTTATCAGCAAAAGCAAGGCATTTTATGTTGATTCATTTGTCCTTTGTTCCCATATTTATTCCAGGTATTTCTTTCTCCCATGTCTTGATCATCTTGTCCAGTATGAGGTTACAGAGGAGTGGAGACGACCCATCACCCTGTCTCACTCCAGTCCTAATTTGAAAAGGTTCAGAAATTTCTTCCATGAATTTTTCTTTTCAGGTTGTGTCTGTTGAAGTCTGCTCAATTTACAAAATAGTTTTGTTATCTACACCATATTCATGAAGTGCACTGGTGTGATGAATTGAGTTGTACGCTTTCTTGAAATCTACGAAGGTGACTAGTATGCGGTTCGACTGACGGTGTCACAGTATCATCTTCAGGTTCCAGATCTGTTCTGCGCAGGATCGATGTGGGCAGAAGCCTGCCCGATATTCATCGATCATATGTTCTGCCTGTTGTTCTAATCTGGTGAGAACAGTATGTGAGAGCACTTTGGAAGCGACTGGTAGGAGTGAAATGCCTTGATAGTTTTTGGGACTGGTCTAGTTGGCCTTTTTGTGTAGAGGGTGAATCAAATCAGTTTTCCAATCTGCTGTTATGACTCCACTTTTCCATATATTTGCAATAATAGCTTTTAGTCTGTGAAAACTTACAAACCTTTTCCTGGAAATTTAATTCCCTTTCCAAATTTTGCTTTTGTTTCCTTTACCGCATGCTCAATGTGCATGTTGAATAATATCAGTAACAGTCTGCAACCGTGTCATACTTCTCAACCACTGCTCCCCTTTCATGCACTTTTGACTCTTATGGCTGCTGTCTGGTTTCTGTGCAAGCTGTAAATAACACTTTGCTCACAGTATTTTGCCCCTACTGCCTTTGGAATTTCAAAAAGCACATTCAGGTCAACGTTATCAAAACTTTATCTACATCTACAAATGCAATAAAAATAGTTTCTCTCTTTACTTAGTCTATCTTGTAATATATGTCATAGGGTTAGTAGTGACTCATGAGTCCCCACATTTGGAATATAAACTGATATTTACTTGGGTATTAACTGGGTGACACAATTCAGATGGTGTAATATTTCAGTAAACTGATTGTTACGGTCCTCAGGTGGTCCCGATTACTGGTTATCTTCAACTGGGAACCATCTCGTATACCCCTCCCTCCCACAGTCAATCTCGGGTCCACTGCAGCTGGTTATGGCTCCAATGGTGAGATGGAGCGGCAGGTGTTCCACTGGGACACAAAAAACGGTCCTCGGTCTGTGTGCTACCAACAAGGGAATTGACACACTGCCAGTACAGAGGAGGCACGACCATGTGGTGCAATCTCAGCCCTTCAGTTGGCGTCCCATAAATGAATCTCCTCACAGGCTGTTGTGTTTCGAGAACAATAGAGGCTGGGTACTAAGCCTTACATAGTTAGAAAAATAAAATATTATTAACATTTAACATACATCAACAGTGAGGTCATTGGGGGTGGAGCTGAAAACCACAGTCTTTATTTATCAGCTCATTACACAGCTGGGTCTCTAGAAGGTCTTTCAAAATACAATTTCGGAATATTTTCGCTTGTTTTACAAACTTAGTGCTGTCATAATTCATGCTTTATCCCTTGGAGATACAATGCTGACTGTCAATTGTTTCATATCTGTGTGATGCCTGTATTTCACAGTCTTTCTTGTACAGACCAGATGGTGTGAACATACATACATACATCTGGTTTCCAGAGTCCTGAGATGGCTTTAACATATCCCAACAAGGCTTTTGTCTTGGGCAGTGGGCAAAACACACAGTCTGCTATATATTTCCAAAAAATTCTTCCAATTTTACTGATATGTCACTGGTATAAGCAAGCAATAAGTGCCACTGGAGCAAGTTTCTCTGCTTTCTCTGTAAGTGGTTGTAACTGTTCTTTCGGAAAACTCTCTGTAGGGCTCCTACTCTGCTGCTAAACTCTCTTGGTCACAGAATTCAAGAGCCCCAAGTACTACAGTAGTGAGGCAGCCTTCTCATAGTCAGGTGCATGACAGCTGGGGCCATGTAAATATAGATCTGTATTCATCAGTTTATGGTAAATGTTACATCCTAGTGTGCCAGTCAGTCTCCATTTGACTAGCACATCCAGGAACAGCAGTTGTATGTTATGCTGGGCCTTCATGTACATAAATACATACTTAGAAAACCACCATACAGCACATGGCTGAGGGTACCTTGTACCACCACTAATGACTTCCTTTCCTATTCCGTTCGCAAACAGAGAAAAGGGAGACAACTGTCTATACACCTCTGTAAAAGTTCTAATTTCTCTTATCATATATTCAAGGTCCCTACACGAGATGTACATTGGTGGCAGTAGAATCATTCTGCAGTCTCCATCAAATGCCAGTTCTCTATAAATTTCCTCAATAGTGTTTTGTGAAATAAATGCTATTTTCCTTTCCGTGGATCCCATTTGAGTTCACAAAGCATCTACATAATACTCACATGTTGATTGAACTTGCTAGTAGTGAACCGTAGCACGCCTCAAAAGTGGTTTGAAGTCTTCCTTAAATCTGACTTGATGAGGAACTCAAACACGCAAGCAATACTCAAGAATGTATCACACTATTGTTTTACATGACAATTCATTTAAAAATAAGCTACACTTTCCTAAAATTCTCTTAATAAACCATAGTCCACCATAAATCTTCCCTAGTGCTGTACTTATGTGCTCATTCCATTTCATGTCATTTTTCAGCGTTATGCCCAGACTTTTAATGGTTGTGACTGTATCGAGCAGCACACAATCAGTAGAATATTCCAACGTTACACAATTGTTTTTCCTCCTCATCTGCATTAGCTTACATTTTGTACATTTAAAACAAGCTTCCGTTCATCACACCAAATAGAAATTCTGTCCAAGTCATCCTGTATCCCCCTACAGTCACACAATGACAATGCTTTCTAGTACATTACAATATCATCAGCAAACATTCCTTTTGTCTATTTGATCATGTGAAGCCTTTACTATATCATCTCTCAAAACTGTCCATTCATTTTCTATTTAATTCCTTTACCCTGTTTCAGTCAAACATTGTTTAATGCTTGCTTGGAAATTCTCAGTTCTCTCCAATCTCTGGTTTCACCAATTTTTCCAGGCCCCATCTCCCTAAATTCCTACCTTTTTGCAATATTTTTAGTTTTAATCTACAGTTATTAAACTATGCCTTGCAGGTAGATTCCACAGTCACCAATGAAAATGTTTTGCAGTTTTAAATTTGGTTTTTAAATATCTGCTTTACCATTAAATAATTATCATTTTGCTCGCAGCTTAGCCTTTGTCTATATACACTCACAAAATTATTGGCTCACTGCAGTACCGATTCTCATGACCTGGCTGACACTTTGAGCGACTCGAGTAAGAAGTCCATTGCTTTTCACACTTTTAACATATTCTAAGCCAACTAAAAACAGGAAAGGAACATCAGCACATTAAGTTTGAACACCTTTACATGTCACCTCCTCTCATCTCTACCCCCAACTCTGAAAACTGTGTATTCAATAATAATATCCGTTATTATCAAATATTTTTACGTATCATGGCTTTTCACTCCCACACCCTCCCGTAGGGGTGGTAGGTGTATACTACACCCATAGCATTTTTACACAAATAATGAGTCACGTATATATAAAATTCTGTTTGAATAGCTTCAGATTTTCCTGAGCTAAGCTGCTATATCATCTCCTTTTTGTTTCCACCCCTATGGCTTTGTGGGGTAAGTTTCCCTCATTGAAGTTTCACCACACTTGGGCGAATGGTACAGGGGTGCATATAAGACGAACAAACAGATGAACATTCATTTTTAAATGGATAAAGATATGAAACCCTACAATGTCCCCAGATCTCTTCCACTGTTCTTTAATGACACTTAAATCAAAACTTAGTAACAATTAAATCATGCTCTGTGCAAAATTCTACTGGGCTGCTTCCTCCTTCATTCCCTTCCACCAGTCCATGTCCATCTACTATTTTTCCTTTTCCTGTTATCAAACTCCAGTCCGCTGTTAAATTTAATTTCTCTCCCCCTTACTCTTCTGAATATTTTCTTTTGTCTCGCCATTCATTCTTTCAACCATTTCATCAACTGCAGAGCTAGTAAGCATATGAATTTGTTCAACTTGAACTTCATACAATTTCTGGGTAGCTCTCTGTGTGTCATCGAAGGAGGTTCAACTATTTGCTGAAAACTGTTTTTATGGCAAACTGTCCAATACTATACACAACGCAACTTCAAAATAGATTTTCACGTTTATTGTCACTGACGATGACATTCAGTTCTCAAATCATATTCATATTCACAGGCAGGCCCTTACAATGCCCTACTAATCAGTATGACTGTGACAGATTATTCAAGTATCTGAAAAAATAACATCCCTGCAGTAGTTTGAGTTCCCACTTTTCATTACTACTGTTAGTTTCCAGATACATAACACAAACACTCCTTAAATTGACCAACATATGTGATTGGAATGGATGTTCTCCACTGTTTGGTTCAAAGAAGTTAAATATAGCACTTTTCTACAGAGATGTTAATTGTGTGAATATGAGCAGCAGATTCTCATGACGACGTTAATCAGGGATAGCTAATGACATGTAGTAGTCATTCTTCTATGTGTGTGTCTGCCTTTTTGTATGTGGCAAGTAGCACTCTATCCTTTTCACATTGTTGATGTCCGACCTAGGATGTTCCAAATTGAAAAGTATTACTCAGTTTTATAAATTATGAAGTTTTATGTCTGACTCTTATCGGAAACAGATAACAATAAATGAGTTGCAGATAGACACAACAAAAAAGACCGTCAAACAAGTAAGCTTTCGGCCTTTTCTCTCTCTCTCTCTCTCTCTCTCTCTCTCTCTCTCTCGGATGTGTGTGTGTGTGTGTGTGTGTGTGTGTGTGTGTGTGTGTGTGTGTGTGTGTGTGTGTGCGCGCGAGTGTGTGTCTCTCTCTCTCTCTCTCTCTCTCTCTCTCTCTCTCTCTCTCTCTCTCTCTCGGATATGTGTGTGTGTGCGAGTGTACACCTGTCCTTTTTTTTCCCCCTAAGGGAAGTCTTTCCGCTCCCGGGATTGGAATGAAAAGAAACTTCCACATGGGAAAAATATATTAAAAACAAAGATTCCAAGACTTACCAAGCGGGAAAGCGCCGGCAGACAGGCACATGAACAAAACACACAAACACACACACAGAATTGCTAGCTTTCGCAACCGATGGTTGCTTCTTCAGGAAGGAGAGGGAAAGACGAAAGGATGTGGGTTTTAAGGGAGAGGGTAAGGAGTCATTCCAATCCCGGGAGCGGAAAGACTTCCCTTAGGGGAAAAAAAGGACAGGTGTACACTCGCACACACACACATATCCATCCGCACATACACAGACACAAGCAGACATATTTAAAGGCAAAGAGTAAGGGCAGAGATGTCAGTCAAGGCGAAAGTACAGAGGCAAAGAAGTTGTTGAAAGACAGGTGAGGTATGAGCGGCGGCAACTTGAAATTAGCGGAGGTTGAGGCCTGGCGGATATCGAGAAAAGAGGATATACTGAAGGGCGAGTTCCCATCTCTGGAGTTTGGATATGTTGGTGTTGGTGGGAAGTATCCAGATAACTCGGACGGTGTAACACTGTGCCAAGATGTGCTGGCCGTGCATCAAGGCATGTTTAGCCACAGGGTGATCCTCATTACCAACAAACACTGTCTGCCTGTGTCCATTCATGCGAATGGACAGGCACAATGAACAAAACACACTGTCCATTCGCATGAATGGACACAGGCAGACAGTGTTTGTTGGTAATGAGGATCACCCTGTGGCTAAACATGCCTTGATGCACGGCCAGCACATCTTGGCACAGTGTTACACCGTCCGAGTTATCTGGATACTTCCCACCAACACCAACCTATCCGAACTCCAGAGATGGGAACTCGCCCTTCAGTATATCCTCTCTTCTCGATATCCGCCAGGCCTCAACCTCCGCTAATTTCAAGTTGCCGCTGCTCATACCTCACCTGTCTTTCAACAACTTCTTTGCCTCTGTACTTCCGCCTCGACTGACATCTCTGCCCTTACTCTTTGCCTTTAAATATGTCTGCTTGTGTCTGTGTATGTGTGGATGGATATGTGTGTGTGTGTGTATGTGTGTGTGTGTGTGTGTGTGTGTGTGTGTGCGCGCGAGTGTACACCTGTCCTTTTTTTCCCCTAAGGGAAGTCTTTCCGCTCCCGGGATTGGAATGACTCCTTACCCTCTCCCTTAAAACCCACATCCTTTCGTCTTTCCCTCTCCTTCCTGAAGAAGCAACCATCGGTTGCGAAAGCTAGTAATTCTGTGTGTGTGTTTGTGTGTTTTGTTCATGTGCCTGTCTGCCGGCGCTTTCCCGCTTGGTAAGTATATATATACATACTTCCACATGGGAAAAATATATTAAAAAAAGAAGAATAAGAAAAGAAAAATAATCCTGATCCCACTCCTAATGATCCAACTCCCCAAGACACTATCCAAATTGAACCCTGCCTGCAACAGTTCCGTCCTCCATCACAACGGGACCCACCTCCTGTTCCTCAAAATCACCTTCTCCAAACCTTCTAGGAATTTCTCACTTCCAGCCTTGCCTCTCAATCTTTCTTGAAAAACCTTAATCCTACTCCTAACATCGCCACAGCCGAAGCCCAGGCTATCCGTGATCTGAAAGCTGACCGATCCATCATCATTCTTCCAGGTGACAAGGGTTCCACGACCGTGGTACTTGATCGTCGGGAGTATGTGGCTGAGGGACTGTGTCAGCTTTCAGACAACTCTACATACAAAGTTTGTCAAGGTAATCCCATTCCTGATGTCCAGGCGGAGCTTCAAGGAATCCTCACAACCTTAGGCCCCCTACAAAACCTTTCACCTGACTCCATCAAACTCCTGACCCCACCGACACCTCGCACTCCTACCTTCTACCTACTTCCTAAAATTCACAAACCCAAACATCCTGGCCGCCCCATTGTAGCTGGTTACCAAGCCCACACAGAACGTATCTCTGCCTACGTAGATCAACACCTTCAACCCATTACATGCAGTCTCCCATCCTTCATCAAAGACACCAACCACTTTCTGGAACGCCTGGAATCCGTACCCAGTCTGTTACCCCCGGAAACCATCCTTGTAACCATTGATGCCACTTCCCTATACACGAATATCCCGCACGTCCAGGGCCTCGCTGCAATGGAGCACTTCCTTTCACGCCGATCACCTGCCACCCTACCTAAAACCTCTTTCCTCGTCACCTTGGCCAGCTTCATCCTGACCCACAACTTCTTCACTTTTGAAGGCCAGACATACCAACAATTAAAGGGAACAGCCATGGGTACCAGGATGGCCCCTTCATATGCCAACCTATTTATGGGTCGCTTAGAGGAAGCCTTCTTGGTTACCCAAGCCTGCCAACCCAAAGTTTGGTACAGATTTATTGATGACATCTTCATGATCTGGACTCACAGTTAAGAACAACTCCAGAATTTCCTCTCCAACCTCAACTCCTTTGGTTCCATCAGATTCACCTGGTCCTACTCCAAATCCCATGCCACTTTCCTAGACGTTGACCTCCATCTGTCCAATGGCCAGCTTCACACATCCGTCCACATCAAACCCACGAACAAGCAACAGTACCTCCATTATGACAGCTGCCACCCATTCCATATCAAACGGTCCCTTCCCTACAGCCTAGGCCTTCGTGGCAAATGAATCTGCTCCAGTCCTGAATCCCTGGACCATTACACCAACAACCTGAAAACAGCTTTCGCATCCCGCAACTACCCTCCCGACCTGGTACAGAAGCAGATAACCAGAGCCACTTCCTCATCCCCTCAAACCCAGAACCTCTCACAGAAGAACCCCAAAAGTGCCCCACTTGTGACAGAATACTTCCCAGGACTGGATCAGACTCTGAATGTGGCTCTCCAGTAGGGATACGACTTCCTAAAATCCTGCCCCGAAATGAGATCCATCCTTCATGAAATCCTCCCCACTCCACCAAGAGTGTCTTTCCGCCGTCCACCTAACCTTCGTAACCTCTTGGTTCATCCCTATGAAGTCCCCAAACCACCTTCCCTACCCACTGGCTCCTACCGTAGCAACCGCCCCCGGTGTAAATCCTGTGCTATGCACCCTCCCACCACCACCTACTCCAGTCCTGTAACCTGGAATGTGTACACGATCAAAGGGAGAGCCACGTGTGAAAGCACCCACGTGATTTACCAACTGACCTGCCTGCACTGTGACGCTTTCTATGTGGGAATGACCAGCAACGAACTGTCCATTCGCATGAATGGTCACAGGCAGGCAGTGTTTGTTGGTAATGAGGATCACCCTGTGACTAAACATGCCTTGGTGCACGGCCAGCACATCTTGGCACAGTGTTACACCGTCCGAGTTATCTGGATACTTCCCACCAACACCAACCTATCCGAACTCCGGAGATGGGAACTCGCCCTTCAGTATATCCTCTCTTCTCGATATCCGCCAGGCCTCAACCTCCGCTAATTTCAAGTTGCCGCCGCTCATACCTCACCTGTCTTTCAACAACTTCTTTGACTCTGTACTTCCGCCTCGACTGACATCTCTGCCCTTACTCTTTGCCTTTAAATATGTCTGCTTGTGTCTGTGTATGTGCGGATGGATGTGTGTGTGTGTGTGTGTGTGTGCGCGAGTGTACATCTGTCCTTTTTTTCCCCTAAGGGAAGTCTTTCCGCTCCCGGGATTGGAGTGACTCCTTACCCTCTCCCTTAAAACCCACATCCTTTCGTCTTTCCCTCTCCTTCCTGAAGAAGCAACCATCGGTTGCGAAAGCTAGTAATTCTGTGTGTGTGTGTTTGTGTGTTTTGTTCATTGTGCCTGTCTGCCGGCGCTTTCCCGCTTGGTAAGTCTTGGAATCTTTGTTTTATATATATATATACCAAGCGGGAAAGCGCCGGCAGACAGTCACAATGAACAAAACACACAAACACACACACAGAATTACTAGCTTTCGCAACCGATGGTTGCTTCTTCAGGAAGGAGAGGGAAAGACGAAAGGAAGTGGGTAAGGAGTCAAGGAGTCATTCCAATCCCGGGAGCGGAAAGACTTCCCTTAGGGGGAAAAAAAGGACAGGTGTACTCTCGCACACACACACACACACACACACACACACACACACACACACACACACACACACACACACTGTGGGTGGATGTTATACTTAACAGCCGAATTAAGTTAATAATTGGCTCCTTCTACCGACCCCCAGACTCCGATGATACAGTTGCGGAACAGTTCAGAGAAAGTTTGAGTCTCGTAACAAATAAACACCCCACTCATACGGTTATAGTTGGTGGGGACTTCAACCTACCCTCGGTATGTTGGCAAAAATACTTGTTCAAAACCGGTGGTAGGCAGAACACGTCTTCCGAGATTGTCCTAAATGCATTCTCCGAAAATTATTTCGAGCAGTTAGTCCACGAACCCACGCGAATTGTAAATGGTTGCGAAAACACACTTGACCTCTTGGCCACAAACAATCCAGAGCTGATAGAGAGCATCATGACTGATACAGTGATTAGTGATCACAAGGTCATTGTAGCTAGGCTCAATACCATTTCTTCCAAACCCATCAGAAACAAACACAAAATAATTTTATTTAAAAAAGCGGATAAAGTGCCACTAGAAGCCTTCCTAAAAGACAATTTCCATTCCTTCCGAACTGACTATGCGAATGTAGACAAGATGTGGCTCAAATTCAAAGATATAGTAGCAACAGCAATTGAGAGATTCATACCTCATAAATTGGTAAGAGATGGAACGGATCCCCCGTGGTACACAAAAAAGGTCCGAACGCTGTTCCAGAGGCAACGGAAAAAGCATGCAAAGTTCAGAAGAACGCGAAATCCCGAAGATGGGCTAAAATTTAAAGACGCGCGAAATTTGGCACGTACTTCGATGCGAGATGCCTTTAATAGGTTCCACAACGAAACATTGTCTCGAAATTTGGTAGAAAATCCGAAGAAATTCTGGTTGTATGTAAAGTACACAAGTGGCAAGATGCAGTCAATACCTTCGCTGCGCAGTGCCGATGGTACTGTTATCGACGACTGTGCCGCTAAAGCGGAGTTATCGAAAGCAGTTTTCCGAAATTCCTTCACCAGGGAAGACGAATGGAATATTCCAGAATTTGAAACACGAACATCTGCTAGCATGAGTTTCTTAGAAGTAGATACCTTAGGGGTTGCGAAGCAACTCAAATAGCTTGATACGGGCAAGTTTTCAGGTCCAGATTGTATGCTAATTAGGTTCCTTTCAGATTACGCTGATACTATAGCTCCCTACTTAGCACTCATATACAACCGCTCGCTCACCGATAGATCTGTACCTACGGATTGGAAAATTGCGCAGGTCGCACCAGTGTTCAAGAAGGGTAGTAGGAGTAATCCATTTAACTACAGACCTATATCATTGACGTCGGTTTGCAGTAGGGTTTTGGAGCATATACTGTATTCAAACATTATGAACCACCTCAAAGGGAACAATCTATTGATACATAATCAGCATGGCTTCAGAAAACATCGCTCTTGTGCAACGCAGCTAGCTCTTTATTCGCACGAAGTAATGGCCGATATCGACAGGGCATCTCAAGTTGATTCCGTATTTCTAGATTTCCGGAAAGCTTTTGACACCGTTCCTCACAAGCGACTTCTAATCAAGTTGCGGAGCTATGGGGTATCGTCTCAGTTGTGCGACTGGATTCGTGATTTCCTGTCAGGAAGGTTGCAGTTCATAGTAATAGATGGCAAATCATCGAGTAAAACTGAAGTGATATCAGGTGTTCCCCAGGGAAGCGTCCTGGGACCTCTACTGTTCCTGATCTATATAAATGACCTGGGTGACAATCTGAGCAGTTCTCTTAGACTGTTCGCAGATGATGCTGAATTTACCGTCTAGTAAGGTCATCCGAAGACCAGTATCAGCTGCAAAGCGATTTAGAAACGATTGCTGTATGGTGTGTCAGGTGGCAGTTGACGCTAAATAACGAAAAGTGTGAGATGATCCACATGAGTTCCAAAAGAACTCCGTTGGAATTCGATTACTCGATAAATAGTACAATTCTCAAGGCTGTCAATTCAACTAAGTACCTGGGTGTTAAAATTACGAACAACTTCAGTTGGAAGGACCACATAGATAATATTGTTGGGAAGGCGAGCCAAAGGTTGCGTTTCATTGGCAGGACACTTAGCAGATGCAACAAGTCCACTAAAGAGACAGCTTACACTACACTCGTTCGTCCTCTGTTAGAATATTGCTGCGCGGTGTGTGATCCTTACCAGGTGGGAATGACGGAGGACATCGAAAGGGTGCAAAAAAGGGCAGCTCATTTTGTATTATTGCGTTATAGGGGAGAGAGTGTGGCAGATATGATACACGAGTTGGGATGGAAGTCATTACAGCATAGACGTTTTTCGTCGCGGCGAGACCTTTTTACGAAATTTCAGTCACCAACTTTCTCTTCCGAATGCGAAAATATTTTGTTGAGCCCAACCTACATAGGTAGGAATGATCATCAAAATAAAATAAGAGAAATCAGAGCTCGAACAGAAAGGTTTAGGTGTTCGTTTTTCCCGCTCGCTGTTCGGGAGTGGAATAGTAGAGAGATAGTATGATTGTGGTTCGATGAACCCTCTGCCAAGCACTTAAATGTGAATTGCAGAGTAGTCATGTAGATGTAGATACACACACACATATCCATCCGCACATACACAGACACAAGCAGACATATTTAAAGGCAAAGAGTAAGGGTATATATATATATATATATATATATATTACAGCAAATGACTGCTGAATAAACAAAAACAAATATTTTGTCTTTAAATTTCTTGGTAGTTTCTCCACCTGTATTCCCACTAATTCCAGATCGAGAAGTTTCTGACTTTTCAGCAAATAATGAAAAGGACACAAAGTGCTTGTGAGATTACAAGAATTCAGCTGTAGACATGTAATAAAATGTTACCTGTGCTGTTCCAAGCCCTAGAATGGGCATCTTCTGTCCATTGAAGAAAGTTAAGTATTCCATCCTGTTAGTCATCTTGCTGTTCCTGGTTTAGTAAGCAGTAATACTTGTGTGATGCCTGCAGACTGTGCAGCATAACTCAGTACTTCACTACTTATAGTCATTATCTACATAATTACCTTACATGTTACTTGTCCTTTATGACATTACATAAACAGTGAGATAACTCTTATGAGATACCATCTGCTATTAAAATCAAGTGTCTTTTCATTCATATCTTCATGGAATGGCGATGTACACTGATAACTCATCCCAACTCTGCTACTGAAGTACCAGTAGCATATAACCTCTTATTTGACAGTGGCAACTGCAACCTTGTAACTCATAAGGCGGAATTACCTGTGTTAATAGTCAGCAACTGCCAGTTGCAGATTGCCTATCTCACAGCTTCAAGGAGAAAAAAAAAAATTGATTTTCAGTGTTTCATATAATTATTGGCCAAATTTATAAGTTAAAAATACTCTCATACTCTACTCATTAAGAGGTACAAACTTACATTAAAGGTTTAACACAGTAAGTTACATATTAAACTTAGAAACTGTAACTATAGCTTTCAGGCAGCATTAAGTGACAGCTCACAAATTACCTGCATTATATTCTTCGAGTATTTGAGAATGGGAGCACTTGGTAATTTACAACATAATTTCAAAGCTTTGTGAAACCTTTTCTCACTGACACACCAACGGAAAATAATGAAAGGAAATAAGATTATATCTTACTACATTGTCATTGATAATTACAACAGTTTGCTGACGTTATCCACATATACCACTGAATGTAAGTGCAAAATTATAAAATCAACTCAGGAGATATGACTTAATAAACACTGAAATGTGGGGAAAGCCAGTTTTTCTTAAAACAGAGCATGAAAATACAACACGGATTAAAATTTGGTATAAAAAACTGAAACAGTCAATACAAAATACTTTTTCATTTCTAGTGACTGAACAGTATTATCGATGAATATAAATTTTTCATTTAACAATAAGCCACTACACAGGTACCTACACTATGTGATCAAAAGTACCTGGACGTCTGGCTGAAAGTGACTTACAAGATCATGGTGCCCTTCATCGATAATGCTGGAATTCAATACAGTGTTGGCCCATCCTTAACCTCGATGACAGCTTCCACTTTCGCAGGTGTACGTTCAATCAGGTGCTGGAAGGTTTCTTGGGGAATGACAGCTCAGTCTTCACAGAGTGCTGCACTGAGGAGAGGTATCGATGTCGGTAGGTGAGGCCTGGCACAAAGTCGGCCTTCCAAAACATCCCAAAGGTGCTCAAAGGATTCAGGTTAGGACTCTGTGCAGGCCATTGTATTACAGGGACGTTACTGTCATGTAACCATTCCGCCACAGGCCATCCATTATGAACAAGTTGGCTCTGAGCACCATGCGACTTAACTTCTGAGATCATCAGTCCCCTAGAACTTAGAACTAATTAAACCTAACTAACCTAAGGACATCACACACATCCATGCCCGAGGCAGGATTCGAACCTGCGACCGTAGCGGTCACGCGTTCCAGACTGAAGCACCTAGAACCGCACGCCCACACTTGCCGGCCTATGAACAAGTGTTCGATCGTGTCGAAAGATGCAACACCATCCCCGATTTGCTCTTCAACCATGGGAAGCAAGAAGGTACTTAAAACATCAATGTAGGCCTGTGCTGTGATAGTGGCATGCAAAACAACAAGGGGTGCAAACCACCTCCATTAAAAATACAACCCCACCATAACACCACAGCCTCTGAATTTTACTGTTTGCACTACATACGCTGGCAGATGACGTTCACCGGGCATTCGTCATACACACACCCTACCATTGGATCCACTTTGTGTACCATGATTCGTCACTCCACACAACATTTTTCCACTGGGCAATCATCCAATCTTTGCGCTCCTTACACAAAGTGAGGCATCGTATGGCATTTACCAGCATGATGTGTAGCCACTCACTCATGAAATCCAAGTTTTCTCACCTCCCGCCTAACTGTCATAGTACTTGTAGTGGATCCTGATGCAGTTTGGAATTCCTGTATGATGGTCTGGATATGTGTCTGCCTAAAACACAGTACGGCCCCCTTCAGCTGTCAGCAGTCTCTGTCAGTCAACAGATGAGGTCGGCCTATACGGTTTTATGCTGTACGTGTCCCTTCACATTTCCACTTCACTATCACGTCAGAAACCGTGGACCTAGGTATGTTTAGGGATGTGGAAATTTCGCATACAGACGTATGACACAAGTGACAAGTGACACCCAATCACATGACCACATTCGAAATCCGTGAGTTCTGTGGAGTGCCCCATTCTGCTCTCTCATGATGTCTAATGACTACTGAGATCACTGATATGGAGTACTTGGCAGTACAATGCACCTAATATGGAAAACGAATGTTTTTGGGGATGTCCAGATAGTTTTGATCACATAGTGTTTCAAATTTTAATATATTTTCATACGATTAGCGATTACAATGAAAAAGATGTTTCTTCATTAGAAACTGCACAAGTCACTGCTGGTTAATTAATGTTTCCATTAGAAACTTGTATCATTCACATGGAAAAATGTTGCTACAGGCAAGAATGAAACCAAGAACCTCACACACAGGTGCCTTACGTCTACGCATTCAACTATTCTACTACGATACAATTTTAACAGCAGTTGGAATCTTTGTGATATTCAAAATCAAATTTTTTGAGTTTCTATGAGAACTGTGTCATAGCAATTAAGACACTGACATCTGGGTGCTTTCTTTCATATCCTGCAAATGTGGATCAAATGAAGAATGTGGATGAGACCATGAGATGTGCCCAGGTCCATCAAGTGTCTTTTGCTTGTATAACAAATTGTTTTACCTAATGGGCAAGTTCGGTCAGTCATTCAAATTTCCACAAATTTTAACTGTCATAGGAAAAGTCAGAGATATCAGAAACCTCTAGGGCTCGGGTGCTCATTTAGTCAAAAGGAGCCTTCATCAAACAGATTAGTGGCGCCCAATTGCCCTCAAGTATGAGCTCGGCATTAAGTGCTTTTCTTGTTGGTTTAGGGTTTTGTGTAGAGGCTGAGTTGCTCCTTGTAGTTGAAGCCGAATCAGAATACTTCACGAGATTTGTGACCAGATGTAATATCTGATGTACTTAGTTTTTTTTTTAAATTTTTAATCCGATTGCCATAGTTGCTTTTCTTGACGCAGAGGTACTGCTAATCAGTGCCTCTGAAATTCCGTGTGTAGCCAAGGAAACATTTGACTTCAAGTTCTGCAGGTGTCACTGGAGTAAAAGAAGGCAACTCCTACTTACATCACAAAAAAGCATGTCCATGTTCACTACTTTCCCTGTACGAACACACATTTCCTTCAATGGGTGTACATATCACTGGAGTGACTCTTCAATTATAGTAGAACACAACTCTTCACACGATGTGTGTCTCGAAGGCTCGACATGATGTTTAAGATTACAACATAATTTATCTGTCCCAAAACAATCCAGTCTTTTGTTTTCATTCTTGGAGTGTGTGTTTATTGCTCAATGATCAAGCCACCGCCAGGCCACAATGCTGAAAGGTAAAAGGCTTCGCCCACAGGAGATGAAGCCGTTTGCTTCCTGTCACACCTTGCACATGGTGGCCAAAATTGGAACCAATATTATACTTTGTGCAGTTACATATAACATGTGGTTTTTCATGGATATGCTTCCCCTCATCAACTTGCGTTAACAAAAAAATTAATTTTATTACTATTTCGAGCTGTAATTTCTTAACCTTCACTTGATTTGATTGCAGCTACATTTTTTGTGAATGTGAATAGATGTACTTCTTGTAGGCTATGATTATAGTCTATAAATATTTTTAAAATTTTTCTATATTTCCACTTTTGAGAAACATTAGTCAAAGGCTCTTCTGGTTAGTTATTTTTGTTTAAAATTTCTCATTTCAGATTTTTTCCCCTCTTCAGACATTTATCTTAGCATATATTTTACTGGTTTATTTCCTGGCCTATTCATTATTTTGTTGCATGCATGTTGTATTCAATCATAAAATGATACAACTTTAGAATATCAACTTAATAAATGCGTCACAGCCATAATCAATCTGATAACAGAAAAAGATTTAATATGAGTATAAAACAATGGAAAATCCAGGATGGAATATAATGTGTGGTTTCAGTTGCCCGAGACTGCAGTGTGTGTGTGTGTGTGTGTGTGTGTGTGTGTGTGTGTGTGTACTGTTGACGAAGGCCTTAATGGCCGAAATCTGTAATTGTGAAAGGCTTTTTGTAGAGCCTATCTGTGACTCAGCAAAATTTAATTCTTGCGGTATGACACTTCTTGAAACTGACCAATTAATTTATATCAAAATCATCAATTTTAGAGCAAATGTGGGTTCCAGCTGTAAAATATAAAAGTGCCCCCACCCTCAACCCCACCCCCCTTGTAGGAGGAGCGGTTAGATGGTGGCCAGTTCTGGCATAGACAAGATGACACTTTACTAATATTAACTTTTCATCTGTAACTTTTTTGTACAATGCATAATTTTAGAGATAATCAGTTGTCTCAGGTTAAAAGAAAACTGTGTATCTAGTAAACACCTATTACTGTAGTTTTATAGTTGTTTCTGATGTGGATAGAATGTGACCACTTTGATGATAAAGTATAAACTCTATAATCAAGCAATCAATAGAGCCCTGGTGGATAGCTATTAGCAGTAAGTATTTATTGGAAGGTAAAACCTTCTGAAGAAATGTGCATGAAAGTTGTTAGTACCAAATAGTATAATGAACGAAGGAGAAATAAAATCAGAGCAGCCTTATCGTTAGATGATTTAATATACAAGAGTGAGGGCTCTGCAAGTAGCATAGCTAAAAATGTAGAAAACAAGGAATTAGGTAACATATATTCGAAAAACTGGGTATAATTGATATAGTACATCATCTACATACCCACTCCGCAAGCCACCATATGGTGCGTGGTGGAGGGTACCCTGTACCACAACTAGTCATTTCCTTTCCTGTTCCACTCGCAGATAGAGCAAGGGAAAAACTCTTGTCCGAATGAGCCCTAATTTCTCATATCTTATCTTCGTGGTCCCTACACAAAATGTACGTTGGTGGCAGTAGGATCGTTCTGCACTTAGCTTCAAATGTCTGTTCTCTAAACTTCCTCAGTAGTGTTCTTCGAAATGAATGTCTTCTTCCCTCCAGGAATTCCCACTTGAGCTCCTAGAGCACATCCATAGCACTTGCATGCTTGTCGAACCTACCAGTAATAAATCTAGCAGCTCACCTCAGAATTGCTTTGATGTCTTCTTTCAATCTGACTTGGATCTCAAACACTCTAGCAGTACCCAAGAAACGGTTGCACTAGCGTCCTATACGCGCTCTCCTTTACAGATGAACCACACTTTCCTAAAATTCTCCCAATAAATCAAAGATGACCACTCGCCTCCCTGCCACAAGCTCATTCCATTTTGTATCATTTCGCAGTGTTATGCCCACATATTTAAATGATGTGGCTGTGTCAAACAGGACACAACTAATGCTGTATCCAAACATTACGGATTTCTTTTTCACACTAATCTGCATTAATTTACATTTTTGTACATTAAGAGCCAGCTGCCATTCATCACACCAACTAAAAATGTTGACCAAGTCATCTCGTATCAACATACAGACACTTACCTCCGACACCTTCCTGTACGACACAGCATCAGCGAACAAGTGGAAATTGGTGCACGTACTGTCATTTATGTAAACTGAAACAGCAACGGACCTATCACACTTCCCGAGGGCACTCCTGATGTTACCTCTGTCACCGTTGACGACAATGTACTGGGTTCCATTACTTAAGAAGTCTTTGAACCATTCACATATTTGCGAGCATATTCTGTATGCACGTGCCTTCGATAAGCCTGCAGTGGGGTACTGTGTCGAAAGCTTTTTTGAAATATAGAAATATGGAATCAGCTTATTGTCCTTCATCCATAGTTTGCAGTATATCGTGAGAGAAAAGAGCAGGCTGGGTTTCACATGAGTGATGCTTTCTAAGGCTGTACTGATTTGTGGAAATTATATTCAAACTCAGAATAGGCTCAAGAATCCTGTAGAAAACCGATTGTTAAGGATATCGGTCTGTAATTTTGCGGTTCCGTTCTTTTAGCATTCTTATAAACATGAGTCACCTGTGCTTTTTTCCTGTTGCTTGGCGCTTTGTCCTGGTCTAGAGATTCGTGATAAATGCAAACTAAGTATGCGGCCAGTGATGTAAGAATACATTTTGTTAAATTGAACTGGGATTCCATCCAGAACAGCCAACTTATTTGTTTTCTTTCCACTGTTTCTATATGTCAGGGATGCCTGTTACTAATCATGCACTGGGGCCTTTGTGCAATGGTAAAATGATGACACATTTGTACGATATCCTGCATGAATGATTTCTTAAATGTGGAATTTAAAACTTTGGTCATCTTTTTGCTATCTTCTACTGCCAAATCAAACTTGTCAATAAGTGATTGAATGGAAGCCTTAGATGCACTTAGTGATTTTACATGAGACCAGAAGTTTTCTGGGCTCTCCACCAGATCTTTAGCAAAGGTATGAACACGGTAGCTGTAGTACATTTCACGCCTTCATCTTTTCACAGACGCACAAATCTCTCTTAATTTTTGCCCGTCGTAATTTGCGCATCCTGTTTCGAACCATGACTGCAGACTGACTGACTGACTGCACCCCCTGCAATGAGACCACGCACATCCCACTCTATTGCATGATCTTGGTATTTATGCACAACAGACCACAGACTTTCTTTGAATGACTCTAGAACTGTCACAGCGGAGTCAGGTAGCCAGAAAAAACATCCAACAGATAAACTTTGTCACTGAGAGACATAAAGATAATAGTAAGAGGAGTCATGTACTCCTAGAGATTTACAATGGGGTGAATCCAACATTATGTAGGTGTTGGGAAGGAGGAGGATCGAATCCAAGGATGGGAAGGTCTAATCCTTGGTCAGGTGAATTCATAGACAGAATTACCAGAACCATTGTTGTGGAGAGGGATTAACGAAGGGACACTAACATCGAAAAGATAAAAAGGTATTTACATACATCTGTCCACAGGAGAAGATATTTTTGTAGCTCTTACTGAATAGGAAGCTATACCTACAGTCACTGTCAGTCACACTGTTGAAGTGTTCTCCAAAATAGTTAAAGATTTACTGACTTACCTGGGCACTGATGATTCTTTGCATTCATGTTTCCACTTGTAATTGACTTACCACAAAACTGAGTTTTGAAACTGTGGAGAGGGTTGCAGATTAGAATGTCGGCCAATAACTCCTTATGGTTAAGATGAACTTAAAAACTTTTCTGTCTCAATAATTTTAAGAAACCCAGGTTGTTGTGATCAATGATTTGAAAACAAAGTAAAAAAGAAAGATAATCATGTTATAGTATGAGGAAACATAACAAATATACTTCATGTCCATATCCACAAAAGTGAAACAATTTACATATAAAACTGCTTCATCTCCCAGTACCTACTGCAACCTACATCCCTCTGAATCTGCTTAGTGTATTCATCTCTTGGTCTCCCTCTACGATTTTTACCCTCCGCACTGCCCTCCAATACTAAATTGGTGATCCCTTGATGCCTCAGAACATGTCCTACCAACCGATCACTACTTCTAGTCAAGTTGTGTCAGAAACTCCTCTTCTCCCCAATCCTATTCAGTACCTCCTCATTAGTTATGTGATCTACCCATCTAATCTTCAGCATTCTTCTGTAGCACTACATTTCGAAAGCTTCTATTCTCTTCTTGTCCAAACTATCTATCGTCCACATTTCACTTCCATACATGGCTACACTCCATACAAATACTTTCAGAAATGACTTCCTGACACTTAAATCTATACTCGACGTTAACAAATTTCTCTTCTACATTTTATATCCTCTCTACTTTGACCATCATCAGTTATTTTGCTCCCCAAATAGCAAAATTCCTTTACTACTTTAGGTGTCTCATTTCCTAATCTAATTCCCTCAGCATAACCCAAATTAATTCTACTACATTCCATTATCCTTGTTTTGCTTTTGTTGGTGTTCATCTTATATCCTCCTTTCAAGGCACTGTCCATTCCATTCAACTGCTCTTCCAAGTCCTTTGCTGTCTGTGACAGAATTACAATGTCATCGACAAACCTCAAAGTTTTTATTTCTTCTCCATGGATTCTAATACCTACTCCGAATTTTTCTTTTGTTTCCTTCACTGCTTGCTCAATATACAGATTGAATAACATCGTGGAGAGGCTACAACCCTGTCTCACTCCCTTCCCAACCACTGCTTCCCTTTCATGTCCCTCGACTCTCATAACTGCCATCTGGTTTCTGTACAAATTGTAAATAGCCTTATGCTCCCTGTATTTTACCCCTGCCACCTTTAGAATTTGAAAGAGAGTATTCCAGTCAACATTGTCAAAAGCTTTCTCTAAGTCTACAAAAGCTAGAAATGTAGGTTTGCCTTTTCTTAATCTATCTTCTAAAATAAGTCGTAGGGTCAGTATTGCCTCACGTGTTCCCATATTTCTGCGGAATCCAAACTGATCTTCCCCAAGATCAGCTTCTACCAGTTTTTCCATTTGTCTGTAAAGAATTCACATTAGTATTTTGCAGCCGTGACATATTAAACTGATAGTTCGGTAATTTTCACATCTGTCATCACCTGCTTCCTTTGGGATTGGAATTATTATATTCTTCTTAAGTCGGAGGGTATTTCGCCTGTCTCAAACATCTTGCTCACCAGATGGTAGAGTTTTGTCAGGACTGGCTTTCCCAAGGCTGTCAGTAGTTCTAATGGGATGTTGTCTACTCCCGGGGCCTTGTTTCGACTTAGGTCTTTCAGTACTCATCAAACTCTTCACGCAGTATCATATCTCCCATTTCATCTTCATCTACATCCTCTGCCATTTCTATAACATTGCCCTCCAGTACATCGCCGTTGTATAGACACTCTATATACTCCTTCCACCTTTCTGCTTTCCCTTCTTTGCTTAGAACTGGGTTTCCATCTGAAGTGGTTCTCTTTTCTCCAAAGGTCTTTTTAATTTTCCTGTAGGCAGTATTCTATCTAACCCATAGTGAGATAAACCTCTACAGCCTTACATTTGTCCTCCAGCCATGCCTGCTTAGCCATTTTGCACTTCCAGACGATCTCATTTTTGAGACGTTTGTATTCCTTTTTGCCTGCTTCATTTACTGCATTTTTATATTTTCTCCTTTCGTCAATTAAATTCAATATTTCTTCTGTCGCCCATGGATTTCTACTAGCCCTCGTCTTTTTACCTACTTGATTCTCTGCTGCTTTCACTACTTCATCCCTCAAAGCTACCCATTCTTCTTCTACTGTATTTCTTTCCCCCATTCTTGTCAATTGTTCCCTTATGTTCTCCCTGAAACTCTGTACAACCTCTGGTTCTTTCCGTTTATCCAGGTCCCATCTCCTGAAATTCCCACCTTCTTGCAGTTTCTTCAGCTTTAATCTACAATTCATAACCAATAGATTGTGGTCAGAGTCCACATCTGGCCCTGGAAATGTCTTACAATTTAAAACCTGGTTCCTAAATCTCTGTCTTACCATTATATATGCTATCTGAAACCTGTCAGTATCTCCAGGCTTCTTCCATGCATACAACCTTCTTTTATGATTCTTGAACCAAGTGTAAGCTATAATTAAGTTGTGCTCTGTGCAAAATTCCACCACGTGGCTTTCTCTTTCATTTCTTACCCCCAATCCATATTCACCTACTACGTTTCCTTCTTTCCCTTTTCCTACTACCGAATTCCAGGCACATATGACTATTAAATTTTCATCTCCTTTCACTATCTGAATAATTTCTTTTATTTCATCATACATGTTTTCAATTTCTTCATCATCTGCAGAGCTAGTTGGCATATAGACCTGTACTACTGTCGTAGGTGTGGGCTTCGTGTCTATCTTGGCCACAACAATGCGTTCGCTGTGCTGTTTGTAGTACCTTACCTGCATTCCCACTGTTTTTTATTCATTATTTAACATACTCCTGCATTACCCCTATTTGATTTTGTATTTATAACCCTGTATTTACCTGAGCAAAAGTCTTGTCCTCTGCCACCGAACTTCACTAATTCCCACTATATCCAACTTTAACCTATCCATTTCCCTTTTTAAATTTTCTAACCTACCTGCCCGATTAAGGGATCTGACATTCCACACTCCGATTGTATGATAATTGTATGATAGTGTAAAAAGAAGTCTCTTATAAACAAAGCAATAAAATGTGAAGTGGGTAAGTTATTTACTAAATTATAAAATGCAGTGAACAACAATAACTAAAGAGAGACATACCAGTATTTTGAACAAAGTATGTTGATTGCAACTATCTTTTATCCAAGCAAGCTGAATTATTTGATAAATATTTTCAAAAATAAAAATAGGTTTGTCTTAAGGTGCTTTAAGTTCTGATACTGAAGGGGAAGCATATTGCTACTTAGAGAATATTCTTTTTTCTGTTATGCAACATTGTAATTAGTCAAGTAAGTTGTGTTACAAGACATCTTTCACCTCAGTGGGGCATCTATGATGCAATATGGCGATTCTGTGGAATAACATGTTCCACTTCTAACCACAAAGGCTGACAAAAGATGTTCGTGGAAACTGATAATGTTGATTAGGTAGTTCTTAAGTATGGGAGATCCCACTGTACATGCTCTGGTTTGCTGTATGCGCACATGGATGCAAAAGAAGTCATCTCTGTTTACCGACGAGCTGTGACAGCGAAAGCACATATCTAGCTGCTGTGGAGGCCCACTTATGTTTTGGTGTCATCACTTGGTGCAACCTTGGAAGTCACAAAGAAAAGGGTGAGGGTGATAACGTAAACACCCAAAGAAATGAAGAATACACAAGAGATATCATTCTGCCTGAAATGGTCAAAGTAGTACAGCAGTGCATGTTATGATCTATTGTGTGCTACCAATTTATGCAAGATGTATGTCATCCGTAAGAGTAAAAGTGATTGTACAATGGAGAAATTACGATTACAATACAGCAGAGTTGCCGCAAGAATTTTTACATCATTTAGTAGCTTGAATAGATCTAAGATCTCTTTCAGCACTCACAGTCCAACTACAAAAGGAGAAGAAGTCACACGGCATGCTCTAGTGGCAATGCAGAGCATCTCCACGCAAGCAATAATTTCAAGAATGGTGATCACAAATTATCTGTAAGGTAAAGCACACACACTTGCAACCGGCTGACAGATGGAACACAACATAACCATAACCATCCAATGTTACACACCAGTATATTTGTATGCTATAGACAGAGAAATAATGTATGTGAATTCCGCGAGAGTAGATTATTTTTGAGATGTCAAAGAACATGGACCTGCCCAAACAATGTACAATGTACAATGCCCACCCCTTTGATGGAGGCCAGGTGCACTCCAACAACATGCTGTGCAATTCATGATACACCCCTGATCCCTACCGAAGCATGTCCTGTTTGCTATGGTGTCATCAAGTTACATGCATCTACAACGAGTTGTTCGTTGTTTCAAAGCACAGCATAGTGAAACACTGAACTGCATATTGTATCACGGAAGTTCATTGACATAAAAAGGGAATTTACAATTGCCACAGGTATTTCCAAACCACGTTCTGATATTTTGTTAACTTAATGCCACAAATTTTAGATATCATTTTTCTGACAAGACAATTTGATCTATTTACTGTATAATGCAATGATTTAGTAATCTTGGTTGTTGACATCTCCAATTATTTTGGTGCAGTACGATTTGTTTATTGCTGTAGAGTCTTCTCTATAACTTGTGTGTCTCTTATTCCACATAAGTCATCTTATGGAAAGTTTTTATATAATAATAAAAAAAAAAAAAAAAAAAAAAAAAACACCTTGATACGATTCATGAGCCAGTCAACCTAAATGAACTTTTGAAGTCTTTAGAGATCAGACGTTACTTTTGTGCTACTTAATTATAGGAAATAATAGACTGTTTTTATATGGAAGTGGGCTTTGTTTGCTAATTAGTATCTTTACCAACGCTTTTCTAATCAATTATTTAATTGTGATCACAGCTTAAAAGGCACGTCCCCTATGCTTGTGTTCCAATGAAAAATTTCATAAATTTATGTCACGTACTTACCTGATTCTCTATGGGCTTTGACATTTTATGCCTTTTCACTGGTTAGATTTACTATGTAACATATAATGAGCCTCACTGATCCACTTATTCCACATGCCCCAGCATGGTCGACTGCTGCTGTTTGGTGGACTGAGCAGCTGCTTATGGGACACATCTTCCTAGAGCCACTGACAGCTTCAACAAAAACATTTTGTGCATACGGTCGGCCTTCATGTGCAACAGTAATAAAAATTCTGTCCATATTACAATGTGAACAGTGTAATGTGGTCATACAGCCAGAAGACTTTTATTGAGATATGAGTAGTTACTTAATTTCTGCAACCTTCCCAGATTTCATAACCATCAAATTCATGGCTTACAGCTGTGGGGGAAGGTGGGTGAAGTACAATAGTTATTGCTGAACTTACTAACACAAATTATTTTAGATACAACAGCAGCTATGAATACAGTTCACTGGACTGAAATAATAATTATACACATTGTCAATTTGCACCAACAGTAATGATGGCAATAAGACTTCCACTGTAGATGGTAGTAGTTTACTTCTTCATCCTAGTGCAACATACTACTGTACACAGAAATTACAGAGTTCAAGAAAAAGGTCCCTGAGAGCTGCAATAAATACCCATCTCGGTGAAAAACACTTTTAGTCAGTCACTGAAAAATTCATGTCCATTGCAAATTGTCATCCATTTCAATAAGACGGCACTAAGGGATACGGACACCAGAGCTACACTACCGTGTGGTACGGCACAAAATATGCGCAATTCTGTACACAAGCTACAACACCATTACTGCACAGAGACACATACACACACACACACAACTTCAGGATGACAAAGTGTGGAGCGAGGTGGACACGTGCGGAGTGGAGTGGATTCCACGACTAACTTGACGTGCAGGCGTGTCCGAGCCCGAGTCCCTGGTACTTGGGCCTGATGGCGGCCGGCACGGGTTCTGTTATGCCAGAGCTGTGTGCCCCCAAACCTTTGCCCGGCTCCCAGCCCATATTGCGCAGCATCGTGTTGCCGATGTTGCTGTCCGGAATGGGGCTGGCTCCAGCTCCCACGAGTTCTGAAACACCACAAGAAATATGCCATTTTCTGAAACTTGAGCTTCTCCCAGTGTATCAAATGTTCAAATAACGTACTGGAATGTTGCCAGATAAACTCATTAACAACAGCTTGTAAGATGTGTGTGTACCTCAGATCTCTTAATTTATCTACGTATTGCACAATGTATCAATGTATGTGGAATTTTTAACAGTTTTCTGAACTATATACTTTTTGTGACTTTAACAGAACTTTATTATTTGTTTCTCGCCTGACAACTGACCCGGACTGTCAAGAGCCAACATGCGGCGAGTGTTGTGCAGTAGTATGTGAGCGAGGGAGGCACTGCGAGGAAGAGCTTCTTAGGGGTTTGTTTGCACTCGGTAGCAGGCCACATTAATTGTCTACTACAATTTGCAATACATTAATGGCTGTCAGTGCATTAGTGGTGCACAGTCTTAAGAGAAATAGATAACTGACACAATGGAATTTTTGACGAAATGGGGTGAAACTGTTTAAAATTAACCCAGTCTCCATTTCATGTTTGACATGGACTGTGACTAACTCAGATCTCAAATGATCCTGGTAAAACAGGATCCTACCCTCAATTAAAGTTTGAGAGCTCGTTCCTTACAGAGCCTATACATTTGGCTGAGGATGAGAATTTAACCAGCATTAGTGGATTATAGGGGAGGATTTTATAAGCCGATATTTCGATAAATGAATACACCGTAGTTTTCGAAGCACAAATAAATGTTAATTGCTGTATTTGGAACGAGACCCTCACTGGATAGTGCTAAGTCAACAGGGAACCAAAAGACAGCAAATGCCAAATGACAACACATACTGTAAACAGCTAGAGCCACCACACAATACAAGTTAAGCCGAGACAGACTTCATCAATAGTGAAATATTAATTAACAATGACTGTACAAGTAGTACAAAGTCTGAGTCTCCGTTGTTTGACGACGGACAAAGCAGGATTCCAGGCAGAATTTTACAAAGCCCCTTTTCCCCCCATTTTTTTCCCCCAAGCAGAATATTTCTTTTTACTTTGTGTGATTAAATTTAGTTGAAATAAGCATGAATAGCATTTACAGATAACATGCAACAAAAATTAGATGCTACAATGATAGTCTGAATCATCGCCATATTCATTCTTAGTGCAATGAGGTTTCCGTGTAACAATATTTTTATGAGGAAATATGTGATTCATCAGTGCTCTGGGTAGAGATATGTGGTGCAGGCATGACTGTCATTCCTGTATTGTGATTTGTGAAATGGGGTTGCAAAATAAATAAATAAATAAAAATCTGGATTCAAGCACATTCTTTTTAAAGAGAGGTACGGATGCAAAGAAATTCATCCCTGTTTTCAGAAGGCAGTGGGGGACTTTGCACATTCGTATTCAACTGCTGCCAAGTGGGCAAACGAGTTTAAATTTGGTCAGATCAGCTTAGATGATGATCTACATAGTGGTTGGCTAAGATGTGCCACTATCCCCAGGAATTAGTGGATCCCCAATGAAACGTGAGGTACTGTTGAAGCTGTAGGGATGTGATCTGAATGGGCGTATTTCAATTTAACAGTAGAATTGTATATGGGAGATCCACATGACAGACTGGTGCCGTGACTCATTGCAGGATCAGAAACACATCAGAATGGAAATCTCAGAACAATGTTGGACCTCTTTTCAAAGCAGCTAACAATATTTTTTTGAACCAGATTATGACCACAGATAAAACTTCAGCTCACTGCTATATCCCAAAGAGAAAACAACAGTCAAAGCAGTGGAAACATGTTGATTCCCCACCACCAAAGAAAGCATGGGAAAATACAGTTAGCTAGAAAGGCTGTGGTGTCAGTTTTCTGGAATGTGTAAGGGATTTTGCTGAGAAATTAACTTCCGACATGTCAAACACTTACAGAATAATACTCCACTAACCTCCTGCACACACACACACACACACACACACACACACACACACACACACACACACACACACACACACACACACACACAGATTTGGCAAGGAGAAAAGCGATATTTCATCACGATTATGTGTACTTCCACAGAAGTGTCATTGCCACAGAGAAATACGTTACCCGAGTTATGAATTATCAATGTCGCCCGATTTGGCAGGGAAATCTAATGTTCGGCATGCAAGCAAGGCATTGGAACATCGCTGGAGCAAAGTGCATTAGTGCACAAGGAGACTACATTAAAAAATAAAGGTTCCCTGAGGTAACCAGTTTCTTAAAATTTCATTACAAGAACTTTTCAAATTACTCTTACATGATTTTCTTAGCTTTTGTTAAAATAATTTTTGACTTATTCCACATCCCTGAAGCTGGTTCTTCTTGACAGGATCCACAGAACATGACAAATGAATGAAAGAAGAAATGAAAAGGAACTGACTCCAGTCTCCACCCTCCCCCATTTCTCCAAAATGGGAATCCGACACAGACACTAGTTGTGTTTCAGAAATACGTTCCAACCTGGGGCCAACATAACTTTGAATATGACTGCAAGTGTGGTTTCTGTAATTTAGTGTAATCATTCTTCATACCAAACACATTAACTGTTACATTAGAAGTGCAATAATTCTTATCATTTTTTATACAAATGAGTAGACACATGTTGGGTTTCCAGTCAGTGTCATTTCCATATTATTGACAATTATAGGTATTTTACAAGTTCCATCATCTCCTCCGATGTACAGTGAGGTACCGTGGCTCTGGCAATGTGCGCACACCTTGCAAAATAGGTCAGCAAGTACTGAGACACAGTTGAGCCACTGCACAAGCCTTGAAAAAGCCTCAAGGAATAAATGTGTGCCATGATTGTTTTTAATGAAACCATTACATTACTATGTTATTGATTTTATTGGAGAAGCGATACTCACTTATTTAACGAAGAGTTCTTGAGCTATCAAGAGCTCAAGAGGAGATCAGTTTGTCTAGTTTTGCAATCAATCTTATGTAGAATAAATACAACGTTCATTTAATCGTGGTAAAAGTTATTGTCAACTCAATACTGAAAGTCTGTTGGAAAGACCTGGGTTCCATATTCAAATCAGTGTCATTTATGACTAAAATACAGGTGCACGGTGGTATTAAAATAGCTCAGTAATGGAAGGTTACCTTGATCCAAAGAGACACCCACTCACAACATTTTACAAAATCTGACACATTTAAAATGAATCATCTGAAAATTTTAATTCTAGATCACATACTGCATGGCAATTTTTGAGAGCAAATGCCACTCTTTCAGATTTAAGACATTCGAGGACATCGGTCAGTTCATTTGCTGAAGCAGATAGCTATTTGTGGTTGGACGTATTAGTTATTTGTTCCTTCATATTTTATCAAGTACTATTAGCAGGAGTCTTAAAAATGCCAGCTTTGACTACATTGTTATTACAGTTACCAATCATCCTTCCAAGACCAGTACAGTATTCCTACAATTCAATGCAATCAAATTTGAATCAAATTGGCATCAAATAAGGGCAAAGTAAAATAATCTTGAATGAAATATTCACTCTGCAGTAGAGTATGCACTGATCTGAAACTTCCTGGCAGTTTAAAACTGTGTGCCTGACAGAGACTCGAACTTGGGACATTTGCCTTTCACAGGTAAGTGCTCTACCATCTGAGCTACCCAAGCACAACACACACCCTGTCCTCACAGCTTTACTTCTGCCAGTACCTCATCTTGTAACTTTCTAACTTCAAAGAAGCTCTCCTGCAAAACTTGCAGAACTAGCAATCCTGGAAGAAAGGATATAGGGGAGACACTGTTCTGCCACAGCCTGGAGGAGTTTTCTAGAATGAAATATTCAACCCGCAGCAGGGCATGTGCTGATATGAAACTTCCTGGCAGTTTAAAACTGTGTGCCGGACCGAGACTCGAACTCGGGACCTTTGCCTTTTGCGGGCAAGTGCTCTACCACCTGGGGACTGGAGGGTCGTGCAGTGCAACATCCTCACAGGAACCATCACTAGTCGCCGCTCCGTGCCACAGGAAGCTACGAGACATGCTCACCCGCCAGTGTCGGCGTAGTACTGGAGAAGCCAGTTCAGCACTGCCTCCCAAGCAGTGCGTGCACACTGCCCGCCATATGCTACTGTCGGCTCTCTTGGCACTGCAATATTACAAGGGAACACCTGTCCAAACAGAGAATAGTACACACTCACAAGACTGTCCGAGCCGAGTAAATTAACAAAGAATTGTTGCACGACTACCATCAGTTTGTCTGCAGCTTCCCCAAACGGCACACTTGTCTCCCAGACTATCACCGAAACCCGGCAACACCCACAGAAGACTCGAACAAATCCTGACAAACTATTCGTGTCCCATACCAGCACTGTTATAAAGTTGTTATCCTCAAGTAATTGAAAAGCGAACAAATTTCCAAAAACACTACTACTCAAAAAATAGTTCTTTTAAAACATTTAGAGTTGAATTTATCATGACACACACATCAGCAACAGGGTACACACTCAGCTTGGACGAGAATGGGGAAGGACAGGGAAATTACTACAAATAAATAAAATTTGGGAAGCTGAGGAGAAGACGCCCAGTGAAAAGGCAGACAACAACCGAGGAAAAGAAAATTGAAAGAATTAGGCTGGGAAGATGGGGACCGAGGGGGTGGGACTGACTTTTCGAAACCACCGAAACAGTGGTGAAGGTTATGATCCCAGGTATCACACTGCAATGTAGGAGAATGGGGTGTCGATCACAATTTACTGTTCCACACACACAGATCTTTGTGTGTGCATTTACAGTTAATTATCCATTTTATACACAGAAGTTGATGAAGAAAACGATGACTTTAGAGTGCAACCGACCAATTTGTATCAGAAATATAGTATGTATTATTCATCAAACAATGGAACCAGCACTGGAATGTAAACATATGGCACTATAATGACCTAATTCTTTAGAAACACAGACAGTAGTTTTATTTGAAGTATTTGACACTGTAAAACTGAGAACAGGTAAGAAATATCAGAATTAGTAGTACTCAAAAGAGGAAGACTTAACTTTACTCATGAATTATTAATGATTTCTAACAAAATATTGTTAATTCAACTGAAATCACATAATTAGGAAAATAAATATTTGTAAAACAGCAAATCTATTACTCAATAAGACGCTCATATCAAAATCCAGTTCACGATTCAGATCTGTAAAATTTCAATGGTAAGTAAGAGAGAAGTACAGGATGTGGGAAAAAGAACTATAAATCTTCACTTCTATTTGCACCAACACAAGCTTCTTATCTCTAACCAGAACCCAGTCCCACATACTGTTTCTGCGTTGTTGCCTGGCTCATGGAACCCACTGCTGAAAATGGCCTGACCAAATTAGCCATCTCTGGCTGCAACCCCTCCTTCCACAACGATCTCCATCTGTTCAAATTCTGCCAGTCCTTAACCCTCGCCAACTTAGTCCTGCAAAACTGTCACTCAGATCCAAATCTCCTTGCAGTACCTCCTATCCAACCATAAAATTCTCCTGCTCTGCAATCCCAAATTCCTTCTTCCCATCTCTCACACCGATAGCCTTGCCTTTCAGGAACTAGAGCAGCATGTACAATGGCACCTCAAAAAACTTTACAACCTCTTCCCCTCCTCCTGCTGCCTAGGGCTACAACTGTCCATCACCATTGCAACATGTCCCATCACAGCTGACGAACCCTGCCTCAAAGGCCTTCTACACTTACCCCAACTTCAAAAACTCCCTCCCACTACTATACAGAATCCAGAACCTAAACAGATCCAAAAGAAAATCACGAACCTTTCTTCCAAAAGCCTTAGCCCTCCATAAGTATCAGTCCTTTCTGAACACCTAAATTTTTGCCCCAATCCCAAATTCTGTTATCCAGGACTTGTTAAAGATATTTTCTCCTTCTTCCGGTCCCTACAGTGGAAACACTTTTTCTCCACCAATCAGACTCAATCAAAGAGCAAAGTTGTACCCTGCCTGACTCTGTTCACTCCTCCACCCAACTGTGATCCATCTCCACTGCCCCCAAATCACCCCCTGCCAACTTTCCAGAATTTCTTAACATCAAACCCCACCTCACAATCATTCCCTGAATCCCTCAATATGTAAACCAAGCTTATATCCATGGAAATAACCACTCTACAACACCTAAAAACTGATCCAGACCTTATAATCTTACCTGCTGACACACACTCACCACTGTTGTACTGAACTGCAAAGATTACTTGGCAGGACTGCACCAGCAGTCACATCCATACACCTACAAACCATGCCACGGTGAATCCATTCTCAAAATTCAGCAGGATCCTTCCTAGTCTGTCTATAAAATTCTTGGACAGAACCTCTCCCCTGAGCCTCCCCCCCCCCCCTCACCCCCACCACACTCCTACCTTCTACATGCTTCCTAGAGTACAAAAACCCAAACACACAGGATGTCCTATTGTGGCAGGTCACTGTGCCTCCACTGAGAGAATTTCTGCTCTCATGGACCAACATCCTCAGCCTACTACCCATAACCTACCCTCCTATCTAAAAAGAGAGAAACTATTTCTCCTACAGTCACTATTCATTTACCATGTGGCACCTTGCTTGTCACTACTGATACCCTCTCCCTCTACAATAATATCCCCAATTACTATGGCCTTGCAGTTTTTAGCTCTAGGTTTCCCAAAGCCCAACTGATTCCAAACCTATAATCTCCTTCCTGATCATTATGACTGACTATATCTTCACCCACAATTATATCTCCTTTGAAGGCATCACCCATGAAAAATCTGTGGTACTGCAAAGGGCACCTGCAATGGCCAACCTATTCATGGATCATCTACGGATCCTTCCTAACCACCTAGAACCAGAAACCTCTCACCTGGTTCAGATCCACTGATGATACCTTTGTAATCTGGAATGAGGGTGTGAGCACACTACCCTCATTCTTCCAGAACCTCAACACCTTCTTCAACATTCACTTCACCTAGCTCCTCTTCAACCCAACAAGCCATGTTCCCTGATGTTGACCTCCACCATATGGATGGCTATATCAGTACCTCTGTCAATATCAAATCCACCAACTATCAGCAATACCTCCACTTTGACAGCTGCCACCCATTCCATACTAAGAAGTCCCTTTCATGCAGCCTAATTACTCATGGCAGTCGCAGCTGTAGTGGCGAGCAGTTTCTCTTCAAATACACCAAGGGTATCACTGAGGCCTCCACAGGCCAAAAGTGTCGTCCAAACCTTTCACAGAAACATACATCCTGTGCCTTGTCTCTCCAGTTACCCACCCACTCTCACATACCCACTCTCACGCCACAGAGGAGCACTCGTCAAGTGACTCAGTACCATCCAGGACTGGAGCAACTGAATCATATTCTCCACCTCGGTTTTGACTAACTCTCATCATGTCCTGAAATGACATATCTTACCACTATCCTTCTCACCCCACCCTCAGCGATACTCCGCCACCCACTGAACCAAAACAATATCCTTTTTCGTTCCTACTCCACCGTAACTCGCAAATCCTTGCTTCATTGCTCATACCCCTGCAATAGACCTAGATACAAGACCTGACCCACACATCCTCCCACCACCACCTACTCCAATCACAGGCACCACCTATGCCATCAAAGGCAGGGCTACCTGTGAAAGCAGTCACATGATCTACAAACTAAGCTGCAACCACTGTGCTGCTTTCTACGTGGGCACAACAACCAACAAGCAGTCCATCTGCACGAATGGTTACCAATAAACTGCGGCCATCAGCCAGATGGACCACACAGTTGCTGAACAGTGCTGCCCAACACCATGTGTTTCACTTCCTAACTGCCTCACAGCGTGCGTCGCCTAGATCCTTCCTACCGACATCAGCTTTTCTGAACTGGGCAGGTGGGAACTCTCTCTACAACATATCTTACGTTCCTATAACTCCCCTGGCCTCAAACTTATCGAGTCCCTAGCCTTCCTGCACCTAACCCCTTTTCCTGTTCCCACCGTAGCACTACACAGCCTTCTATTCTACCAACACACCCACTGCTCTTTTTTCCTCTCCTTAACTTCTCTCCTGGCTGCCCCAGCCTTCCCCCCTCAATCCTGACAACTGCATCTAGGAGCCCTACCCTCTTCCCACCACGTCCCTGCACACACCAATGAGCAGCAGGTGTACTTCCACCACCCCTGCCTTGCTATGCCTCCCCTTCCATCTCCCAGCCTCCTCCTTACCCTCATCACACACAGAATGCTTCTCTGTTTAAGTGCAGATGATGTATGCAGTCCAACCTCTGTAGCCAGACACAGTGATCACATATGTGTAAGTTGTGCTTGTGTAAAGTGTGCGTTTTCTACTTTAGAAGAAGATCTGTTGACCGAAAACTCAAACGCATGGATATCTTTTTGGTGTGCTTCCTGCAACTCCTATATGGTGAGCAGCAGAGAATCCTTTTCATAATATTGTCATTATTCTAACCTGGATTTTCTAGTGTTTGAAATTCTTTTATGCTGTGCACTCGGAAATGAAGAGCCACCAGCATATTTGGCTGCAGGATATGATACCTGTGACCCTAACATACACAAGTATAGGTTGTTTCAAAAAGTCAGTCCGACCCTTTACGACCTCCCTATGTGACCACAAGTGCAATCAGCATTGAGCAGTATGAAAAACGGCAATGCACCACATGTGTGGGACATGTACCATATAGCACCAACAGGAGATACATACGGCATATAGAGAAAGAGAGCAAGAACAGTCAAAGGTTTGTTCAAACCATATAGAGCAATGCATGAACACCAAAAACCTGAACAGGCAACTGTACCGTGAAAGCCTACTCACAGCGTTTCGGAAAACAATATCAAGCAAGGAATTTAGAAATATTTTACAGACCCCTATGGACCACTCATGGAGAAATTGCAAACTGTAGCCTCCACAGGGGCATTTCAGCTCTCCCCCCACATTCCATCTGCATACGAATGGGATGGGGAGAAACCGTAATACGGGGTACAATGGGAGTACCCTCTGCCGTGCACTTCACAGTGTTTTGCAGAGTATGGATGCAAATGCGCATGTTGAGAGATGAAGCTTTTTGTAATAATGAACAATAACTGGCATCATATGTTTAATTTGAATGACACAGAACTTTGAAAATAACTATATATTTTAGAGTCAAATGCTGACAAAATACGTACCCATTGGCTGTGGCATTTTTCTTCTTTTCTTGAAATCACTCAAATGGTGCTGGTGATGGCGTGATGCAGGGTGAAACCGGCCCAAGGCCACCTGCTCGACTCTCACCGCCTGCATCGTGTTCCTGAAAATAAATGAATGTCAATAAATTACCAGCTGTGCTCAATTCGACAGACGGCAAAAATAATTATTCAGTTATGGAGGTAAGAACATAGAGGAACATAACACAGTTGAAGTGAACAAAATGGGGACCAATTTTCTTTGGAAGCACAATCAAGTTAGGGTGTCAGGCAATACTTTCCACATTCTTTCAGGCGAGTGCCATGTCTGTCCCAAATTTTATCTCTGAGAATACGGTACGAGACAGCTAAAATACGATAACACAGGACAGAGTTTACACAACTCACGAGCAGATGCACATGCAGCTCTCCTCCCGTAAGTTGTTTCACAACTGTGGCATCAGGAAGGGAATCCGTCCACAGTCTTAAACAACAAAATTTGCTAAATCCTGAAAAGGACCTCAGACTGGATGGGTAAGTCATAGGGAGAAGAACTAAGAATCCTGCAAAGTTTTATCACAAAACTGCAAAATAATTTGTGGCTTAATGAAAGTTACACTTTAGTTTCATCCTACTTGACTTAGTAAGTATTACAGCAGCACTGTAGACTAGTGCTACAACAACTTTCAAGAAACCAAACGAAGGACAATATTGTGGCTGGATTTGTACCAGTTCACTAAACAATCTCAAGCAGTACAAGTTAATTCATGGTTTACAGGAATGTCTTGCACAGCACCAACTTGTGGAGCATTAATGTGCAGGAACTGCACACCTCCGACTAGTTCTGGGGTGCTCCAGTAAGCTACTGCACTAGCCACACAATGTCAAGTGGGGCACGATGCATGGTTGGCCATTTCCTGTCTGTAAGGAGGTATGGCGTGGGTATGCACGTGGCCAGTTAGATGGTAGGTTGGCAAACCCAGTCTCACCACACAGATTGCAGGGAGAGCAGTTTCATTATTACAAAATTTGCTGGCACAAATACGACTTATGGTGCTCGTACATTCAAGAGAGAGTTCAGTTTCTCTGCACTGAATAAACTGCAGTACTTAAAACTTCAATGGGGTATCTGCAGCCTAATTGTACACTTTAACTGAGCTTGTTGTTGTTTTTGTTGTTGGGGCCTTCAGCCCAAAGACAGGTTTGATGCAGAGCTCTCCCTTCAACTATGCAACATACGTACATTTGAACCTCACTATTGCATTCATGCCTAGGTCTGTGCAATACCAAACTGTAGATTCCTCGATATCTCAGGATGTGTCCCTCGACTTTTCGTTGAGATATGCCATAAATCTTTCTTCTACAAAATTTCATTGATTATCTCCTCAATAGTTACTCGTTATACTTGTCTCCCTGTATCATTCTTCTGTAGCATCACATTTCAAAAGTTCCTATCCATTCCATTCAACTGCTGTCCCAAGTCCTATGCCATGCCTCACAATTACAATGGCACTGGCTACTACAAAGCTTTTATTTCTTCCCCATGAATTTAATTTCCCTTCCTAAATTTCTCCTTTGTTGTAGTGCTTGTCCAACATACAGACTTCCCTTTGTTGCCCTCAGCCTGATTTCTACAGACAGCTTTTCATGCCTTTATTTTCAGGGTGCATATGTGGGGAAAAAGGTTTTTCCTGGTTAAAAACACACTTTTTTCCATGTTAAGTGACAAAATACTTTCCCTCAGAGATAAAAAACTTAAGAGTTCTCTGAATGGTAAAGGTTTCGTACACCAGTGTAGAACTTCGCGGCACTTCAGGAAACAAAACCCAAGAAAAATCAATGTTTTGGAAAGGTCTTCAACATGTGGCAACACGTACACTGCATACTTTCATATTACAAAAGTATAAATATGAACTCCACTAAATACAGCACGGTAGCTTCCGAAGCACTGAAATCGGGATTGTGAGGCGCTTTTGTCAGTCAGTCACAGCTTATGTCAGGTCATTAGTCTACCAATGACAGCAGATATACATACAAGAAAAGCTAAGCTTTCATTTATAATATTAGTCTTTTATAGTGTGTGTGATATATGAAACAATGTGGCAGTAAAATTTTACATAATGTCATAAATGGCTGGTCTTTTAGGTCTGAAATTTTTCTATGTGGCTGGTCATCAAAGTGTTAAGCTCTGAATGAGAGTCAAATGATCCACAATTTAAGGAATTCATGCGCCATTCTTGCACTTAACATAATTCATCTTGCATAAAAGGAAATTTACTGTGAAAGTAACTCTTCTCAAACAAGCATTCACAATATTTTCCGGCAAACTGGTAAGGGCCCCACAAACAAGCAATGGATTACAACGATCCATCAAATGTAATATTGCCTGTAATTGTTCACTCATTCCACACATAAGTGATTTGCCAAGCGATTTCCATCAATATTATGAACTCACTGAATCGAGACATTCTGCTATGGAAAATGAACTGCTATGTTAAGCAGCAGTTGCAGTTCTTTATTGCCAATAATACTCACAATTATAATTTATTAAACTTTTTTAGAAACACTTTTTTGCAAACTGTAGGTTACCTTACAAAATACATTACATTTTCCACTGACGCCAAATGAGTTGTCTACATCTTTCAATGTGCCAATACAATTTGTTTCACATTTATTAGTCCTGAATGTTATGAACTGTATGAAGGAGAGTTAGATTACATGAAACAATGAGGACTTTGAGTATAATTGTACAATTGTAGTTTACCCGTAACATTTAAATTAAAATGTCCTTTTAACATTAAATTGGATACGTATGTGATTCTGTTTAGAAGTTAAAACCTTTAATAATAGTATAATAATGTCATAAACCACTAAAAATCGTAAGAGGGAGCCCACTGAATCACGATTATGAACTTCCCATCAATTCTAACTCTATAGCACTAGCTTCAAAATGCTAATGGCTGCAACACTGGAGGGTGTATTTGTATTAGTTCTTTGTCATCCCTGGATAACTTTAAATTCTAACATAAATTTCTTACTCAATGTGGCACAGCAAAACAAAACTGCACAACCTTGATTATACAGAAAGAAACAAGTCACAACCATATTGCCACATGATACTGCTAACCAGCCAGGCAGTGACAGAGTGTGCACAAATCGCATGTGATTCATCAGACTGCCTGGGATTTTCACATGACCAGTAGCTGGCAACCTTCGCTGAGATTTGACTAAACACGTGCATCTATGAAGCGACTGGTCACCCACGTGAGGATTGCTGCAATCTGGTGCCCTTTAGAAATGTAAATAGTTGTGGTGTCCCACTCGTCAAAAGCAGTTGATTGTTATGAAGTATTGTACTGTCTGTCCTAAAGCCTCTGGCGCAGTTTGCTGCTTGTAAATGGCACATTTGCTTTCCAACTAAAATTTTATTTTGGTGTGATTCTCTCAGTTCTGTTTTATTGCTGCAGTAGCAGGCTAAAGTAAAATTCTTTGTTAGGGTATCAGTTCTTACCAGTCAAATTTACATAAATTAAACTGAAAACTAAAGTAACAAAAATTCCCAGAATTCTAAAAAGTTATCAGAGTTGTCCTGGGGCGTATACGCCCTGATTTTATACTTACTCCCTATCATCAATTAAATTACAATAGAAAGCACCTGAGTTAGCAAGTTATCAGTAGTCAGATTCTTCCCTCTGGTATTTTAAACAATATGTAAACCATATGTACTTCAGTCCATATATTTCAGTCAAAATGAAGTAGAAGACTTTTTCTGAAACAAAATGGACCCACCCAATCACCTCGACACCTATTGTGACAAAGTGTACACAACCAAACTGAAAGGACAGTAAATGAATTTATGAAAGAAGAGGACGAATACAAATGTGTATAATGCATACTACGAAATCTGCAGTACTGGAAGATCACAAGGACTGCGACTACAATATAGGTTGCAAGAGTGTACGAGTGCTAGCTGATGACGATCTGTGTGTGGGCGCAGTGAACGGCCAGGTTATCAGTGCCCTTGCACGATGATATGAGGGCTATCCAGAAGTTTTTAAATAAAAAAAATTAATAATGTGGAAAAATGCAATTTCATTATCTACACTTTAAGGGGATTTAGGAAAAAAATCTCACATTTTCAGATTTTTATCTACTCATAAAATTTGCAATATATTACTTATAAACTCACATGGGAAGTACTTTATTTTATTTTTTCTAAATATAATCTACACCGGTTGAAAATGTTAAAATTGTTGGGTGCATTACTTCAAGATCTAATAAAATCAATATTTTCTTGTGGATTGCTGTGTCCTAAAGGTCATGAGTAGAAGAGTATGGGCACCAGGTTGAGGAAGTTGAAACAAAGTTTGAGAGACAAGAAACTTTCTGATGGTAAAACCATAAGAGGCAGGCTGACAGACAAAATGATTGATGAACTACAGCAGTATTATGGGATGACCATTAGAAATATTACTGAGGATTTGTTGAAAATGAAGCAGGCAGTATGCACTACCTTCTGCCACAGACTGTCAACTGATGAAAAACCAGTACACCGCCTTTGCCCTCCTGGACCTGATTCATGATGCAATTACCACAATGCCCAGTACTCAAAGAGTTCATACGGCCACTAACAGTCCATATCAGCAGCAGTCATGGATATCATAAAACCTATTTATAGATACCTTGCAAATGCTGAATAACTGAAAAAGTGTCTGCATGGTCAGATTCAGAATCCCAATGAGTCCTTCAATAATCTTATATGGACTCACTCACCAAAAAATGTTTTTGTTGTAATGAAGACACTAAAGTGGAAGGTCAGTGATGCTGTTATAGCTTTTAATGATGGCAACATTGGTAGGGTGAAAGTGCTACAACATAAGGGAATTAATCCTGGAGCAAACTGCATCAGATAACTTTAATGGATGGACAAGGTTCACATTGATAAAGCAGAGTATGCAACAGAGATGGTCACTAAGGAGTCCAGAAAAAAGAAAAATCTTGGAAGAAGAGGATGATACGCAGTACGGTGCAGGGTGCTTCTGAGTGACCTAAAATAAAAAATTAAGAATATATTAAATGAGTTACAGTGTTTTGAAACTTTAGAAGCTTTTCCTGAAAATTTACATTTTCTGTTGCATTTTTCCCTAAATCTCAGAAACCACTTCCTGTAGAGTATTCAAGTTTTCAGGAAGTGATAACATACATATCCTGAGTCTACTGAACTACAAGAACAACATACTGTAATGTATAATTAAAATTATTTAGGATAACGTACACAAAATTTTAACTGTGTAATGAAAACATTGTACTTCCGAAAGCAGTGGCTGAAATGCAATTCTTGTACTTCAGTAGACTCAGAACATACAGTTTAATGTCCTGTAAAAGTTTCATGTCAATGGCTACAGCGGTTCCTGAAGTACAGGGAAGCCAAGTCACTAAGATTAACATTGTCTGAATAGGGTGTTCCAGCTCTCCTTAAAGGTGCACTCTTTAGCTGTTTCTCTACAAAATCGCCATTCAAATTCAAGAAGTTTTAATCATATCATGGTGCAGGTTTTTCAATATCATCTCTGCTTTAATCTACCACCTGTGATTGCAATTACTGCTTTATACCATCATGCAGTTCGGCACCAGTATCAAAGGGTCATATAGCAAGCCATGCCTTAATTTCTGGGAAGAGGTGTTAGTTGCTTGGCATCAAATCTGGGATGTATGGTGGATCATCAAACACCTCACACCCAAAACGCTGTAGGAGCTCTCCTGCACAATTAGTCGAGTGTGGATGGGTATTGTCATGAAAAAAAAAAAAAAAAAAAAAACAACACTTTTGCTCTAAGTTTTGCCAGATGCTTGTTTTGTATTGTCCACCTTAATTTGCCAGTGGTTGACAACTGGCTTGAAGTTTTTTGCCAGCAAAAACCTAATCGCAAAATGCACCTCAGAAATGGCAGGATTTTCTACTGCACCGCACATTTTAACACGTCACAGAAAAAGAAGTAGCAGATACACAGATCGGATGTGTACTGAGTGTAAGACTATTACAACACCAAGATGGTGGCTGTAGCCCCACCCACCATCGCGGCTGACCAAAACGTATGTTACTTTCTGGATAGCTCTCGTACACAGAAGTGCATGGTGAAAATCTATTAGGCAAAACAACAAGTCTGGAAACCATATTACAGTCTCCCACAACAATTGAAAGGCAACTGTGACAAGATGAGCAACAGAAAAGCCCTAATGAAATTCCTATGGAACACAGCTTAGTAGCCAGATAAAAAATCAGAAATAAGATAGCAGTATACCAGTACAAACACATTTTAAAAGGGGACAGATGGCTGCATGATTACTTGGAAATTATGGAAGACCAGACCACACATTCAAATCTCACATCCACTATTTTGGGAAGAAGAGTGGACATCACACAAAATCTTAAAATTCAAACCACACTCACCTTATCACTTAATCCTATGGGAGACCCAGATCATCTGCCAGGTCATCGTATAAAACACTAAACTAAACTAAACTAAATTCTGCCAGAACAGGCCATGGAGGCCCAACAGTACCGACTGGCTGCCGTGTCATCCTCAGCCCACGGACATCACTGGATGTGGATATGGGGAGGCATGTGGTCAGCACACTGCTCTTCCAGCTGGATGTCAGTTTATGAGACTGAAGCCGCTCCTTCTCAGTCAAGTCGCTCCTCAGTTTGCCTCACAAGGACTGAGTGCAGCCCACTTGCCAACAGTGCTCGGCAGGCCAGATGGTCACCCGTGCAAGTGCTAGCCCTGCCCGACAGCGCTTAACTTCGGTGATCTGACGGTAAACAGTGTTACCATTGTGGCATGGCCATTAGCATCATATAAAACACATTCAATTAAAATATGTCTTACTGACAGCTGTGTCACACATCTGTGGCACACTGAGTGCTCCATGTCGTGTAAGAGGAAGCACTGTCAACGGGAAATAAGGACAACTTCTTTAGCCCATTGTGAGTGGAAGGAGGTTAGACACAGTCGCACTGCAGATTTTGCAGAACATAATTTATTATTCCTCAGTTCCAGCCACAGAGCCTCCCACCAACACATTGTATTCTTGGGCACAAATGAAGTGACAGCCTCTAGGGGGACTGAACAGCAAGTGGAAGGTGGAAGGGAACAAGTCTCCTCAGCAACTGCATCAGAATATTCATTTCCCTGCATCCATATGTGCTCAAGAATCCAGCAGAGAATTATTTCCTTGCACTGCCTGTGCAAGAGAAGGAGGGCATCTTGCACCATCTGATCTGCTGGATACATCTGACCAACAGCAAGGAGGGCACTTTAAAAGAGTGTCTGAGCAGATGAGGAATTTCTCGTCGTCATGGCATCTCATCTGCTCCACTGCCCTCAGGATAGCAAACAGTTCTGTGCAATACACTGAAAACTGCTCTGGGAGCCCTATCCTGGGGACAGTGTTGGAGAATAAGACAGAGCAATCGATAAAACCTCCCTGCTTAGATCCACCAATGCAAACAGTAATAAAATGTGGGTGGCAATGTAAAAAATATCATTAAATTTAATTTTGAAAATATAGTTTGGTGTATAATACTTCCTGTAAGCATTTAGTTCCGAAAGTAATCTAAGCCTCATTAGTAGCCAGGGGAATGCCCTACTCCACCCCTGGCTTTGGACGTTAATGCCCCCCATCTGTAATAATTCAAGGCTCTTCCTCACACGGATTCCGAACAACCTCACGGCCCAACTGTTGTAGTGATGACTGTTGGCAAGTAGGAACAGACAAAGCCCTATGTGCTTTGAGTACCGTGAGAAGAAAACATCATATAGACAGCGATGGCTCACAGGCCTCTGCACACATGCTAGCAACAGGACTCTAGCAATAGGCTCCTGCCGACAGCCTAATAACCTCCCGGTGAATTGCACCCAGAGGTATGAAGGCCTTGCTGATCCATAAACCTGACATCTGTATTCAAGCTGGGATCACACAAAGGCCTTATAAAGTTGGAGCTGACACACCCTGTTGCCTCCCCAAGACCTATGACTGATGCATTGAATGACGTTTAAGGCTTTGAGAGATCTCAGTTTCAGTTCTTTCAGCTGTGGTAGTTATGTGAAGCTTCTCATCAAAAGTGAGGCCCAGATATTTCACATTTTTCTCAAAACTGAGGACTGAATCCTCCACTTTCAAAATGAGTGAATTAAAAAGAGTGAGAGCAATTAAAATCAACACAAACCGTTTTCTCCAAGGAGAATTTAAAATCTGAGGTGTAAGACCGTTTCTCCAACCATCTGATCATCAATTGCAATTGCCAAGGAGCTATTGCAAGGTTGGTGAACACACACAAGATGGAGAAGTCATCCACAAAAAAGGAACACAGAAGGGGCGCCACACTGAGGACGTAATACTGTTTATTGCAAAGGCAAGTGCTGTGATACTTAAAACAATGCCTTGAGGAACACTATTCTGGTTAAAACAGTCAAGACATGACAATTCCAACCCTGTATCCAAAATACCTGTCAGAGATGTAGGACCGCTTGAACAGGAGTTGATGTCCACAGAATCCCCACTGACAGTGCTGCAATGAAATATTATCCTTCCATGTAGTATCATAGGCCTTTTCCAAATTGAAGAAGACACTGATAACGCATGGATTATGGAGGAGAGCTTGTTGAATTGCTGCTTTGGGCAGGGTCAGGAGTATGGAGTTATACCTCTTTAACCTAAACTAGGAGTGACTTAGGAAGGACCTGGTTTTGAGAACCCACACTGGGTATCAGCTGAACGTATGATCCAGTGTCTTTTTTATACAACTTGACAGGCTAATGTTAGCAATAACTATTGGGGTTTGTCTGACCTTCCCAGGTTTTAATTTTGGGATTAAAATAAGATTCTTTCCACGAGCTGGGAAAGTCTCCGATCATCCAAATTTCGTTGAAGAGATGAAGCCTTCGACTGTGGTTCAACTGTTGCACTACACTGTACATTATCCAGGTTGTGTCCAGGTGTAGTAACACGAGCTACCGACAATTCAGAATCCAATTCCCACAGGGAGAAAGGCTGGTTGTATTCCTCCCTGTTTGTGAAATGGAAATCAAAATCATCTTTCTCGTATGTCTCCTGAGAGTGACGACAAAGCTGGATCCTAGCTAGAATCAGTTGTAACGGACTTATACGATTCAGCCATTGTCTGAGCAATGTCTCAGCAGTCTTAGGAAGAACCCCTGCTCTCATACAGCTGCTACTGGAGGTTGTAAGATATGCCCTGAGATCATCCTAATGGCTTCGTATACTTTACTTGTGGATTTGGACCTACTGTTGCCAAGACCTCTGCTTGCTTTCCCAAATTATTCTTCTCATATGTATTCCCATTGGCTGTGGGATGGACGCATCAGCGGCATGGTGAATCACGGCTGTAATGTAATCCACTCATCCTGGACACTATCGGACAGCTCGAAAACAGTGAACAGCTTGTAAAGCATCCAGTTAGCCTCTCTGGGCAACCGTCTTAGCAGCTTCCTTTCAGGACCTATTCCATTGGGCAAACTGATCCAGATAGGATAGTAGTTGTTACCATGACGGTAATTTCAGAATGAAATTTTCACTCTGCGGCAGAGTGTGTGCTGATACGAAATTTCCTAGCAGATTAAAACTGTGTGCCAGGCCACGACTGGAACTCGGGACCTTTGCCTTTCGTAGACAAGTGCTCTACCATCTGAGCTACCCAAGCATTACTCTCACCCCATCCTCACTGCAGAGACATGGCTTTGCCACAGTCTGGTAGAGCACTTGCCTGTGAAAGGCAACGGTCCCGAATTTGAGTCTCGGTCTGGCACACAGTTTTAATCTGCCAGGAAGTTTTATGTTAGATCTCACTGTCAAGGGCTCATGAGACCAACATGGGCCATTATAGAAAATACAACTGCTCGTACCATTATAGCAGCACAGGTGAGGAGTGGAAAGTATCCTTGATAAATATTGTTACCCTCCTTCGCTCTTCCACCAACAACTTTGCGTTTTCTGCAGAGTTATAGCCTCCAACTACAGGCACATCAGTACAATTAAAATGAGTCTCCTGAAGATTAAGGCATAAAGGTCTGTCCCATGCTATACAGAAGTATTCTTTTATATTCTATTGGAGTATGGGAGCCATTTCAGGGGTGTGGTTTTGATTTACCAGTATACTTGTGCTGATGTGGTGAGGCACTTGTAGAGTGACTGGGAGTGAAGAGACTGCCTGGGGCTGGTGACGAGGCATCAAAATCCACAATGCATTCATTGTCAATAAGGTGAGCCAGAATGACAGCTGAAGGTGCCCGTAAGCTGACGCCATGTCCCTCCTCCTTTTCCCTTCGCAGATGAGGGGGGAAACAGGGTATCCAGGCACCCTGCTTTGAGTAAAGTGGACATTGAGAGGCACTCAGCTTTTGGAGTGCCTTCTCGGTGCTCACTGTTAAAATAATACTGGCCTCCTCTGTCACAGCCGCTTGGATCCCCTATGTCTTTACTACCTTGATTCGGCACATACAAGTGCAAGTACAGGTAACGGCGGTGGATAGTGGTACACTGGATGTCATTTGCGTTGAAGTGTCAACTTTGCAAGCAGGTTTCTGCGTTACGTAAGCATAAGAAGTGGCGAAGACGGGATTTTGTCACCTTTTATTACTTTTTGGCTTCTGTCTAGGGGCTCCGCTTGGTCACTTATTTCTTAGGTTTTGCATTCTTCAGCAGAAACAGAGCTGCCTCAGCACCAGACTAGGTGGCTCCCAGAGCAGTTAATGTAGACTGTTGGGGATGGGCAGTCACTTTTGGTTTCATAGACTGCCTGTCCACAGTTCCCATAGGTCACTTCTACACCACAACTCATCACTGTACGGCCGTAACGCCGGCATTTGTAGCCCTGCGTAGGGTTAGTTATGCAAGACCTAACTTTAAGTCGGAGGAACCCTGCCATGATGTGTTCAGGTAGATTTGGAGAATTGTAGGTCACACCCACTATATCCTATGACACCAATTCTTGTTCATGCTCTAACACATCAATGGCCATGAAATGACAGCATGTAAGCCACTGTTGCTCGAGCTGAGAGAAGTATGCATCTCAACAATAATATCATAGTCACCTAATTTGTGTGACTTCTTAACAAGTTCCACCTGCTCTGTCCGTTTAGTTTCGCCAAAAAATTGAACTGTTACATAACCGTTTAACAGACTTTAAAGTTCCAGCAAGCCCTTCTAAACATATATGTATATAGAAAGGGGATACTTTCTCAAACATCTCTCCACGCTCTTCATCACCACAGACACATTGCGACTCCTCGAACCCCGTTACTAAGTACAGTTTGATTATCAGGGGGACTAGCCTCCCTCATTTGTTTTGATGACTGGGTGCGAGTACTCCCAGACGGTAAACTCATCTCACTGGGAGGAGGAGATTTGAAGGGTTCCATCTCAGTTCCACGAGCAGCTAGGGAAATACAAGTCCACCTCGATAGAGCCCTGCATGCCTAGCTAAGCATTATACAACTGAGGTACAGAATGCTCTCCACTAATTACTGTTCCACCGAAACAGCCACGCGTCTCATCACACACTGAAACTGAGGCTTTCTTTTTATAGAGGTTTACACCATCCTTATGGTCGAGGCTGTCACGCCAAGATCCCCATTCCCTGTGACACACAATGGTCCACCACTACACCGTACTGTGGTCACTGAAGCTTGCCCAGAGCTTACAGAGGACTGGTGCTGTTCTATCAAAATGTTCATTTCATAAATAACTGCTGTGAATCTGCAGGTTATAACTGCCCCTCATATAGGTCTGTCTCTTCAGTGATTTATGCTGCTGTAGCCTTCAGACCTATAGACCTATTAAACTTTCAAACGTCGATTCTACACAAATTAAGAGATTTGCATATAAATGACATCAGCAGATCACAAACAGGCCTACCTCCATATTTCAAAACCATTTTTGTTCAGTTTTAACCCATCAGTACATAGGTTCATAGCTTTACGTTTTGCACAATGACACATTTCAATATAAGACATTAGCAGCAAACAAAACCACAGGAAATGAAGAAAACATACCAGGATGACTTACGTACCTCATGTCCTTAGCTGGTTCAGCTTTATGCAGAACACTGTTTTCTAGAAAAGATATCCAGCTGTGAGGGGCTTGAGAAGGGAGATGGACAGGGATTTTCTCTGAACCATTTCTTTTCAGCTGGGAGTTGGAGGAATTGTGTCACTGTGATGATTCCACTAGCAATTAACATTACCTCGTTTTGGTGAGCACAGGGCACGTAAGTGTAGGGTCAGTCGACATCTTGAGCGAATACAGCGTCGCGAGTTGGCACAGCTGGTCACGCTCCTGCTGTTTCATGGGATGGAGCCTGAAACAGAGGACACATACCATCAAACAGCAAATCTCATGTCCAAAAAGACTGGAAACTAGCTAGCGGAAAAAGGAGATGCCGGTTGCGAAAGCTCGAAATTCTGTGTGAGTGTTTGTGCGTTTTATTTATTGTGCCTATCTACCGACACTTTCCCGCTTGGTAAGTCTTGGAATCTTTGTTTTTAATATATATTTAGGGTCAATACAAAATAGAATGATCATGTGAATCCCATTTAGGGAAGGCAAATGGAGGTGCAGTTTACCTGTAAAGCAAATAGCTTGCAAGATGCTAGAATTGTGTTATGATATTCAGAGTCCTTATTGAAGAGGAACAATGACAAATTTAATGACTGCAGTGACGCATTGCTAGGACCTTAAGTTGGTATAGCCCACACGAAAATGCAACAGAAATGCTCTGAGAAGTGAAAGGTCAATGTTCAGAACCAAACAGACTTAATTTTCGCAATACCATGTTGGGTAAATTTAGGGAAACTGCATTTGAAGATGACTCCGTGATTGTTACAACACTGGTGTCGTGTATCGTGTGTAGTGATCATGGAAGTAAGGTAAGGGAGATTGTGACACATGCTTACAGAGGCTTGAACAGTCATTTTCCTTGCTCGATCAGTGGGTAAATGCAATAAAAAACAAAATCGACGATACTGGTATGATGTTCCCTCTGCTGTGCACTGTATGGTGGCTTGCAGATTATTTATGTGGATGGAAAACAGCACTAGAAGCATAGAAAATATAAATAGGATGCTTCAGTCAGGTGATGTGATTTTACTATGTCACTATGTTATATTATGTGTTTTTTTCTGTGTTTCTCAAGCTACTTTATGTTGTCACACTGGTAAAATATGCCTCCACCTTCACCAATAACCTATTTATTATTATAATATTCTTTCTAGGTGCTCTATATAAAGCCATGTTTGTTAACACCAGATGCAAGGAACCACATAAAGTAATGTATACGCCTTTTAAGGAAAGGAGTAGGATACAAAATGGCACAATACAGGATATTGTTTTGTGACTCTAGATGAAATTTAGACATATACTCATTCGAATTACTTTATGATGGGTGAATAAAATGTTAATTAGTTCTTTACACATTTTTTTTTTTTTGCTTTTAATTTGATTTAGTGTAAATACTGCACTACATAGACAAGCTGGATATAATTCAGTGTCATACCAAGTCACAATTATCAATCGTGTAATACAACACAACTGCAGTATGCATCTGTAGTTATCTGTGCAGGGCGATGCTTTGGGATAGGTTATCGAATAAGACTATTTGTAGATGGTTAGGAAAGGTCATTGTCCTCTGCTGCCTTATGACATAAATAAATTTTATTTATTTTCTATTTGCAGAACTAGGAAAATTTGTACCCGTGTAAAGATAATCAGCTGACATCCCCTTTCTCTCTTGCTTCTGTTACTTTATCTAGTTATCACACAATACACCATTGTTCTTACACTGGCTACCCCTTGTAGCACCTGCACACAAAAAATATTTCCTAAGTTTTCCTCTGTTGTTACCTATCTAGGTATACCTGTCTCCACGGAATGTTTGTCAATATTTTAAAATTTTCCCACTTGTAAGCTCCCTTATTTATTCATCTATTCCATCCTCTACCTCACCTACTATACAATAATTTTTAATTATAATTCATCAGGTTATCTGTGACAGCGAGACAAAGTTACCTATGGAACAAGTCAACACACAGCTCACAGGAAGTTGATAACTTACCTGAGGAATACGAGTACTGAATAAACAGCATGTGCCACAAGTAAACCTGTGAGGTAGGTAGAATCTGAAAATTTAGTGTTCATCATTTAAATTTTTCAGCTCAAAAGTCCAGTGCAAATGATACCTAAAGAATAGTGCATGTCTTTCTGTACAATTGTTAAAGAAGTACAATTGTAATAGATCTCCCCCCCCCTCCCCCCCGTATAGATTTCACTGAATGGCTGACACAGTTCTTTTTCAATCCAACCAAATTATTAACTATGAATCTCACGAGGGAATATATATACAAAGATGGCAGATTAGAATTCTGAAACTCCTGAGCAGCAGCCAGCACGAAGTTCACCGCCACTGAAGATCACTCTGACTTCCCTCATACGGACTACCAATATTCTTTGTTAAAGTGCAGAGTTGTCTCAAAATATAACGCTATAGGAGGTAACAGAGTAATAGTGTAAATGTAAACCAACTTCCACATTTCGGTGCCAGGAGCAGTGGAGGGAAGGTAAGCCCTACAGTAGCGGCAGAAGAATTTAGCTTTTGTACTGTCTCTAATGACCTCCATGTCGAACACTTGTTAAACCCTAATCTTCCTGCCTTTTCAGTTTATGTCTGAGACTCTGAAAGTAATACTTGAAGAAAGCTCTTCAACTCTTATGTACTACAGATTTAAAATGTTCAATTTCACTGGTTATTAAACCACTTTCTAACAATAAATTTGAATTCTGTACGATTTCTGTCTCTGAAACTGTATTAGTCGACCACAGTATTATTGCACCTGGGAATGAGGGTGTTTTGGTCAGCTTATCATGAGTTTTCTTTATATTTCAAGAGGACACACTGCTGAACCATTTGATAGTATAAGCACAAGTGTCCTGCAAGCATTTATTGTGCGATATGTTTTCCTAAATCACCATTGTATTTGGATTTTGAACTCACTTAAGTTCCATTTGTGCTGGGTCCTGCAGAAAGCGGGAGAGCTTCTCATTGGCTGATGTCGAGATACTAAAACCCGGACGTTCATTTCGTACCCGTCTTCGACCTCCTCTAATTTCTCGGCAGCCATTCTGGAAAAAAAAAAAAATAAAAAATACAGGACCATAAGAACATGGTTACACGAGAAAAGTAAAAGATTTGCGTTGCCTTTTCTTATTAAACAAGCAAAAGAAAATTGTACCACTGCTGATCGTTCCCTTTTCTGTTACACTTGCAAATGTAGCACGAGAATAACAACTGCCCATATGCTTCCATACATAGTCCAGTTTCTCTTATTTCATATGTATGTTGGTGGCAGTAGGACCATTCTGAAGTCTGTTGTACAAGCTCGTTCCCTAAACTTTCACAAAAAGAACATCTCAGTCCTTCCAGGAATTCTCATTTCAGTTTACAGAGCATTTCCGTAATACTTGTGTGATGAAATCTTAAACAAATGTCAATTCACTACTCACAATTGTGAAGTACTATCTAATGATGATCAACACGATTTGTATGATTTTTACAATTAAGGAAGTTAATTTTTTTCACTGGTGCCTTAGGCTACAGCTTTAACATACCTCCACAATATTATGTATCCAGTGTAACAAAACACTTCCAAATAGTACTTTTGAAACTTAGAGCAAGGGGTCTGAATAAACCTTTGATTTCTGCTACTGACTGGCTGCATTTCACTTCATCCTTACGAAGCCTCTGTATTCATCAAATTTACCGTAAGAAACTTAGCAGCATGCCTTTCAATTGCTTAAATATCTTCTTTTAATCCTACCTGGTGAGTATCCCAGACACTCTAGCAGCACTCGAGAATGGATAGCACGAACATTCTGTAAGCAGCCAACTTTTAGATAAGATGCAGTTCCCTAGAAAACATTCAATAAACCGAAGTCAACCTTTCACCTTCACTACAAACCGCACTATTTGCTCATTCCAGTTTGTGCCACTTTGCAATGTTACATCTAGATATTTAATTGACGCAACTGTGTCAAACATTACAGGATTGCATTTCATACTCATCTGCATTAACTTATATTTTTCTACATTTAGATCCAGCTGCCATTCATCACACGAAATAGAAACTCTACCAAAGTCATCCTGCATCCTCCAACAGCTGCTCACAATGACACTTCTAGTCACACTTTAGCATCAGAAAACAGTTGTAGATCACTGTCCATCCTGTCAGTCTGTTTATGTATGATGGTGTACTGGAAAGTAATGCAACCAAATTTTTTATTCTGTTCTCAATATGAAACCTCACTGCTGTCTTCATCTGCAGTTCACATGATATTGTAGCAGAAAAGAGCAAGCTGAGCATTGCATGACACCATTATTTTCTAAATCCATATTGAAATGAAGATAGAAGAAGGAACTTTAAAATTTTGCAACAAATTGACATTAAGGGTATTGGTCTGTAATTCTGTGGGTCTGTTATTTTATCCTTCTTGCACACAGGAGAAAATTGTACTTTTTTCCAGCTGCTTGGGACTTCCATCATATGAAAGTACAGAGGGAATCCACCAATTCCCACTTTGTATTCAAAGTGGTACATTGGAAGGCAGACAATGGAGGTGTATTTGGGAGGATGGCAGTTCACTTCCATGTCCAGTTGTACAGAGTTAGGTTTTCTGTGATTTTCTTAAATAGTTTAAGGTGAATGCTGAGATGGTCCCTTACAAAGGGCTTCGCAATTTTTGCTATGTACACCTATACCACAGAAAACTTAATGTTTGAGACAATGTACAAAGGTAATGTGTTTTAATACACAAAGTTTTCAAGCAGAGGTGGTCTATCTCATGAAGCAGGTGGTGGTGGTGGTGGTGGTGGTGGTGGTGGTGGTGGTGGCGATACATAAAAATAAAACACACATCTCTAAGATGCATAGAAATTTACAAAATTTGGAGAAAATTGATTAAAAACACTGTTTTCAAATGAGAAACATGAACTACACAAAATGTTGGAGTAGCTCAAAGAAATAAATAAGCATTCTGATAAACAACTTAACCTCACATAAACAAAACGTCAACATTAGTGATAAATATGAACCGATGATAAAATTACATGGTATCCCTCATCAAAATATACAACAATTCCCTTAAATTGTCCAGATCTTATGAGAGTCTGCAACTACACCTTGGTATCTAACATAAAACAGCTGGAAAAAGAGTCTGGGGCTTTGAATGTTCCATGACAGCACGAAGTCCTCTACTACCAGAGAAAAATTTCTGGTACAATTTCTAACCTCACGTAACAGCCTAGTGACCTCACTCTGTCACAAAAACAGGAGGAGATGTGGTACTGGAGATGCATACTAAATGTAAGCACAAAAGGGAGACTGAGAGGTAAATTTATAAAAAACTGAACAGGCACACGCCAGACTACAGTGAAGCACTGAGGAAAACACAAGTCTTAAAGCTGAGCTATGGTGTTCGTCTGCTTGTATAGTATATTCTCATCTGCTGCTCACATGGGTGGTCTATATTGCAAGAGGTTGCTTTCCTCACACAGGATTTTGGAAGTCCATACATCCACAATAAGATCAACTGACTGCATAGATTTTCAAATCTGGCAATGAAGGTGGAAGCAGATAAGCACAACTTTACGAGCCAAATAGACCACAGTCCAGTGTATGCTAGGTTGTTTGTATATGTGGCACATTGCATCTTGTAAGTGGAAGGCTGCCCAACAGAGTTATTTATATTCATTTATTGCTGGACTAGCATTGAATGTACTTGTCCATCATGAGCAGCATCTGTATTACAGAAGATAAAATATTTACAACGTACATTTGTTTGTAGCATATAGTGTTTTGTACTACTTAATGCGACTCCTTGAGCTTCATATGATTTACTTTGCCTTATATACTGGTTTCATACACAGTTTTGATTAGTATATTAATGTAGATGCAAAGCACATCGCCACTGACAATTACCATACCCAGATTAATATGTTAATAATGTCACTGTCAGTTGTGATGTGCTTTGCGTCCACAATAATATGGCGGAGAAAAAAAAATAAGAGCCTAGTAAACATGGGCTCTAGAATGCATACCTTAAGACTTGTTCAATGGAAGAGATGTGTTTCACAGTAGCAAAGATGAAAAAGTGCTCATAGCTCTGAAGGCATGTATTTTATAGCCCAAGTTTAACTACACATTTTTTCTTGTTTTGACGTAAGGAATCTGTCCGCAAACTTTGTAAAAATATTTTTAAGCATCCTGTATAAGGAAAATTAAATTATATGAAGAATATAGCAGTCACATTAAGTAATACAGAACACTGTACACTAGAGACAAATGGATTTTGAAAAACATTTTGGGGCAATAAACATACATAATCCCGAATACCTTCGTAGGTGTTTTATGAGGTAATGAAACACACAATGACGATCAACAAACCAATATTTGATCATTTCACAACCATTCACCACCACCTATTCTTGACTCCAGTAAGCCAGGAGTGGTTGGGTATCAACCCCTTACAGCTTGTTGTATCCAAAAAGTTCTCACCTTATGACAATTACATGTAGTGAGCACAACAAAGTGACACTCAAAAATTTTGAGGGCCTGCACAGCAGGTCTTGGGAATAGCCTGAGGATCCATCAAATGACACAGTACAGCTCTAAAGGTTTAGCGAAAAAACCTGCCGCTAGACATCCCTTCAGCAGCAAACTCTGTACATGTACATCTAAATCTACAGTTGCATCTATGTACTTACTTTGCAAACAATTGTGAAATACTGAACAGAATGATAGAGAGCAAGGACGAAGTGCCAGACAGCATTCGTGATATAATACTGTGCCAAATGCATCCACATCTGCTTTGTAGTCTGTCAATGTACAAACTCTTGTTTACTGCCAAACAGGTTTTCTAGTGGGAGTTGTTTTCCCCAATACGTTCTGTACTGTTGTTGGATGGTGGTTCCACATACTGTTGTCAAAGTTTGACAGTACTGTTTTAAATGTGGAAAGTGTGTGTGTGTGTGTGTGTGTGTGTGTGTGTGTGTGTGTGTTGGGGGGCAGGCGGTGATCAGTTTCAATCAACCTCAGTACAAATACAACTTAGTACCAGGAAAAACAGCAATAAGAATTAGGATACATTGTGACACTCTGCACAGAAGAAGGATTACATGGCAGACAGACACATTTAAAAGTCTGTTATATGTACCTGTCTGCTGCTGAGTGCATTATGCTCTATTTGTACCAAGCTTGGTTGAAACTAATGCATTTTTTCAAATGACTGCTAGCATACCATATCAGGTGCCTACAGAAAACTCACTATGCCCTGTTGAAGGAAGCGAACATGTGCGCGGTACGACTCCTTTGCCTCTTCGGACAGATGCTCGAAGCTGCCACACAGGATAGCTTTGAAAGTCGGGTCCTCCTCATCGCAGTCCTCATCGTCGGCTCCGCCCACAGCACCGGGAGGACCCTCGTCGTCTTCCCACCAGCCGTGGCCGTGCTCACCCCCGAACCAGTCGCTCTGCTCATCGTCGCCTGCGGGAAAGACTTGTTATGTCTTCAACTTCACAAATCAATTATGAGTGGAAAAAGCAAGCGTGTTAAATTAACGTGCTTCTTGCCACCTTGAGGAGACAATTTTAAAGCAAATAAGTGGAGTTCTCAGGGCTAGTATCGACTTTACGAAATTGTGTGGTGGTGTACATTACAGTCCTGGGTATCACACCCTGCAATCATTCACCTTGGTAGGCCCTAACTTGCAAGTAACTGATGAATAGTAATTTCAGATTTTCTTATGATTCACTAGAGCCTTGAAAGTGCAGTCAGTTTCAAAATGACACTATAGCCTAGTAGTCAAGTTACTTGGCTGGTAAGCAGAAGGTTGCGAGTTCAAGTCCCATCACGTGCTCTTAATTTAACATCAGTATTGAAATAACAAATTATTATTTTTATTTGATCAATTGTTTTACATATGTTTTTTCTTACATTTCTTGTCCTTCAACACCTCTTTTTAACTGTCATATTAACATCCTTATTTGTACTTATTTTTTACTTCCTTTCTTTGTTTTTATCACTTGGAATCTTTACGCATGTGTTTTTAATTATTGTTATGCATTTATGGTTCATGGTGTGGGTTCCTGTAATCATGTCCTAGTTCATGAACCAGGGCAACGTATGAGTGACCAAGTAAGTGGTCCCGACAGTCGGGATACCATTTACTTTGGAATAAGGCTGGGCATCTCGGACATATTCTGAGCCGTGGTCACCTCTGTGCTCATACGGCAAAGACTACCAAATCCACCGGTTAGTCCCTCAGCCGTTAGAGGTAAAACCCAACGGGACTCTGGGCAAGTAAGGCTAGCAACCTGCTTCCCTGGTACTTTAAATATGATGCTGGCAACAATCAGAGCAAAATGCCTCGGACCTTTGGAGGTGACGGAGTCCCACCTCTAACTGACAAACCAGGGACTCCTAAGATACAACTCGGCAAATAAATGGTAATGAGATGAGGAGCTATTAATATCAATGGGGGCTACTCTGGGAAGAAGGTAGAGCTGGCAAGTAAGATGGGGCTGGACGTTTTAGCTGTTAGTGACATTCGGGTAAGGGGTGAGAAAGAAGAGGAAGTGGGAGAATACAAGGTATACCTGTCAGGAGTCAAAGCAGGAACAGCACAATGGGGTGTAGGGCTTTACATCAGGAAAGAAATGGAACCCAGCGTAGTTGCAATAAAGCATGTAAACGAACGACTTATGTGGATAGATTTGACAGTGTCTAGCAAGAAAATTAGGACTGTGTCAGTATATTCGCATTGTGAAGGGACAGATCAAGATAAGATGGATAGTTTTTATGAGTCACTCAGTGATGTAGTTGTTAGAGTAAAGGACAAGGACAGTGTTCTGCTCATGGGCGATTTTAACGCCAGGATTGGAAATCAAAGAGAAGGGTAAGAAAAAGTTATGGGTAAATTTGGAGAAGATATGGAGGCCAACAGGAACGGGAAACAACTCTTGGATTTCTATGCCAGTATGGGCTTAGTAATCACAAACTCCTTTTTTAAACATAAGAACATTCACCGGTATACTTGGGAAGGCAGGGGAACCAGATCTGTCATTGACTGTATAGTAACAGATCAGGAATTCAGGAAGGCTGTGAGGTACACACGTGTATTCAGGGTATTCTTTGATGACACTGATCATTATTTAATCTGCAGTGAAATTGGGATTGTGAGGCCGAAAGTGCAGGAGGTCAGGTCCATATGTAGGAGGATAAGAGTGGAGAAACTTCAGGATAAGGAAATCAGGCACAAGTACATAACAGCAATCTCAGAAAGGTACCAATTAGTTGAATGTAGTCAATTACAGTCATTGGAAAAGGAATGGACAAGGTACAGGGACACAGTACTAGAAGTGGCTAAAGAATGTCTTGGAACAGTAGTGTGTAAAAGAAGGATGAAGCAAACAGCTTGGTGGAATGACACAGTCAAAGCAGCCTGTAAAAGGAAAAAGAAGGCGTAAGAAAAATGGCTACATACTAGAACTCAGGTAAACAGAGAAAGTTATGTTGAAGAAAGAAACAAAGCCAAACAGATTATTGCAGAATCCAAGAAGAAATCTTGGGAAGACTTTGGAAATAGGTTGGAGACTATGGGTCAAGCTGCTGGAAAACCATTCTGGACTGTAATTAGCAGTCTTCGAAAGGGAGGTAAGAAGGAAATGCCAAGTATTTTGGACAGGTCAGGAAAACTGCTGGTGAACCCTGTGGATGCCTTGGGCAGATGGAGGGAATATTTTGAAGAGTTGCTCAATGTAGGTGAAAATACGATCAGTAATGTTTCAGATTTCGAGGTAGAATGGGACAGGAATGATGATGGAAATAGCATCAGAGGTGGGGGCTCCAACAAAGGGTGGTATATTCTGTCACATGACTGTTTGGATGATGATGGTTTGTTTGGTTTGTGGGGCTCTCAACTGCACTCATCAGCAACCATACATAATGCCAATTTTTACACAGTGCAATCTGACCACTGTCACGATTGATGATGATGAAATGATGAGGACAACACAAACACCCAGTCCCCAAGCAGAGATGATCTCCAACCTGGCCAGGAATCGAACCCGGGGCCCCGTGATTCAGAGGCAGCAACGCTAGCCAGGATTGTTTGGACCATACGAGAATGTTACAGAAATGCTCACGAAACTCCAGTTCCAGGCTTTAGAATAGAAGCTTCATAAGTTGTAGAGTGTGTTTGAAAATGTACACTACAAGAAGAGACAGACAATATATTACTTTCTAAAACAGATGTCGTGCAAGTTAACCACAATTTAAAAAAATGAAACTTATTAGATCGCACATGGAGCCTACTGGTGGCAGTTTTCCCACATCACGCTACCTGCTTGGGAAGAAATGATACTGCTACCAAAAGCGCCCCATGCTACACAACACAAGGCCATGTGTAGGGAGAATTACTGTGATTTACATCGTCCTGCTTTCTATTCCTCCAACTAGTTTTCTCTTTAGGAGCAAGGATGAGAGAATACACGTGTATCAAGATATACATACTTTTTAGCCAAAATACTACAGCCACTGCCCACCGTGAGATTGAACTATGTCCATAGGTATTGAAAAGACATGACTTGGTGAGCACAGTACCTGTTTATAAGCCGAGCAGAGCGAATAGGGAACCATTCTAGTAGTGTCTTGGCTGTACCCATCTCGTTGCAGGGTAGGGAGGTCGGAGGCTCATTGGCTTAGTTAAGCACATAGGCTGTGATCTGGGAGAAATATGACAAGAGAGTACAATGCCGGTAGAGAGACAAGTGTTTCGGAGCACATCGTTCAGAGTGCACACTGTAGAACATGGGGCTCCATAGCAGATGATGCCTAAATGTTTCACTGTAGTATGATGACACCATCAACTGCAATTCAGTGTGCATGGGGTCATAGATATCAGACAGTCAATTGATGGAAATCTGTAGCCCGCTCAGATGAAGCGTGTTATTTGTACTACTGGGATGATGGCCACATTCAGATACACTGTCATCCACGTGAACGGCTACTCAGAACGCACACCATACCACGGACACGGGCCGGTACATATAATATTACGTTATGAGGGTGTGTGGGAGCAATCTGAGCTACCACAAGATCTGTGGACTATACAAATACAATTGCACACAACATGCGTCCCTTCACACTTGACGTCTTCACCCACAGTGTAGTCATCTCCGAGCAGGATAATTGTCCTTGTTGTGAGGCCAGAATCGTGCTACAGTGGATTGAGGAGCACAATATGGAACTCACATTGTTGTCTCTACCACTGTACCCACCTGATACAAACGGAACAGAAGACATCTGAGCTGCACCAGATCCATTCCACAATTTACAAGAACTACATGACCTGTGTGTGGACAGCTAATGCTGTGTACCTCTTGAAATATACCGAGAACTTATTGAATCTGTGCCATGCAGAATTATATTTCAAAAGTGGAGTAAGCAGGTGGCCATTGTGTTTTGGCTAAACAGTGTACGTCATAATAAAAAAAAAGGGGGGGGGGGGAAGAAAGAAAGAAAGAAAGAAAGAAAGAAAGAAAGAAAAAGAGAGAGGAGTATGGCATAAGACAAAGCTGTAGTAAAGACACATACTTGGAAGTAACTGAACTGTACGAAACGAATAAAAGGATTGCAAATGAAGAATTTCAATAGCACATTGCAGTATATATTTTCTTAACATAAACATGGCTACAGATTAAATAAATAAATACAAATAGTCACCTTCACGCCCCTCATCATTAGTGCAGACACCTGTCTCACTTTCTGAGCTGCTAATGCTGCTGCTGCTTACCATATCACTGCAAAAGAAATACGGTTCCAGTTCAAAATACAAATAATACACAGTTATTATAAAGCAATCCATTTAAACATATCGGGATACACTTGAAAACATTATGTAAGCTTACTTGTTCCCCAACACCACAGCACCTACCACAGTTACTGCAGCCCAGTTTAGTACTTCAGAGGGCCACATCCTTGCAAATGTACTTAGGGTCTTGTTGTTATCCTATATCAACATCAGACTTTATGCGAGCTGATTTAATATGTGCTCATCACCTCCTGAAGCAGAATGATTTTCATAAATTTCCATTTAGTGTATTCATGACAGTTCCATTACACGAGACGTCACTGCGCCATTTGTACACTGGCCAAACACCACACTGAAGCATCTCATGAATGAGGCTGGAGCAGCAGACGTACCAGATGCAACTGAATGGGTGCTCCGAGGTTTGTGACAAATGGTGCACGTTTCCAAGAGTGGTTTTTCCTGTTGACCCATCAACAAGGAAAGATAGTCTGCCATCACAGTGGTGGTGCAAAGGTTTAGTGCCATGTGCCTTGACTCGGTGAGAAATTGGTCTCTTTAACTGGAACCACCACCAACATATTAACTCTGTTTGATATCAACTCGTATGAAATGGAGATCAATTGCATCAAACAAACTCTTGTATTCTTGGCTTGCCAGAAACCTGTTGTCCTATAAATTTTGTTAATAGGTAGTTGTAGTGAGATGTACTGCAATCTGGATAATGATGCATGCACAAGCAGGTGTTATAGTCAGGCTTCAATGTAACGGTGGACTTTTTTCTTTAATTTGTACAATGTTCTCCTACTCATTACTGACTAATCATCATAGGCTCCACATTAATTCATGTTGCCAAAAGGCAATTACTGTGGTTTCTGCCAAGAGCATTTGCGATAATTGGTAGCTGTCTTATTGCTAATGTTTCCACCACTGCTTGTTTCAGTTGGCCCCATTAAGATTAAACAGTGTTTCCTCTAACCTTTGGTGATTACTGCTTGGAGCTGATTTTTTGTAAGGACAAATCTGGATTTTAAAATCATAATGGCCTTAGTGCTTGGAGTAACAAAGAATGTGAGTAGGTAGCAAATGTACTGTTTCAAAATAAATGTAAATGGCATAATACACCTTAAATCTTCGGGTATTTCTTTTGTTTGTGGTAAAAGCAGTCAGGTAATGTCAGCTAAATTTTATAAATTTCTGTGGTGCTGTTTTGTATTTTCTTTTTTAATGGTCATGGCCATTTATTGGGGCTATTATATGGTGTGTTATTGAATTGTAAATGTGAACTGTGAACTGGGAGTTTGCCTCTTGATTTTGTTCTGTCAGTTGAGAGCAAGAGTAATGAGCTGTTGCTAAAGATATTACCTAAATGCTGTTGTACACCTCTCAACATGGCATTGCTAGTGCTAACAGCCACCACAGTACTAAATGGGAACTCCCTCCTAAATTATAAATTTCAGACAGTGTCCATAAACGTGAGAAAGAATCTGACAGTAATCAAAAACATTTCTAGTGGTAAATAACTGGAGACACACACATCACATAAACACCTATTGGTAGCAGTACGAATCAATATAAAGCCCAATAAACATATAAACTCATCACAGGGTACACAAGTGGCAGACCTAAATTTGTTGAAAGACACTAAGGAAGATGAGAGTATCTAATAATGTGTACTAGAAGTGAATGGGCAACTGAATGAGAACTGCTCCAGTGACCCATTTGGCCACGAGTAGGTAGTAGGTGCGACGTAAATGTGGATCAAAGTCGTGCCTAGAAACGAGAAACATCCTACCGGGATCCTTCCTGCCCGTCTGAAAGTGGTAAATTCCACTCACCCAGCCACTGAAATATCCTGGTCTGTCCTACCACCCCAAATCACACACTTCGCATAATACTTATTTAGGACCTGTTCCCCAATATTTTCACTTGTCACACCCCATTGCAGTCCTGTCAGAGGCTTATACTGTCCTATCAGAGGCAGGGCCAGCTGTGAAAGCAGCCACATCATACACCAGCTCCACTGTTACTTCTGCACAGCATTTTGCGTAAGCACAAAAAACGACCACCTGTCTCACTGAAAAAATACGGCACCCAGCCACTTTTTAATGCGTTTTTATTTACGCCAATATGCATTTCGGGTTTGCACCCATCTTCAGCTGGAAAATTACATGGATCTTCAGTTACTACAGTAGTACAATCTCGACAGCAGTTTGGATGCTGCAGCAGGCATTCTCCTCTCCTTGTTTTTTCTTGGCTTTTCTTCTTTTTTGCAACAACACAAATACTTTTTATCGCATATTTTACACAGGCGCACTGCGTTATCCGCCATGTTGTCGACAACATGGCGGATAACGCAGTGCGCCTGTGTAAAATATGCGATAAAAAGTATTTGTGTTGTTGCAAAAAAGAAGAAAAGCCAAGAAAAAAACAAGGAGAGGAGAATGCCTGCTGCAGCATCCACAAACTGCTGTCGAGATTGTACTACTGTAGTAACTGAAGATCCATGTAATTTGCCAGCTGAAGATGGGTGCAAACCCGAAATGCATATTGGCGTAAATAAAAACGCATTAAAAAGTGGCTGGGTGCCGTATTTTTTCAGTGAAATATCATTATCCACGGCCACGGAGCTCAACAGTCCAAATAAAATGGACAAATTGTTATTGATCACCTGTCTTTTCGAATGAATGGCAGCTGCCAAATCATGGTCAAAAGACCAATTTGACTCAACATATTGCCGACCACTATGTGCCCAAAACGAATGGCTGCTTCACACGTGGTCCCCCTCGCCCCAATTATAGCTTCACCAAACTATGCACGCAAGAATTATGTGGCTAAAGTAAATGCTGCAATACTGCCATTGCCAGTCTCCACTAGTCTGTGTCCCCCTTGCACTTCACCCTCTGAACCTGCACTTTCACACACCCCTTCCAGTGTTCCCTCTCCCACTCTGCCTTTGTCACACACAACTCCCAATGCTGGCATCAGCATGAGCTCTCCGTTGAGACATTCAGGGTGTATAGGTGGACAACAGAAAAAAATTCCCGGATTTTTCCCGGATTTCCTGGTTAAAAATACACTTTTCCGTGTTAAGTGACAGTATACTCTTCCAGACGTGGTGGCCAAGCAGTTCTAGATGCTACAGTCTGGAACTGCGCGGCCACTACAGTCGCAGGTTCGAATCCTGCCTCGGGCATGGATGTGTGTGATTTCCTTTGGTTAGTTCGGTTTAAGTAGTTCTAAGTTCTAAGGGACTGATGACCTCAGCAGTTAAGTCCCATAGTGCTCAGAGCCATTTGAACCATAATACTCTTCCTCAGCACTGTAAAACTCATCATCAGTCCTTTGAATGTTTATGGTTTTATATACAGTTGTAGAATTTCTCAGCACTTTAGGAAACGAAACCCCAGTCTGGGGGAGGAGGGGGGCGAAGTAAGCTGCATATCTTCGTATTACAAATGTATAAGTCTGAATTCCACCAAACACATCGCATGTCACTTGCCGAAGCACTGAAATCGAGAATGTGATGAGCTTTTGTAAGCCAGTCATACATCATGTTGCTTGATCTCGTCCACTGATGACGGCATAGGACACGTGATGTAGTCAGCCAATAGCAAAATCACTCTTAACTAGCTCGAGCACACAAATAAGAAAAGTTCATGGTTTAAATTAAGATACATCACACAAATGTGCCAGTAAAATTTTTAATAACGACGTAAATGTCTGATCTGGGCTCGAAATTCTTCTAAATGATCGCCCTCAAAGAGTTATTTTTAAATGGAGTCTAACGCTTTGTGGTTTAAGAAATTCATCGTACATTCTCGTACATAGTTCATCTTCCGCAAAAGGAAATTTGCTTTGAATGTAATGCTTTTCAAACCACCATTCGCAATATTTTCCCGCAACCTGTTAGAAATAGGTTCGTTTCAGCAGTTGCAAGAGAGCACTAGATAACAGGCGTCATCACACTTGCGCAGCTACGACGACGCAGGAAGCCCATATGTTCGTACATGTAAAACAATGAAAGATCTTACATTATGTCATAAAAGAAACAAGACACCAGAGGATACTTCAAAAGCATTGGAATCTCGTGAACCACACTAAAATGCATAATTCGGCTTAAAGTGCGCATTCATATGTCCATATTCGGATGTAAATTTTCTTGGAGTACCAGTGCTGTATTATCTCATGTTTGGTTCTTTATTATGGTATAATACCATACATGCACTTGAAATACAGCGAACAGTTGAAACCAGCCAAGAGTGTAAAATTAAACACTTCGTTTCAAATAAATTGACTGCGTCAGCAGAAAAGATTAATAAAAGCCAAATATTTTTAGCAAACCGACAAAAAAAACTTCATTGTCCTGCAAGGCATTAATGCTTGACTGTCAGGAAAGTGGAAATAAAATCTGAAACTAGTAACATATTTTAGCCTCCTGTTACTAAGCGAATGTATTTTAATTCATTTGATAGCTCCCGGCCACAAAAATCCGTTTCATCATCATTTAACGTGAGAACAATAAACGAAGAAAAAACAACAAAATCACTGAACGTAAACACAGATCACATGGAGACAACCCACCTCCCCACCACAACTCTGACTGCTCTGTGCATCAGCCCCAGATTTACTATATTTCCGAACCGGGGAAATAGTAGGTAGTGGTGCCCAGCCACACTTCTGTAAACAAAAGTGGGAGAAGATGCTACTCATACACGACTTAACTGCGCATGCCCAAGAGCCCGCCCGCAACTGCTCAAACGACTAATTTAAACAGTTGTCACATCACACTCATCAGAGGCAATTTGTTATTATGAAGCATTGCATAGTCTTACTAAGCCTTCGACACATTGTGCTGTCGGCAGACTTGTATGAGCACTGTGTTTTGTTGTTGTACATGGCGCATTTCCTTTGCAACTTAAGGTTTTTTTTTTTTTTTCCTCTCCCTCGTTCATGTTTTGTTGCTGCAGTATTATTCTGCAGTAGCTGGATACAGTAATATCCTTTGTTAGAGTATTGGTTCTTACTAGTCAAAATCACAAAAATTTAACTGAAAATGAAAACAATGAAAAATTCCCGGAATTCTAAACAATTCCCGGGTTTTTCCCGGTTTTCTCCCGGATGAAAAAATTCGCAGGTTTTTCCCGGATCTCCTGGTTGTCCCAGATCGTGTACACCCTGGAAGTTCCTGTCCTGTTCCCTCCCTCCCTCCCTCTCCCTTCCACCTGCAGTCGTGCACCCTACACCTTATCCTCCCCACCTACATTCTCCTCTCATTCAGTCTGCCGAACGCAAACCCTAAACCTGTTTCGGTTGCTACAATGGGGCAATGTAGCAACTTTGGTGTGTGAGAAAGCACATAAGCAAAATTTAGTAGCTGGAATTTGCTGTACACATGCACACTCTGAGCCCACACTCGGCCTTATTGTTCAAGCAGTCCACTCATCATTTTATTTCTAAATTTCAGAAGCAAATTACTGTTAGGAATAACACACGGGCTCATTGTTCAAGCAGTCCACTTATCATTTCGTCTGTAAATTTCAGAACCAAGATACTGTTATAAATAATGCAATTTTTGCAGTAATCAAACTGGCAAAAAATTTCATTATCTGCAAATCAGCACCTCATATAGGAGTTTTAGCTTTTTTTGCTGCATTTGAATAAATGCATTTCCAAAATTATAAAAAGGGAATTCTCACCAAATCTCGGAAGCAAAGTGCTATGAAGCAAACCCTCCATTTCCAACAAATTACATGTATGCAAAGTGATCACAAGTTACAATGATCTCAGACTACTGTGTGTTGTGCAGTTTTTGCCCAGCTGTCTTCTGAAACCTTGGAGGGACTTACAGCTAACACTGTCTTTTTCTTCAAGACACATAGCTACACCCGTTATTTTTGCACAAGTTGCCATTACACCTGAAGAATGACAATATTTACCACTCGACATCAGTACAAAAAGCATTACAAGACGTTTTATCCAGTTTCTTTCAGTGTCCTACTACGGCAGCAGAAACGAAGCAGCGAGTGTCTCGCCGAAGGCCTCACCACTGTGCGACTTCCAGGCCTCCGTCCACGTCCATCGGTGGCAGGCCGAGTACACCCCGGCTGGTGGACGGGACGTCAGCGACAGCTGCCGTGCGCGCCCCAGCGAGGGCCGGAGTGAGTGGCTGTGGGGGACGCAGCAGCTGCCGGCCGTGCCCCGCCCCGCGTCTGCCCTCCATCTGTCCACCTCTGCTGCCGCGACGCTCACCCGAGCAGTCCACACTGCGCTCTCGCATGCTCCTCTTGCGCTTTCCACATACGAGGTTACCGTACCTGCAGTTAAACCACAGAAGGAAAATTAGTCTGCGGTCTGTGTGACTAAAAAAATTGCCTAAATACAAAATTCTGGAACAACACAAAAAAAAGATATAAATAATGTGTGTGTTATGCTGTCCTTTCCAAGTGGTAAAGCAGCTGTCAATGTGAAGACCAGTCTAAAAACACAGAGGTATACCAGGGCTCTGGCCTCTCAATTGTCTTACCCAACATTTTGTACTCTATCAGTGTCGAGGTAAAAAGAGTTGCTCGGTAAAGTCAGTCATGTGACTAGCAGTAAAATTATGGAACACCAATCAAAATTAGCTTATTTGAGGAAGGACACTGTACAAAAGCTTAGTGATGATTTCCATCATTCCAGAATGAGATTTTCACTCTGCAGCGGAGTGTGTGTTGATATGAAACTTCCTGGCAGATTAAAACTGTGTGCCCGACCGATACTCGAATTCTGGACCTTTGCCTTTCGCGGGCAAGTGCTCTACCATCTGTGCTCCCCAAGCACGACTCACGCCTTGTCCTCACAGCTTTACTTCTGACAGTATCTAGTCTCCTACCTTCCAAACTTTACAGAAGCTCTCCTGCGAACCTTGCAGAACTAGCACTCCTAAAAGAAAGGATACTGCGGAGACATGGCTTAGCCACAGCCTGGGGAATGTTTCCAGAATGAGATTTTCACCCTGCCGTGGAGTGTGCGCTGATATGAAACTTCCTGGCAGAGTAAAACTGTGTGCCGGACCGAGACTCGAACTTGTGACCCCCCCCCCCCCCCCCCCCCAAGCCCCCAGGCTGTGGCTAAGCCATGTCTCCGCAATATCCTTTCTTTCAGGAGTGCTAGTTCTGCAAGGTTCGCAGGAGAGCTTCTGTAAAGTTTGGAAAGTAGGAAACGAGGTACTGGCAGAAGTAAAGCTGTGAGGACAGGGTGTGTGTCGTGCTTGGATAGCTCAACTGGTAGAGCACTTGCCCCCGAAAGGCAAAGGTCCCGAATTCGAGTCTCGGTCCGGCACACAGCTTTAATCTGCCAGGAAGTTTCGATTTCCATCATGTTTAGCTGACTGTCAACCGCTGTGCGTCAAAAATATCTCCGAAAATTTCACTGTAACACCTCTTTGCAGCTGCAAACAAAAGTGTGCCACATGAGATGACTTTAAACAGAAAGTTGAAAATTGCTTTTTGCAATAGACTACCACTCTTTTTGGGGCCACTATCTTTCATCTGTCACTGTAAGATACATTTGAAATAATCTATAATAACTGTTTGACGTACGGAGACTTTTGTGTACACTGTGACACAATGATATGAGTATCTCAAGTAAAGCTGCAACATTACCACACAGTGAGGCCACTTTGACAACGGATCCTAGTACTTGAGATTACTGATTAATTTACAATCACTGTCACATCTAAAAGATGGAAATTTAAAAAGAGTGCCCATTGTAGTCATAGTTCGATGCAGCTCTCCATGCTACTATATCCTGTGCAAGCCACTTCACTTCCAAGTAACTACTGCAAGCTGCATCCACTTGAACCTACCAGTTGTATTCAAGCCTTGGTGTTCCCCTATCTCCCTACACTTCCCCAGATTATCAAAATGAAAATTCCTCACTGCCATGGTGTGTGTCTTCCATCAACTGATCCTCCTTTTAGATAACATTGGCCATAAATTTCTGTACTCCCCAAATTGAATCAGTACATCCTCCTTAGTTAATGATCTACCCAGTTAATGTACAGCATTCTTCTGCTGCACCACAATTCAAAAGTTTCTATTCCCTTCTCGGTTATTCTGCTCGGTGCCAAAAGACTTCCCAACATTTAAATTTATATTAAATGCTAAAAAGGTTCTTTTTCGAAAAACATCCACTCTACTTCAGCCATCAGTTATTTTGTTGCCCGAATGGAAAATCTCATCAAATTCTTTAGCTTCTCATTTGCTAAACTAATTCCTTGAACATCACCTGATTTCATTTGGACCACCTTCCATTACCCTTCTTTTGTGAATGTTCATCTTATAACTTCTTTTTCATGACACAGTCTATTCTATTCAACTGCTATTCTATGCCCTTTGCCATCTCTGGCAGAATTACAATGTCGTCTTTTTTATTCTTTTTCCAAATTTCTCTGCAGTTTCCTTTACAGCTTAGACTGAATAACATCAGAGATACGCTATAATACTGTCTCACAAGACTTAAACTATCACTTTCCTTTCATGCCCCTCTTCTCTTATAACTGCAGTCTTCTTTCTATACAAGTTGTCAACATTTCCCATCCTATATTTTATCCCTGCCACCTTCAGTTTTTCAATCAGGTATATTGCAGTAAATATTGTCAAAAGCTTTCTCTGAGTCTAAAAATGCTATAAATCTAAGCTTGCCTTTCTTCAATCTATCTTTTAAGGTCTAAGTTGTAAGGTCAGTATTGCCTCTTGTGTTCCTAAATTTCTCCAGAAGACAAACTAGTCATCCCCAAAGTTGTCTTACACCAACTTTTCGATTACTCTGTAAATAATTTGTGTCACTATTTTGCAACTATAACTAAATGAACTGAAGGTGTGATAATATGCACACTTGTCAGCACCTGCCTGCTTTAGAATTAGAATTAGTATAACATTCTTGAAATCTGATCATTTCACCTGATACCTTATTATGGCTGGTTCTCCCAAGCATTTCAATAATTTTAGGCAATGGCCTCTATGGCAGGGGCCATGTCAAGACTTAAGTATTTTAAGGCTGTGTTGAATTCTTCTTCCAGTATCATACTCACCATCTCATCTTCATTTACTTCCTTTCCCCTTTCTAAACTTCCCCATATAGCCTGTATAGCACTTCCACCTTTCCCTTCTTTGGGCAGCAGCAGCGTGCCTGCCATCAGACTACTTCATATCCGTACAGCTGATTCACTTTACTCTGTTTCCTAAAGACAGCTTTTACCTTACCTACACTTGTGGATTACTCAACAGACATGCATTCATCCTCTAGTCATTCCTTTTTAGCATTTTTCAATTTCTGCTGGTCTAATTCTTTTTAGAAATTTGTATTTCTTTTGTTAGCTACAGTTTTATATTTTCTTGTTTAGTCAGGTAAATACAGTATACCGCATGTTGTTCAAGGATTTCTACCCAGCCTTGCCTTTTGCCAATTTCATCCTCTCCAACCTTCACTATTTCATTACTCATAGCTATCTATGTGTCTTCATTTCCCATATCAGCACCATTGTTGCCTAATGGTCTCTTTAAAACACACTAAAAAGGGAGAAATTTGATGATTATTAGTAAGTCTAACGGTTCTTCCACTGAAATGAAGCTTAGAAACTTTTAATAATTTCCTGACAGAATGGTTCGCATGCGAACGTCCACTTTTCAGCATCCACCACGCACAATATTTCAACAAGCAACCATGTTGCGATCACCAGGTGTGCGTATCAACTGACTGCCTCCATCCCTTCTTCCAACCTGCTACTCCATCCATGGCCCACAGGCATACGCTCATACACGGCTATTACCTCCTCTGACTCTTCTGTCGACTTGTTACTCTCTCTGCTGTCGCACCGACATCTCTACCGTCCTCACCCAAGACACATGCTGGCAGCCTCTCTGCTGTTGGTCCATTTGCCCAAAAGTCATTCAGTTGTGAGGTATCTCCTTTCTCTTCTTAAACAAACTATGTACAGATACCCTGACCTGTTACAACCACCATGATTAATCAGTTGTTCCTTTACTCGGATCTCAACAGATTCTCCAATTACAGTCTCAGAAGATAGTCACCAGTGTCACATTTTCAGTATGGTAGTAATCCGTTCCGTGTAACTCCAAGAGGCACTGTTCTGTGACTGCTGACTTATTAGGCAGCTGTAGTCCGATGTGCCATTACGGTAGCGATTTTGACAGTACACACCCGTGTGACCTACATGTCATGCCACACTGGGGCAGGGGATCTGATAGACCACAGACTTCCATAGTCCGAGGCCATGCTCGACACCAACGAGCAGCGGGTGGAAAACAGTCTTCACTCAGTGTTTCTGAAGAATTCATACTATCTGTCCAAATACTGCATCACAAAACAGAACAAACAGATAGGCAGCATCCTCCTGATATTCCTCTGTGTTCCTCACAAGGATGTCGAAATCCTTCAGCTTAAAGTCATTAAGGCAGCCAATAAAACCCATGGAGTTTTAAATACCTTGCAGATATTACCTGATATTATCTCCCTTTTTACTGGAGTGAATTTGTAAAAATCCTTGGAGTTTATTGCCCACAAATTTTCCCTAGAGACTGCCAACCTTTTTAGGAATGTTTTGACATCAACATTCTTTCTTTTGATGGTAGTTACAATGAGCAGACACAAGGACTGGCTGCGGCGAATCCACTTCCACAGTTGTCACTAACATGTATATAGAATATTTCAAGAAGGAAGCCCTGGAACCAGTGCAATGGTAACCAACAGGTTTTTTTCCCAGTTTGTTGACGATATCTTCTTCACACGACAACATGGAAGAGGCAAGCTGAATAATTTCCTCATACGTCTCAGTTCCATAAACCAGAACACTAATTTTACCACGGAAGTCAAAATGGATGGAATGCTCCCCTTTCTGCATCTTCTGTTAAAAAGAAGAGCAGTCAGCATGTTGGGTCACAGCGTATACCATAAGACGACACACATCAACCTATACCTACATGTAAATAGCTGCCATCTCTCTGCACAGAGGAGCAGTGTGCTCAAAACATGGTACACAGGGAATTTACCCTCTCTGACAATGGCAGTCTGAGTCAAGAATGTTAGCATCTGAGGACAGTGTTCTTGAAGCATGGCTACACAGAGTGACAAAGTCAGAGACACAGATATCTTGCAGTAACTGGAACCAGAAGAGGAGCTTCAGGAAGGTACAGCCACTGTATTTATTTCATGTTGTGGACTATTATCTGGAAATATAGGATGAATTCTCTAGAAACACCATGTGAAGACTGTCTTCCATTCACCAGCTAAAACAGAGTACCGCTCTGTAGTATCAAGGACGACATCTGACTACGGATACCAATGTGGCATGCATACCTAGGTCATACGGTGCATACTGTCAAAGATTGGTGCCATTAACACTGTCAGCGTACTGGACTGCAGCAGCCTAACAAGTCAGCAGTCACAGAACTCTGCCTGTCTGTATCACACAGAACAGATTGCTACCACACTACGGTTCTGACTGTGTTATTACAGAATCTATTAAGAACAACTGATCAACAGTGACAGCGGCTGCTCTTTAGTAGACCTGGAAACCAACACTTAAACTGATGAAGAAGAGCAAGGGGGTTTACCACAACATACTGATTTCAGGGGCAGGGGGAGCAACAGCAGGAGGATCACCAGCACATGACCCTGGGCGCAAACTGTGGATGGAGGGACGATTCAGTGGTACAGGGGGAGGAGATGTTAGCTGTGCTCCTGCTCTGGTCACGAAGTGTGGTAAGTCAGAGGGAGGACACAAAAGATGCGCGCCAACTCATAGGCAGTCAGTTCATCAACTCACCTGGTGATGACAGCATGGTTACTTGCCGAAATAGTGCGCTCATTTGACACCGACATCTGGCCGTTCAGCCATTAACTATTTGGTTATTAATTACATTGGAAAAAGTTTTAGAATCACATTACACACACTCTTAATCAGTTCAGTTTACAGCCTTGTATGCTAACAATCACCATTCTTTTAAAGGTAATTAGCTTAATTTTGTCCTGTCTGTAATAAGATCAAGTTAATGTTTAATTAATTTTGAAATACCTGTATGCCCTCCCCCCCTTCCTCTTCCGGATTTGATGATAGCAGGACAGTTGAAACCACTAACCTGTTTGTGGTTGTTTGGTTAATTGATTTGGTGGAAGAGACCAAACAGCGAGTCATCGGTCTCATTGGATTAGGGAAGGATGGGGAAGGAAGTCTGCCGTGCCCTTTCAAAGGAACTATCCCAGCATTTGCTGGAAGCGATTTAGGGAAATCGCGGAAAGGCTAAATCAGGATAGCCAGATGCGGAATTGAATCATCGTCCTCCCAAATGCGAGTCCAGTGTGCTAACCACTGCGCCACCTCACTCTGTTTACCTGTTTGTGTACATCAAATATGCGACAGACTGATTTCTTCAGTTTATGTACAATATTACAGTGATAAAATCAGAATAACTATATCCAACTGAATGCCGGGATCCGACTACTACAAGACAAATCTGAGAAACATAATGTAGATAATACAACAATATAGAAAGGACACACTGCTACTCAACCATATAGAGGAGGCACAAAGCCACACACAGGCACAATGAAAAACACACAGCCACTGTCACCAGGCACCAGATACTGACTGCAGTGCTCCAACAATGACAGGAGACAGTGGCAGCGAGTGAGCGAGCGAGTGCGCTACGTTGTGAGCAGCAATCTATCCTTCCATACTGTCTATATTTCATCCAGGAATTTCCACTGTTCGATTTTGACAAACATGGAAAAGAGGAAGAGGAATATCTTATGAAAACTACTGCCACCACTAAAACATAATTGTAAATACAGGAAGATGAGTAATTATGATCTATGCAACAAAACTGAATGTAACCGGAAGTCAATCCCAAACAATATTTTACAGATATTTGGTTCAGAGAAATAAAAACAAGCTATGAAAGAAAATTTTCAAAGATGTCATAGAAAAGAATCTCTCTAAATCAAATGGCTCAAAGAAATCCACAATGATCCGAAAGAAATCCTACGAAGACAAGGTTTCAAAACCCAAAAAGAAAACTGGAGTGACATATTCAGAAGATTGGGAACAACCACGCTGATTGAATGAAACAATATTGGAAAAGTTGAAATTGATATTCATATGGCCCAAAGTGAGCCAAAACCATAGGGAGAAAGTAGAGGGAGGTGTGAGCCACTAAGGTATTAATTTTGTTTTTGAATATGCACTGATTTTAGACAAAATTGTTCCTTTTGATCACATTCTGTACACACTCTTTGCAGCTTTATATCATAATAACACAGCTATGAATCACCAGCAGTGAAACTGTCCCCCAACCTGCCATCCCAAAGCATTCCTCTAAAAAGCAATCTGAAGTCTGCAATTCCAGCCAGCCAACACATGCTCATCAGACCAGCAATTTTTAGATCTCTAATGGCCCAGAGGAATCTATGGACCACAGGCTGCACATGCAGTGCTGATATTGATCTTTACAAGGTAGGCAATATGCACAACAAGACACTGCAAATTCATTATGAGCTTGTGACGATCTATAAACGTACCTGAATCAGTAGTCTTGTGCTATGAAATGCACTACTTTATTGAGTAATATTGCTCTCATAAACTTCAAAAGGTTCTCAAAATGTACTAGCATGCTATCTGAGAAAGTTTGAAATCAGGAAACTATCTGTCAGATCACTGGCACTTCCATTACTTTTGAAAAAACACTCTCAGTCTTTACTGAGCATTCCTTGTACCATACCAGTTTTGAAGCTAATAATGGTTACAACTGTGACTGGAATACAGAGTAAATGCTCATAAGATATATGCAAATCACAACTCCAATATCCTTGGACAAGATCTTCAGAACTGTCGGTTCTGAATCCCTAAAGACATGTTACAAATTACCTTGAAACTTTAAAGTTAGTCACACCATAATAAATAATGATCCTAAAATAAAAGCTGTCAAATCACGTATTTTAAAAACTTGTATTGGCAGAAACTGTGTTATCTTAATGTTGCGTAATAAAATTCTTTCTTGCTGGTGCTTCACATTCAGCTGACAAGATCATCTTGTTCAAACACAAAAAATCCAAGTTAGCTGACAAATAATAACTTCCAGCAAATGTTAAAAGCGTAGCACATTAAGCACAAATCTGAATACCTATTTCCGAGGCTGTACAGGTGTAGAGGGGCTTATTTTCGTACACAAACTTACAAAAAGCCATACCATGCGGTAAGAGTGCTACTCCCCTAGCAATGAAACTGCAGCTCACCTGTTTTCACAGTTTGCCACATGACGAACAGAGCGCTTCTTCTTGCCAGCTGCAAGTGGGACGGGCAACGACGCACGACCAGCACCGGCCGAGTCAACACCAGCATCCACCACGTCCACAGCCATACGCTTAAATTTGCGCTTCCTGCAGAAAGATTCAAATCGTTACGAGTTATTTTGCAAACATCAAGACCCATAGCCAGCTCTGGCAGACATTTTAAATGAAAGTCATCCCATCATTTCTCTCTCTCTCTCTCTCTCTCTCTCTCTCTCTCTCTCTCTCTCTCTCTCTCTCTCTCTCTCTCTCTCTCTCCACTCTTTCATTAATTCATGATACTCTGGAACTCCACTCACAAAGAAGTCTTAATGGATGAGGACCAAGCCAAGGTTAACAACGGGCAAGACGTTATATTTGTCTGCCTTTCCTATTATCCAGCACGAGGCCAGGTTGGGGCATTTATGGCACTCCTCCGTTTCCACCATCTTTCCACCATTGTTCCATAACTACACACACACACGCACGCACGCACGCACGCACGCACACACACACACACACACACACACACACACACACACACACACACCAAAAGAAGTTTTGCATCAGCCCAGTTCCCAGAACTCCTGAAGATAGATGTTGACTGTGGATATTTTGTCGCAAACACAATTACTAAGCCCTCCCACAGATGTAAGTAACCATGCATGAGCAGAGTCTATTAGACAGAGGGGAACCAACAGCAGATTAGTTCCAGTCACCAGTCATTCTACCAGGAAGGAAGTATACGGCTCATGTTGTCTAAAGTTCAACCATGCCTAGATGGTCAATGCCGCTGTTCAATCACATCCGCATTGTATTTTGTGCCAGGAACGCTCTCAACAAGGGAAGTGTCCCGGTGTCTCAGAGTGAACCAAAGCAATGTTGTTCGGACATGGAAGAGATTGACACAGGAACTGTTAATGGCATACCTTGCTCAGGCCACCCACGGGCTACTACTGCAGTGGATGACCGCTACCTACAGATTATGGCTTGGAGGAACCCTGACAGCAACGCCACCCTGTTGGATAAAGCTTTTCATGCAGCCACAGGTCATGTTACGACTCAAACTGTTAGCAATGCACTGCATGATGAGTAACTTCACTCCGGAAGTCCATGGTGAGGTCCATCTTTGCAAACCATGACACCATGCAGCACGGTACAGATGGGCCCGACAACATGCTAAATGGACCACTCGGGATTGGCATCACGTTCTCTTTCAACGATGAGTGTCACATATGCTTCAACCAGACAATGGTTGGAGACGTGTTTGGAGGCAACCTGGTCAGGCTGAACGCATAAGACACACTGTCCAGTGAGTGCAGAAAGGTGGAGGTTACCTGCTGTTTTGGGGTGGCATTATGTGGGGCCGACGTACGCCGCTGGTGGTCACAGAAGGCGCGTAATGGCTGCACGATATGTGAATGCCATCCTCCAACCAAACGTGCAACCATATCAGCAGCATATTGATGAGGCATTAGTCTTCATGGATAACAATTCATGGCCCCATCGTGCACATCTTGTGAATGACTTCCTTCAGGATAACGACATTGCTTGACTAGTGGCCAACACGTTTTCCGGACATGAACCCTATCATACATTCCTGGGATAGACTGAAACGGGCTGTTTATGGATGACGTGACCCACCAACCACTCTGTAGGATCCATGCTTCATCACTGTTGAGGAGTGAGACAAGCTGAACGAACAGTGCCTTGATGAACTTATGAATAGTATGGCACGACGAATACAGGCAAGAGGATATGCTACTAGGTATTAGAGGTACCAGTGTGTACAGCAATCTGGTCCACCATCTCTGAAGGTCTCGCTCTATGGTGGGACAACATGCAATGTGTGGTTTTCATGAGCAATAAAAGTGTGGAAATGATGTTTATGTTGATCACTATTCCAATTTTCTGTACAGGTTCTGGAATTCTCCGAACTGAGGTGACGCAAAACTTTTTTTTATGTGTGTTTTTGTTACAGTGCAGATTCCTTCTTCTTAAACTAGTCTTTATGAGCCAATCAACTTTGCTCTAGGTCTCCCTCTTGCCATTTTGCCCTCAAAACTTTGCCTCCATCATTCGTTTTAGTATTCTTCCATCTTCCATTCTCTTTACATGTCCAAACCATTTTAACCTGGTCTTCTCAATTCTCCCATTTAGCTTTTCTACTCCAATTTTGTTCCTAACATCTGCATTTCTTAGTCTACCTCTCCCCACTTTCCCTAATATACTTCTTTGGAATTTCACTTCAGTGGCTTGGATTCTACTCTCCTCTCTTTTTGCTCCTGTCCAGATCTCTGTTGCATATGTCTATATGGGTGTGTAAAGCACCTCCCACAATGATAAAATGCATTGTATGTTGTTCACTTTTTCTAGCTTCTGCCTCTGATCTTGCATTTTCCATTATTACACTTCCTAGATATTTAAAGTCATTCAATTTCAATATCCTGACCTTTGTCCCTTTCCTTCCCTATCTCCTTTGGTTATCACTACAGGCTCATTTTTCTCCACACTGCATTTCTTTCAATATTTCTTCTCTTTTCAGTTTAAGATGTCTGTTTTTCTTGTACATCCACTGCTGATTCCCCACACCACAGTATCATCAGAGAATAGCAATATGTTAATTTCCCTTCCTCTGTTATTTTGTCTTTTTCACAATATCATCTCACACCATTATCAGTAACAAAAGTGACACCCCCCTCTTCCTTGTCACAATCTTGTAACATTCCCAAATCATTCTGTTTTTTTTTTTTTTTTTTTTTTTTACTTGTATCCGGACACAACTGAAGCTTCTGTTGCACATTTCTTGAAAGATTCCAACTGTTTGTTTTCCAACTCCCATTCTCAAAGGTTTCCCCACACCTTTTCTCTGGGGACATTATCATATGTCTTCATGAAGTTGAGAAATGTCATCACTGGGTCTCTCCCACACTCCCGATGCCTTTTCATCGATTGTCTCATCCTAAAGACTGGGTCCACTACTATTCTATCATGTCAAAAGCCACACTGCTCCTCTTATGATCAACCTTCCGATTTTGCCCCTCACTCTTCTATCCACTATTCTCTCCATTAGTTTTGCTACTTGTGATATGAATGCGATCACTCGCAGTTATCACATACTTTTCTGTCTCTCTTCTTGAACATTGGAATTACTGTTCCATTTCCTCATTCTTCAGGCACACATTTCTAGTGCACCTTAGTAATCTATATAACCACTGTAGCCCAGTAGGTCCAGCTGCCTTTATCATTGTCACACTCATTTAATCTAAACCAGTTGCTTTCCTGTTTTCATTCTTCTAAGTGCTAGTTCTGCTTCTAACACTGTAACATCTTTTTCTTCTTTCACACCCAGGTGCTGTGTTGTGCTACTGTTCCCTTTTCACAGCTGTCTTTCACATTTAGTAGTTTGTCAAAGTAATCTTTCCATTTTTTCTTTATCTCCTCTTGCTGTGTTATAAGCCCTTCATCTTCCCCTTTCACCAGCTCTGTGTAACTGCTTTCCTTCCTATTACTCCTTGTAATTCTAGACAGCATCCTTTTTATCCCCGGCAATTCTTTTCGAACTCTTGTGCGAATTCCTCTCAGCTTTTCCTCTTTTCTTCTGCTATCACAATCTTATACTTCTTGTTACTTTCCTGGCATTTACTTTTACTTTTTTTTCCTTTTTATCTCTGTTCCACACACACCATGCTTTCTTGTTTTCTTTTACTGTTACCATAACCTGCTCATTCCAATATGGTGTCTCCTTAGCCTCCACCCTTCCAGACATTCTGCCAAATGCCTCTTTGAAACTACCTCGTTCCTCTTCCACACTTCCACAATAAGGACCTGAGATTTTAATTATAAGTACCCCTGAACTTTCCTTGTACCTTCCAATACAGTGAAGCCCGGTAGAAGGGGGAAACGAGGAAATCTGTATACTGTATTAACAATAAACTATCTATACCCTAATTGCTAGGGTTTTCTTGATGTGACTCATTAATGATATGCTTAAAAATGGAATCAAAAAATTTTCTGAACATCTGAAAGCACGTCACTAGCTTTCTCAATGTGTTTCATGCGTATGCCAGCAAGTGTTGTCCTATCAGAAAACACCCTGGAATGCAGTTCATTAATGGCAGCACAACGGGTCAAATCACCAGACTGAAATATAAGTTTGCAGTCAGGTCACATGAGCAACCACAAGAGTGTGCCTGCTGTCATAAAATTACATTTCAGACCATAGCTCCAGGTGTAGGTCGAGTGTGCCAATTGACTTACCTGCGTGTACTCGGATGTACCGGCGAGAAGTTCTCGTTGAAGGAGTCCGACTCGATGTTGCCGTGGAGCAGCGGCACGTGACGTGCCTGGAGGCTGAACGGAGTTAGCTGGCGGTGCACGCCGGCTGTCGGCCCCGCATCGTCAGAATCGCTCTGTTTGGCAGATGGACCACAGTCAGTCAGTGAGTCAGTCAGTCAACACTGTGGACAGCCCACTGCCCAAGACTCACAGTGCACAGAGAGATGTACACAACAGGGAAACACTGAGCACTACATGAGCATAGCTTTCATTCTAACAGACTGCAAAAGAAAACCAAGTTTAGTACAAAAGTTCTCCAGGAATTGAAAACAACAAGCAGGTAGAGACAGAAATGATGTCAATTTCAGCAGTAGATCATTTTCAACTCCACTGGTTTGTCAAACATGATGCAAATAATCATTCCAATGCTACCGGTCAATTACAGCTCAAGTCTATACTTCAAGCACAACTTATTTCACAAAGGAACTCCTACAGAAATATGCAGCAACAGGGGGAATATGTCTTATTACACCCAGCCAAAAGACAAACTATTTCACAAACCACTCATAAGCTGCTTTGTTTATCTCTCATTTGCACTATATTGCTGGGCAGAGGAATGGAAATACTGGTTTGGTGTTATCACTTTTGTGACAAGCTTCTTTTAGAAATTTGTGGTTCTGACTTTGAAGGATGGAAGGAAATTAGGATTCAGTAATTCCTCACTAATGATGTCATAACAGAGGCAAATTCAAGCTTGGATTAGGCAAAGGATATTGGCCATGTCCTTTTCAAATGATCTAGCCCAGCATCTTCAATACAAAATTTAGGGCAACTGTGGAAAAGTGAAATCTGGATATACAATCTGCCGAGTGTATTCCCATTGCCTGCAGTCTTTTTTCAGCACAGTTACACTGCACCAAAGAAGAAGCTGGGAGGGTTATGGATCATCTGCACTGTTCACATCTGCTACCACTTCATGGTGCAGTTTAGGTCTGCCTGTGTGCCCACCATTACAGCCGAGATCACTAAACATGTAAAATCCACACAGAATTCAGCAAATGTCCACATTTATCCTTCCCATGTTTTCATTTAAAACTTTGGTAATCAGTTTTGTATCTCTGTAAGAAATTTCCGCATTTCAACAGAGCCAAAATTATGGAACTTTTTTTTGTTGGTGGACGTATGTGAAAACTGTATTCTTATACAAGTGATAAGACAGTATCACTTGACTGTTTGAGTGTCTACCAACCTTCTCAGAAGCAGAAATGTAGAAAAATAAAGTATCTAGAGAAGAAGTCATAGGTGGGGCTTTGAGAGACCAGGCCATAAAATCTCCATAATGTTACACTACTTCTACACCTACATACATTCCCCAGTTTGTCACAAATGGGTACCTCTGAACTACCTCAACAGCACTTAGGAGAAAGACAGTGACCTTTCCTCCAAGGATTGTCACATAAGTTTGCAGTGTGCTTCTGTAACACTTTTGTGCCGATCGAGGCAGTGGGTCACAAAAGTATGCACGTAAGGGGCACGAACAGCATCGCATGCTGGGACATCACTGTGAAGGATACGGAGGTGCCACATACACTTGTAAGACTGCATCATCAGTACCTGACAGTCAAAGGAGCCATATTGTGGGTCTCCATTTGGTCGGCTGGTCAAATTATGTAATACCCAGATTTTTGGGGCATTCAGATGTGACTCTCCCAATGTCAGCCCGCATCAGAAAATCACAGGAGACATTCTCACCGTCGAGGCTCCAGTTGGCTGTGTCTGACCATATCGAGGGAGGGACATCTTACTGTGGACTGAGAACATCATATTCCCTCCACATCTGTGCCTGGCATGAACAAGTAATGGGCTCCCTGCAACACTGTGTTTCATCCCAACTATTGGTTGAGACTAACAGCAGCCAGACTACGGATTACGGCCCCTTGTATAAGCTGATAGTAACCCCGCAACACAAACAGTTTTACTCAAACTGGTGTCACAATCATGAAACACAGACTTTTCACGACCAGAGCCACACTGTGTTTGGCGGTAAATCATGATTTGCACTATCCCTGATAACCCTCCTCGGTAAGTACAATGATAAACCTGGAGACAGGTCCCATTCTTCCAGAGTATTGGAGGGGCACCGAAGTGTTAACTTAGTGTGTCGCTTTGAGCCATCAGGCATGACTGCACGTCAAAATATGGCAGTGACTGTGGGAACTCTGAGAGCACAATGCTGTGTCTCAGACATCCGGGGTCCTCTTGTGTTACTTCTCATGTAAAAGTCTTGTGTTAGTTTAGTTAGTTAGTTATATTACTTGTTCCATGGATCATGAACATGATTCTTTCATAATGATGTGGAACGTGTCAAAGTACACATCCCAAATAATCATTGTTAGTCTTATATACGGTACAATGGTTAATGCTTACTGTATTTCTTTGGCCTGTGTCTAAAAATTCATCTATGGAGTAGAAGGAGTTGTCATTCATGAATTCCCTTAACTTACTTTTGAATGCCGATTGGTTGTCTGTCAGACTTTTGATATTGTTTGGCAATTGACCAAAAATCTTTGTGGCAGTATAATTCACCCCCTTTTGTGTCAATGTCAAAATCTCATCTCCCCGGCGGGGAATCGAACCCCGGTCTCCCACGTGACAGGCGAGGATACTAACCACTATACTACCGAGGAACACGTGATATCATTTTACAATACAACACTCATCGACACTTGCCACATGTCGATATGATTGAACTAACATCACTTACCCTCTTCACCTGGTGAATTTCATATCTCTTCCTCCCCTTCTGGGTGACACACACACACACACACACACACACACACACACACACACACACACACACACACACACCCTTACCTGATGAAGACTAGACATGCCACGATCCCGAGAAAATGCTGGGTCCACACTGCTTGTCGAGTCATCGCTCTGCGTCTTGTGATTGGTTGCTGCAGCTGGAAAAGAGAAACACGATCACCTATTTGCTGAGCACTTTCTTGTAAGAAAAAAAATATAATAATTTTATATTACTATAAATCTCTCACAACGTCACAGTATAAAATATCATATTGTGAATGAGATGAGACGTAAGTGAAATAAAAACCAATTTTTACTTATACTAACAGATGACATGACAGTAATGTTAAAGCGCACTGATTATCTAGAATCCACAAAAAGTACCCCATTGTTTTTATACATCCTGTTGCTTAGAAGAAACCTAATGACAGTATTTTCATGAATAGACAAACATTTAAAATTGTACACACTGATCTCGATTCAAACGTACTTTCTTTCACAAGAAACTGCCTTTCTAACTACCAAGTCTTTTCCTATGTTCAAATGATGCACAAAACAATTTCTCGCCATTCTAAAAGCCACATCCCTTTTTTGAGGTCTTCTATTACCTTGTGAATGACACAATGGAAATTCAGTTTATCCTGTTGCTGTGGTAGGCAAAAGAAACAAGTCTTACGATGCACGTAGATTTAAATCTGAAACACGGCTAACACTTCCCAGCTTCTCTGGGTTTCATTAAAGCCTGAAGAACTTTGGGTAACAGTAGCATTAGAAGCAGAGTAATCAAAAATAATATTCCATCCACTGCAGTGATAGCTAAAGACTTAAGTTTCCATTGCATCCTTCAAACTGACCTACATATTTAATATTGCATCTTAAACAATTTTAGCCGAACACTGTAGTGATTCAGTCAGGGAGGTAAAAAGCATATACTTCCTCTCATCATCCTAAAAACAATTTTGACTTCTTGATACAGTTACACAAATAAAATCATTTGCAATACAGCCACCAAATGTAGTCACACTCATGACTAAATAACTCCCACTGAGTAAGTTTGAATATCATGGTAGCTGTCTTACCACAGATCAACATGTTACCCAAATGGACTTAGAACTTAAAAATAAGGTAGTAAGAAACATGAATTATGTGATAACAACAGGTGTAGTAGTTGATATTTTACAACTAGAAAGAAATCCCTATGAACTTGCTGAATTAACCATAACAGTGTGTGGCTGAAATTATTTAGAATGCAGTAATCACTGTAAGGTCAGTCTGATGGATACACTGGACTCTGAGTTCAGCTTCAATGCCGAAGCTCTGCATAATCGGTGTTATGGGTAACGAAAGATTTTGTACTTATAGAAAACATTTTGTATGTGTAGAAAAATTTTATCACTTTTCCTACTTCATTTGCACATTTGTTGTGGCATCACAGTGTGGGTTTACTCGTCACTGAGGAAGAAAGTATTTGACAGAAGTTTGTTGTGATGATATGTGGTGTCCACCCCAGAACCTCTTGCAAACAGCTCTAATCAGTTGAGCAGACTGACAGCAGCTGCACAGTACTTTATTCCCTTCTGAATCCATTGCCAACAATTAATCACAATTTAGAAAAAACAGTAACATCCATAAATATAATACTGAACAAGAAATGTATTCAGCAACAAAAAGAATCTTTGACCAACTATGCAGTTGTGTAAAGAATTTAATAGATAATTTCAACTTCAAACTTCAATCACAACCTGAAAACATATCTGCTTGACAACTCCCCTAGTTCCCTGGAAGAATTGTTTACAGGAACATTATATTTGCAGGTGCCTCAGCCACACTCCTCAAAGGCATTTGCAGCCACTGTAAGTTTTTCTCAAATTTGTGTTACTCTAGTGATTTCAAAACAAATTATTATAACGCAACGGCGGCGGCAGCTGATCACGACATTATGAACTACCATTTGCCCTCCATGTGACTGTCAAAAAACACTTTTGCATGTACTTGCAGCAGGTTCCTGAAATGAAATGTAGAATCTGACCAGTACAAGTCACGTTTAGCAGGCTATTTCCCGCGAATGGAAATGAATCGATGGTTATCTGTCTACAAGAAGCGTGAAAACCCAAAAATGCTTTAATCTTGTTTACAGTATATGGACATTGATCTCTGCCACCAGTAAGGTTCACGTATACTTAATAGAAAGTAGAAGATTAAAATAGCAACAGATGCATTTTTTTCTGTGGATGATGTTTTGCCTTTCTTGCGTTGTAAATGGCTCCATACACGATCCGTCGCATAACCGACCGATCGTTTCGAAGATCGCATGTGTGAGGACAACTGCAAAGATCATTCGCTGATTGCATGGCAATCTGATGGATTGCATGCTATATGGCATCCTGCCTTGTTGGCAGTGGTGTGTGGCAATAAGGTTACGACTTGTTCTGAATTTATTATGCATGGTTCACGCCCGAATCTGGGCGGAGGGGTGGGGCAAAACTGGGTATCTGGCTCCGAAAGGCAATTTCAGGAGGCGCCGAATTCACATTCTTGAAGAAAGCAACACCCTTTTATCACAAAGCCGATTATTCATACTGTTTTCAAATGCATCTCTGTTGATTTTTAAACAAACTCTGTAGTTGATTTCTGAACGAATTATATAATGATCTTTTGATGTGTGCCGTGTACATAGTGTAGATGATTTCTCTGTCGGGAGAATCCCCGTCGCATTTAGAAATAAAGACACTTTCCCACGGACAAAACGGGGCGGGACTATACGAGCTGAGCCGAGTAAACTCGAAGAACGAGAACGGGTGAATGCAAGTCGCCATTTTGTGGTTGATTGGGTGCGCGAATTAGCAGCATTGTTATAATTATTAGCAAAATCCGTAGATTCTGAATACCAGAGAAATAAAGGAATAAAAGGTAAGAAAGATTACATCTTCTCGAAAATGAAATTTTGACAGAAAATTACTGCCAGATCGCTACAGTACTAAGGGCTAGTTGTGCGGCCCCTGGTTGACAGCTGCCAAGTGTTATTCGCGGAATAGCGTGGAAAACGCATTGTACGAACACGCAATAACACCCAACCGGAGAATAAACGCGGGATAACTGAACCGGTGATTCTGGCAGGGTTAGAGAAGTTAACCGATGAATACGTTTTGACAACGGAAGGAATAGTTCACTAGGAGCGAATGGAATTCCAGTTCGATTTTACAAAGAGTACACCACGGCACTGGCTCTGTACCTAGCTTGCATTTATGAAGGACCTCACGCCCAGCAGACAGTCCCAAGGGACTGGCGGGGAAAAATACAGAGGCAAGTGCAAAGAGAACGGACCCGCGACGTCACAGACCAATATCCCTAACGTCTGTCTGCGGCTGCATAATCCTTTAACATATTCTGAGTTCGAATATATAAAACTTTCTTGAGACAGAGAAGCTTATGTACACGAATCAGCACTGTTTTAGAAAGCATCGCTCGTGCTAAACTCAACTTGCCCTTTCATCATAAGATGTACTGCAAACTACGGATGAAGGGCAAAGGCAACAGGCAGATTCCACTTTTCTAGCATTTGACACGGTGTTGAAGGTACGAGCATATGGAATAGGTGCACATCTATCTGAGTGGCCCGAAGACTTCATAGACACAGTATGTTGTCCTGCCCATAAAACAATTTATAACAAGAGTTACGATAAACAGTAGTGCTACTACTCAAAACTTCGCTACTGACGCATCGTGTACATACTTGCACTTTCATTATAAGAATAACGAAAAGAGTAGTAAACGTAAAACGGATTTCACTGGCACATTGAAATGGCGTACACACTTCAGTTGGCGTCAGCAGAAAATGTACTGTTCTCTGTAAAGTGACCTAAAGTTCCCAAGAAAATCATTTCAAAACAAGTTTAATTATAATACTCGTTTATCTTACGTTATGTTTTACAAGTCTTCGTGGAGATATGCAAATTAGTTGCAACTGTTGCTAAACATAGCAGTTCATTTTCTATAGCAGAACTTCTCTATACAGTGAGTTTCATAATACTGATTGAAATCGCTTGGCAAATCGCTCTTGTGTGGAATGTCGAGGCGAGCGAACCACTGCAGGCGATAACGCATGCGACGGATCGCTGCTATTCGTACTAGGTGTACTTAAAATAAGAAATTATTCTTGGACCTAACTACACAATCCGAAATACACGGTTTGAATCATAATTTAACCTTCATAAACTCCTTCTTAAGTTATTTATATATTGCTTCACATGCTTTTCTGCAGAGGCGATTCTAGAAGTCTCAGCACACGCACGGGCCGGACGATCCATTTGTTGTGGGTACCTTCCCACTCTGGTATCCTCTATAATGAAGAAGTTGATGCATTAGCCAAACAAGCGGCAACGTTAGGCACCGTCCTGGATCTGCACCTTCCTTATACAGACTACTTACGTGCAGTCAAGGATCACGCAAGACAACAATGGCAGGAAATGTGGAACGTTTCTCAACAGACAAAAGGTGGTTATTACGCAGTGCTACAACCTCGGATTCCTTGACAGCCGTGGTTCATGAGGACGCATCTGGACCGATCCACGATTTCTACTATCATAAGACTCCGCTTCAATCATGCCTCTTTCCCACAACATCTACATCGGATCAACGTTTGAGGTTCGCCAGCATGTGAGTCTGATCCTGAGTCGGAAGTTGATGTCAACCACATCTTATTTATGTGCCCCAAATTTGACCGTGAACCGTTGGTCTTTCTGAAGGCATTGCTGAGTATGGGCTACCATCTTCCTCAATCAGCTTCTTCTCTTTTGTGTACTAAAGACGTTCGTCTAGATAAAGTGATAGTTAACTTCATCAAGAGTACTGGTCACAGTCTGTAGGTTTTAATGGTGTACGTCAATTATAAACGTGTCTTGCTGATGAAGATATTTCAGAATTGGTGTGAATTTTAAGCCAAGACACTTTTAATTATTTTCCAATTCAATTCAATTTTAAAACAGTATGTACAAAACTGTAACAGTTAAGCTTTTTATTCTTGTAAATATGCATTTCTGTATTTGTTTATTCAATTATGTGTACATAGTCACTATGTGTTGTCGAGTACATACTCAAAGGCCAAATAAACAGAAAAAAAATTTTTTTTGAAGTCGGTCCAATGACGGGGGGGGGGGGGGGGGGGGGGGGGGGAGAGGACAGGGGGTTTGAGGGAAGGGAATATCGCTCAACAAGAGGAGAGTTGGGATCCTCCACCGACAAACTGGTAAAATTTGGTGTTACTTACAGTAGTTTTTGAGTTCAGGTCAAATAAGTATCTAAATAACGTGTGTGCCTGGGAAGATAATACGATTTGACCCAGATGTCTGACGATTTTGAAGTTTCTGTTTCTGTCTGGGGCCAGCAATTTAAGTGTTGATAGGCATACCCAGCATATTTTAGCTTCCTTGATTATTGTAAGTGGTAGTCGGTACATTAATATACACCCAATGTTTATTAATAAATAATAAGAAACCCATTTTAAGTTAAATGATGTTTACAGGTATAGATAGTAGGCTATTAGCCGCTGTTATTCTTTCGTTAAAATGTGTTTGAAATACATTGCGACCTATTTGCAACATAATTATATAAAAAAAATGATAGAATCTGTTGAAGTAATACATTCGCTGATTTCTGAAGTCGTTTTATCCAGTGTCATATGATACTCCATGGGGGGGGGGGGGGCGTTTTAGCTCCCATAGCAACCCCCCCCCCCCTGGAGGGGAGGTGCGCTATAGCCCCCCCCTCGTCCCCCTTGCCACAGCCCCTGATTTTCTGGAACAATGCGTCGAATAGTACACAGTGATACGCGAGTAGGCTACTATATTGCGAAATGGAGCAGCTTTTACCTCTTGCTCAAAATCTTGACCTAACCGTGAGGCCATCTTCAGCACAAATGACAATTATTAAATTAGATTCTTGTTGGCAAATATCAGAGGGTGCCTGAAAGGTCAAAGTGAAATGTCTGTCCATCCATTCTCAAATAATTTCTTGGCTCTGCTGCACAGAGAAGTGAATGATCTACATCAATTTCCGGGAAACCGTGACAGAACAGCACGGGAATGAGTAGAGGCTACAGTGAAGTAGTGTAGTCGAAGAAGGCGGGCTTTTCGTCGAGTCGAATGGTGGGGGGCCGACACAACATCCAATGGCATGTCTTTCTCGAGCGCCACGTGCTCGCTGGCTGCACGCCGGCCTACGTCATTGTTTGCTGTCTACCAGCTACGCACTTCCAGCTGTCACGTCGCCTGCTCTGTCATAAGTGACAGTGATGCACAGATGCAATTTTATGAACAAAAGAATATCAAGTCTTAACACTTGCACGGAAGTTCTGCTATTGATCACTACAGGACAATTACACAAATTTAGCACCCACGCTTCTTTTGAGGGCACTTGTGCCTAAAACAGTTTTGTCGGATATCGTGGTAAGGCATTATTGACCAACCTGGTTGCAAGTCCTTCTATTGGACGCCACTTGCGTGTCTTTACAATCAATATAGTGCTACGTAAGGATACCGCTAAAGATCACACGTGTTGTCGAACGTAACTATCGGATGGTAGGCAATGAAACACGTCTTAACCCCATCTACCTGTGCAAACCTCTTACGTTCAGTAACCAGTAAATCCATTATCAACGAGAGATTTGAAAGTACACGGATTTCTCTGATCTGATCTAGTTTCACATGTAGCAACATCATCTGTATCATTTTAAGTATTTTTTAAGAAACGGTTTTTGCTTCTCTTGTAAAATTTAACAAGATGGAGTTACGAAGGATTCATTGCCTACCATCGCTATGCTTTTTGAATGTGTGTTTGATGTGTGTGTGTGTCAAATTGTGTCTGACATGTTTGCTATTAATTTTGATTGGCGGAAAGTCTGACAAGATAGCGGGCGTTGTTTGTGTCGGTGTTTCGGCGCGAAAATTTGTTTTATTACAATTTAGCCAACTGTATGGTGAGTTTCTACAACTATGGAAACTAGGATCAAGGATAAAAACAAAATATAGCAGACAATTACCAAAATGGTCGAGGTATCACATCTTTCCCGGCCGTACATTACGCAAGAAGAGGTTATGAACAAAATCAATATTTTAAGCATATATAAGGGGGATTGCAATAAAATAAAAGGTATCGAACTTGTCTGGTTCGTCTATGGACGATGTGGGCTGTGTGTTTCCAGGCTGTGATATTTTAATGAACTGTCATAAGAGGACCAAGATGAAGAGAATAAATTTTCGCATACTTGTGTCTTCTTTTTCAACGTGAGGGCGAAGTAACTCTATATAAGTTATTAAACTATCCATCTGCAGAAAGTTGTAATCATCAGGTTCTGAGTGTAACGTTTCCATTAACAGGTTTTCATGTGCACATATCTCTACGCCTGCCGGAATGGCCGTGCGGTTCTGGGCGCTACAGTCTGGAGCCCAGCGACCACGACGGTCGCAGGTTCGAATCCTGCCTCGGACATTTGTGTGTGTGATGTCCTTAGGTTAGTTACGTTTAATTAGTTCTTAGTTCTAGGCGACTGATGACCTCAGAACTTAAGTCGCATGGTGCTCAGAGCCATTTGAACCATTTTGAACATCTCTCTACAATTACCTGGCCAAACGTTTTCTTCTTCTTGTTCTTTTTCAAACACAGTGCCTGAGTCAATATCACAAAACATTTATCTGCATTTATAGCTACTCCCGCTAGTCCCACAAAACACCTTACACGAGAAGCGTCTGCTTCAAACTTTAAGGTTAAACTGACAAGCTTTCTTAGTACGTGTAAGGTTTTGTTGACCCACTCGTAGCGAATCCAACAAATAAGTTTGCTCCTTAACGAGCGTCTTTATAAGTTTTTATAGATTGCAATGACCTTTTGATGAAAGTTGATGTAATCATCTGGCCCTGATTTTCATGGGTAAGTATCACTTAATGCCATTTCCTGGATAAGCATATTGTTTTCTTCTTAAAACACAGCGCCAAACACCAGGAATGCTTTGTCTCCAGTTGGGGCTGCCATCACTACTGTTAAAACACTCGCGAACATCAACAGCGTATGCTTTAAAGTGAGGTTAAACTGACAAACTTGGTTTGTGCGTGTACGAGCTTGTTTGATAAATCCGCGGCTAGACAAAGGAGCGCCTGAAAAAAAGTATTCTTGTTTATGGGTGTCTTTAAACATCGATAATTTAAACATCGATAATTTAAACATCAGACAGTAGCGATAGTAGTAATTAAAACTGTCAATATATCGATAAACCCTACTGTTTTGGGCAGGTATATAAAATAAAAGACTCTATAGTTTTTCACCATGCTTTTTTTAAGTGTTCTCTTAAATTAGTCGTATTCTCTGAATGTTTATATTTTCTACAGAAGAAGGTACACTTACACTGACAGTATTATCGCCCGCTTCCTTGAAAAAATTCTGCATCGATGAATGATTTTCACGATTAATGTTCATAACAGTAACAAAACGAACTCTATTTATGCAATTCTCACGTAACAAAGCAATAATGGAAGCACAGAATGTCCTCGGCCAACACAGACTATCGGTGGTGTACGAACAAAACTTCATCGTTACCTGCCGGCACCATTTGGAGCACTACGTAGTGACTGTGGTCTTTGTCTCATTGCTGACAACACCACCGATTCAACAGCTGTGGCACTATCGTAGCGTGACGTAGATTAATTCTGTAGCTGTCTAACGTTTAAAGAACGAACTGAGTTATGAATGGCGAAGAAGCCTTATTGGTTTACTGTTTCTTTTATCTTCGTAAAAACTATTGGATTTATTGACTTCTAGGCTGAATTTGTCTGTTAAGTAAAGTCTCTTGTTCAATCCGTATTTCTTCTAAGCACTTTTTTCTCTTCCCCCCCCCCCCCCTTTCTTGCTTTGGATCTTCTTTGTTAATCTGTCTTTCTTCATTCTCTCAAAACGTCCATATGCGGTAACATGTCTCTCACTGATCTCATCTGTAATTTTAGGACAGAATGAATATTTCCTTGTTTGGTCTTAAATCGCAATTGTCATCTTTGTTCTTGATTGCACCTCATATTTCTCGTAAAATTTTTCTTTCTATCATAGACAAATCAGATAAAAGTAGTGTTTCCGACCTTTACAGGAATCGGATTTTGCAAGTGTATTATGATACACTAATTTATCATCTTCAATAGCACATTATTTTGTTGTACACACTTCTCGCTTTGACGCATACGCTTTTAATTTTTTCAGTTTTGATTTTAATTGCTATTTTTTCATTTTTTATGTTTATTAATTTATACACATTGGTTCCAGGACAGAGGAGATGTTTCCGTAAATTACACTGTAGGAAGTACTGCAACCAGCCCAAAGTTTTTTTTTGAAATGAGCCCATCATAAGAGGGTTGACTTCTTCGCAAGTTTTACAATTTTCTCTTCATAAAAAACCCTCCTTTACATATTAGGAGGCAGAGGTGTGATTTTCTTTTACGATCGATGCTGATCAAAGAACTGAACTACATATAAGATTTTATGTTTATATTTCACCCTGGTATTTACAGTTATCAGCTCTCTTGATGTTGGCATACATTGCGTTTAAAATTTTTGGCGAGTTACTTTCATTTTCGCGTATACCTTCTTTTCAAACGACATTTGTAGACCTGGCTTTTCAGCTATTTCCTTCACAAGTTATAGTCTTTACTCTGCTGTCTTTCAGACTGCATCTATAAGAGATCATCCGCTGCGAGGCCGAATTATTTATTGTTCCATCGATCTACACAGGTTTATGTAGTCATTAACTTTCTGTTTTTCTTCCACTCTTTTACATGCTCTTATAACTTTTTCCAGCACACAACTGAATAATAGTGCTTACAAAATGTCTACTCGTCTGACTCCTGGCGGCATAATTTTGAATGGACTGGAAGTCGTTTCAAGGAATTTTACTTTCGATACCGTGTTTGTAAAAACTTGAAGTCCTGTGTACAATCGTATTGCTGTGCCGCACAAACAAGAATGGCTGGGGCATACCAGAGGACTCGCGTCTTTTGTGATACGCGCCAGAAAGAGACAAGGCAGTCCCTGTTCCTGGCACCCATTGTCCAGGCAGGGAACACAACCGGTGCATCCCTCTACCTGCGCCGCAAAGGAATTCCTCTATACAGTTAAAAGGTCGGATCTCCTGTCACTAATACGGGCCACCCGCTAACAAGAGCCTTCTAACACTGACGAAAATCCCAAAAGTGTGTGGGTTTGTGGAACATAAGTTCGGTTTCAGGCACAGAAACGGGGTGAAGATGATAAATCTCGCAGCAGACAGACAGAGTGCATATTAACTACGCACGCTACTGATAGAATACCCATCACTCTACAGCGAACTTGCACCTTTTCCACCATACCTTCATTTGTACTAGACACATCATCATTCACCTCTTCTGCGTTCCATTCGACGACGGTATGCAGGAAGAAAGATTGTCGGCACCCATCAGTAGGAGTCAGATTGTGTCTCATTTTGGCGTCGAGGTCATTATGTGAGACGTGCACTACCTGACCAAATGTATCCGGACACACCTGTGTAATGAGGAACGTCACACTAGATTTCACGACAGGCGGACACGCAAGAATAAGAGGAGGGGGTCGCTACTGTGCCGTCTGGACGGAGATGATGATTACTGGTTTTGGGTGCTAATCGGCAAGGTCATCAACACCCTTGCTTGAAATACAGACGAGGGTGGCGAAAAGCTATTAAAAATAACACACTGTAAAACCAAATTGTATCCTCACAAAAATAATGAAAACACAACCCTGACATTGTGATAGCTATAAAAAACCAACCATAACAGTCGGACAGAAAATAGACCAGGAAGAACACAGTTAAAATGAGACTGACAATTGTCGCTGGTTGGTTATTTAGCAGCAACGGGTGCTCACATCCAACATACCCGGAACAAGTTCTGATGTATGACAAAATTTTAAAAGCAAGAACCGCGTTCGTCTCATAAACGATTAAAGCAGAGGGCAGGTCCTCAGACACCCAGGTCTACAGTCAGGTCATCAAATAAAACACGCCTAACTGAAATATGTTGTAACGAGACAACTGTGTTCCACATCGGTGGCACGTGCGTCGCCTGTAGGAAAGCAGTAACAGCAAATGGGTCGATCAGGAGAGTTCAGTGACTCTGAAAGTGGACTGCTGACGGTGAGTGAAACATCCGTCAGGGATATCTAACCTTCTAAAGCTGCCCAAGTTGACTGTTCCTCATGTGATCGCTAGCCGATAACGCGAACGAACAACCGTGGCTAAACCAAGACCATGCAGATCTCATGTACTGACGAATAAGTACCCTCGAACACTGGTGAGGCACACTGTAAAAAATCGCGCCAGCAGTGTAGCTGGCATAATGACTGCGTACGGAATTATTAACAATGGCGAGTAGCATTTCTGTAGTCAAAGCTTCATGTGGTGTAAAGAACGACGCCACCGGACACTGGATCACTGGTTGGTTGATGTGGTGGAGAGGACCAGAGAGCGAGGTCATCGGTCCCATCGGATTGGGGAAAGATGTCGGTCGTGTCCTTTTAAAGGAACCATCCCAGTATTTGCCTGCCGCGATTCAGGGAAATCACGGAAAACACAAATCAGAATAGCCGGACGAGCGTTTGAACCGTCGTCCTCCCGAATGTGAATCCTGTGGGCTAACCACTGCGCTACCTAGCTCGGTTGAATGACTGGAAACGAGTGATTTCGAGTATTTAATCGCGCCATACCCTGCTGCAGTTCAATGGGAGGGTCTCGGTTTGGCGAATTCTAGAGACCATTATCTGGCATTATATGTGGTGCGAAAAGTGAAGTATGCAGGAGGTGGTGTTACAATGAGGGGGTGTTTCTCGTGCTTAGGGTGTGGTCCCCTCACTGCGCTTACGAAAACGTTAAATGCGGAAGCATATGAACACTTTTCACGGCGTTATGTACTGTGTACAATAAAGTTCGGAGACAATGACTAACTGTCGCACATAACAATGCAACCTGTCATGAAGCAGTATAAGTAAGGCAATAATGAGTTATGGACAACAACTTTCCTGAAATAGACTGGCCCACCCAGGACCCGACCCGAACCAGAGGAACACCTTTGGGATCAGTCAGAGCATCGACTTTGCTGCAGACCCAAAAATCCAGTATCACTGCCATACCTGGTTTCGGCTCTTCAGGACGAGTGGGCAGCCGTTCCTCCACTATCATCGCCAGCATTTAAGGAGCCATGAAGGCGAAGGGTGGATACACACGACATATTAATGTCCACTAATAGCTGTCCGGATTCATTTGAGCTTGAGGACGTAGAATCTTCCTTGGGTTGTGTCAAAACGTGGGTTGCTGTATTTCTGTGGGAACCTCTGCAACTACAGTTCCTTGAGTATCTATGTGACGCACACACGTGCACTAAACAAACCACGGACAAAGCGTTCATCTCATCTTTAAATCTTTTCCAACTTCTCCCGTCAATGTGTCCCACAATGACTAACAGTACACAAGAATAGGCCGAAGACGACACTTTTCAGGGACTTCTTTGGTGCGTGAGTTAAAGTTCCCTAAAATACTTTCAATACATCGAGGTGTGGCACATACCTGCCCCCACAGTTAAATATATATGTTCATTCCATCTTAAATCTCTAGTTCCAGAAACTCCCCTATACTGTAAGGTCGTGAACGATTCCAGTGATTGAAAGCCGATCGTGTATTGAAACGATATCGCATCATTTCGCATATGTACGAGCATTTATTTATTGACCTGTTTCGACAAAACCATGCGAGCTATGGAACTAGTCAGTATAGAAATGTTGATTAGAAAATTTCTAATTAATAAAGCAGTATACCAATAATTAAAGACACATTAAAGGAAAAAAAGTCACTTCTACTGCGAGAAATTCTTGTACAGAAACAAAGTGTAACAGAAATAAACCCTTAAACCTGGATCTCAACGCTTGGGGTTATCACTGAGTGTTTTCACTTCTGCTCGCAGCCCTTTGAAAGCAAAAAAGTGGCTCTCGATAGCGCGCACTTTTCTGTGTAAAGAAAGTGCAATCCCAATGCATAACGTTTCAGTCTAGTTTTCACAGAATGAATGTTGCAGTTTCTTCTGAATGAGGTATCTTGAACAGAATTACCTCCTCAATGCCAACCAGCAAGTATTCTGAAAACATCGATCATATGAAATGCAACTCGCACTTTTCTCGCGTGCTTTCGATCACAATAACCAGGTAGATGCAGTATCTCTTGATTTCCGAAAAGCATATGACTCAGTTCCACACCTCGCTTATTGCCAAAAGTACGATCGTATGGGGTATGAAGTGAAATTTGTGACTAGATCGCGTACATTTTGGTATGGAGGACACAGCACGCTATTTTGGATGGGGTCTCACGACCAGATGCGGAAGTCACTTCGGATGTGCTCTAGGGAAGTGTGTTGGTACCCTTACCGTTCGTGTTGTATATTAATGACCATGTCGACAGTATTAACACTAAAATAAGGCTTTTTGCAAATGTGCAGTTATTTATAACGAAGCACAGTCTGGACGAAGCTGTACAAATACTCAGTGAGACCTCGATAAGATTTCGAAGTGGTACAATGACTGGCAGCTTGCTCTAAATGTTAAGAAATGTAAAACAGTGCATTTCGGAAAACGAAAAACATAGTATCAGTGAATCCCAGCTAAAATCTGCCAACTCATATGAACAGATGAGTGTAACACTTTTTAGGAATATGAAATGGAAGGATCACACAGGCTCAGTCGTGGATGAAACAGGTGGTAGACTTCAGTTTATTGGTAGAATACTGGGGAGGAACTATCAGCCTACAAAGGAGGCTGCTCAAAAATCACTTGTACGACCAGTTCTAGAATGTTGTTGAAGTGTATGTGTGCGTATAAACAGAACCATATTCAACCAATCAGTCGTTATACTGGTATATATCTAGCTTCTGTCATTTAGTCAGCTAAGACATTTTGTGACATTTCAACTTGCGCTTGAGAACGGTTATAATGCCGAAATCCTGGGTGGTTGGATTAGAAGAGGGTGAAGGGACCAAAATGCGAGGTCATCAGATCAGTCCTTTCTTCCGAACAGAACAGAACAATGCCACAAGTGTGAGAATAAAACAAACGACACTGAACTCAAAACGGAATGAAAGGAAATACACGAACGATGAAGGGTAACAAACATGTAGATAAACAAAAGGGGACAAGAAAACCACAGAAACGCAAGAAACGGGATTAAGGGATCAAAATAACAATGCAGATTACCATGGCTGGCTGAGCATGAGGGAAAAAAAACAACATTAAAACCTTCACCCTAGAAGCATTAGGGTGGAGGACACAGTGGGACAAAGGATATGCGCTAAAAGTCAGATCGAATGTTAAACCCACCCTCACAGATGAAACGTAAAACCGAATCAGCTCATGAGGCGTAGTCTGCTAAAATCAATGATAACGAGTCCGGTAACCCACGATTTCGTCAAAGTGGGACAGTGCACCAGGATATGGGCCACTGTCAACCGGGCACCACACCCACACTCAGGCGGGTCTTCGCGGCGCACGAGGCGGAGCTGGCAGAGGGCAGCTGATTCCCTGCCTGCGAGAGGCCCTCATGGAAGACTTCCACATATTCGTAGTCTCCTTAATGACAAACAGGCTATTGTGTGTACTGTTATGCCATTCCGTCTCCCACAGGCGGAAAACCCTATGGCGTAAGTCAGAACGCAGGTCAGGTTCAGGGATGCCCATTTTCAGAAGCGGTTTCCGCGTAGCCTGCTTGGCCAGCCTGTCAGCAAGTTCGTTGCTTGGGATGCCGAAGTGTCCTAGGGTCCACACGAACACCACTGAACGACGGGACCGGACCAGGGCGCAGATGGACTCCTGGATGGACGCCACCAAAGGATGGCGACAGTAGCACTGGTCGATACCTTGTAGGCTGCTCAAGGAGTCAGTACACAGAAGAAACAGCTCCCCGGGGCAAGAGAGAGGGCCACCAGCTCTGGAGTGAATACACTGCAGTCATCGGGCAAGGAATGAGAGAGGTCCAGACGAATCTGCGGACTAGGTGTACACCATGGAGGTGTACGCGGACGGGCCTGGATGGGAGGTAGTAAAGGGGAGGACTCCAGTTCAGACAGAAGGGATCGCACGCGAGCCGCAATCGTTAGCCCTGACATGGGCCGCCGATGCGGGAGATGAACTGCCGCGGGTGGAAAAATGAGACGGTTATTCGGATGCTCAGGAGAACTACGAATGTGTGCAACGTAACTGGCGAGCAGTTGTGCACGTCGGATCTGAAACGGAGGGACTCCGTCCTCCACCAGGACACTGGCCAGTGGTCTCGTTCTAAAAGCCCCCGTCACTAGGCGAACGCCACAGTGGTGCACTGGGTCGAGTACACGGAACGCCAGGGTTGGTTGGTTTGTGGGGGGTTAAAGGGACCAGACTTCGATGGTCATCGGTCCCTTTTTCCAAAAAACTAAAATCACCCACAGAGAATAAAAAAACGAACAACAGAAAAGACGTCTGACGACACAGGACAAGAAAGACTCAGACAGAGATCAGACGAAACAAATTAAAATCGCACAAAGTGTGACGGTGGTTGGCCGACCATAGATATAAAAAAAAGGGAAAAGCCAACCACCGCGAACACATTAAAAACTCAGTTTAAAAACGTAGGCCAAAGGCCAGAATCAACAAACTGTCCCAAAGCGAGAGAACTTCGCGGCGTAAGACTGCCCGCAAATCGGTCTCCGGGAGGCCAATGTCCAGAGATGGTTTACTGGTGGCCTCTTTCGCCAGGCGGTCAACATTCTCATTGCCAGGAATCCCAACATGGCCAGGGGTCCACATAATGGCCACAGATCGTCCGCAACGAGCAAGAGTATGCAGGGACTCCTGGACAGCCATCACCAGACGAGTGCGAGGGAAGCACTGGTCGATAGCTAGTAAACTGCTCAGGGAGTCGCTACAGTTAACGAAGGACTCACCTGAGCAGGAGCGGATATATTCATGACGACCAGCTCAGCAGTGAAAACGCTGCAGCCAGCCAGCAATGAACGTTGTTCTATATGGTCCCATAGAGTTAGAGCAAAACCAACACGACCAGCAACCATAGAACCGTCAGTGTAAACAATGCCAGAGCCCTGATACGTGGCGAGGAGGGAGTAAAAGCGGGGAACGCTGGAGGCACAGCCGAATCATAAATCAGACTCCCATAGTCAAGGTGGGATTGAACAAGGGCTCTGTAGACCTGCAGCGAAGTAGAGCGATCTGCACCCCAGTTGGTACTGCTCAGGCAGGGGAGGGCATTGAGGTGGTACAAGCACTTCCGCTTAAGCTGACGAAGGTGAGGTAGCAAAGTCAATCGGGCGTCGAAAATCAGTTCTAAGAATCGATGTCTCCACTACAGTGAGTGGATCGTCATTAAGGTAAAGTTCGGGTTTTCGATGAGCGATATGACGCCGACAAAAGAGCATAACACACGGCTTAGCGGCCGAAAACTGGAAGAGCCGGCCGCGGTGGTCTCGCGGTTAAGGCGCTCAGTCCGGAACCGCGTGACTGCTACGGTCGCAGGTTCGCATCCTGCCTCGGGCATGGATGTGTGTGATGTCCTTAGGTTAGTTGGGTTTAAGTTGTTCTGAGTTCTAGGGGACTGACGACCACAGATGTTAAGTATCATAGTGCTCAGGGCCATTTTTGAAAACTGGAAGCCGTGGGCTAGAGCCCATGACTGCGCTTGTAGATGGCTCCCTGTAGGCGCCGCTCAGCATCACCAGTGCTGGTGGAGCAGTACGAAATGCAGAAGTCGTCTGCATACAGAGAGGGTGAGACGGACGGCCCTACAGCTGCTGCTAGACGTCAATGGCCACTAAAAATTGTGATTCACCCAATACAGAGCTCCGCGGGGCCCCATTCTTCTGGATAGGAGGGGAACAACGGGAGGCACCAACTTGAGCACGGAAAGTACAGAGCGACGGGAAATTCTGGATAAAAATCGGGAGCGGGACTCGGAAACCCCATCCGTTTGGAGAAATCACGGGAAACTTGAATCAGCTTGGCCGGACGGGAATTTGAACCGTGGTCCTCCCGAACACGAGTCAAGTGTGCTAACCACTGCACCACCACGCTCGGTAACTTCGGGAGTTCCAGATTATTTAACACGTACGCCTTTCAGTCAGTCAGGGGCGAAAGGTAGTCACTTTCATTGGCCATTTCCTTCTCCTACTCACAGAGATTGTGTATGGTGCCGTCCCATGCCACGAGATCAAGAACCTTTTCCACAATGCATGTCGCGAACAACTACTGTCACTAGGTAATTGGGAAAATTACGATCCCCGCAAGCCCGGCCACAACCCATTTAGGAGGATACTTGACCAGGCGAACACAACAACGAAACGGAGCTAGCAGACATGGGCCGCCGGGAAAGAGCGACCACGAAGTCCCCATCTGAGGGCGTTGTTGCAGAGTATATGCAACGCGGCGCCACTCCATTGCGGGTACAAAAACTCCAGCCTGTAGGCAGTCGGGTCTTTCCGACGTGCGTGGAAACGTGCACGATGGCGACGTAAGCAAATGCGCTTAAACACGACCAACGTCCTGTTATTCTTTTCTTGGCTGCAGAAGGACAAAACACCCGTATACACCCATCGGAGAACGAAGAATGTGTATGGAGCAGCATGTTTAATGAAAAACACCGTTGAGGAATGTGGGTCCGAGAGCCAGCCATCTGCTGGAAAGGCGATGCTCACCGGTGCCCACTGCTTATTGATGTCAAGCGACCCGGTATCTCCTTCGCTGGGGAACGGTACTGCGCAGCGCTGGAGAAATTCCAGCGTGCAATGAAGGCGAAGCGTGCGGCGAAAGTGCGACAAGAAGCACTGCTGCTTCACGATAACACGTCGCCCCCACATCACAAATGTCGTAGCGCACAGAGTTCCGCATACTGAAGTGGCAGACACTCCGATTGTCTCGCCTACAGTTGGTTAACAAAGCCTTGAAAGGTAGACGATTCCCGTCAGACGAGGGTGTGCAACGGGCTGTTGCGGACTTCACACAGCAGGACACTGTATCTTACCAGACGGCTGTCTTCAAGCCGGTGCGTCGGTGGGAGGATTGCCTCTATGTTGACACTGATTTTGCCTGTCTGGCATACCGATCTGGGCTTACAGCCTACGAACGGAAACTCTTTCCATTCGCCTCTTATGTATTACATTCCGTCTTCAGTTATGATACGCGAGCACAGTATACGTCCCACAAATCTGCAAGAGATTTTTGTCAGGGAAATACATCTACAGCTCTGAGAATCGATGTTCCGTCCGGTATCATCATCGTGTGTTCCCCTCACGTAAGTTAGTTGAGAGTGAACCTTGTCCACTTGTATGAAGACTACGTAAGCAATGTCGTGTGTTCATGTGTTTTCGACGAGACCGTAAAAGTATTATAGACCAGTGTTTACCAACCTGGGGGTAATTACCCCCAGAGGAGTAAAACGAACTTTTCTGAGGGGTAAAACCTAAACGTTTGAATCTGTCTCACTCACGAAACTAAACTCTTTTCGAACGATCATTACTATCATCACTATTTTGTAACACTCTAATATCGATTATGTAAGTTATAATTATTACTTTTTCTCAACTATTAGCATTAATGCAGTGGACATTACAGGTTCTTCAAATTTTTTTTTTCACGGTTTCTTCTTGTCTCATACAGCGCTGATAAGACGTAAGTAACAAATGTTAAATGTCTGAAGAAAATTTTTTCTCCAAGTTGTAGATAGTAACTGCGGTAGTCCAGAAAGTGCTTCATTACAGTACTTACTTCGAGACTCAGAAATGAATTAATTGACAGTATGACAACAGCAGTAACTACATAAGGGCTCCTGTAGTACTGTACACAGTGCTACTATTATTCTTCATATTTAATATTAGAGTCGTTAGACACAAAGCATTAACACCCTGAAGCCGTCCAATTTATGCCACTTCAGAAATAAGAACTGCAGCAATCAAGTGCTTTACAAACTGTAATCTGAACCGATTTCATTTTAAATGGGGTTGCAGTGTGCTGGGCAAGCAAGTGCCGCAATGGAGAGGAGTAATGCAGGGGACGTATGTTTTGTAACATGCGTCTGCCCTCACTATGGGTAGTTAGCTTTGTTATCTGAGGAGGAGTTGTGCGTAGCATTTGCGATGCACCACGAATTCCTTCGCCATTCCTTCTAACACACACACACACACACACACACACACACACACACACACACACACACACTGAGAGAGAGAGAGAGAGAGAGAGAGAGAGAGAGAGAGAGAGAGAGAGAGAGAGAGAGAGATTCCTAGCATGGCTTAACATCCGCAGTGGAGGTTTACTGGACCGCAAACACTTCGTTCCGTTAGCTTACATGCAAACTGTGACTGAATGCCATAATTACACCGGGTGGCGCAGATAAAAGTATCCAGTGTAAGTACAAAGGAAATACAGAAACAAAGGGCTGAAATTGACTTGCCATTTAATTACAGTGGAAAACACATTCATAGAAGATGTTGAAAGTGACCTCTACTACATCAATACACAGCGGTGTACGTCTAAGCATATTCAGATACACGCACCGTATAGTTCGGATATCGATGGCGGCAACTTCACGGCTGATGTGTCTTTCAGATCTTGAACTGTGAGTGGATTTGTTTCATAGACCCTGCTCTTCAAGTGTCCCCACAGAGAAGAAAAAAAAAATCTGATGTTAGATCCGGCAAACGTGGTGGCCGTAACTGTTTGCTGACAGTTCGTTCACCAGTGAAGACATCATGGTCTCGTTCCAGGAATAGCTTACACCTGTGCCATGTTGCCCATCTTGAAGATGCAGTACTGAGCACAAAACGTATCAAAAATTTCCATATATGCAACCGCGTTGAGGGTAGTGTCAAAAAATATCGGTCCGATGGTGCTTGTGCCTGTCACATCGCAACAAACGCCAATTTTTTCATCATGGAGTGGTTGCTGACACACGATGTTAGGATTCTCTGTTGCCCTGTACCTATTGTTCTGTGAATTCATTTTCAATATCCGCTGACAACCCATCCTACATACACGCGCCTGTTGGACCCAGTTTACGTGTGTAGACTTCTTGGGGCGAATGTCTGCAATAACTATTGGTGTACGAACTGAAGGAATTTCTTGCCGTATTACGTTTTGCACAGATTCGTAGATGCGCCAGTTATAATACTGACACTGTATTGCTTACTTTGCTGTTAGTCTTCTGTACGAATACTTGGCACCGATAATTTCGCACCTTTCCTTAATCTAACCTGTATTCACATATGCTTCCACAATTTCAATCCTTTCTGCTATTGAGGCAGCCATTTTGCTAACAGCGAAGAGAAACGTCTAACTTTACTGATGAAATAAACTGAAATGCTGACAGAAGAAAGCTAACAATCGAAAACTGCATAAAACTGTCCACTGTTGTGACTGGTTAGTCTATTTGAGAGGTCGAAATACTACAATCGCATTCAAAGCGGAGGCGCGACACCCTGTATATGTTAGTCAGCTGTACCACGAATGTAATATACAATCCGTCGGAGTATCTAGGCAGCGGATCAAACAGTTCTTGCAACAAATACACTGAAGAGCCAAAGAAACTGGTACACCTGCCTAATATCGTCCAGGTCCCCGCAAGCGCGCAGAAGTGCCGCAAAGAAGTGCAGCAACACGACGTGACATTGACTCGACTAATGTCTGAAGTAGTGCTGGAGGGAACTGACACCATGAATCCTGAAGTGCTGTCCATAAAGCCCTAAGAGTACGGAGGGGGGGGGGGGGGGGGGGGGGGTTACAGATCTCTTCTGAACAGCACGTTGCAAGGCATCCCAGATATGCTCAGAAATGTGTCTGCAGCAATTCTGGACGTGTGGGGTGTCGCAGTGTCCTGCTGGAACTGTCAATTCCGTCGGAATGCACAATGAATATGAATGAATGCAGGTCATCAGACAGGAAGTTTACGTATGTGTCGCCTGTCAGAGTCCTATATAGACGAACCAAGCGTCCCATAACATTCCAACTGCACACGCCCCACACCATTACAGAACCTCCACCAGCTAGAACCGTCCCCTGTTGACATGCAAGGATTCATGAGGTTGTCTCCATACCCGTACATGTCCATCCGCTGGATACAATTTGAAACGAGACTCGTCCGACCGGGCAACATTCTTCCAGACATCAACAATTCAATGTCGGTGTTGACAGGTCTAGGCGAGGCATAAAGCTGTGTCGCGCAGTCATCAGGGGTACACGAGTGGGCCTTCGGCTCCGAAAGCCCATATCGACGTCGTTTCGGTGAATGGTTCTCTTTAGTCGTCGTTGGTCCCGTTCTTGTAATATCTTTTTAAGGAAGCAGCGATGTCGGCGATTTGATCTTTTACGGGATTCCTGAAAATCCACACTTCCATCGCTACTTCTGAGATGCTGTGTGCCATCGCTCGTGCACCGACTGTAACATCACGTTCAAACTCACTTAAATCTTGATTGTAGCAGCAGTAACCGAGCTAACAACTGTACCAGACACTTGTTGTCTTATACAGGCATTGCCGACCGCAACGTCGTACTCTGCCTGTTTACATCTCTCTGTATTTGAATACACATTGCTATCCGGTTTCTTCTTAAGTGTAAATAAAATTCCCACACATGTGCAGGCCTCGATACCTAGCCTAATTCCTGGTAATATTCGCATTACGATACAGGAGGGGAAAATACAATCTAAAACAGTTTCCGCACTTAGATTCCTTGATGAATGCTGCAGCAAACTCCGCGCGTGTCTGTAACAGGGCGTGCGACCAGAGAGTTGGGCCCGTTTGGCAGACACGGTCCACGTTAGGTACTGTTTGTCGTCTGCGTAACGACCTGGCCTACTGCGCGTCTTACGTCACTTTCTCCCTTCCACCACGAGAAACTGACAACGTTAAACGCAAATACTACCAAAGGTATTTCATTCCAAGCCTTCAATTACAATCTAGACAGATAATTTCCTTCACCTGCGACCATCAGATCTGTCACAAAGACAGAAGCAGTATTTGCAGTGTCGTTGTGAGCTGCTTTGTGACTTCTATTTCTCTCTAAACAGGTTGGAGAGATCTCGAATCAATATCATTGTGCTTTGAATTTTGCATAAACTGCAGTTGTATCTTGTGTTTACTGCTGGATGTGACTAATTATCTAGACGCTCAATACAACTCGAAGACTGTGAATAAAAGGAGTCTGATTATTCTCACGGTATCTGTTAACTGTGAACAACTAGTATAAATACTTCCGTAGGACAGTGTTCCCAGTTAATCAGAAAATGAGATGTTGACTGTAGCCAGGGAGTCACCCGCAATGAGAAAATCACATTAATCACTAAATATCACTGAATTTAAAGTATCTACTGACATACTACGCTTCTTTAAAAAGTTCGGTATTTCAGGAAGGAAAAAAGAAAACGTACTTCCTAGATGTTCTACAAAAGAGTTTCTAGTCACTTTTGAGTGCGAGCCTCTATTGGCACACTGAAACTTTGAGAACAGAGATCTTCCTGTACTTTTATACAAAACAGTGTTTTGCTATTATAGGTATACACAAAAGGAGAGTGTAGAGGACACTGTAGGAATCAAATATTCAATAGAAACGTTTTGTTATTCCCGATGACGATATCCTTGTGAGCAGTCCCCGCCTGGAGATCCGAATGGCGGGGACTACCAGTATTCTACCTCCGGAATATTTTACCGAAGATAATGCATTATCATTTAATTTTTAAGCACGCGCAGGTGGTCTGCGAGACCACGGAGAATACTTTGGCATTAATATTATGCCAGACAATTGCTTCCAGGAAGCTATCTTCTCAGTACCTTTAATGACCATAACAGGAGTGGTTTGGTATGGTGTGGTGTGTCTGGTATTCCAGCAGTAGCACTTCCTATTAGCTTACGACAAATAGTTCTAGGATGTTACTGACCAGCCCAGTGCAGTGGTGTCAGTTTATTGTTATCTTCGCTTAGAATACTCCCGTGGAAGGCATGTATGCAGTACTCGATATGTTTGGCGTTAGGAGTTTTATTGCTTGGTACATTAATTTGGTATCGTGTACGCATTCTAGCTGCATCACGGCATATTCTCACGAGAAAGAGGAGAGAAACAGATGCCGCTATTATTATCAACACAAGAAAGAAAGAAGAATTATTGAGCCCACTTTCTTTTTTGCCCTTCTACAAGACCCTCTGCAGCAAAGGGAAATGTCAAAAACTTTGCTCTGAAGTTGTATCAACGGCGTGCTCACGAGAATCGACTGTAAAAGCAAAACAGAAAAACGAGATACGTTTATAAAAACATTCGCTTTGAACATTGTTCTGAGTGCCAAGATGGTCTCGATGAAATATCCAACTGAATATATACATTATTCTGATAGCAGCTCATTTTTTAGTATCTTCATTTTGTGTAAAGACTTTTAATCAGAATATAAAATTGTTCTCTTAAACAGATATAGTAAAGCGATTGGTAATGATGGTACTTTATTTACTAACAAATCCGTCAACAATGTGTGTAACTACGCAAATTAATATCTGCGGACACTGCAAGAGTTCGTGTACTGACTTGGAGGTTCCAGGCGCGTGCACCGCCGTGTTAACCGTACGGCAGAGCTGCAGACCTCGGAAGAAGTAACGACCGTAGTTTCCCCCTGCTTTCAGCCGTTCGCAGTACCAGCACAGCCAGGCCATGTTGCAAGGCCACATCAGTCAATCATCCACACTGTGCCCCCTGCAACTACTGAAATAGCGGCTGGCTCTACTTAGAAACAACACGTTGGTCTGGCCCCCTCACTTGTGGTCTCACCAAAGCTATGGCTACCTGTGACGTCGAGGCTCGCAAGCCACTCCACCCCGTCTCGGCTAGGTCCATTGGCCAGGGGAGATCCATATACAATACTGCAATTCAATACTAAAATCGTCGCTTCAGTCGAACACCTCTCCCTCTATCACAACTAAGAAACTGGTTCATTTATGCTGATCTATTTCCGTATCACTGCTGGAGTGTACATGATTGTGGCATACGCGCACTTGTGTTGCACTCTGATGGCCAGATCCGTATTACTCCAGTGCGACGTAAAGGGTAATCTAAGCGATGCAGTAAAAACTGATGGGGCTTTTGTAAATTTGTCGTAAACAAATATCGCACATTTAACTTGCGTAAAAGGCACCGGTAGAAACACTTGAAGAAATTTCGAATCCCTTGCCTTCCAACTAACAGCGAATACCATCCCACCAAATACGAGAAAGATGCCCTCATATCTGCTAATTTCTACGTCTGTGCGAAGGGCATTACAGCTTATCTGCCAACAGCGAAAAGTGTTTGCTGAAGCGTGACTCATTCTACTAATGGGCGACACTGGACAGAAGCTGCGGCAAATTCCTGACTCATTCCCACACAAACCCTTGTTCGAGATTACCTGGCCGTAACGCCACACAGCTGCAATGTTTACTCAGATGACTGGACCTCATTTTCAACGGTCAAGGCCGAAGATGCCCACGGGATTTCGTAAGTAGGGAATGATCGCAGGGGGTTCCCGTTATCTCATTGAAATTACAGAGGCAGGACCGACAAAAATACAGGGATTGAAAGGTTATCAAAAACTTGTGCAGCAACCAGATTGCAGTTATAAGAGTAAAAGTCAACGAAAAGAAAGTAGTGGCCGACAATGATCTGAGACAGGGTTGTAGCCTATCCCCGAAGCTAATCAAACTGTACATTGAGCAAGAAATAAAAGGAACCCAGGAGAACTTTGGAAATTACACCAAACTTCGTGGAGAAGAAAAACACTGACGGAGTTAACACTGTCGTCGGCCACCCCCAGTAACTGCAAAGGGCTTGGAATGGATAGAGCCTATTTGATGCTCTGCTGCCTTCACAAACTCATCACTCCATGTTACCCATTCGTCTCCCATTGTATTCCCTTTCCTTGTTTCGGTCAATATTTGCCCGCTGCTCCATTAGAACTCACTACGCAGGTCCCACTTCCTTAATATCCTGCATTTTGTAAACGTATTCAGCTTTTATCAGCAGTTCATGACCAATAAATTATGGTCGGGGAGCACATCTGCTCACGGAAATGCTTCGCCGTTTAAAACCTGGTTCCGATATCTGTCTTACCATTAGATAATCTGAATCCATCCAGTGACTTCCAGTTCCTTCAACGTATCACCATTCTTTCACGATTCTTAAACCAAGTGGTTGCGATGATTAAATCATAGTCTGTGAAAAAATTCTACCAAGCAACTGGGCAGAAGCCCTGTCTTTCCTGCCCCCGCACTTCGCTTATCCCCACAATAACTTCAACTAAACCATTTCCCTTTTTAAATACTCTAATCTATCTAACCGATTAAGGGATGTGACGTCCCACTCAACTAAACGTAGAATACAACTTTTGTTTTTTCCTCACGACTATGTCCTATTGAGTAGTTTCCTCCTGGAGATCCGAATGTGGAACTATCTTACATCCGGAATACTTTACCCAAGAGGATGCCATCATGATTTAATGATGTACAAGAACTTCAGGCAATCGAGAGAAATTACGGCTGTAATTTTCTCTTGCTGTCAGTCGTTCGCAGTACAGCACAGCTAGGCCGTTTTGGTTTATGGTACACGGCCAGATCAGTCACATTGTTGCCCCCTACAACTACTGAGAAGGCTGCTGCCCTCTTCAAAACGAAGACGTCGGTCTAGCCTGTCCGCAGATTCATTAGATACACTCAGGTCAACAAATTCCTCTTCTTCAGAAATGCTTTTATCGCTATTACTGTTCTCATTTTTTGTCCTCTATTTGACATCTTAAACCATCATAAATTAGTTTCCTGCTCGAATAGCAAAATTCATTTAATACTTTCACTGTCATTTCCTAATCTAACTGCCTCAGACTCGCCTGATTTAATTTATGGTGGAACAAAGTACAGTTGATAAACTACATTGTAACACTTCGCAGCGCGGTACGGAACATTTGACATGTTGTAACGACGTCCTTTGACCTCCTATTGGCACGAAAATATTCTGGAGAAATGTTCATAAAATTGCTTTCAGTAATTGTGATAGAAACATGTAATTTAAGGAACGCATCAACAATACGACGGACTATGTTGCGCTAAGATGTGGTCATAATAGGCATCGACGTTCTTCGTAAATGTTCAGATTTGGTGTTAGCTTGAAGTGGTTATAAAGAAGTCTTCCTCATCTCCATTCACGTGTATACTCCCGGCGGAGGGTACCATGTATCACTACGAGCCATCTGCCTCCATGCGAGTTCTACTTTCTCTCGTCTTCGTGGTCATTTTCCGAAATGTACGATGGCAAATTTTTTCAATAGTGTTCCTCGATGAGGCTGTCGTCTTCCCTCCAGGGATTCTCATACGAGTTCACCAAGTATCTTCGTAACACTTGCGTGTTGATGCGATCTCTGGTAACAAATCTAGCACGACGCCTCTGAATCGCTTCGATGTCGTCTTTCGATCCGACCTGCTATGGATCCCAAACACCCTACCAGTACTCAAGAATGGGTCACGTGATTTTTCTGTACACGATCTCCTTTGTAGATGAGCTACACTTTCCGAGAACTCTCCAAATACACCAAGTCCACCGTTCGCCTTCCCTATTACCATCCTCGTTTCATTTCCTTCGCTTTGCAACGTTATGCCCAGAGATTTAATCGACTCAACCTGCCATCCATCTTATCAAACAGAAATGTTGTCCAAGTCGTCCTCTATTCTCCTACACTCACTCAACGACGATACTTCCTCGTACACCACAGCGTTATCAGCAAAGTCGTATACTGCTCCTCATCCTTTTAGTCATATCACTTATGCATTACGGGCGTCTCTGGAGTAATAGTCAACATTCAGTGATACGACAAGAACGAACTTTCGAAGCTAAAAATTCTACTGAACGTGGGCTCTAAAGTGCTTCCTCAAGACCTATGGGGCACTTGTTCAGTGCAAGAGATGTGTTCCATAGTAGCGAAACTGAACACGTTCTCATACCTGTTAAGGCATGCACTTCAGCGCCTATGTTTACCGGACTTTTCTCTTTTTTCTGGCCCATACTACACTTCTCAAAATATGTAAAACAAAGAGCTTGCAGCACAAAAGATTTGTTTGACCGTATCGAAGGTGCTGGAGTGCTCACATCTCTTACGGAATGAGCTTTAGAGCCCATGTTTGCTTGAATTCTTTGCTTCGAATCATCGTTGCTGTCATACCCCTGAATATCCACTTTCCTCCTGGGACACCCCGTATAGAGAACAAGTGCGGACCTGCCACACTTTCCACGGTACCAGAGTCCCTGGTGAACACTCGCCATCGACGGCAACGTCCCAGTGCTTAAGAAGTCTTCCGAGCCAATCACATACATATGAACCTGTTCCGTATGCTCGCGCCTTCGTTAATAGTCTCCTCCAATCTTCCCATCTCAAATTTTAAAATCTATTAGTAACTAAGAGAGATAAAAGATTTTCACAGATTTTACACAGTATACTACAAGCGTCAAATGAAGCACAAAACGGGTGATCATCACATAGAAATAAACAAATTAAATCTTACTTAACCTTCCCATTACTCTTCCGTACAGTCACTTAAAAACGAGAGAATTCAAAGTGAACTGCGGACTAAACGTTCCCAAGGTTCCAGATGCGTCGCTAATGTTTTCCTAACCCTGTCACTAACACGCACACCGCCCGTCCAATTCGTGGCCTAATGGTGCTCACACATTTAATTGCTGAAAGTTTTGGAACTCATCATGCTGAGTAAAAAATAAAAAATGTAATAAATTAATACCAATATAATTTTATGCAATACATGTTATGAAGTACTTGTACGAGTAAAAGTATCAACAGAAAACTTTGGAATCAATAAGTATAGATACTTTTACCGTATCCTTACCCGAAGGAATGCAGCGAATGAAGCACGCAAGAGGAAATACAGGTGTGTAAAAATGAAATTGACAATAGACTGAAAATAGCTACAAGGAATGACTAGAGGACAAATGCAAGACTAGAGACATGCATTTCTAAGGATATGCCGCCTAAAGGAAAATTAAGAACAACTTTCGAGAAAATTAAATAGTACATCAATATAAAGAGCTCAGAAGACTACCGAGTGCAAAGCACAGAAGAGAAAGGTGAAAGGTGCAATGAATATATCAAAGGGCTATACCAGGGAAATGAACTCGAAGACAACATTCTCGTAAGGCAAGGGGAAGTAGATCAATATGGGTAAGAGATTTACTGCGAACAGAATTTCAAACAGTACTGAAAGGCCGAAATTCAAACAGTACTGAAAGGCCGAAATTCAAACAAGGCCCGTGGACTAGGCGACATTCCTTGAGAATTACAGACCGTATTGAGAGAAGTGACGAAATTATTCCATCTGGTGTGCAAGGTACAAGGGGCGTTCAGTAAGTAATGCAAAGATTTTTTTTTTCTCTGGCAATTTCGGTTTTAAAAAATGTAGTTGTTATGGGACAGCGTGGGATATTCTCGCTTCAGCCCCTATAGTTCACGAAGTTTCGATAGGTGGCGGTGCTTATACGTAGTCTTCAAACTGGTGTCTGTAACAGAGGTGCGTTCCAAGCAGAGAGCATCGCAGATATTCATAGCCGCTTGCAGAATATCTACGGAGACCTGGCAATGAACAAAAGCACGGTGAGACGTTGGGCGAGGTGTGTTTCGTAATAGCAACAACGTCGCGCAAAGCTTCCTTATCTCCCGCGTGCTGGCCGGCCGCGCACAGCTGTTACTCCTGCAAAGCTACCCTCAGGAAATCGAAGAAACTGCTTCAGCGTGTTCGTCGCCACAAAAAATGCAAACAAATGTCTACTTGTCTATAGCGACGAAAGATCTCACCCAAGTCTGCGCACCCGTGAGCACCTCACACATCTTCACCTGATTGTTCTTCCACGTCCACCCTACATCCCGGATCTCGCACCTGCCGACTACCACCTGTTTGGCCCAGTGAAGGATGCACACGATGTACGTGACTGTTGGGTAAGTTACTGGTGCAATGAGACGTCTACCAGTTGAGTGGCACCATCCGGGCACACTTTAACGTGGCGTAAGGCTGTGGGATAGAATGGAGATTATGTTGCAAAACAGGGTTCTGTAGCCAAAAGAGTGGGGAATAATACGGTGTACTGGAATAATCAATAAATCTAACTTGCTTTCAGAAAGACGTGTTACATTACTTACTGAATGCCCCTCGTATATGAGACAGGTGGACTACCCTCACACTACAAGAAAGTCGTGATTCCATTTTCACAGAACGAACGTGATCACATGTGTGAAAATAACTCATCGCTGCAATTTACTGATTCAAACTATTTACAGAAAAATGGAAAAACTAGTAGAAGCCGCCTCGGGTTGCGGAGAAATGTAGGAACACGCTATGCATTACTGACCCTGCGACTTATCTAAGAACTCAGGATGAAGAAACGCAAACCAACGTTCACTGCATTTGAATATTTATGAAAGCTTTTGACAAAGCTAGACTGTTCTCCTACCCTCTTCGAAATTGTGAATGTAACAGGGATGAAACAGAGAGAGCGAACGGTTTTTTACAACTGATACAGAAACTCGAATGCAATTGTTAGGGTCGACACATGTGAATACGTAATGGTGAGTAAAACACATTTAGTGGCAGTAACTATATTTGCACTTCCAGGTAAAATACACTGAACACAACAACCAAGGAACATTTATTTACATAAGTAAAACTCAGAGCGTACAGTAACACCAGAGAGGCTTATTATATTCCACATAATGCACTTTGCCGCCGTTACAGAATGCCGCCGTATAGAATGACTATATTGTTCACACAAATCCAACAGCAGTTGTAATAGTCGAATGGTAGGAAAGGGAAGTGCTTGAGAAGGGGATAACACAGGGTTGTAGCCAAGCGCTGTGTTATTCACTCTGTACATTCAGCAAGTACTAAAGGAAAAGCAAGATAATTTTGGAAACAGAATTAAAGTTCAGGGGGAAGCGAAATAAAATTTTATGGATTGCCTATGACAGAATTCCATCAGAGAGGGCAAAGGACTTTGAAAAGCATTGAAGAGAATGGACAGGAAACAAGGATAATGGAAGGCAGCCGAATGAAACCAGGCGATGCTGAAGGAATTAGGTTACGAAATGGAACAAGAGCAAGGGAAACACCCCATCGCACTCGCCTCAGATTTAGCGGTAAGATGTCCCAGTGGATATCCCGTGAAAAACTGAACACAAATCAAGTACGAAAACAGCAAGAATGTGAACTGAACTGCGAAAATAGAAGCGAAATAGAAACAGTGAACGGTCCAAGAAAAAGAAGGGCAATAAAGTGCAGTTTTAAACAGTAAGAGGAGTCGTGGGTGTGTGGGCATGGTGTTGGACTACCACGCGGGCGGGCAGTGTCCAAATCTCCCTTGGGCCTTCTTTTCTGTTTTCTCTTTCACAACATTATTAACTGTCCGCCCGCTCATTGAAATATTTGTTCTTTCTGTAGTCTTGGCAGTTTACAATACATTGTTATAGAATGAGGTACACGTTACCGTCGCAAGTAAATGGAATGAATTGTCAGAGCAGGCGGGATACCACAAAGACGTCTGTCAGAAATAAAAACAGATAAATGGGTGTCAACTAAGTTTCAAAAAAGGAATTCAAGGGGCAAGTCTTCCACGACGTAAAACAACATCAAAAACGTTAAAAACATATTTCGACAGAGCACAGAGAAACAGAGTGATTGTGAAACTGTTGCGTTCATTTGTTGCGGCTAATGTGACAAACTATTACGTATTCATCATTTCCTTGGAAGTGATCACATTCACATTCGTACGAACACCTACATCGGACAAGGATGGATATCTCACTCACTCACCAGCCGTGCAAATTAGATGCGACGATAAGACATTCCCATCATATGACACACGTACTGTCACTAATGTCGTGTACGACACACCAGACGTGTTTTCCGGTGGAGGATTTGGGTAATTTGTCGCCGTGTCATCAAACGTCTGCGGTTTCCATTCGACGGTCACTTCCTTTCGGTTGCTAATACAATAGTTCTGCAGACTCAACTGTCATTATAGGTCCCTCCCTACCTTACACCTCGCTGCTACACAAACGGACGTTACACCAAGTCTCAGACACAAATCTGAATAAAGCGAACAGCGGAAAAAAAAGTCACGAGGGAGATTTTGACACGGCTCGCCCGCTTGGGCAGTCCAACACCGTAATCACACGCTATTTGACTCCAAAGCTGTTCCACAATGCACATCTTGCTCTTGGACTTTTCACTGTTACTATTTTGCTTTTTTTCTCAGTCCAGTACACCGACTTCCTGTTTCCATGCTTGATTTGCGTTCATTGTTCGACGGACAGTCACAGTCCACTGGGTCCTCTTTACCAATGACAAGAGAAAGAAAAGAATATTTGAAAAAGAGAAATTTCTAACATCTAATGTAAATTTGAATGTTAAGGAGTATTTTGTGAAGTTATTTGTTGTAGAGTGTAGCGTTGTACTGAAGTGAAAGTTGGGACAGTAAGCAGTGCAGGTAAGAAGAGAATGGAAGCTAATAAAACAATGCATAATACTGCTGAAGATTAGATGGATAGATGAGGCAGACTAAAGAGGCGGTACTGAATAGAATTATGGAGGAAGGAAATTTATAGCACAATTTGACCAAAAAGTGGGGTCAGGTCTTAAAGCGACAAGGAATAATCAATTTAAAGCCATATTGACAATCCACCGTGACTTTCAAAAACGTGGAAAGTTTGAGATCGCTACCAATCACAAAATTTTGTTGACATGTTTAAATTATTCAATGAAGGAACATGTATCGACGTACAAAGTTCATCCTCATGTTTCAATGGCAGTTAGGTCTGCACCACGAAAAGGAAACCGTTTCAAAGAAGTCGACGATTTGGTAATGGAGAAAGCTCGGAGAGTAAAAATTGGATACCTTGGGATGAATACTGTAAGCAGCTCGAAATGGACGTAGGTTACGGTCGTTTTGCAGAGATGGACAGACTTTTACAGGACTGAATAGTGTGGAGACCTGCACCACAGCAGTCTACTGACAAAACCATCAAAACCTGTGACTGCGGTGAGGGTAGCATTATTTGTAGTATCCATAAAGATTAGAGTACGTTAATGCGACGCGAATCTGCATTTGTGCACGTGGCACGTGGCAGTGAAGGGAACTGAAGGGCAGGCGGAGCCTGTGGCAACGCTGCACTGGCCAGCGCCGGTAAACAGCCCCAGCTGTTTCTCTGCGTGGCGCGGGCCAGCCTCCACACGGCCACCCTTAAGCCCTTAGCTGGCCGTGGAGGATATACTTCCCACCTAAAGTATTACAGCGTTTATGGGAATGTGTGTTACCACTTCTGTATGCTCCTGCCATCTAGTGGCAATCCGCTGCACCAGCTGTAGTTTCTGATTGTTGAGAAATATAGCCTTCATGACTGGGGGTGTCATTTGTGGGGTTCTTTGGGAAGCTTATATACCACCAACTTAGGGGCATCCCATAGCTTTTGGGAGTACATTTTACCGCTTCTGTCTATGCCTGACATCTTGTGGTAGTACACTGCACCAGGTGTCTGAAAACTGCTACAACACTAAGTTTCTGTTTATCGTGTGTTCACTACTGTTGCCGGAACCTACGCTTCTGCAATATACATTTTTGTGACATATCAGCTCATATCTTTATTGCGTGATAAAGTTCCAAAGATTGTTTTCATATTGTGGTAAGTAATACGGGCGACAACTTTAAAAATATAAAAGGAAACAAAATAAAAACAGAACACAATGTTTGTTTATTTTTTTTTTACGTGTAATGGCAAGAAAAGGCACGTGGGAAACCTATTTTCCACCAGTTTTAATACCTCACACAAGTGCCATGGTTACAGTTTTTGGTCCTAAACCACAAAAATATTATCAAAAAATAAATAATCAGCAAGCAATTAAAGGTCTTTACATGGATAGTCAGGCAGAAGTTAGAGTTGACGGTAAATTTAGTTCATGGTTCAGAGTAGTTTCAGGGATAAGACAAGGCTGCAGCCTGTCGCCACTGTTGTTCATATTATTTATGGATCACATGTTGAAAACAATAGACCGGCTGGGTGAGATTAAGATATGTGAACACAAAATAAGCACTCTTGCATATGCGGATGACTTAGTTGTGATGGCAGATTCGATTACAAAGCAATATTTCAGAGCTAGATCAGAAATGTAAGGACTATGGTATGAAGATTAGCATCTCCAAAACGAAAGGAATGTCTGTGGGAAAGAAATATAAACGGATTGAGTGCCAAATAGGAGAAACAAAGTTAGAACAGGTGGACGGTTTCAAGTACTTAGGACGCATATTCTCACAGGATGGCAACATATTGAAAAAACTGGAAGCGAGGTGTAGCAAAGCTAATGCAGTGAGCACTCAGCTACGATCTACTCTCTTCTGCAAGAAGGAAGTCAGTACCAAGACTAAGTTATCTGTGCACCGTTCAATCTTTCGTCCAACTTTGTTGTATGGGAGCGAAAGCTGGGTGGATTCAGGTTATCTTATCAACAAGGTTGAGGTTACGGATATGAAAGTAGCTAGGATGATTGCAGGTACTAGCAGATGGGAACAATGGCAGGAGGGTGTCCACAATGAGGAAATCAAAGAAAAACTGGGAATGAACTCTACAGATGTAGCAGTCAGGGCGAATAGACTTAGTGGTGGGGTCATGTTACACGCATGGGAGAAGCAAGGTTACCCAAGAGACTCATGGGTTCAGCAGTAGAGGGTAGGAGCAGTCGCGGCAGGCCAAGGAGAAGGTATCTGGATTCGGTTAAGATTGATTTTGAAGTAATAGGTTTAACATCAGAAGAGGCACCAATGTTAGCACTGAATATGGGATCATCGAGGAATTTTATAAGGGAGCTATGCTCCAGACTGAACGCTGAAAGGCATAATCAGTCTTAAATGATGATGATAAATAATCAGTTGATCACATTTTCAACAGGATGGCAAAAGAATTAGCTTCGCTGAATTGCTACAAAAAATGTGCCCGCAGGGCTTAAGGTGCCTTCCACCACAGGAGCTACCCCAGCCGTAATGGGCAGGGGAGTGAAATTCCCCGAGTTCAGCAAAGCGTTAAACGGCGCATACAACCAATTCCAATTTATGGAATAACAATATAATAGCAGCCAAGCAGCTCAAAAACAAATAGGAAGTGGGTCTCTTAATATGATTAAAATAACCTGTCACACTAAAACACTAAAAACGGGAAAAGTCTTCGCTCTAAATTTCTTTCTGTTCAAATAAATGGATGAAACAGTCCAAGAGAATGCCCTGGAAACGGCTGTTGTTTCAAAATGAAAACGACTGTCAGTCAGTCTTAAGACTTCTATAACAATAATTGCATCTCAAAATACACCAAACTTATGCATTACAACACGCATCAAAGACGGCTACCTTTGTGCGGCCGAGACAATTACACAGAAAGATGGGCAATGAAGAAATCCAAAACAGAGAACGAAAAGTAATCAGGAAATTTTGAGGCCGAAATGATGCTACAGGAGGAACAGTAAATCAAGAAACTTAAGTATACCAACACTTACGCGGATGTGAAAAGATGCAGGCTTAAATTTTAAAGAGATCTACATGTAGAGCAACTTAGGAAACAATATGCTGAAGATAAGTACGGTTATGATTGCCAGGTGTTGGCCTTTTAATGGTTGTGTCCAACCAAATGTATAAGAGCGCAGCCAATCGGCCTCTTGTTAGGCCTTTTAGCAATGAGGCCGAGGACTAATAAGTTCGGTGCATAAATATGAGAGATATACCGTGTCTCAAAAGAATTTATATCTAAAGAGCCGTCTGCACATGGGCAACATATCGGAGGAGAATGGGGATACGTTCATCACACTGTTCGCTCTTTAGGAAGTCAGTTGATATGGAGCGCTCTTCGGGAACGGACCACGAGTTTGTGTGCGTGAATTTTACAGAAAAGGTGACTCAGCTACTTGTAACACGGAGGAAATTTTGCAGTGGTCGTAAATTGCATAATGTAAATGATGCTTCAAGTGTTCCCGTTATCCGGAAATGGAACAAGACGTTTTAGGAGACCGCTTCAACACTGGCCAAACCTATATCCGGGAGACCAAGGTCATCGAAAAGGGCGAATCCATGTAGAGTATAAATCGGACTTTTTGTGACGATCTTAACCTCTCCATGCAAGCTCTTTAAATGTGCACAATCATCACTACACCGAATTCTGCATAAATGACCTTAAAATGCACCCTAAAAAATCCAATTTTTGCAAGAATTAAAGCCTCAAGATGTCAGACATAGGCTTCACAATCGTTAATGATGTGACTGAATGCCCTTCTTTTGCCAACGTTTTGTCTTCCGACAAGGCTCATTTTCCTTGAACGGTGACGTCAATAAGCAAACTGCCGCTACTGAAGTGCAACGAATGCTAACCGATGCATGAGAAACTCCGTCATTAGCCGAAGTTACTGTATGGGCTGAGATGTCTGCTCGAGAAATTACTGATCCGGACTTTTTCGAGGACGAGACCAGTCGTGCAGTTACAGTGAATTCAGAACGTTATGCGACGATGTAAAACGACATTTTGGTGCCTATATTGCAAAATGTTCCTGGTTTCAGCAAGACGGAAGCACAGCACACACGTCCGACACATCGATTATGCGAGTTTGTGAAAATTTTCCCTGGCAAGTTGATCTCAAGGAGAGATGACTTAAAGTGGGCCCCGCGCAGTCGAGATTTGAGCCTCAAGGAAGTTTTTTCCCTAAGGGGTATGTCAAATCCAAAGTTTACGTCAATAATCCGACTTCTCTGGAGCAACTGAAAGAAAATATCTGTATCGAAGTGCGCCATCGCTACGAAAGTCTTCAGGCGGGCAAGTCTTCAGATCCAGATTGTATACCGATTAGGTTCCTTTCAGATTACGCTGATACAATAGCTCCCTACTTAGCAATCATATACAACCTCTCGCTCACCGATAGATCTGTACCTACAGATTGGAAAATTGCGCAGGTCGCACCAGTGTTTAAGAAGGGTAGTAGGAGTAATCCATCGAACTACAGACTTACATCATTGACGTCGGTTTGCAGTAGGGTTTTGGAGCATATACTGTATTCAAACATTATGAACATTATGAATCACCTCGAAGGGAACGATCTATTGATACGTAATCGCCCGCATCTCGTGGTCGTGCGGTTGCGTTCTCGCTTCCCACGGCCGGGTTCCCGGGTTCGATTCCCGGCGGGGTCAGGGATTTTCTCTGCCTCGTGATGGCTGGGTGTTGTGTGATGTCCTTAGGTTAGTTAGAATTAAGTAGTTCTACGTTCTAGGGGACTGATGACCATAGATGTTAAGTCCCATAGTGCTCAGAGCCATTTGAACCATTCGATACGTAATCAGGATGGTTTCAAAAACATCGTTCTTGTGCAACGCAGCTAGCTCTTTATTCGCACGAAGTAATGGCCGCTATCGACAGGGGATCTCAAGTTGATTCCGTATTTCTAGATTTCCGGAAGGCTTTTGACACCATTCCTCACAAGAGACTTCTAATCAAGCTGTAGGCCTATGGGGTATCGTCTCAGTTGTGAGACTGGATTCGTGATTTCCTGTCAGGAAGGTCGCAGTTCGTAGTAATAGACGGCAAATCATCGAGTAAAACTGAAGTGATATCAGGTGTTCCCCAGGGAAGCGTCCTGGTACCTCTGCTGTTCCTGATCTATTTAAATGACCCGGGTGACGATCTGAGCAGTTCTCGTAGGTTGTTCGCAGATGATGCTGTAATTTACCGTCTAGTAAGGTCATCCGAAGACCAGTATCAGTTGCAAAGCGATTTAGAAAAGATTGCTGTATGGTGTGGCAGGTGGCAGTTGACGCTAAATAACGAAACGTGTGAGGTGATCCACACGAGTTCCAAAAGAAATCCGTTGGAATTCGATTACTCGATAAATAGTACAATTCTCAAGGCTGTCAATTCAACTAAGTACCTGGGTGTAAAAATTACGAACAATTTTAGCTGGATAGACCACATAGATAATATTGTGGGGAAGGCGAGCCAAAGATTGCGTTTCATTTGCAGGACTTTTAGAAGATGCAACAAGTCCACTAAGGAGACAGCTTATACTACACTCGTTCGTCCTCTGTTAGAATATTGCTCCGCGGTGAGGGATCCTTACCAGGTGGGATTGACGGAGGACATCGAAAGTGTGCAAAAAAAGGCAGCTCGTTCTGTATTATTCCGTAATAGGGGAGAGAGTGTGACAGATATGATACGTGAGTTGGGATGGAAGTTATTAAAGCAAAGACGTTTTTCGTGGCGGCAAGATCTATTTACGAAATTCCAGTCACCAACTTTCTCCTCCGAATGCGAAAATATTTTGTTGAGTCCAACCTACAGAGGTAGGAATGATCATCAAAATAAAATAAGAGAAATCAGAGCTCGAACAGAAAGGTTTAGGTGTTCGTTTTTCGCGCGCGCTGTTCGGGGGTGGAATGGTAGGGAGATAGTATGGTTTTGAATCGATGAACCCTCTGCCAAGCACTTAAATGTGAATTGCAGAGTAATTAAGTAGATGAAAGCGAAAGCATGCGACTACCGTTTTATCAGCAGATGGAAATGACCAAAGCTCCTAAATATCTTTCCGTTTTCCACTGCAGAATAATTTTGTTTGAGTGACGAACTTTTAGTTCATTTCGACACAAGATTAGCTCGGGGGAGAGAGGAGGGGACTGACAATTTAACACGTCTGAGCACTTAGTTGTTATCATAACTGCCAAATTATAAAACTATTTACTGATTATTTCTGCTTTAAAGGTGTTTAATGCTGATCTTGCAAAAAAGTAACTGGACTTGATTATTAACATACGATTGAAAATACCCAACTGGCTCTATTTATATTTAAAATAAGCTGTCAGTGTTTTAGGACAAAATGCGCAGCTAAACACAATGACGGGTCCGCTTTTCTGTTTTGGAATTGGCAACAATGAGCATGCTACACGGTACGAGGGATGAACCACGTCAAGCAAATATGAGTCACACGTACCAAAAGGCGAGGCTCGCTAGGTAACCGAACATGACACATTTGGGGGTCCCCGGATGCTAAAACACAAGTCTAGGCTTTCTGCAACTTGAATCATTGTTTTCCTTCAGTAAGTAAGAAAGCGGGCTTTTTTTGGAGGGTAATTCGAATAAAACATTCCCAGCCGGCCGTTGTGACCGAGCGGTTCAAGGCGCTTCAGTCCGGAACGGCGCGACTGCTACGATCGCAAGTTCGAATCCTACCTCGGGCATGGATGTGTGTGATGTCCTTAGGTTAGTTAGGTTTAAGTAGTTCTGAGTTCTAGGGGACTGATGACCTCAGATGTCAAGTCCCATTGAGCTCAGAGCCATTTTTTTTAAAAAAACATTCCCTGTAACATGCGTTCAATTTCTATTTGTTACATAGATACGGCAACTCCAGTTGAAACGGAATTATTTATCTATTGCAATTTTTGTTTTGAAGCTCAAGTCGTGAAACTGTGTATGCATAAATGAATTTTTCAACTGTTATTGTGACTTGCTGTCAAGTTGTGCTGCACGTATCTACAAATTGTGAGTGTACCAATGTGATATTTGTGGAACAATAGGTGTTTTGCTAACGTCTCGTATGTTTTCCGCTTTCCATCGTGAACAGAAATTATGTTTTAAATTTTTAATAAAACATTACATAGTAACTTAATAACTTCAATATGAGATTATGTGATGTCAAAGATAAGAACCACGTAAAAATCTCTGCCCAATTTCTTAACTTTTGTTTCCGAAAAAGTAGATGAGTCTCCGTTTTTGGAGCACTGGTCTGATTCAGCAATCAGGGAGGAGCGCACACGAACAGTATCGTACTGCAGAAAAAGCTCACATAAATAAAATTAATGAAGACTGATTAACTCTTAAGAGTTATAAGAATTTAGACGTCCCATACTCTAACGTTGTTGTGCGAGTCTTGGAAAACAATAAAAAAGTATATACACTATAATTTTACACATGATATTAATCCCGTAAGTTGTGTTCTCAGATCCTGCCTGAATTCCGCGAACCAAGTCGTCTTTTCTTGGTGTGCAGAGATGGTGGATTACACAGGATGGACAGTTTTAATTCGTATTGGGGAATAACTAACTTGGGATAGAGATGAGATATAGGAAAATGTTTTAGATGGAAGTTCCAGGTAGCAAAGAGGTTCAAGCTTTGCTATTAATGGCCGTGACCTTGAATGTGATTTTTAAGGTGATTTGGAGATTAAAGTCTTTTCTTATTATAACCCTGAAATTTGATTTAAAATTCGAATAGAGCGCCAAATTTTAAGTATAAAATGACACATTATTGAAGGTCATGACAAGGTTCACTGCAGGTCAAAGAAGCAAATATGTTTTCAGTTCTAGACGGGGTTATCTCAGCACCCTGGGGTGATATAGCAAAATACAATGTTGGATAAAATCTGGAAGTGGGATGGTTGGTTGGTTGATAGATTTATTTTTTATTTTTGAGGGTGTGTGTGTGGGGGGCGGGGGGGGACAGCGAAGTCAGCGTCCGCTCGGATTAAGGAAGGAAGGAAGGAAAGAGGGGGAAGTGAGTCGGCCGCGTGTGCCCATTGCCGACATTTGCCTGAAGCTATTTTAGGAAATCACGGAAAAGCCAAATCAGAATGGCCGGGCGAGGGTTTGAGCCGCCGTCCTCCGCAATGCGAGTTCCAGTGCGCGCTGCCTCGCTAGAGGAGGTGGCGTCCCACACAATGAGAAGCGAGGGGGCTTACTCAACGATTCAATGATCTACGTTTTATTTGTGTTGCGTGTCTTTCAAATGTCAAAATAATGTTTATAGGTTATGATGATTTTATTTTTGCGAATAAGCACGTTAATTAAAACTTAAAAGTTCAAATCTCTCTTTGCTCTTTCCAAATATGACGTCACAAGTAGGGGTTTTCGTGAAACACAACCTAACCCTCGAAAGACATTAGATAATTAAGACTATGGCTATTAGCAATGATACGTGAGCGTTTATGCTCCTTGCAAATTCTATCTGACATTGTATTTTGCTTATTTGACCTTCAGTGAACTTTGTCATTACCTTGAATAACGTCTTATCTTGCTCGAAAAATTTGCCGCTCTTGTCAAATCTGAAATCAAATATTAAGGTTCCCATATTAAAAAAGGACTAACCTCCGAATTACCTTGAAACATCACGTTTAAGGTCACGGCCATTAGTAGCAATGCGTGACTCTCTTCGCTGCCTACCACTTGTATCTAAAACATTTTCCTGTTTCACATTCTATACCGAGTTATTCTATTCCTTATAATGGATTAAAATGAACCACCCTGTACACTACAAAAGTGTTGTTTGTAACGGGAGTGCCCATGCCGCCTGTTGAGAATACCACGGAGTGGTAAACGATTTCCTAAGCGCGGAGTAACGGTTCGACCGTGTTCGCTCGTGCCTTCACTAAGCTGTGCCCACCATTACTCAATAATTGTGCGTGCAAATCAAAATGGTGTGGATGAAGTGGACGACACTATTCAGTTGGTAGAACTATTCTGAATGACATGTGGTGCTTGAAAAATATTCCTGCTTAAATGTGAGGTAGCAACAATTTTAACGTATATACAAGAAACTAGATAAAAAAAAAGAGCGTTCAAATAGGAGGTTATATCCATTTCAAATGCTGCTTATGGTTCAAATGGCTTTGAGCACTATGGGACTTAACTTCTGAGGTCATCAGTCCCCTAGAACTTAGAACTACTTAAACCTAACTAACCTAAGGACATCACACACATCCATGCCCGAGGCAGGATTCGAACCTGCGACCGTAGCGATCTAGCGGTTCCATACTGTAGCGCCTAGAACCGCTCGGTCACCCCGGCCAACAAGTGCTGCTTATAAACTCTATTCAGCTGTAATTAAACGCAAATTCCACAAACAGCAGAAACCTTTTTACGAGAGGAGCAATGCAGATTTCATACAGCCCGGCCCTGAGCAGGTGCAACATTTGTTTCGAAGCAATTGACACGAAAGGGAAGGGAATTTATCCAGCCACTATTTCTGCGGTTCCTGAGCTATGAGAAGGCACTGAAAAGATAGGTACGACGAAATTATGACAAATGCTGATTACAATGTATCCATAAATTTGTTGAATGCCATTAAATCACAAAAATTGGAATAAGCGAAGATTTACTGATTAAACCAGGGGCTACAACAAGGGTGTGGTTCCTCACCAATTACAGTTGGTAGCCGTGTTTCTACCTCTGAAAGATAGTGTCTATTCAAATTTCGCACCAGTCGCATAACAATGGCGATCATTGTGAGTTTTACAAATTACGTTTGTTTTAAATACACGCTGCAACGGTCGTCAGCGTTCGTTAGGCCGGTATTACACTGTCAAATTTCTTTGTCAAAGATTTGATTAAAGATGTGATCAAACATTCCATCAAATTTATTTGACAAAAATCTTTAACATGGCGCTAAAAAGGGGTATTACACTGCCATCATATTTTTCGTCAAAGTTCAAGGTTGACAACAACAACTTATTATTAACCGCAGCAGTTGCATGTACCAAAACTGCACTGTGTGCACATGCGGAAGAGACGCGAAAAAAAAAAGAAAAGAAACTTACCTGGGTGAAGCAGTGGATTTTAAGACACGATTAAAGGCATTCAACAAAAACTTGTTACGTGAGCTTTTATTGGAGGACGTCAAGTCGTATATCAATTACTTAAGAATGGATGAGCATACATCTCCGTATGTGCTCAGTGAAGTGGATCCTCATATCAAGAAGCACAATATTCACTTAAGAACTGCTACATCTGCAGAAGACAGGCTCACTGTAACACTCCGATTCCTTGCTACAGGAGAGGGTTAGGTTAGGTCTCCAATCTTCTTAATCTATTTATGTATTGAGGGTGCCTCACGTTGTAAAGCGCCTCAACAGCATAAAACACCTCTATTAATTTTGTAGTTGTCGGTACACACCAATTGTATTTACTGGCAATGTTGTTCAAAACACTACAGATGACAGAACGCTGCAGCGATGCTAGCGCTCCACGCGGTAACATGTCACACTGCAGTGAACAGAAGACAAGCGACTTCTTTGATCAAATCTATAGTGAGGCCCCAGATTTGATCAAATATTTGACGACATTTGACAAAGTTCCCTATTGCACCATCAAATGTGTTTGACAAAGATATTGGACAAAGAAATTTGATAGTGTAATACCGGCCTTACCTTTGTGATTTGACGTGGTGAGTTGATGTTAATCAAGAATGCCATTAAGACGATAAAACGCCGTTATCGACACCTCACTGAGTTTGAGCGAGGTCGTGTTACAGGGCTACGAGGAGCTCGATGTCCCTTCTGTGATACTGCACAAGACGTGGCAGGAATGTAGCCACTGTACATGGCAGCTAGCAGCGGTGTGCACGAGAATGTGCGTTCGCAGAAGACCGTGCTCCGAATGGGTTCGTGGCACTACCGAGAGGGAAGACCGTCGTGCTCGGCATGTGGGTCTGGCGCACGGTACTGCGTCTGCAGCAGCAGACAGAAAGAACTGTTACAAATCATTTACTTCAAGGACTCCGGAGTTATTAAACGCAGTTTTCCTCAATTCCTTCACCAGGGAAGACGAATGGAATTTGAAACACGAACAGTTGCTAGATACCTTAGGGGTTGAGAAGCAACTCAAATCGCCTGATATGGGCAAGTCTTCAGGTCCAGATTATATACGATTAGGTTCCTTTCAGATTACGCTGATACAATAGCTCCCTACTTAGCACTCATATACAAAGGCACGCTCACCGATAGATCTGTACCTACAGATTGGAAAATTGCGCAGGTCGCACCAGTGTTTAAGAAGGGTAGTAGGAGAAATCCATCGAACTACAAACCTATATCATTGACGTCGGTTTGCAGTAGGGTTTTGGAGCATATACTGTATTCAAACATTATGAATCACCTCGAAGCAAACGATCTATTGATACGTAAACAGCGTGGTTTCAGAAAATATCGTTCTTGTGCACGAAGTAATGGCCGCTATCGACAGGGGATCTCAAGTTGATTCCGTATTTCTAGATTTCCGGAAAGCTTTTGACACCATTCCTCACAAGAGACTTCTAATCAAGCTGTAGGCCTATGGGGTATCGTCTCAGTTGTGCGACTGGATTCGTGATTTCCTGTCAGGAGGGTCGCAGTTCGTAGTAATAGACGGCAAATCATCTTACACTGAAGTGATATCAGGTGTTCCACAGGGAAGCGTCCTGGTACCTCTGCTGTTCCTGATCTATATAAATGACCCGGGTGACGATCTGAGCAGTTCTCTTAGGTTGTTCGCAGATGATGCTGTAATTTACCGTCTAGTAAGGTCATCCGAAGACCAGTATCAGTTGCAAAGCGATTTAGAAAAGATTGCTTTATGGTGTGGCAGGTGGCAGTTGACGCTAAATAACGAAACGTGTGAGGTGATCCACACGAGTTCCAAAAGAAATCCGTTGGAATTCGATTACTCGATAAATAGTACAATTCTCAAGGCTGTCAATTCAACTAAGTACCTGGGTGTAAAAATTACAAACAACTTCAGTTGGAAAGACAACATAGATAATATTGTTGGGAAGGCAAGCCAACGGTAGCGTTTCATTGGCAGGACACTTAGAAGATGCAACAAGTCCGCTAAAGAGACAGCTTACACCAACTTTCTCTTCTGAATGCGAAAATACACTCTTGGAAATGGAAAAAGAGAACACATTGACATCGGTGTGTCAGACCCACCATACTTGCTCCGGACACTGCGAGAGGGCTGTACAAGCAATTATCACACGCACGGCACAGCGGACACACCAGGAACCGCGGTGTTGGCCGTCGAATGGCGCTAGCTGCGCAGCATTTGTGCACCGCCGCCGTCAGTGTCAGCCAGTTTGCCGTGGCATACGGAGCTCCATCGCAGTCTTTAACACTGGTAGCATGCCGCGACAGCGTGGACGTGAACCGTATGTGCAGCTGACGGACTTTGAGCGAGGGCGTATAGTGGGCATGCGGGAGGCCGGGTGGACGTACCGCCGAATTGCTCAACATGTGGGGCGTGAGGTCTCTACAGTACATCGATGTTGTCGCCAGTGGTCGGCGGAAGGTGCACGTGCCCGTCGTCCTGGGACCGGACCGCAGCGACGCACGGATGCACGCCAAGACCGTAGAATCCTACGCAGTGTCGTAGGGGACCGCACCGCCAGTTCCCAGCAAATTAGGGACACTGTTGCTCCTGGGGTATCGGCGAGGACCATTCGCAACCGTCTCCATGAAGCTGGGCTACGGTCCCGCACACCGTTAGGCCGTCTTCCGCTCACGCCCCAACATCGTGCAGCCCACATGTATCCCGTGCCACCCAACGTGCTCTACAAGGTGTAAGTGTCGTAGGGGACCGCACCGCCAGTTCCCAGCAAATTAGGGACACTGTTGCTCCTGGGGTATCGGCGAGGACCATTCGCAACCGTCTCCATGAAGCTGGGCTACGGTCCCGCACACCGTTAGGCCGTCTTCCGCTCACGCCCCAACATCGTGCAGCCCACATGTATCCCGTGCCACCCAACGTGCTCTACAAGGTGTAAGTCAACTACCCTGGCCAGCAAGATCTCCGGATCTGTCCCCTACTGAGCATGTTTGGGACTGGATGAAGCGTCGTCTCAGGCGGTCTGCACGTCCAGCACGAACGCTGGTCCAACTGAGGCGCCAGGTGGAAATGGCATGGCAAGCCGTTCCACAGGACTACATCCAGCATCTCTACGATCGTCTCCATGGGAGAATAGCAGCCTGCATTGCTGCGAAAGGTGGATATACACTGTACTAGTGCCGACATTGTGCATGCTCTGTTGCCTGTGTCTATGTGCCTGTGATTCTGTCAGTGTGATCATGTGATGTATCTGACCCCAGGAATGTGTCAATAAAGTTTCCCCTTCCTGGGACAATGAATTCACGGTGTTCTTATTTCAAATTTCCAGTAGTGTATTTTGTTGAGCCCAACCTACATAGGTAGGAATGATCATCAAAATAAAATAAGAGAAATCACAGTTCGAACAGAAAGGTTTGTGTGTTCGTTTTTCCCGCGCACTGTTAGTGAGTGGAATGGTAGAGAGATCATATGATTGTGGTTCGATGAACCTTCTGCCAAGCACTTAAATGTGAATTGCAGAGTAGTCATGTAGATGTAGATGTCATGTAGATGTAGATGCCCTGTAGTGTGTATTCCTCTTCGGACGTGACAAGCGAGAGAGCTCATGGGTGGGCGGAGTGCAGGTCCGTTGTGTTTTCTGGTGAAAGCCTGTTGTGACTGTATCAGTGACCGCAGAATAGGTGGTGGTCTGGTGGGCGCCTGGACACACTGCACCTGTTGTCTGGGGTAGGATTTCGTTTAACAGCGGGAGCACTCTCTTGGTTATGAAACGCATCCTGATTGCAAATTTGTACGTGAATCTGGCGATTAGAATTATTGTGTTGCCATTCACGAACGACACTCCAAGGAGTGTTTTCCAACACTATAACGCTGGCCCACATACTGTTATTGTAACCCAACATGATCTACAGAGTGTAGATATGCTGTCTCAACCTTCTCTATCACCAGATTTATCTCCAATCGAGCACACACGAGACACCACTGGACGACAACTCCAGCGTCATCCCCAAACAGTGTTAAGCGTCCTTGCACTGACCCATCAAGTGCAACAGGCACGGAACTGCGTCCCACAAACCGACATCCGGCACCTGTGCAACACAATGCATGCCCATCTGCAGGCTTGCATTCAGAATTCTGGAGGTTACAAAAGTTATTAATGTACCAGCATTTTACATTTGCAATGGCTTTTCGTGCCCTTTAATTAAACGGTGACATTGCATAGTTAGTCACTTAAACATGTAATCCAGACAAATGTATTCTTGAGTTTCATTAGTCTATATTAATTATTTGTTGGTGATGAGTTTTTTTTCCCAGCCAAGTTCTGGCATATTGTTAAACCGCCTTGGAATAGAACGAGTTTCAACTGAATATGTTTTACAAAATTTATCAAATGCCTATATCTGTAATGAAAATAAAGGTGATTACAATGGAAGGGAAAGACATAACAGGTAAATTCTTTTAAATATCTAGGGGCACCAATATCAATATGCAGAACTTATTCAGATGTTGTTCGGTGCTATAAATAGTTTTGTAAGGGGGCTGTCTTGGCACAACTACGAGGAAAGACAACACTAAGGCCACACAATGTGGCGACTAATCCTGCTCTCATGTACGGTAGTGGAAATTGGATGCTAACAAAAGTAGACGAACGAAAAATTAAAGCATCTGAAATGAGGTTTCTAGGTCACTTCTGAGATTAACGCTAAGGGACGAGTGCAGAGTCAAGACATAAGGCAACTATGATAGAAGGAATTAGGGATACCAAAAAAAAAAAAAAAAAAAATGTTATGGTCACATAAAAAGTATGCCACACAAGCGTCACCCATGGCACGCATTACATTTCAACCAAAATGGAAAATTAGCCATAAGACGACGACTATGGAGAGACGGAAATAACAGTTATGTTAAATTCTTTTGTTTTCGGAACGGGCCAACGTCCACTCCTTGAAATAGAAGCAAAAGGAGGAGGGCAATTCTTCATCAAGCACATGTAGAATTTCTAGGCGTATCGTTATTCCACATACAGTAATATGGCGGAAATTACGTAAGCGTGGCGTCTATCCTATCCATTTTGAAAAAAATCAAGTTGGGACTTAAATCATTTGTTTTCGTCTAGTACATTCCGAGAGTATTTGTGTTACACTGTAACAGCAGTATATATGTAACCAATTAAAGCGGACACTTTACAGACAAGGTTTGAATCGAATTACTCTATACTATCTTCGCTACGGTCGCAGGTTCCAATCCTGCCTCGGGCAGGGATGTGTGTGATGTCTTTAGGTTAGTTAGGTTTAAGTAGTTCTAAGTTCTAGGGGATTGATGACCTCAGAAGTTAAGTCCCATAGTGCTAAGAGCCATTTTAGCCTGAAATATTTTCTATTCCTCTTCGATCACCCTGTGTAACAATAATAGGCCAACTTGTGGAACTAAGTCATTAGCAGAACTAGTTCACTGCTCAAAACGTGTATAGGAGAACAAATGCTCCAACAGAACAGCGTGTCGAGACAGCAATTAAGACTGGCCTCTGAATCGGTGGTTCCCAACATGCACGTCTAATTGTCTGTCCGTGGATGCACGCCTACCCAAGTTAACGTGATTCGTTGTGCCTCCCAAAAATCCAGGAAAATTCTCAAACCTTTCCATCTGAAACAACCACGTTTCTTTCAGTAGAAGTCGGTGCTGTACTAGTTGTGAAACTTCGCCCTTAACTCATGAGGTGACTTTCCTGTAACATACTACGAGGTTGGGTCTCTGGGACCCCTGTGTTCAAACCGAGATTTAAGGCGCAAATCATTTCAAATTTTCAATGAAAGTTATATAAAACTTATTTTTACGATTATTTAAGTGTTTCTTAAACAATTCTTGTTGATTTTATTGCACTAAATAAGGCCTGAAGTATTGTACTTTTTATCAGATAAAATAAAATACTTCTGTGCGGTTTTTAAATAGTACTACACATTTTTAGAGAACTGATTTTTACATTCTGAACTATTATAGTATGTATGTAGAAAGTAAAATTTCACGAAAAACAAATCTCCAGGGATTAAACTCGCACATAAAACTTGCCCTCGATAGGTACAAAAAAGTCTGCAAATTTTACATTCAATGCTGGGATCAACATTTTTCTTTATTAGGACCCAGAACACGTGTGACTTTTATTAACATGTTTTACTGCAGAACGAGAAAGGTCCCCACCACAAGTGTCCAAAAGTACAGGGTGTCCGAAAAGTCTTTCCCTGATTACATAAATTGATAACTCAGGCTAGAAATAAGATACAAATATGAAACTGGTGTCTAATTGTTTAGAAACTATCAAAGTTTTCTTCACACATCAGTAAACTTCCACATGAGCACCCTTAGTAACACGTAGCACATCTAGGCGATATTCAATTTCCGTACACACATTAGCCAACATCACTGGAGGGATCGTTTCAACGAGTGTGGTTATCCGTTGCAGCAGGGTTTCGAGACCTGGTACATGTGTTCGGTAGACCCCGTACTTGACATAACCCCATAAAAAGAAGTCTAATGGGGTTATGTCAGCCCCCCGCCGGAGAGCATGGAGGCCAAACCGCTGGCCCATCACGACCAATCCATCGCCCAGGAAAGGTCATATCGAGATAGGCACAGACGTCCAAACCCCAATGAGGCGGTGCACCGTCTCGCTGAAACAAGACATCGGGGTGATACTGAAGCAGCTGAGGAATAGCATACAGTTGCAACATGTCAATCCAGATACACTGCAGATGTGATGGTAGCCTCAGCGAAGAAGAGTGGTCCGATAATTCGAACGTGCAATGGCGCACCAAACATTCACCTTTGGACTGCCTCTGGTGCACTCCATGACCTCGCCAGGGGGTTGTGAACCCCAAATGCACACATTATGGCGATTCACTACTCTCCACTGACAAAAAAGGTCGCTTCGTCGGAAAAGGCAATTCGTCTGAGGTAACCATCATCGTCCTCTATACGTGATAGCATTTCGACCGCAAAGTCATATCGACGTGTACTGTCATTGGGCAACAATGGAAGTGGAAGTTTACTGATGTGTGAAAAAAAACTTTGACAGTTTGTAAACAATTAGACACCAGTTTCAAATTTGTATCTTACTTCTAGCCTGAGTTATCAATTTATGTGATCAGGAAGAGAGTTTTCGGACACCCTGTAGTTGTCCTGAATGGCACTCCGCTAGCAGAGCTGTGATCACTGGTTACTGTAAAATCGTAGTCTTCTACGTTTATTTCTTGATCTTTATCACTGACCTCTTCCTGCAACCACCGATTAACAAAGCATCAATCTTAGGATCGCTGAAACTAACGCGTTCCCGACGATTCCACAGCGTATTATATTGAAGGAAACAGTTGCGAAGTTCACGAGGCGCGGTCTAGGGGGAGGGGGGGGGGGGGCGAACACGTGTCAATGACAAACAAATAGACGATAACGTAACCGATAACAAAACATTATAGGGCTGGCGATTTGAGAAGGATAGGGGGGGTTACTGACTAGTAGGCCGGTATGCTTCACCCGCATCGCTCCCCTACGCTCTGTCCAGTAGCATTGGACTTGGTCATCATCAGGGGGATTACAGAAGCATTTCGCCTGCGCTGAACTTGGAGAGTGACATCGAAAATTTTCGCGTGGTCTGTGAGTCTAACTTCGTGAGTGAAGGACTAAAAAGTGAATCTCTATATGTACGTGTGTGAGAGGAGGTATACAGGCTGCCTGTGCAGTGTGGCCGTCAGTGGGAGGTGCTTTTCCACGAGTAGCGGTGTCGAACGGGCGCACGGCGCTGTACATCGCACCGGTAACGACGGAACGGTACACAGCTACAATGTACAGTTACTATGTCTGCCGCATTGGTTGCGTTACAAAACCGATATACAAAACTACAGTGTGGAAAACGTACAAGTCAGACTGATCGACTCCGCGGTAAACCTAATATCTACGGAGAAAAAAGAAATTAACGACGGACCTTGTACATTAACTGTTACGCGGAATTAGCAGCTGTCTATAAAGTTTAAAGATTTAGCAACAATCGAATTCCTGGCAGACAACCGGAGGTTTGAGATAAATGGCGCTGCTATTCCCGATAATTGCTGTGTTAAGGCCTACCTAGGACGTCAAAGAACGGAAAGTTTCAACGTACAATAATGCATTTCAATGGCGGCAATCACTCACACACGCCATCCTTCGCCAAGGATTCGCGGAAGTAAGTTTTGGCGATGGCATCGTCTGCTAGTAACTTACCCGTAACGGATTCTTTAAAGAATCGAACTTCCACGCATAAAACATTACTTCACAAATCAGTTAAATTGAAGTTCCGCAAGTTAGCGAGAAATGTTTGAAATTATGTGTAGAGTTTGTTGGAAGTCACATTAGTCTTTTAGGAAACAGTTACGTCGTTCGGTACCATCCATTATGAAATTAAGTTACACCGAACTCTCAGCAGCTCGTCTTGTTTCATCAGTGCCGACCTAGAGAACAGTTGTATTCTCTCTAAATGCGTCAGTGTTTCATGTAATGGAGAAATTATGAAGTTGGTACATAAGATCGTAGTGTTTTTGTTTTGCATCTTGGTATTCCCGGCTGCTACGGGTGGGCATTATTTATTTGTAATTCACTGTTGCTATTTTAGATTACGTATTGTCTTTTTGTCATTTGGAGATAGTGAGTGGAGCTGTGGACGCTGGAAAATGGAGAGGCAAGTGGAGAACTCCTATTCTTCTGTACGAGTTCAGTAGAAGGAGTGACAGCAGCGGATGTAGCCAGAAACACTTGCGGCGTGTAGGGAGATAATGCCACTGCCCAAGGCACAGCAGAAAATAAGTTTTCTCGCTTTACGGAGGAATGTTTTTACATTTTTGGGTAGCGCATGCTCTACGCCAAAATCGCAAAGATCAAAGGGTCTCTGCTAGCTCGTCATCAGCTAGCTAGTGAACAACACCGACCATTTGTGTCATGTATCGTTACTGGTGACGAGGAATGATCTCTTTGTGGTAACATAAGGAAAAGAAATGAATGGTGGAGCGCAAACTAAGCAGCGACTACCCGTACGAAGACCTGAGCGCATCCACGAAAGATAATGTTCTGCATTTGGTGAAACAGCGACGGTGGGATGTACTACGACTTGCTTCCCCGTGGTGTAACACACAACTGAGACATTGCAGACGCAATCCAATAACAACGACCACTACTCCACGATATCGTCCGTCCACATTGTGCTAGACTGAAAAAAAAAGAAGACTATACAGAACTTGAGTTTGGAAGTGATTCTGCACTCACCTGATCTCGCCTTCAAGGAACTTCCTTCCTGGATGAGAATTCGCCTCGAAACCAAGCGATTTCTACAGTAGCGGAATCGAAAAGTTACCCCTGCATTGGCAATGTGTTTTAAACATTGAAGGAGAATATATTACTGATAAGTAAAGTCTCTTATGTGAGTGTATCTGTTGTTTTTATCAGACGTATGGAAAAAAACGCTACGAACATATGAACCAATATAATATTAATATTTTCATAAAACCGTGAACAAGAAAGGCAAACGAAAATCTGGGATTGGGAATAAATTTCGAGGAAAGCAATGTACATGGAAACTTCGCTGAAGATGGGTGCAATTTACGCATATTGGCGTACATAAAACGCATTAAAAAGTGGCTGGTTGCCGTATTTTTACAGTGAAATATCATTATCCACGGCCACGGAGCTCAATTGTCCAAATAAAATGGACAAATTGTTATAGACAAATTTCCTTTACTTTACGTTCATGGTCACAATTTTTTTGTCATCAAACTACCGATTTCGGTCTATAATGACCATCTTCAGATCTGTTTTATAAAACACGTCCTAATATACTTCAGTCTTAGTGGCAGCGTCGTAGACCGAAACCGGTAGTTTGATGACAAAAAAATTGTGACCATTGACGTAAAGTAAATGAAATTTATTCTATATACGGGTCACTGCTCCATTCGCAACTATGTCGCAGCTTGCGAAATTGGATAGTTTTATTATTTTACAGTTCTTGCACGAGTTGTGGTGATATTCGTCATTAAAGAAAGGGGAAACAGTAATTTTCTCGGGATCTTGCACACATTGCAAAATGCTGCATCTTTAGAAATACATGGCTGATTTAAAGTTTCTGTAGAAAAGCAATATTCCCACTGCGTTCTCGACATCCTCGGAAAAAAAAAATAACCTTAGCCGACCGAGAGTTAGCAAGCGAATGTTCTCCGCAGCCGTGCTAGCGCTTGTGCACAACGATCGATTTGTCGATTTTGCCTGTACCGCGAATCTAATGTTCGCGTGCAGCTGCCAATCTCGGTGAAGATTAAAGTAAAGGAATTCCAAGTCATGTACGCATCACTTACAATCCCTTCTTGGAAAGTTATTTGCGAGTACTCTTGGATGCTGTTAAGTACAAACATTTCTTGCGAATTTATTTGCAACCCTCAATTTCACTTTCCTTTCCTTTTCATGTCTTTTTAAGAAAATATTAATAAATACAATGTACAGAGTCTTATTTCGGTTTATTTGCAGTGTAAGTGACGTAAAAATTGGAAGTAAATTTTCTGCATAGGGGACTCGAACCCACGAACGTCGGGTTCCTCACTCGTTCCGCTTCGCCAAGAGCTGTCCGGAAACTACCCGAACATAAATGGGTCGTGCCCCGTACAGCTCACGCCAAAAATTCTATATTTTCTGAACGCATGTCCATTTGGAGTTTCCACTACTGCCGCTCATTTTTGACCAAGTCCTGCATACTGGATGAAATCGACGATGAGAAGTAGACGCTGTCCTCTGGTCAGTATCTAAACATTATAGCCCGTTGCCAGAGAACAGTCCTATAGGGTGCTAGAGAAGGTTCGAGATATGTGATGTTTCATCGAGTTTTCAAGAAGGCCGATGCCGATTAATGCATAACGCTGCAATACGAGCACACATCAGTTCAAGATAACAACCGAGGAGTTAAATGCATATCGAGTATGTTGTTGTTGTGGTCTTCAGTCCTGAGACTGGTTTGATGCAGCTCTCGATGTTACTTTATCCTGTCCAAGATTGATCATCTCCCACTACCTACTGCAACCTACATCCTTCTGAAGCTGTTTAGTGTATTCATCTCTTGGTCTCGCTCTACGATTTTTACCTTCCACGCTGCCCTCCAATACTAAATTGGTGATTCCTTGATGCCTCAGAATATGTCCCGCCAACCGATTTCTTCTCCTAGAGAAGTTGTGCCACAAATTTCTCTTCAATTCTATTCAGTACTTCCTCATTAGTTATGTGATCTACCCATCTAATCTTCAGCATTCTTCTGTAGCACCACAATTCGAAAGCTTCTATTCTCTTATTGTCCAAACTGTTTATCGCCCACGTTTCACTTCCATACATGGCTACACTCCATACAAATACTTTCAGAAACGACTTCCTCACACTTAAATCTATAACTCGATGTTAACAAATTTCTCTTCTTCAGAAACGGTTTCCTTGCCATTGCCAGTCTACATTTTATATCCTCTCTACTTCAAGTATACAAATGGTAATTACATATTTCACTCCAAATGCAGTTACCATTTGAAGACTTAAGTCTATATTAAACTCCAAGAGTGAGTGTGTAAAGACGAAACTAAAGTAATCGCCTAAAGACGGGTGTAAGACAGAAACGCGTCTCAAATAACCATATTCAACTGTGACTGATAGGTTCTGCTCAACATTAGTCCTTAAAGGAATGGTCACGACGTTCTGTAGCGTCCATTATGAAATGAAGTCACACCGACCCTCCGCAGCTCGTCTTGTTTCATCAGGGCCAGTGTGTATTTCTCACTAAATGCGTCAGTGCTTTGTGGAATACAGAAATTAGTAACTAAACACACACACACACACACACACACACACACACACACACAGAATCGCCATAAATCATCGCACGCTACTCAGCAATGCAAAGACGTACAGTGTTCCTGTACGAAAGCTGTGGGGTTTTCCGTAAAAGGACACTTCCCAGGCACCGTCGCTACTTGTTCTCCAGTTCACACTATACTATAGTAAGACGGGCGGCTCCTCGCAGACTTTCCCCGTAATATGCTCTGGGCTGAACACGTGGTTGTGCCGTGGCGCACCGCTGACACACCACGTGACTCAGCGTTTGGTTTGTACTTGAGGTTCCGAAACTATGCATTGCAGGCAACCACGGCATAAGAATTTCTTAATGCCTACTATACTGTATTTTACAGTGTGTAAGACGCACTTTTTCCTTATAAATTTGGCTCCAAATCTCATGTGCATCTTATACTTGAAATTTGCATTAAAATGTCCAGTGTTTGATTTAAAATTACTGCCAGTCTTGAAAATGAGCGTATATGCGATTCCGCGGGATACCTATCTCGATCTGACAACATTGGATTCGACTGGCAGCAGCGGTGCACAGACGTGGCGAACATGCGTTGCGGGATTCTCAAGCTTGCTAACACTGTAACCCCGCCATCACAAACCCAGAACACTGTCTAGTTTTGTTATGCGTCACTGCAGTCTACGGCGCCTGGGAACTTGAACCAAAACAGATGTGTGTTATAGATAACAGTACAGTACTTTTCTTAGAAGCTAGTTTCGTAATGGAAATGTTCGTATGATGCGGGCCATAAATTAAAAGTAATACCATAAGCAGAACAAAATGGAGACAGGGCAGCTGAACGGCATTTCGGCCCTCACTCATGAGAAACGAAACATTCGTGATCGTGGGCTTACAAAGAAGAACTGAAAAACTGAAAACTACTAAATGATCAAATACAGGACTGAATGCAAAATGGCCAAAAATAGAGGATGAAGTTTCCTGAATCAGATTTTCTCTCTGCAGCGGAGTGTGCGCTGATTTGAAACTTTGACGGATTAAAACTGTGTGCTAGACTTGGCCACTGTTTCTATGTTTCGATACAGTGTATCGATACGTGGAACTGTTTCAGTGTTTCGGAACGGATGTGGTTCACTGTTTCGAAACAGTGGTGTTTCATTCCGCCCCTGTCTCGGATAACCGGACCAGATTCGATCTCGAGCCAGACACAGAAATTGTATCGTTGTTACTAAATAAGGCTGTTTCAGTCCACCTACGCTTGGAACGGACTAATTGTATCGAAACAGCGATGCTTCATTCCCTCTGTGTCGGACGAGAGTCGGGCTCTGACAGGTACTGAAACACAACATAACACTTCGAGAAACACTTTCAAGAGTGTCGAAATCTTTTTGACAAACAATAGAATGAAGCTTAAGATATCTGAAAAATAAAGCTTCGTTTCTAGCTGACTGTCCTATTACGAAATGGCGTAACATCTGCTTTATAAACACTAACCAAACAATAACACAACGCATACTATTCACATTCAAAATAATAAATATGTGAAAATCATTGAGTTAAATTACACTTCTCTGTTCATGTACAGTAATCATGTTAAGAAACACAAGTAAGTCAACAACATTTTGAATAAAAAAAGGCGTAGAGTGACAGTTATTAGACATATACATTAATTTGAGGTAGGTATAATTGCAAGCAATCTGTTTGGCGTATCACTGATAGTGTAATGGTAAACGGGAAGGGCTGGGAAGCATGGTGAATTTATAGTAACGGTTCGAAACACCTTGAAAGACAAATTTTTTTCTGTTATATTTTGTTAATTATTTGAATTATTTGGCGTTATTGTTTAATTTATAGTCACTGTGCCTATTATCCACAATGATTCCCTTTGTGTGCATGGAAATTAGCAAGATGGGTATATTACCCATACTAATGGAATCCCAGTAGCATATCAGTTGTTTCTGCAGTTTGCTCCCACCTCCAGTTCCGTTCGTGATGGCTCTTCTGTCTTCAGCTATGGATGTGCTCATCCAATTGAAAAGTATGAAAGTCACACGACACAAAAGCGGCGCATTTGCTGCAGGAAATACGAAACTGCCAAGACGCCTAAGTGGTAGTTTCATACTTTCTGCGATATGATTAGCGCTCTCGTTTATATGGACATACTTATACAGTAGACATTAAAGATGATAAAATGTGTGGGTTTATTAGATTACAAAACACAAACTGTTTCACTGTTTCGAAACACCGTATCGGAACATTACATTGTACTATTTCATTTGTTTCGAAACAGTTGAAGTGTTCAGGTTGCCCATCTCTACTGTGTGCCGGACTGAGACCTCTGCCTTCTGCGGGCAAGTGCTCGCTGATTTGAAACTTCTGGGCAGATTAAAATTGTGTGCCGGACCGAGAATCGAACTCGGAACCTTTGCCTTTCGTGGGCATGTGCTCCACCTACTTCACAGTTCTCTCAGGAGAACTGTGAAGTTTGGAAGGTAAGAGAAGAGATACTGAGGGAAGTAAAATTGTGAGGATGGGTCGTGAGTCGTGATTGGGTAGCTCAGTTGGTAGAGCACTTGCCCGCAAAAGGCAATGGTCCCGAGTTCGAGTCTCGGTCCGACACACAGTTTTAATATGCCAGGGAGTTTCAGAGGATGACGTGTTGAAGTGGATTCAAGGACGCGAGGGCACCATAGAAATGGCATTGTAATTAATATAAAAATGATTCAAATACATGCTTGTAACCTAGCGCTACAATGGAACTAAACAAACTTTACGGGAGGAGTTGGCTGGTGCTACAGGTTTGTAAAGTGCCGTGGACCTAGCATACAAAGCAAAACCAAAATTCTCAGAAAATGCCACAACAGTATGAAGAGAAAACATTACCCTTCCATCGCTTTATTATTCAACATCAAAAGAAAACCAGTGTGGAACTAAGCCAAATTACGAATATGGACGAAACTACTCTGATGTTTAATGTGCCGAGTAACATAACTGCTGCCATGAGAGGTGCTCAAATTGTAACTATAAAACCAAGTGGACATGAAAAAGTGCACTAGACTGTTGTCCTTGCACACTGTGATCATTTTCAAGCATAAAACAAAGCCAAAACCTTCAGAAATACGACCAGCTGGTGGGGTTCACGTACATGACAAGGGCTGGATGCACGAGGCTGGTAGGAAATTATAATTTACAGAGTGTGGGAGAAAAGGAAAAGTGCTTTATTGAAGAAGAGTTCACTTCTTGTGCTAGACCAGTTCAGTAGTCATTTGAAAAATTCTGTGTTAGTCAGGGAAATATAAAGCTTCCTGTTAGTGCGGGAGGACTTACCTTCACAACTGCAACCTCTTGACGTCTCGATAAATAAAACATGTAAAGTGTATATGAGAGAGGCATGGAACGAATGTATGAAATCGAACATGAATTCACGCCGAAGGGAGCTTCAAAAACGACTTATAATCGACCGAGTGTGTCAGTGGATGAAACAGTCGTGGTCTTAAGTAAGAAAAGACATTACCGTTAAATCTTTCCAGTGGTACGGCATAAGCAACGCTCTCGATAGCAGTGAAGACCATGTTATATATGAAGATGACAACGGTGACGAGGGAGAGAAGGAGGAAGAAGAAGAAGCGAGTTCAAATGGCGATTTTCAGGGATTTTTAATAAAGGTTAGTTCTGTACTACAAACATATTTTTGTCTGGATTTACATTGCATCTTATAGTCGGTAGCGTCCTATATTCTGTAAATTACGGGGTTCAGACAGTATCAAAATGTTCTACAGCCAACGGAAAACGCGACCATTAAATTGTTGCGGAGGCGAACACATGTCAGACAGCCGAGCTACACAGTCCTGAGACAAGGATGGGGATTTCCCGACGCTGTTGCCACTTCACCGCAACATCCCGAGAACCTGCGACTGTAGACCACAGAACTGGTAAGCACCGACCACGCTTGCTGCTCGTCTGCCTGTAGCGAATGTGTGCCACGAATCCCATTCCCTTTCAAAGCCGCCCTGGCCGCTCCACTGCCGAACAACGTTGTCTGCAGTAGAAAAAGTGTGAGCTGCAGATAATTGTCGCTCAGTGGTCTCAAAAAATGTTGTTGTTGTTGTTGTTGCATTCAGTCCTGAGACTGTTTTGATGCAGCTCTCCATTCTACTCTATCCTGTGCAAGCTGATTCATCCCCCAGTACCCCAATGCAGCCTACATCTTTCTGAATCTGCTTAGTGTATTCATCTCTTTGTCTCCCTCTACGATTCTTACCCTCGGCGCTGCCTTCCAATAAGAGTTTTGTCAGAACTGGTTCTCCCAAGGCTGTCAGTAGTTCTAATGGAATGTTGTCTACTCCCAGGGCCTTGTTTCGACTCAGGTCTTTCAGTGCTCTGTCAAACTCCTCACGCAATATCGTATCTCCCATTTCATCTTCATCTACATCCTATTCCATTTCCATAACATTGTCCTCAAGTACATCGCCCTTGTATAGACCTTCTATATACTCCTTCCAGCTTTCTGCTTTTCCTTCTTTGCTTAGAACTGGGTTTTCCATCAATGCTCTTTATATTCATGCAAGTGGTTCTCCTTTCTCCAAAGGTCTCTCCACTTTTCCTATAGGCAGTATCTATCTTACCCCTAGTGAGATAAGCCTCTACATCCTTACATTTGTCCTCTAGCCATGCCTGCTTAGCCATTTTGCACTTCCTGTCGATCTCATTTTTGAGACGTTTGTATTCCTTTTTACGTGCTTCGTCTACTGCATTTTTATCATTTCTCCTTTCATCAATTAAATTCAATATTTCTTCTGTTACCCAAGGGTTTCTATTTGATCCTCTGCTGGCTTCACTATTTCATCCCTCAAAGTTACCCATTCTTCTTCTACTGTATTTCTTTCCCCCATTCCTGTCAACTGTTCCCTTATGCTCTCCCTAAAACTCTGTACAACCTCTGGTTCTTTCAGTTTATCCAGGTCCCATCTCCTTAAATTCCCACCTTTTTGCTGTTTCTTCAGTTTTAATCTACAGTTCATAACCAAATGATTGTGGTCAGAGTCCACATCTGCTCCTGGAAATATCTTTAAGTTTAAAACCTGGTTCCTAAATCTCTGTCTTACCATTATATAATCACTTTCTTTCGTGATTCTTGAACCAAGTGTTAGCTATGATTAAGTTATGCTCTGCGCAAAATTCTACCAGGCGGGTTCCTCTTTCATTTCTTAGCCCCAATCCATATTCACCTGCTACGTTTCCTTCTCAAATACTGTATGAATAGTCTGGATAATTTGCGCACTGTGACTTAGGCTGCTTAAAGACATACGCACAATTTCTTACTTCGTTGAACCTAATATAAGATTGTGCCTCTCACTGAGTAGATTATGACAGGAGTTTAAATTCGGTCAACAGGTATACGAAATAGTAAACATCAAAATTCTGTCGCCCCTGGAAGTCGTTACATATATGATCTACAGTTACCGGTAAACAGGGGCTCTAAAATGCACACCTCAGGAGATATGAGCACATCTGCGCGCTACTGCGAAACTTAATTCCTTCTGCTGAATAAATCTGAACAATGATGTTCTGCATTCTTGTTTACTGTCTTATATCAATGTGGTGCTAAAATTTCTTAACGGATTGTCATTTTGTTAACTTCACTTAAAAGAGTATATGAAAAACTGTATTTACGTATATCTAAGACCATAAAAGTAACAGAAGCATGAATTATGAAATGGCGATGTATCTGAGAAATTTATCGACATTATTGTATCAAAGTACAAATCACATTATTTGTGATCGTTGACATATCTATGGAAGACGGACGTATGAGCAACCTTAAGACTATTAACGCCAAACACCACCCTGTTCCGGACTGACAAATTCTTTGCGAACTTGGGGAATCGCAGAGCCGTCCATGAGGATCGACACGACGTAGCGAGCTTGGTAGCTGGCTGGCGCCGAATTGCAAAGGAGATACGGAATCCTAACGGCAAACCGCCTTTCACTGATTACTCAGGAGTTTAAATTCGGTCAACAGGTATACGAAATAGTAAACATCAAAATTCTGTCGCCCCTGGAAGTCGTTACATATATGATCTACAGTTACCGGTAAACAGGGGCTCTAAAATGCACACCTCAGGAGATATGAGCACATCTGCGCGCTACTGCGAAACTTAATTCCTTCTGCTGAATAAATCTGAACAATGATGTTCTGCATTCTTGTTTACTGTCTTATATCAATGTGGTGCTAAAATTTCTTAACGGATTGTCATTTTGTTAACTTCACTTAAAAGAGTATATGAAAAACTGTATTTACGTATATCTAAGACCATAAAAGTAACAGAAGCATGAATTATGAAATGGCGATGTATCTGAGAAATTTATCGACATTATTGTATCAAAGTACAAATCACATTATTTGTGATCGTTGACATATCTATGGAAGACGGACGTATGAGCAACCTTAAGACTATTAACGCCAAACACCACCCTGTTCCGGACTGACAAATTCTTTGCGAACTTGGGGAATCGCAGAGCCGTCCATGAGGATCGACACGACGTAGCGAGCTTGGTAGCTGGCTGGCGCCGAATTGCAAAGGAGATACGGAATCCTAACGGCAAACCGCCTTTCACTGATTACTCATCACAGTAGCGCTGAATAACGGTGTGGGGTTAGTGATTTATCCGTCCTGCGATAGGCTCCCGGTACGTACGCGCCACCCCTTCGAAAGACTTCATCTGGGACCTCGCTTGAACCGTCCTAGTCAGCACTCTCATTAGAAATCTGGCACTGCGTACAATTCCACATAAATTAACGTAATTGTGACGTCTGAGCACATGAGCGTAGCACCAGGCTTCCGAAAACATTCGTGCCGACTACTTGTATAGTAAATGTTCTGCGTGTATTTTTTCAAAGATTTCAAATACACGCTTTAATAACAATTTCGCGGTTAAAGCCCGAGAGCATGTGAATATCCACTGAAATATCTACGAATAACTGAGGCCTAGGAATAGGCAAACTCAAAACACGAGCTAGAGTGTTTCTACTGAGGACCTAAATGAGTATTTCGTCACATCGATATCTTTACTCGACCAACGCACAAGGGCGCAAACCATCTGTCCGCTGGAAGAATGGGTGATTTGTACATTCTAAGTTTTTTTTTTGTTTTTGTTTTTTTTTTTTTTTTTTTTTCCCAGGAGCCGGTAAGCCGTAATACAGTCCGTAAATCAACTGCACGAATTCATTCGGCAGCTGCAGGGCCCGATAATGCAACAGTGTAATGGTCAATTTACTCGGCGATCCTCTACTGCCAAAAACTACGGACATTTTTAACCATTCTCTGACCGTCAGCATATTTCCAACAGCCCGGAAGCAGGGACTCGTAAAACAACAATGCAAGAAAGAATCTGCCAAATACATAGTTCACAAACAGCTAACTGAATATTTAACATCAAATAATCTTTTAGATGTATAGCAATCCGGTTTCCGGCAAAATCACAGCATGGCGACAGCTCTTATGAAAGCGACTGACGAACTTAAAACAAACAACAGGCGATTATAATGTGCTTCTTCTATTACATCAAAGCTTTCTCCACTCTTAACTTTGACGTTCCACTTGCTAAACTCACAAGCCTTTTTTGAGTGCTGTATAGCGACATGAGTCGTATCTTACATCTTGCTAAGAGTGTGTAAAAAAAAAAAAAAAAAAAAAAAAAAAAAAAAAATCACAATATGGGGATCAGTATTGGGCCCCTTGCTCTTCATTACATATTAATCAAATGTCAACTGTTCTCTCCCACTGCGAATATCACCTATACGCTGACGATACTCAGTTATATCTACGTGCAAGTCCAACACACCCATCCAGCACGTAAACGCCAATTTAGTGAAAGGTGGGAATTTCAGGAGATGGGACCTGGATAAACTGACTAAATCAGAGGTTGCGCAGAGTTTCAGGGAGAGCATAAGGGATCAATTGACAGCAATGGGGGGAAGAAACGCAGTAGAAGAAGAATGGGTAGCACTGAGGGATGAAGTAGTGAAGGCAGCAGAGGATAAAGTAGGTAAAACGACGAGGGCTGCTAGAAATCCTTGGGTAACAAAAGAAATGTTGAATTTAATTGATGAAAGAAGAAAATATAAAAATGCAGTAAATGAAGCAGGCAAAAAGGAATACAAACGTCTAAAAAATGAGATCGACAGGAAGTGCAATATGGCTAAGCAGGGATGGCTAGAGGACAAATGTAAGGATGTAGAAGCTTATCTCACTAGGGGTAAGATAGATACTGCCTATAGGAAAAGTGGAGAGACCTTTGGAGAAAGGAGAACCACTTGCATGAATATCAAGAGCTTTGATGGAAACACAGGTCTAAGCAAAGAAGGGAAAGCAGAAAGCTGGAAGGAGTACACAGACGGTCTATACAAGGGCGACGTACTTGAGGACAATATTAGAGAGATAGAAGAGAATGTAGATGAAATGGGAGATATGATACTGCGTGAAGAGTTTGACAGAGCACTGAAAGACCTGAATCGAAACAAGGCCCTGGGAGTAGACAACATTCCATTGGAACTACTGACAGCCTTGGGGGAGCCAGTCCTGACAAAACTATACCATCCGGTGAGCAAGATGTATGAGACAAGCGAAATTCCTTCAGGCTTCAAGAAGAATATAATAATTCCAATCCCATAGAAAGCAGGTGTTGACAGATGTGAAAATTACCGAACTATCAGTTTAATATGTCACGGCTGCAAAATACTAACGCGAATTCTTTACAGACGAATGGAAAAACTGATAGAAGCTAACCTCGGGGAAGATCAGCTTGGATTCCGTAGAAATACTGGAACACGTGAGGCAATACTGACCCTACGACTTATCTTAGAAGAAAGATCAAGAAAAGGCAAACCTACGTTTCTAGCATTTGTAGACTTAGAGAAAGCTTTTGACTACGTTGATTGGAATACTCTCTTTCAAATTCTGAAGGTGGCGGGGGTAAAATACAGGGAGCGAAAGGCTATTTACACTTCATACAGAAACCAGGTGGCAGTTATAGTCAAGGGACATGAAAGGGAAGCAGTGGTTGGGAAGGGAGTGAGACAGGGTTTTGTAGTCTCTCTCCAATGTTATTCAGTCTGTATATTGAGCAAGCAGTAAAGGAAACAAAAGGAAAGTTCGGAGTAGGTATTAAAATCAATGGAGAAGAAATAAAAACTGTGAGGTTCGCCGATGACATTGTAATTCTGTCAGAGACGGCAAAGGACTTGGAAGAGCAGTTGAACGGTATGGACAGTGTCTTGAAAGGAGGATATAAAATGAACATCAACAAAAGCAAAACGAGGACAAAGGAATGTAGTCGAATTAAGTCTGGTGATGTTGAGGGAACTAGATTAGGAAATGAGACAAAGTAGTAGAGGAGTTTTGCTATTTGGGGAGCAAAATAACTGATGATGGTTGAAGTAGAAAGGATATAAAATGTAGACTGGCAATGGCAAGGAAAGCGTTTCTGAAGAAGAAAAAATTGCTAACATCGAGTATAGATCTAAATGTAAGGAAGTCGTTTCTGAAAGTAATTGTATGGAGTGTAGCTACGTACGGAAGGGAAACGTAGACGATAAATGGTTTGGACAATAAGAACATAGAAACTTTTGAAATGTGGTGCTACAGAAGAATGCTGAAGATTAAATGGGTGGATCACATAACTAATGATGAGGTATTGAATAGAATTGGGGAGAAGAGGAGCTTGTGGCACAACTTGTTTAGAAGAAGGGACCGGTTAGTAGGACATGTTCCGAGACATCGAGGGATCACCAATTTAGTATTGGAGGGCAGTGTGGAGGGTAAAAATCGTAGAGGGAGACCAAGAGATGAATACACTAAACAGATTCAGAAGGATGCAGGTTGCAGTAGGTACTGGGAGATGAAGTAGCTTGCACAGGATGGAGTAGCATGGAGAGCTGCATCAAACCTGTCTCAGGACTGAAGAGCACCACAACAACAACAACGTCAGTGTAGGCGCAGAACTTAGATCTGAAACTTATACAATATAAAACGAAACCAATCTTAGTCGCTCATGAAAGTGTTACTATGCCCTCGGTCAGAGCATCTCTTCCACTATTAAACCCAGACGATACAGAAATGACCCTTCCTTCCTTTGCAAAGAGCTTGGGGATAATTCTGGACCATTATTTAGGCTGGACGAACGCATAACCACAGTTGTAAGGTGTCCGGGTCACTTCACTCATAACATGAATACAAAAAACTATTTCCTTTCGAGCTTAAAAAGACGCTCGGAGAGACACTAACATTCCCCTCACTCGACTGTGGTTACACCGTTCTCCATTCTTGTATGGGGACTCACGCAGACTGGAACTGGCGACAAATGACTGTGTACGACACATCTGTGACGTATGTTTTTTCGGCCATATCACACCAGCCTACGAATAATTCTATCGTCCTCTCAATCACTGCACTCCCTTTTGCTTGTCTTCAACACTTACTCTCCTATTTCAACACCACGTTCTCAACAAAGTAAAATCACCTCTGCACCTTAAAGTCACACTGCCATGTCCTACCATTTCCTGCATCGGGAACCTGATTTTGGAACAATCTCCTTCAAAATGCCAGAGAAATTAAATACCTTCCAAGTTTCAAAAGACAGTTAATGGTCCACCTTCCGTTACAAAAGCCACCTCTCCCGCATTCTGTGTAGCTCACTATCGTCAATACCCCCCATCCCAACTTGTCCCTACCCCTGTCGGCAGATTTCTCTATTTATGTTATGTTCTTTCCGAACAGCTACTGTCACTGTCATTTCCATCTTCTCCTCTTCCTTTATCCATTACACTTCTGGTAACACTAAATATGGCGTCAAACGTGCTACGCTAATCTATACCATTATAAATGCCCTTTACTAATGTAGCCGGCTGCGGTGGCTGAGCGGTTCTAGGCGGAACCGCGCGACTGCTACGGTCGCAGGTTCGAATCCTGCCTCGGCATGGGTGTGTGTGATATCCTTGCTCCATCAGGACAAAGCTCCGAATATTTGCGCGGTACAGGGCTGAAACTTCTTTAGCACCCTCCTTACAGTCCAGACCTCGCTCCTTGTGACTTCGCACTGTTCCCGGATGTGAAAATGAAGCTGAAAGGAGCGCCTTTTTCAAATGGTGAGGGCCTCCTGAGGGCTTGGGACAGTGGGTCTGCCTTACTCCCTACAGGTTCAAAATGGTTCAAATGGCTCTGAGCACTATGGGACTTCACATCTGTGGTCGTCAGTCCCCTAGAACTTAGAACTATTTAAACCTAACTAACCTAAGGACATCACACACATCCATGCCCGAGGCAGGATTCGAACCTGCGACCGTAGCGGTCACGCGGTTCCAGACTGAAGCGCCTAGAACCGCACGCCACACCGGCCGGCCTCCCTACAGGAACTTGGGAGAACTGGTTTAGGGATTGGTTTCGGAGGACGGAGAGGTGTATTCATTGTGGCGAAAAAATAAATAAATAAAGCTGTGTTACAAAACTTTCCTTGTACCTGAGACGAATAAGAGAAGCCACCGCCGGGTAATTGTGTAGAGGCAATCCAGTTGTGCAAGCGCGCGTCTCAGTCTGCCGCAAACTAACTTCTCGACACTGCGGTACACCAACTTACCTAAGTTTGTGTCATTATTTGCGCCGCACAAATTACTGTAAACAGACTGTGTGTACGGGAAAGCAATCCAATTTGACATAAATGTACGGAGGTTTATGAAGTCTTTGTTTGGGGTCGCAATTTAAAAAATCGCTGTCGTACCTGCACCTTATGTTCTGGTGACGCCCTAAGACCAATATCCTTAGATAGGTTTACTACATAACTCTAGCCTGTTGAAGTTATGAACATACGGAATATGTTCCCAGATATGTGAGTGGCTCTAAGACTCTTTAAGTAATATATTCCAGTATTTTGTTCTTGACGGTAAGTGTTCATTAGAGACAAGGGCACCGACAATAATGCCCCAGGGAAGACACATACTGGACACTATTACCGCTCGCGTTATTATCTCTCTATATACAAACGATGTGGCGGACAGGATGGACTGCAATCTGCGGTTGTTTGCTGATGACGCTGTGTTTCACTGGAAGGTGTCCAACTTGACTAACTGTACGAGGGTACGAGATGAATTAAGCAAAATTTTTAACTGGTGTGATGAATAGCAGCTAACACAAAATGTATGTTAATGCGGATGAGTAGGGAAAACAGAAGTCTAGTGTTTGGACACAACATCAGTAGTGTACTGGTTGACACAGTCACGTCGTTTAAATATCTGGGCGTAACGTTGTAAAGCGATATGAAGGAACGAGCATGGAGGATTGTAGTAGGGAAAGCGAATGGTCGACTTCACTTTATTGGGACAATTGTGGGCGAGTGCGGTTCATCTGTAAAGAAGACACATATTGGACACTACAACCTATTATTGAGTACCGCTCGAGTGTTTGGGATCCACACCAAGTCAGATTAAAGGAAGACGTTGAAACAATCCACAGGCGGGCTCCTAGATCATTTACTGGTGGGCTCGAACAACACAGAATTATTGCGAAGATTCGTGGGAACTCAGATGTGAATCCTGGAGGGAAAGCGGCATTCTTTTCGGGAAGCACTGTTGAGAAAATTTAGAGAACCGGCATTTGAAGCTGACTGCCGAAAGATTCTGTTGCCGCCAAAATACATTGCGCGCAAGAACCACATGTGTAGGAATCTGGGCTCACACTGAGTCATACGGACAGTCGTTTTTCCCTCATTCTGTCTGCGAGTGGAAGAGGAAAGGACACTACTAGCAGTGGCACAGCGTACTCTCCGCCACGCACCGTACAGTGGTTTGTAGAGTAGGTATGTAGATGTAGAAGCTGCTTTTACATCTAATGATTCCAGGGCGTCACGAACCAAGTGTTGATTTATATGTACTGGGAAGTTCTGCATCCAGCCAAACCCGGTGTGATTTTCAACAGACCTGTACCGTAAGAAGCATTGGATTCCTTAGTATATTAACGTGATTACGAATACTGGCGCTTAAAAGAATGCCATTTCACTGTCGATCAAACCGCCTAAAATGTGCGATACTGACAATCCATATTGCCTGCAATAAACACGGGCACGTCCCCTGCTGTAAAAGCAGTCTTACCAAAGGAAGGCTGGTGTAATTCGGTCGAAACGTTGGTTTTATAGTTTATACCATGGCCGTTTAATAAGTAATGTAACACTTTTTCAAAAAACAGCTTGGCCGTATTCCGATACACCATATTATTCCCATATTCTTTTGGCTACAAAACCCTGGTTTATAATACAGTCTCCGTTCAATTCGACGGCCTTACGCCACCTTACTCAGAGGGCCTGTATACCGGCATGGTACCTCCCCAGTAGCCAACATAGGAGCCAAAGTCTTGCTGCATGAATAACCTCCCTACCATCCACGTATTGGTTCCCGCAGAGTGCATGCTTCACTGGGGCAAACGGATGGACGTCGGAAGGCGCGAGATCCAGGCTGTAGGGTGGGCAGACTTGAGGGAGGTCTTGTGCGGTGATGGAGAAGTTCGTTTGCATTTTCCTGAGTCACGGCTGTGTGTGTCCAGTCAGCACGCGTGACATCGGACAGGTTGGCGACGTTGTTGTAATGCTGACACGCCTCGCCCAACGACTCACCTCGCTTTTGTTCACTGCCAAGCCTCCGCACTCATTGTACAAGCATCGGTGAATACCAGTGATGCTCTGGTTTCCGCAAAAAAAAAATCAACGCCTGGAACGCGTTTTTATAAATCTCCGATATGCGTGCATGGAGGTTTGTGAGGCCCGTATCGAATGCCAACGAAAGTCGATAGCAGTTCCCGCTGTCGTCGATACTGCGCGTGACAAAATTACGTGACGTTTGCCGGAAATTGTACCATGTGCGGGCAAGATAATGTTTTTCTCATTATACGGAGGATCGTTTCAACATTAGTGACTCTCCACGATCGGGAAGATGAAGATCGTTTAAACGCATTAATCCACAATGATTCATGTCAATGTAATCGAGAACTGGCAAATGTGACGAACTGTGATCATTCTACCATCGTGCGACATTAGCATCCAATATGGAAGGTTCGAGAATCGGGTGTTTTGAGTACCGCATGCTGTAAGCCGAAATCACAAAAATCAGCGGATGGCCATACGTGCAACTCTGCTTGATCATCATCTATAGGCTCGTGAACAACACCGAATATTCCTGCCCGGTGCCGTTACTGGTGACGAGAAATGATGTCTTTACGCTAACATAAGGAACAGAAACAAACGGTTGAGGCCAAACAAAGCAGCAACTCCCCACACAAAAGACCTACTGGCACCCCACAAAAGACGATGTTCTGCATCTGGTGGAACAGCGACGGTGTGCTGTACTACGGATTGCTTCTCTGAGCTGTCAACAGCTGAGACGTCTTGCAAATCTTAGAACAACGACCAGAAAGACTGCGTGATGTGATGTTACTCCATGATGATGTCCGTCCATACTCTGCTAGACAGACAAAAACACTAACAAGTAGGAATTGGGTTGGAAAGTCATTCCGCACCCACCTCATTCACCTTATCTTGCGCCCTGAGATTTTCACCTTTTCCGTTCTCTATGGAACAACCTTCAAGGAACTTCCCTCCGGATGAAAATGCATTCCGAACAGGTATAGACTAGTTCTTCGCCTGAAAACCGACATTTCTACAGTCGCGGGATCGAAAGTACTCCGACGTTGTTGGCAGACTGTGGTAAATAGTGAAAGAGAATACATTATATATGAATAGGGGAAGTGTCTATTATGTGTATCTGTTGTGTTTATTAAAGTCATAGAAAAAAAAGCCAAGAACTTATGCACCAACCCCATATATGAATCCTTCACCACGCGATGTACGCTGACTTACCGAGTGAACACGAGTTTTTTTTTTTTAACCAACCAAAATCAAAAAGTGGTTGAAGTGCGCTAAGGTCACTTGCGGTAAGTCTCCTTGCCCATCTCTGCACCGCTCCACTACGAATCATACAAAAAAATTAAAAATAAAGCTATTTTATCAGTAGTGCATGGAGCGCGGGAAGACTTTAAATGCCTCTGCGCGTGCTGTGACTAAAATAACCTTTGCCTCACGATCCCTATGTGAGCGATACATCGGAGGTTCAAGTACATGCCTGGAGCCGTCACAAAGTCATTTCCTGAAACTTTACTAGTAGATTTTCTCAAGGCAGTTTAAATTTATGTTCAAGAATCTGCCAGTCCAGTTTCTTCGCCATCTCTGTGGCACTCTCCAACAGGTCAAACAAACCTGTGACCATTCGTGCTGCCCTTCACTGTATACGTCCGATGTTCCCCACTGTTCAATCTGATGGTCACACACACTTGACCAATATTCTAAGATAAAACGACGAAGTGATTTGAAAGCATTCCCCTTTCTAGACAGACTCCATTCTGACAGTAACTTGCCGATGAATCAAAGTCTGCCATATGGATAACCTACAATTGGGGCTAAGTGATCGTCCCATTTCATTTCATATCTCAGTCATTTATTGCACTCCACTCAGGAATTTCTAGGAGCTGACGGATTCCATTTGCGACTCACTGACACTGAAGGCAAGGGATACAACAATTTTCCTTTTTTCTGTACAGATGTGACTATTTTTGGGCTGCCTTCTTTGCGGTCGTATTTCATCACACGCAACTTCAGAACCTGCAAAAGTTTTATACGATTAATAGTTCACCTGAAAATAGGCCTCTAACAAAGCAAAACTACGATAATGGAATGTGGTCGAATTAAATCAGGTGATGCTGACTGAATCAGATTAGGAAATGAGGCACTTAGAGTAGTAAATGAGTTTTCCTATTTGGGGAGCAAAATAACTGATGATTGTTGAAGTATAGAGGATACAAAAAGTAGACTGGCAATGGCAAGGAAAGCGTTTCTGAATAAGAGAAATTTGTTAGCATCGGGTATAGATTTACGTGTCAGGAATTCTTTTCTGGCAGTATTTGGGGTGTAGCCATGTATGGATATGAAACACGGACAATAATAGTGTAGACTAGAAGAGAATAGAAGCATTCGAAATGTTTAGAGAAGAATGCTGAAGATTTGATGGGTACATCACGTAACAAGGTGGTACTGACGAGAATTGGGGAGAAAAAGGAATTTCTGGCACAACTTGACTAGAAGAGGGATCGACTGGGTAGGACATATTCTGGGACATCAAGGGACCATGAATTTAGTATTGGAGGACAGTGTGGAGGGTAAAAATCATACATGGAAACCAAGAGATGAATACACTAGGCAGTGTCAGAAAGATGTAGGTTGCAATAGTTACTTGGAGATGAAGAAGCCTGCACACGATTCGAGCAGCATGGACAGCTGCATCAAACCAGTCTCTGGACTGAAGACCACACCACCACCACCAACAACAACTAGGCCAATGGAGCCATCTCAGGCTGAGCAAAAAGTTCGCTACTGGTACTGGCGAGGAATAATAATACGTTTCTGAAATATGTCACGAATTCAGTATTTGGTAGAGACTGTAAAAAGTATTTAAAAACTGTTGAAAGGACGTCAACGGTCCACTTGTATCTGTCAACAGTTCTATCTTTGATACAACAATTATACGCAAATATCAACCGCACTTCATTGTTGCCCTGTTACGGCACAGACAACGAGTATTTGAATTTGATCGCACTTTTCATACATGACATCGTGAGTGCCATGGATAAAAGTGCTCAAATAGATGAAGTATTTCTTGGTTCCCGAAAGTGAAATCTGGGACTGGACTGAGGATTTATTGGTAGGGAGGACGCAGCATGATATCTTTGATGCAGAGACATCGAGAGATGTAGGAGTTACTTCACGTGTGACCCAGAGAAACGTGATCGGACCCTTGCTGTTCATGTTGCATGTTAATAACTTTCCAGGCAGTGTTAGTAGTAATATATGACTCTTTTTTCGCACGATACGGTGATACAAGGCGAAGAACTGTCTGAGAAAAGCTGCACAAATATTCAGTCGGACCTTGGTAAGATTTCAAAGTAATGTAAATAGGGCAACTTGGTTCAAAAATTCAGAAGAGTAAAACTGCGCACTTCACAAAACGAAAAAAAGTGGTATCCTATGATTATGCAGCAGAAGCTGGATTATCCGACCTTCGATTAACCGACTACTCAGATTATTCGACCAATCGTGTGCGCTCCGCGCCTAACAGCGTGCCAACATTGTCGATCGATTTTACTCAAGAAACCAACCATACCGTGGGACTGTATTGCTGACAAGACCCAAGACACGCCTCTCATTCTGAACTTCCACAAGGTGACATAAAAGCTATGTTTTCGCCCCGACCCCCTTTCCCTCAACCAATGGACAAGGGTGTTACTGAGTGGTTAAAACGACGTTATAGAAGGAAATATGTCAGCGCTTTGCTAGAGAAAACAATGAAACGCTTCAACACAAAAGACGCAGTTTAGAGAGCTGCTCGAGAATTTAAGAAAACTATTCTTCAAAAAAACGTCGCAAGAGATTCGCCCTAGTATAAATCAAGAGCAAGAACTTCCAGAAACTAATGAGCCAGGCATTGCACACTTAATAACTGATTTTTAAACTCTTCAGAATGATGTAAAGCCTGCTGATGTAGAGGAATGGTTAGCGGAAGGTAACCTTGTTGCTGTTATGGATCTGGTCATCGGTCTTGTTTTACAACAGTAAAATGTTGAGTAAAGAGAAGTCAGATGATGAAAAACGCGAATAAGACGAAAAGATCAGCCACTCTGTAGCAAATGATGCGTTCGAAACTGTCCTCAAAAGTTTGGACTAGGACCCAACCGCTATAACTTTGAACACATTGTGACCAAAGAATTGGAGTGATCCAGCCACAAAATCAGGTTTAAGAAATCGAAACAAAAAAATTTTGCACATTTTCTTAAACAGATTTTCAATGTCTACAATTTTCTGTTTTGCTCTCTCTTTGTTAGAAACATTTTTTTTTCTTAATTTTGATTCGCTACATCATTTTGAGTCCTATAAATGACATGATTCCTTCTTCTCTGATTATCCGACCTTTACGGCGTTCCGTCAAGCCACTGTCCCCTAAACTGCCGGTTAAATCGAGGTTCTGCTGTAATATCACTGAGTCACAGTTGGAATCGGTCAACTTATACTAACAGTTGTGCGTGACAGTGCGTGGGGACTGGAACGATCTCATAGTCACTCGTACGGCCCGTCGTAGAATATTGCTGAAATATGTGGGATCCGTATACAGAGGACGACAGCAATAATTGTCACGAATTTATTTGATCCATGGGTGACTGTCGCAGAGCCGATGGGGAAACTGAACTGGCACGCTTCATGATAAATTATCCAGAGCAAGCCTACTCACAAGGGTTCAACAAGTGACTTGTTGGCTCTAGGAATATACTACAAGCTCCAATTATCGCTCACGTAGGGATCGCGAGAGCAGCGCACACGGAGGCATTTAAGCATTCTTTCCGCACTCCATGCATGAATGAGATGGGAAGGAGCCCTAATAACTGGTGCAGTTGGCCTTACCCTCGCTGTGCACTTCACACTGGTCTGCAGACCTTGGATGTCGTTTGAGGCGAGTAGCATAAAAGCTGTGACTTCAGTAGCAAACCACTGATAGCCAGAAACTGAATACGCCACCATTTAAACAATTTATAATTTACTCTGACTGTGGACTAATTTTTCAAAAATTCATAATAAAAAATAAAAAAAGGAACTAGATCACGGATGCGGAAACAAGTCAGTGAAGTGCGTGTATCGTTAAGTAATTGTGTTTAGTGTGTTCAGTTCTTGGGCTTAGACCCTTCGCGACACGCTGGGCAACACCTGGTTCCCTTACGACCGTTAAAAACTGACTACAAGACGCCGTCTGCGAACATCGCAGCTCGCCGCTGGATGCAAGGGCTGAAAGGACAAAGAAGCGAGGGGTGGGGGTAGAAGGGGCCAGTAACCGGCATCCAAACACGGAGAGCACACACCATTCTTCTATCAGAGCTTCCGAATTTCGCAGACTGTGACCAGTATGTGAATGTAACCGAGGCAAGGTCACTACAACCAGCCTTCTTCACTGACTAATGTAAAGGTACGACATCTTACAAAACTTTGTCGTAGACAAGACTTCGCCGCAGCTGCCGTGCGTGTGTGCGTGCGTGTGCGACAGTGCTATGTACAAAAGTCAAAGGCCGAGGAATTCACAATAACAGGTAAAAATCCAGTGATTTAGGGTGCAGTAAATGACAGGCGAACTAGCACAAGTGTGGAAAATACGATAAGAGTAATAATATGCAGGCGCTTCTGCACACGTTTACCTGTCACTTCCTGTGAACACACGTCGAGTTCGGATAAATTGTCAGTTCGCGTAAACAGACCACGCTCCAACCATGCGGTTACTCTCGTTTATTTCTGACAGAAGGTGAGGACAGACGAACCCCAATCCCCCTCCTTTACCAATCGTATTTTTTTTATAGATAATCTGTTATGTATGTGCGACGTAACTTGCGACCAAACTAACTGTCGGAGTTACGTCAATTATCCATTACATGCGTGCTGAATTTATCTATTTCGGCTACTTATAAAGAAAAACTACACAAATATCAATCAATTGTTGTCTACAACGGACTGCTCATGAACCCGGTGCTTGATTTGTAAAAATACAGGTGCCGGTACTGTAACCTTCCCAGCACGTAGCGTCAAATCCATCACTGCCTAAACCAGTCACAACAGCAGGATTCACAATTTTGTGATACTGGACGTATATTACAGCGGAATATTCATTTTGCATTCACATTTATTTGTTGGCTTCGTAAAATCATAAACTGTCATCATCTAACCTAATTCAGATGTAGATCCACATGAGGTGCCCAAACTGTGCTTCGAAAAACACCAGGTTCCGCAGGACGAGAGTAAATGTTCCGCAAACAACTATTAATAAAATGTTTTTCTTCAATATAACGATATTATTTTTGTATAATTTTATTGTGTTATCAGTTGTGTTCAAAAACTGAAGCTATAACTGAGTGAAACAAATTTTTCTCGTTTTTTACATTTCATTAACCTTCAAAATAATATGTTCAGTTAAAGTAACAGCAACTCTAAGAATTCCACTGGAGGAAATGTCTGGGAACCCCTGGTCTGCATCACACATCATCCATGCAGGTTTTAGCTGTAGTAGTGTTGGTAGATTGATTTAAACACTGGAACGTACAGGGCTGGAAAAACACAAGATGGAAAGGATAGAGTGCTACTCACAACACAGAAATGCAGTCATGGACAGACACAGCGAAAAGAATGCTAGAAATGTTCAGCTCCCAAACTACATACAACCTTCACCAGAAGTGGAAAACACAACTGACACACACATGGTCACTGACATCTCCAGGTACTGAGGCCCAACTGCCAATCCTGAAATGACACTGGCCATATATTGTGTGTGTGTGGGGGGGGGGGGGGGGGGGGGGGGTCAAATTCATGACCATCGTACACATAGGAAAATTAGAATTGCTACAGGGTGTCACTAATGGCTGAAAGGAAAGCAACTGTATTCACACACCAATTTCTTACCAGAACTAAAGGTTGTTCCTACATGCCATAATAATTTGCAAATGGATAATGGTACATTTTATTTGATGCTTCTATTGCTATTTTCTCCCCTGGTCGAGAAGAAAGAAAAGGTCCTACTGGTACGACACTAATCATCTCACCCACTTCACAGACCATAAAAAATAACTAAAACTTAATTCTTTCTTGTGACTGGAAGATGTTATAGACTTCAGATTTCCTACAAAATAACCTTCCAATAAATGGTTCTAATACTATTACTGAGTGATATAGTATAGTCATTGGCATGCACAACCCTAATTTGGGAGGTCTGTCCAGCCATCTAAATTAGTATTTTTGTAATTTTCCTAAGTCACTTAAGGCAAATGTCAGAACAATTCCTTTGGAAAGGAGATGTCGGATTTCTTCCTCTCGCATCTGAGTTTGTGATCCACCAGTCACAACATCCTTGTGACCAAGGCATTTAAATCTTTTTCTCTTCCCATTCTTCCCCAGTATTGTTTATTTCGGAAATCACAGTCCATTTGTCAGCAGCCAAGTTCTATTTCTTTCGGTTTTTCTGTAAATTTTTCATACAGTCCCATTCAGTTCTCCTACCAATTGAGATAATTTCTGCAATTATCTTGGCATAGGTAAGGTTTATTGCAGTCCATTTCAAATAATTAAATTTTGTGCATGTTTTTCTGTTGAACACATGTAATCTCATATTTTTGTAAGTGTAAATTTTTTCTGTCTGTAGCACAATAGTTGCTCAGTGAACAGCCAGCTATACAGGCCATTAAAACATCAGCATCAGAAGGTTAGCATGCCGCATATCTAGCATTCTATCTGCTTTTATAGTTTACTTCTTCAGTTAGTCTTGCTAGGATGTGTGGATGCTGTGTAAGGATGCAGTCCTGCAGTTTGCTAACAGCTGAATGCAATTTTGGCTGTGGTCAGTCACCTTCAGGCTGCTGTCTCAGGATGTAGTGGTGACGGAAAATCAGGCTCGTCACATGGGACACATCAGGTGTCAATTGTTTTGCCCACGTGCTCTGCTTCTGAAGCACCTCCTAGTATACCCGATACAGTGGATCCGTCCTCACAGCCGAGTGAGTGGGGGGTAGCAACGCGTTTGCATTGCTCGAAGCGGAGGGCCAATGTGGAGACTGGCCACTTGGCCTCGCCCATTCACCCTGGGAGTGGGCAGGTGGACGCTCCTTAAGCACGGGTGGAGCAGGTACGGGGGGGGGGGGGGGGGGGGGGGGCAGGCCATCATTACTAGTTATTGGGTGCTCCAACTTGCGTTATGCAGCCCCTTGAGCAGATAGCGTTCAGGGCTGGAAGGAAAGTCAATGTTCAATAAGTCAATAAGTACATCTGTCAGGGGCAGTTATCTGCAAGTTGTGGCTCATGTCAGCACCGACGAAGCCTGTCACATGGGTTCTGAGGTCCTCCTCAGTTCATATACGTGGCTGAAAGAGGTGGTGAAGATCACTGATCTCATTTGCTGGGTGCGAGTAGAGCTCGCAATTTGCATTTTATTGTTCCCAGAGTGGATCAGAGTCCTTCGGTTTGGAGCCGAGTGGAGGGTCTCAAAGAAAGACTTTGTCGACTCTGTGACAGTCTTGGCTGCATATTTTTACACCTGCATTATGATGTGGGGATTTGTAGAACTTCTCTTGATAGGTCAGGGATGCATTACCCAAAGGAAGCAACTACTCCAGTAGGGGAGTATGTGTCTAGTGAACATGAGGGCTTTTTAGGCTAGAGAATAGTTTGATATGCGCTGATGAACACTCGCCACTCAATATGCAGCATGGGAAGTCACATCGCGTTCAGAGTAAAGACACTCTGACTGTCAAAATTTTATCAGTAACTGTCTAAGTAGTCATAATAAAGTTAAAAAAAATTTGCTGCCCTGAAGGAAAGTTCTCGTGCTCAAATTATTCTTTGGACTGAGAGCTGGCTGAAACCCAAAGTGGAAAGCTTCGAGATATTTACTGAGTCATGGAACATAAGTTACAAAGACAGATTATATATCATAGGAGAGGAGTGTTCATTACAGCTGACAAAAATATTGTCTCTAGTGAGGGCAAAGTTGAGTGTGACAGTGAAGTCATCAGATCGCGTGTAACAGGTGTAGGTGAATTAACTGTTGGATGCTTTTACCGGTCACCCAATTCAGCTGTGACAGTTCTAGTGTCATTCACAGGAAGTTTATGGTCAGTAGCATGTAAATAATCAGATCATGCAATACTAGTTGGAGGCAACCTTAACCTACCAAGTATTGACTGGTATGTCTATGGATTCATTACGGGCGGTACAGACAGATGACAGTCATGTGAAATACTTTTGAACACATTCTCTGAGAACTATCTTGAGCAGCTAGCTCGGCAGCCCACATACGGCAGAAATATCTTAGACCTTACAGCTACAAACAGACTGCACCTTACCAACAATGTCTGCATAGAAAGGAGGATTTGCAATCATATCATTACAGCAACTATTGTTCTGAAAACTAATAAATCAGTCAAGAAGGATAGAACAGATAAGCAGTTGTTAGCATCCCACTTAGACAGTGCACTGACATCACTTGGTTCCAATAAGATGGACACAGAGGAATTATAGGCAAATTTAAGTACACTGTAAATTGTGGTCTGAAGAGTCATGTGCCTAGTAAGTGGATAAAGGACAGGAAAGACCCACCATGGTTCAATAATCAAATTCTGAAGATGCTGAGGAAGCAAAAGCTGCTACATTCACAGTTCAAAAGAGAATGAACAAATGAATGCATGTTAGAACAGATTCAAGGGTCTGTGAAGACCTGTGCGTGAAGCATACAGCTACCCTCGTCACACCTTAGCAAAAGATCTGGCAGAGAACCCAAAAAAATTCTGGTCCTACGCAATATTGCTTCCATTCAGTCACTTGTTGACCAGTCTGGTGGGGGAGGTGAAGATAGTAAAACCAACGCCAAAAATTTTAAATTTCATGTTCAATAAATCGTTCACAGAGGAGAATTATACAAACATACCATCATTTGACCATCGAATAGACATGCAATGGACGACATAGTAGTAACCATTCCTGGTGTAAAGAAACAACTGAAGGATTTGAAAGCAAATAAATCACCAGGTCCAGACAGAACCCCAATTCAGTTTTACACAGAGTACTCTATGCAATTGCCCCTTACTTTGCCTGCATTTATCATGAATCTCTCACCCAGTATAAAGTCCCAAGTGAGTAGAGAAAAGTGCAGGTGACTCCAGTACATAAGAAGGGTAAAAGAATGGACCCACAAAATTACAGACCAATATCCATAACCTCAGTTCGCTGCAGAATCCTTGAACATATTCTTAGTGTGAATATAATGAACTTTCTTGAGACTGAGAAGCTTATGTCCATTAATCAGCGCGGTTGTTTTGAAAGCATCACTCATGTGAAACCCAGCTTAGCCTTTTCCCACATTACAACTGTGAACTATGGATGAGGGGCAATAGGCACTTGCCACATTTATAGATTTCTAGAAGGCATTTAACACAGTGCCCCTGCAAGCTGAACGAAGGTACGAATATATGGAATAAGTTTACAGATATGTGAGTGGCCCAAAGACTTCTTAATTAATAGAATCCAGTATGTTGTCCTCCATGGTGAGTGTTCATCAGAGACAAGGGTATTGTCAGGAGTGCCCCAGGGGAATGTGATAGAACCACTGTTGTTCTCTGTACACATAAATGATGTGTAGTGGATAGGGTGGGCAACAATCTGTGATTGCTGACGAGGCTATGGTGTATGGTAAAGTGTTAAAGTGGAATGACTGTAGGAAGATTGAAGACAATTTAGCCAAAATTTTTAGTTGGTATAATGTATGGCACCTAGCTCTAAATGTGAATAAATGTAAGTTAATGTGGATGAGTAGGAGGAACAGACTTGTAACATTCGGATATAGTATTACTAGTGTCCTGCTTGACAGTCAAGACATCAAATATCTGAGCATAACGCTGCAAAGCCATATGAAATGGAACAAGCACATGACAACTGTGGTAGGCAAGGTGAATAGACGACTTTAGTTTATTGGGAGAATTTTAGGAAAGAGTGGTTCCCCTGTACAGGATACTGGTGCAACCTATTCTCAAGTGCCACTTGAGTGTTTGTGATCCATACCAGATCTGACTAAAGGAAGACATCAAAGCAATTCAGAGACGAGCTGCTAGATTTGTTACCAGTATGTTCGAACAACATGCAAGTGTTACAGAGATGCTTCTGGAACTCAAATGGGAATATCTGGAGAGTAGGCAACATTCTTTTAAGGGAATACTACTGAGAAAATTTAAAACCAGCATTTCAAGCTAACCGCCAAATGGTTCCACTGCCGCCAACATAGTAAACTGCACTGAAGGACCATGAAGATAGGATACGAGAAATTAGGGCTCATACAGAGGCATATAGACAGCTGTTTTTCCCTCACTCCATTTGCGAGTGGATCAGCAAAGGAAATGATTGGTAGTGACATGGTACCCTCCACCACACACCATACATTGGCTACCTACCTATGTAGATGTATATGAAACCATTGAATGAACTCCAGACTTTGCAACACCATCTGTTCATAAATAAATGCGCATATAGCAAGAATTGCTCATGTGAAAAACAGTTTGCCCTTTTCAAACAACATATCCTAGGAATCGTGGGAACTGGCCACAGTACTGATTCCCACATATACAACTGACTCAAAGACTTCTTGAGTGCTACAAGATAATATGATGTCTAAAGAAGATAATTGATGATAACATCAAAAGAACCCCATCAAATTGTGATACTACTACTTCTTTGTGTGTCAGCACTGAGGGAGTGTGTGGAGATTCAGGAGGACTTGGATGAAATTTCCATTTAGTGAAATGAATATTACCTAGCTTAAAATGTGGATAAAATTGTACAACATTTTTTGTGTTTGAAGCCAATATTAATGGCATGCTGCCCAACTCAGTCACACTAATACACTCGTGCGGCCCACTCTCGAGTAATGCTCGAGACCTGGGATTCCCACAAGGTCAGATTAAAGTAAGATACCGAAGCAGTTCTCACTAAATTCTTTCTGGTAAGTTTGGAGAATTAGCATTTGCAAATGAGAGAGAAATGTGAGTCACTAGTAGTGGTACACAGCATCCCTTTGCAGCTTGCACAATAACTTTTTACTACAGTGTTGGCTGTCTTGAAGCACGCTAATTGTAAAGGTGGCACATGGCATTTTTCTCTAGGTATGTCTCCCACTGGAACTTTTAAGAGCCTATGATAGTCTCAATGTGACCCAAAAAATCCATTATGAAAAAATTAAATTTGTTGCAAACTTTTCAGTATCATCAGCTTTTTCAGTTCAATACGCAGCACTACTGAAAGACGTGCATGACTCTAGGCTACATCACCCATGTAGATAAGTTACAGCTTTCCAGAATTTTTCATGTTACCTCCAATGTGCCATTTAACATTGCCACTACAATGCAATATTACAGGGGTAAAATAAAAGAAATGGATAGGAGATGGGAAAGCAGAACAATTTGATAGAAAACTAACAAGGCCCCTCGAGTAGAGGAAATTCCCTCAGAATTATTGGTATCACTGCAAGAACCGGAACAATTCCACCTGGTGCATAGGATTTATGAGACAGAAATGATCTCAGACTTCAAAAAGAATTTAATAATTCCAATTCCAAAGATGGGAAATGCTAACAAGTGGGAACCCCACTAAACCTGCAGTTTAGTAAGTCATTACTGCAAAATAGTGACAAATTATTTTAAGAAGAATGAAAGAACTGCTAGGAACTTACCTTGGGGAATATCAGTTTGGGCTCCACAGAAATCTTGGAACATGTGAGGCCACACTGATCTTATAATTAATGCTAAATGATCAATTGAAGAAAGGCAAACCTACTTTTCTAGCATATGTAGATTTAGAGGAAGTTTTTGACAATGTTATCTGGGATGTACTGTTTCAAATTCTGAGTATAGCAGGATAAAATAAAGAGAGCGAAAAGTATTACAACTTGTACAGACACCAGACTGCAGTTACGGCAGTCAAAGGGGAAGCAGTGGTTGAGAAGCTCTCCCTCATTTTATTCAATCAGGGACAAATTTAAAAAGGGAATTAATGTTCATGTACAAAAAGTAAGAACTCTACATTATGTTAGTCAATGACGTAATTCTGCCACAAAGGACTTGGAATAGAGACACTTCTACAGGATAGGATAGGATAGGCTAGGGTGGAGAGTGCATCAAACCACCCTTCTAACTGAAGGTTACAACAACACTGTAATATTTTGTAAGGCACTACAGAATTAGTTTGCTATAGAATTTAAGGGTGTATAATGTTCAGTTAGGTGCTGGTGACTCATAAGCAAAACAATATCTATCAAATAATACAGCTGGTGTGCATAATGATTTCAAACTGATTGTGTGAAATCCCCCTCACTCACTCAACTTATTTGTAGGTTAGACCCTGGCATGCTTACAGATAAGTAGTAAAGTCTCATTAAACACATCACGTGTGATGCAGGCAGCTCCGATATTGGTTATTAAGCGATAATTCACAAAATTTTGTTGTCTGTTTTAACACCCAGAGGGCCTTCTCTGGACGAGATTGACAATAAAAATTTTTGTTTAATAAAATCAACAGAATTATCTAAAGTATTGTGAGCTAGCCATTTGGACTGATATTTTTCCCTGCAGTATTTCAACAACTGGCCAAAATGATTGGAATCCAGTCAGAGAGCACCCACTTGATGATTACTTTGTTAGCAGCTCTTAAACATTATGGAAGGTCTTCTTCAGCATTACACATGTAGTGCTGAAAAACAGAAAAATCAGTCTAGCACAACAACACTTAAAAGATCACTAAGACTCAAAGGTGACAGCATATCTAACATTGCAGTATTACTTAGTAAGATCTACAGTGAAGCTGCAGTCCCACTTTCAGGGATACCTGAAGTCATTTTGATTTCCAAAATGAGATGCTGTCTCTCTCCTCAGTATATCCATTACGGATGTCAAACTGAAACTGTGGCTTAAATAGACGACTCATGTGGGTTGAATTTGCAACCAGTCACTTTTTTAATTTTTGATTTGATTTGTTTTCTGTACCATTAACCTGTTTTTGAGCTACTGCAAGCTCATTATCAGATGGGGATGTTACAGGAACATTATCTGGACCATGTGCAGTTAGACACTGTGGTCGTGGTGCTAGAGGAAATAATAGAAATTTAGTCATCGGTAACAAAATGTTTATGGGAGAAAAATTTTGGTACTGTAAGGAACCAAAACTTAACAATGGAAACTCCAAGTTGTAATATCAACAATGAAGGAAAAGACAGATGGCTACAGTAGCTGAAAGCTTATGCCTAAGTGTCCTAATTGCGCCTGTCTCCAACTTAATGTGTCATCTTTACGGTAAGTAGCAATCCCTCTTTTACTACAAAACTTAACAACCTTTTTTGTTACCATTAGTACCTAAAACCAAAATTCAATTATCTCCACCAGCACCAGTACCACAGTATCTACCTGCACATGGTCTAGATAACGTCCCTGTAACACCACTACCTGATGATGAGCATACAGTGCCTAAAAAACTGGTTAATAGTACAGAAAAAATAAATCATAAAAAATCTGGAAAATTAACAGGTTGCATATTTATACCCAAATAAATCACCAATGAGATATTGGATTCTGCATGACAAAACTACCCTACTATCCATTTGGATACTTAATAACTGCAGTGTTTGTGTCCTTTGAATCTTCCAAAGTGTAAATGCATTTATAAAACCCTCTCAGTTGTGTAGTAATATCAAACTGAATACTATTCCAGATTTTGACAGTTGTCACTGTCACTGCCACTGTTTATAGCTACTGGAAGCTTGTCAATTTTTATTAAATTTGATGCAGCCAGAAAATGGAACTTTTTAATTCAATTGTGAACTCTGTTTACTAAATGGAGATGCTGAATTGCAATTGCTCCTCTATAGAGGGTTGATGTAACAGGAAACAGCAATGATACTAGCTCTCAAATAGTAGCTCTTTTTCTAGCAAGTCATACACACACCCAGGCTAACATCCAAATGCAGACTCCGGTGTTTCTGGGAGTGTGGTTTTGGATATTTGGGTGGTTGTGTGTGTGAATGTGTGTACTTTTGCAAGAAAAAGAGCTACTGCTCGAAAGCTAGTGCAAATGCTATTTCTTGTTTCATATTTCTGTGCTGCACACATCAATCTATTGTATGTGAGCAGTTGCCTTTCCCTTATTTTATGTAATGCTCCATCCAGGAGTTTCCAGTATTATTAAACAAGAAATTCAAGTACTTACTACTACCTACATAATCTCTTAGGTAAAGAGAGAGTCCATTACGTTTCACCTGAGGGCTTTTTTAAAAAAAAAAGTCTACACTGACTTGAAGGAGTGTGTTGTTTTATTTAGAGTAAAGTCAACACGTATGACGAATGTCTTTCAGAATATTCTAAGATAAACTAATATCAATTGTGGGGTTTTGAACTTATGTTAATTAGCCTCATCGTCTTTCAGTAAATACGTGTTATTCTCTGATGTTCCAGTGATGTATGACAAAGAGGAGTTGCAGGACACATCAATTCAATAATATATTCACTGCGTAGAATTACAGAGGGAATCTTTAGATTTGCATGCAGCTTGCACCACTGAGACAGATGAAGAGTGTAACAATGCTATTTTTTAGTGATCTTTACACAGCACTATCCTCAATGTGCTGCTTATCCTTCTATATTAACTTTCCTTGAAACAGTACATCTCTTTATTTAAATTCTGTCTTAAAAGCTCATTGCTTCTCTACTGCTACATTTCACTGGTATTATATGTTCATGCTGAAGTATCTCAAATATGTACGGTTATGACACTGTGGCTGTCTTCTATTTCCCTGTATGTATGGCACACCACAGTATCTTTTTACTTCTCTTCCTAATTCTCATGTTTCTAACCAAGAAACTTCCAACTTTTTAACCATATACAATGACTTCATTCATGTATATATCAGTTGTCATTAATACTCAAAAGTATTAGTCATTTACTGACAGGAACACGATCAACAGCTCTAATTTGACATTTAATACTGTTTAGTGGATCCATTCTGATGAAGTATGCCTAGTTATTGTTTAGAAGTTTCGTATTCAAATACAATTATTTACTCTCTCCTTGAGTGACTAAACACAAGTACTGTACAATATGTGTGTGACAAACTGCAACATTGTTGGTCCACTGAAGTGGTACACTCTGGTACAATATGCACTGACAAATGTCAGAGCATCAAAAAATGTCTCCATAAAAAACTTTCTTCCAAGAGTGCAAGTCCAGAAAAGTAAATGAGAGAGCTTCTGTGAATTCTAGAGGGTACAAGAAAGTTGCTGGTGGGAGTGGAGCTGTGCATACGTCTCAGTCAGCAGAGCATTTGCCTGCAAAAGCAAGAGTCCCAGGTTCGAGTCTAGCGAGGGGAGGTCCAACGGAATGGGATCGAAACCACCTGAACTGTGTATATCCCAGTTGGCACTCATTTGTGAGTAACCAACAAAAAAGAATTTCATGTAAGGCCCTAAAGATTTAAAAATAACAGTGTAGTCATGAGAGGTTGCATACTGTAGTGTTTCACTTACATTCCTGCTGTTTCACTTACATTCCTGCCCTTGTAAATCTAGAACAGGGTCGGGGTACATTGCCTCTATGGGACACAACTTGGCAACATGTCAGTTTTGCATAGGCAATGGGAGGACAGTTTTAGGTGACTGGAGAGAGGCAGTGTATTTCGAGTGCCAAAAATGAAAGCAGTCACCATTCTCCAAAGGCTGTTCACAGTTTTCTTAATGTTTTGCCAGAAAACCTTCTTTGAATAATTGTTTGGAACGAAGAATGTCATGATAGAGTAATTTGTTGTGTAGCCTTAAGTCCAATTAATTGCTCATAGAGAAGAACCAACGAAGAGCGCCATGACTAGTCACTGGATCACTTACTAAATGTGACAGTTTTACGAATGTGCTCGACAAACACTAGTGGCAGATGGCACAAAGAGAGGAGTACTGCAGCACAGAGAGTGTGCAGTTGAGAGTCTGAGAGCGTATGTTCCGAGAAGAGTTGGGTAACATAGCAGCTTCTCCCACACACATCTCGGGAAATGACCACGATGAGAAAAAATCAGAGAAATTACAGCTGACACGGATGTTTACCAACAATCATTCTGCCTATACTCCACTCGCAAATCGAACGGGGAAAGAGGAGAATACTGGTGGTATTACAAGTACCTCCCATCACACACCACAAGGTAGCTTGTGGAGTGTAGGTGTGGGTGTAGGTGTACCATGTCATGAGGTAAAATGCTACTTCACGATAAGAGATAAGCATACTGTCAGAACAGTGTATATCATCACACTGTATAACAACTGCACATGCACTGATGCAAGTCAAATAATGCACTCTGGTTGAAAAAGTGTCTTAGAAGCCACATCACAATAAAATTACAGTCTTATGACATTCAGAGCAACATGCACTTACAGTCATTCCAGTTCTTGTTATACTTGTATACAAGTAACTTGACGTGTGTGTGGCAACAAATTACTAATTCCCACATGACATTAGTTAGTTTTAAATATGACAGCACACTTCATTGCTGTACATCGGCATTTGGAAATGATCATGGGCCAAAATTCACTAGTTATGAGCAATAAAATTTTGAAGCAAAATTTTGAGTTTGTTGTTGTACATTCAACAATTACGGTTCTGACCTTCAGTCAATATTTTAATGTCTCACATACTGAGGGGGTAGGGGACGGAAGTAAATAACAAAAAACTAGCTTGTTAAAATCATAGCACCTCTCAGGAAACGAACTGGTTCCGCCCCCCCCCCCTCCCCAAAAGGAACAACATAAAACCCTACTGCAATCATCAATTACTTATATCCACTGATGTCCAGGAAGACTGTATTTGTTCAGATGGTGAAGGAGATCCTAAACTATACGTCAATGATTCACCCCCTGTACATTGCAGTATCTTGTAAACCATACCCCTCGATTGGTTATTATTATTATTATTATTATTATTATTATTATTATTATATTTTGGTAGAAATTATGTAGTTGTCATTGAAAGTTATGTTCACTCAATTAGCCAACTACAAAATTTTTTCCAAAGAAATTGTTGTTGCTGCCTTTTTTTGACAAAACAAATTATAAAAAAACTTGAATACAAAAGTTCTTTCTCCACTGTTGGCTGAAGCTGATTTATCTGTAGTTGCAGAGGATATTTTTCAGGCAATAATGATAAATATTTATAAAATTTGCAAACCAAGCAGCAATAAAAACTGCCAAGTTAAAAAAAGACGCCTCAGCTGATCTGTTTACTGTACTATTAATCCACAGCTTTCTCGTGTTGACAGGCGAGTAGCTCCACACTTCTGGTTTCATCATTATAATGTATTTTGAAGGAAGTGAAACAAAAATATGTCACTATGCAGGAATACACCAGTAGATTTCTAACAACAAAAACAGGCAGGTGTACTCACGAAGGCTGCCTGTCGACCTCGCCCTCCGCCTCAGGCCCCACCGACGCCTCACGGATGATGCGCGTGACGATTCTTCCAGTGCCGTGCTTAGGTCCTGCACCAAAGCTTCCATTTTCATATGGAGGTCACTTTCCTGAACACGCTCCATTGGCAGCCAGTCTGTGCCTACCGTGAGACATGATGGAATGAGTGAACTTTACAAACCGAATGTTAAGACCTACCCTATGTACATCACTGAGGATTTTGCACCAGGAGAAGACATTAAGGATCATACACTAAATGAAGCACAGTGTGTAAAATTCCACAGAGTCACTACTACCAAAACAAATCCTGAGTGCAGAGTCTGAACATAGTTCCCATACAATTGGACACCCATACAGTAAATAGTTGTCCATTTACACTGGGTTGAGTAATGGAAGTTTAATCATAACTACCCTGTATAATGGCATGCAGTATGTCTTTGTTGGAATATCTTCCAAATGAAGTGTGAGGCAGACAACTGCAGTCACCAGAAGCATCAGTTACCACCTGTCAGCTTTGACCCATGACGTAAGTCTGTTGTGTGTGTGACATCACGACGGCGCGAAGTTCAATTTGTGAGTGTTGCGTGTTTGTAGATGTCTTCTTGTGCTGTCGGTGGTGCTCTCTGGTGGCGTGTTTGTAGGTTGCGGGCAAGGTTTTGTTGTTGGCTTAGTGTGCGCTTGTGATGTGCTTGTAGGTGGTGTGTCGTTGAGGTTTGGTGGTGCTCTCAGGTGGGGTTTGTGGGTCATGTGTTGTTGACATAGTCGGCTGTTGTGGTTGTAAGTGAAGATTAGTGGCATATTGTGCAATGAGTCGATGATTTAATTTTTGGTTTTTTCTATGGTAATGTGGTGTTGTATGTGGTTTGTCGTGTTTGTATTTTTCAAATTACTTTTTTTTATGTCATTGTTAGCAACAGCTCATCAAATTTTTGCAGCTTTTTGGATTACTGGCTGAACTGGTGAAGTGCTCTCTGTATGTGGCAAGTAAATGAAGTTAACCTAAGTTCCAGCGTCTCAGACCAAGGACAGCTATATGTGGAGGTGCTGGCATTTTTAGGGTTTTCTTTAGGACTGTTAGCAATATGTACAGGCCCAGGGTTGTGGGTTAGTGAGGTTTTGGGACTGTGGTGTCTGATCTAGTAGGCAGCAACGGCGCTTTCATATGGCGAGTTTTCATTTCTTTTGTTCTTGCTTTTATCTGGTTAGACTTGTGGATCATGTGTCGAGGGGGGGGGGGGTGTTGTTTTATGTTGCTGCTATTGGTGATTTGGTTTTGTGTGTTGTTGTTGATCCTGTGAGGTCAAAGGAAGTGTTCGATTTCAGATTTGGTGTTTTCTTGAGATTTTTGAGGTAGTGATGACTGTGGAAGTGCTTGTAGGTTTTTGTGTTTATGAATTGGTATCGGTACTTTGTGTTGACCTATATACGTCAAGGGAAGTGTTCGGTTACAGATTTGGTGTTTTCTTGTGGTTTTTTAGGTAGTGATGATTACGGAAGTGGTTGTAGTTTTTGGGGTTTATGAATTGGTATTGCTACTTTCCGTTGACCTATACAGGTCAAGGGAAGTGTTCGATTCCATTAGATATTGTTTCTAGTCGACATCGTGAATGTTGTTGTCAGTTTATTTTACCAGTTTTGTCGTTTGGTTTAGTGGCGTATGTTTACTGTTAGTTTGTCCCCACCCAAAACCCCCCAATTTCCCCCGCTTGTCCCGTTAGTTTCATTATATTATAGGAGGAAAATGTGTTTGATAGTTTTTTGATCTATTTTCATGTTTGTTGTCATGTTTACGTAATGACATCATAGTCGCGATATGGGAGTAGTTGTGAATGGTCATTTCCACCATATTGGTGATGTCATTGGTCAAAGCAGACAGATGGAATTGGATATTTCCGTTAACCTAACAATTGACTACATCCAACAAAATAAACACCCATGGAAACATTATTTGATGCATGTATTATGTAAATTTGTAATTTCTCATTGCGCATTTCATCCAAATTGTGTTCTTATTGGAACAACATATTATTGCATTCACAATTTTGACACTTTGTTTCTCTTATAACAGGTTTGTATATGTTCAGTGCAGTCTTCTTTCATTAATCAGGATACACTTTCATAGTAACTCATTAGTAATGAAAATATCTTTGCAAGTAACAACTTTAGTGTCCAAATTCAAAATGTGCAACTGTTACCATTAATAAAAATCAAGAATGGTAGCATGATCGCACAGTTCCTTGAAGATTGAAAAAGTTATTTTGATAAAACTTTCCAGTTACATGCGATTTACGTGAACAAATTTTACTGGTCAACTGTTGACAATATAGAATCCTGTACTGCCAACTTTTATAAAATATACTAACAATGAATTATGACTCGTGCTAATCTACTTATTGATTATTTTATACATGTACATTACAGAAGAAGCAGCTACTTTGAAAGCAAGCCACTGGACATCCTATAACTTTATTCAGTTTCTGTTTTGATCCACTGCTACAAACAAAATATTCATGGAAATTTAATGGTTTAAAAAACTACTACATACTGAAGAAGTAATAACTTGTGCAATATGAATATTAGTGTTAACAGTAATTGCATCCCAAAGTCTAACTACAGGGTGTTACAAAAAGGTACGGCCAAACTTTCAGGAACCATTCCTCACACACAAATAAAGAAAAGATGTTATGTGGACATGTGTCCAGAAACACTTAATTTCCATGTTAGAGCTCATTTTAGTTTCATCAGTATGTACTGTACTTCCTCGATACATCGTCAGTTGGCCCAATTGAAGGAAGGTAATGTTGACTTTGTTGCCTGTGTTAACATGCAACTTATTGCTCTACAGTACTAGCATCAAGCACATCAGTACATAGCATCAACAGGTTAGCGTTCATCACGAACCTGGTTTTGCAGTAAGTGCAATTGTAAAATGTAAACTTTCACGGCCGGAACTGTCATGATTAATAAAATTCTTTTCCGGGCTATTATGCCGTGGTCTGATGGATTTCGCATTGTAAACCAACGTTTCGTCCCCATCTGCGGAGGAAGATGTCCTCCGCAGATGGGGACGAAACGTTGGTTTACAATGCGAAATCCATCAGACCATGGCATAATAGCCCGGAAAAGAATTTTATTAATCAGTCAGTGCAATGTTTACAAATGCGGTGTTGGCAGATGCCCATTTGATGTATGGATTAGCACGGGGCAATAGCTGCGGCGTAGTACATTTGTATTGAGACAGATTTCTAGAAGGAAGGTGTCCCAATAGGAAGACGTTCGAAGCAATTGATCGGACATTCGAAGCAATTGATCGGCGTCTTAGGGAGCACGGAACATTCCAGCCTATGACTTGCGAATGGGGAAGACCTAGAACGACGAAGACACCTGCAATGGACGAGGCAATTCTTCATGCAGTTGACGATAACCCTAATGTCAGTGTCACAGAAGTTGCTGCTGTACAAGGTAACGCTGACCACGTCACTGAATGGAGAGTGCTACAGGAGAACCAGTTGTTTCCGTACCGTGTACAGCGTGTGCAGGCGCTATCAGCAGCTGATTGGCCTCCACGGGTACACTTTTTCGAATGGTTTATCCAATAATGTATGTTCTGTTGCTGTGTGTTTCCATTCCATGATTAATGTGATTTGAAGAGAAGTAATAAAATGAGCTCTAACATGGAAAGTAAGCATTTCAGGACATATGTCCACATAACATCTTTTCTTTATTTGTGTGTGAGGAATGGTTCCTGAAAGTTTGGCCGTACCTTTTTGTAACGCCCTGTATATTAGTACAATGTAAAAGGATTGACTTTTAAGATAATATTTTAGTTTATTTTTCCAGATCTGCAGTTTTTTAACCCTGCCTGTGATGTCTACCAGCAACCTGTTACAGATGTTTGCATTAGAATATAAGTTTCATACTCAATACTAGGCACTGTATGCATGGAAACTATTTTCACTTCTAGTATTCTGATTGTCAATTTTACAGTTCATCTTAAATTCACTAACAAAAAATGCCATTGGGGAGTTCACATATCAACATGTGACTGTAAGGATACCCCAAGTCCATCAAATTAGTTACGTGTTTCGAGGATCATTTTGCATAATAGATCATAATGATGGTTTCTGCAATACGTTCTGTTACGCAGCTTAAATAATAACTTACAATCTGCTTCTGTAAAATAAACACTTTTTTGAGCTTAACTGAATTACGCCAGAAGATTATGCCATAGGGCAATACTAAGTTCAGTTATCCTAATCTCATCCACAGGTAAACAGAGTGAGAGGCATTTTCAAGTGCAAAGCAGGGTGCACTTTCACCATAAGTTATCTGCAATTTTTGTACTTGTACAATTGTCTCACTAGGAAATTTACTTAAACAGCGTGAATTTTTTTGACTTAGTAGTTTTTGATGATTAATTTTTTTATTGTCTTTAAATACATTGTGCATTCCTGAAAGTTGGAAATGCTGTGATAACCCTTATGGGTAACAAATTAATGTAGGCTACATTTTTCTGTCTAAAGAAGAGGAACATATTTTACAATTTACAAACTGGCTATATGATTTTACTTTTTAGTTACTGGCTTTTATCCTGGAATAACTAAGATCAGACGTAGCAGATCATGTGTAGTAAAACAATAAGATATTCTGACAATTTTTGGGTTGCTGACAGTTTTACGGGCTGCGATTTCCTAACTGAATGCACAATGTACTCCCGAATATTTACATTTCTTTTCTTGCCACCCTAAAACACAAACAAAAACATCATGTGACATTATAGCGTCCCTCTTCTACTCAAGAGTCCCCTCACTAACGAGTTGATCAAGATGATTCTCTCTCAATTTACGGATACATGTGCATTACAACGAACTAAATAGTACATTACAACGAACTAAATAGTACTTCATGCATTGTCTTCGAAACACATGAGTTAGCTAAGTTTCCAATAACTATGTCTAGCATCTGCGATTTGTTTATCGTACACCTAACCTCAAAATACTGCTTTACATCTGTAAGAATGCTTGGCTACGAATCCACAAAAGGCATCCACAGCACAACACATGTTAATTTCTAATCGACTCATAATTACATAAAACGACCCGTCACGTACAGAGTTCTCAATTCTTTAAATGCCGAAACAAAGGCGATCTTAAGTTATTTGCGCAGTCCCGATACATTGTTATATACTAATAATGTTTGCCTTCTTTTAGTTTAGTTAGGGGGAAATATGTACATTTTTTCTGCCTTGTTTGTTTCTTTTCGAAGTCCTTATCATCTGAAAGGATATGTACTAACATCTGATTCGACTGTACTTGGTGGTAACAGAGCCTGGTTTACTGCTGTTCATTTACGTTTCAGTGAAATTTATACTTAAATGCAATTCATTCTTTAAATAATACCATCAAAAATAAGAAATAAATAAATAATCTCACCTCGTTTTCCTTTTAGCTGATGCTCAAACTATGGTTTCTTAACATGCATTCATTTTAAGTTACCCTTTGCATGTAACCAGCGTCAAACGTCACTACTACGTCACGAGACATCGCTGGGTTCGTTTACCTCATTGGTGCTGACGTAGGCACTCAGCTGCAGCCTATGATATTGCTCGGAGGGAAAATGCCGCGAAATTCTTCGCGTCGGAAACAAGCGCTAGAGGTAGTGGAGGGTAAGTGACTAGTCGTGCTGAGGACCTGGTGGGTGCAGCTGGAAGGGCTCGACACAGTGCCTCTCTTTTCATCACAGGTAGTGTGAAGTTATTGATGCCATCATTAGTTTTAGTGCGTTAAATGATTTTATCATTTATATGTAAGAACTATACAAATGTTACCAAACTAGTAAGTTTCATGTAAATAGAACCAGAGGGCTTGAGAAGTTTGCGCGGGAATGACGCATCAAGCGCACACAATTTGGCGCGTAAATAGTTGTAGGAGAAAGTGGCCACTACGTTCAATACTAAGGCATTAGTAAGAACTAATTTGTTTTGTTGTATTTAGTTTCTTATTACTGCCGGCAGATCATCCGGAATTCTGGCTCAATGCAGTTTCTATTTACGTGCAGTTGTGGCAGTTAGGCTACTTAAATTCTTGATTCATTTCGTGATAAACATCGTGTGACCAACATTAATACTTACATATTTCACAGAGTAATATATTGGTCATTTAGTTGTGGTGGATTCATCTTCTGAATTGGAAAACTTGTGCGTTTTCAGACGCGAGATACGTGGCATTTCACACCAAAATCTTCCGTGTGTTATCGTATTAGACCAGTGAAAGTTTCTACTAATTGTTTGAAGGTAAAAGGCCAAATTTTGCAGTAAGGGAGTGCAGTGTTTGGTACAAAATGCGGATAATGTTTAAGTATTATTAAATGTAATTTCCTGTGGTGTTAGTTCTCATAAGTCTATGCACGTATTAGCTAAGTGTTACTAAGTGGAGCTTATTCCTACTACTATATGTACTTCGACTACAATATTTATTTCCTTGAATAAAGTAAGAGTGATTAGGTGCTCATAAAACTTAATAAGTATGAGTAACGGGTTTCAGAAATTTGTGGCGAATCTGACTCATAATTTCTGCTTATTGCAGAAGTATTTAAGCACATTTCTTTGAGCAGGTAAGTTTCATTGTTTTGAAGGTGAAAATTATTTTCCTAGATAATTATTTGAAGTAGGGAAATTTTATGCAAATTTTGAAGACTTTCTAATATTTAGATATTCAAATGTGTTACCAACTGTACTAAGTGTTAATAATGCTATATACTCTAAGTGTGTTGTACAGTAAGAGCCACAGAAGCATATGTAATGCTACATTATTTTTCTATGCAAATTACATTCAAAGAATGTGTAAAATGCAACCAATGTAAGGTTGATTTCCAGTTTGACTTTAAGATACTTAACTGTCAATATTTTCAGTAACTTTTTTGGAGAACTTACTGTACTAAATTTCACAGCCTGTTTTAGGATTGTAATGTTTGAGCTTAGAAATTTTGATGGATTGAAGTATTGCTTGCCCTTTCTGTAATTGCCCACATTAGTCTTGATGCTGAGAAGACTAAAAATAGGTGTAGAATTGTGTAGAGTTCAGATGAGGTCACACATGGGTGAATTCAGACAATGTTAGGATTTGTTCAGGATATGCTGGTTTTGTTAGAAGGTTAAGTTTGTGTTTGAATTGTGTAGTAGTTAATGTTGTAAGAGAATGAATGAACCTTGTGTGATTGATGTCACTTCAATGATGGAGTTTAGTGATCACTGTTTAAAAATTAATTCGCTTTGCTGACAGTTACACATTTATTTTTTATATGACATTTGGATCAAAGTTGATAATCTTCAGATCTATGTAATTCTGGATCCATATGGACCTAAATATCAATGTTGTTGCATCTAAAACAGAAAACATCCACATACAAAACTAGTTTCCTGTATAGTGATTGCAGTATCTAAATGCTCTGTGACGGCATAGAAATTACGGGTACTGTTCTAGTCTGTACATTAAAAATAAGATAGTAGCATGGCTGACAAATGGAGATAGAGGAAGCTGTTCCCTATTTCTGCATGTTCTGAGGTAAATTGTATTAGTAGATCATATACTGTATGTCTGATTTATTGTTTTATAATGTAATTGTATATTATTGTTTTGTTGGATGACAAATTTGAGAACCACCAAATCAGAAAAACCATTTGTTGTAACTCTTTTATTTATCCAATTGGAGATAAGAAATTAGTTCAGCTTTGCAGCCAGTGTACTGGTAGTATATCAGTGTACTATGCTGCAGATGAGGCCAAGATAACTTGTAGTTTTTGCAAGTCATTTATTCAGTTAAAGGTGGTTACAGAGGAGTGGTTTTGTATCATCCAGTGCAAAATTGTCTGAGATTTAAGGTAGTTAAAGGTATATGTGCTCTGATAATGAACTAAATAATAGATCCTGTTACTGCTGGTTTGTGTTGCTCAATTTGAAGCATTTAAATTTTAGAGCATGTATGTTGTCAAATTGTTCCACTAAATTTTAATGGTAATTGTTTGTTCTTCAGTTTAGTAGATAACTGACACGTGACACAAAATGAGCATGGAGAACCCAGCTACACCGCTGGTGGCAAATGCCTCACTGCAGCGGCGAGCCACGCGCAGTGCCCTGGCAGAAATCCCGGCACGACTTGGGCTGCTGACAGTCGATGAGAACGGCCGCACAGAGGGGGCCACAGCTGCAGCTACTGTGGTCGGTACGTTGACTCCGGCCAGTAGACGGCCACCGCTTGTCCCAATACCCGATCGTGCCAATCAGCTCACTCCGCGCGATGGAGAAGGGGCTGTGGCAGGCACTCGTGGTAAGTCTTGTGTTAATTGTATGTATCCGGCTCTGACAAGGCTGCAACTGTGGCTGCTGGACCCTCACCCCCTTTTGTGCTCTACTGTGTGAGTGAGTTTTTTATCTTATGAGAGATAGATTAGCATTTAAGTTTACGAAAAAGTATTTATGTATGAATAAGGTTTATTTCCATATGTTAATAATTCACTAGTTTTTATTGGACAGGCTGAATCAGAATTAAAATACATAAGATTAACAATATATGTAAAATGAAAAAACATATGAATGCGCGCGCGCACACACACACACACACACACACACACACACACACACACACACACACACACACACACACACACACACACACACACAAAATATCATTACAAAAAGATTGACGGAGTAGAAGTTGTGGTCATGGTGGATACGGAATTGGTGATTTTGAAATTTTCCAGTGCTACCCATCATACTTCATAAAATGACACGTGCATGCACAGTGCTGCTATAGAGTAGGTGTCATGTATTTTACACAGATTACTTGGATCTTTATACTGCCCAATCTAGAATGTGACTGTTAATTTCATGCCTTTTACTAAACTACATAGGGGCAGTAGAAGGCTTGTCAACCAAAGACTGTAATTACACCTACCTGGTTGTAGATAGGTCTGCAGTGGACCAATTTCTTACTTAACATTAAAATCCTAACTGTGTTCTGGATGAGTTAGATGCGTTCATATGTTGGTAGCTTGGTTCTTGACTGAACTGAAAAATAATTTTCATAATAGTGGCATTGTCACTAGGGTAAGAGATTTTTTGTACCATGGAGGATCTGTTCCTTTTAATTTACTCAATATGAAACACTATTTCTCTGAATTTATGTCTAGACTACACTTAGTTGGTATGGAAGTAACAGATTCTCTCTTGATAAGGTGTTCAGTAAATTTTTTACCTGCTTTTTTAATCAATGTATTTTGTTTTTCATGGATTTGGATAGTGTGAAATTCAGCATTGCTAAAATGACCTTGTTGTTTCTCATCCTTGTATCTGTCACAGCCCTCTCATTTTGGTCAGTATTATTTGCTGCTGAAAGTGAAAAATTTCTGAGTGTTCAACAGAATGATTAGTCTAATGATTATAGAATGATTTAAGAGTAAATAGAGGAAAGTGATTAGTAGTAGTATAAATGAGATTAGTGATAAACTTAATAAGAATTGAGGGTCATGGAGTAGATGAATGAAGGAAAACCATCTGGGAACCAAAATATGGAATAAGCAAGGACGACAAAAGGAGGTGATAAGCAAGGGAATGGTGAGAAGACCAAGAGAAATCTGCTAGTATCACACATTAGCTTTAGAGTGAAAAATTTGTGGTAATATACTTTTGGAGCACAGCACTATATTCCAGTGGATTGTGGAACAACCAGGAAAGAGAAACTTCCTGGCAAATTAAAACTCTGTGCCGGACAGAGACTTGAACTTCGGACCTTTGCCTTTTGCAGGCAAGTGCTCTACCAAAGCAAGACTCACGCCCCATCCTCACAGCTTTACTGCTGCCAGTATCTCCTCTCCTGTGAACCTTGCAGAACTAGCACTCAGGAAAGAAAGGATATGCGGAGACATGTCTTAGACACAGCCGGGGGGATGTTTCCAGAATGAGATTTTCACTTTGCAGCGGAGTGTGCACTGACATGAAACTTCCTGGCAGATCAAAACTGTGTGCCAGACCGAGACTAGACCTCAGGACCTTTGCCTTTCGCGGGCAAAGGTCCTGAGTTAGTGTCGGTCTGGCACACAGTTTTAATCTTCCAGGAAGTTCCATATCAGTGCACACTCCACTGCAGAGTGAAAATCTCATTCTGGAACCAGGAAAGAGTATTAAAACATTGGAGATATGCTAGAATAGCAGGATGTTGGAAAAAATAGGTGGACTGATACAGAATGTAGACGTTCTCCATAGAACTAGTGAAAAAAGAAACATGCAGTTATCATTATAGGGAAGTTAACAGAGGTACATAAACCTGAGATAATGACTGAGAAGACAGTTTATTGCTAAGAACACTGCAAAAGCTAAACGGGTGTACTTAAGATTCAGTAGTCAGTGGCAGATTGCTGGAAGCAAAGCACCTCTGTGTTAACATATGTCGGGTTAATTTTTCAGTGTGTGTACATTCATAATGTTTTGACTGCTTTGCAGTCTGCAGTCCCTACAAACAAATGGGAAATACTGACAGGGAGAAGGTACAGGCTCTTAAGACATTTAAGACATCAGAAAAAACTTGCTTGGTCGTAGAGAGTTGTAGAGGGTAAAAAAATTGAGGAAGACAGGTCAAAATACACCCAACAAATAATTGAGGATGTAGAGTGCAAGAGCTGCTCTGAGATTAAGATGGCACTGACGCGAGTATAATAGTCTATTAGACACATGATACGATGCAAAAGCAACTTGGAGTAGCAGAGCACATACAAATGCAGTGGAAGCAACTTAACTGGTTCACACTGGGATGGCAGTGGTAAAACACCTATGCATTATTCTGTCATATCACATAGCATGTCGAGGAGTGCCGCTTGCTCAGTGCATCTTGTCATACAGTACACAATGAGGGAAATTCAGTCATGACGTCTCAAAAAAGTTGTTTTATGTAGATCAAGCAAAGATAAATCTGTCTCTGTAGTTACTCTTTGGAAACTTCCACTTCGCATGTAAAAAAACTAAAAGCTGCTGTTTTGGGATTTAAGTGTGTTCTCTGCTATGCAATCATTACTATTAGATTTTTGAGGAAACTATTCAGTACAAAATTGTTTTTCACATCTTCTAGTCTGATATCTTGGATTTATAATGAACAGGTTACGTTTCTGTTGCCCGTAATGTTTGTGATACTTCAAACCCCATGCATACTTTGAAGAGCTTGGAATGAAAAATTTTGTTGTCAGTTTATATTCAGTGCATTTTATGGCATATGTTGCTATACACAAAATGTTTGTAAATCGAAATTTTTTTTAATGTGGGAAGAGAGCCAATTCTCGATAAAATTAGATACGTCGAAGATTTTGAAGATGTCAGTGGTGTTGAACAGCTGAAATTGTTAAAATTGAACAGAGCTCCAGGGGCCAATGGAGTCCCTATCAGATTCTATTCTGAATTTGTGGCAAGGGTTCTCCCGTCTTGTAACTATAATCTATCGTAGATACCTCGAACCTCGTGCCCAGTTCATGGAAAAGCACAGGTCACAGTAATATCTTAGACATTGATTAGTTTTAAAATCTTCGAACATTTTCTGAGCCCAAATATAATGAGGCACATTGAACAAATGACGTCAGTGCCAACCAGCATGGATCCCAAAAGCATCAAGTGAAATCCAACTCACTTTTATGGCGTACTTTGGATCAAGGCAACCAGGTAGATGCAGTGTTTCTTGATTTCTGAAAAGCATTTGACTCAGTGCTGCACCTGCACTTACTGTCAAAAGTACAATCATATGGTGTGTAAAGTGAAATGTGTGACGGGTTGAGGACTTTTTTATAGGGATGTTATCTTGTAATGCTAATCAGTTGGAGAAGTAGCTTCAGGTGTGCACTAGGGAATTGTTAGGATGCTTGCTGTTCATGTTTAGCATTAATGACATTGCAGACAATATTAACTTCAGATTTCTGGCAGATATTGCAGTTACTTATGATTATTTACACTGCTTCTTTCAAACAGTATCTGTTCACTCAGATCTTGATAAGATTTCAATGTGAAGTAAAGATAGATTAACGACTTGTTTTAAATGATCAGAAATGTGAAATTCTGCACTTCACAAAACAAAAACTTGATATCCTATGACTATAATTATATCAATGAGTCACTGTAGGAATCTGTCAAATCATACCTTGGTGTAACACTTTATAGGAATATGAAGTGGAATGATCACATTGGTTCCGTTAGAGGTAAAGCAGATGATTGACTTCAGTTTATTGGTAGAATACTGCAGGAAGTGCAGTCAGTCTGCAAAGGAAATTGTTTAGAAATCATTTGTGCAAGTGGTTCTAGATTATTGCTAAAGTGTGTGGGACTCACGGGGGATATTGAACGTATACAGAGAACGGTAGCACAAATGCTCAGGTTTGTTTGATCTGTGGGAGTGTTTCAGAAGTACTGAAGAAACTGAACTGGTAGACCCTTGCAGACAGATATAAACTATACTGAGAAAGTCTACTAATGAATTTTCAAGGATTGACTTTAAATGATGACTCCAGGAATATACTGCAACCCCGCTAAGTGTCGTTCACATAGGGACTGAAGATAAGGTTAAAATAATTATGGCAAGCACCCTCTGCCATGTGGTTTGTTGAGTATAGCTGTAGATGTAATATGGGTTCACGTAAGATTCTGATATACTAAACACATTGTAGAAATGACAGTAAAATGTCAAGGTCCACATTCAGGGCACCCAACTGAGATTTGAATCGTGTGACCCCTAAAGTGAATTGTCGTATAGCTGTACCTATTGGACTGAACTGGTGAGCACATATTACTTCCCTCTGTTTGCACATTTGACAGCTGATGATGCACAAACTGCACTAGAATGTTAGTGGAAGTTACTATTAAACTGGCATCTGAAGTCTGTGAATGTTAGTTTACTATTGAGAGGGTGATTACCATGATAGACCATTAAATCTGAGTTTGAAAAATCCTGTTGTGGCAGCAAGGCAAATTACCATACTACGAAACAGGTGCAATTTTTCATGAAATTGGCACTAACTATATTGCCTGTGTGCTTAAAGTGCCATATTAGTGATCACACTTACTTGACCCTTGAGTGGAAATGCTAGGAGCAGAAGTTTGCTGTTGGCTCGTAGCACATGGGCTGCTGAGACAAACCCCATCTCCTGCTCCCAGAGCAGCCAGCCTACAGCTTATAGAAGGAATGAATGTTTTTATAGAAAGAATGAATGTGTAGTAGCTTAATGCATCACAAAAGTGGCAAGAAAGCTGACTGAGAGTTGCTACAAGGACCAGGTATAGCCTCTTTCCTTATTTTTGTAAGTAATGTTAACAATTACTAAGCACAGCACAGCAAGCAGACCAACAGTATTGTCAACAGTTCTTTATTGTTAAGGTGCACAGTGCTGTTACGTAGCTAATGTTGGCAGAGACTGTAGACATTCTGGAGTGGCATGAAGTCAGTTGACTTCTGTCAATCGTAGGGGCTGAGGAAGTGTGTGATCCGTAGGAGGTCTTACAAAAACTTTTAATAGTGGCATTTTTAATGTCCCATAAACACTTCAACCAACTTGTGTTGTTTTAATGATTTGCTTCTCATCATGGCAAGTAACAAGTAAAAAAGTGTTCTCCTTTGTCAGAGCAGCTGATACTAGGTTTCTCCCAAAAGTGGAAACTGGACTCATTCTGTAGAATTTATGTTAGTGTTGGGATAGCTCGTGAGAAAAAGCTGCTGGGCTAATGGAGATACTGAACATACACAAGGAAGAACAATCTGTGAACCATCCCATGAGAGCCTACGTAAAAAGTTTCAGGACCCAGTATTAGGTGAAGAATCTAGGAATACAGTACAAAAACCCCTGTGTATTGCTTCTGTAGAGGCAGTGAAGTGGTGGTTAGACTGACTACAGCAGCACAGATGTTTAAGCAGTCACTCTTCCTGTCTTCCACGTGCATATTCAGTGGAAAAAAGTTCAGTATGTGGTACAGTGGGAAGTTCCCTCTAGAATGCTCTTCAGTGAAGAGTAGAGTATGGATGCAGGTGTAAAAGATTTTGGCATGATATGTGCCAGACGATAGACTTTGGTTAAATGATTGCTATTACCCACAGGGTTTCTATAAGAAGTATTTGGAAAAGTTATGAAAAAATATATTTGAGATACTGCTATAATCCCTAAAAATTCTACAAACTACAGCCCCCAAGCATATACATGCTTTTTGCTAGCAGCTTTTTCACAGATTGAAAGAGCCCCAGTAGGTGGATTCTGTTCAGATCTTAACAGTATGTATGTGAGCTTCTCTGAAGGCACTTAGTGAACAGTAGTGTGTCCTTAGAGGGAGGATTTCACTTTTTAGACTGGGAAGTAGTTTTCTGGTGCCAATTCAGGACTCTAAGGGGGTTGGGGAATTGTCAGAGTGCAGTTGGTGAGGTAGTTGGTGATCTTTGAGCAGGTGTAGCTGGGTGTATTGTGATGCAATTTACTATTTCTGGGGTCGGCAGGCCTTGCCCTGTTGACCCCTCTCTTCAGTCTTCTTCACACTTCTAGGTAAAAAGCACCATTCACTGTCTGTGTCTTTGGAACAAATTCGTAGTCGACCTCCCTCGAGGAGTCTGAGAAAGCGGTTGGTGTAGCTTTCACTCTGGATTTGCCCATTTGAATATTCTTGAACGTGGTGATGCTTTGTTTCTGGGTCGTGTTCAAATACCCCAGTTTTCTCCCACAGTAATGTTGTCCAAAAAGACAGTCTTCTTAGACACATTTCAGAAGATAGTTGCAAGCAAACAGTTGTCTACTTTTGGTCATCTGTTGAGACCTTTGGGAAGTTTTTTGCGCAGACCGTTCATTTTGCCAAATTTTAAGCGATAACTTTTCCATGCCAATTGCATCAGCAGCGATGTGCCCACATAATTGACAGTCTGAATGCACTTTGCCATCAGTTCTTGATGTTAACAGCTGTCTTACACAGGGCTCGTTTGCCACACTCTAGATCATCTTCTGCAGTTTGTGACAGGATTTCATGCTTAAACTCTTGGTCACTCATGGCCAACATCTTCATACCCAGTTTCCCCATCCCAGCACAAAATTTGATAGTGTACTGCTGTTAGAGGATTTGCTGAATTTTGCACTTGCGCTGAGACACTTGACACAGTTGCCTTAAAAGCACGGACCCGTCTCAACAAAAGATCATGGGCAACTCGTGTTTGGTGTGTGTTGAAGGGACCACCACCAACTGTCAAGCATTGGTGGTGGTGGTTAAGGTTGTGTGTTTGTGTGTGCTGTGACCATATCAGGAAAAAATTATCCCCAATACTTCATACACAGATTATGTACGTATGTCATGTGGATGTTGGAAGTTTTTCAACTGCTCCAGAAAAAGGAAGCCATAAGAATGACCTGAGTTTCTCTAATCTGTCTTACCATTTGTTAACTGATAACAGAACAAGTGTTGTGAGATGGTGCAACTCTAAATTTGATTAAAAATATTTCTCATTTGTAACTAATAACAAATGATTTAGTTTGTCACTTAATCACCACCTTAAGATTTATGAATAAAAATAAATATTTCAGTGCTTGTTTAGTACTTAATTTTATGATCAAACTAAATATCAATTTATCAAAGTGAGTAATGATTAATTGCAATTTGCGATTGAGACAGTTTAAATACATGTAGTTCCAGCAATATCATAGAGTGCAATAATAATGCCTGGCTATCAAAGCAGTACTTGGATGCAGAAGGTGACATGTTTGCAAGTACCATCACATACTTCTAATCCACTGACCTGTTGCGGTTCAGGAACACTGACACCCAACACGTGGGCCCTGAATGTCAACGTGCAGCTGCCATCATCCTACATGAGCCCCGCCCCATCACCAGACGAGCTGGTGATCCAGCAGCGGGGACGGCGCCGGGGTCCCGTCAACTGGAGCCCCGACCTCGATGCACACAAGCGGGAGGGCATCCCGATGGGTGCGCGCACACCCAGCCCCGTCAAGTCCAACATTGTCCTGCGGTCGACACCCCGCAAGAGACTCATGCTCTCGGACCCGAAGGAGCTTTTCACGACACCTGAAAAGATGCGCAAGGTAAGTTTTGTGGAACTTGATATTTTACGTAGCAGTAATGTAAGTTGCCCTTTCAGGCTTACTCTAGCAAGTTGGGAGTATGAAAAATATTAGAATTCGCAGAAAACAACTTTACATATATTATTGGTACAGTCAGTCAGTATGATATGTCATGTTTGCAAAATACCGACACATTATCTACAGAAGAATGGATGAACTGGTGGAACTCTTCTGCAGAGATCACTTTGGTCTCTGGAGAAATTTAGGAAAAAGTGAGGCAATACTGATCGTAAGACTTACCTTACAAGAGGAGCGTCTGACATCTGGGTAATTTGTTTTTATGGTTTTGCAGGGACTTTATGTATTGAAAATACATGTTTCATCTTTTTGCTAGGTACTCCCCAGTTTTTGAAAAATAAGAGATTAAAGTTAACAACAGAAAATTGTATTTTCAGTACTATAAATTGAAATATTCTCTAAAAAGAAAAAAATTAAAAATATATAATGTTATTAACACTTGTGTTTTTTCGTGCTATAACCTGGATAACCTTCATTCTACATGTTTAGTAGAGTGCGGTTAGCAGTCGAGGCATTCTGCTATGCTAGTGAATCATCATGGTTGTGTATGTATTGAGTCCACATTGAGAGCTACTTGGCAACTGAAAAAAATATGTTAATATCAAACTATTTCATATCACTGTGTGTGTGTGGGGGGGGGGGGGGTTGCGTCCACTGACAAAATGGCAGATAATAAACAACCTTTGACAAGTTTGCCAGCAGAATGTAAAGTTTAAAATGTTGATGTTGCAGATATCTGTGAAACATGAGCAAAGAAAGCAAACAAGGTAGTGTTGGTACTACAAAAGTTTCCTCAAATTTATTTTGGGACAATGGCCTCACACTACCAGTCATTCCAGATGTGGAAAGGCTGCTTCCAGATGCCATGAAGAGTACGGGGTGCAGCCAGCTGCAGGTGGCTCATGTTGGTACCAATGATGTGTGTGGCTTTGTACTGGTGGAGATTCTCTCTGGTTTTGGGCGGCTAGCGAACTGGTAGACACTGCCAGTCTTGCTTGTGAGATTAAGGCGGAGCTCACAATCTGTGGTATTGTCGATAGGACTGACTGTGGTGCTTTGGTGCAGAGCAGAGTGGAGGGTCTGAACAGAGGCTCAGGCAGTTGTGTAACCATGTAGGCTGCAGATTCCTTGACTTGCGCCATTGGGTGGTGGATTTTCGGGTTCTACTTAACTCAAGAGTCCACTACACACAGGAAGTGGCTACATGGGTAGCGGAGGCTGTGTGGAAGGGACTGGGCAGTTTTTTCGGTTAGAGGGCCTCAGGGAACCAGACAGGGTGTCCGTCTAAAAGGAGGCAGGTAAAACACAGTAAGATAATTGTAGAAATGATGGGTAATGTAGTTTTAAATTGTCGTTGCTGTGTTGGGAAAGAACCAGAGCTCCAAGCCCTAATAGAAAGCACTGAAGCTCAAATAGTTGTAGGTACAGAAAGCTGGCTAAAGCTGGAAATAAGCACAGCAGAAATTTTTTCAATCTAACAGTGTTCAGAAAGGATGGATTAAATACAATTGGTGGTGGAGTATTTATTGCTATCAGAAGTAGTTTGCCTTGTAGTGAAATTGAAGTAGTTAGTTCTTGCGAAATAGTATGGGTAGAGGTTATATTTGACAATCGGACTAATCTACTAAGTGGGTCATTGTACCAACCCCCAACTCAGAAGATACAGTTGAGTCTCATTTCAAGTGGGTACCCCAGTCATACAATTGTAGTCAGTGGTGACTTTAATCTACCCTTGATATGCTGGTAAATTATACGTTTAAAGCCAGTGGCAGCCATAAAACATCAGCCTACATTGTACTGAATGCTTTCTAAAAAAAATTATTTTAACAATTAGTTCACGAGCCTGCTCAAAGCGTAAATGGTTGTGGAAGTGTACTTGACATCTTAGCAACAAATAATCCTGGATAAATAGTGAGTATTGTGACGAATACAGGGATTAGTGACCACAAGGCAGTAGCTGCTAGGCTGAATACTGTAACTCCTACAACCATCAAAAAGAAACACAAGTACATCTATTTAAAAAAGCTGATATAAGTAGTCTTAATGCCTTTTTAAGAGACAGTCTGCACTCCTACCGATCTGATCATGTAAGTGTAGAAAAGTTGTGGAATGATTTCAAAGAGAGAGAATTGACAGCAATTGAAATATATACCACATAAATTAATAAGTAATGGTACTGATACCCCACGGTACACACAATGCGTCAGATCGCTGTTGCAGAAGCAGCGAAAGAAACCTGCCAAATTTAAAAGATTGTAAAATCCCCAAGATCAGCAAAGTTTAGCAAATGTTCGAAATATAGTGCTACTTCAATGTGAGGCGCTTTCAATAATTTCCACAACAAAACTGTCTAGAAATCTGGCAGAAAACCTAGAGATTCTGGTCATACATAAAGCAAACCAGTGGCAAGACGCAATCAATACTTCACTGTGTGATAACAACTGTGAAGCCACTGATGACAGTGCCACTAAAGCAGAGTTATTAAACACAGATTTTCCAAAACTGCTTCACCAAAGATGACGTAGTAAATATTGCTGAATTCCAATCGAGAACAACTGTCAATATGAGGATCATAGATGTCCTCAGTGTTGCTTCGCACTTTAAATATCTTAATAAAAGCAAGGCTTCCAGTCCAGATTGAATAAGTCAGGTTCCTTTCAGAGTATGCTGATAAAACAGCTCCATATTTAGCAATTATATAAAACTGCTCACTCACAAAGATCCATACCTAAAGACTAGAAAATTTCTCAAGTCGCACCAACACCCAAAAAAGGAAGTAGGAGTAATCTGTTGAATTACAGGCCCATATAACTAATGTTGATTTGCAGTGGGGTTTTGGAACATATACTGTATTCGAACGTTCTGATGTACCTCGAAGAGAAAAAGATTTATTGACACATAGTTGGCATGGATTCAGAAAATATTGTTCTTGTGTAACACAACTAGCTCTTCACACTCACTAAGTAATGAGTGCTATTGACAGAGGATGTCAAATTGATTACATATTTTTAGATTTCCAGAAGGCTTTAGACACCATTCCTCAAAAGCAGTCTTCCAACCAAACTGCTTGCGTATGGAATATCACCTCATTTGTGTGACTGCATTCATGATTTTCTATCAGAAAGGTCACAGTCAGTAGTAATAGACAGAAAGTCATAGAGTAAAACAAAAATAATAATCCGGTGTTCCCCAAGGAAGTGTTATTGGTGAGAAATACGTAGAACGTAAATTAAAGCAGTCTTTAATGTAAAAATAAAATTGCTAGTAAAAGTCTACTTGCTTTACTTTTATTTCAAAATGGCACTTTTAAAAAAATGCTTCATAGCTAATGCAATAACACCACACAGCTAACATGAAAGTGAGAACATCTGCCTTATGCACCGAAGTTACATTACAAAGGCAGTAAAATGACAATGTAAATATACAAATATGGTATGGTATGTTTACATAATTATTTTACTGCCTTTTCAATCTATCCACCATGTTGGCTACACAATTGTAGTATTGTGATTTATGTAGTGCATGTTTTTGTGTTAGCTGTTACTGTGTTAGCTACAAGGCATTTGCTGAGAAGCAGTGGGTATATTTGTAATTCCACGTGTTTGGTTTTGGACAGATTCGAACTATGTTTCAGCATGTCACAAAGTAATGTTGCAGAGAGAGTTTCAACATCCCACAGTGCCTGACAATGACGTCAGAATTGAAACCTCACTAAAAAATTTAATAACTGAGTGCATTCAAAAATTAAAGTTTGATACATGTGTGAAATTATTATCAAATAAAAAATATATGCCTGAATAATAATGTTTGCTCTCTAGAAGTATAAAGTATTTCATTTTTTATTTGACACATTTGCACCAAATTTCAAGTTTTGTGAATACTGGAACTTTCGTGTAGTTAGTAATAAGAACTAAAAAGGTTGCTATTAGTGACATACAAACCTGGAGCCTGAAGATTAACACTTTCATGCTCTGTTCAGCAACAGATAAACACTCTAATGTGTTATAAATATTTTGTAAGTAACAGTACTTCGAAATTTGCTAACAGTCAGTTTTAGTCGAAGGCAGTTTTTTAGAGTTTGATAATTGCCTCATACTGCATTAGGAAACTGATGTGGTGCGCTGAGCTTCTAATTGTGTAAGTGTGGAGAAAATCAAAGAAAGGAAAGCAGTCTGTGAATTGCCCTCTCTAGTGCAAAATAAACACATCAAAACACTTTGCATCACCTCAGTTCTGTGAGTTTCGGATCGTGTACAGATAACTGGAATAGAGATAAACATAAACATCGTTCCTGCCCTTGTTATTGCTTATGAAAACCACACTTTGCATGTTTTACCACCATACAGCCAGACCTTCAAAGGTGGTGGTCCAGATTGCTGTATATGCAAGTACCTCTAATACCCAGTAGCATGTCCTCTTGCATTGATGAATGCCTGTATTCGTCGTGGCATACTATCTGCAAGTTCATCAAGGCACTGTTGGTTCATATTGTCCCACTCCTGAATGGTGATTTGGTGTGGATCCCTCAGTGGTTGGTGGGTCACGTCATCCATGAACAGCCCTTTCCAATCAGTCCCAGGCGTGTTTGATAGGGTTCATGTCTGATGAACATGGTGACCACTGTAGTCGAGTGACGTAGTTATCCTGAAGGAAGCACATTCACAAAATGTGCACAATGGGGTGAGAATTGTCCATGAAGACAAATGCACGCCAGTATGCTGCCAATATGGTTACACTATCAGTTTGAGGATGGCATTCACGTATCATACAGCCCATTACGGCACCTTCTATGACCACCAGTGGCATATGTCGGCCCCACATAATGCCACCCCATGACAGCAGAAAACCTCCAACTTGCTGCACTCACTGGGCAGTGTGTCTAAGGCATTCAGCCTGACTGGGTTGCCTCGAAACATATATCTGATGCTTGTCTGGATGCGACACTCATCGGTGAAGAGAGATGCCAATCCTGAGTGGTCCATTTGGCATTTGTTGGGCCCATCTTTACTGCACTGCATTGTGTCATAGTTGCAAAGGTGGATTGCTATTGGCGTTGGGAGTGAAGTTGCACATCATTGAGCCTATTGCACAAAGTTTGAGCCATAACATGATGTCTTGTGACTGCATGAAGCGCCTTATTCAACATGGTGGCATTGCTGTCAGGGTTCCTCTGAACCATAATCTGTATGTAGCAGTCATCCACTGCAGTAGTGTCCCTAGAGGCAGCCTGAGTGTGGCAGGTCATTGTCAGTTCTTGTCTCTTTGTATCTCCTCCATGTCTGAACATCACTTCGGTTCACTCAGATGACTGGACACTTCCCTTGAGAGCTCTTTCTGGCACGAGGTAACAATGCAGATGTGATCGAACACTGTGTGTGTGTGTGTGTGTGTGTGTGTGTGTGTGTGTGTGTGTGTGTGTGTGTTCTCAAATTTTATTACAATTTTTAGTCACTGCCAGATAAACATGACAAGATAAAGGATTAAATTTTTGACACAATTTAATTTTTAAGATAATGTTTTCCATTCCATCAGCTATCACCGTCACTGAAGGGGTCACCTGGTGTGAAGAAGGGCCGTGTCGAGAAACCGACCTTGACGTACAACGGCCCTATACAGCTGGGGCTGAAAGGACTGTCTCAAGAGCAGCTCATCGGCATTGTACAGTCACTCATCGACAGACACCCGAACCTGGAAGATGTAAGCACTGAGTATTCATTTCTTTATTTTTAATGATACATATGGTTTTTTGGATCTGCTAGGAGCAACACTTCCTGAAAGTAAGTTCTGGGCAGCTTATACCTTCAAATTTTATGATTTGTGAATTCAGTTTTCATTTTCATATTATAAGAACTCTCAGTAGGCGCAGCATGGACTTATTGACATTTTGGGAGGGCAGTCAGTTATCGTTTACTACGGTGTGTGATATTTCACATAGGCACATGCCAGACGTATTGAGGTGAGCCGTCAAAGTATGACATCAGTCAACCACATTACACAATTTATTAATGGGCTGTACACATTCTGCACAGGTATCATGATGGTGTCTTATGTGGTGCAAATGACATTGCTGCTTGGTGGGTGGTCACTTGCTACTGCTCTGGACCACTTTCTTCTTTCCTGAGATTTACAAAAAGCATTTTGGGTGGCAAAACCATACAAATGTTTATATGGGTTTACTTTTTATATATTATGTAATAATCAGTCTCCAATCCCTGCTCGTGAAATGACTTTCCAATTGTTCATATAATAATGAAGCTTTATTATGTAACAAACTACAGATATGCATTTTGACCAGACTAAATGCTCACTAACTCAAATTATACAAAGCTTTTGACAGCAATGTTATCCATTATTAATTTGTATCTTTCCTTGTAAGATTCTGAGCAGAACATCCCCTCCATCCTAGAGCAGTACACACAGCATTTGTAGCTCCTTGCTGAATCTGGTTATCTTGTAAGAGATTTGTTGGAAAGTTTCAGTTGCTGTATGTTGCCCAAGGAGTGCCTCAAGTGAAAAATACAAATATTTGCACTGATACTGTCTTATGTTTTAAAATTTTATTTAAACCTCATACTTCACGACAGTAGCAATTACATACACGGTTCGTAATTTATAAACAATGACAAGTTTACAGAACACTCAGTACCTATAGGATCCATGAGAAACAAGTTAACTTCAGCAAAAATTCAGTGCCTTCACAAAATTCTTGCAAAAAAATAGGTGTGTTGTGCATTTCATGGCTGCTGTCACAGTTTAAAAGTTTTCCATCGTTTCTCTTCATGAACTGAACTGCACCATGGTAAAAGTGGCAAGAGTTGAAACGAGTTCAATATGTTCAGCCATATTCGATGAGCGGTGGGAGTTCAGCTGTGTGTTGGTGTTCCTAAGAAAGCGTTTGTGTGCTTTGTTGTCAGCATGTGTGTGTTTGTGCCTTCAGACCTAAGCATTGTGACAAAGTAAAGATAGAGCTGCAAGATTTTAAAATTTTGAGAGGTAACAGTACTATCCCCCAAGGTAGTGAGACATAGGTTTATAATTGGCTCAGAAAAGGCTGGCTCTTTCAACACATAAGTACTTGTGAAAAGGTTTAACTATGTGGAAATGTAGACTTTCCCAGTATGTATTATTAAGGAAAAGCTCGGATTCCACAACATCCAGATAATGACTGACAGTGGTATAAACATCACAGTATATTAATGCTGCCATCCAGCTGGAAACCAAGGAGCTTCTAAAGTTCCTACTAGTCTTACTTAACAATTACATTTTTAACATTTTAGCTTTGACTAATAAGTGTGTGTGTGTGTGTGTGTGTGTGTGTGTGTGTGTGTGTGTGTGTGTGTTTGGTTTTTTATATAAATACAAATGGTTTTTCAGGAAGTCAGAGATATTATGCCAGGTCCTGATCTGCGACCCCTTGAAGAGCAATTGTCGTATTTGAAGAAAAACATATTCAAATCACTGCCGACGTCTCGCCTCACATCAAAGACTGATTCACCTGCCTACAGCAGGGCAGCTGTACATCTTGCTGCCTTCAAGGTTTGTATCAGTCAATTTTCTGTGCTAAGTAGCTCTGCACATTTTAAAATGGTTAAATAGAAATATGAAAAAAACTCAAAAGTTGTAAATTGTGTTGCAGTGATGCAGTTAGGTATCAGAATCCACATTATTGAGCAATGTGGTGCTCAGTGAAGTGCATTTGTTTATTGATTAATTTATAATTTTTTCTGTTTATCTTTACACCCAAGTAAAAAAGTTAAAAATGTGTCATGGGTGTGGCCATGTAGTGGAGATAGTGGTGGTATACTTCTTAGTGTTGCAAATCCCTTCATTTGTCCCCATCACATCATAATGCTTCGCTTAGATTTTAGCCTGAAAATTGAAGAAGATTGATTTTTAGCTGACCTTACTGAAATTCAGTTCGATGTACTACTTAAAAGCAGAAAATCTGCCAAGGTAAAATTGCTTGTGAAAAATTGGTCTCCTGCCGCAGTAATTGTGATGCTGCCTTAATGGCCAACCAATGACAAAACATTGCAAACTTCTCTATATTGAAATCTCAATCAAATCACAATCTAGAGGAATATCTGTGTGGCAGCCTTGTTTTCAGACTTAAACTTAGATACTGTTATTTAAAGACAAATATGCTCTCATGTATCTACAGTTTCTACCTTTATTTTATGTAATACTTGTTGGTAATTTTTAATGGGATAATTTCATAAGTCACTTCATCAATAATTGATTGTTTCCATTATTGGTAATTTAGTTGTTTAGAGCCTGATCATCGTATAATACATTCTGTCCTGTGACATTTGTGTGACCACCTGTCAAAAGGCTGAATAACCCATTTATGCAGCACAAACAGTTGAGACATGAAGCAAGAGTCTCAGTGAGGTTCTGGAAGGTACCAAAAGGGATGACGAGTCCAGCTGGGCTAGTTTATCAGTTGAGGATCAACGCTGTGTACAGCCCGATAAATGCGGTCCCGCAGATTTTCGATTCGGATTAAATCCGGGCCATTAGGTGGGCAAGGGAGTACAGTAAACGTTTTGTGGTGCTCTTCTAAACACACACATATGCTGCAAGCTATGCGAGACACTGCACTGTTTGCCTTGTCCTGCCGGTAGGTGCCATCGCTGAGGAAAAACCTACTGCAGGTAGGGGTGGACGTGGTCTGCAAGGATGGATGGGTATTTGTGTGGATTCATTGTACCGTCCAGAAGGAGAATGCCCAGGCCCAGACCCTCGTGACTATTGTTGCGAGGTGTTTGCTTTACGATATTTTACATCGTATGTGCTGCAACCGTCTGTCCAAAGGAGCATAAAATGTGATTCGCCCAAAAAGTCCACCTGTCTCCACTTGGGGAATGTCTATTTGCCGTATGGTCATGCAAATCCTGGCCTTCACCACCGACGAACGGCAGTCTGTAAGGATGTGTGCACCGGGTGCCTTCTGTGGAGGCCCGTACACAGCAACTTACACCGAAAGGTTGTCGGTACACTGTTGGCGGCCCCCTCGTCTCGCCTGGGTGTTCAGCTGCTTGACATTTGCCCGCACACGTCCTGGTAGACGACATTGACCCTGTCGTCTGTGACTCGTGGTGCACTACAGATGTCTCGGTGCCATTTTTGGATAATGCCATTTTGCCACGGGCGGCATACTTAAACCACAGCGGCAGTTCACAGCCAGCCGTTTCAGAAATGCTTTCGACCTTGACCCAAAAGCCAATAACCACGCCCTTTTGGATGTCGGGTAAATCAGTCCGTTTCCGCATCATGATCGTAACTGCACTGTTTTCCGTGAAGCCCCAATTTGCTTTTATACTCTCCACTGCTAATGCTGCTACCTGCTGTCTGTGAGTGGCTATTGCACATTTCCATCGAGCACAGGTGGTAGTCACACTAACATCATCGGACTGTGTAACATCAAAAGCAGTAGCCTACAAAATAACTTAGAGACGAGCTTACAGTTAACAGGTGTTCTCGATATCTTTCACTTGCGTATTGGTTGCAGCATTAGCTTCTTTGCTGCTCAAAGTTTTGGTCGTGCTCAGCTGTTAGTTTACAGTACGGTAGCAGTACATTTTACTCGAAACGTGCAAATATATGTACCATTACTTCCGGCGAAGTTTTCTTTGCCGTGCGTATCTCGTTGGTAAAATTTGAGGCCGTATTTCATCTCAAGGTTACAGTATGTGTTTAGTGCGTTCCTTCTCTAATTCTTGCCTTTTGTTTCCTTCAGTGTGATGAGGTAAGAAAAACAGTAAAAGGCTATCACTGTGAATCTCAGTACACTGCTTATGCACCAAAGAATAGATGTTCAGTTCTTACATTAGTGAGGTCAAATTCCAGTATTGTGTACACACATTCAAAAGAGGAAAAAGTACCCAACTTTCAGTTCCTTAGTCTAGGTTAAAGGTGGCTACACATGTGACTGCAAGCATGACAAGCACGTATGTTCGAATGTGTTTACACGAGCGTGCTAGAATGTGTGTAGGCCGAATTTGTGCAAGCATTAGGACCGTACACGAAGCTTGATCAGATTCTGATTACTAGAGCTCGTGCAATTGTTAGTGTGTGTGCGCTGTTCAGCACATGTACCGAGAATAGGGAGGCTTGTGGAAACATTTGTTAGTTCTGACTCGGTGATTTGAGTTTGTTTCATCCTGTTAAATTAAATTCAGTACTAAGGTTGCACTGTAACATAGGAGCAGTCAGACTACAGTATTATATGGAGAAAAGAGGAGAAAAACAGTAGTGCTGTGAGACAGTTTCCACAGCGTATCTACCACTGATAGTCAAGATAGGAATAATACTTTATTTCTTTATCCACACTTTTTCTTGTACAAGCATGTTCCATGTGTACCCACATTGAGACACGTCCAAACTGCTGTAAGGACTGGGAAGGGGGGGGGGGGGGGGGGGGGAGAAGAGTAGTTTGGAACGTAGGAGGCCAAAGATAGTATATCTTCGTAAGATCTGTGCTGTCTTCAGTCCAGAAATGATGGGTCTACTTAGAAAGTTCCTGGCAGTGTTCACAGAACCACTTTGAATATCTGTCAGCTGTCCAACTCTGGAATGGCACGTGGGAAAAATGAACACCTAAATCTATTATTTTAACACGGTGGACTTTCCACTTTCTGTAGGTGACAGCCAATAAAATACTTTCGCATTCAGTGGGGAAAGTTGGTGATTGAAATTTTGTGAAAAGATCTCGCCACAATGTGAGTTTACTTTCAGTGATTGTCACCCCAACTGTCTTACTGTATCCGTGACTGACTTCCACTATTTAGCTATTATACAAAACGAGCTGCCCTTCTTTGGACATTTTTGATGGATGTGTGTCCTGCCTGGTAAGGACACCGTACTGTGCAGTAGTACTTCAGAAGAGAAGGGTAATGTAGGCAATCTCTTTTGTAGGCTTCTTGCATCTGCTAAGTGTTCAATAAAACACAATCTTTCTCTTTCCTTCTGTGATGGTTCCAGATTTAGTAGAATTGACAACCTTTAATGTAATACTATGATGATGTACAGATGAACTGAAATGAATAGGGCAATTAAAATATGAAACAAGTTTTGGGATCAGGGTAGTAAAAAGTGAATAAATAAAACAAAACGATGTTACAATATTCAGTGGAGAATTTACTGGAGGTAAAGTACAGAAGATTGGTTCAAAAGAAAGTATGTGTTGACAAGCTCCCACCTACGAAGTTCAGGGAATCTGTTACCAGATGGAGTGATCCAAATGACCCTTCTGTAGAGATCTGCACAGTTAAGATGAAAGCCAGCCACCAGTCTCTAATCCACACTGCCACAAGTCTATTCATATCCATCTAGGTGTTGTGTGATGTCCTTAGGTTAGTTAGGTTTAAGTAGTTCCAAGTTCTAGGGGACTGATGACCATAGACATCAAGTCCCATAGTGCTCAGAGCCATATTCATATCTGTGAATATCAAAATTTTGTGTAATTTCTTAATGTATGTTAATTCACCATAGTCAGATCTTTTTAATTTGGTACATTTACCCATTTAATAAGTGTTGCAATGTGTACTTCTAAATATATTATAGAGAAATGTTGAGTGTCTCTGATTTTATACCAAACATTATTTATGTGCTGCAGTGCAAATATGGAGAGTCAATTTGAATAAAATCATTTTGGGGTATTAGCGCGCAAAACTATAAAACAAACGACTGACATTTAAACTGTCTCTGCAGTGATTCACTTCAAGAGAACTGCTGGATTCTGGTGACAATCTTCCACTACTTAGTCAGTTTTGGTTGTCGTGTGGCTCTTGACATCACACTCGTCTGCCTTTCCTACTCTGGCAGATGATGGGTTGGCAGTAGTAAACCAGCACTCATAGAGAGGTGTTTTCCTGCAGTGAAGTACCATGTGGAGCTGCTAGCTGGCGAACGTGTGCCCCGTCAGACTGGGCTCGCCAGCGGCCTAGCCTTCAGCAACTTCTAGCCGCCAAAAGCTATTTGAATTGTAATATTGTCAATATCGTTTCATTTTTAACCTCAGATTCTCAGTGATTTTCTGTGGTCAGATTTCATTGTTTTTACTACGGAAAAAAGTTGCTAACTCATATATGTAGGTCAAGAAATTGACATAATTGTAACTGCAAAAATTATGTTCAGAAAATTTTTTGTAGATGTCTTAGACTTGCATGAAACATACCACGAAACTGCCCATCACACAGTAGGTATGAAAGCCCTAACTGTAGCTAAGCATCCTTCTCTGACATGTCGTAAGTCGATGTCACTGCGTGCGTGCGTGTGTGAACCTTACCATTGGACTGCTTTTCATAGATTTAAAATTAGCTACCCTCCACTTTTTTAAACATTGCACCAGAAGCATATTCGCTAGTGTCTTTGTAACGTCACTTGACCAATTTCTTTTTAATTGGAATCTACGTTTCTAAGGCTGAGATGAATCAGATACGTAAAAGAGTGTTACAATGAACTGTTTTGTTGCAGAAATTTGTCTTGGAGCAAGGCCGGCAGCTGGTGGAGAGCTGCCACTGGGAGGCGGTTGTGGACTACGTGTGCCTGGCGTGGGCGTACGTGAGGGCGACGCCCCTCTGGGACAACCCACCGCACAACGCGACGCGCAAGCAGTGCTTCAAATCTCTGGTCGCCCAGTGCATGGCGGCCATCAAGAGGGGACAGTGGACACCCCAGCAATGTGATGCAATGGTGACCAGGTGGGTGTGGCTGTGTGTTGATTCAATGATGAAATGTATCAATTCGAGGTAAGGGTTACTATACTGAAAACGAGAGTTGAAAGTTATAAGCGAAAACAGTTCGGATACTTCTGACAGTGTAATTCGTGTACTCTTGCTAAGATTATGAGCTAAAATAAGGAAAAAAAGTATAGTAAACACAGGCTCTAAAAAGTATACCTGAGAAACTGTAAGCACTTGTTAATCTTCACTACCGTGAAACACCTCTGTTGAAAATGTGCTCTTAGCTCCTTAGGTATGCATTTAGAGCCCATGTTTATAGTTTTCTTGTTTTGGTCCCTACTACCACCTGATGTACAATCTTAGCTACAACAGTACATGTATTCCACTGTCAGAGGTATCAGAACCTGTTTTGCATATAACTTTACTCATTTGAATCTGGTGCAGCAACCTTTACCTCAAGTTGATAAAGTTATTCTTCTCTATCATCCTAGAAAGTTCAGAACATCGCACAATCTCCCTGCATATACATTCATTTACAGGTTCCAGTGCCTAAAACTTTGACACTGTAGCACTGTTGGATGTTGTTTCCAGACATGTGTGTCTGTCAAAGTTGATCTATTGTCCCATCTAGAAGTGTATAACATGAATTGGGAAATATTCTGTGTATTTCCTTGTAGAAATACATAATTTAAAGCTAAAATGCCATTAGCCTCCATCAGAGTAAGTAAGCATGCAGCAAAGATGCATTGTCAAACACAAAATTCTTTATTGTACGTCTCATGTTGGTGTATAATGGTCTTGCAGAGCTTGGATATTGACTAGTTGCCTCTGAAAGGGGGTATTGTCATGTCACAAACCACAACCCCCAAATATGCTGTGTCAACAGTAAAGTTTTTTAACATGTGGGTGTCAAGTCAGAAAAAATTCTAAAAAGTAATTGTGCACCTCTTTCAGTATTTTTAGCACAATGAGATTAACCAAAGAAAACGTTAAAACTACTAAGGGAATCAGGTTGATAGGCTGCTATTTCTGAATGCAGTTGGGTTTAGTAAATAACTTAGCTTTCCAAGAGTATTGTGTCAACATGAGATGTACGACAAGAATCTTTTGTAAAATTAAATAATGAAAAATCAGGGGTGCAAGGTAAGAATATTACAAAAAGGATGGTTGCTACTTAGCATATACTAGAGATGCTGAGTTGCAGAGAAGCACAACAGAAACTGGCAGAAAGTTAGCCTTCATTGAAATTCTCTCTCGCTCTCATGCACACGCACTCACCCACACAACCGCAATTCAGAAAAGCTGGTGTTGGAGGGAAGAATCCAGATGGCATAGGCTCCGAAGCAGTCATTGGAATGATGAATCTCACACTGGACACTGTGCTTAGCAGTGGGGTGATTCATTTGTTTCTTGGCCACATTTGGTCAGTGGCCATTAATGCAGGTAGACAGCTTGTCAGTTGTCCTTTCCATGTAGAATGGGGCATCTTAGTTGCAGCTTAGTTTGTAGATCACATGACTGGTTTCACAGGTAGCCCTGCCTTTGATGGGATAAGTGATGTTAGTGACCAGACTGGAGTAGAAAGTGGCGGAGGATGTGCAGAACACATCTTGCATCTAGGTCTGCTACAGGCATATGAGCCATGAGATACGGGGTTGGGAGCAGGAGTTGTGTAAGGATGGATGAGTAAACAGGGTGACTCACTATTACCACCAAGAATAACTTGGAAAGTATGATAGGAGCTGTAAAGTTTATGGGACAAAAGTTGCACAGGGCAACAGGGGGTTGTTAGGTGGGGTCGCTTCAGAGAAATGAAGGTCAACTTTTTTTAATGGGATGCTATAGTTTGGTACTTACTTTCTGATTGGGGCTATCGAGACAAATCCAATGATGTGTAACTGTAAGGTCTTTGAAGGTCACAAGGGTGGCATGAACGTCCATTTCCAGAAGGTGTTCGAAGTGATGACCATTGGTGTCGGTGCAGTGCTGCAATCTTATCATGGATTGAGTGGTATTCCTTATCACTCTGGTACTTACCGAAGCACGTGCTCTGACAATTATCTCTCGCACATCTTCAGTTGCAGTTGGAACATCTTTATAAACAATGTCTTTTACGAATCCCCACAAGACAAAAAATCCAGAGGCATAAAGTCTGGCAAACAAGCCGTCGACAACACATCTCCATGCCCAATCCCATGATTTGGGAATTGTCTCTGCAACTCATTTCTAGCCATCAACGAAAAATGTGCCGGGCACCCACCGTGTTGATACCACATTCTGATCCTTGTTCCTAAAGGTATTTGTTTCAATAACAGACCTAATGTTTTTTGCAGGAATTTCCTACCATTAACCGAGCGAGGTGGTGCAGTGGCTTGCACACTGGACTCGCATTCAGGACGACGACAGTTCAACCCGTGTCTGGCCATTCTGATTTAGGTTTTCCACGATTTCCCTTAATCACTCCAGGCAAATGCCCGAATGGTTCCTTTGGAAGGGCATGGCCTACTCCCTTCTCTTATCTGATGAGCCCGATGACCTCGCTGTCTGGTCTCCTCACCAAACAACCCAACTTCTTACCATTCAAATTTCCTCCGATGAAATAGGGGGCCTATAATTCTGTCCTCCTGAATCTCACACCATACAGTCACCGACCACGGTTTTTTGTGTGCAGCCAACATCGATTTTTCAATTGCCCAATAATGCATGTTATACAAATTAACATTTCCATGGTTTGTGAATGTAGCCTCGTCAATAAATAAAATTAAATTGTGTCCTCCCTCTGAATCTGAAATTGAGCTGATCGGCAGAATTCAATGGGATGCATATAATCCGTACCAGTTAATTCTTGGTGGAGACTGCATGGTAAGGATGATATTTATGGCAATGCAGAACATGAACGAAATTACTGACTCATGCCAGATTCCCTTGTGATTTGAAGTGAACTAACATGGGGACCTTGACCCACAGTGACAAGAGTACCAGTTCCCATTTCCTCGTTAGTAACTTTCCTTTGCCAAATTTGTTCAAGATTCATTAAAAATCCAGTTCTCAATTTATCATACACATTTAAATGTACAATGCATAGTGAGAGTACAAAGTGAGAAGTATATAGACTTGTTCTTCGAAGAAATACAGCATTCACATTTCCTTGATTCAATGATAGTCTTATCGTCTCTATTAGTGTTGTATTGCGAAACTGTTGAATGGTGTTTACATACCAGTGGCACGTTAGATATGCCGTATTCAGTGGATATTTACTATTTGCACGATATACGAGAGAGAATTATCAGAGCATGTGCTTCGATATGTGCCGAAGTGATAAGGAATACCGCTCAATCCACGATAAGAAGATTGTAGCACTGCATTTATACCAATGGTCGTCACTTTGAACACCTTCTGTAAATGGACGTTCACGCCATCTTTCTGACCTTCGTTGACCTTCAAGGACCTTACTGTTACACATCATTGGATAGCTGCTATCAGAAAATAAGTACCAAACTATAATATCCCCTGACATTTGTCCCACAACCTATTCAGCTACTATCATACTTTTGGAGTTATCCTAAGTGGCAATAGTTAGTGACTCACCGCGTGTTGTGTAGGTTCAGTGGATGGTAGATTACCGCTGTCGGAGGGGTGTGAAGGATAGTGGGCGGGACACTTCTCATTTCAGAGCACGATGAGAGGTAATCGTAATCTTGTCAGAGAATGTGATTTCAGCTGCTCCAGTCCTGGATGGTACTAAGTCACAAGGGATCCTCTGTGGCTGGATGGTGGAACTTTGGGAGCTGGTGGGGGACTGGAGAGATAAGGCACAGGAGATTTGTTTTTGTACAAGGTTGGGAGGGTTATTACAGCCTGTGAAGGCCTCAGTGAGATCCTTGCTGTATTCGGAGAGGGACCATTTGTCACTACAGATGTGACGGTTACGGGTGGCTAGGCTGTATGGAAGGAACTTCTTGGTGTGAAATTGGTGGCAGCTGTCGAAGTGGAGACATTACTGGTGGTTGGTAGGTTTGATATGGACAGAGGTACTGATGTAGCCATTCTTGAGGTGGAGGTCAGCATCAAGGAAGGTGGCTTGTTGGGTTGAGTTGGGCCAGGTGAAGCAAATAGGGAGGTGTTGGTGTTCTGGAGGAATGTGAGTAGGTTCTACTCACCCTCAATCTAGATCATGAAGATATCAGTGAACGTGAACCACGTAACATGTTCGGCATTCTGGGTGTTGGGAAGGATTCCTCTAAATGGCCAATGAACAGCTCGGTATAGGATGATGTCTTGCAAGTGCCCATAGCCATGTCCCAGATTTGTTTGTAGGTAATGCCCTCAAAGGAGAGAAATAATTCTGGGAAAGGGTATAGTTGGTCATGGCAATTAGGAAGGAGGTTGTAAGTTTGGAACCTGTCTGGTGTTGGGAAAGGTAGTGTTGAATAGCAGTAAAGCCATGGATGTTAGGGATGTTAGTGTGAAGGGACGTGGCATTAATAGTGACAGCAGGGCACCATGTCGTAAAGGGACAGGAACTGTGGAAAAAATGGTTGGTACTTTTATACATAGGAGTGTAGGTTGTGGGTAATAGGCTGCAGGTGCTGGTCTAAAAGAGCACAGATTTTCTGTGTGGGCACAGCAACTGTCCACAATGGGGTGCTCTGGGTGGTTGGGCTTATGGACTTCAGGAAGCATGTGGAAAGCAGGAGTACAGGGAGTGGTTGGGGTGAGGAGAGAATGGACTCCAGGGAGGGCCTAGGGAATTGAGGAGAGATTGGAGATCCTGCTGGTTTCTGGAATGGGGTCAAAGTGGTAGTGTTTGTATGTGGATGAATCTGACAGCTGACAGAGCCCTTCCGCCAGGTAATCCTTCCAGTTAAAACAGTGGTGGGGCCATTGTTAGCAGGTAGGATTATATGGTTGGAATCAGTTTTAGGTGGTAGATTGTGGTTCGTTCTGCCGATGCAAGGTTAGTTTGCATATTGAGGAATTTGGGGAATGATAGTGAGGCAAGGTTTGAGGTTAAGAAATTCAAGAAAATTAGCAAAAGGAGATTTGGGAGGCAGTGATGGTGGATCATGTTTGGATGGAGGAGTAATCAGTCAGGCAGGGTTCAACAGTGGTCTTCAGTCTGAAGGTAGGTTTGGTAGCAAGTGTCTCCACTGCAGGGACTGGTAGGAAAGGTGGTCTTTAACAAGTCTTTCATAACTGAACTTGGGAGTGGGACACAAGGTGAGGCCTTTGGAAGGGACTGGTACTTGAGGGACTACAGCTTTTGGAGGAAAGGTTCAAGGCTGTTTCAGCTCTGTTTAGGTTCTGGATTATGTATATGGTAGGAGGGATTTTTGAGGGAGAGGTAAATGTAATAGGTCTGTGAGGCAGGGTTTGTGAGCTATGATGGGATGTGGGGAAGTTTGAGGTGGTTGTAGAGGTGGTGGATAGTGGCAGCCCAAGTTGGGAGTTGGAAGTGAACAGGAAGGAGGGTTTTTGAGGTGATATTGTGCATGTTGGTCTAGTTCCTGGAGGGTAGAGGTTTATGTGTAATATGGGATTCAGGAATTTGGGATAGCAGATCAGAATTTTGTGTATGAAGAAGGTACTGCAAGGAAGTTTGGGTGTTACCAATATGGTTTTGCAAGAGCATCTGGGTGAGGGTTGAGTGTTCTGCCAGTCCCACATTCCCTCATAGATGACACTCTGGCTCACAGACTTACTACATTTGTCACCCTCAAACTCTGTCCCAACACCATACAGAAACCAGAACCTAAATCATATTAGAAAACAGTTACCAAGAATTTGTAAGCTATACTATTCAGACAGATATGTTGTGATAGTGTTTGGAAAATGCCACTCAGTAATGTGTATCTTAATTTCCAGATTATCGGGATTTACTGCTGACAGTGAAGACATGGAAATGTGTATAAAACAGCTGGATGCCATGCACAGGAAATGAAAACAAGTATCTTCTTCCTAATTTAAGACTGAGTAAAGTTGAAGTGCAGTAGTTGTATGAACAAAGCTGTATTTGTCAGACTGTGTACATAGTATGGTCATAATTATTATGACTGACTGCCAAGTTTTGTGGTATTTGTAGCAAGCCCTTGTACAGATATGTTTGTAAAATTGGTGTGTAGTAAATGCTGACTGAATGAACCATAGTACTGGTTTTGTTCTTTTGTGATTAATCTTTTTAGCATATGCAATATGCTTAAGTCTCATTTAATGTCAATAGTAGTTTAGACAGTTTAAGTGTTGACCAAGGATAATATTACTCATGGTTCTTGTATCTGCTTTTATTTGAAACAATGGAAATACTTCCCATTTTGTATCAAAGTTGTTAGTGAAATCGGTTGTAAAAATGTCAAGGTTTAATACTGCCAGTGACAGTATGCCAGGAATCACAGGACATTAAAGCCACATCAAGAATACAGTTTGCTCTGACCCTTAAATAATATATTTGTTTTAAAATCCCTTTCTATATATGTGTATAATACAGGTTAGTCACTGGTTAAAGTGTCTTTGCACGGCAATTTTTATAATGTGGTATTTTTCTGGATTGTAGAGCAGTTGCAATTGTATTTAGTATTGCTCTTAAGATTTTTGCATATGTATCGTGTAGCTAGACGTTTGATATGGATTTTTTTGCATAAGCATTTTCTCTTAATCCTGACATGGCAACCGGAAAATTTAGCATTTTTTATTGGTTTTTATGCCTATTTTTGGCATGCGTTTAATAGAATCCTTTTTAAATATGGATTGAATTTCTTAGTGTTGTTGGCAGTTGGGATAATTGATGTTTATTTTGTATTTATTTTCATTGCTGTTTACAGTTAAATCAAATGTATCCAAATTTTGTATGTGTTCACTTAAAATGGAAACTGTAGTCGGATAAGTGGTTGTAAAGAATTATTATTTATATTATTTGTGTTTCTAGTTTTATGTATTTTATGTTCAGTTAATAAAGTTATAAATATAAAATATTTTTGGCTATTACAGAATTCTCATTACATAAAATACCAAAATGTTAAGTAGTATCTTGTCTTCAGCAGGGTACTTTAATGTGAGACTTTTTTTAAAAAAAAGTAGTTTACCTCCAGATACTTCATTAAAACCACCACAATTGGCAATTTGACCTAATGGTCATTTGCATTTGTTAGATTTCATGCCTATTCAAAAATAAAATAATAATAATAATAATAATAATAATAATAAAACTTGCATATCTAAACTGTGTGGTTATAGCAATAAGTATACAAGAATGTTAATTTTTGACATTTGTGTAGGTAAGAAATCTTCACTGCTTTACCACAGGCAATGGAAACTTGCACCTGCAACCCATCATGGCCCTCAGAGCCCAGTAACACCAAATGAAATTTGATTTTCTGCTAGAGCTATTTAGTGTAAAATAGATCATACAAGCATAAATGTAATTATCCAGATCTTAGCTCAAAAGCTTACAAAACGAAAAGAATACTGCCCCACAAATATTGGGGCATCAAGCACTTGTTGATGACTTAGGACTAAGTGTCTTCAGAGTAAATGGAGTAAAACTGTTATTACTTTTGAGCTACATTTCTATATGTGTTACTACACTGAGCTGTACAGGGTAAAAACTGTAGGGGAAGACAGAAATAGGAAAATGCAATACCCTGAAGGTACCTCAGGAGGTGAGGCTCTTCTGAACATTTCTACTTTTTATTTTTTATTAATAATTTCGGATTCTGAGAAGTCACAGGTGCTGTAAATATAATTTTCCTGTACATAATATTGTGACCAAAATTCGTACTGCTGTGACGATCAACCTCATTCACTGATTTTCACCAATCTGAACACCATTGTATTTATGTGAGATTTTCTTTGAGTGAAGAGTTGCTTTAAGTCTCTGGAGGAACAAGTTTTCTATTTCCACTTCATTGTAACCTTTACTCTGTGTCTGTATAAAAATCGCCAACTGGAAATCAGATTTGACATTAGATGAGAAACTGAACTATATTCAGGACTCAGCTGTACTGTATAACACTAAACTTGGATCCTGGAAAGCAGATACAGATTTGATATTAGCGTGAACATCCTTGGCAAAATGACTAAAATCGGATATTGATAGAATTATTGCACTTCGACAGCAGATATCTTACTTCATAGACACACAGTATTTACTATTGAAGATATCTTGCTATAACTGTGGGAGCAAGTAAACAGAAAAAGGAGCAATCACCAAACTTCTCTTAATATGAGAGACATTTGCTAGTGGGAAGTGTGTTGAGTTAGTATGAAGATATAATTGAGTGCAAAAATAAAGATGTCACTGTGGCCAACAAGTTAAAGGAATGGAGAACTTGTTAATTTTCATTCTTATGAGCAGCTCTGCAAGCTGTTCGTAAGTCTGCTTTGTACAAATCACCAACCACTAATTGAAAGCTTCCTGTGGTGTAAAATCTAAGGTTAACAGTAAAATACACATTGCAGTCAGTGGCTGCTTTCTTTTGATTGATTTCATCAGATAGTCTCTAAGCCTTAGTTCCACCTGCTCTACAGTACTTTACTCCAAGTTAAATCTCGGCTTAAATGACTTATTTAACTCAGAGTGGGATCACCATTTCATGGAATGCGCGAGGAGGTCGTAGGGTGTTGTCGGCGTCATTATCCTCAGTGGACACATCTAAATGCTCAGACATTTGTAATGTAAACAAAGTGAAACAATGTAATTTACATCGCATAAGGTCATTGCACATGGAATTTTGCCCAACAGTGGTTCAGAACGCTTGAAAAACTGAGATTATGGTATGGTTTTAGTGGCATGGAATGACATGGTAATGTTATAATTATCTTTACAACCAAGAAAATAAAGTAGTAACAAAAAGGGAACAAACATTTCAAGAATTGATGTGGGTTCAAACACGTCTTCTTCCACTCTGGAGTCCACAACTGAACCTCTGAGCCACCTAAATGATAGAAATGGAGGTTTGTAGTTAGTTAATTTTAACATACTTGCTTATGTTCTATTTATTAACGCACATGAAATTGTCTTAGTAGTTTAATGATGCATTCAATAGTTAAAAATTTAATATGAACTGCTTAGTTACTGTTACTCGAGCTGAAAGAGAGCTGTCAAAATTTTTATACTTAACTGTTTACTGCAAATATTTCTTACTTTGCTGCTAAGTGTCTATAAAATGCCTTTGAACTAATCACGTAGAATAAGTAGTCTTCCAAGAGCTGTTATGAGGTTGTTCATTAAGTACACACAACAGCTGATAATTTCCTTAACCTAACATTCCAGATCTTAAAAAGTATTTTGAGCATCAGTGTCATAGGAATGGCATAGTCACATATTTACTTGCCATTTTTTGTGTTAATAACAATGTTTTATTATTATTATATTTTAGTTATCTGCTAAAGATAAAAGCAACGAATCATAGTGCCACTACACTATAAACTGACAATTAGAGAACTTGATTTTGAACTGTGAATTTTTGCCAATCAAATATGATCATACTTTACGGCAATGTGATTTAGGACTAATGGTTATACAAGGCAAATTTTCTGGTTAACCTTGATGTGGAGTCTTTTTCTGTCTCAATTTAAGGTTAAATGCTTTATACAATTAGGGTTAAATCTATACTCTGTTACAATACTTAATGTATACATTCCATTACTGTAAAAGATGTTGAGTTACTTTGATACAAATAGGTGATCTAAGGAATTGCTAAAGCTAGTCCAAGATCTCTATCATGTGCAGTAAGAACATTTTCCCACTCCATACATTATGAAATTCTACAAAGAATTTGTCTCAGCTAGCCCATATTAATCATAATCTACCGTGAGTCCCTTGAAGAAAGCACAGGTCACAAGTCTGAAAAGAGAGCAGAAATGATTGCAAAATACTGTCCAACACCCTTTAATTACGTTTGTTGTGGAAAATTAGAACATATTGAGGTCAGACATATTATCTCAAACAGAATGACTTACCCCATTCCAACAGGATGGGTTCTGAAGAATGATGTGCTGAAAGCCATGAATCTAGGCATTCAGGCAGATGGAGTATTTCTCTTTTTCCAAACATCATTTCACTCAGTACTACAACTGCACTTGCTATCAAAATAATTGTATGGGGGCACTGAGTGAAATTTGTGAATGGTAGGAAGGATGCAGTTTATCTACGATAGTGTGTCACTGACAGATGTAGAATTAACTTCGGCTGTGCCCGGCGGGAAGTGTGTGCACTTCACATTGTATATTAATGGCCTTGAAGACTTCCTAATTGTGAACCCGGACCCTTCCCACATGGTGCAGTTTCTATAATGTACTGTCTGGACACACCTGCACAGATATTTAGTTGTATCTTAAGTTTCCAGGGATTGGAAACTTTGCTATAAATGTTCAAAAATGTGCACTTCACGTAAAAAAAATGATATCCTATGACTATTAATATCAATGAGTCACAGTTGGAATTATCTAGCTCATACAAATACTTCTGGCTAACACTTGAAAATAGATACAAACTATCCTGAGAAACTGTACTTACAAAGTTTCAAGAACCGGCAAGAAACGATCATTCTCAGACAGGGCTTCGCCGCCAATGCACTCTGTGAGCAGTCGGTGAGCACAGCCCTGCAAGCAGTGACTACTGTACCACGTAATAGAGTAGATAGTTTGGTGGAGACTTGTGTAAATGAGGAAATAGATGCTGAGAAAAATACTTGGAGAAATGTAGACTGCCCTTATATTCCTTGTCGCATTTCAGGCAATAGCTTCAACTTGGGATCAGCACAAATTGGTTACTAGAAGTCTTGTTTCCATTTTTCTCTTTAGTTTTGATACAGATCCTGATTTTTTTTCTCCAGAATGATTGGTGCTCCACCAGCAGACACACAAACTAATAAATTCCATGACAAACTTACATTTTCTGCATTGCCTTTGATGTTGTTAAGACTGCCATATCCAGCAGTGTGCTTGTGATTCCCACACCTTTGTAGAGTGCTAAACAATATACAACAAACTTTTTAGAAACATTTTTCAAACTGGCTCTGAACATCATCCACCGCAATCTTTGAGGGACACATTTGATAGCAGCAGCACTGTGTGACATTGTAGTACACAAAGTGGACACAAATGTTCAGCTACAACTACCAGGCATACTTTTATTAAATCACCATTTGTGGAAGGGCACATAGACTTTGCTACAAGTAGTGCAATTTTGTAGCTCATCCAAACAGTACACTCACTAGATTCTTTTTCTTTCCTTCTCTTCAGGGAGCTTTCTTTTAGGTTTCAAAACCTCATGTACACATTGCCATTCACATTTTCCATTTCTGTATTCTTTGACATAATAAGACATGTAGTATGTTTGTAAACGGAACTTTCTGAAAGTATTCAGAGTTTTATGGTACAAAAGATCATTTTGCAAACTACTCTTTCTTTAGTGTAAAATGATAAGACTCCTTGCTCTGCAGTTTGAAGTGCAAAGACATTGTCGGTGTTACACAATGTCAGCCCGCTGCTGCTGTTATTAGATGGCACTGCTCCCAAATCTGACCCCCCCAATTTCACAGTTGGCACTTCTCCTGTGTTGTCGTGATCTCACGATGCAAGCACATTTTCCTCCTTCCCCACCATGCCGCAATGCTCGCAAGCAGGATCCCGAGTGGGCACGCTCGCAATCTGCGACTGTTACGCCGTGCTGTAGGAATTACTGTGACCCCCTATGAAACACTCTTGCAAAAATCACGTGGATAAGATTAGATTAATTATAGCGTGCACAGAGGCATTTGAACGTTCTTCCTGCACTCCATATGCGAATGGAATGGGAAGCACCTCTAACAAGTGGTACAATGGGTAGCAGCCTCTGCCACGCATCTCACAGTGGAGATGTAGATGTATTAGTTCCAAAAGCTAGGCAGAGCATTTCTTTTACTTTTATATTTTGTACTGGTGATACTAAACATTTCGCCTCTCGAAGGTAGTTCTGGCAAGTGATACTGTCCCGTAATTTATTATTTTCTTGACTGAATTTTCTTTTTGTACAATTAAAAGTATTTATTTAACAACTTTAAAACTGTTTAATTTTTTACCACAATGCTAACTATTCACATACAAAAACAATCAAGCTAGTGCTGGTCGAACAAATGAAAATGAGAGAGTAAATGCACTTTGTCCTAGTTCCTGAAGATGTCTGGTGGTGGTGGGAGAAGTGTATGAGGCCTGCAACTTCATGTGAGCCAGCTTAACGGCAGGTGCATTGGTGAGCACTGTGTGTGGGTTTCCACTGTCCGTTTGAATGAATCTTGACTCCTCAGAACTTCCGTACTTCCACTGAAGTGTTCGACTCCAGACAGATTTCACCTTAACTTGAGTTAATTTTTATACTTAAATTACATAGTCCACACCAAAAAATAATTTTGCATGTATTTGATCACCAAAACACTATGTTTTTCTGATAATATAATTTTATTTATTATATTGATCCATTTAGTAATATCGGTCTTGAACCATGAAAATTAGTAATCACAATTGTTAACTTAAATGAGCCAAAACCAATTTACAGTGAAACTAATATTGTTATGCTTTAGTTTCCACGTAAACAAAATTTCTGGTTTCATTCTTAATTTTTCCAATTTTATTATCGATAATTCAAACAACAATTATCCAAAGACAGGAAGCTGATAATTTTTATGTTGTCAAAATTTGCAACCTCTGTTATTAAGCACATACATCTTTATATAGGTGTAAATTATTTCCAGGAAATATTATGTAAATTACGCCTGACGGTAATTTCCAATAAGTCAGCCATAATAAAAATCATTTGAAGTACATATTCTAGAAGGATTCGGAAGCAAAGTACTTAACACTTGCAGGAATTTTAAGCACCAAATGTACCATAAAAGTTGTAGTTGTTGTCAATATTCGTCAATGTAACTATCGAGTTCTTAGTGTTGTGTTGAAATGTTCCACAATGAATTTTCTTAACATGTGATGTTGTAGAAAGTGTGAAAAATTTATGAATAAATACTGATGATGTCAAAAAGCAACAATATTCCAAAAACTTTTACTGAAACAATAAATCTTGGACCTATAAATTGGAAAGTATAAACAGGAACCGACACCCTAGACAATGAGACAACCTCAGGAAGATAAGTAACATTTATCAGCTAATATAATGTCTCTGCCTTTATGAAATTATATAAATGTTGACAGTATTAGAATAGTTAGTTCACCATAGGACATTTACTTTCTGTGCGTCTACAAACATTGTGATATTAAGGGGTACGTAACATTGTACCGTGGAAACTGGGCTTTACTGTACAAGTGCAAAGTGGTGACTTCAGGAGTTACAAGGAGAGTGGGCATCCACAGGGAATGTTCTAAATAAAGCAGAAGGTTTCAAAGCCAATACCCTCATTATACTCCAGTATACAGCATAAAATTGAGTAGCCCTCACATCTTGGAACACACACTGGCCAGTCGGACGGTGGTGGTAGGTGTCGCTCAGCAGTAGGATGATGCCGAGAACACTAGGAGAGGAAAAGATGTGCCGAGGTGAGAGCCATAGCCAGAGACGAGTCCACCTTCTATTCGACACTCTGGCTGGGTCTCATAACTGACACGTGATTTTCCTCCCGTGGATCCATTGGTCACTCTGGTGCCGTGTGTGGCAGTTCACCAGAATAAGCTACTTTACACTGAAATGGTGATTCTATGTTCTCATAGACCATGAGAGGTGGTATGAGGATACTAAAGGTGAAAACTTAAGTAGTAGTAGTAGTTGTTGTTGTTGTTGTTGTTGTGGTCTTCAGTCCTGAGACAGGTTTGATGCAGCTCTCCATGCTACTCTGTCCTTTGCAAGCTTCTTCATCTCCCTATATGTACTGCAGCCTACATCCTTCTGAATCTGCTTGGTGTATTCATCTCTTGGTCTCCCTCTACGATTTTTACCCTCCACGCTGCCCTCCAAAACTAAATTGATGATTCCTTGATGCCTCAGAATATGCCCCGCCAACCGATCCCTTCTCCTAGTGAAGTTGTGCCACAAATTTTTCTTCAATTCTATTCAGTACTTCCTCATTAGTTATGTGATCTACCCATCTAATCTTCAGGATTCTTCTGTAGCACCATATTTCGAAAGCTTCTATTCTCTTCTTGTCCAAACTATTTATCGTCCATGTTTCACTTCCATACATGGCTACACTCCATACAAATACTTTCAGAAACGACTTCCTGACATTTAAATCTATACTCGATGTTAACAAATTTCTCTTCTTCAGAAACGCTTTCCTTGCCATAGCTAGTCTACATTTTATATCCTCTCTACTTCGACCATCATCAGTTATTTTACTCCCTAAATAGCAAAACTCCTTTACTACTTTAAGTGTCTCATTTCCTAATCTAATTCCCTCAGCATCGCCCGACTTAATTCGACTACATTCCATTATTCTCGTTTTGCTTTTGTTGATGTTCATCTTATATCCTCCCTTCAAGACACTGTCCATTCCGTTCAACTGCTCTTCCAAGTCCTTTGCTGTCTCTGACAGAATTATAATGTCATCGGCGAACCTTAAAGTTTTTATTTCTTCTCCATGGATTTTAATACCTACTGCGAATTTTTCTTTTGTTTCCTTTACTGCTTGCTCAATATACAGATTGAATAACATCGGGGAGAGGCTACAACCCTGTCTCACTCCCTTCCCAACCACTGCTTCCCTTTCATGTCCCTCGACTCTTATAACTGCCATCTGGTTTCTGTACAAATTGTTAATTGCCTTTCGCTCCCTGTGTTTTACCCCTACCACCTTTAGAATTTGAAAGAGAGTATTCCAGTCAGCATCGTCAAAAGCTTTCTCTAAGTCTACAAATGTTAGAAACGTAGGTTTGCGTTTCCTTAATCTTCTAAGATAAGTTGTAGGGTCAGTATTGCCTCACGTGTTCCAACATTTCTATGGAATCCAAACTGATCTTCCCCGAGGTTAGCTTCTACCAGTTTTTCCATTCATCTGTACAGAATTCGCGTTAGTATTTTGCAGCCGTGACTTATTAAACTGATAGTTTGGTAATTTTCACATCTGTCAACACCTGCTTTCTTTGGGATTGGAATTATTATATTCTTCTTGAAGTCTGAGGTTATTTCGCCTGTCTCATATATCTTGCTCACCAGATGGTAGAGTTTTGTCAGGACTGGCTCTCCCAAGGCCGTCAGTAGTTCTAATGGAATGTTATCTACTCCCGGGGCCTTGTTTCGACTCAGGTCTTTCAGTGCTCTGTCAAACTCTTCACGCAGTATCATATCTCCCATTTCATCTTCATCTACATCCTCTTCCATTTCCATAATATTGTCCTCAAAATACATTGCCCTTGTATAGACCCTCTATATACTCCTTCCACCTTTCTGCTTCCCCTTCTTTGCTTAGAACTAGGTTTCCATCTGAGCTCTTGATATTCATACAAGTGGTTCTCTTTTCTCCAAAGGTCTCTTTAATTTTCCTGTAGGCACTAAGCAAAGAAAAGTACGAGGTCATCCACATGGTTACTAAAAGAAATCTGATAAATTTTGGGTATATGATAAATCACACAAATCTAAGGGCTGTCAGTTCTACTAAATACCTAGGAATTGCAGTTACGATCAACTTAAATTGAAAATACCACATAGATAATATTGTGGGGAAGGCGAAACAAAGACTGGGCTTTGTTGACAGAACACTTAGAAGATGCAACAAACCCAGTAGAGAGACAGCCTACATTACACTGCTGGAATATTGCTGCATGGTGTGGGATCCTTACCAGGTAGGATTGACGGAGGACATCAAAAAAGTGCAAAGAAGGGCAGCCCGTTTTTTGTTATCGCGCAGTAGGGGTGAGAGTGTCACTGATATAATATGCGAGTTGGGGTGGCAGTCACTGAAACAAAGGCGGTTTTCTTTGTGGCGAGATCTATTTACGAAATTTCAATCAGCAACTTTCTCTTCTGAATGCAAAAATATTTTGTTGACACCCATCTACGTAAGGAGAAATGATCATCATAATAAAATAAAAGAAATCAGAGCTTGAATGGAAAGATTAAGGTGTTCCTTTTCCCCATGTGCCATTCGAGAGTGAAATGGTAGAGACGTAGTATGAAAATGGTTCGATGAACCCTCTGCCAGGCACTTAAGTGTGAACTGCAGAGTAACCATGTAGATGTAGATGTATGTTATTCTGGAAGTACAGCTTTTACATTTTCACTCGCACTGGCTGTTTGTCACCTGTTATGTCCGACTTATGTCCCCAAGCACGAAATACTGTGCATTGGATTGGCAACCAGAGCCCTCTTATTTGCAGGAAACTGAAGATGATGGAGGAGATGGACACATCTGCTGAATGTGTTTTGAAATCTTGTTCAAGAACAGTCAAGTTATTCTACATGGAAGATAATACTATATTTTATGGACAATAAGACACTACAGACACACCTCCATTTTCAAGTACATTTTAAAAATATAACATTTTTATCATTAGATTGCAAAGCCAAACTAAAAAAAATAATTCTAGTTTATAAAACTGAACTGACCTTTAAAATCCCTGAAAAATCATCATCTGAACTTTCTTCTTCTTCTTTTCCTTCTTTTTCCTCTTCATCATCATCGTTGTCCTCTTCAAATGCAAGATGGTCTTCACGGCAGTCGAGAGCATTACTTATGATGCACTTCTTGAAAGATTTAAGAATGATGTCTCCTCACACTCTAGTAAACGATTGTTTTATCCACTGACACACTTGAGTGTAGGTCATTTTAAAGCTCCCTTTGGCATGAATTCAAGTTGGGTTTTGCCCATCATCCATTTGTTCCATTTCTCTCTCATATACACTTTAAATGGTTTATTTCGTGAGACATCAAGAGATTGCAATTGTGAAGTAAGCCCTCCTGGAATAACAGCAAGCTCTTTATTCCCCTGTCTCAGTTTCTTTTTCACAGAATTTTTCAAATGACTACTATACTGATCTAGAATGAGAAGTGGACTCTTTTTCAATAAAGCACCTTTCCTTCTCTCCCACTCTCTGTTAATCCATAACTTCACATCAGCCCCGTCCATCCAACCCTTGTCATGCATGTGAACAGCACCACCTGGTGGTATTTCAGAAAGTTTTGGCATTGTTTTGCACTTGAAAATCATCATTGTATTAAATGTAGTACTGTCAGCACAATACGAAAGGGCAACTTCATAGTGAATTTTTTTCATTTCCACTTGTTTTTATAGTTACAGTTGTAGTACCTTTCATGGCAACAGTTCTGTTACTCGGCACATCAAATGTCAAAGAAACTTCGTCCATATTCACTATTTTCCTTAGTTCCACATTGGTTTTCTTTTGATGTTGAATAAAAAAGCAATGGAAAGGTAATATTTTCTCTTCATACTCTTGTGGAATTTTCTAATATATTTTGGGTTTGGTTTGCATGCTAAGTCCATGACACTTCATAAACATTTAGTACCAATCAACTCATCCTTCTTTTTCCTCTTCATCATCATTGTTGTCCTCTTCAAATGCAAGATTCCATTGTAGCACTAGGTTACAAACATGTATTTGAATCATTTTTGTATTATTTCTAATGTGATTTTGATAGTGTTCTTGAATCCTTTATAACATGTCATCCTCTAGTTCTGGCCATGTTGCATTCAGTTCGCTGTTTGCATATTTAGTCTTCCTCTTTTTCCTCAGTTCTTCTTTTATTAGCCTGATGACCAAGAATTTTTTTCTGTTGGTGGAGAGCTGAAATGCCTCTCAGCTGCTCTGTTTTCACGTTGTTCTGCATGTGCTATTACTTCCAATTTATGGCCTGCATCATATGAATACCTTATATTTTTTTCCATTATGAAACTAGCTACTAACAATAAAATTGTACTGTTACCGATAACATAAATCACTTGCAATTCAAGTTTACTGGCACCATAGACTGTAATGACGTGTAATAGCCTAGACAGTGTTCTGGTTTGTGACGGCGGGGCAGGATGGAGACAATGTTAGCAAGCTTGTTAATCCCAGCAACTCATGTTTGTACATTGGTGCACTGAATCCAATGTTGCCAGATGGAGATAGGTTTCCAGCATCTTCATTATATGGCCACTTTTAAGACTGGAGGAAATTTCAATTCAAACACTGGATATTTTTTAAAATTATTTCTGAGTATGACACACCTTAATTTTGGAGGAAATTTTTTGAAGATAAAAGTGCATCTTGTAGCCCATAAAATACGGTAAGAAGTTTTAGTACGATACATAATATGTCAACTTCATACATGTACATTCAACATTATTTTAACAGTATTCTCATAATGATATTCTGCAGCTTTAGATATACACATCAAATTCAACATTAAGAGACCTAATTTACTGAAGAATAATTGTGGAATGAAGGTAATAATTTTCAGTTTACAATTTAAATTCATGTTGAAAAATAGCACATCTCCTGCAAAAGTACTTCACTTTAACAGTGGCAGCTTTAAAATCCAAAATAAATACTGCAAAACTGTGATGTTAATAATTACATAGCGCTATGGTACTTCTTTAATGACACACCAATTCATTGCATTTATTACTTTGTGGGTGCGAGTCGCAACATGAAAATGTTCAAAGCAAAGAGATCCTGGGCACCAGCTACTAGTTAGAAACCGTGCACTTTGACACAACAAGAAAAGTATGTTACCAATGTCGAAACAGTATTTCACAAACCTCTTACACACTCCACTGTATAGTATTTTGCACCCAGGCATCAATCAGCTGCAGTGGGGCAGAATGAATGACAAACAAGTGCTGCATGTGAGAGTTTAAAAGCTGTACATTCAGAAGGTTATAACTACATACTATCAGAATTATGGCCCAGGTTTTGACATGGGATTGATTACTCAATGTTGTTATTCAATGTTGAAAGTGTCCTTTCTTCTCCATAAAATATGAGGTTGAGTTGGTGAAGTTTTCTAGTGAATATGTGTATATTTACCACAAATTTAGTGTATAATGTTCTCAGCACAAATTTGTAAGGCAGTTGTATGATGGTCTCATAACAGAAAACCTGTAACCACTTGTATTGCTGTCCTTTGAATAGCTTTAGTATCTGCAGTTAGTCTTGTTTGGTATGTGTCTAACACACCTGAGCATTATTCTAGGGAGGATGGCACGAGTGGATTGTAAGCAATCTCCTGTGTAGACTTCCCACATTATCCGAGTATCAAACCAATGAACCCGACTTTTTCACCGGTTTTACTTGTGACTGAGTCTATGTGATTATTTCATTTCATACCCCACTAACTGTTACACCCAAGTACAAAATATTTATCTGGATTGACTTATTACAGTTGCTACTCAATGATACGGCAGTCTTTTAAAATCGAGTAATGTGTACTGTTTTACATTTCTGAAGCTTTAAATAAGGTTGCCAGTCTTTGTGGCCATTTAAAAATTTACCAAGACCTGAGCAACAATTTGCAAGAATTTTTCAGTTGCTTTTTCACTATATAACTGCAATATCTGAAAAAGGTCTGAGGTTACTATTAATATTATATGCTAGGTCATTACTGAACATATCAGACAGCAAAGTACCTAACACACTAAATGGGGCACACCTGAAATTAGTTCTACATTTGTCAGTGACTCTCCTTACAAGAAAATATGCCGTGTCTTCCCCACTGAAAAATTCACAAGCCAGTCACAAATTTCATTTGATAACATGTTAGTAGAGTCTGTGCTGGTTGACTCAGGTGAGATCATTCTGTTTGTGATACCTTATTAGTCATTATGTTTGACTCACAATATGGTCTAGTATTCTACAATACATGGTTCTCAAAGATGCTTGTTGACAGTTTCGTGGCTCTCTACTGCTAACAAACTGCATATTAGCTTCTTTCTTGGGTTCTTCGGCCGACGTTCATCTGATAATTTTACTGATGTTTCATCAGCATAAGTTGCTGGCATTGTCAAAGCTTCACCTTCCATTGCTGGTGGTGAACTGGAGCCGAGCTCGCAGCCGCAGACTATATGTACCTGGCGCGCCAACGCCCGAGGGCTTCTCCGCGGTCATTTCCAGTGCGATTCTCCTCTTGCTACCTGCGACGGTTGTTCGCTGCAGTACAGGAAGCCAGTATCCGTTTACCTTAAGGCTTTTCTCTTTCTTGTTGAAGCTGTTTGCATGTTTTAGTATTTTGTCAGCTTCTCTGAACGAGTAGGTGTGATAGTGCTACTCTACAGCCATAAACGATAAAGATCAACGGTTAATAAAGACCCATAAACTTGAGCAAGGATCACCTTTACAGTCTCTGAATGAAGTCAGTAGGTGACAATCAGATGTACATTAAATTTACACTGTTAAGGACAATCACTCATTAAGAATTATAACCAAAGATTAAAGAAGATTCATTTAAAGCAATTAACATCAATAGCAAATAATTAAGTCATGTATCAGCAAATGTATCAGAATCAAATCTTTCAGTTCTATAACAATGTTGGATCATGGAATACGCCGGATTACCGACACAGACGGCTAATTTTTACCAAACAGCAATTTCTCCAAACCTAGAGCTATCTTAATAGTGTACAATACTTAAGTTATCCAGAACTACTCTAATTCATCTTTCTTGGGCATAACGGTGGAGAAGATAATTAACCTCCTGGAACACTGAGTGGCAATAGATGCTCAGGCAACTCTTATCCCAGCGTGGCTCAGTAAAGAGGATGGCTCCACCAGGAGGACTAAACATTTACCCGAACTGGAAAGGGAACTCGTCTAACACGAGCCACTAGGTTGGGCGAAGACCAGTTGGTGATTTTTAATTATTAACCAAAGCTTGCTGGCCAGTGGACGAAAATTGCATAGGCAAAGGTAGCTTTATTTGTCTTCGCAAGAATTGATAACTTCTGCAAATGAGATTCTGGCTGAACTACCACCGTAGTATTAATACAGGAATTCGGAGCTAAGGAGAGCAAGTCGACAATGGTCTCTACGCAATAGACTGAACATTTCAGACAGACCAAGCAACCGACATCAGTTGTGGCTAGGCGGATTACCAAATAGAAACTCTAGCACTACCTTAAATATAATTAAATGGAGAACTTAAACGCCACAGAGCTAAATTTCTTAACACAGGAAATATACACAATAACAATGACTAAAGTTAAATATGCCTATGTACTAAAACACAACAGATATTACTGAACATTAACCTAATCTAGCAATTCAGACATTCATAAAATTAACTGGCCACAATTCACTTTATCTCCCCCCCCCCCCCCCCCCCCCCCCCCCCCCCTCCCAGACAGTACAAGGTTATTTAAACATTTTACAGCTTGTTTATCCACACAGTGACCTACACCATCCATGGGAAAACAATGGCTTGCAGAAGGTCCACAGCCAAATTATCTCCCTCCCCCTCCTCCTTACGACACGTGCCTTAAGTAAGTCAGCATGGCATTCAAAACACGATCATGCAAGGGGACAGTAACACACACGCAAGGCAATTTCCGATCACAAAATCAAAGCACAGAAATGTTGCGACACAATTATAAATAGCTCTCACAAAACTGGGAGATTGACCCTGCCAGACGACAACCGTTGCATTAACTAGATGAAAAATCGTACTTTCAGTGATGACACCACCTCCTGGACGTTATTGGCAGCCACTTATGGACTTCATAGCTTCCCCAGTCCATGAATGGAAACCAAACACTGTCCACAGAATTACGGCCTCTTGTGTCCCCATGCCCCGGGTTTTTGGGCCCATCCAGACTTAGCATAGAGGGACTGCGCATCCCACTCCAGAACGACTATGTAGGGCCAGACACTCGTCTCAGCTGCCTCATCCGCCCTCTGCACGGCACCCGCAACCTCCCAGCAGACACGCTAACAGTACGCTTGCGGAGGCTCCGCAACGCCATCTAGGAAAGTGCGCAAACTTCAAACAGAAATAAACCGGGGGTAAACAGGAACCGTGGCAAATCACACAGTTCACTGTGAAACAAATTTGTTCTACTAAAACTCATTGCTTTCCATTTTTGGGGGGGCAGATAGACTGAATGAAGTGTTAAAGGTAATAAAAAGTTTAAAATTTCAATAGTAGTAGATGAGGTGCTGATGTGTGCCAGAGTTAAGACTGCTCCACATATTGCTGGGCCTTTGGTATACACTGCCAACTTATCATTTAATGAGGGAGAGTTTCTGGAAAAACTGTGAATATAAAAAAAAATGAAGGTATTATTTAAAAATGGAGACAAGCACAAAGTAGAAAACTAGTGGCCAATATTGCACCTTACAGCAGTCTCCAAAATACACTCCTGGAAATGGAAAAAAGAACACATTGACACCGGTGTGTCAGAATCACGATACTTGCTCCGGACACTGCGAGAGGGCTGTACAAGCAATGATCACACGCACGGCACAGCGGACACACCAGGAACCGCGGTGTTGGCCGTCGAATGGCGCTAGCTGCACAGCATTTGTGCACCGCCGCTGTCAGTGTTAGCCAGTTTGCCGTGGCGTACGGAGCTCCATCGCAGTCTTTAACACTGGTAGCATGCCGCGACAGCGTGGATGTAAACCGTATGTGCAGTTGACGGACTTTGAGCAAGGGTGTATAGTGGACATGCGGGAGGCCAGGTGGACGTACCGCCGAATTGCTCAACACGTGGGGCGTGAGGTCTCCACAGTACATCGATGTTGTTGCCAGTGGTCGGCGGAAGGAGCACGTGCCCGTCGACCTGGGACCGGACCGCAGCGACGCACGGATTCACGCCAAGACCGTAGGATCCTATGCAGCGCCGTAGGGGACAGCACCGCCACTTCCCAGCAAATTAGGGACACTGTTGCTCCTGGGGTATCAGCGAGGACCATTCGCAACCGTCTCCATGAAGCTGGGCTACGGTCCTGCACACCGTTAGGCCGTCTTCCGCTCGCGCCCCAACATCGTGCAGCCCGCCTCCAGTGGTGTCGTGACAGGTGTGAATGGAGGGACGAATGGTGACGTGTCATCTTCAGCGATGAGAGTCGCTTCTGCCTTGGTGCCAATGATGGTCGTATGCGTGTTTGGCGCCGTGCAGGTGAGCGCCACAATCAGGACTGCATACGACCGAGGCACACAGGGCCAACACCCGGCATCATGGTGTGGGGAGCGATCTCCTACACTGGCCGTACACCTCTGGTGATCGTCGAGGGGACACTGAATAGTGCACGGTACATCCAAACCGTCATCGAACCCATCGTTCTACCATTCCTAGACCGGCAAGGGAACTTGCTGTTCCAACAGGACAATGCACGTCCGCATGTATCCCGTGCCACCCAACGTGCTCTACAAGGTGTAAGTCAACTACCCTGGCCAGCAAGATCTCCGGATCTGTCCCCCATTGAGCATGTTTGGGACTGGATGAAGTGTCGTCTCACGCGGTCTGCACGTCCAGCACGAACGCTGGTCCAACTGAGGCGCCAGGTGGAAATGACAGGGGAAGCCGTTCCACAGGACTACATCCAGCATCTCTACGATCGTCTCCATGGGAGAATAGCAGCCTGCATTGCTGCGAAAGATGGATATACACTGTACTAGTGCCGACATTGTGCATGCTCTGTTGCCTGTGTCTATGTGCCTGTGGTTCTGTCAGTGTGATCATGTGATGTATCTGACCCCAGGAATGTGTCAATAAAGTTTCCCCTTCCTGGGACAATGAATTCACGGTGTTCTTATTTCAATTTCCAGGAGTGTAATATAAAAATTACACCAAATCAGCAAATACAGGTATATAAATGACAATATGTTACTAAACAGTAATCAGCATTCCTTACAGGCAGATAAAAGCACATTAATGGCAATAATATTCTACACTGAACAATAACCACAAATCTCAAAAAGAAAAAGCATCATCAGTGTAAATTCAGGTCTTTCAAAAGCATTTGATACTGTCAATCATGGCACCCTTTTAGGAATTTGGGAACACTAGGTGTTCGAGACCGTGGCAAAAAATTGTTTGAATTGTATGCAGATTGTAGGACTGGTGTCTCCTTATTCCAGTCACAAAATCAGTTTACTTTCTGATGCAAAAAAGCAGAAATAGGAGTACACCCAATGCAGTACTTTAGATGGCATATTATTTCTCATTGATATAAACAATATGTACACCTCAGACAGTACAGCCAGTGTAACGTTATTTGTGAATGATAGTCATGTGATACTGTGCCAAAGCCATTGCTGCATACAGCAACTAATAAAGTCCTTAATTACATTCACTCTTGGTTTAATTTAAACAGATTGGCATTAGATGTAAATAAAGGTTAGATATAAATAAAATTAATGACATGCAACTCGAGGAAAAGTCAAAATATCAATCTAGATTTAGGGCTGTGTGGTGAAGCCATGGACAGAGTAATGTCTACAGAACTACTGGAAATTCATGTTGATGAAAACTTAAATTTTAGTGCCCATGTAATAAAAGTTGCACAGAAACTCAATAATGTCTGTTTTGCTCTTACAATTATTACCAAGATTTGTTCTTTATAAATTCAAGGCTAGCATACTTTGGTTATTTTTAGTCTCTTAGAACATACAAAATAATATTTAGGGGTTCCACTACTTGCTGCCTCAAACAGATTTTCTTGTTTGAGAAGAGGGCTATCCTAATAACAATATAGTCATACACAAACCTATTCTCAGAAAGCTTAAAATATTGACAATACCTTAGATATCCGAGGTGTGATTGGAAAGTTTTAAGAATGGGCTTGTAATTGTACAATGGTGGTACTTACATGCTACTGTGATGCATTTCCTTCAAAATAGTTCCCTTCTGACTAAACACATCGACTCCAATCGTGTTTCCACTTTTGGAAACATTCCTGGAATTTTTCTTCCTGAAGTGTGTTAAGGATGCTCTCCCTATTTGCCTGGATGTCTTCAATCGAGTCAAATCGCTTCCCTTTCAGTGAAAATTTCAGTTTAGGAAACAGGTAGAAGTCCACAGGGGCCAAATAAGGGGAATATGGCGGTTGTGGAAGCACAGAAATTGTGAATTTGGTCAAAAATTCAACAATGGAGAAAGTATGATGAGCTGGAGCACTGTCACAGTGTAGCACCCAACTCCTGTCTTTCCACAATGCAGGCCTTTTCTTCCACACCTTTTTGTGCTAACGCTCAAGAAAACATTTGTAGCATTCCTGGTTAATTGCCTGTCCTACAGGGGTAAATTCAGGATGCACAATATTGGTAGAATCGAAAAAAAATCACCAACATTGTCTTCACCTTCGACCGACTTTGCTGTGCTTTTTTCGGTTGTTGTGAACCCAGAGTCTTCCACTGCGAAGACTGCACTTTGGTTTCAGGATACGATATGTCACCTGTTATTACCCTATTTAACAAATCTGGGTATTTTCAGTTCAATTAATCAATTCTTGGCACATTTCAAGACAGTATTGTCTCTGGTCATTTGATAACAGGTAAGTCTATGATCAGAGTGCACTAAGTCATGAACTTTCACAATAGTTTCATTCGTTTTTGAGGTGGAAGGAGGGCCAGACCGTGGTTCATCATCAAATGAGTCGCGGCCATTTTTAAATCTGTTGAACAAGACAAAAGCATTTGACTGGCTCATACAATTATCTCCAAAAGCTGTTCTTTTTAGTTCCTAAGTCTCAGAAGCTGATTTGCTTTAAAAACAAGATTTCACACAAAGTTTTTGCTCTGTTTTTACGTCCATTTTCACACAGACAGAATCCAGCAACAAGCCCTGACAGACCCACACTCAACCAGCAGCCACAACGAACTGAATAATGGAAATGCAGTTTCCTGTCAGAGGACGTTCAAAGACAAGACAGTGACTCTCTCCCCACCCTCTGTGTACCTGCCTGCCAAACCAGTAAGCAGTAACAGATCCATTCTTAAAACTTTCCAATCACACCACATCGGACAGCTTCAGACAAATGATAGCTTACAATACCTAAAGCAGCACAGCACTTCACACACTGTGAACAAAAATAACTCACACACAAATGCTTGTGAATCATATGAATCATATGAGTGTTAAACTTTACAACAGACTACTGCCAATCTTGAAAAATTAATACTGGAAAAAAATAACACACTCTCTCTCTCTCTCTCTCTCTCTCTCTCTCTCTCTCTCTCTCTTTCCCTCTCCCCCCCCCCCCCCTCCTTCCCCCCCCCTCGTGTTCCATTTCCTTATTGTTTATGGATGGATGAATAAATAAATAACTAAAAAAATGAAGTAAAAGTAAAACATTAGTTCCATTATTGTCTGCTGTTTCACAGTGTCATGTTTGAGTACATTCTTGAGGAAAATGAGAGGTCTACCACATCATCACTTACGATTGCTTATCACTGACAAAAAGTCTTTTCAGTGACAATTGGAATGAGTATTCTATCAGGGATAGTGTGCTTCTCTAGTTCAGCTTTCCTGTATCTATGAAGCATCAGATATTGAGAGCTTAGCAAGAATCATCTCTACTTTTTTTTTACACACGAAACACTTTTCTTAAAGATGATGTATGCATGGAATAATTTCAGTCACAGTTTTAGTCCTACTGGAGGAAAGTGGTGGTTGCATTGTGTGCTGTGACTGTGTAGAGACACAGAGAAAAAGTGGAAACCTGTTTTTTTTATATTATCAGTTATTTTGAGCAGATAGTGTATGAACAATAGAACATTTGACAATAGTGACTAACCAAAGGAGGTTGTTGCAGTTGTCCACTGACTGACCTCTAACGTATGAGAGATGGAGTTTGCTGTGTCTGGGCATCCCAATTTAGGTTTTCCATGGTTCTCTCACACCGCCCCAGCCAAATATCAGGGCAGTGCCTTCAGCAAGGCCACAGCTGACCACTTCTCCTATATGTATACAGGGTGAATCACCTAAAATTTGCACCACAATTATTGCGGAAACAGAAAGTGCTACTGATGTGCAGTTTCACAGAATGCATTGGTAGTCAGGGGCTCATATAGTTAGCCAATAAATACATTGTGATGATGCTTATAAAGTGTATTCCTTATGAAAATGTACACTTTTTTAAGTGGAACAATGCATATTGAGGTACCACCATTTGTTGTGCAGTGTGTTATAATAAAGTTTCTTGCAACAGAGGGTGTAAACCCACCTGAAATGTTGAAAAGACTTACTGCATAGTTTGTAAATGACACTCTGAGAAAGACTCGAGTGTAGGCATGGCACAAAGTTTTTATGATGTTGAGAAACAGTTTAGAATACAGCTCTCTGACATCACTCAAGGACCGGTGTGACTAAGGAGAATATTCACATTGTTAGCCAGCTTATTGAAGATGATTGCCGAATAACAGTTGCTCAAATTGCTACTGAGATTGACGTAAGCTATGGTAGTGTTCAGGCAACCATTACTGATAATCTTGCATCTAATAAAGGGTCCGCAAGATGGGTGCCTCACCTTTTCACCACAGAGGACAAACTTCATTGTCTCGATATACTCAAAGGGCTACTGACATGCTACCAAACTCAAGGGGAACATTTTTTGCACCAGACTGTGACCTGGAGTGAAATGTGGGTGCACTATTAAATCCCAGAAAAAGAAAAAGAAAAGTGCGGAATGGTGCAAAAATGAATCTGCACTTGTCAAAGCCAAAAACTCTCTCTCTGTGTGAAAGGTTCTTGTAACAGTCCTTTTAGATTTTAAAGAAGTTCTTCTCATTGACTGTGAATGCTGCATACTATTTGTTGGATCATTAAAGGAAGCACTTGGAGGAAACATATTTGACAATGACAGTTCTGGTGAAGGACTCGCTGCTGTCACAACCACTTTCATTTTACAAGAACGGGAATAATAAACTGCTCATCCATTGGGAAAATCTGTTTCCCATTCAGGAAACTACACAAAAAAAGGCATGTGTATGAATTTTTCTGAGGCTTAAATAAAGTTATAAAAAATTCCAGTTTATATTTAGTTCATCCTTGTACTAAACACTGATGTAAATAAATTATTACTTTATCAAATCTGGACATATTCATTACAAGGGCGTTACCTGTGGTCCTTACTTATACACAATTATCTAATTCTTTCAGTTTGCAGACCACAGATTTTTATTTCCAAATTACTGGTTTCAGTCAATATCACTGTTCTTCAGATCTGTTAAAAAATGAAATAAATTACAATTGGATTCAAATTCTATGTTTACAAGGCTTAATTTTTTAAAACTACTTACAATATAAAAGTTGTGTAATACGTCATATGTTGTAGTTACAGAGTAATAAAACATACCCACAGGCTGTCATTTTTAAAATAAATTTAATTGGCACAAACTTCTGTAGTGTTAAAGAGTGACCTCACTCCATACAAACAGATTTAAACCACAATACTGAAATAATTCATATATGAAAATGTTCCTAAGCATTACATATAAAACATTAATGACTCACTGTCTACAGCCTGGCACATATACCCTCTACCATCATCCAACTGAATTAAGAGAAGACATATTTTTAAAGTTTCTTTAAAGTTATTTAAGTTTTTATCCTTTTTAATAAAAATATTTTTGTAAGGTTAGGAAATCCTCATTACTGTGTTATGTATAATACATTGGAATATTTTATCTATTAATTATTTCAGTATGCTGTTTTAATCCATATAGAGGGCATTCTATAATGCTATGGGCAGTATGCACCAATCAAAAATTTAAAAAAATTAGTTCATTTGCCAAGCTAAAAAATTCTCATCATTATTTTTATATTCTTTTTCTCACAGCATTTGAATTAAGCACAGTTTTTTACCCCTAACTCAGTATTTAAATTCATACATAAGCTTCACTATTGTATACTAAAAATTTTCCGCATTATTTCTTAAATCTCCTTTGTGGACACCTGATTGTATTTGTATGAGAAGTGCAAAACACTTGGAGATTTTTTTCCTAGTACTGTTATAATGCTTTTCACACAAACTTTGTAGTGTTGCGAGTAAACATATTACTTCAATGAAAACCTCTAGCAATGCCTCTTAAAGAATCAGCTATTGGCTGTCAAAACACAATGCTGTGAATTTGATCTCTTCTATTTATATATTGAGAATGAGGAACTTGAGCTGATGCTTACTTTCATTGCACTCTAATTTTTCTTGCCTGGCAATGTGGCTGTTATACTTTTTGATTGTGTTTACTGTTTTGTACTAGCTAAGCGTTTGCTGTTGAAGCTGCTGCACAAGCACTTCTGGTATCAGAGGCCTGGCCAGGTCAAGAAGTCACCACTCAACTGACACAGCTGCTGAATTCGACAAATGATAAGATACTGGTAGCTGTGGCCATTTGCCTGTCTGCTCTCTTTCAGGTAAGATGAGCCTGATTAAATTTTACAATATATTATTTTTTCCCACTGCTAATACTGCTTTATGTTGTAGAGTACAGTAATGCTAAAATAACACATAAACAATTATATGAAGTCTTTGTGGGACTATTTATAAAAATTACATCTTCTTAAGTAGTCAGTGTGTACTGACGGTCTGCAAAATAGAGATACTTGATTGAAGTTTTCACCTATTGTTTGACATGTATCTTCTTAGCAGAATTCCTGATGTAGATTTTTGTCGTTCCTATGTGTTAAAGAGTATATGTATGGTACTTCAATCAGACACTTGTTAATAATCAGCTGTAAACTGCTTCAGATCAATATGTGGTGAGCAAGGTAGCATTTCTTTAATAGTGATTTTCAGGTGTCTAGGAAAATTTTTTCATGGAACATGAGAGAGTAGGAGAGTGGAGGGAGGAAGTTGTAACTGTCTGCTATTTTATGCAATATTGCATTCATTGTATGCTACCAAACAAGTTAAGAGAAGTGGAATATAAATACTGACAGAAATTTTAATTCATTCACTCACACATTTTGTTCTGTGAATCGCACAATGGAGGAGAGCCTTCAGAGATGTGAAACAAGTCGAGTTACACTCTTAACAGGCAGAAGCAGCCACTGCAGGTTTCTTCTTGTAAACATTGCTATTATCCAGTTATACTTAATGCTAATCTACTAACACCAACAATTATAGGGATTACTTCTAGGTCACTTTACAAATAGAAGAGTAGCTATTTAAAAAAAGTAGCTACTCTTGCCCAGAAACTTCTCAGCTACTGTTTTTACCTGCTACATTAAAAAAATATTTATTTAACATTGCAGAGGAAACTATCAGCTGCTTATACACTGACAAAGTCGATATCTGTCTTATAGAAACGTTAGAGTTAAGCAGAATTATATCCCTTAGTTCAAATATTCTGATACATTGTAGAAAGAGTGGACAATAAGTTGGTCCTTCACTTTGTATTTAAATATGTGGTTTTTCCAAGTTTCTGCTTTATATCTATTAGCAACCCATTATACTTTTGGACCAAAATAAAAAAAAGTACTTTCTAACTGTATGAAGATTATAAAAATTATTGAGTCTTTTGTGGCCATGTTGCAACATATTGTCTGTTGTCTTTTGTTTGGTTATCTTCACCTGGTATATGTTTATTGACACTTGTGCTATTTTATCAGCATGAGTGTCTGATATTCCCCACCCCCTACCCCCACCCTTTGCTGGTGATGGACTACAGTTGAGGCCATGGTCAGGTGTTACATAGGCTACTCCAAGAGGAATTCCTGGATATGACAGGATCACTTATCCGAAGCAAAATGAGTAAACGTGGGCTCTAAAATGCATACGTTAGGAGTTATGAACACTTGTGCATCTTTGATACTGTGAAGCAACTCTATTCTACTGAAAGATCTTTGCTTTTCAAATTTTGGAACGGGGTAGTATGGACCAAAACAAGGGAAAAATGTCTGGTAAACACAGGCTCTAAAATGCATAACTTTAGAGCAATGAGCACTTGTTCAGTATAAGAGGATGAACAAATGCTCACAGATTGTAAGTTATGTTCTCTAGAGACCATGTTTACTTAACATTTTTTTTCCTTGTTTTGGTCCGTACTACTACCTCACAAATATGTGGAAAGCAAAGAGGCAGGAGTACAAGAAATTTGTTTCACAGTATCAAAGATGAAGTAGTGCTCATAGCTCTTAAGGTATGCATTTTAGAGCCAACATTTACTACTTTTTTTCTTTGAATGATCATACCTGTCACATCCATGGATACTGATCATTCCTCTTGGGACATCTTGTATATACTCTCCACACTAATGGCTGCAGGGGGCATGTCCATGGAAATACGTGATCCATTTATCCTGGGCCTTTCTCGTTTCTTGTTAAACTATTATCACATTTGAATTTCAGTGGCTTCGCTTAACAAAGAGATGTAGTAGTTCTTCACCACAGTGAGATCCCACACATCAGGGAATTTTATTACGTGTTCAGTCTGATGTAGCATGTGCTCTTTCACGGTTGGTTTCTCCATCTGCCCCGGCCTGTAATACCCTCAATGTTTGACCATACTGGTACTCAGAATAAAATTTTCAACCTGCAGTGGAGTGTGCACTGATATGAAACTTCCTGGAAGATTAAAACTGCTTTACTTATGATAGTACCTTGTGAAGTTTGGAAGGTAGGAGATGAGGTATTGGCGGAAGTGAAACTATGAGGACATGTCATGAGCTGTGCTTGGGTAGCTCAGTCAATAAAACACTTGCCCACGAAAGGTAAAGATCCCGAGTTCAAGTCTCTGTCCTGCACACAATTTTTATCTGGCAAGAAATTTAATATCAATGCACACTCTGTTGCAGAGTGAAAATTTCATTCTGGAAACATCCCCGTGACTGCCTGAGTGATGTCTCCACAATATCCTTTATTCTAGGAGTGTCAGACTTGTAAGTATTGCAGGAGAGCTTCTGTGAAGTTTGGAAGGTTGGAGATGAGGTACTGACAGAAGTAAAGCTGTGAGGGTGGGTCACGAGTTGTGCCTGGGTAGCTCAGTCAGTGAAGCACATGCCCACAAAAGGCAAAGGTCCCAATTTTTAGTCAGTCTGGCACACAGTTTTAATCTGCCAAGAAGTTTCAAATTCTGGTATTGATGGAATGTCTAGTTATTTCATGGAAATCATTCTTATTTCTAGTATTTGGCTGTGAACTAAACAACTGATACTAAGTTCACTGTTGTTACTAACCACACACACCATTAGGGAGTATACATGCAGGTATTGGCTCCTAGGTCTGTGAGCATGCTTCTGCAGGAAGTTACCTTATCGACTTTATGCAGTATTATTTCTGAGCTTTTCTGTAGAATTAATGCCTTATTAATATTTAATGCATTGACCCAGAAGATTATGCCTTACAAAAGTATTAAGTGAAAGTATGTTAGTAGTTCTTTATGGAGGTCATCACAATGAGAGGCTTGTAAGTACAAAACAAGAGGAACTGAGCTTGTTGCTTAACTTATCCATGTGTTGGTGTTACCTCAGTTTATTTCCCAAGAACTTCACTCATGCAGTGTCATTGAGAGTATGCCAGTTAATCTCCAATTCTGGTATCTGTAAGTAATTTTCTGAGGATCAAACCTACTGAGGCTGAATGTTTGCTTTGGCCCATGATGCAATAAAGTTGCAGAGACAGTGTCATCCATGTGCAAACAGAGATAAAATGGAATAATGTCAATATTAGCTTTGATTCTATATTATTTTTGGAATGTAAGTTATGGTGATAGACCCATGTGTAGTACAAATGCAGGATAGGTTGGGAGGTGACAGCTTGGCTGTGAGTTGGTGAAACCAATAAACCAGTGAATGTCATGTTATCAGGATAACTTATCTCTTCTCCTTCTTTTTCTTCTTGTTTTTATTGCCTTCAGTATGAAGCCTAGCTTGAATCAGCTCCCAAAGCTAGTCTGTTCTGTGCAGGCCTCTCCACCTCTGCATAACTACTGTAACCTACATACATTTGAACCTAGTTACTGTGTTTGATCCTTTGCTCCCTCTATAATTTTTACCCCCTACACTTACCTCTAACAACAAGCTGATTATTTCTTGAAGCCCTGGATGCATCATGTACACTAGTCCCTTAGTTGTGTCATAATTTTTTTTCCCCACAATGTGATTAAGTACCATCTCACTAGTTTCCCAACCTATCCATCTAACCTTCAGCATTCTTCTACATCTACATCTAAACTCTGAAAACCACAGTGAAGTGCATGGCACAGGGTAGATCTCACTGTAATGGTCATTAGTGTTTCTTCTCATTCCATTCATGTATGGAGTGCAGGAAGAATGATTGCATAATTGCCTATGTGTGCACTGTAACTAGTGTAACCTTGTCTTTGTGATCTTCATGGGAGCAATATGTAGAGGGTTTTAATATATTCCTAGATTCATAGCTTAATGTTGGTTCTAAAACATTTCTAAGTAGTTTCTTGTGGGTAGTTTGGATCAATTTCCAAGTGTTTACTAGTTTTGTTCTTCCATCATCTTCATGACACTCTCCCAAGGCTCAAACAAACCCATAACTGCATCTGTGCTGCTCTTCTCTGTATGCAATAGAATAGAATAGAATAGAATATTTTTACTAGCCTTTCAGTATTTTTAATACAATTGGCTTCGTCAAAGTTTACAGAAGGTTTTACTTTCAGTACGATATTCAAATAGTTACAGGAAAGGGAGAAAAGGAACTAAAGACCTTTTCTTCAGCATTATGTAAAACAATGTTTTATACAGTAATTAAATACACACATAAGAAAAGAATCACAGTAAATAACTAGCTTATATAATATTTAAAAAAATTCTTCATAACTTAGGTCAAACATATATTTTGATGCCAGATTTGCAATCTATTCTTATATTTATTTAGTGGTACTGTACGAGCTAAGCATGGTAACTTATTGAAAAATTTTGTGCTTAAATACTTATAGTTATTATGGACTACAGCAAGTCTTGTGGAAGGCAAGTCCAGCAGGTGACTGTTTCTTGTACTGTGTGCATGCACATCACATCTCATGTTCAATTTTTTCAGATTTTCTCTGGCATATATTAGACAGTTATATATGTAGTACATGCTTGGCACTGTCATTACGCCAAGAGATTTAAAATAATTTCTGCAGGACCCTCTGGGTGCTAACCCTCCATGCACCTGATTGCTTTCTTCTGCCGTCTGAAAATACATTCAGCCCCTGGGGAGATACCCAAAGCAATATTCCATATTGCAGTTGGGAATGAAAAAAAGCATAGTACGAGTGGAGTAGCAATTGCTTGCTCACACTGTTTCTTAATTTATACAACAAGAAAAGTACTCATGCTAGTTTACTACATAGATAATTGATGTGTCCTTCCCATGAGAGCTTTTGGCCTATGACTAGCCCAAGTAATTTCACTGTTTTGTTTTCATTTTTAGTTACTTTGAGATTAAATATTATTTATTCTGTTTTTGTTTGATTTATGCACAGCTGGTTAGCCTGACACCAGTAATTAGCCATTTGCATCATTTCTCTATTTTTGTCCAGTACACTCTGTAAGTTCTCTCCTGTACTTATTAATGTCATATTGTCAGCATATAGTATGTTCTTACACGGTATGTATTTCGAGAAGTCATTAACATAGACAATGAACAGAAAAGGTCCAAGAACAGAGCCTTGGGGTATTCCTCTTTCTATAGGGAGTATTTCTGACCTCTGCCTATTTGCATATACAAGTTGTAACCTATTGCTTAGATAAGATCTGAATAGTCGGAGTGGGTCATCTTCAATGCCATAGTATTTTAACTTTTTGATGAGTATGTCATGTGACACCAAGTCAAAAGCTTTACTTTGGTCAATAAGTGTTCCAGACATTGATACCTTTTTTTTCATACCCTTCATGAACATTGCTTACCAAAGCTTCTACTGCTTTTACAGTTGATAGGTGTGACCAGAAGCCAAACTGTTGTTCATTTAAAATATTGCTGGTTTCAAAATACCTGTATATCTGCTTATGCACACAATTTTCTACTAACCTGGATATGATAGGTATGATTGAAATAGGTCTGTAGTTATTTGGGAGGTTTCTTTCACCTTTTTTTATACACAGGCAATGTTACTGTGAGCTTAAGACAGTCGGGGAATATTCCTTCATCAAGTACTCTGTTTGATAGTGAGAGAAGTGGCATTTCAATTTCTTTTGCTATACATTTAATGATGAGATTACTGAGTCTATAATAATCTTCTGTTTTGGAATTACTTAATTTTTTTATTGACTTATGAATATCATTTAATGTGATTCCTGTCCAAGTGAACTTCTCACTTCTTGTCTGCTTTGCACAAGTGAGCGATGCTTCTGCATCAGAGGCAGAATTGATGAGTGGGGTGGTGACGCCATTTACAAAATATTCATTGAGAATATTGCAGCCAAAAGGGATACTTCTTTCTTAATTGGTATTATTTATTTCCTTTTTAATGAGAGTCAAGGCAGCTTTACATTTATTTTTAGAATTTAAAATACATTCATCATTTGCACAGCACTTAGCATTTTTTATTTCTAATCTGTAAAGGTTTCTCATTTTAGTGTAATTTTCCTTGTCCCTATCACTGCTATGAGATTTGTCTTTCATAATCAGCAGTAGTATTCTGAGTTTGTTAAGTTGTGGGGTGTACCATTTGTTAGTATTTTGTTGCTTATGAGTAATATTACTCTGGTACCTTTTGGTTACCAAGGGCCATGTCATTTCAACTATATGCTTGATCTCTGTCAGGAAAATGGAAAAACATTTATTACTCGTTTTCTTGTTATCCATTACATGAGTCCAATCCATTTCTTTTAACTGGTTTATCATTTTGTTTACATCGGATTCACCTAGAATTCTATATGTCACTTCTCTCTCTGTAGAACTGAAGGCTACCTTTTCTATTTGAAGCCATAGCCCTGCATGATCTGATATTCCTAATTCTATTACATCACATTGTATGGAGTCTCTTTGCACATTGCTAATTATGTTATCAAAGCACGCATTCAGTCTAGTGGGTTTTTCATTGAGACAGTAATAGTTTAACCACTTCAGAGTGTTAATCATATGAATTAAATTTTTTCTCTTTGCCCTTATATCTATGTTAATATCACCTACAATTACAATTCTATGCTGTTTATATTTTGACAACAACAATATTAAAGTATTAATTTTTTCTACAAGTACTATCTCATCAGAGTCTGGGATTTGATAGATTGAGACAATTACAGTTTTCTGTTCGTGCATTACCACACCGGCTACTTCTATTGAAGCTTCAAGGCATATTCTACTAAGGTCTATAACTCAGTAATGCAATTCGAGATCACTTTTGACATATATTGAGACCCCACCATGTGTAGTACTTTTTCTGCCGTAGATTGTAACTAACAAATATCCAAGAGGAACACACAAGTCTATTTCAGTGTCTTTCATCCAGTGCTCATTGATGCATAGAACACTTCAGTTGATTTTATCGAGCCAGTATTGTAATTCATTGATTTTACACCTAAGAGATTGTACATTTATATGAAGGAGGAGGAAACTGTCACTGCTACACAATGGTATTCTACTTTCACAGAACCTTCTGTATTCATTTATTTTCCCTACATGATCTAGGGTTTCACAATTATCTGAATAAATTAGACTGCTGCAGTTTCCACTTAATGTGGTTTCAAACTTTCCTTCATCTGCAATGTCGTTTTCTCTAAAAAAGGAGGTGTACAGTCATGCTCTGTGGGACTGTCTTTTAAGACAAGTCTGCTGCGTGCTCGTATTTCATTTACAACTTTGTTTATCTCCTGTCACAAAAATGTTTTCCCACGGTAATTTAGATGCTCACCATGTTCAGTGTGCAAATTTTTTTCAAGTCTACCAATATCCACTACATTACATTTAGCATAAATGGAACATAGTTGTTTGATTTTAATATTTGTTTTACGAATCTATTTGTTAACACATGAATTATAGATCAAGTCATGTCTATGAGGTATCGTCACAATAATAGTGTTTTCCACCTTACTTATATCTAAAAAAAATTTCAAACCTGTTATACACTTTTTGGCTTCAATATGTGCTACATCATTTGCACCAGACACACAAACAACAAAGTCACTGTCCCTTGTTGTATTCTTGTGTTCTGAGATGCCTTCAACAATACTTTCTGTCCTCGCACCAGGTTTTATGATGCCAGTGGCATGAAGATCTGTATTCACATCCTGTAGAATATTTGCTAGCTTTCTTCTGTGGTTGTCCGCTAGACAAAGCACATTGTGTCTCTTGTATTCAATATTGCCCTTTAGTCCTATTTGGTACCAGTTCCACTCATTTGAGCAATAATCTAAAGTGGGTTGCACAAATGATTTGCAAGTGACTGCATTTCCTGAGTATTCCTTGAATAAATGCAAGTCTACCACCTGCTTTAACTATGGTTCATCCTATGTGATCACTCCATTTCAGTGTTGCACCCACGTATTTATATGAATTGGCATCTCTCTCTCTCTCTCTCTCTCTCTCTCTTTTTTTTTTTTTTTTTTTTTTTTTTTTTTTTTTTTTTTTTTTTTTTTTTTTTTTTAATTGCCAGACTTTTGATTACTTTGAAATTTAATCAAAATCTGAGTGAATATGTGGACAACTTCTTTCAGATGGTGCTTTATAATAGATAACTGTGTAAACTGAGAAATACTGAATCTACCTGACTGCTCTGATCCAAAGCTTTCAGTATGTCATGAGGGAAAATTGTCAGTCGAGTTTCACACAGCTGATGTTTTCAGAATGTATGCAGATGGCATGGAGAAGGTTATTCTGTTTGAGATACCTCATATGTTTGAGCTCAGAATATATTAAGATTCCACAACAAATAGATGACCAAGATATTGGACAATAGGCTTGTCGAGAACTTCCCCTAGCCTTCTTGCAGACATATGTGACCTGTGTCTTTTTCAAACTACTGGGTAGCTTTTTATGTGTCTACATCTACATCTACATCCATACTCCGCAAGCCACCTGACGGTGTGTGGCGGAGGGTACCCTGAGTACCTCTATCGGTTCTCCCTTCTATTCCAGTCTCGTATTGTTCGTGGAAAGAAGGATTGTCGGTATGCTTCTGTGTGGGCTCTGATCTCTCTGATTTTATCCTCATGGTCTCTTCGCGAGATATACGTAGGAGGGAGCAATATACTGCTTGACTCCTCGGTGAAGGTATGTTCTCGAAACTTCAACAAAAGCCCATACCGAGCTACTGCACATCTCTCCTGCAGAGTCTTCCACTGGAGTTTATCATCTCCATAACGCTTTCGCAATTACTAAATGATCCTGTAACAAAGCACACTGCTCTCCGTTGGATCTTCTCTATCTCTTCTATCAACCCTATCTGGTACGGATCCCACACTGTTGAGCAGTATTCAAGCAGTGGGCGAAAAAGCGTACTGTAACCTACTTCCTTTGTTTTCAAATTGCATTTCCTTAGGATTCTTCCAATGAATCTCAGCCTGGCATCTGCTTTACCGACGATCAACTTTATATGATCATTCCATTTTAAATCACTCCTAATGCGTACTCCCAGATAATTTATGGAATTAACTGCTTCCAGTTGCTGACCTGTTAATTTGTAGCTAAATGATAAGGGATCTATCTTTCTATGTATTTGCAACACCTTACACTTGTCTGCATTGAGATTCAATTGCCATTCCCTGCAACATGCGTCAATTCACTGCAGATCCTCCTGCATTTCAGTACAATTTTCCATTGTTGCAACCACTCAATACACCACAGCATCATCTGCAAAAGGCCTCAGTGAACTTCTGATGTCATCCACCAGGTCATTTATGTATATTGTGAATAGCAATGGTCCTATGACACTCCCCTGATTTAACGGGTGAACTGTAGGTTATAGTTACAAGAAGGTTCAGTCCGCTGCAAATACAGTGTAGAATCTGATACAATTTCCATTAGTCCCTGTAGCTTAGTTCAGTTTTAACAGTTTCAGCTGTTTCTCAAAGCCACTGATACTAATATATGTTTCACTCATCTTCTCAGTGGCATGAGAATTGAGTTGGGGCAATACTCATGGTTTTTCTTTGCAAAGAGACATTTGAAACTGCAGTTATACAATTTTACTATTGCTTTGCTCTCCTCAGTTTCAATTTCTATATCATATGTGGGACAACATTTAAAAGTTTTATTCTGTTCTTGTTTGAACTTCTTATTGTCCATGTTTCACTTCTGTTAAGGCTATTCCCAAGAGAAATACCTTTAGAAAAAACTTCCTAAAACACTTAATTTTATTACTTTATTCATGGATGTAATTTTCAGCAACGGTGGTATATATTTTTCAGAATAGAATTCAGTCACCAGTTGCAAATGTGTTTTAATTACGCTTTCCCAGTTTTGAGAACTTAATTTGTCATCTTGAGAAGGTTACAAAATTAGGGTTATTATAAATCTTCAGTTACTGTAAATTATCACTCTGTGTTTACAATAATCACATATAATATGCATATTTTTGGACATATCGTGGCGTTATGCTTCTATGAAGAAGATACTGATATCTGCTGCACCAATACTAAGTAAGTTTCTATGATATACTTGTCATACTTCACTTAAATGTATATCAAAGTTCTAAAGATTTATAATACCCCTGATTTTTTAGGCTTCTGAGGATAACAAATTGTTTTGTCGAAACTGGTAAAGCATAATAAAAATATATTTACAACTCATAACTGAATTTTTCTGTAAAAATTTACTCTATATTTGGTGTTAACAAGTTTTCCTTTTCCAGAAGTTCTTTTCTAGCTACTGCCAGTCTTAATTTTATGTCTTGTCTAGTTCATCCATAACCACTAATTTTAATGCTCAAATAGCAAATCTCACCTTCTACTATTAGTGCCTCATTTCCTAACCTATTTCCATTAGCAACACCTAATTTGATTTAACTATATCTGATTACCCTGATTTTACTTGCATTTTATTCTTCTCCTCTCAGAATGTCTTCATCCTCCTTCTTCTTCTCTCCCAATCTTCTTCTGAGATCTTCAATATCCTCTTCTCTCATATCTCTCTATCCATCGGCTGTGTATCCTTTTCTGGTGTTAATCTCTGACTCAGTGGTCACTTTGTGCTTGCTTCTCAGCTTTCCCTTCCCTTCCACCTTGATCCACATTCCCAACCACTCCTTTCTGATTTCAATAATACACTTGATTCCTATCTTCCCTCTTGTCCTCCCCGTTGCCTCCCACAGTGTTTCCTTCATTCTACCAGTCTCCATCTCAATCAAATGCATCACAAACCTCGGCTTTTTCAATCTAATTTCTCCCGATATTGTCCTCATTCTCTGGTATAGTTCTTCCATCTCTCGTCATCTCTTTTTAGGGCTTAGTATTTTTGACAGTAGTTTTCTCCCTTGTTTTCTTTTTTTTTTCCTGTTTACTCTGCATTGCATCTTCCTATAGTATTGTAGGTTTAAGAAGCTACCTGACAGTTAAAGTAAGCTGGACTGTGCAGCTTCATGCACCAACCTCAGTCGATCATATATTGCAATTTTGTACATGTGTCAATGGTAATGCCTCAGTGTGCCTCAGCTCTAAAGATGGGTGTGTTTTCACCTACAGCTATTAGTGCTTCACAGTTGAAAGCTGACAACAGTGCTCCAAGCTGTCAGGGGTCTTCTTACACGTGCTCAACTTCCATGTTATCCTCTCATCTGCACATAGTCCCGCGTTTCTAACCACTGGCTTGTGGTGTTTGATCTTTGCACTCTTACATAGATATCTTTTATTCCCAGAATGAAATTTTCACTCTGTAGTGGAGTATTTGATGATACGAAACTCCCTGTGTACCAGACTGAGACTCGAATTCGGGACCTTTGCCTTTTGCAGGCAAGTGCTCTACCAGCTGAGCTACTCAAGCATTCCTCACAACCCATCCTCGTAGCTTTACTTCTGCCAGTACCTTGTCTCCTACCTTCCAGATCTCACAGAAGTTCTCCTGAGAAACTTGTGTGACTAGTACTCTTGGAAGATGGGATGCTGGTGGAGTGCTTGCCCATGAAAAGCAAAGGTCCCAAACTCAAGTACCTGTGAGGCACACAGTTTTAATCTGCCAGGAAGTTTCATATTTTTTATTGTATGTATCTATGTTCATACAGAAGGCTTTTATGTACTATTTTCAATATAATGCTGTTATTATTTTACAATAAAGTAATTTTTAATTGATCATTTTCCTTTCTTTTACAAGAAAGTTTCTTGATTTTGTTTTTTACAGCCTTGTTTTGACCAACAAACTAATTGTATTACCTCACATCACTGTTTCACATTTTGAATTTCAGTACAATAATTACAAAATATCTCTTCTAATAATTTGACATAACAGATTACATAATTCCTTTAAATTAACAAGTAATGGAAATAATAATATTTCTTATGAACTTCATATTATAAAACTTTATTTATCAAGTTAGTAACTTACATGCACTTGACATAAACTAATATATAAGTGGTAATTGACAATGTTTATACCAACATTGTTCTCATTGATGAAGACTTATTGTATGATTAAAAGAGATTGCGCCAACTGCTACTGCCTGTGGCATTTTCCATTATACCTATTACAGAAACATGTTCATCAAATTATTTATAAAATGAATAATATATACTAATTACTTATTTATAGTTTCATAAATAATTCCCCCCTATGAACCATGGACCTTGCCGTTGGTGGGGAGGCTTGCGTGCCTCAGCGATACAGATGGCCGTACCGTAGGTGCAACCACAACGGAGGGGTATCTGTTGAGAGGCCAGACAAACATGTGGATCCTGAAGAGGGGCAGCAGCCTTTTCAGTAGTTGCAGGGGCAACAGTCTGGATGATTGACTGATCTGGCTTTGCAACATTAACCAAAACGGCCTTGCTGTGCTGGTACTGCGAACGGCTGAAAGCAAGGGGAAACTACAGCCGTAATTTTTCCCGAGGACATGCAGCTTTACTGTATGATTAAATGATGATGACGTCCTCTTGCGTAAAATATTCCGGAGGTAAAATAGTCCCCCATTCGGATCTCCGGGTGGGGACTACTCAGGAGGACGTCGTTATCAGGAGAAAGAAAACGCGCTCTACGGATCGGAGCGTGGAATGTCAGATCCCTTAATCGGGCAGGTAGGTTAGAAAATTTAAAAAGGGAAATGGATAGGTTAAAGTTAGATATAGTGGGAATTAGTGAAGTTCGGAGGCAGGAGGAACAAGACTTTTGGCCAGGTGAATACAGGGTTATAAATACAAAATCAAATAGGGGCAATGCAGGAGTAGGTTTAATAATGAATAAAAAAATAGGAGTGCGGGTAAGCTACTACAAACAGCATAGTGAACGCATTATTGTAGCCAAGATAGACACAAAGCCCATGCCTACTACAGTAGTACAACTTTATATGCCAACTAGCTCTGCAGATGATGAAGAAATTGAGGAAATGTATGATGAGATAAAAGAAATTATTCAGGTAGTGAAGGGAGACGAAAATTTAATAGTCATGGGTGACTGGAATTCGTCAGTAGGAAAAGGGAGAGAAGGAAACATAGTAGGTGATTATGGATTGGGGCTAAGAAATGAAAGAGGAAGCCGTCTGGTAGAATTTTGCACAGAGCATAACTTAATCATAGCTAACACTTGGTTCATGAATCATAAAAGAAGGTTGTATACATGGAAGAATCCTGGAGATACTAAAAGGTATCAGATAGATTATATAATGGTAAGACAGAGATTTAGGAATCAGGTTTTAAATTGTAGGACATTTCCAGGGGCAGATGTGGACTCTGACCACAACCTATTGGTTATGTCCTGTAGGTTAAAACTGAAGAAACTGCAAAAAGGTTTGAATTTAAGGACATGTGATTTGGATAAGCTGAAAGAACCGGATGTTGTACAGAGTTTCAAGGAGAGCATAAGGAAACAATTGACAGCAATTGGGGAAAGAAACACAGTAGAAGAAGAATGGGTTGCTCTGAGGGATGAAGTAGTGAAGGCAGCAGAGGATAAAGTAGGTAAAAAGACGAGGGCTGCTAGAAATCCTTGGGTAACAGAAGAAATACTGAATTTAACTGATGAAAGGAGAAAATATAAAAATGCAGTAAATGAAGCAGGCAAAAAGGAACACAAACGTCTCAAAAATGTGATCAACAGAAAGTGCAAAATGGCTAAGCAGGGATGGATAGAGGACAAATGTAAGGATGTAGAAGCTTATCTCACTAGGGGTAAGATAGATACTGCCTACAGGAAAATTAAAGAGACCTTTGGAGAGAAGAGAACCACATGTATGAATATCAAGAGCTCAGATGGCAACCCAGTTCTAAGCAAAGAAGGGAAGGCAGAAAGGTGGAAGGAGTATATAGAAGGTTTATACAAGGGCGATGTACTTGAGGACAATATTATGGAAATGGAAGAGGATGTAGATGAAGACGAAATGGGAGGTAAGACACTGCATGAAGAGTTTGACAGAGCACTGAAAGACCTGAGTCGAAACAAGGCCCCCGGAGTAGACAATATTCCATTAGAACTACTGACGGCCTTGGGAGAGCTAGTCATGACAAAACTCTACCAGCTGGTGAGCAAGATGTATGAGACAGGCAAAATACCTTCAGACTTCAAGAAGAATATAATAATCCCAATCCCAAAGAAAACAAGTGCTGACAGATGTGAAAATTACTGAACTTTCAGTTTAATAAGTCACAGCTGCAAAATAATAACGCGAATTCTTTACAGACGAATGGAAAAACTGGTAGATGCGGACCTCGGGGAGGATCAGTTTGGATTCCGTAGAAATGTTGGAACACGTGAGGCAATACTGACCTTACGACTTATCTTAGAAGAAAGATTAAGAAAACCTACGTATCTAACATTTGTAGACTTAGAGAAAGCTTTTGACAATGTTGACTGGAATACTCTCTTTCCAATTCTAAAGTTGGCAGGGGTAAAATACAGGGAGCGAAAGGCTATTTACAATTTGTACAGAAACCAGATGGCAGTTATTAGAGTCGAGGGGCATGAAAGGGAGGCAGTGGTTGGGAAAGGAGTGAGACAGGGTTGTAGCCTCTCCCCGATTTTATTCAATCTGAATATTGAGCAAGCAGTAAAAGAAACAAAAGAAAAATTTGGAGTAGGTATTAAAATTCATGGAGAAGAAGTAAAAACTTTGAGGTTTGCCGATGACATTGTAATTCTGTCAGAGACGGCAAAGGACTTGGAAGAGCAGTTGAACAGAATGGACAGTGTCTTGAAAAGAGGATATAAGATGAACATCAACAAAAGCAAAATGAGGATAATGGAATGTAGTCAAATTAAGTCGGGTGATGCTGAGGGAATTAGATTAGGAAATGAGACACTTAAAGTAGTAAAGGAGTTTTGCTATTTGGGAAGTAAAGTAACTGATGATGGTCGAAGTAGAGAGGATATAAAATGTAGACTGGCAATGGCAAGGAAAGCGTTTCTGAAGAAGAGAAATTTGTTAACATCAAATATAGATTTATGTATCAGGAAGTTGTTTCTGAAAGTATTTGTTTGGAGTGTAGCCATGTATGGAAGTGAAACATGGACGATAACTAGTTTGGACAAGAAGAGAATAGAAGCTTTCGAAATGTGGTGCTACAGAAGAATGCTGAAGATTAGATGGGTAGATCACGTAACTAATGAGGAGGTATTGAATAGGATTGGGGAGAAGAGAAGTTTGTGGCACAACTTGACTAGAAGAAGAGATCGATTGGTAGGACAAGTTTTGAGGCATCAAGGGATCACAAATTTAGCATTGGAGGGCAGCGTGGAGGGTAAAAATCGTAGAGGGAGACCAAGAGATGAATACACTAAGCAGATTCAGAAGGATGTAGGTTGCAGTAGGTACTGGGAGATGAAGCAGCTTGCACAGGATAGAGTAGCATGGAGAGCTGCATCAAACCAGTCTCAGGACTGAAGACAACAACAACAACAAATAATTATCAAATAATTATACACATTTATATTAAAAACAAAGATTCCAAGACTTACCAAGCGGGAAAGTGCTGGTAGACAGACACAATAAAATAACACACAAAAACACACACACAAAATTTCGAGCTTTCGCAACCGGCGGGTGCTTCGTCAGGAAAGAGGGAAGGAAAAGGAAAGATGAAAGGATGTGGGTTTTAAGGGAGAGGGTAAGGAGTCATTCCAATCCCGGGAACGGAAAGACTTACCTTAGGGGGAAAAAAGGATTAGGTATATACTCGCGCGCACACACACACACACACACACACACACACACATATCCATCCATACATACACAGACACAGATTCTTTGCTGTAAATATGTCTGCTTGTGTCTATGTATGTATCGATGGATATGTGTGTGTGGTGTGTGTGTGTGTGTGTGTGTGTGTGTGTGTGTGTGTGTGTGTGTGTGTGAGTGTGTGTGTGTGTGCGCGCGCGCGTTTATATACCTATCCTGTGTATGTATGGATGGATGTGTGTGTGTGTGTGTGTGTGTGTGTGTGTGTGTGTGTGTGTGTGTGTGCGCGAGTATATACCTATCCTTTTTTTCCCCTAAGGTAAGTCTTTCCGCTCCCGGGATTGGAATGACTCCTTACCCTCTCCCTTAAAACCCACATCCTTTCATCTTTTCTTTTCCTTCCCTCTTTCCTGACGAAGCAGCCGCCGGTTGCGAAAGCTCGAAATTTTGTGTGTGTGTGTGTGTTTGTGTGTTATTTTGTTGTGCCTGTCTACCGGCACTTTCCCGCTTGGTAAGTTTTGGAATCTTTGTTTTTAATATATTTTTCCCATGTGGAAGTTTCTTTCTATTTTATTATACACATTTAGAAATAATGATCTACTATTAACTGTGCATTCTTTTAAGTGTCCGTAGTACTGAGATTTATGTTTATGAGTGTATTTATTGGTGCATAAATTTCTTCCATACTTTCTATTAAAGCCTGTCAAGATTATTCCAGACAGAGAATCTTGAACTTTGAAATATTCCATGCTTCAAGATTTTTAGATACAGAAAAAAAAAAATAGAACTCTAAAATGGAAGTACCCCATGCTTGACAAGTTAACATCCTACAACTTGAACACTTTTGTGTTCCTTATGATAACAATATTTTTTTGTAGAATTATTTTTCTAAACTACAAAATTTTGAAATAATACAAAATTTTCTTTATAAAGCTGAAAAATGTAGCTTTAAAATGAAGTATGAGTTTTGAGTGCTAGTGGTGTAACTGGATATTAAATGTTGAATGTTACCTTCAGTAAAATATTTTTATACAGAATATTCACTGTAATTGTTTTCATGGTAACTGCCATTTAACAATGGGGATCAGAAATAGTTACCATGTAAAAAAAATTACTTTTCATTTAAATACTGTGTATGGATTCATAAGACCAAAAAGGGAAAAAATAGTATTTATGTTGGGAACAATCTTGCTCAATTTTGACCTATCTTCCTTGGTCTTGCACATTCTCAACTTTTCACTACAGATATCACATGTTGCTCCATTTCGGTGGATTTTAAGATATGAGGAACCCACCAAGATGACATTTTTGTATAATGATCCTACACTAATATTGAACACCCTGACAACATTTTGGAAAGTAATGCACTTATCACTAATCATCAAAAGTTCTATCTTTGTGATCATTTTCAGTTTCTCCATTGGAGGTGGTTAGCCGTGTTTCAGTCAATTTTCCAGATCTATGAGGCCACACGGGCACGATCTTTTCCACTTCTTAGCCTCATATGCTAGCAAATTTTCCCTGTACACTATCCCCTTTCATTGTGGAGTCCCTTCATCAATTTCCCCTGGAAAGTGAGGAACTGGTGCACTTGCAGCCACGTCACCACAGAAGCTATCTCACTTTCTTTCACCACAGCTGCACCACAGATTGACACAAATGGGAAAGAAGTGCACGAGTCAAAGGGAAACAAACTACACCTCCAAAGGATAGATGGATATTGAAATATTGACACTGTTTGTCATCAAACATGCAAACTTCATGAAACCACCTTGCATTGCTGAGTAAAGGGAACTGAAGATGTGGGCACTTTGGCGGCCATGCCTTGTGTATGCTCGAGAAATGGTGGGAGAGGGAGAGGAGGAGGGGAAAGGCCAGAGCAGCATAAGCTCCAGTATTTAGGCAAGTGGAGCACTGCGTCTTGCTACAAGTCTGTATACCGATGTGCTGAGAACAACATTTGAACATTGGCTCTCAGTTTTGTTTGACAATACTCCTTGCACACTACAGTGTGAAGTGCTCATAATACATTTATCCATGACACCCATGACGCATTGGCATGCCACTTCAGGGATTCAAAGAGGCATGTTGGCCCCAGATCAAATCTGTCTGGCTGATTAACAATAAGTGCCAGCATGGTTTGTGGGTTTTTATGCAGTTTCTGACATCCTGTTAGGGTGAGTAATGAGTTGACACCCACAACCCAATTCACCAAACAATTCAAAAATGTTATCAGATTTCACTTGGAATAAATGGCACACAGACAGAAGGGGTGCACTGATTTTGTTCCATGTGGGAGGGTGGGAGAGCAGGAAGGTTGAGGGCATCAGGCCACCTGCATCACTAAAACTGCCAATCCAGATTAACATGCTGACTCTGTGCAGATACACACTAAAAGCCTGGAAAAAGATGATCTGTATCAGCAATATTGCCACTAGAATATTTACTCTATGCACTTTGCATTCTTTTTATTTGGAGTAGTTGCTGCTTTCAGCATCATGTGTCTCCTACTGTAATTTGGAAACTATCAACTTACTCACCTTCAACATTTTGCTTGCACATCATGAATACATTTAACTACACAAACAACAAACCTATATGGCCACACATGGAAGCATTTTTCACCATTGGCTTCCACATTTACACTGTGACCTGACAATGCAAACTGCTTTGTGTTGGAATGTGGCTGTACCTTGTTGTGTGAACAACTTTCTTGCTGCTTAGTCATCCATCCCTGTTTGCTTTGCCAAATAATAATTAGGTACATAATTTGAACTGCTTGGGTTATACATGTTTATTCCTGTGCCTTTTATAAACAAATAGTTTCTTTGTATTTTATCCTGGTCTATTTACAATAATATCAATGGTTTCAGAAATCATTCAGGGAAAAATTGTACACTGGCATTTCCTGAGGCTTCTATACATTTTCCTCTCTCTCCATTCCTCTCCATTTTTCTCCACAGGAGCTAGCTCATGATGAAAGTGGAAAGACTGAAACTTGTTGAAAAATAACAGCTACTCTACTGCTTTATGGCTAAGGGTTTGTGCAGCATGAAATTCAGAGACACACAATTAAACTTATAAAAATAAAGCCACCCACTTGAGGAGTAAAACCTTTCAAACTCTAAACTGTTTGTAATGTGTCATCTGTATTTAAGGTCTCCTTAATCATGTGGCATACTCCAATGTCTGTTGTAGTTGTACGAAGATGGTGCCTGACAGGCACTACTGCGCCAGCGCCATGCTGCTGTCTGTGCTGATGCTGTGTCTGCTGCAGATATTCGCCCGCAGCCTCCACGCAGATGACGTTTCCATCGTGCAGTGCATACCAACAAACTGCAGTCAACCTTGTCCCTCTCTCCCACCTGTATGCCGCTCCAAGTTAATCAGGAATTGTGGATGCTGTGACGTTTGTTGGATCTTCCTTGGTGAGCAGAAACATAACCAGAGTTTATGATAAACTTAATGCTATGATTAGTTTAAGATAATTCTCATATATTGTTCAGTCTCAGTTGCCCATTTTCAATTAAATTACAAATTCCAATCATTCAGGATAATCTTCAGATCTAAGTAGTTGCATCAAAACATGTAATTTAATTAAAAATGTGCAACTGAGAATGAACAATAAATGACAATTATTTTAAATATCAGTACAGTTGCTGACTCTCATGAGATGAATATGTTGAGTATAGTAGCTATAATTAGTCATGTGTTAAATAAAGAAAGTAATTCATTGATTTTGTATCAGATTTTATTTTTCGATGTAAGTTTCAGTAATATAACTTCCATAAATGTGCAACCCCAATATGAGGCTCAGAAGATTCTACAATAACCTTGGATGCAACAAATTTCCTGGCCTCAGTAAATGTGTGGAGAATTGTAGGACCCCCCCCCCCCCCTCCCCTTACCCCTTTAAAAGTTCTGTCATGCACTACAGTCAGGAACTGGCTACTAGGGTAGCGGCATACGTGTGGCATGCAGAAGAGGGATTTTCAGACTAGAGGAATAGTCCCTCAGAATCAGTGATGAATTTCCTGTTGAAATCATAGATGGATTAGCCATTTTACTCTCAGGGAACATCTGTCCTCACAGATCAGACACAGAAAATGTTAACATGATATTAATAAACTGCAGGAGCACCCTGATAAGACTGTAGAATTAGTTTTGCTTTTTAAAGGCAACAATACTCATTAGGAACAGAAAGTTAGTTGAAACTGAAAATGAACAGTGATGAAATCCTAAATTCATATGTTAGACCTCAACAGTAGTGGCATTTTCTTTGTGCTAAGGAATTCAATTATATCTAGTGAGGTTCCATGGATTCTAAATGTGAAATAATCTGGGTGGGTCTATCACACTAATCGGATGCTTTTATAGACCGCCTGCATCAGGAGCTGTAGTGCCAAAGTACTTCAGAGAGAACTTGGGGAATTTCATAAGAAAGTCTCATGATCACGCTATTATAGTAGTGGGAGACTTCAATTTGCTAGCTAGAGAATGGGATAGTCATGTTATCAAAACTGGTACTAAAGACAGGGATTCCTTTGACTTTATTCTCAATGTCTTCTCTGAAAATTACTTTGGGCAGATAGTTACAAAGCCAGCTAGTTAGCGTAACACGTTAGACCTCTTAACAATAAAGAGAACTGAACTTTTCAAATCAGTTAATGCAGAGAAGGGTATCAGTGATAAGAAGGCTGCGAAAGCTACCATGACTAGGGGCATTACAAGGAATGTTAAGAAAGGTATGAAAATATTTTTGCTTAGAAGTGTGATGGGATACAAATGGCAGAGTATCTGAGTAGTCAGCATCAGATATTCAGTGCTGAGGACAAAGATGTGTAGCACAAATGGAAAAAATTCAAAAGCATTGTTCAATATGCCTTAGACAAGTATGTTCTGAGAAAGGTCTTAAGGTCTTATGGGATGGGGAGCCGCATCCCAGATTTAAGAGAACAAAAGCTGAATGAAGTGAAAATGAGCAAAAGGAGAGCAATGAGAAAAGTGGTCAATTGACTTTGAAAGTAAATTTTTTTGAACTAATCTGACTATAAGTCTTATAAAGTTTTGGTCTGATGTAAAATCAGTAAGTGGATCAAAATCATTTCTTCACTCACTCAGTGACCGCACTGGCACAGAAATGGAAGATGACAGAATGGAGGCTGAAATACTGAACTGGGTTCCCCAGAAGTGATTCACTGTTTAAGATCTTTATACCATCCTTCCTTTCAACCATTATATGAATTCCAAAACGGCAGAAATTAAGATAAATGATCATGCAACAGGAAAGCAACTACAGTTAGTGGATAGGCATGAGTACAAACTGAGATACCTGTAAGATTTTACAGAGATTATGTGAGAAATTTTACTCCCTTTCTAGCAGCAGTTCATGATAGATCATTAGAACAACAAAGGATACCTTGTTACTGAAAAAAATGCAGGTCACTCCAGTTTTTGAGAAATGTTGTAGGACAGATGCAGCTAAATGCAGCACTGTATAGATGATGTCAATCTGTTGTGGACCTGTGGAACAAGTTTTATGCTTATGTATTATGATGTTTTGGAGAACGATAATGTCCTCTAAGAAAATCAACATGTATTCCACAAAACAGGGATCTTGTTAAACTCAGCTCACTTGTAGCGGTTCTACCTGCTTTATTTCTTCATTTGTTGTCCACGGTGTCAGCGTGTTGCGTTGCTACACTGGCTGAAAAGTGGGGTTTGTAATTTTGACACTGAGTACAGTAAATAATGTAGCCAACAGATGCACAGTTACGTTTCACAGTCTTTTACTTTTGCTATTCACAACCCCTCAATAATACACATTTATATGGCTAGCGCACTGTTGTTTAACCTTCGATAAGCCTCATTAATAGTTTGGAGCCAAACCTCCACATACTGCTACAATAGTTTACTGTTGAATATCTATTAGCAGTAAAAGCCTAACCACACAGTTCACAGTTCTTGAAGAATAGAAAGATACGTATTGAGCAGACATTGTGATTGTCTTTACACACAGCCTAATTGTTTAATACTTATTCCACAGTTAAGTTAAAGCATTAACATATATGGTTACATAAACAATACTTTTGACAAAGCGTTAATTACTTTGGAATTAATTCAAGGCTGGTTTTGCTAACATGTTTTTTTAATAGAGATAAATAGATACTTTAAGATGACTAGTATTTTGTCTTCCAAATGTTCACAATTATTACAGAATTTATATTTGTTCATACATCAACAACAGAATTTAAGTTACAAAACAATTACTGATTTCAACCTATAACAAAAGATACTAACTAGGAATACTCAAAATAAATTGTTGTTGTTGTTGTTGTTGTCTTCAGTCCTGAGACTGGTTTGATGCAGCTCTCCATGCTACTCTATCCTGTGCAAGCTGCTTCATCTCCCAGTACCTACTGCAACCTACATCCTTCTGAATCTGCTTAGTGTATTCATCTCTTGGTCTCCCTCTACGATTTTTACCCTCCACGCTGCCCTCCAATGCTAAATTTGTGATCCCTTGATGCCTCAAAACATGTCCTACCAACCGATCCCTTCTTCTAGTCAAGTTGTGCCACAAATTTCTCTTCTCCCCAATCCTATTCAATACCTCCTCATTAGTTACGTGATCTATCCACCTTATCTTCAGTATTCTTCTGTAGCACCACATTTCGAAAGCTTTTATTCTCTTCTTGTCCAAACTAGTTATCGTCCATGTTTCACTTCCATACATGGCTACACTCCAAACAAATACTTTCAGAAACGACTTCCTGATACATAAATCTATATTCGATGTTAACAAATTTCTCTTCTTCAGAAACGCTTTCCTTGCCATTGCCAGTCTACATTTTATATCCTCTCTACTTCGACCATCATCAGTTACTTTACTTCCCAAATAGCAAAACTCCTTTACTACTTTAAGTGTCTCATTTCCTAATCTAATTCCCTCAGCATCACCCGACTTAATTTGACTACATTCCATTATCCTCGTTTTGCTTTTGTTGATGTTCATCTTATATCCTCTTTTCAAGACACTGTCCATTCTGTTCAACTGCTCTTCCAAGTCCTTTGCCGTCTCTGACAGAATTACAATGTCATCGGCAAACCTCAAAGTTTTTACTTCTTCTCCATGAATTTTAATACCTACTCCAAATTTTTCTTTTGTTTCTTTTACTGCTTGCTCAATATTCAGATTGAATAAAATCGGGGAGAGGCTACAACCCTGTCTCACTCCTTTCCCAACCACTGCCTCCCTTTCATGCCCCTCGACTCTAATAACTGCCATCTGGTTTCTGTACAAATTGTAAATAGCCTTTCGCTCCCTGTATTTTACCCCTGCCAACTTTAGAATTGGAAAGAGAGTATTCCAGTCAACATTGTCAAAAGCTTTCTCTAAGTCTACAAATGTTAGATACGTAGGTTTTCTTAATCTTTCTTCTAAGATAAGTCGTAAGGTCAGTATTGCCTCACATGTTCCAACATTTCTACGGAATCCAAACTGATCCTCCCCGAGGTCTGCATCTACCAGTTTTTCCATTCGTCTGTAAAGAATTCGCGTTAGTATTTTGCAGCCGTGGCTTATTAAACTGGTAGTTCGGTAATTTTCACATCTGTCAGCACCTGCTTTCTTTGGGATTGGAATTATTATATTCTTCTTGAAGTCTGAGGGTATTTCGCCAGTTTCATACATCTTGCTCACCAGATGGTACAGTTTTGTCAGGACTGGCTCTCCCAAGCCTGTCAGTAGTTCCAATGGAATGTTGTCTACTCCGGGGGCCTTGTTTCGACTCAGGTCTTTCAGTGCTCTGTCAAACTCTTCACGCAGTATCGTATCTCCCATTTCGTCTTCATCTACATCCTCTTCTATTTCCATAATATTGTCCTCAAGTACATCACCCTTGTATAAACCTTCTATATACTCCTTCCACCTTTCTGCCTTTCCTTCTTTGCTTAGAACTGGGCTGCCATCTGAGCTCTTGATATTCATACACGTGGTTCTCTTCTCTCCAAAGGTCTCTTTAATTTTCCTGTAGGCAGTATCTATCTTACCCCTAGTGAGATAAGCTTCTACATCCTTACATTTGTCCTCTAGCCATCCCTGTTTAGCCATTTTGCACTTCCTGTCGATCTCATTTTTGAGACGTTTGTATTCCTTTTTGCCTGCTTCATTTACTGCATTTTTATATTTTCTCCTTTCATCAATTAAATTCAATATTTCTTCTGTTACCCAAGGATTTCTAGCAGCCCTTGTCTTTGTACCTACTTTATCCTCTGCTGCCTTCATTACTACATCCCTCAGAGCTACCCATTCTTCTTCTACTGTATTTCTTTCCCCTATTCCTGTCAATTGTTCCCTTATGCTCTCTCTGAAACTCTGTACAACCTCTGGTTCTTTCAGTTTATCCAGGTCCCATCTCCTTAATTTCCCACATTTTTGCAGTATCTTCAGTTTTACTCTACAAGTCATAACCAATAGATTGTGGTCAGAGTCCACATCTGCCCCTGGAAATGTCTTACAACTTAAAACCTGGTTCCTAAATCTCTGTCTTACCATTATATAATCTATCTGATACCTTTTAGTATCTCCAGGGTTCTTAGAAATTCAATTATGAATCAATTATATACATAAAACTAAGCACAAAAATAGGCCTGGTGTTATATTATTTAAAACTGAGAGCCAATCTTTCTCTTTCATAAAAATGCAGGTTATATTCACGTATGATAATGGTAATTAATTAAAAATGAAAAAAAAAAACAAATTTTAAGGAGGCAGATGGCAAAACAAGAGGGGAAGTAAAATTATCCCAGCTAGCTTAGTCACACACCCTGTTCCTCCATGGTATCCACAGTACTGTAGACATCAGTGGTCAGGTTGATGCCATCTTTCCTGACTTCAGGGAGGCATTTAACACAGTTAAATGCTGTTTAGTGAAAAAATGAGCTTGCTGAATATTGGACCAGATTTGTGACATGTTTCAAGACTTCCTTGCACACAGAACTCAACATGTTGCTCTTAACATAATGAAATTGACAGATGTAAATGCAATTTCATGTGTACCAGTGGAAGTTTGATAAGACTGTTACAGTTTACAATATAAATTAATCATCTAGTAGAAAATGTCAGAAGCTCCATAAGGCTGAAACTTCTCTCCATAAGGCTGTTTGCAGATGATGATGTCATCTACAAAAAGTTAGCAATGCCAGAAGAGTGTAGTCACTTGAAAGAAGACCTGCTTAGGATTGATGAACAGTGCAGGGACTGGCTACTAACCCTGGATGTAAATAAATATAATGTATTGCACATAAATAGACAAAAATCCATTATTTTACACTTAACACTATTCATGACAAATTGCTGGAAACTATATGTGCTGTAAAATGGTTACTAGGATTAAGCATCCAGAGCAACATCAATGGGTATGACCACATAAAACAAACTGTAGGAAAAGTAGATCCCAAGCTGAGGTGCATTGGGAGAATCTTAATGAAATCATCCATGAAAGAAGTGACTTATAAAACACTTGTTAAACTGATTCCTAAGTATTGCTGACAAATCTGAGACCCTTACCATATTGAATTAATGGAATAGACAGAGAAGATTCAATAAAAAGCAGTGCAGTTTGAGAGAGAATCATTTACTCAGTGCAAGAGCATTACAGAGAGTCTCAAAAAATGCCAGTATCAATGCTGCAAGGGAGGTGTTGTGCATAGTGGAGATGTTTACTGATGAAATTCCAAGAGATTTTGTTGAGTGGAAGAGTCAGACAACATAACGCTTCCTCCCACTTACGTACTGTGCTACAATGAGAAAATTCAATAAATTAGAGATAATATGGATGTTTACTGACAAACACTCTTCTCACATGTTGTTGGTAAATGAAATGGGTGAGGGGGATCAGTTAGTGGTGCCTGAAGTATCTTCCACATCACACCATCAAATGGCTTGTGCAGTATAGATGTAGATGCAGCCTGACAACATAGCACTAACACTTCCAGAATAAATCTTCTACTCTGCTGTGGGGTGTGTGTTGTTTTGAACCATCCTGATAGATTAAAATTTGGAGAGGGGCTGGCCAAATGGAAGCTGTGAGGCCAGGACACGATTCATGCCTGGGTAGCTCAATCAGTGAGAACATTGCTCGTGAAAGGAGAACTTCTGGGTTTACGTCTCAGCATGGCAGGTACTAGTATTGTGCCAGTGTGTTTCTATGACTGTATCAACTGACTCTTCTAGAAATGTACACTCTTGAAATTTTGGTAGTAAATCACACCATTATGCAGAATCTTTGAGTGAAGAGAGAGATATGGATGGGGGCATTTGAAAGAAAGCGCAGGTAGAGAGGGGAGAACTTAATGCTGTGCTTCTTTCTGATTTTTCCACTGGAATACAAAGCTAGACAAATAAATGAGGCAAAAGGAAGGGGAGGAGAAGACAAAATGTAACTTCATAGCTTGACATGATATATGACACGGTTTCAATGATTGCAATTTTTAATCAAATTGATAAAGAGCTTGGCAGTGTAAACTGACTTATCGGTAAGCCGCTGCAGCCTGTGTGGCCGGGATGCACACACCGGTTCAGTTGGGAAGGGTGTCATAAAGCTGTTGCATTCTCTCCTATGGCAAGCTGACCCACAACTGTTGTAACTGGCGCTCGATGCCCCAGATACGTCCACAGGCATGTAACTGAAGTTCGGGCTGGTCCCGTACATATGCTACCGGAGACTGATCTGGGGCCTGGTTGACTACACAAGTACCTCAACATCATGAATACAGTTCGTAGAGACACAAACCTTGTGTAGAAAAGCAGTGTCCATTGAAAAATGGCATCACAGACTGTCACATGAGAGGTACCACATGAATACACTATGTGATCGAAAGTATCTGGACACCCCCAAAAACATACTTTTTCATATTAGGTGCATTTTGCTGCCACCTATTGCCAGGTACTCCATATCAGTGACCTCAGTTGTCATTAGACATCATGAGAGAGCAGAATGGAGTGCTCTGCAGAACTCACAGACTTCAAACGTGGTCAGGTGATTGGGTGTCACTTGAGTCATACATCTGTACGCGATATTTCTACGCTCCTAAACATCTCTAGGTCCACTGTTTCCAATGGGATAGTGAAGTGGAAATGTGAAGGGACACATACAGCACAAAAGCGTACAGGCCGACCTCATCTGTTGACTGACAGAGACCGCCGACAGTTGAAGAGGGTTGTAATGTGTAAGAGGCAGGCATCTATCCAGACTATCACACAGGAATTCCAAACTGCATCAGGATCCACTGCAAGTACTATGACAGTTAGGCAGGAGGTGAGAAAACTTGGATTTCATGGTCAAGTAGCTGCTCATGAGCCACACATCATGCCGGTAAATGCCAAACGATGCCTCACTTGGTGTAAGGAGCATAAACATTGGACGATTGAACAGTGAAAAAACATTGTGTGGAGTGACAAATCACAGTACACAATGTGGCGATCCAATGGCAGGGTGTAAGTATGGCGAATGCCTGGTGAACGTTATCTGCCAGCGTGTGTAGTACCAACAGTAAAATTCAGAGGCAGTGGTCTTATGGTGTGGTTGTGCTTTCTGTAGAGGGGGCTTGCACCCCTTGTTGTTGTTTTCCACTGTTGAAGAGCAATTCAGGGATGGCGACTGCATCTTTCAACACAATTGAGCACCTGTTCATAATGCACATCCGGTGGCGGAGTGGTTACAGAACAATAGCATCCCTGTAATGTACTGGCCTGCACAGAGTCCTGACCTGAATCCTACAGAACACCTTTGGGATGTTTTGAAACGCCGACTTTGTGGCAGGCCTCACCGACCGCCATCGATATCTATCCTCAGGGCAGCACTATGTGAAGAATAGGCTGCCATTCCCCTAGAAACCTTCCAGCACCTAACTGAACGTATGCCTGCATGAGTGGAAGCTATCATAAAGGCTAAGGATGGGCTAACACCATACTGAATTCCAGCATTACCAATGAAGGGCACCATGAACTGGTAAGTCGTTTTCAACCATGTGTCCGGATACTTTTGATCACACAGCATATGAGGGACATCTGTGATGTACCATTCTGCCATAAGAATTCCCTCAATCACTACCACCTGTGACCTGAAGTCATACCTGATTGCTCCCCACACCGTGAAGATAGAAACAACACCACTCTGTCTCTCTGAAACATTGGAAGGATGAGACCTCTCCTCAGTGATGGTCATCTGAGTAGTACAGAACACAAGCCTACATGATTCACTACCAGTCTGTGCTTGTCCGTTGTGACACCAGATGTTTGTGTTGCTCCGGTAATGGCAACACACTCGTGCAACAGTAATTTCCTAGTCCATTTGCTGCTAGTCTTCAACTGATAGTGCAGGATGGTGCAGAATGTTGCATATAGTCCCTACTTGTTCCTGGAAGGCAGGTGCAGAAATGTGGGTGGGATGTACTTGGTGCATAATACAGTGAAGCTCCGTCGAGGTGGTCAGACAGAAACTTGACGATACATTTGCCTGCCCTCACATTCCTGTGCACTCACTGAGCTTCTGCCACATCTGATTGCCCCACAAATACGGATATTAAGATGATTCGACAATCAGGCCAAATGGAGAGTCACTATGAAGCCCCTTTAAAACTCTGTCAAGTGCTGATTGCACAATTTCCCATGAGTTTGCAGTATGTCTGTACCTTTCAAAGCAGCTGTTTGCACCTCTTTATCTACCCCATCAGCCCTGGTAACAATGCTAAATACAAACAACTCTAATACACTCTGGTGGCTGTTCTACATGTCACATAGAATTGCAACTCGGCATTGGTCAACTTGTACAAATAGCTGGGTGTAACACTTTGTAGGGATATCAAATGGAATGATCACATAGGTTCAGTCATGGGCAGAGCAGGTGATAAACTATGGTTTATTGGTAGAATACTGTGAAAGTGCAATCAGTGTACAAAAGAGATTACTTATAAATCACTCATCACTTGTGTGACTAGTTCTGGAATATTGCTCAAGTGTATGGGACTCATACCAGATAGGACTAATAGGGGTTACTGAATGTATACAGAGAAGGGCAGCATGAATAGTCACAGGTTTGTCTAATCTGTGGGAGAGAGTCACCGAGATACTGAAAGAACTGAACTGGAAGGCTCTTGAAGATAGATGTAAACTATGCCAAGAAAGTATATTAGTCTAGGATTATACAACAACACCCTACATATCACTCACATAGGGACTGTGAGCATAAGATCAGAATAATTACTGCACACACAGAGACATTCAGTCTATATTCTTCCCGCACTCCGTACATGATTAGAACAGGAAGAAGCCCTAATAGCTGATACAATGGGATGTATCCTCTGCCATGCACTCACAGTGGTTTGCAGAGTATAAATGTAGACATAAATATAGATGTTATGTACCTGCCAATGGTGAGTATGTGAATAAAGTAGTGTCCTGCTTGACACAGTCAAATTGTTTAAATATGTGGGCATAACATTGCAAAGTGGTGTGAAATGGAATGAGCATGTTAGAACTTTGGTAGGGAAGGCAAATGGTTGACTTTGGTTTATTGGGAGAAATTTAGGGAAGTGTGCTTACATGTAAAGGAGACCATGTATAGGACGCTGATGTGATCTATTCTTGAGTATTGCTCAAGTGTTTGGAATATATATCAGGTTAGATTGAAGGAAGACATTGAAGCAGTTTAGAGGCAGGCTGCTAGATTTGTTACAGGCAGGTTCAACCAACATGTAAACTAAATGCTACAGAGTTGCTTCGGGAACTCAACTGAGAATCCCTGGAGGGATTTTAGGAGCGCTATTAAGAAAACTTAGAGAACCATAATTTGAAGCTGACTGCTGAACAGTTCTACTGCTGCCAACATACATGTGCATAAGGACCAAGAAGATAAGATACAAGAAATTAGGGCTCGTACAGAGGCATATAGACAGTCGTCTTTCCCTCACTCTTGTACCCTTCGCCACACACCGTTCCTTGGCTTGTGGAGTATATATTTAAATGTAGATGTAGAAAGTTACATTGACATCCAACAATGTCTTCTGGGTACTTCCCTTTTTCATCAGACAATGAGGATTGGCAGTAGCTGAGAAGTACTCACTTTTTTGCATTGTTAAAGACTATTATTAGTATTTCTTCCTTCTCTGACTGCATTATCAAATTAAATTAGGACTTTTGTTGTGTAGTATCCTGTGCCACAGAAACATCTGACATAGGGGACACTGTCACATGTTTGTTTTTGTTTCTGCATGTGAGGGTATTTTTTTAACAACTGCTAAAGTTTAAAACTGTCTCTAATTTGTAGGTAAACTTGTGAATCATGATGTTCTACATTAACTTTAAATATTGTCTCCCCTCATCCTCACAACAGATCAGTGCCTCAGATGCTGGTCTCAGAGTAAAGTGTGCTCCTGTATCATGTCTCTATTCCTCTGCTTCCGTATTAAACGAGCAAGTAGTTCTCAGAGCTAGGAATAGCTGTTTTCTGCTTTCAAATGTATTGTCAGAAGGACTTGGAATTTTTCTTCATGAAAACCAGCAGTACTGTCTCCTTGTGGTTTTTGTTTTCTCAAGTGAAGATCTTCTTTTGGTACACTTATATTTGTAAAAAGGTGATGGTACTGAGGTGTCCAGAACAGATAAGTTGTGGGTGTCTTGTAAGGCATCTCATTTATGTGATGGAGATCTTAAAAAATGCGCAAAAAAGAAAAAAATGAACCTATAGGTTTCCTATTTGAATGATATGGAGGAATAAAAAAAAAAAAAAAAAAAAAAAACATTCCAATGATTACTTATCAGTTAAAGTTCAAAAAGTAAAAAGTAATAAGATATACTACACCTGTCATTTAGCTACTGGGCTATAATGTTCCTAAAATATCAGAAGTTTTTTGCAGCATTATCCCAAGTGTTTGTTGTGATATCTAGTCTAATGTGTATGAACGAGCTCATAATGAGTTTCATTGTGCTTCAGCCAATTCAGTACCAAAGTTGTTTACACAAACTAAGTAACACAATTTGGTTAGAGGTTGGTCCTAATGGGGAAAAAGTCTGACCTGTGTGGTTCCATACTCAAAAGAAAAAAAACTTGTTAGCCTCAGGAACAAACATTTATGGACATATGAGAAGAGAGCAGACTTCTCAATGTACGAGGGTATTTCAGAAAGTAAAGATACACCATACACCAGAGGAACAGAAGAGTTTTTGCGAGCAAGTTGTTGGCAACACTGGTGTTAACCTTGAACTGTTAGCTTTCTCCTCACGGTCATTCGGCAGTTGAATGTTGCTTCTGGTTGGAGTAGGTCATGTTTAAAATGGCTGCGCTGATTCAGAATCCCGCCAAATGTGAAGTGTGCTCCTTCATACGTTTTCTTCATGCAAAAGGTCAGCGACCAGCGGACATTCACAACGAAATTGTTTCTGTTTATGGGAACATTATGAATTGACAAAATGTAACAAAATGGTGTCGTCATTTCTCTGAAGGTAGGACCGATGTTCATGACGAAAAAAGAACAGGTCGGCCATCTGTGATCTCTGATGCCCTTCTTCGGAGAACGGAGGAAGCAGTTAGTGCGAATAGACATCTCACATTGAAAGAATTGCATCAGATCATACCGGACATGTCAATGACAACTCTTTATGACGTTGTGACTGTCAAGTTAGGGTACAGGAAATTGTGTGCGCGCTGGGTTCCAAAACTGTTAACAGAAGAACACAAAAAGAAAAGGATGGGCTTTGCACTCGACTTCCTCACACGCTATGCTGAAGTAGGTGATGAGTTCCTTGATCACATTGTGACAGGTGACGAGACGTGGGTTTATCACTATACACCTGGGTCCAAGCAACAATCAATGCAATGGCGCCATTCGAATTCACCAAAAGCCAAGAAATGCAAAACGTCAATTTCAGCGAAGAAAATCATGGCTTCTGTTACCTGAAGTCACATCTTGGTGGAAAATCATTCCACGACGATGAAGAGATCAAAGATGAAGTTGAAATGTGGTTCCAACAACAGGCGGCAACCTTCTATGACTGTGGGATACAAAAGCTTGTGCACGGGCTTAACAAATGTTTGGATAACGGGGGTGATTATGTCAAAAAATAACAAATAATCCAGTTAATAATATGTAACTGACGTTTTCTAAATAAATGTTCAATTTAAGGAATGCGAGCCATTGTATCTTTACTTTTCAAAATGCCCTCGTATATATCACAGCAGCTGGATGACCAGGCCTGCTACAATGCAACTGGTTGTCTCAAACTTAAAATATTATGACTAATTTCATCCTCTGTTTATCCCCTTTATCAGGCCTGAACTGAATTTAATTACTTATTAATCTTTGTTTTTTTTAACTTGTTTTAAATCATAGTTATTCTAATTTCCACATTCTTAGGCATTTTGCCATTTGTGAAACGAGTATTTAAATCTGCCTATGGTTTCTGGGAAAGAGCTTCCAGTTTTGGTATTGTTTTCTTCAGTCTGGAAACTGGTTTGATGCTGCTCTCCTCACTAGTTTATCCTCTGTAAGACTGCTGCAACCTACAAGCAAAGGAATCTTTTTCTAATGGCCAAACATCAGCTCCCATCTATAGTCACCTCCGACTTCATTCCATTACCAAATCGACTAATACATAATACCTCAGGATGTGCCCTATCAACCGATCCCATCTTTCAGTCAAGCTGTTTCTTTTTTCCTCACTTTGATTCAGTACCTCCTCTTTAGCCATACGATATACCCACCTAATCATTATCATTCTTCTGTAGTACCACATTTCAAAACCTCCTGTTGTTCTCATTTCTGTACCATTTACCATCCAAGTCTACTTTCTTACAAAGCTACATTCCAGACAGATACCTTAAGAAAAGACTTCTAGTATTTAAATTTATATGTGATGTTAGCAATTCTTTCTATTTCAGGAATTCATTTCTAGTTATTGGTTGTTTGCATTTTCTACTTCAGCCGTTATCACTTTTTTGGTACCCAAACAGAATAATTCATCTTTTGCTTCCAGTGTCTCATTTCCTTAACTAATTTTCTCAGAATCACCTGCAACAACATTCCTTTACTGTCAGTTTACTTTCATTGATATTCATCTTAGTTCTTTTTCCAAGACACTGTCCATTCCATTCAGTTACTCTTCCAAATCCTTTGTTGTCTGACAGAATTACAATGTCATCAACAAACCTCACACTTTTTATTTATTCTCCCTTCTTCAGGTCCCTTTGCCAAATTCTCCTCGATTTCCTTCACAGCTTGCTCAATGTTCAGATCAACTACTACTTACTTTTCATTTTTTTTTATGCTCATAACTGAAGTCTGGTTTCTTTACAAGAACTATATAAATTTTTGCTTCCTGTATTTTAGACCTGCTACCTTCAGAATTTCAAAGAGTGTAATAAAGTCAGCACTGTTAAAAGCGTTCACTAAATCCACAAATGCTAAAAACATACGTTTGCCTTTTCTTAAAATATCTTCAAAGATGAGTCATACGATCAGTATTGCTTTGCTTATTCCTAAATTACCCCAGAACCGAAACTGACAATTTCTACTAGTCTTTTTATTCTTCTGTAATTAATTAATACACTGCCCTGCTAAACTTGTAGATGAGACAGGTGAAGTAACATAACTTAGTTAAGAACTCAGTGGTAATGAATGAAAGTATGGGAGCCTGGTGCCATAGGTCTCGCTGTCCTGCACAGAAATGTGAATGTTACACAGTGTGAGGTCAGGATGAGTATAGTGCCAAATGGGGCTGGTCCCACTACACAAGGCAGCTGAAGGAACCGCAACAGACAATGTGTGTCAATCAATGAGCAGTGAGGCACAATTTTTCGAACTGCAAAAATGTTTTCATTTGTAATGGTGGTCCGAGGACAGCAATTGTGTTCCTGATTCTCCACACATTCTTATCCTTCCTTGAACTCTTCATTCCTGGCAAACACAAGCGTCCAATGTTTGATCATCAAACTGTGCAGTCAGTTTCTGGAAAACTTCCACAGCTTGAACTCCTTTGTGAGCAAGAAATTTTATAATTATGTTTTACACAGTGGAGGGGTACACCTGTTGGCTGACATCACGAGCAATACTGACGAGCTGTTGAAAGTATGCAGTGGCCAGCTCTCCCCACTCCCGATGGTCCCACCTGACAATATGAGAAGTGTGAGTCCAGTCCTACCAACTACATATGTTCAGCAACAAAAAGCCCGTCTTTCAAACCAGATGGAGTAATTTGTTAAGGTTTCTTCTCCCATGGATATCAGTAATTATAACAGAATGTTGTATGCTTCAGTTCCCTTGTTATGACTTAGCTCTTTCATTGCTCTATCAGTTTCAGCATTGCATTGTATTGCATTACCCACCTTGTCTTCATCTGTTTCCTCCTCCCTTTTCATAATATTGTGTTCAAGCGTCTTCCCATTGTGTACTCCTTCTACAGTGTCATCAGAAGCAGTCTCCAAAACTTACAAGGGTTTTGCACAGGAGGTTGTTCTCAGAAATAATTGTTATGTTGTGCCATTTCTGAGTTACTGACCATGGAAGTTAGCCAATCATGTGATTACATGCACACATTCGGGTACTTTCATACACTAAAATGTAGCAATGCACAGACATCTGTGGGTCCATTTATTGAAATGCTCTTTACCAGTTTTAGCATGCCTTTTTCAGAAGTGATAAATTTAAACTAGGTGAGCAAAAGCTACATTTGTTTGGTTTGAGGGGGAAAAAACTGAAGAACATGTTTGGCGACATTTCCTCGGTCGGGCTGCTTGAATTTGCATGTGTAAAGATCTGATTGGCTAACTTCAGTGCTAAATAGGTTGGAACTGGTGCATCATATCAGATTTTTTTCTTAACACTTGTTTCTCAGCATAACCCCTCCTGCAACACCCTTATAAGCTTTCCATACTATTTCTAACACCCTGTATATGATCTCTTAATATTCATACAGATGCTTTCTTTTCCCAGGGATCTATGCTTTTCTAACATTAAGAAACAAAAAATCTGCAGGTTGGGATGGAATACCCACCAAAGTAATTAAAGTGGTACACAATAGAATTGCAAACCCACTAGCTCAAATAATAAATCAATGTTTTGAAGAGGGCTGTTTCCTAGAGGTACTGAAATATGCTGAAGTCAAACTACTCTTCAAGAGGGGATCAAGAGAGATCATGGGAAATTATCATCCTATCTCAATTCTTCCAGTCCTACCTAAAATATTTGAAAAACTTCATTGCAAAATATTCTGTTATTCTAACAATCAAATTGGTTTTCAGCAGGGGAAAAACACCATATATGCAGTTAACACTGAGAAAATAAATACATCATTAGACAAGAGAAATAAGTACATCATTAGACAAGAGAAATAAGGTGGCAGAAATTTTCTGTGCCCTCACAAAGGCATTTGATTCTGAAACCATGCATTGCTTGTTTACAAACTTGAAAAGTACAGTGTTAGCAGCAGTGCCCTACAATGGCTTAAATCCTACTTATTCAACAGAAAGCAAAGAGTTAGCACTTCTTCAAATGGTGCATATTATTTTTCTGACTGAAAAAAAATATCTCAGCGTCTTCCACAAGGCTCCATATTAGGCCCAGTCCTATTTCTCTTTTATGTTAAGGACTTACCATTAAACATCAGTTTCCCATCAGTTCTGTTCGCAGATCTGTGATCAGTACCCTCAGTACCTTAGAAACTTGGTTTCAGCTAAATGGGTTGAATCTAAAGATATCTAAGACTCGTGTGATGCAGTTCAAAACCAAACAGTCAAAATGTGAGCAGATTAAGATTGTACACAACAACCACAGTATAGAAGAAGCTGACTCAGTGAGAGTCTTAGGTTTAAATGTAGATAAAAATTTCAGCTGGCAGGCACACATTGAATACATGGAAAACAAACTGAGCAGCTTTGCATTTGCAGTGCAAATATTATCAACTGCAACTGACATGGACACATGAAAAGTAGCATATTCAAGTTACTTCAAATCCATTATTAGGTATGGTATTGTTTTATGGGGTAACTTGACAAACATAGTGCGGATACAAAAAATACGAAAAAAAAATCATATGAAATATGTGCACTGTGAATCACAAAGAACCTTGTCAACCATTATTTAGAAAACTTAAAATATTAACTCTGCCATCCTTATACACACATGAGATTATTATATTTTTGTACACCAGACATGAATTATTTGAGGGAAACCATTTTGTCCATTCACATGATACTAGAAACAAAGAAAATTTTATGCTCCCCACCCACCGCCTCAGACTGTATATGAAAACACTCTGCTGCAGAGTGAAAATCTCATTCTGGAAACATCCCCCAGGCTGTGACTAAGCCATGTCTCCACAATATCCTTTCTTTCAGGAGTGCTAAAGGTTCGTAGGAGAGCTTCTGTAAAGTTTGGAAGGTAGGAGACGAGGTACTGGCAGAAGTAAAGCTGTGAGGATGGGGCGTGAGTCGTGCTTGGGTAGCTCAGTTGGTAGAGCACTTGCCCGGAAAAGGCAAAGGTCCTGAGTTCGAGTCTCAGTCTGGCACACAGTTTTAATCTGCCAGGAAGTTTCAAGTACTGTTACATGTTAAGAGTGATGAAAGATTCCTACAGTACCGAAACAATGTTAAATGCTTATTACACATACAAGCATAGTCTACTGAAGTATAGACTATTGTTTTGGGGAAATACCTCTTTTGCAAAGCAGTCTTTTAAGCTCCAAAAGAAAACTTTAAGATTAATAAGTGCTGTTGCTTACAGAGCAACATGTAAAGGTATCTTTAAGGAAGTAAATTCATGAATTACCACCTGTATTTATATTTGTAAGCATATGCTTCATTAAAAACCATCAAGTTTCAGCTTTGAATAGTGAGATCTACCATTATAAAACAAGGAACAGGTATGACTATCATATGGATGTGTACAGAAAATCAATATATAAGAACAGTGCTGTTTACAAACCAAAAACTCTGTACAGTGCACTGCCAGATAGCATCAAAAAATATCAAGCAGTAATACATTCTACTAATAAACAACAGCTTCCACAGAATTAACGAATACCTGGAATATTGCTCAAATCTGTAGGTCTACTTCATAACTCTCTAAACAAAAATTCATAATTATCAACCATGCCTAGATAAAACCAAATTTCTTTTATCCATGTATGTATGTTATTATGCACCTAGCTTTTGTGTGTAGGTTACTATGGCTAGTTAACTAAGGTACTGGTATTTAATAGTTTTAGTAAAATCAATCAAGGGGTTTCATAAGCTTTTCTTCTATCTGTATGTACATAAGCAGAATAATGTTTTTGTGATAAAGATGTGTTGATACCAATGATAAGATTTTGTCCATGATGTAAATATGTAATATTTTATACTGTTTTGTATTTTGATGAGTCCAATATCATGAATGTGATAATATGGGTGCTAAATAAATAAATACATTTTCTGTCCCACAACTACAAAATTAACAGAAATGTTCGAAGCTGATGAAGCACTTTAAATGCTTTCTCATGACAGTAGCTTGAGCAGAGGCCATTAAGTATCTTTTTTATGTCGTCAGCCATGCACCTGGGCCATATCTCATGGCTAATGAACTCTGCAATTTTTTTGTAGCTCTCCTGTCTTTTGTACTCAGGTTGTCTCACATTTTGAAGTGCCTCATCAGCTTCATACATTTCTATTAATTTTGTAGTTTACGGCACACAAAAATTAAACTTCGCAGCCATGTTTACAAACACACTACTGGTGACAGAGTGCTGCAGAGATGCTAGCACTCCAAGTGATAACATTTCACACTGCAATGAACAGAAGACAAGTGATTTTTATGATCAAATCTACAGCGAGGCCCTAGATTTGACCATATTTATTTGACAACAGGCGAGATTTGACAAAGTTCCATGTTACACCATCAAATTTCTTTGACATAAATATTTGACATATCAGCTTTGACGAAGAAATATGATAGTGTAATACCGGCCTAATGGCTGCCATCAATGACATAAATTTTTCTACATTCTTACGGCTATAATTGATGCAGCAAGATGTTGGCTCAAAAACTGGCCAGGCATACAGGCCGTCCTAGTAAGTAGCATCAGGCTGTCACATTGAATGGGGAATATGTTGAAAATAGGGTTCTGTAGCCAAAACAGTAGGGAATAGTATGGTGTATTGGAATCCTGAATAAAATCAACCTGATTTCAGAAAAAAGGTGTTGTTTTACTTATTGAATGTCCCCTCATACATTTATTATTTGTGTGATTGTGACACAAGAGACATGTCAGACATTAGTAATATAATTTGCTGTAGCTAATGATATGCAGCAGTACTCTGAAATTAATAATGGTCTTTCCTGAGAATGGACAGCTATATTTCCATAAGGATAATCGTCTGTGACATCCTGCTTAAATTATCATTCTGTCATTCATAAACTCTTTCACTTAGTAAAAACATTTCTTTATCAGAATATCTTTAGTTTCTTTGGAAGTAGAGGTAGCTTCATGTTCAAAATGTCCTTATCTTTTAGCCTGTAGAAGATTTTCATTCCCTTATGTTGGGGAGTTTCAGCATATAATGTAACTGATTAACAGGAAGCATAAAATTATCTTTGTTATGTGCCCTATATGAACTATCAAAGTGATTTTTCACAAATATTTCTGATCAGATGTATAAATTGATGGTTATCTTTTAGATGTGTGGGGAGCAGGGCTCTTTAAAAGTTTCTAGTTTTTAAATAATGGACAATACATTTCCTTCTGATGTGCAACACACATTTTTCTGAACCTTTAATATTTGTGGTAAGTCACTAGTGGAAGTTATATATCTCAGAAAAAGTTTCCAAGCATTGTCTCAATGAGATGTCAGTTAAGTTTTTGTATAAAATCGGGGTAATGGTTTTTAACTCTCATGTCTGTACAGTTGTTTTTCTTGCTTGCAGATGAAGGCGACATATGTGACACCTCTGTTCCTGAGAATGTTGTTTGTGGCCCAAACTTGTGGTGCAACTATGAGGGCCGCTGTGAGGTGATACCTCTCGAGGAGAATGTAACTGAAAAATGACATGAAAACCATCCTGGAAATTCATGTTAACAACTGAGATTTCCAGGCTGCAGTTATAGCTATGAAATTGAGAGTTTTATTATTATTAATAAAAAATATTTGCTGAAATATACAGACTTCCGAAGGCACACATTTGAAATTTCCTGTGTGATACAATATACAAAATAAATGTACTTATGTGTCAGAAATATCTTCTGTTAGAAAAGAAGCTATCGTTTTATTAAAAAAATATAAAGAAGTTTGTGTTATCTATTTCATAGTAATAATGTGCTAATAATGGTTGCATTTTCATTTGAATTGATGAGCAAGTTTCCCTATTGACTGCCTCACTTATTCAATATCTGCTTCTTATTTTTACACTGATGTTTAAAGTAAGAAAACACACTTTTTGCATGGACAGTCTGCATTTTATGATTTTCATGCTACAATTGACAGACCCCATTATGATGTTCCTGAATTAAATCCACAAGGAAGTTCAGTTACTGATGCTTGAGTTGTGTTATTGTGGCATTAACAAGATTTGACAGGCTTGTGTAACTGTGTGTAAATTTAAATTTAATTTCTAAATCTGTTAGCCATTAAGTTTTTTTGTCATGAATCATTCACACTGAAACTGTTAAAATAAAATAAATTTGCACTCTTTTTTGCTGTGATGTCATTCCCACTTCCTAGATATTTCTTAACAAAGGAGACCATTCATTTTACCATGCTTTAAGTTAATTTTTTTCAATTTCTGTGGATTGAGAATAAATTTAGTTATAAATTGCACCTGGATATGTTAAATGATATCAGACAATAAATGAAGGATTAAAGTTGATGTGTAAGTATGCTACTTACACAGTTCTTACTAGTTTCTTGGCCACTCTCACCAGGAATGAGTATAAATTTATTTATTTATTCTTTGCCCATGGACTCCAGCTGAAAATCCAGCTGAGAGTATTGGGTGTGTCATACAATAGGCTATTAACATCAAACTTGATTTCATTATATATAAATGAAACAATAATTAAACAGAAATAGTCTACAAGCATACAGGTATTACATGTTTCACATTATACATACACACAATCCAAACAACATACAGAAATGATAATTTTAAAGGTACATTTCAGTAATGACATAATATATTTAAACACCATCTTAGTATTCACTCAAACTGTATATACATGTCTCTGTGAGATATAGTTTCAAATGATTTTTAAAACATTTTAGGTCTGTTTCTTTTTTAATGATTTTGGGGAGTTTATTAAAGAACCTTTTGCCTGCTTCTTCAGGGGCAGTCATGGACAGTTTTAGATTTCTGTTTATCATGTAGTAATTTTCATTTCCTCTTGTACCGTGTTTGTGTACATCTTTATTCAGGAGGTGTTTATCGCTTGACCTTACTGCCATTATGCTTTGGTATATGTACAGTGAATATACTGTCATAATATTATAATGTACAAAAGCTTGCCTACAGGTCTGTCTTGGTGGTATTTTTGCAATGCATCTCACTGCCCTTCTCTGAATTGTGAATATTCTTTTTAAGTAGCCAGCTTGTGCACTTCTTCATATATGAACTGAATAAGACAAATGTGGGAAGACAAGTCCATAATACATTGATCTGAGGACTTTATCATCCACAGTCTTAGCTGTTTTATGCATGATGAAGATCTGTTTGTTTATCTTTTTACACAGTGCATCTATATGCTCCCCCCATGCCAAATGTTTGTCTATTATAGTTCCTAGAAAGTTTGTGCTGGTTACTTCTTTAATAGTCTTTCCATTTATATTAACATTTATATTATAGTTTTCACTATGCTTGGTTTGAAATACTACATTCATTGTTTTAGACTGATTCATAAACAGGTTGTTTTGTGTTAAATATTTATTTGCATTTTCGATATTCAGGAGTACTTCCTTCTCAAGCTCCTCCTTTGTGTCAGCTGTGCAAATGATTGTTGTGTCATCAGCATACATTATAAGTTTCTGATTTATATAGCTAGGGAAGTCATTTACATAGAGTATAAATAGTATTGGCCCAAGTACCGACCCTTGCGGCACACCGTGTTTAACTGTTTGCAATTCTGATCTGTAGTTTGTTATATTTCCCCCACTAGTATGTCTGATTTCCGTGCATTGTTTCCTATTTGTAATGTATGATTTAAGTACGTCATAGCATTTTCCTCTAATCCCATACTGATATAATTTCATCATTAATTTTGAGTGGTCCACACAATCAAATGCCTTAGATAGGTCCATAAAAATTCCACAAGTCTTTTGTTGCCTATCAAGTAAATTAAGAATGTGCTCAATTATATCTGTTGATGCTGTTTTTGTTGACTTCCCTTCTCTGAAACCATGTTGTGATGAATGCAGTATACTGTACTTTGTTATAAAACTTACAATTCTATTCTTTATTATCATTTCATAGATTTTAGCAAATGTTGAGAGCAATGACATTGGCCTGTAATTTCCTAATTCATCCCTATTCCCTTTCTTAAATATTGGCTCCACTTTACTTACTTTCAGTGAATCTGGAAATATACCTTCTTCTATCGCAGCATTCAGCATGTGTGTCAATGGTTTTAATATACATTCTCTGCATTCCTTTATGAGATGTGATGTGACACCATCCAAGCCAGATCAATGTTTAATTTTAAGTTGTTTTATTAGGTTTGACACTTCTGTATCTGTTGTAGGTTTGAAAACCATAGTATGGTTTGTATGTGGGGGGTTTAACAATTTACTTACTGCATTTGTTTTATTTTGTCTTATTAATTCATCTGCTACAGTAATATAATAACTGTTAAAAGTATTGGCTATTTCTAGAGGGTTTGCGTTGCTTTTCCCACTCATCAGTGGGCAGATGTCCTCTGCCCAATAAGTTACTTTTCCTCTCTCTTCATTAATGAAAGACCATAAACCTTGTGAGTAGTTCTTTCCCTTATCTATAGACATCCTGATGAATGATGCTTTAGTTTCTCTGATAAAACTACAGTACTCTTTCTTTTTTATTTTGTACAGTGTGTTGTAGGCCTCAGTATTTTTTTGTTTGGAGAGGTCATAATACACTCTAAGATTATTTCTGGCATGGATTACTTTTCCAGTCACCCAGCTTTTCTTTTTTTGTTGCTTTTTGACAAGCCTCTTATTAACAGAACATGTAACATCATAGTAATAATTGAATAAAGAAAAAAACTGGTTCCATTTGGTGTTTGCGTCTTTCGCTGCATGTATTGTTTTCCAGTTTTCTGTCTCTAACATCTTTTTTAGCAGATTTATGTTATGTGGGTTGTTCTGTCTTCTCGTCTCCCATATCTTCTGCACTGAATCACTAGTCTTTATATTTATGTCTATCATGATTGCAAAATGGTCTGCTAATGTGGAGTTTATTACCTGTGTGTCACAATAGCATATAGGAATATTTGTTATTACATGATCAATTATAGTTTCACTATGCTTTGTTACTCTGGTTGGTTTGTCCATTTTTATTTTTAGATTATATATGCACAATAAGTCCAGTAGGGTCTTAGTATTGTCCGTATTTTTACTTGTGTCTATGTTCAGATCTCCTATAATGATCAAATAAGCATATGTTTTTGAGAGGTATTGGATTATATCTTCCAGCTGTTCAAAGAAGGTTTTAATTACACCATTTGGTGATTGATACAAACCTAATACACAACATAAATTCCCAGCAATTTTAGTTTCCAGTGCTGTAGCTTCAAAGCTCAATTCTATAGAATATTTTGTAAAATGTAAACTTTCACGGCCGGAACTGTCATGATTAATAAAATTCTTTTCCAGGCTATTATGCCGTGGTCTGATGGATTTCGCATTGTAATCCAACGTTTCGTCCCCATCTGCGGAGGACATCTTCAAGGGGGGGGGGGGGGGGGGGGGGGGAAGATGTCCTCCGCAGATGGGGACGAAACGTCGGATTACAATGCGAAATCCATCAGACCACGGCATAATAGCCCGGAAAAGAATTTTATTAATCATAGAATATTTTGTTATATTTATGGCTTTAGTTGGTTTATGGTTAGAAAAAATAGCAACGCCACCACCTTTATAGGAAGTTCTGCAAAAACCAGCTACTTTCATATAATTCTTCAAGTTGTACATTCCTATGTGATTTTCTTTTAGCCCATGTTCTGTAACTACTAGAATGTTTGGCCTATATACCTTGTAATATTAACTCTAATTCCTCTGTTTTATTGTTTATGTATTGAACATTTTGGTGAAGTATTCTAACAGTTGGCTTTAAATTTAATAGTTCCCCTTCCTGTAATACACTAAGCACTTCACTTGCTCCCTTTGCTTCTGGTGCTATGCAGTGATTTTTTTCAGTTTGTGTCATTAAACCTGGATCATATCTTTGTCCTATGTTTATATTCCTCTCACTATTGTCACACTGGTATTTAAGATGGACAGTTTTACTTACATCTTTTTCCATGTTCTCTTTCTGCGTACTCGATACCATAAAAAATCCTCACTTAGTGTAGCAGGTCTCCTAGTTCTCAGGCGTCTGTCTTGATTGGAAGCTGCTTCTGCTGTTGATCTCCCAGGCCTCAGGTACCTCTTCTGTGTGGTTGCTGTTGCTGGTGGCTCCTGTGCACTCCGACTTGGTGACTGCCATTCTTTGTTAGCTGCTGCAGCTAATGACCCTTGTATGTTTTCCTCACAAGCATTTTCACTGCCCTGAGATAGTATTATGGGGTCTGCTGTTCTGGATGCTGTTGCTGATGACGACAGCTGTGCTGATGATTGTGGTGATTGTGCTGCTACTGGTTTATCTGACACTGCTGCTGAGAATATCAGAGCCTTTGCTGCTGCTACTGGTGTTTTTTGTAGCTATACTGCAGATAATGATGGTTCCACAGTTACAGACGATTCTTGTTTTAGCGGTTTTGGGGTTGGAGACCCTTCCATTACAGATGACTCATTAATAAATTTAAGTATTTCGGCACTAATAATCTTTTTCCCTTTTACGTTCATGTGGAGACCGTGTCTTGTGAAATGCTCTCTGTGAACACTGTTTATCTCTACAAAAGTCGTATTCTGGAAACCTCTACATATTTTCTCAAACAGCCTGTTTGCTGTAACAATCTCGATGTTTACACACGAGTTTTCCATCAGATGGTGTCTCCTGGGGATACTAACAATGTAGAAATGCACTCGAGGCATCCTTTTGATTGTTTCCTTTAGGATTCTCGTTGCACGCCAAGTTTCATTACAGTAAACATCATTTGCGCCTCCTATTATGATGCAGCTGTTACCGGTCGTCAATATGTTGTCACTGTTTTTCAAAATTTCGCGTAGTGGCGCGCCTGGTTTGATGATGCCTGTTACATTAAGGAGTGGGTGATTTCTTCTCATAATTTCTGTAACTCCTCTCCCATGACTATCTGCAAAAATATATGTCTGTTGCTTATATCCTTGCTTATGCATAACGTGGTTGTTTATTTTTCTTTCTTTAAGAATATTTACCTAGTGTTTTTCTCCATTTAATCCACTTGCATCTTTTTGTGTGGGTAGTTTGTTCATATTTTTATCCATAGTCGCACTATTAACACTTTCTTTCCTTGCGTTTAATTCACTTGTGTCTTGTTGAGTGATCAGTTCGTTCATATTTCTAGTTACAGTCGTACTGTTTACACTTTGTGCATTTGGTTGTGCAGAATTACGAATTTTATGGCTAGTATTAATGAGATCTTGTTGCCTTGACGATGCAGACAGTTCCCGTATGGTTAGTGCCACATTTTCCATTGTTTTTATATATATTTTAAAAAAATGTCAAGTTCTTTTTGAAGTTCGTCATGCACGTTGTCTTCTAATCCCGCCAAGCGCATTTCACTCGCGATCTCGCGGCCGTTACACTCTATGTCTCATTTACACCGTATTTGTAAATCTTCCTGAGCAAATCAGTGTGAATGGCACCATTTATGTTTGAACACGCATATTCTAATTCCATTTAGCACTGTTTCATCACATACAATACACTTGACTGAAATTAAGTCCTCAAAATCTGTAGAGCAGTTTAAAGTTACGTGTACACTTGCTGCCATCTTGATATCACACAAAACTTTAATGTCTTAATATACCAATGAAAATGGTCAATTTTTGAAAATATAATTGGACAGATAAGAACTGTTATTCACCAGACAACAGAAGTGGCAAAAACACATATAGAAGTTAAAGAATTGTACAGGCCTTCAGAGCCAGTGGCTTCTTCTTCTGGCCGTTGGGTTGAAGTGGAAGGAAGAGGGGTGAAGGAAAAAGACTGATGAGGTTCAGGAAATGGGAGAGTTGGGAGAATTGCACAGGACCCCAAGCTAGAGGAGACTTACCAATTGGGATGATAAGAAAAGACTGATTCAGCCTGTAGAAAGTAATTTTGAATTCTTCTCTTAATGAAATCATAAATTCTTTAAGTTCGTTATCATTGTGAGCTGCAATTAAACCAACATCAACAAAAGCACAAAGAATATTTTCTTGAAGCCTTTCTGTCTCTCTGCTTCGCTCCTCTGGAAGCTGTTTACTGAGGTGATTACTGAACTTCTCATTCCAGCAATGAGGAGCCTGCTTCAGTCCATCCAGACTTTTATTAAAGCAGCATACTCTCCCAGACTCCATCATCACATCTACCAGGTTGCTGCATACAAATTGTTTCTTTCAAACCACCATAAATAAAAGCTGTTAAAACATCAATTCGTGCAATTCATGCTCTTGCTTACTGAAACACTCAGTACCCTAGTGCTCAGATGGTAGACATTCAGGCTACAGGACTAAGGGTTTTTCTGACATATTTGTAGTTAAAGCAAGTAAAACGTTGCTGTCTGCCTTATTGGAAACTTCTACTGCACTTTTGTGTGCCATCCTTTGTTCAGCAGTTGCACTTTCTGAAATTACATTAGGTTTCGGTGACCTTCCTCCCACAACGTCAAGTGTGCCATGAATTTCTTGTAGAAAGATACTTATTTTGTGTTTCCAAGTATTCCAGTTTGTTCTTCCTTCCAGAAGTTTGATGTTGATAATTATTGTTGAATCCATCTTTGGCTGTGTGGAATCAATATCTTCACAAATAAAAACAGTCAGCTTCATGGAGATAACTTAAAAAAACTTATAGCAAAGAGTATGTTTTCATTGTTCTGGAAGTCTACTTTTAACACACACCTGTTGCCCATTGTCTGCTGGAACTTACTGTATCAAAAACAAACATTTACACACTTGTAAGTACATGATTTATTCAAAAAGAAATGACACACACGGCAAAGTCAAAAATTACATTGATACTACCAACTGCTGAATACAAAGATACAGAGTTCAGTTATTAAATAATGCAAACGGGTTAACTAAATTACCAAAAACAATGAGGTATTTAATTAGTTGTCTGCAAAATCTGTTGTTTTTGTTGTTATCTTCAGTCCAAAGAGTGGTCTGATGCAGCTTTCCAAGCTACTGTATCCTGTGCAAGCCTCTCCTTCTCTGTATAACTGCTGCAACCTACATCCTTTTGAATCTGCTTAGCGTATTCATCTCATGTTCTACCGTTGCGGTTTAACCCTTCAACACCTCCTTTCTTTATCAAGCTGCTAATTCCTGGGTACCTCAAGGTGTGTCCTGCCAACCAAGCCCTTCTTTTTTTTTAGTTTCGCCATTTCCATTTATTTGTTATCCCATCTACTCATCTAATTTTCAGCATTCTTCCATATTATGCCATTTCAAAAGACACTCTCTTCTTGTTTGAGTTGCTTTTCATATACATTTCACTTCCATACAAGACTACATTCTAGACAAATACATTCAGAAAAGGCTTCCTAGCAATTAAGATTACTTAAATTAAATGTTAACAGATTCCAGAGTTTCAGGGAAGTTTTTCTTCCTGTCACCAGTCTGTGTTTTATATCCTTCCTACTTTGGCTACAATAGATTACTGTGGTGCCCCAATAACAAAACTCATATACAAATTTTAGTGCCTAAAGTATAATACACTACTGGCCATTAAAATTGCTACACCAAGAAGAATGGCAGACGATAAACGGGTATTCATTGGACAAATGTATTATACTAGAACTGACATGTGATTACATTTTCATGCTACTTGAGTGCATACATCCTGAGAAATCAGTACCCAGAACAATCACCTCTGGCCGTAATACCGGCCTTGATACGCCTGGGCATTGAGTCAAACAGAGCTTGGATGGCGTGTACAGGAACAGCTGTCCATGCAGCTTCAACACGATATCACAGTTCATCAACAGCAGTGACTGGCGTATTGTGACGAGCCGGTTGCTAGGCCACCATTGAGCAGACGTTTTCAGTTGGTGAGAGATCTGGAGAATGTGCTGGCCAGGGCAGCAGTCGAACATTTTCTGTATCCAGAGGCCCGTACCGGGCCTGCAACATTCGGTCATGCATTATCTTGCTGAAATGTAGGGTTTCACAGGGATCGAATGAAGGGTAGAGCTACGGGTCATAAGACATCTGAAAAGTAACGTCCACTGTTCAAAGTGCTGTCAGTGCGAACAAGAGGTGACCCAGACGTTTAACCAATGGCACCCCATACCATCACGCCGGGTGATACGCCAGTATGGTGATGACGAATACACACTTCCAATATGTGTTCACCGCGATGTCGCCAAACATGGATGCGACCATCGTGATGCTGTAAACAAAACATGGATTCATCCGAAAAAATGACGTTTTGCCAGTCGTGCACACAGGTTCATTGTTGAGTACACCATCGCAGGCGCTCCTGTTTGTGATGCAGCGTCAAGGGTAACTGCAGCCATGGTCTCCGAGCTGATAGTCCTTGCTGCTGCAAAAGTCGTCGAACTGTTCTTGCAGATGCTTGTTGTCTTGCAGGAGGAGGAGGAGATTAGTGTTTAACGTCCCGTCGACAACGAGGTCATTAGAGACGGAGCGCAAGCTCGGGTGAGGGAAGGATGGGGAAGGAAATTGGCCGTGCCCTTTCAAAGGAACCATCCCGGCATTTGCCTGAAGCGATTTAGGGAAATCATGGAAAACCTAAATCAGGATGGCCGGAGACGGGATTGAACCGTCGTCCTCCCGAATGCGAGTCCAGTGTGCTAACCACTGCGCCACCTCGCTCGGTGTTGTCTTGCAAACTTCCCCATCTGTTAACTCAGGGATCGATACGTGGCTGCACGATCCATTACAGCCATGCAGATAAGATGCCTGTCATCTCGCCTACTAGTGATACGAGGCTGTTGGGTTCCAGCACGGCGTTCTGTATTACCCTCCTGAACCCACCAATTCCATATTCTGCTAACAGTCATTGGATCTTGACCAATGGGAGCAGCAATGTCACGATATGATAAACCGCAATCGCGATAGCTTACAATTCGACCTTTATCAAAGTCAGAAACGTGATGGTACGCATTTCTCCTCCTTACATGAGGCATCACAACAATGTTTCACCAGGCAATGTTGGTCAACTGCTGTTTGTGTATGAGAAATCGGTTGGAAACTTTCCTCATGCCAGCACGTTGTAGCTATCACCACCAGCGCCAACCTGGTGTGAATGCTCTGAAAAGCTAATCATTTGTATATAACAGCATCTTCTTCCTGTTGGTTAAATTTCACATCTGTAGCATGTCGTCTTGGTGGTGTAGCAATTTTAATGGCCAGTAGTGTATAATTCTCTCAGAATTGCCTAACTTACTTCAACTACATTCTATAAGTCTTGTTTTACTTCTATTAATGTTCAACTCATAATCTCTTTTCAAGACACCATTTAGTGCATTCAGCCACTCTTCTGAGTTCTTAATTGCCTGTCACACAATTACAATGTTATCAGCAACCTGCAAAGTTATTAGATGTTCTTCTTGAAACTTAATTTCCTTTCAAAATTTCTCTTTTGTGTCCCAACCAGCTTTCTTGGTATACAGATGCTATAAACATAGGTTTGCACTCCTTTAACCTATCTTCTAGGATAAATCATAGTGTCACTATTGCCTTGCACATTTATACTTTTCTCCAGAACCAAAACTGTTCTTCTTTTCATACTCTCTCATTTTGTCCATTAAATTCAGAATCTCCTTAGTTATTCAAGCATTTCTACTAGGTCTTGTCTTTTTGCTTATGAGATCCTCTGCAACTATCACTATTTCATATATCAGAACTATCCATTCCTTTTATATTCTATTCTTTTCTCCAGTTTCTAACGTTGTCTAATACTCTCTCTGAAACTGACAAAAACCTCTGATTGCTTCAATGTATCCAAGCCCCATCTACTTAATTTTTTAGCTTTTTGCAATTTCTTCAGTTAAAGTCTGCAGAGACCTTTGGAGAAAAGAGAGCCACTTGTATGAATACCAAGAGCTCAGATGGAAACGTAGTTCTAAGCAAAGAAGGGAAAGCAGAAAGGTGGAAGGAGTATATAGAGGGTCTATACAAGGGCATGTACTTGAGGACAATATTATGGAAATGGAAGAGGATGTACATGAAGATGAAATGGGAGATACGATACTACGTGAAGAGTTTGACAGAGCTCTGAATGACCTGAGTCGAAACAAGGCCCTGGGAGTAGACAACATTCCATTAGAACTACTGACAGCCTTGGGAGAGCCAGTCATGACAAAACTCTACCATATGGAGATCAAGATGTATGAGACAGACGAAATACCCTCAGACTTCAAGAAGAATATACTAATTCCAATTCCAAAGAAAGCAGGTGTTGACAGATGTGAAAATTACCGAACTATCTGTTTAATAATTCACAGCTGGAAAATACAAACGCGAATTCTTTACAGACGAATGGAAAAACTGGTAGAAGCCGACCTCGCAAAAGACCAGTTTGGATTCTGCAGAAATGTTGGAACACATGAGGCAATACTGACTCAACGACTTATCTTAAAAAATAGGAAAGGCAAACCTACGTTTCTAGCATTTGTGGACTTGGAGAAAGCTTTTACAATGTTGACTGGAATACTCTCATTCAAATTCTAAAGGTAGCAGGGGTAAAATACAGGGAGCAAAAGGCTATTTACAATTTGTACAGGAAACCAGATGGCAGTTAAAAAGAGTCAAGGGGCATGAAAGGGAAGCTGCGGTTGTGAAGGGAGTGAGACAGGGTTGTAGCCTGTCCCCGATGTTATTCAATCTGTATATTGAGCAAGCAGTAAAGGAAACAAAAGAAAAATTCGGAGTAGGTATTAGTCCATGGAGAAGAAATAAAAACATTGAGGTTCGCCGATGACATTGTAATTCTGTTAGAGGCAGCAAAGGACTTGGAAGAGCAGTTTAATGGAATGGAGAGCGTCTTGAAAGGAGGATATAAGATGAACATCAACAAAAGCAAAACGAGGATAATGGAATGTAGTCGAATTAAGTCGGGTGATGCTGAGGGAATTAGATTAGGAAATGAGACACTTAAAGTAGTAAAGGAGTTTTGCTATTTGGGGAGCAAAATAACTGATGATGGTTGAAGTAGAGAGGATATAAAATGTAGACTGGCAATGCCAAGGAAAGCGTTTCTGAAGAAGAGATACTTGTTAACATCGAGTATAGATTTATGTGTTAGGAAGTCGTTTCTGAAAGTATTTGTATGGAGTGGAGCTATGTATGGAAGTGAAATGTGGATGATAAATAGTTTAGACAAGAAGAGAATAGAAGCTTTTGAAATGTGGTGCTACAGAAGAATGCTGAAGATTAGATGGGTAGATCACATAACTAATGAGGTGGTATTGAATAGAATTGGGGAGAAGAGGAGTTTGTGGCACAACTTGACAAAGAGAAGGGACCGGTTGGTAGTACATGTTTTGAGGCATCAAGGGATCACAAATTTAGCATTGAAGGGCTGCATGGAGGGTAAAAATCGTAGAGGGAGACCAAGAGATGAATACACTAAGCAGATTCAGAAGGATGTAGGTTGCAGTAGGTAGTGGGAGATGAATAAGCTTGCACAGGATAGAGTAGCACCGAGAGCTGCATCAAACCAGTCTCAGGACTGAAGACAACAACAACAACAACAACAACAACAACAACAACCATGGACAAACTCAAGTGGTTTCTTTTCATGTACTGTGTTCCCCCTCTTCTTTAAATATTTTTTGTCTTCATTTATTTGATGTATTCTCCTTAACTGTGCGCAATGATGTACTAGCCTAAAAGTGTTCCCACAAACATTGTTTTTGAACGATGTCAAGATTTTGCTGACACGTTTTCGCCAGGTTTAGGTTGTGCAAAAAATTTTTATGCACATATTGAATTGCAGGACAATGCACAGCCTAAATTTTTCTGCGCTCACACAGTTCACACGCTTTGCGAAGAAGTTGCTGAAACACTGCATCAACTTGAGGATCAAGGAGTGATTGAACCATTGAAAGCATCACTATGGGTTTGACCATTGGTAACTTAACAAAACCATCAGGAAAATTGTGACTGTGTGTGGATTTTAAAGCCCCCATCAATCCTCAACTTGTTGTTGCAACATTTCCTTTGCCACATCTAGAAGACTTGTTTGACAAATTGTGTCCATGCAAATATTTTTCTAAGTTCAATTTGCAAGATGCATATCTTCAGATTCCTGAAGAATCCCAGCAGATTCTTGGCGTGGAGACCCATTTAGGTCTCTACAAATTGAAGAGACTTCCATTCAGATGTGCCTCTGCCCCAGCACTGTTTCAGCAGTACTTACAGACTCTTTGTGTGTGTATTCCTTCGGTGTGTAATTATGTAGATGACATCATAGTTTCTGGCTCTACACAGCATGAACATTTGCATAATAATTTGAGACAGTTATTTGAAGTGGTACATGCGAACAGACTTAGACTCAATAGGGACAAGTCTAGTTTTTTTTTCCTTGAACAGTTATCCTACTTGGGACACATAATAAACTCTCAAAGCATCCATCCAAGTCCGGATCATTTACAAGCAATATCAGAGCTACCAGCACCCAATACAGTTAAAGAATTACAATCTGTCCTTGGAAATCTCAATTTTTAACACAAGTTTTCGCCACACGCATCATCTCTTGCAGCACCATTACATCGACTATGTTGGAAGAATGTTCCATTCATTTGCTCACCTGAATGCGAATGTGCCTTTCAGCAGCTTAAATCTGCATTGTTATCTATTACATGTCTTATGCCCTTCAATCCTATAAAACCTCTTGTCCTCATGGTTGACTCTTCAGATTTCGATCACAAATTTGGTTTGCGTGATCACCCAATCACATTTGCATTGTAGCTACTCTCCTCTGCGCAGCGTAGCTACTCGCAGATCAAGAAGAAAGCTGTCACTTTGATTTTTGGAGCTACGAAATTCCACGACTTCTTATACGGTCGCAAGTTTATAGTTTTCACCGACCACAAGCCTTTGACGTCTTTGTTTCACCCATCAAAGCCTGTGCCTCTGTGTATGGCTCAAAAATTGTTGGTCACTATTTTTGTCACAGTACCATTACATCATCTTGTACCGGCCTGCTCCCCAGCACGGTAATGCCAAAGTGTTATCTTGATTGCCAATAGGTGAAGACATGTTGTTCGACTCTTTCGAACAGGCTTGTATGTTCATAGATGTGCAAAATAATGATGATGTGGAAAGTTTTCCTGTGGACTTTCGTCGTATAGCCACACCAACAGCTACTGACCTAGTATTAAGTGTTGTTTTGTGTTATGTCACTATGCAATGGCCTTTTTCTAAAAATCATATTGAAGATCCGTTGGTTCGTCATCTTTTTGTGCACAGACAACAACTTTCTTTGCAACATGGTGTCCTCTTGCTCTGCACGGAGATTGATCGGTCTATCGGTCTTGTGTTGTTGTTCCATGTTCTTCGCAGTCAGCTGTGCTACGACTGCTTCACCAGAGTCATTGGGGTATCGTATGGGCAAAACAGTTAGCTTGCCTCACTGTACCTGGTTTGGAACTGATGCTGACATAACCAAGATTTGTTGTTCTTGTTCTGTGTGTGCAGAAAACCAATCCGCACCTCCATAGAAAATTTTGTCTTGGCTTAAGGCAACTCTGCCACGGAATCGCTTACATTTAGGTTTCGCTGGTCCCTTTTGGTATGCACGATGGTTAATTCTTTTTGATTCTTTTTGCGGTTTTCCATTTGTTGTTCGGATGTCATCAATGACATCGCCTGTTACAACCAAAGCTTTGTCTTCTATATTTTGCATGGAAGGGTTGCCACAAGTCACTGTCATCAACAATGGACCTGAATTTGTGTTTGCGAAGTTCGAAACCTTTTGTGAATCTAATGGTATTCAGCATTTAACTTCAACACCATTCGCTCTTCAATTGAACGGAGCTGCTGAAAGATTCATTCGGATGTTTAAGTCGTAAATGTTTAAATTGCGCACCTCTCACTCTCGCGAGGACACTCTTTTGTTGTTTTTATCTTCGTACCAAACGCAGCCCCTAGTCAGTGCTTTGCCAGCTGAATTGTTGCACGGTCATCCTCACAGAACTTTGTTAAATTTGTTGCATCTTCTGCACCGCATTTCTTTGCCACAGCAGACCCACAAATTCTTGCTAGATGATATTGTCTATTTTCATCATTTCTGTGCCAATTGCTGACGATTGAAAAGGATGCATTCTTCGCCATCTTGGCTGCACTATGTCATATCACGTCCATCTGGTGAAGTGTGCAGGCATCAGAATCAGATGCGCCTCTTTAGTCGTGGGATTTCTGCCGCTTTCCCTATGTTTCCAGTGTCGCCACCGACGGGGCTGCCCTCAGGGGGACCTCTTCCTTGCTCTCCTCACCCCTGAGTGCCAGGGCCCATAGCTTCACCTTTGCCACGCGATGACAAGCAAGCACGGATGCCATGTCTCGCGCTGGAGTCGCCCGCAGTACCAGCATTGCTGCGTTGACCAGATGACCATATGGATCAGGTGCCTTCAACTGTGATGGTGCACAGTGAAATTACGGTTTCAGCGTATCCCCCACTGTAGAACAGTCTGCACTTCTGCATTTCCAGTCCTTGTTGCCGATCGGGTGCCCCAACACGATGGAGATCGGCCCTTTGGTTCCTCCCATAGTTGCAGAAGCGCAGACATCTCATGTTGACGTGCACCCTGGAGTAGGTTTCCAGGCATTTCCTGTCTCCCCTCGGTCTGAATGGCAAGAAGCGGGTAGGCATGCCTCGCCTGGAGTCAGGCTACCCAACTCCTCAACTACATCAGCATGGGGTCCTCAACCAAGCGGTCATAATCCATATTCAACGGCCGTTCGCAGATTTGCAGGGGAAGAATGTGGTATCAACATTGGATACCACACTTGTTGGGGTTGCAGTTATCGACCGCTGTCCGTACAAGTATCACTGGACCCATGAGTCACAAATAGTGCTGCTCTGCAGCTTGTAACAAGTTTCTAGCGAGCGCTCATCCACTCTTGCTTGGGACATCAAGTGGGAAAGTAGGATAGCCTTCAGCTGATAGGAAGCAACCTCTAACAAGGTGCTTAACTGAAGAATGGCCTATGTGATGCCTCTATAGCTCTCTGTTTGTAATGCCTCTATAACTCTCTGTTTGTAATTACATTCATCCAGACTATGAAGACTCCTGTACCACCAGCTAAGTACAATATTCTGTATTATTTTTTACCAACGACTTTTAATTATTTTGGCATGCAGCGAGCTCCTTATCGACTCCACTGACAAACCTGCTGTATGCATAAAGAAGAGATTTGTATATTTCTATTTAGCAGTGGCCACCAGTCATTCACATTGGCAACGATTCATTCGTTGTTGTCATAACAGTTTATATACAATCAATCTACAACTAGGTTATGTCAGATGGTAAATATTTTTGACAGTTTGATTTCATTTTTTTATACTGTGTCTCAGGAGGTGACCAACTGAATTCAAAACGTAGTTACTTCAATGTAAACCTGCAGTTAATAATGCCTAAAGTGACGTACATTTTCATATTGACACGTCAAAAAGAACTGAGATCCTCAGGATGCAAATAGTAAGACAAATGGAACTTATACAACGTGTTTAAAAAGGCAGAACTAACTGGGATGATGACAAAAAAGAAGTTTGTAAATGATATCAGCAAAGTGAACTACACTGAATTTCACTGTTTCTTTTCACACTTTTACAACAAATTAGTTTAAAAACAAAGCAATCCAGAAAATAAAGTGACTCAACAAAATAAAATGCACTCTCTTTGCATTTGGTTTCTGACAGGAAATGTTTCTCTCTGAGCTTGTGAACTTGGGTTTCTACTGTTAGTTCTTTTATTTCTCAAAACAAAATGACAGCACAAAATCAGCCGAATGAGTGTGCCTTAATTTGCAAATTTCAATTAGAAAGACTTCAGTTTGTGAAATTTCTATTTACTAAAAAGTTAATTACATCAGTTCACTTGTTACAAACATTGAGATACAAGCAGTGCGTATTTGATTCTACAACAGGTTAAAAAATTATATCCGTAGTGTAATGATATGAAACAGGATAGAATTGCTACTCACCACGTAGAGGATCTCTCGAGCGGCAGGCAGCAGCATTAAAAGAAGACTATTAGATATTATAAGCTACCAGAGAGAATCCTTCAGATATAGTGCTGCCTGAGTGATTCAGCAGGGATTTGAGGGAGACAAAATGGTGGCAGATCCACTTGTGGGTACACGGCATGTGTGAGAATGGGCACAGACGTAGGTACAGGGAGTAGCGAAGGTCAAGATCAGAGGGGCTATAGGAACAAAGGACATACACTCGTGGTCACAAAAAACTCACCACCTTGAACGACTAGAGATAGAATGTTCATATTCACAGGACATATACATTAGTATGCTATACAGAAATGAGTAGCATTTGAATCGTGTCAGCCTGCAGGTTCGAGGTCGACATCAATATCACAGTGCAACACCACCTACCGGTAAAATGTGCATGCGACTCTCATTGTCACTATAAACTGATGGTAATGTATCAGTGTCAGATGAGCAGGCATGTAGGATGCCTAGCAGATACATGCGTGAACCATAGTGTGAGTTTGAAAGAGGGTGCATTATTGGTATGAGAGAATGTATGAATCCATCCGGGAAATTGCAGCTCATGTAGACACAGTGTTTCAGTAGTGCAACAGATGTGTGCAGAATGGTTCATGGAAGGACATAGAGCAGAATGAGATGGGACAGGTCACACCACCCAGACAACCCCCACCCTCCCCGAGAAGATCGACACCTCTTCTGAATGGCACTGTAGGACACATCTGTATCCTCCTCAGCTCTGGAGCAACAATGGAGAAGTATAACACATTGTACACTATCGTGGGTGACAGTCGGTTGCCATTTATTACACATAGTGTGGGTTACACGTGTGTCGTCCAATTCTCCACCTACCTTTGAGGAATGTGCAGAAACATGCTTGATGACAATGGTGTACGGAACAACGTCACTGGAGACAGGAATGGCTTCAGATAGTTTTTTCATATCAATCCAGGTTACGTTTGTTTGAAAATAATGGCCACATTTTGGTTCGCTGCAGGCATGGGGAATGGCATCACAGTGACTGCATTCACACAAGATATACATTGCCAACTTGAGGCCTTATGATATGGGGTGCTATTAGGTACAATTACAAATAACAATGCTTGTCTGTCTGGGACACTGTGACCAGGGTGAGGTATGTGAATGAATTCTACAACCCATAGCCATACTCTTTCTATAGAACACCATTTTTCAGCAAGAAACACAAAACCACACAATGCTGCAAGAACATGTGCCTTCTTGGTGTCACAGGATGTTACTGTTCCATTTTCTTCTGACAGGCAGTTGTACCATTCAGTACGTTACTCAGCTTTTTTTAAAAATATTTCCTCCAAACAAGCGTTCACTACCATCTACATTTGTAGAAACAACTGTTGCACTGATGCACACTTGAAAGTAACTGACCGAAAAACTCATTTCTCAGCCCAGAAATACTTATCAAACTTAACAGACATAGTGTTTGCCCTCTTATTGATAGTGAGACCCCACAACAAGCACATTTTTTCTTTGCAGGAAACAATGGAACAGTATCAAAGGAATTTGGAAGTCAGCAATAAGGCATCAAGCTGAGTCTCGCTATATGTTACCACACGGATGTAAGTGATCGAGAGAGTACAAAAGCTATCACATGACTCAATGGACTAATATACCGAAAAATAGCATTGTGCACAAACGCTAAATATTTTCCAGATTTCTCAATGATACTAATGTCACTGAGACTGCGCAGTCATACTGTACAGTTGCCTTGTGATGCTTATTAACAGCGCTATGACACACATTAAAAGAAATGAATGTGGACAAATTAAGTAAAACTGAAGCATACACACAAAGAAAATGGGGAAAGATGCAAAAATTGAAACTAGAACGTAAAGAAAACGAGAAAGGAGCGTCAAGGATGCCACAGGCACTGGCTGGCCATTTACGTAAAATATGGGCGAGCCAGTTATCCTGTGAACAAATTAAGACTCTCTCCCTAAAATCTTGGTAAAAACGTTGGACAAGTCACAGAACATTAAAACTTTAACCACATTCTTTGAGTATTTCCTAAAAGAGATGCCATATCCGTCGGCAAGTCAGCCACGGCCCGCTGGTCAGAAAATAAAATGCAATCCAATAAAACGTGGCGCACAGTGACCTGGACACCACAAGTACCACACATTGGAGGGTCGTCTCGCCGGAGCAGGAAGCCATGCATCATAGGTCTGTGGCCTATCCGAAGCCGAGTAAGGAGAATCAGCATTTGAACTCTTCTTTTTTTTTTTGAGTGAAAGGCTTTTTACATGAACTTTTAAGAAGGAATTGAAAGGGAACCTTAAATATAATGAAATGTAGGTGAGCTTTAGCAAACAAAGGTTACTACAGAATTTCAAATGAGATGATTATGGAACACTAGTATCTTTATGACAATATCCAAAAGCTGAACATTTCTCATCTGGGAAGCCTTAAATGTGTAACACCTAAGTGCAGTATTAAACTATCAAATTTCTTTGTCAAAACTGATGTGTCAAATATTATTTCAAAGAAGTTTGATGGTTCAATAGGGCACTTTGTCAAATCTCATCTGTCGTCAAATAACTTTGATCAGTCTACGGCCTCACTGTAGATCTGATCATAAAAGTCTTCTGTTCACTGCAATGTGACACGTTACCACGTGGAGCATTATCATCGCTGCAGCATTCAGTCATCTGTAATGTGTTTATAAACATGGCCGGTAAATGCAATTGGTGTGAACCATCAACTACTAAATTAATAGAGATGTATGAAACTGATGAGGCGCTTTACAACATGAGGCACCCTGAATACAAAAACAGATTAAGAAGATTGGAGCACTATAAAAATATTGCGGAGGTCATTAGACGTGAGATACGGTTTTCGGACAAAAAATGTAATTGATTTGTTTATAAAATAAAAATAGTTTTTAATGTACATAAAGTGTATCGAACATTTATTTACCTTCAGACATTGGTCCTTTAGTTCTTTTATAAATTGCTGCACACATTTCACGTATTATTTTAGTTAATGTGCACTGTGGTATTCGAGTGTTGTACTGTAAGGTATAGTAATTCTTTCCTGTAGCAGGGAATCAGTGTTACAGTGAGCCTCTCTTCTGCAGATATAGCAGTTCTTAAATGAGTATTGTGTTCTGTGATATGAGGATACACTTCACTGAGCACATACTGAAATATATGCTCATCCACTCTTAAGTAATTTATGTATGATTTGATGTCTTTCACTGCAAGCTCACATAACACATTTTGTTGATGCTTTTATCGTCTCGTAGTAAAACCCATGGCTTCACGCAGGTAGGTTTGCTTTTTTCCCCCCACTCCTCTTCCACATCTACACACAGTGCAATTGTGGTACATGAAAACTGCTGCAGTTAATAATAAGTTGTTGTTGTTGTTGTTGTTGTTGTTGTTGTTGTTGTCAGCCATCTTTAACTTTCATGAAAAATATCATGGCAGTGTAATACCCCTTTTTAGTGCTACGTCAAAGATCTTTGTCAATAAAATAGAAAGAAACTTCCACATGGGAAAAATATATTAAAAACAAAGATTCCAAGACTTACCAAGCGGGAAAGCGCCGGTATACAGGCACAATAAAATAACACACAAACACACACACAAAATTTCTAGCTTTCGCAACCAATGGTTGCTTCTTCAGGAAAGAGAGAAGGAGAGGGAAAGACGAAAGGATATGGGTTTTAAGGGAGAGTGTAAGGAGTCATTCCAATCCCGGGAGCGGAAAGACTTACCTTAGGGGGAAAAACGGATAGGCATATACTCGCGCGCACGCGCGCACACACACACACACACACACACACACACACACACACACACACACACACACAAGCAGACATATTTAAAGGCAAATTTTGGGGAGGGAGGAAGGGGGGGGGGAGAAGCTGATAATTCCTGGTTTCAGAAGGAAGGGTGTCAACAAGCTCCTGATAAATCACTGGTGACAGGGAGGGGGAGGGGGGAGGTATACAACAATAGTGACTTTTCTTTCGTCTCACTTGAGCTATATACCAAGCATGAACTGTATTTTAACCACAGTTGTAAACATTGATAGTTTATATGGAATAATATCTATACAGTTACCACATTTTGAAATATTAATTATTTTAAAATTTGTGGTTTATAAAACTGAGTAAGATCGAATCTCAATGCTAGGTTAAAACACAGGATTCCCAGAGATTTTACGAAATTCCCTGATTTTTCCAGATAAAATGTAATTCCTTGAGAATTCTGGGTTTTCCAGGAGAATTGCCACCCTGGAGTTACATATGTGGTCATCCTTCAAACACAAATATAGTGCCAATAATAAGCCAGCATACTCTGGTAATGTTTTATGTAAGATGGGATGAGCAAGGACATGATGACTCTGTAGTCTTTCCAGAACTGAAAATTGAGAAACACTAATAACTTTGTTTATCACGATAGCATATTTGAATTGTTGTGTCATTCACACTTGCTCCTCCAGCATGTCACTCAGGCTATTTCTTCTTCATCCACAAATCTCCTACTCACTTCTCCGTAATTACGTTTCCTCCATTGCTAATGTCTTGACGGGATTTGTTGGGAACCTGTTAACATTAATTCTTGCGTAATTAAAATGTGAAACCTGTCAATATGGGTACTGGATGGAAGCCTTTGTTCAACCCACCACGTGAAAACAATATTTAAAACTCTAGAAATTGACAACATTCTTATCTGAAAGTTACAATAAGCAAGTGATTCAATTGGAGGTGAGGACATCAATGTAATTGTAGTTTGTTTTCATTATGTCCTGTGTTTCTCTTTGCAACATGGTAATTTTACACTGCTGAATGTGTGAACCAGTCAGAAAAGTGGTCGGCCTATTATGTTACCAAATTCGACAGTGTGCAAGAATATAGAATGTATAACTGTATCCAGTACAGAACCGCACAGCTGGTACCACACGTGATCTGCAATGGTGAACCAATAACACTGCCCCCTTCCACACTTAAGTATCAATGACTTTGTTGTTTCTACCTTGGTGTGTAGGATGTCCCATTTATCTTCATCACCACAAATAACTTTTGCCCAGAAGCAAAATAAAAGAAAAATGTATCAAGCAATTAATATTCTATAATGAGTAGACATTAACCAGCATTACTGCCTTTCTGGTAACTATGTTTGTTATGAAGATAACAGCAGCAATAAGTCTTTTCTAAGTAGCAGCATGTATTTCTGACTTGGGAATTCATTTGCTATCACAGTGCATTTTTCACACAAACATCACATTATTACAAATGTAGTGGAGTAACTTTGGTGGATTTGTCTGTGTGAGTTTAATGCTGACTGCTTTGCCTCATGTCAAAACTTCCTCTTTCCTGAAGCATCACAAGGCGAGAAATCCTCTGCCTGAGTAGCGTTATGCCCACCTTCAACAACAGAAGAAAAGTAATGAAGATGCAGATTTGAATCAATGACTGCTAGTACTGTGCACAAGATATTACTTGAAAGCTGTAGTGCTGTCCTAAATACCTATAGTGTCAATAAGAAATAATTATAGCACTTACAGCATAAAAATTTCTCAGCTCATTAGCCACATCAAATTTGGATAAAATTCCAAGCTTTCAATGATATCCTCTATCACCTTCATCAGTGACTAAAACTGGCTGTCATGAAATGGCAAGATTCCCTCTTTTACACCCACAGAAGAACATCTGATTGGCCAGATTACACGACGATGGCACATACAGAGGTGGCGCCCCTCTACATCTACTCTATACCTAGCATTGCTTGCACTAACACCCACTGCATCGGGTGGTGAATTGTGAGTATTCCTCTGTGTTTTTTCCTTATCAAGTGCACGCTTCCATGCACTGCTAAGGGCATAACCGGTGTGTCTATTGAAGTTGTTTTCACAAAGTCTAGTTTCAACTGCTTCTCCAATCATAGGGTCCCAATAATTTGATTTGTGAGCAATTATTCTTGTATGTTGAAACAAAATCTTTTGCATATTTAACAGGTTGTGCCCTCTTCCAACACATGGAATTATTGGGACTCGTGATCAGAGAAGCAGTTGAAATTAGACTTTGTGAAAACAACTTCAAAAGAGAGACCAGCTATGCATTTAGCAATGCACGGAAATACACACTTGACAAGGAAAAAAAACTCAGAGGAATACTTCTCGCATTTCATCACCTGCAGAGATGGATGCTGCTGGTAGATAGAGAGCACAAGCAAAATTGGCGGACATAGAGGGCACCACCTCTGTACGCAGCATCGTGACGTAATCCAGCCAAACAGGTGCCATTCTGTGGGTATAAAAGAGGAAACCTTGTCAGTTCGTGACAGTCAGTTTTAGGAGGATATTACGGAAAGCTTGTAACTTTATCCGAATTTGACACAACAAGTGAACTGAGAAATTTTTATGTATGGACTCTGTCATGAAAAACTTCTACTGTTCTGCTAACTTACATTCTCCATAGATGAGTAGTGTTTCTACTTTCTCTTCATTAGTGGACACTGTACTCACACACTCCTTAACTAAAGATGGTTGACTGGATGATAGGGTGAAATTTTTTTTGTCAGCTCCAGGAAGTGGACGAGTTAAATTACCCCGCGTACCTGCGATGCCAGTACTTGAGAGTCAAAGTTAATTCTCCATTATGTTCAAATAACACCACGTTTAAGTGAATTTTACACTGTGATATGTTTCACAGCATGTCTTGAGGAGAGGAAGAGAATTACCAAATAGAAAATATAGTCAGCTATTTAAAAGAGACTTAATGCTGTCCATATCTTTATAATTAACAAAGTTACAAGAAACTCCAGGTATGCAGGAAAAGACAGACTGCTATTTACCGTGTAGATGACATGTGAAGTTGCAGACAAGCACAATTAAAAGACACAAAGCTTTTGATTGCAGCCTTCGTCAGCAAAAGAGAAACACACGCCATTCACACACATTAGCAAGCACACCACCAACTCTGGCAGAGTGAGACCCTCAGCGTACAGAACAGGGAGTTCTCGCCACTGCAGATACACCTTCCCCATCTCACCAAGGGCCTCACAGACAGACACTATGCCCCAGACCTAGTCCACAAACATATCTCCCGGGCCCTTTCCCCTCGCACCCCCAATCCTCTCACCATCCCCCAAGAGGCAGACCCAAAGGAGTGCCCACTTCATCACCCAGTAACACAACACACTCGAAAAACTGAACCACATCCTTCACCCTGAAATGAGAAACATTCTACCAAATATCCTTCCCACCCAAACTCCAAACATCCTAGTTCATCACTGAGTCACTCCCAATTTCAATTCCTTACCACAAACAAGGATCATGTCCCTGTGGAAGATCCAGGTGCCAGACCTGCCCAAATCCCCCCCCCCCCCCCCCTCCAAACCCTTTCTACACCAGTCCTGTCACAGATTTACCCTACTGCATCAGAGGCCCTGCCACCTGAGAAAGCAGCCAGGTCATTTACCACCTCTGCTGCACTCACTGCACAGCTTTTTATACGGCATGACTACCAACCAGCTGTCCACCAGGATGAACGGCCATCACCAAACTGTGGCTGAGAGCAAATTAGACCACCTGGTGGAACAACATGCTGCTGAAAATAACATGCTCAATTTCAATGGCTGCTTCACTACCTGAGCTATCTGGAACCTCCCATCCACCACCAGCTTTTCTGAACTGCGCAGATCAGAGTTATCGTTACGATACATTTTCTTCTCCCGTGGTTATCCAGGCCTCGACATAGGGTGGCACACTGTCCCCACACCCTCCACCTAACAGTTTCCACCCCTCTGTTCTATTATCTCCTCCCCATTCTCATCTGAATGGTGTATGTTTCTGCTAACTGAAGCAACTTGAACAATATAAGTTGTAATAATAACACTGAAGAAAAGCTGCACTAGACGGCTCCTTACCTGTATTTGCTGATGAAGACTGTGGCTGAAAGTTTTGTGTAAGAGTCTTTTAACTGTGCCTGTCTGCAACTTCGTGTCATATTTATGGTATGTAGCAGTCTATCTTTTCCTACATTGTTAGTTACAAGAAAGCTGACTGTGCTGGTCGATGGCTCCCACGTAGCTAAACAACATTTGCTTGATACATTTTTTATTTTGCTTCTGGACAAAAAGTTATTCATGGTGGTCAAGAGAAATGGAACAGCTTGTAGCTGGCCAAACACCTTTTGACATCAAATTATTGGTACAGCACTAGCCTATCAAAATTTCCATCACCAACTTCTATATTTCTATAAACACTTCAGTCATTTACCTCCTTCTTTTCTGATCTGGGAAGAATGTTAAGTTTTCTGTCACCGAGCACGCTGACTGCTCGTGGACATGACTGTCAGTCACTTAAACCACAACAACAAAAAGTCAGTCTGTCCAATAAGTGTGACAGCGAGACTGACAGTGCACAAAGAAAAACAATTTATATAAAATATGAAGACATAAGTTATTTTCATATCAAATTTCACATACAAAAATAGCATATCTGAACATTTGAAATACATTTCTGCACTCAAAACTACCAAACGGCCAAGACGGTTACAACTCCGTTACCTTGGAAGACTTTGCACACAAGCATGAGTTAGCACCAATGATATTCTACACACATTGTAGGAAATGTTAAAATCTTTTCAGTGTTAAAAATAATCCACAAAGCAATCACCAATATTTTCATTCAGCTCCCAAAGCATTAACAGTGATCAAGGCACAGATAAGTTTCACAACCTGTTACCACATCACTTGCTCAGCTTAATGGCTCCTGCCATCTAGAATGTTCTATAATACTAGTGTTTAAAATCCCAGGAAAAAGACCCATATGCTCCCATGCAATTCTGTTGATGCAGACACTCCATTGCTGACAGGACTAGAGAAACTAGACACAAACTGTGATTATATCACCAACAGAACTACTCTGAGAATCCATCGGTAAGGTACCGATACGTGTAGTCATAAGCAGCCACCATCAGGGCACTTCCAACACCTCTTCGCAGAAGTCTCGGAAGCAGACCTTTGAAAAGAGCTCGCAATCTGTAAGGGGAAAAAATGCTTAGTTACATACAAGAAGATAATTTACAAAATTTTATATTTCTTATTTTTATGAGTTTTTTTCAATAAATAAAGTCTTTTTTTTCTTTTTCTTTTCCCAAGCTGTTAATATATATATGGGGAACATCCGTTTAGGTGCTTCAAATTCTATGTTTTTTCTGCTTGTGTGTGAAGTTGCAAACAATTCCAACAGATGGCAGAGCTATAGTGAAACAGCAAAATGGTATCAACACAAGACATGATTTAAAAGGAATGCGCTGTAATTAAATTCTTGGTTGCAGAAAAAGAAACTGTGTTGAACATCCATAAACAATTGTGTGTAGTGTTTGATAATGATGCAATTAACAAGAGTACTGCTGGACAGAAACTGAGCTTCATGACTGGCCACGTTCAAGACATCCTGTAACAATGCTGTTCTCCACAAGGCAAATCACGCAGATGTCATTATTTGTGTAGACCGTCACATCACAATTGACAGTTGGCTCTACAGGTACCAATGATCACTGGAAGTGAGTCTACTATGATTGACACTCTTGGATATTCAAAGGCATCCTTAAGATAGCTTCAATAAACACTCACAACAATCTACAATTTTCAAAGAAAAACTATTTCATGTGAACTGTTGGGGCAATATGAGGCTGCTGGATGGGCCCTTCTGTCATAGATCATTGCAGATGATGCAAACTGGATTTTCATGTGAACTGTTGGGGCAATATGAGGCTGCTGGATGGGCCCTTCTGTCATAGATCATTGCAGATGATGCAAACTGGATGCACTGGAACTAAAGGACAGTCACTGGAGTGGTGTCACCCAAAATTTCAAAGGGGGGGGGGGGGGAAAGAGAGAGAGAGAGAGAGAGAGAGAGAGAGAGAGAGAGAGAGAGAGAGAGAAATTAAGGCTGCTCCCTCTGCTGGCAAAGTCGTGATGACAGTCTTCTGGATGTGATGGAGTCATTCTCATCACTTTGTCGCCAAAAGGATAAACCAATACTTCAGAGTCATATATGACGGCTAAATACTGGGCTGGTACCCACGTAATGCCTCTGGTAAACAATGTGTAAAATTGAACATGAGACTCAAGACGATGCACACCTCCATCCTGGAGGCGATACTGTAGATATTTGGCACAAGGCGAAGAAGAAGAAGAAGAAGAAGAAGAAGAAATGTGAATACTGAACAAACTCAAGAACTGTTTCCAATGTGTTAGGTCTGTCAAGAACCCAAAAGAATCTTCCTCCACACAACAATGCACATCCACACACAAAATTCATGTGCTGGGAAGACATCGACAAACTGGGTTGGATATCACTTGTCATCCAACCTACAGCTCAGAGCTGGTGTCCTTGGACTTCCATGTGTTTGGGCCACTGAAGTATTATATATGTAAGACACATTTTGAAGATAATGAGATCATAAGTTGTGCAGTGAAAATGTGGCTAACAGCACAGGAGAGGAGCTATTACCAACAGGACATTCATGCTCTTAAAAACACACGCATAAGGCCATAGAATGTGATGGAGACCATATACAAAAATAGTACATGTAAAAGAAATGTTGACTGATATTTTCTCCAAATTGTAACTATTGACACTTTGGCGACTGAGCCCGAGCATAGGTTAGGCCACAGAACTGCTTCAAAATGACCGCACCCGAGTATAGGTCGGGCGGCTGTTGCACACCACTCACAGCCTATTAACCATCCAGGGGCAGGCCAGCTACTGTGGTAGTGCTTCGTGGAACACCTTCCTATATGTCCCTCAACAGCTGCTCCCCTCTGTGTTCTGGTTTTAGAACTACATAAAAAGAAACGGCAAGACACACATAGCAACTTCTGTGACACGCTGCACCATTGTGCATTGGTGTAGGTGCAAGTTTCACGTGTTCTCATTACTGTTTGCCATTTCTTGTTAATTTTTATCTCAAATATGTCACATTTGCTGAGTGAGATAGAAATTTTGGAAGCCTTATAAGAAGAATTGGATGATTCTGGTTCTCAGTGGGAACTGTCTGAATGTGAAGAGAATGAAGAGGATCCAAATACAGGTAAGGAGCCGTCTAGTGCAGCTTTTCTTCAGTGTTGTTATTACAACTTATATTGTTCAAGTTGCTTCAGTTAGCAGAAAATTTATTTCTGTTTGTCTCGTCTATCTTGCAGAGGAATCTAATGAGCCTGCATCTGTGCAGTCAGTGATAACTGAACAAAGTACATCCTCTGCGACACAGTTGTTGGCTGTAACAGAGCTGTCTGTACCTCCAACAAAGAGGCAACGAATTTTGCGGGAAAAACCAACTGGTGCCGAATTAGGCTGTAAATTTGCTGACAATCAGCGTACTGTGCCACAATTTGTAGAGAAAAGTGGAGTAATGGCAGCTGTTCATGAGAATTCCACTCCTCTCAATGTGTTTTCGATCTTTTTCCCTGATTCCATAATGAAACACACAAAATCTGAAACAAACAGATATTGAAAGTCTGTCTATGACAAACTCAAAGCAGCTTCCGGGGTAAAGCCTCACAGTTTTTGTAATTTGTGGGTGGGAGTAAAGCTGCACGAAATATATTTGTTTTTTGGCGTATTTAAACACATGCGTCTTGTGAAAAAAGCTAAACTGGCAAATTACTGGTTTACCAACAATTTTATTTTAACCCCTTTCCCTGGTTCTGTTATGGCCAGAAATAGATTCAATGCAATATTATCAAACCTGCATTTGAATGACAATGCAAAATACAGTTCAAAAAGTCAACCTCAGCATGACCCCATGCATAAAATCAGGCCAATCCTGGATCATTTCTTATTAGAATCACAAAAATCATTTTACCCATCAGAAAACCTCACTATTGACGAAGGCATGTGTGGTTTTTGTGGAAGAGTGATATTTCGGGTTTACATAAAAAATAAAACTGACAAGTATGGAATCAAGATGTTTATTGTGTGTGATTCCAAAACTGGTTAAGTTCTTAGATTTGATGTATATGCTTGGAAAGGAACACAAGACAACTCTATAACAACATTATTGGAGAGGTTGCTAGCAGATTACCTGGGAAAAGGCCACACTGTTAACATGGACACATTTTGTAGTTCACCAGCAGTATTCAATTTTCTGTGACAACATAAAATGAAAGCAATAGGTTCATGCATGACTAAATGGAAAGAACTACCAAACGAAATTGTTTCCAAAAAACTGAAAAGGTATGAGTCCGTGTCAATGAGGAGGAATCATCTGCTTTGTCTGAAGTGGAAAGACACAAGAGATGTACCATGCCTGTTCACTGTGCACAAAATGACCAGCTCTGACACATCTGTTCATACAAAGGAAGGTATCAAAGTAAAATCAAAACCAGATGCCATTCTTGACTATAATAATTACAAAACGGGGGTCGATAGGAGTGATCACATGATTTCTTACTATGCATTTGGGAGGAAACAGATGATGATGTGGAAGGAATTGTTCTTCACATGCTTATAATGGCTGCAAACAAATGCATTTGTCTTATACCAGGAAACAAGGACTCCTGCTCAAAGAAAGAGCTGCTGTTTTTCCACTTTTCTACAACAAATTAGTGAAGGACTGATTCACAAAGGTATAAATTTGGCACTAGACTATGTTCCTAGTGAAACTCACAGCAACAGACTTACAGGACACCACTTTGCAGAAATATTCCAGCCACTGAGATGAAGGAGTGTCCAACTAGAGTGTGAGTTTGTTCTCAGAAAACAAAAAAACTATCTAGTGGTAAAGCAGGTAGGAAGGAAACCAGCTGGTGGTGTCCAGACTGCAATGTACCACTCGGCATGCCAGAGTGGTTCAAACTCTTCCACACTGAAGCTAATTGCCTGTGAATTTACACAAAACTAAAAACCAACATTTTTTTGTGAAACTGAAGCCACACATTTTATGTTTGTTGTTATTAATTTTGTCATCAACCAATAAAATTAAAAGAAACATTTAAAATAAACCATAAAGACTGTTATTTCATAATATGTTTTCTGTTTCAAGATACCTTAAATATAAACGTGCCAGTGACATTTCAAAAAAAAAAAAAAAACGCTAAGAATGGCTGGTCCACTGGACCAAGAATGTGTCTAAGCTGCCGGTCCTCAAGGTGTTAAGAACAAATATGTTCTGAGAAAAAAAATTGTGAGTCCTTATTTACTGACTGACTCTCAAATATAACAAAATTCTGTCTGTTGGATCAAAAATTCTACTCACATCAAGATTTTCCCATTCACAGTTTATTTACGAATTTATTGTTCTAAACAGAAATTATCTCAGGAGAGAGGTTACAGAACTTAGCGTTGCCTTGCACCCTTGCAGTTAATCTCCAGAAGTGTTCTCTCTCTCTCTCTCTCTCTCTCTCTCTCTCTCTCTCTCTCTCTCTCTCTCTCTCTCTCGCACTGAAGCACCTCCCTAACTGTGCACCAGTTAGTGCTCAATGAAAGTGCCCCATAGTGTTCCATACGCAGCCCACCACATACTGGGCCCTGCACCATCAATGCTAAACTGAGACATTGCTGCTAGCATCTGGATTGGACAATGGTCCTCTTTTCATATTTCCACTTGTAAGGAACTAGTCAATGACATTTTTCTTTAATGTACTTTTCGATACACCCAAATAAACGTACTACTCGATACATGGACATCGTTCAAAAATCATAATATTCTTAATAAGGTATAGAGTATTATTATACTTATGTGCAAATGTAAGAACATGTAACAAGAAATTTTTTCAAAAAGAGAATCTAACCAGTGAAGTTATGTCGAACATTTTTTTGTTTTAATTCTGAAAAACATCTGAAATTGTTATTATTATTATTATTTTTATTTTTCATGCTTTCCCAGCAATCTGTTGACATCTTGGATATTCGGGAATCCAGCTGGATGTTCGCATCGTTTTCGCACGATATTTCAACAGCGTGCCTCGCTGTCTTCTTCAGGTGCTACCTGAGACTGGTCCTTGGGTCGATAGAGTCCAGTATTTATGCCTGGAAGGAGCTGGGCATTCCCTAATCCGTCCACGCTGAGTCAAGTGTTTCATCTGTCGTCTGTGCCTGCCAGACTTGGCTTCAATGGACCCCACCAGTTGCAGACGTTCTGAATGCCGTCCGTGCCCGTTTTGGCTGCCCTCAATGGTTGTGGTTGTCATCTGAGGTGTGTCAGACCTGATCTGAGATGTTGGGTACTCTGTCTCATGACTGTTACTATGATTTACACTTCTGTTTCGTGCTGGAAACTCCATAATCGGTCCGCGCCCGCCAGACGCGGCTACATTGGACCTCTCTGGTCGTCGGTGTTCCAACCGCCGTCTGCGTCCAGCCTGGCTTTCTTCTGAAGTCGAGTTCATGATCTGGGGTGTGTCAAATCTGGTCTCTAATGGCTGACTCCTTGTCTCACGGCTGTTCTCTCAGCCTCCACATCTATTTCTTGTAGAATCCCGGAGTGTCCTGCGTTGAGTTTTCACAATCTCAAGTGCTGGATTCCAGGCAGTGCTGATTTGGTATCCCGAGTCACGATTGATTAGGTTGTCTGTGACCTTAATCTCAATGGCTTCTTTAATGACACTGTCCGAAAATCTTGATGTCTTTGTCACAATCTTTGTGTTATTGTAATCCATTGAATGTCCACAGTTCTGGTGATCTGGCCAATGTATGACATCCCACACTGGCATGGTATGTTGCTAATACCTGGCTTGCATAGCCACAGGTCATCTTTTACATTCCCCAGCATAGCCCCAATTTTGGTAGGTGGGCAAAATATGCTCTTGATGTCATATTTCTGGAGAATCCTGCTGATTTTAGCAGAGAGAGGTCTGGCATATGGCAGGTATGCCATCTTCTTCTGGTTCTTCTTCTGGATCCTTTGGCTGATTGGCAGGTTGAAATGGAGACCGAGAGAACATCCGTGAGACAAGGTGTCGGACATTAGAGACAAGATTTGACACACTCGAGATCATGAACTCGACTTCAGAAGATGGCAAGGCCGGGTGTGGATGGTGGTCGAAACACCGGTGACCAGAGAGGGACAATGTAGCCGCGTCTGGTGGGCGCGGACCGCAGACGGAATGCACGACACGGCACGGACCGATTATGGAGCGCCCAGCACAAAAAAGAAGTGGAAATCATAGTAACAGTCATGAGACAGAGTACCCAACATCTCGGATCAGGTCTGACACGCCTCATATGACGACCACAACCATTGAGGATGGCCAAAACGGGTGCGGACGGCAGTCGGAACATCCGCGACTGGAGGGGTCCATTGAAGCCGAGTCTGGCGGGAGTGAACCACAGATGGAACACCCGACTCGGCATGGACCAATTAGGGAACGCCCAGCTTGTTCCAAGCATAAATACTGGACTTGATCGACCCAAGGACCAGTCTCAGGTAGCACCTGAAGAAGATAGCGGGGCACGCTATTGAAATATCATGTGAGAACAACGCGAACATCCGGCTGGATTCCTGAATATCCAAGATGTCATTATTATTGTTGTTGATGTTTTTATCATTGTTGTTGTTGTTATTTCCATAATTTTTGTATTACAATTTGAAAGGCATTTCTAATGCAAATTTTATGAAATATTAATTGCATATAACTTTTACCTCTGGATGCACAGATTGATATCTAGATATAAATAGATCTGCCCTGTGAGTTAAGCATCACTGGTCACTTTTGTTGGTCTCACGATTTTAGTGTGACTCAACACAGTTCTGTAATATGGTGTGGTTCAGTTCTAGAAATGCTGTGGTGTTCTGTTATGTGCAATGTTGAAGTGCTTTACTACTTAATCCAGTAAGTTATTGTGAAAACAAGAAATTATGTAAATAATAAAAATCAACAAGGCTCTGTTATATTTTATTTCTCACATTTATGCTTGAATAACCAGAAATCTGGATTCCACCAGGTAAAGCAGGAATATATCCTGAATTTGAGGAAACTTAAACAAACTCTGAGAAAACTACTGACAGGCAATATATTACATAGCTTTTTTTTATTTCAAATACTGCTTTCTAACCATGTACACTAATTTGCCACATCTTTCTAATTTTTATCATATGCAGCTCTGAATAAAACTCACCATTAAAGATTGCTGCGCAAATACAAATATTAATTTTTGATATATCATCAATAGAAAGATGAGAATACACATTGTAATTACTTATGTCTCTGTTATGTGTGTGTAGATGGTAGTTTTTTGTTTCTTGTGGTTTTGCTAGTAATTCTGCACTAACTGACACTCCAAAATAGAAACCATTAAAGAGAGTAGGAATGCTATTGTGAAACACTCGAACTCATATTTATTTAACTCGAAAAATACAAAATGCAAAATTACAAAATGTTTTCCTTCTCATCCTTTCCAGTAAGTCTCCCCTGATACAGGATTCTGGGTAACTTTGCCAGTCTCTGCAACTTTTCCCAAACCTCTCCAGTCCTTTTCCTTCAACCCTAGTGCCAGAAGGAGCCACAGTTCTCCCAGGATTTGTAATGATCCAAAGAAACGACAACACTACAAACTTTACTGTAGCATTCTCAAGAAGGTTATAAATAAATCTAAAAGTATGTGCATAAAATCAGAAATTGAAAGCTCAGAAAATAAAATTAAAACTATTTGGAATGTAAGAAAGAGGGAAACTGGCAGGAAAACAGAGAACATGTCTCAGGTAGAGATTATAACAGGGGACAGTATCATAAAGAAACCTGAGTTGGTTGCAGAAATATTTAATAACCACTTTTTGAGAGCAGCAGAGAAGACAGGCTGTAATGGTTCTATGGAAGAATCATTGTCCCTCCTACAGAAAGCTATTAGCAACAGAATCCCACAGTTATCTTTACCTCCAGTTACTGTAAGCGAAGTCATAAGAGTAATCAGATCATTAAAAACTAAATACTTCTGCTGGTGTGGACAATATTTCTAGTACAATACTAAAACACTGTTATAAATTTGTTAGTCCCATCTTATGCAACATATACAATACATCCCTACAAGAAGGGATTGTCCCTGACAGACTAAAATTGGCTGTAGTAATTCCTCTCTTTAAAAAAGGTGATAAAAACGATGTAACAAACTATCGCCCAATATCCCTATTAACTACCTTCTCGAAAATTCTTGAGAAACTCATACACGGGAGGATTGTGGATCATCTCAACTTCCACAGTATCTTAAGCAAAAATCAGTTTGGTTTTCGTGCTGGTCTTTGTACCGAACAGGCAATATTCTCTTTCAGCAACCAAGTTTTGGAAGCCATTAACAAAAAAATGTCTCCAGTGGGTATTTTTTGTGATCTTACGAAAGCCTTTGACTGTGTAAACCACCAAATTCTTTTGAAAAAGGCAGAATACTATGGTTTAGGTGGTACTGTTGGCTTGTGGCTGCAATCGTATCTGAAGGATCGGAAGCAGACAGTAATGCTAAATGGCTCTTCTGGAAAACCTGCCTCGTCTGAGTGGGGCACAATAACATGTGGGGTGCCTCAAGGCTCCGTTTTGGGCCCATTGCTGTTCCTCATCTTCATCAATGATCTTCCTCTTTGTTCTGAGACAAACAGCAAATTTACCCTGTTCGCTGATGATACCACAATTCTAATTGATGATTTGATAGATCACAATCTTGAACAAACTACAAATACTGTCTTTAATGACATCTTAAATTGGTTCTCCTCAACTGGTCTCTCACTCAATGCAAATAAAACTCATTATATGAAGTTCCATACATCACAAAGTAATCTCAATGAAATTAACATAAAATGTAGAGATCAACCAATACAGAAAGTTGAAGATACAAAATTCCTGGGTGCTTATATAGACAGTAAATGTAATTGGTCAGTTCACATTCTACATCTATGTAAGAAACTTAGCTCGGCAACATTTGCATTACGGGTAATTTCTTCAGTGGCTGAAGTTAACACCATTAAGGTTGCCTACTTTGGCTACTTCCACTCATTGATGTCATTTGCTATCATGTTCTGGGGGAACCAACCACTTGCAAAAAAAGTTTTCACCGTCCAAAAAAAAGCAATCAGAATAATGTGTGGGGTCCATCAAAGACACACTTGCAGGCACTTGTTTCGAAAGATAGGTATCCTAACAACTGCCTCACAGTATATTTTTTCCTTGCTGACCTTTGTGTGCAAAAATTATTCTATCTACCAAGACAACAGTAAATTCCATGGCTATAACACCAGAAACAAAAACAATCTACATGTCGAAATGAAACGTCTCACTCTGGTACAAAAAGCAGTTTACTGCTCCAGCATTAAGCTGTTCAATGCTCTCCCACTACATATCAAATGTGTTCATACAGAACTGCCAAAATTTAAACAAGTTCTCAAAGATTACCTGACAGAGAGATCTTTTTATACTGTGGATGAATATTTGAAAGAAAGTGTACATCATTACTAAACTTAATGTGTCTAGAACTAGTTCAATTGATTTTATTGAGCATTTGAGCATAATCACAGTTTTTGCAACAACAAATTGGCTGTACCTGTATTTACTCATGTAGGCCTAATGTCTGATTTAACCTTGTGCTCTTATTTGTAACCTTTATTTGAAACTTTTTTCTGTTAAATAGTTGGTATGTTATTTAGCTGACATTGTATATATTACTGTATTTATAGTATGTCTTCCTTATACTATGTACAATTTGGCATTGAATTGCCCTTGTATTTATTGTAAGTTTAAATTGAAACCTGTACAATTTGACATGTTCCATATCCTTGTGATTGGCCCACTAACTGGATCTATGGAACATGAAATAAATAAATAAATAAATAAATAAATAAATAAATAAATAAATAAACTGGCTCTGAAACGTGCATCCATTTTACGTGTGCATTCTGCTACTGCTTGGTGAGTAGATTTTTTACAACCCAATTACATTTTCAAAAATGGATTATTTCTGTTGATACATTAACATCTTTATTTCAATAGACTGCTTAATTATACTGCCCCAGAAACATGGCATTTACACCACAGTACTCACCTCATCATATTTCAATTTCATGACTGTATTTGAGGCCTTGCACAGCGACAGCTGATTTCCTTGACTGACTGAGCTGAGTGTGTCGTTATGTGTGTGATCTTTGCATACCATCCCAACTGTTCTAACAGTGCACCACATAAGTCATTTCATGTTGGCAAGGAATGTGGTACCCACCTGTTTTTTGATAACTAGAGTGTTGTAAGTTTGCAAAGAAGACTTTTTATCTCTGATGAAGAGAGTGAAATAAATAGGTGCCAAGTTCCCACATGAGTCTACTGATGTATTTGCAGACTGGGACAATGTAGGTAAATAAGTCATTGTTGGTTTTTGTCTTTCTTTCTCAATTATAGTCTCTTCCTCAGTAGTTGATTTTGGCAGCATCGGCCACTTAATTGGTCAAATGGAATACTCCTTCTTTCAGAGCTGTTAATGTTCTTCAGTAAGGCTCTCCTTGTCTGAAGGTGTACAAGCTCTATGGTCCCTAATCTTTGGCATGGAATATCTTCCTTACCTTTCTTAAGGATTGTGTTAGCTCGAGGAATGGAGACACGAGGTCAGTATCTCATCAGCACGCAGTACACCTTGAGATCATCCATGCTGTCCTTCTCTGTATGTATTCAATATCTGCTGTCAATGCCATTTGTTATGAGTTCCACACACAATGCGAAGAAAATGTTGCTGGCCCTCTTTTTCAACTTCATACCTTGAGCCATCGTCAGCCATCACAAACAAATTTGGTGCAAAAGACTTTCAGAGAAAGAGAGCCTCACCGAGCACTTAGAACACCTGCGAATAGCGTTCCAGAACAATGGGTACGCTGATCGAAATACTGAGTGGGTGTTGCAATCAAAATGAATAATGCTCGAAAAAGTGCTAGAAAGCATGACAGAGAGAAGCCAAGAATCACTACCTACCTTCTGTTGGTACAAAATCTGGAAAGACTGCTGGACTCCTACAAAAACATGGCATCCAGTGTATTTTACTGATGTTAACAAATTAAAAAGGGTTCTTTGCACTGTTAAAGATGATCTTGGTCCCCGAAAGCCAGGTGCACTGCATGAGAATGTGGCACGCCGTAAGTGGAGCACACTATCAGAAGAGTCAAGGAGAATGTAAGAAATATCAGCAACACTACCTCACAAAACAACCAAACAAATCAGGTGTCGCTAAGTACTGCCTCAAATATAATCGTGAAATAAATGCAACGAGACCAATGTTGTGGTGCAAATGTCACGTTTCTGGGGTGGCACGGTTAAGAAGTCGATTGAAATAAAAATTTTGTAAAACCAAATAACCGAGACGGAGGTTTCAATTTAAGTGGGGCTTGAGATGTGGAAATTGATCTAGTAAGATCTTGCTAGCCATCATACCCACCAGAGCCGGAAAAAGCCGAGAGAATGTGTGTTTCGCGGGACTTCAGTGTGGGCTCCTGGAGAGGAGCACATGGAATAACAGTGGGTAAAGCCTAAAAGAACAGTTGACCAGTTACTTGATAGATATGGATCTAGGAGAACGGCTCATGAAGGAAATGACCACCATGGTATACAGTCACTGTAAATCAACTTCTACAGAAACAGAGACAACTGCATAATAGGTGTAAAACAAACCACATGGCTATAGACAGAGAGATGATGAATAAAACGTATCTGCCTGTATGAATTCTCCTTATTCACCCCCCACCCTGTCCCAATTCTCCATGGATGGATTCTGTGTACCCCACCTGTCTGTGTCTGGAGTTAATCTCATATGAAAGCATAAGAACATTATCCCAATGTTTCCACAACGTGTATCTGGAGCGGAACATAGGTACGTGCCAACTGTTCACCTAGTGCAATGTCAGAAACGGCCTAAAAATCACAGCCAGGCTGGTCAGTTCACCAGCCTTCATTGTTAATTCACAAGGCAGATTTGATCTGGATCAGGCTCACCTTCCTGTGTCCCGGAAGCAGTGCTTTAATGCGCTTGGCTATCAAGGCAAGTAACTTAATTTCTGAAAAGCATTTGACTCAGTACAACACTCATGCTTGTTACCAAAAATATGATCACATGGAACATCAACTGAAATTTGTGACTGGGCTGAGGATTTCTTGGTATTGGTACGAACAATGCAACATCTTATTTCAGCTGGAGAGTCATCAACAACTGTACGAGGTTGTTATAATAAAGTGGAGCAACTCACAGAGTTTGTGTGGATGGTAATTATCATATAGCAGACTCTAATGCATTAATACACAACCAACTTTTTCCGAGTGGGGGGGAGAGGGAGAGGGAGGGGGAGGGGGAGGGGAGGGTTGGAATAGTTCAAATCTGGCACGGTGAATGCAAGAAAGATGTATAGAAATGTTTCCTTGTGTAACAGGTTAAGAACCGAACATGGGCAGAGAATGTTAAACAAGTGAGAAAGGCATAATGTTGATTTTATTAACTGCTGTCTACACAATTTGTTCTGTACGAGCACCAGAGACATCAACAAGATGCCGATCCATAAAACGACATGATCGACAGTTGCTTGCAGCAGTTCTGGTGGAATATAAGCAACATATTCCTGTATAATGAGCTTCAGGTCAGGTAGAGACTGAACGGGTGCCTGGTAAACATGTTCTTTAGATATCCCCAGATCTGTAAGTTTCAGAGCATCAGATCAGGTGATCTATCAGGCCATGCATCTGGAAAACCTCTGGAGATAACACATTCATAGAAGGTCACATTAAGCAGATCTTTCACTGGAAAAGCGACACGAGGTGTTGCCCCATCTTGCACATAAACTGTGGCTTCCACGCAGTTGCACTCTTCCAAAGTAGGAATCACATGCTGCACAAGTAGGCCTTGTTAACATGGAGATATTGCTGTGTACTTGACAAGCCCTCTCGGTGTATTCTCTTCTAAGAAGAACAGACCGAGAATAAAAATGTCTGTGAATCTACATCGTACAAAAACATACGGCAAGTGCAATGGCTCTTCGTGTACAACATGTAGTTTAAAAGTATCAAAATTTGGCACTTCTGTGTATTCACTGCACACTTAAGTGTAAAATGTGCTTTGTCACTCCACAGAATATTACCTGGCCATATGTCGTCAACTTGGATCTGTGCCAGACACAGAAGAGCAAATTCAGAACATCAGAACATTGCTGTAGATGATGAGTTTTCAGTTACTGCACCGTCTAGTTGTTGTTTTGTGCCAGTGTAGCCTAGATCTTGTGCTGGTAACAGTGTAAAGCTTTCTGCGTGTCAGGACTACAGTGTGGACAATTCTCATGACACTGCACGGTTACCTTGTCAATAACTTCCACCAGGGCAGGAGCCTTCCTCTTTCAGGTGTCACACAAAGCTCACCCATGATTTCAAATTTCATTATCACCTTCTTTAATCCATTTAATGACATCCGACCTGTTCTCGAGCCCTTCAGTCGGTGATAACCTCTCAATGCAGCGCAGTAATTGCTGTCGTTCACGTAAAACAGTTTCACTGACAGCACACGGTCTCTCTTATCGATAGCCCTACTATTCACTCGCCTTGTCGAATGACAGTGTGGATATCGTAGAAACAGTGCACAGCATCACATTTGCACCTGGTGGCAAAAACTGGAACTAATTTTTTTCCGGCACAAATCGGGTCTCCAATCGCAGGTCAGCTCATCTGCCGAGTTTTCCTGCCGTGTGACAATTACAGCCCACACCGGACCTCTGTGAATTGCTGCACTTTAATTGTGAATATCTGATAGAAGTAAGTTCAGGTGTGCCCCAGGAAACTATGTTGTGACCCTAGCTGTTCGTGTGGTAAGTTAATGACCTTGCACACAATATTAATAGTAACCTTTGATATTTTGCAGATGATGAAGTTATCTATGATGAAGTACTGGCTGAAAAAACAGTTCTACAAATATTTAAATCAGATCTTTAGATTATTTCACGACGGTGCAAGGACTGGCGACCTGCTTTACGTGTTCAGAAATGTACAGTTTGAATTTCAAAAACAGAAAGTTGTAGTATCCTATGACCATAATGTCAAGTGAGCCATAGTTGGAATGGTCAACACATGCAAATACCTGGCTTTAACACCTTGTATGGATATGAAATTGAATGGTCACTTAGTGCAGTTGTAGGCACAGCAACGGGCAGAATTCAGTTCGTTGGTAGATTATTAGGAAAATGTAAATACTCTACAAAGGTATTGATTACCAAACAGTTGTGCAACCTATCCCAGAATACTGCTCGAGTGTGTGGAACTCTTAACAAATGGCACTGACAGCAGATATTAAATACATACAGAAAAGGACACCATGGATGATCAAAGGTTTTTCTATAGTATCTGGCTTTTTCCAGATATTCTACATTGTCACTTGAAGCTCTGCACACTACACTTGTAGCTATTCAAAGCACTCAATGGAAGAAGATCTGTAAGCTTGACAATGTGCCCGAGTACTGAAACAGAAACGCTGCACGAGCCACCACGAACATAGCATAGGCCAGCATTATGCAGGGATCTGCTCTTACACAAGTGGCCCTTGCCACACTAAGTGCATCAGCTGCCTTTCTGGGTTAGTAGTAGTAGTAGTAGTTTTATTCATCCGTAGATCTCTTTTTACAAGGATATAGGACATGTCAAAGTATTTACAAGCTTAGATCAATTTACAATAAGCTAATTCGTATACACATATATTTACAGACTTCTAGTTAGAGACAATCATTAGATTTTACTCCTGGTATACAATAATTTATTTACAAATAACTCATTAAATAATGTAATGCCACACTATTCACTCATATTTCACTATCAGTCACTGCACACACTATACACACATTGTTTCATAACACTTCACTCACTACACACACACACACACACACACACACACACACACACACACACACAGAGGTGATCCTTGGGCCATTTTCTGTACTGCAAGTTCCCATTTGCTATCCTGAAAAACTGAGTCAGCATCCCTTCATAATGAGTGAGATGTTGAGCTCAGAAAGAGGAAGAGGTGTTAGTATTGTGCTATGCATAGCTTGAGGGGAGAGTGTCTCTAGAAAGGAAAAAAGAAGAAAAATAATAAAGTGAAGGTGTTATGTGGAATATTGGATGTTTTATAATCATCATTATTATTATTATTTGTTTGTATAACATTTTTTTATCAAACCCCTACTCTGCTTTATCTAAGTAATCCTTCAATGTGTAAAATGTATTGCATAACAAGTGCTTTTTAGCTGCCTTCTTAAATAAGTGTATTTTTGAAATTTCTTTAATCTCTTTTGGTAATTTATTGTACAGTTTTATCCCTTGGTAGAAAATGCTGTTTTGAGTTTTATGTTTATTTTTTCTTGGTAAATGTAAGTTGAGTCTATCTCTTGTTGCATGGTCATGGACAGAGCTCTTTGTGCAGTAATTGCCAATGTTACTTTTGATGTGTACAACTGACTGGTAAATGTGTTCACATGGAGCAGTTAAAATTCCCAGTGTTTTGAACAGATCTTTACAATGAGCTCGACTACTATTTCTGGTTATTATTCTTATGGCTCTTTTCTGGAGTTTGAAAATTGTGTTCATATTTTGTGGATTTGTTCCCCAAAAAAGAATGCCATAGCTAAGAATTGAGTGTACATATGAATAATATGTAACTAAAAGACACTGCATGTTACACACAGATGATAGAATTCTAAGGGCATAACATGCTGATGACATTCTGTTTGCAAGTACCTTTGTGTGTTCGCACCACTTCAGCTGAGAGTCAATATTCATTCCTAGAAATTTTGCATTTGTTACACAGTCTATAGAGGTGCCATCTACATTTAATTTAACATTGTCATTTTTCCTCTTCAAACTGAAGTTCATGGCATTAGTTTTCTTTATGTTTAATGTCAATTTGTTGCTTATTGACCAATCGTAAACTTCCTTGAGAGTTTCATTTGCTTTCTCGGTAAGGAGTTCTCTTGTTCTCTCAGTGACTATAATATTGCTGTCATCAGCGAAGAGAATTTTCTCACCATGAGTAACACTACTGGGAAAGTCATTGATGTATATCAGGAATAGTATTGGTCCTAATATGCTACCTTGTGGAGCCCCTATATTAATATGTTTTGGTTCTGATAAGTATTTTACTAAATGTTTAGATCTATTTGAAGTATGTGTTATCTCTACTCTTTGTACCCTATCTGTTAGGTATTATCGAAACCAGTCATTAGCTACCCCTCTTATTCCTAATGCTTCTAATTTATTTAATAGAATCTTGTGGTCGACTGTATCAAAAGCCTTAGAAAGATCCAAAAATATGCCTGTGACACACTCATCTTTATCAAGAGCATTAAGTACAACTTTTGTGAATTCTACTATGGCTGACTCCGTATTTTTGCCACTTCGAAAACCAAACTGTGATTTGCTTAAAAGATTGTATTTATTCAGATAATTCATTAATCTGTCTTTCATAATTGCTTCTATTATTTTTGAGAATGCTGACAGCAGGGAAATGGGCCGGTAATTTTCTATGTCTTCTGCATTACCTTTCTTAAGCAAAGGTACAACTCTTGCCTGTTTTAGCTGCTATGGAAATGTCCCTGATGTGAAGGATTCATTTATTATATTTGTTAATGGGCCTTGTATAATCCCTATGCATTGTTTCAGTACACACATTGGTACATCATCTAAGCCTTCTGACTTTTTATTTTTTAGCTTTTGAACAGTTTTATTGACTTCATTCTCTGTTGTTGGAAGTAACATCATTGTATCTAGTGCAACAATTTTTGCAGGTGTTATTTGTTTTGGGGAATTTTTGCTGTAACTTCTCTGCAATACTTGAAAAATGCTCGTTTACATAGTTTGCTAAGTGTTGTGAATCATTTATTATTACCTTATCCCCCTCCCTTAGCAGTATGTTATTCTGCGTTTGTTTGCCTCTCCCCGTTTCCTTTTTTATAACATCCCTGACTGCTTTGCTTTTATTCTCTGCATTATATATTATTTTGTCATTAAATGACTTTTTTGCAGCAATCAGCACCTTCCTATAAATCTTTTTGTATCTATGACAGAAATTTAAGAATTCTGGATCATTGTGAATCTTTTTCATGGAACTGAGGTGTTTAAGTGTTTGGGAGGACTTCTTAATACCTGCTGTTATCCATCTGTTTTTGTGAGATGTTGATACAGTCATGCATACTTTTGGAAATGCTGTTTCAAAGTTCAATTTAAACAATGTGGAGAATTTGGAGAATTTCATATTCACATTGGTTTCCTTATACACTTCATCCCAGCTTTGTTTTTCTAGTTCTTTTGAAAAATCTTTTATTTTGATTTCTGATAGATGTCGTTTATAGGCTTGTAGTTTAGGGAATGATTCGATGCCTGATTTTACTGTTGTTATTTGACAGAGATGGTCTGATAGTCCGAGATCTTTTACAGCTACATCACATTTTTCCCTGTCTATATTTGTGGCCACATGGTCAATTACTGATGCAGTCATTGTAGTAACCCTTGTTGCACTATTGACCAATAGGGACATGCCAAAACTTTGAAGGATATTTATGAAGGTGCTGCTGGATTCATTTATGATATTAGTGTTGATGTTTATGTCCCCACACAGAATTATGTTGACCTTTGTACTTGAGACTTTATCTAGAACTTCTGTTAATTTATTGAAAAAAGTGTCCACACTACCACTGGGAGATCTATACACACACAAAATGATTAATTTCTTGGTGATATCGAGCCCTGATAATTCAATAGCTGATATTTCAATGTGTTTGTCTTCACTTACTGTACTGATGTCATGTCTAGATTTGAACTGTGTTCCTTTTCTGATATAAATGCATGATCCTCCACCCCTTGAAGTAGTTCTGCAGTAAGAGTTTGCCCTTTCATACAATGATAATACTACATGTTGGATTTCTGTGTCTCTACACCAGTGCTCAGTAATACAAACTACTGTGCAGTTCAAAGATTGGAGCTCAACTTCTAATGCTTGTATTTTATTTTTTATTGATTGCATGTTTTGATGGAGGATTGTTAAGTCTGTGAAATGCCCCATGTTACTCTTTCCGATGGTTTTTTTTTCTTTGTGACATCTGGTATGTGTGATTTTTGAAGTGTTATAATCTGTCTTGTGACAGATGTTACACACACTTCTGATGAGGGCAAACTGTCTGTACATCTGAAACAATATAAAACTATTGAACTAGTTTAGATTCTTTTCATTACAGTCAAAAGGTATTGGACCTGAATGCTGTGGTGCAATTAGTTTTGCAGAAAACCCATTAGCTCAGGAGATAAGATCCTGTAAATCTGGAAGTCAAAAATTAAAACCTAGCCAGTTTCTTTGTAGCCATTTTTTGCAAATTCTGAGAAGGTATTAAGTTTCTCCTAAAATGTCATATTTTAATAGCTATTTGTTAAATAATTTAAATTTTGGACACCACTAATTCTTATACTGAGCCATATTTCTGAAATATGTCGCAAGCATTATAGCCCGAAATTTTCCAAGCACAATAGTGGTTTTACGTTTCCAATAGCTCGTATCTTAAGATAAATACCCTAAATTTGAACTGAAATTCAGGGAACACTGCAGATGAAGCCACACTGTCAACAAAGTAATGTCTTGTTTTCTAGAGAAATACCATTATACAAATTATTTTGTACTTGGAATGGGGTCATGTTACACGCATGGGAGAAGCAAGGTTACCCAAGAGACTCATGGGTTCAGCAGTAGAGGGTAGGAGGAGTCGAGTCAGGCCAAGGAGAAGGTACCTGGATTCGGTTAAGAATGATTTTGAAGTAATAGGTTTAACATCAGAAGAGGCACCAATGTTAGCACTGAATAGGGGATCATGGAGGAATTTTATAAGGGGGCTATGCTCCAGACTGAATGCTGAAAGGCATAATCAGTCTTAAATGATGATGATGATGATGATGATGATGAAATTATTAGTCTTAAAATTCAATTTGATTAACTTTATATTCTTCAATGTTTTTGTTTTATTATTGAAATTATCAGTTATATGTAATTAAACAAAACAAAAAGGTTGTTAATTCCTGCCAAGGGGCTTATCTATAAATAGTGGAAATTGAAAGCTGACAGGGCAATCAGACAGTGTTTCTGGTTGAATACAGTCTACACTATACATATTGCTGAACACTGTAGTAATGTGTGGCAGGTATGAATACTGTAATAGAATATGAGCATTCCATATTACAAAGAAAATAGCAGGCAAACTTTTATTGGGTTAGGAGGATTGTCAGGACATCACCATGGTAGGTGCTGTGAGTAAATAAACTGACTATAAGTTATAATTAATTCCAGTGGGTTTTTTCCATACCTGATGTACCACAAATGATGTAACTTTGGAATCTCAGTTCACAGCATTACCTGACCCCGAGTGAAACGATACAGAAAGGAATGGAAATGTCACAGTAAAAATTCTGTTACAAGTATCACTGCATACTACACACAGTATCATGAGAGCTTGCAGAATAGGGGAAGATTTAATCTGCTAAACAAAGTAAGGGAAGATGAGTCAAGCTAAGTGAGAGGTGAGAATGACAGAATGGCATTAACAATGGAAAGGCGAGGATGGAATAAAAATAATATCACGAAAAGGATAGATTACTAATCGACATATAGAGCAGACGTTTAGTCACAGACAGGCACAATGAAAAGACTGCAATACATTTTAGCTTTCAGCCAAAAGGCTGTCTTCTGAAGTAGAAAACAATACACATTCACAAAAGCACCACTCTGACATGCATGACCACTGTCTCTGGCTGCTGTTGCCAGACTGAGTTGTAACTGTGCCTGGTGGGAGTGTGGTGGAGGTTCAGAGGCAGCATGGGGCAAGTAGGGAGGGAGGGGGGATAGCAGAGTGGAGTGGGGGAAGGTGAAATGCTGCCTGTTGAAGCTTGCAGGGGCATGGTGGGGGCAGGATATAGCTGCTAGCTCCAGCCGGAGGTTGGGGGCAACAGAAAAGGGAGAAGTAGAGAAAGGGAAAAGGACTCGTGGATGCGGTGGTAAAACAGAAGGCTGTGTTGTGTTCGGGTGGTAGAGAGGAAGGGGAAAAGCTGGTGTCGGTAGGAAAGATCCAGATGGCGCCTACCATAAGAAAGAGTGCTGTAGCTATGTCAAAAATAAATCACAACATACAAGGCAAAGTACAGAAGTCACTGAATTGTGGGATACCATTAGAAATACAACGTTGGAAGGAACACGGACAGAAAACATAGAAGTGAAAAGAACAAGGGATAAGAAAGTGTGGATGACTGGAAATATATTGGGATAAAATGGATGTGTTGGAAACTGAAAACTGACAGTTTGGGAGGAGGGACGAGACAGTAGAGAAAACTGATCTATGACCAAAGAAAGTCAACTGGCCAGGCTAGAGAGGAATAGGTGGGGACACCAATGAGAAGAATTGGAAAACAAAGGCAAGCTGGAAGAAATGCACAAACAGTGAATCTTTAATGAATAGAGAAGTATTGAAAACAAGCAAACAAGAGCTCTTAAATTTGTGAACAAGACAGTATGTACAGAAGAGAAGTAAGTTTGGATGGATTATGTGAAAAAATCATACGGTGCACAGGCAGATAACAGAAACTGGTGTTGGAAGGTGAAGAGAGGAAGATGGGAACTGGAGAAAACAAGTCAAGAGCTCCGGGAAAAGAAAGCATGGGCTGTGACAGAATACCATCTGAGGCAATGAAATGCATGGATCTAAACTCAGTAGCCAGATTCACTGATGTGGTAAGCAGAATTTGTTGACATGAATCAGGCTCCAAGATCTACTTAAGATTACGATGGCTGTAATGAAAGTCCTTTTGAGGAGGATCGAAAGAAAACTGAAGAAAATACTGTGGAAGATCAGTACAGGTTAAGAAAGGGTAAAGGAAAAGGAGATGCTGTAGGCTCCCTGACAGTGATTGGAGAAAGAATGATAGAAATGAACACAGAGGTGTGTAATTGTTTTATTGACCGGAAGAAGGCATTCAATAGAGTCAACCAGTGACACAGCTGAGAATTTTAAAGACAATGGTACAGACAAGAAAGACTAGAAAATTAATAAAGCAGATGTACACAAAACAGAAAGTGACAGAAGAGGGAAAGAGACAGAAGAGGTGAGCACTGGAAGGGACCCAAGGCGCAGGAATGCTGCTACACAATATGTCGAAGCACCAATGTTACTCACAATCAGACAAATTGAAGCACGTTCCTTGTGGAGTAACATTGGTACTCTGACACACCGTGGAACAAAACACCCTGCTATTCCATATAGTAAAACACCTTGCTACTCTGCTGAGCCCTGTAGTAGGCCCATGTGAGCACCGCATTAAGAATCTGGCAGATTTCTTACATCAATTAGATGAAATGTGTTTGACTGACTAAAATTATAGTAAGTTTTGATGTGGTTTCTCTCTTCATTCGTGTTCATCTATCTGATTTGTTATGGCTGATTGAGGTTAGGTTTGGTGCTGCATTAATGAACCTATTTTGACACATATTGACTCCCACTTACTGTTTATTCAATGACCAGTTCTACAAGCATACAGACGGAGTTGTGATTGGAAACTTGTTATCACCTATTATCAACAATTTGTTTATAGAGGATTATAAACATCCTATGGAATGCAGTAAACAAATGAGGATACATTCCAATGCTATCTTCCATGGATACAGCAGGCAGTAAACATCTCTTAGTGTTACTGCTGTTAACCAAATTCACAGTCTGATTAAATGAAGCACATACATTAGTTGTAATGGAACCAGTATGTGTTTTGGTAAGTTTGTGAAATGCTTTTACATTACAGTATAAAGAAATTAGGCAGGTGGCTACTCACCATATGGATCACACATCAAGGCAGCAGCTCGGAATGGAATGGCAGTCATGTGTGCACCAGAGGTGCTTGTTTATGTGAAGGAATGTGCCTGCTTTTCCTTTTCTGATGAAAGCTAATGTGTAACTGTCTTTTCGTTGTGCCTGTCTGCAACGCAACATGTCATCTTTATGGTGAGTAGTAATCTATCTTTTACTTATACTGTTGATAACCCAATCTGGAGTTTCCATCGTTTAATTTGGCATTACAGTTTCAGTTTTGCTCTTACCAGCATAATGGAAGCCTATTATCCTACACAGAAAAAGGCACACATGATCTTCTGTTGTGATCTGACAAATAGAAGGTAGTAGGTTACATCAGAACCTCTGCCCTTTCACAGTAACATAACAATATGTTCTCATTTGTTTACAACATCCCGTAGATTGCTCATAATAGCAAAGAGATTGCAGTAGAAGATATGTTTTCCACAGTAGTGAAGGTGAGCAAATACTCATAGCTCTTACAGTAGGCATTTCAGAGCCCATTTTTACTGGACTTTTCTCCTGTTTTGATCCATACTACCTCCTCTCAAAACATGGAATACTTTTTTGAACATTTTGTATATGCATCCCTACACTTATACAACATTCAAGAAACACATTACCTCAGGCATTAATCTATTTGGAGTTTCTTTGTGAAGGAGATCATACATGTTGGATGCATGAAACATTGCACATGGGGAACCTTCCTCAAACTTACGTCCAGCTTTAGGGAAAATATAGCCTCAAAACTGCTCAACAATTCATACTTACTCTGAATAAATAATATAGTTTGTAAGACAAACCTCTCTTCTCTGTAAATGGTTGCCACAGTAGTAAGGGGGGACCGGTATTTTCTGACACCGGGTTCTGGCTGAGGGCCCTGTATTCGAGTCTTTGCAACATCAAATGGATTACTGGCTATGGATGCCAGCGTACCAGCTGCAAAGCCAATGCCCATTATGTGGAACAGGTACAGCGTTTCATCCTGCAGCAGAGAGTAACTTACATCAAATACATACATCGAGTATCCTGAATAAGGATGTTTTCATTATAATGTGTTTTTCACATGTCACATGTCCATTAAATAGTAATTATAATGTAGTTATTGTGTATCAGGGATGTTCTACGAGTGTTTAGACTGTAAAAGGAAACAAGATTTAAAATAAAATGTTTATTTTATGCTCAGTTTCAGTGTTTCCCATGTGATGCTCTTATATGCACACAAGTCTGCCAAAATTCCACCATCCTTCTCATTGGGTATGAGGAGCTCTTTCTAAAATGTCCTTGGTTTTGTGCAAACTACAGTATTTTGTTGCCATAGTAGCTGTTTCAGCTGTAACTATAGTTATTCTGCAGCTCCCTCTTTCACATGAATTTACTCTAAAAAGGTTTGGTGAACTCTGTTGTTTAAAACCATCATGTAGAACCTTTAGTAGAGATATATTGTATTGAATTGTCACGTTCTGGTGCTCTATGTTCTGCACTGACACAGCTCTCATCTTGTAAAAGAAGGTGATGTAACAACAGAGGGAGGTCCAGGTAACAATTTGGACCACAAGCCTGATTAGACAACAGAGGATGACATCAAGCACAACGCTGAGTGATATGATAAACAATGGATGAGGCATTCTTTGAAATTTGTTAATGCAGAGCTTGGAAAATCACTCAGGGAAGAGGGATGTTTACACACGGGTGTGGCCATTGCAGCACCCAACACTCAGTTGCATTGTACGTGTGTCAGTTTATGGGGGGTGTTAAAAAAGAAAAAGTACAAAACAAAACTGTGGGTATAATTGAAGCCTTTATTCAAAAGTAATCTACAGAGGCCCGAACACAACTATCACACACTGTTTCAACAGCTGAAGGATTCCTTGTAACCAGAATTTCTGTGGCTGTGATGGGAACCAGTCCTCCACTGTGTCCTTCAGTTCACTTCTCATCGAGTTGTTCACCTTGTCGATGAGTTTGGCCGTGATTACCGCGTCTGCCTGGCCTGTCACTCAAACACTCCTGACCTTCACGAAAATGGCCAATAAAGATTATCACTGACTTGTCAGACACACAGTCTCCTGCACATATGACATCCTGCGATGAATATCGGCTGGTTTAACCCCTTTTGCAGTGATAAATCTGATATTGCACACTGCTCCTCAATCGCTGAATTTTGCAATGTGAACACCACAATGTCCTCACACGCACTGCCACATCAGATGGACCAGATGGACAGAATACAACTGCCTGCTTCTCACCAAAGTCACGAGCCTGTGTGCATGTGCACAACCACAGCGGGCACTACATTTGTCCCCCTAGATGTCTCACTACATTTTCCCAAAGAGGCATATGCAAATTTCGACTGGTTTGGTTGTTGTAATGTTTCATACCATTTTATTTGAGCACTACTTAATCCCCCACCACCACCACCCTTCTTCCAGGGTTTACCATATCTCTCAAAGAGTGGCACACTCCAAACACATTAGTTCACAGCATTCTCAGCAATGTGCCTGATGTCTAATTGAGGTTACAGTCCAAAATGTTACCTGCACCTGCTACTATTATTACATGTGCTTCTTTTCCAAGATGAGAACTTTATCAGTATAGATCACAGAACACCAGGACTGCAAGGATTCAGTACAGTTGACCTCTACTAAAGCTAGCAACAGCTGCTAGTTCTAAATAGTGGTTTTAACAAGTTACGACACATTTACATAGTCCTATTTCTCAAGCCTTACCCCCTGGCAGAATAATACTGACAGTTGCTTGACACGAACATCATGGCAATTTGGATGTGGTTGTTGTCAGCTTAGGATTCTTGATGATAGTCTTGTCCCAAATTCCAATAGAATAAAAATAATCTATATAAAGTGTAAAGGTGTTTTTACAAATGGATCATTATCAAGAATATGAAAGCTGCATAGTGCTGAGCATCTAAAATGTTAGCTACAATTTTATGTAGACTGTATAAATATTTTTCACCACATTCACACCATATATGTGCTCAGATTTTCAGTTTATTAACTATATTAACTTTTAATGAATTGTTTGGAAATTTATACAAATATTTTCATACACATAGGGTTTCTGAGAATGTGGAAACACAGAACTTACAGAAAATGGTCGAAGACGGCTCTTGAGCGACTTATAGACACCGAAATACACCATATTGAAAATCCCATGACTAATTATTGTAGCAGACATTCCCCTGTTGAGGCCTTCCACACCATAGCCCTGCAAAGAATGTGAGAGAGCTTAATGAATATTTATAACACAAAAATGATCAATTATTGATACAATTATTACATTGGATACATAAAAATCTACTCACCAAGCAGTGGCAGAACACACACATAAAGACTGTTGTGATTGGCAAGCTTTCGGAGCCAGTGGCTCCTTCTTCGGGCTGAAGAAGGGGAAGGAATAAGGATGAAGGAAAAGGACTGGAAAGGTCTAGGAAAAAGGCAAGATTTTGGGAAAGTCACCCAAAACTGTGGGCCAGGGGAGACTTACCGTACGAGATGAGAAGGAAAGACTGATTGTTGGGGACTGTATTGGATGAGATTTGAAAACCTGAGACCTTAAAGATGGAAGACAGGGTATTATGCAAGACAGAGATTACTACTAAAACATTGTGCACAAGTTTATAAGAGTGAGAAGCTAAGTGCATTGTACGTAACATTGGTGGGAGGGGGGTGGTGAAAAATAGACAGGAAAGACAATGAAAAACATTTGTGGTTATAATCATACTATGGCACGTTTTCCGACAGAAATGCGCAGGCCTTCGGGGGGGGGGGGGGGGGGGAAATTAGGTTTTCAGACAAAAGGTACAACTGGTTGTAAGCTATGGCACAAAATTGGCAACTACAGCAATAAATATATTGGATCTGGTGTTTATAAGATTAGCTGCCAGCATTGTGATAGATTTCACATCGCTCAGACAGGAAGAAATTTCCACTCGTTTTGGAGGACATACATATAGTCAAAATAAGGGTGCTTTCAGTACACATTTGGACAGAGCAAGACATTCAGTAGGATATATAGACAGTAATATGAAAGTGTTGCATAGGGCGCCAAAGGGACAGTTAAGAACCTGCTCGAAGAAATAGAGACTTATGTGTACAGAAAACAACAACTGGAATTGCTGCTGAATGAACAGAATGAGTTTAGCCTGAATACTCACTTTGATAAATTCAGAGACCTACTAGTTTGAATAGCATGGAGCACCCCAGCAGATTGGCGCGTGCCGGCCGCTGGCAACAAGGAGACAGGGCCTTCCTCCGTCAGCTCAGCCACAGGAAAGCAAAGAAGTCATGCAGAGAAGCCATGACATATTCGCCATTGATGCCACACTCTAATATAATATTGATTATAGATTTTCTATTTTTAATTAAGGAGTACTACTTTATTAATTGTATTATGATTAGGCTCACTGTTAACTGATCTCTTAGGATTGAAGATGTTGTGGTTTTTTATTTTTATACTTTTTATACTGGCATTCATAAAAGGTTGTATGTTACCTACCCAGGCTAAGGGCTGTATTGTATAGTATTTGTGCTTTTTATGGATTTCAAGTATGGGTCCAATTTCACATATAGTACATCAGCAAATGCTTTTAATGTCAGACACTCATTTAGCCAAAGGAACTGTTTTACTATGTGCTCTAGCAAAAGTGCCCTCTGCTGGCATTAGATTCTTGTATTAAATACCTGACTTACACTGCATTTATATTTACAACAGATCTTAAGATGGCAGTCAGCTGAAACCAGTAATAAAGTGTAAAGAAATCTGTATGAACAAGACAGACTTGTTCAAACTAGAGTGCCAAAAATAAAATGATTCCGGACTCATTTACAGACTTCATGTCTGTAATTGATAAAGATGTGAGAAATTAAAACGGAGAGAAGCAAAGAGCAGTTGCAATGAAGAAAAGCTGAGATGGAAGAGATTAACCTATTTTAAGGCCACGTGGGTGGCGAGAACCAAGGACATGTTGTAGTGCTAGTTCCAACCTGCAGAGTTCTGAGAAACTTGTGTCTGAGGGAAGAATCCAGATGGCATGCGTGGTGAAACAGGTGCTGATGTCAAGAATGTCATGTCACAGAGCATGCTTTGCAACAGGATATTGTGAGCTCCCAGTATATACCCTGTGCCTATGCCCATTCATCCTAATTGATAGTTTGATGGTAGTCATGCCGATATAGAAGGCCGAACAGTGTTTACATAACAACTAGTATATGATGTGTCATTTCATAGGTGGCTCTCCCTTTGAAAGTGTATGTTTTGCCAGTTACAGGGCTATTATAGGTGGTGATAGGAGGGTGCATAGAGCAAGTCTTGCAGTGGGGTGGTCACAGGGGTACGAGCCATAGGGTAGGGAGATGGGTGCAGAAGGAGCATAGGGTCTAACAAGAATATTGCAGAGATTGGGAGGACGATTGAAAACTATTCTAGGTTCAGACAGAATGGGTCTCATTTCAGGCCATGATTTTAGGAAACCGTGGCCCTGTTGAAGTAGCTGATTAACACATTCCAGACCAGGATAATACTGAATCACCAATGGTGTGCTCCAAAGCTGTTTTGTGGAGGGATCGGCAGTACCAGGAATGGATGCGACTGCCTGGGAAATCTGCTTTTTAGCTAGGCTGGTGGGGTAATTATGTGCAGTGAAGGCTGAGGTGAGAATGGTGGTATATTGCTGTAAAGAGTCTGCATCCGAGCAAATACATTACTGGCCATTAAAATTGCTACACCATGAAGATGATGTCCTAAAGACACGAAATTTAACTGACAGGAAGAAGATGCTGTGATATGCAAATGATAAGCTTATCAGGCACAGAGCACAACTTAATCATAGCTAACACTTGGTTTAAGAATCATGAAAGAAGGTTGTATACGTGGAAGAACCCTGAAGATACTAAAAGGTATCAGATAGATTATATAATGGTAAGACAGAGATTTAGGAACCAGGTTTTAAGTTGTAAGACATTTCCAGGGGCAGATGTGGACTCTGACCACAATCTATTGGTTATGACCTGTAGATTAAAACTGAAGAAACTGCAAAAATGTGGGAAATTAAGGAGATGGGACCTGGATAAACTGAAAGAACCAGAGGTTGTAGAGAGTTTCAGGGAGAGCATAAGGGAACAATTGACAGGAATGGAGGAAAGAAAAACAGTAGAAGAAGAATGGGGAGCTCTGAGGGATGTAGTAGTGAAGGCAGCAGAGGATAAAGTAGGTACAAAGACGAGGGCTGCTAGAAATCCTTGGGTAACAGAAGAAATATTGAATCTAATTGATGAAAGGAGAAAATATAAAAATGCAGTAAATGAAGCAGGCAAAAAGGAATACAAACGTCTTAAAAATGAGATCGACAGGAAGTGCAAAATGGCTAAACAGGGATGGCTAGAGGACAAATGTAAGGATGTAGAAGCTTATCTCACTAGGGGTAAGATAGATACTGCCTACAGGAAGATTAAAGAGACCTTTGGAGAGAAGAGAACCACGTGTATGAATATCAAGAGCTCAGATGGCAGCCCAGTTCTAAGCAAAGAAGGGAAGGCAGAAAGGTGGAAGGAGTATATAGAAGGTTTATACAAGGGCGATGTACTTGAGGACAATATTATGGAAATAGAAGAGGATGTAGATGAAGACGAAATGGGAGATACGATACTGCATGAAGAGTTTGACAGAGCACTGAAAGACCTGAGTCGAAACAAGGCCCCCGGAGTAGACAACATTCCATTAGAACTACTGACGGCCTTGGGAGAGCCAGTCATGACAAAACTCTACCAGCTGGTGAACAAGATGTATGAGACAGGCGAAATACCCTCAGACTTCAAGAAGAATATAATAATTCCAATCCCAAAGAAAGCAGGTGCTGACAGATGTGAAAATTACCGAACTATCAGTTTAATAAGCCACGGCTGCAAAATACTAACGCGAATTCTTTACAGATGAATGGAAAAACTGGTAGATGCAGACCTCGGGGAGGATCAGTTTGGATTCCGTCGAAATGTTGGAACACGTGAGGCAATACTGACCTTACGACTTATCTTAGAAGAAAGATTAAGAAAAGGCAAACCTACGTTTCTAGCATTTGTAGACTTAGAGAAAGCTTTTGACAATGTTGACTGGAATACTCTTTTTCAAATTCTAAAGGTGGCAGGGGTAAAATACAGGGAGCAAAAGGCTATTTATAATTTGTACAGAAACCAGATGGCAGTAATAAGAGTCGAGGGGCATGAAAGGGAAGCAGTGGTTGGGAAAGGAGTGAGACAGGGTTGTAGCCTCTCCCCGATGTTATTCAATCTGTATATTGAGCAAGCAGTAAAGGAAATAAAAGAAAAATTTGGAGTAGGTATTAAAATTCATGGAGACGAAGTAAAAACTTTGAGGTTCGCCGATGACATTGTAATTCTGTCAGAGACGGCAAAGGACTTGGAAGAGCAGTTGAACGGAATGGACAGTGTCTTGAAAGGAGGATATAAGATGAACATCAACAAAATCAAAACTAGGATAACGGTATGTAGTCAAATTAAATCGGGTGATGCTGAGGGAATTAGATTAGGAAATGAGACACTTAAAGTAGTAAAGGAGTTTTGCTATTTAGGAAGTAAAATAACTGATGATGGTCGAAGTAGAGAGGATATAAAATGTAGACTGGCAATGGCAAGGAAAGCGTTTCTGAAGAAGAGAAATTTGTTAACATCGAATATAGATTTATGTATCAGGAAGTCGTTTCTGAAAGTATTTGTTTGGAGTGTAGCCATGTATGGAAGTGAAACATGGACGATAACTAGTTTGGACAAGAAGAGAATAGAAGCTTTCGAAATGTGGTGCTACAGAAGAATACTGAAGATAAGGTGGATAGATCACGTAACTAATGAGGAGGTATTGAATAGGATTGGGGAGAAGAGAAGTTTGTGGCACAACTTGACTAGAAGAAGGGATCGGTTGGTAGGACATGTTTTGAGGCATCAAGGGATCACAAATTTAGCATTGGAGGGCAGCGTGGAGGGTAAAAATCGTAGAGGGAGACCGAGAGATGAGTACACTAAGCAGATTCAGAAGGATGTAGGTTGCAGTAGGTACTGGGAGATGAAGCAGCTTGCACAGGATAGAGTAGCATGGAGAGCTGCATCAAACCAGTCTCAGGACTGAAGACAACAACAACAACAACAAGCTTTTCAGAGCATTCACACAAGGTTGGCGCCAGTGGCGACACCTACAACTTGCTGACATGAGGAAAGTTTCCAACTGATTTCTCATACACAAATAGCAGTTGACCTGTGTAGCCTGGTGAAATGTTGTTGTGATGCCTCATGTAAGGAGGAGAAGCGTATACCATCACGTTTCCGACTTTGATAAAGGTTGGATTGTAGCCTATCACGATTGCGGTTTATCATATCGCGAGCGACATTGCTGGTCACGTTGGTCGAGATTCAATGACAGTTAGCAGAATATGGAATCAGTGGGTTCAGGAGGGTAATACAGAACGCCATGCTGAATCCCAAATGCCTCGTATTACTAGCAGTCGAGACGACAGGCATCTTATCCACATGGCTGTAACGGATTGTGCAGCCACGTCTCGATCCACGAGTCAACAGATGGGGACGTTTGCAAGACAACAACCATCTGCATAAACAGTTCGACGACATTTGCAGAAGCATGGACTATCAGCTCGGAGACCATGGGTGCACTTACCCTTGACGCTGCATCAGAGACAGGAGTGCCTGCGATGGTGTACTCAACGATAAACCTGGGTGCATGCATGGCAAAATGTCATTTTTTCGCATGAATCCAGGTTCTGTTTACAGCATCATGGTGGTCACATCCGTGTTTGGCAACATCGCGCTCAACGCACAATGGAAGCGTGTATTCGTCATCGCCATAATGGCGTATCACCTTGCCTGATGGTATGGGGTGCCATTGGTTACACATCTCGGTCACCTCTTGTCTGCATTGACGGCACTGGAACAGTGGACGTTACATTTCAGATGTGTTATGACCCGTCGCTCTACCCTTCATTTGATCCCTGCGAAACCCTACATTTCAGCAGGATAATGCACGACCGCATGTTGCAGGTCCTCTATGGGCTGTTCTGGATACAGAAAATGTTCGACTGCTGCCCTTTCCAGCACTTTCTCCAGATCTCTCACCAATTGAAAACGTCTGGTCAATGGTGGCCAAGCAACTGGCTCGTCACAATACGCCAGTCACTACTCTTGATGAACTGTGGTATCGTATTGAAGTTGCATGGGCAGCTGTACCTGTACACGCCATCCAAGCTGTGTTTGACTCAATGCCCAGGCATATCAAGGCCGTTATTATGGCCAGAGGTGGTTGTTCGGGGTACTGATTTTTCAAGATCTATGCACCCAAATAGTGTGAAAATGTGATCACATGTTAGTTCCAATATAATATATTTGTCCAATGAATACCAGTTTATCATCTGCATTTCTACTTGGTGTAGAAATTTTAATGGCCAGTTGTGTATGCTTGCCTCAGATGCCAAGGTTGTATGGGAGAGAATGTTCAACATGGAAAGGATGGCAACTGTGAAAATGTAAGTACTGTTGTTTGTTGGTAGGTTTAATGTGGACAGAAGTGTGTACCTGGCCTTCAGTGAGGACGAGATCAACAGATGTCATCAATGTATCTAAACCAAACCAGGGGCTGACGACTTATGGATCCCAGGGAAGCCCCTTCCAAGCGACCCATGAAAAGTCTGACATAGGAAGGAGCCATCTTGGTTTCCATGGCCGTACCTCTAATCTGTTTGTATGTCTGCCCGTCAAAGATAAAGTAGGTGTTCGTAAGTATAAATTTCATTAAGGGTGAGTAGGATGGATGTCATAGGTTTGGAATCAGTTGGGCACTGCCTGAGGAAATGTTCAGCAGCAGACAGACCATGTACATGGGGGATGTTGGTATAGAGGAAGGTGGCATCAGTGGTGACAAGCAAGGTGTGTGGAGGGTGCGGGACAGGCACGGATTTCAGACGATCTAGGAAATGGTTGGTATCTGATGTAGGAGGGAGTTTTTGTACTATGGGTGGCAGGTGTTGATCAATTAAGGCAGATATAGGTTTGGTGGGTGGCTTGAAGCCAGCAACTATAGGACGGCCAGGATGATTGGGTTTGTGGATCTTAGGAAAAAGGTAAAAGATGGAGATGTGTGGTTTGGGTGGGGTGAAAAGTTCTATGGATTGAGGTGTTAGCCCTTGTGAGAGGCCTGATGTTTTAAGGAGGGACTGCAGGTCAGTTTCATCACAGGGATGAGATCTTGATGGCAGACGTTCTATGTAGAGTTGTCACACAGCTGGGGTAAATCTTCACTAACATACCCCTTTCGGTTAAGTACCACAGTGGTAGATCCTCTGATTGCTGGGAGGATAATGATGGAGTCATCAGCTTTTAGGGAACATAGACCCTGGAGTTCTGCAGAGGACAACCCTAATCATCCTGGCCCTCTTACAGTTGCTGGCTTCAAACGACCCACCAAACGTATATCTGCCTTAGTCAATCAACACCTGCAACCCATAATACAAAAACTCTCCTCCTACATCAGATACCAACGATTTCCTAGATTGTCTAAAATCCGTACCCATCCCATTCCCACCTTGCATGTCACAATTGATGCCACTTCTGTCTATACCAACATCCCCCACATACATAGTCTGTCTGCTCTTGAACATTTCCTAAGTCAGTGCCCACATGATTCTCAACTTTTGACATCCTTGCTACTCACCTTAATCAACTTTGCACTTACCAACAAATACTTCAGCTGTTAGGGGCAGGCATACGAACAGATCAGGGATATGGCCATGGGAATCAGGATGGCTCCTCCCTATGCCAACCTTTTCATGGGTCGCTTGGAAGGGGCTTTCCTGGGATCCATGTCGTTATCCCCTGGTTTGAGATAGATACATTGATGACATCTTTACCATATGGACTCATGGTGCGGCTCACCTGCTAGAATTCCTGGAATCCCTGAATACCTTCTCCCAATTAAGTTTCACATGGTCGTATTCCAAATCCCATGCCACTTTCCTTTATGGTGTCACCGCCAGACACCACACTTCCTAGGTTGTAGCCTTTAAATCGGTTGCAGTCCGGTAGTATATGTCGGCCCCGCGTGTCGCCACTGTCAATGATTGCAGATCGAGCGCTGCCACACGGCAGGTCTAGAGAGACTTCCTAGCACTCGCCCCAGTTGTACAGCCGACTTTGCTAGCGATGGTTCACTGCCTACTTACGTTCTCATTTGCCGAGACTATAGTTTAGCATAGCCTTCAGCTACTTCATTTGCTATGACCTAGCAAGGCACCATTATCAGTTACTATTGATATTGTGAATCATGTACCGTCAAGACCGATGTTCATCATTAATGGTTAAAATTAAGTATTACACCAGCTACGTCTGTTTTTCTAAATTATAATTTCCTTGTCATGTTCCAGACATCACGCCAGCCTGCGTGAGCTAAAACGCGTGCATTTCGGCCTCCTTTAGTAAAACGCTGGTGGCTCTCTTGCCAACCACAACATCCTTGATGTTAATCTCATCCTCACAAGGCCAACTACCAGCTTCCTTCCACATTAAACCTACCAATAAACAACAGCACTTACATTTTGACAGTTGCCATCCTTCCCATGTCAAACGTTACTTCCCACACAGCCTTGACATCCGAGGCAAACATATTTGCTCGGATGCTGACTCTTTACAGCAATATACCACCATTCTCACCTCAGCCTTCACTGCACATAATTACCCCACCAGCCTAGTTAAAAAAGCAGATTTCCTGTCACATCCAATCCTGGTACTGCCGATCCCTCCACAAAACAGCTTTGGAGCACACCATTGGTGATTCAGTATTATCCTGGTCTGGAATGTGTTAATAAGCTACTTCAACAGGGCTATGATTTCCTAAAATCATGACCTGAAATGAGACCCATTCTGTCTGAACCTAGAATAGTTTTCCATTGCCCTCCCAATCTCTGCAATATTCTTGTTAGACCCTATGCTCCTTCTCCACCCATCTCCCTACCCTATGGCTCGTACCCCTGTGATCACCCTGCTGCAAGACTTGCCCTATGCAACCTCTTATCACCACCTATAATAGCCCTGTAACTGGCAAAACGTACACTTTCAAAGGAAGAGCCACCTACCAAATGACACGTCATATACCAGTTGTTATGTAAACACTGTTCGGCCTTCTATATCGGCATGACTACCATCAAACTATCAATTATTATGATTGGGCTTAGGCACAGGGTATATACTGGGAACTCACAATATCCTGTTGCAAAACATGCTCTATGACATGACATTCTTGACATCAGCACCTGTTTCACCACGCGTGTCATCTGGATTCTTCTCTCAGACACAAGTTTCTCAGAACTCTGCAGGTTGGAACTAGCACTACAACATGTCCTTGGTTCTCGCCACCCACGTGGCCTTAATATAGGTTAATCTCTTCCATTTCAGGTTTTCTTCACTGTAACTATTCATTGCTTCACTCCGTTTTAATTTCCTACATCTTTCATTGTCTTTCCTGTCCATTTTACACTGTCCCCTCCCACTTGTGTTACGTACAAGGCACTCAGCTACTCACTCTCATTAACTCATGCACAATGTTTTAGTAGTAATCTGTGTCTTGGATATTACCCTGTCATCCATCTTTAAGGTCTCAGGTTTTCAAATCTCATCCAATACAGTCCCCAACAATCAGTGTTTCCTTCTCATCTCGTACGGTAAGTCTCCCCTGATCTGCAGTTCTGGGTGACTTTCCCAAAATCTTGCCTTTTTCCTAGACCTCTCCAGTCCTTTTTTCCTTCATCCTTCTTCCTTCCCTTTCAACCCTTCTACCTGAAGGAGGAGCCACTGATTCCGAAAACTTGCTAATCACAAGAGTTTTTTTATGTGTGTGTTCTGCCACTGCTTAACGAATATTTAAACACTCAAAATATTGTGTTTACAGTATAATGATTCTCTCAAACATAACAGGTTTTCAAGTTATTTAGTATTCTGTCAACACACATCAATATCTCACTTCACTCCTAAAACAATACTTTTCTAATTAGACAATGGAAATTTGAGGATGGAATAATGAAAATGTTATGAAAATAATAGATTGCTACTCCATATACTGGAAATGTTGAGTCAAAGGCAGGCACAACAAAATGACTGCTAAACAAGAAAGTTTTCAGCCAATGGCCAAAAAGCCTACTTCTAAATTGACACACACACACACACACACACACACACACACACACACACACACACGATCCCTGTCTCTGATTGCCAAGGCACAACTGTGGGCAACTAATTACAATTCTAATTAGAAAGTAGAAGAGCCAATGAAAATTTTGTGTGTTAATATCTGCACTTCTAGCACATTGTTGTTGTTCTGATCTTTAGTCTGAAGACTGGTTTGATGCAGCTCTCCATGCTATTTCATCCTGTGCAAGCCTCATCATCTCCGCTTAACTACTGCAACATACATCCTTCTGAACCTACTTACACTATTCATTTCTTGGTCTCCTCCTACGATCCCCCCTCCCCTTTCCCTCTAATAGTAAGTTGGTGATCCCTTCACGTTTCAGAATGTGTCCTATCAACCAACCTCTTATTCTAGTCAGGTCATGGCACAATGTTTTATTTTTTATCCAATCCTATCTAGTACCTCCTCAACATCTACGCAATCTACCCACCTAATCTTCAGCATTCTTCTGTAGCATCACAACTCAATAGCTTCTCTTGTCTAAACTGTTTATCATCCATGTTTCATTTCCGTCAATGGCTACACTCCTAGCAAATACTTTCAGAAAAGGCATCCTAACACTTAAATCTATTTTCAATGTTAACAAATTTCTCTTCTTAAGAAATGCTTTTCTTGTCATTGCCAGTCTATATTTTATATCCTCTCTACTTCACCTACCATCACTTATTACTCGGCCCAAATAGCAAAACTCATCTACTACTTTAAGTGTCTTATTTCCTTATCTAATTCCCTCGGTATCACCCAATTTAATTTCACTAAATTCCATTATCCTTGTTTTACTTTTGTTGGTGTTCATATTATAGCCACCTTTCAAGATACTATCCATTCCATTCAAGTCCTTTGCTATCTGTTGCAGAATTACAATGTCACCAGCAAACCTCAAAGTTTTTACTTCTTTTCTTAGTTGAAAACTGGAAGTGTAAAAAGTTCAAAGTGCCAAATCTCTCATTTGCCAGGACATTCAGAAAACAGTGTATATCTTCTTGCACATAAATGATTTGTACAAAAAAATAAAAAAATAAATAAAAAGTAATCGGGCAGGAAGGTTAGAAAATTAAAAAGGGAAATGGATAGGTTAAAGTTAGATATAGTGAGAATTAGTGAAGTTCGGTGGCAGGAGGAACGAGACTTCTTGTCAGGTAAATACAGGGTTATAAATACAAAATCAAATAGGGGTAATGCAGGAGTAGGTTTAATAACAAATAGGAAAATAGGAATGCGGGTAAGCTATTACAAACAGCATGGTGGACGCATTATTGTGGCCAAGATAGATACGAAGCCCACACCTACTACAGTAGTACAAGTTTATATGCCAACTGGCTCTGCAGATGATGAAGAAATTGATGAAATGTATGATGAGATAAAAGAAATTATTCAGGTAGTGAAGGGGGATGAAAATTTAATAGTCATGGGTGACTGGAACCCGATGGTAGGAAAAGGAAAAAAACAAAACGTAGTAGGTGAATATGGATTGGGGCTAAGAAATGAAAAAGTAAGTCGCCTGGTAGAATTTTGCACCGAGCATAACGTAATCATAGCTAACACTTGGTTCAAGAATCATAAAAGAAGGTTGTATACGTGGAAGAAGAATGGAGATACTAAAAGGTTTCAGATAGATTATATAATGGTAAGACAGAAATTCACAAACCACGTTTTAAATTGTAAGGCATTTCCAGGGGCAGATGTGGACTCTGACCACAATCTATTGTTTATGAACTGTAGATTAAACCTGAATAAACTGCAAAAAGGTGGGGATTTGAGGAGATGGGACCTGGATAAAATGACTAAACCAGAGGTTGTACAGAGTTTCAGGGAGAGCACGAGGGAACGAACGACAAGAATGGGGGAAAGAAATACAGTAGAAGAAGAATGGGTAGCTTTGAGAGGTGAAATAGTGAAGGTAGCAGAGGATCAAGTAGTTAAAAAGACGAGGGCTAATAGAAATCATTGGGTAACAGAAGAAATATTGAATTTAATTGATGAAAGGAGAAAATATAAAAACGCAGTAAATGAAGCAGGCAAAAAGGAATACAAACGTCTCAAAAATGAGATCGACAGGAAGTGCAAAATGGCTAAGCAGGGATGGCTAGAGGACGAATGTAAGGATGTAGAGGCTTATCTCATTAGGGCTAAGATAGATACTGCCTACAGGAAAATTAAAGGGCCTTTGGAGAAAAGAGAACCACTTGTATGAATATCAAGAGCTCAGATGGAAACCCAGTTCTAAGCAAAGAAGGGGAAGCAGAAAGGTGGAGGCAGTATATAGAGGGTCTATACAAGGGTGATGTACTTGAGGACAATATTATGGAAATGGAAGGGGATGCAGATGAAGATGAAATGGGAGATATGATACTGTGTGAAAAGTTTGACAGACCTAAGCCAGAACAAGGCCCTGGAAGTAGACAACATTCCATTAGAACTACTGACGGCCTTGGGAGAGCCAGCCCTGACAAAACTCTACCATCAGGTGAGCAAGATGTATGAGACAGGCGAAATACTCTCACACTTCAAGAAGAATATAATAATTCCAGTTCCAAAGAAAGCAGGTGTTGACAGGTGTGAAAATTACCGAACTATCAGTTTAATAAGCCACGGCTGCAAAATACTAACACAAATTCTTTACAGACAAATGGAAAAACTGGTAGAAGCCGACCTCGGGGAAGATCAGTTTGGATTCCATAGAAATGTTGGAACATGTGAGGCAATACTGACCCTACGGCCTATCTTAGAAAACAGACTAAGGAAAGGCAAACCTACGTTTCTAGCATTTGTAGACTTAGAGAATGCTTTTGACAATGTTGACTGGAATACTCTCAAATTCTGAAGGTGGCAGGGGTAAAATGCAGGGAGTGAAAGGCTATTTACAATTTGTACAGAAACCAGATGGCAGTTATAAGAGTCGAGGGACATGAATGGGGAGCAGTGGTTGGGAAGGGAGTGAGACAGGGTTGTAGCCTCTCCCCGATGTTATTCAATCTGTATATTGAGCAAGCAATAAAGGAAACGGAAGAAAAGTTCGGAGTAGGTATTAAAATCCATGGAGAAGAAATAAAAACTTTGAGGTTCGCCGATGTCATTGTAATTCTGTCAGAGACAGCAAAAGACTTGGAAGAGCAGATGAACGGCATGGGCAGTGTCTTGAAAGGAGGATATAAGATGAACATCAACAAAAGCAAAACGAGGATAATGGAATGCAGTCAAATTAAATCGGGTGATGCTGAGGGAATTAGATTAGGAAATGAGACGCTTAAAATAGTAAATGAATTTTGCTATTTGGGGAGAAAAGTAACTGATGATGGTCAAAGTAGAGAGGATATAAAATGTAGACTGTCAATGGCAAGGAAAATGTTTCTGAAGAAGAGAAATTTGTTAACATCGAGTATGGATTTAAGTGTCGGGAAGTTGTTTGTGAAAGTATTTGTATGGAGTGGAGCCATGTATGGAAGTGAAACATGGACGATAAATAGTTTAGACAAGAAAAGAATAGAAGCTTTCAAAATGTGGTGCTACAGAAGAATGCTGAAGATTAGATAGGTAGATCACATAACTAATGAGGAGTTATTGAATAGAATTGCGAAGAAGAGGAGTTTGTGGCACAACGTGATTAGAAGAAGGGATCGGTTGGTAGGACATGTTCTGAGGCATCAAGGGATCACCAATTTAGTATGGAGGGAAGCGTGGAGGGTAAAAATTGTAGAGGGAGACCAAGAGATGACTACACTAAGCAGATTCAGAAGGATGTAGGTTACAGTAGGTACTGGGAGATGAAGAAGCTTAAACAGGATAGAGTAGCATGGAGAGCTGCATCAAACAAGTCTCAGGACTGAAGACCACAACAACAACAAAGTATTCTGATACCAGAGAATTATGCTGTCCATCTCATCACTGTAAAAAATAATGAGACAAATTAGAAAACAAATAATTTATTATGAACATTCTAAGTACCATACCCGGAAGCTATCTGGGAGTAGGTGTCAAAAATAAAGTTTTTGTTCCAAACATCATTAACAAAGAAGCATTATGTTTTATTTGTGATAATAGAAGTACAGAGCAACAGCAGTAATATTTTAACTAGTAGAACTGTAGTCAACAAAAACTTTTCTCATTTCTTTTACATATTCTTTACAAGAGAACTCTTTGCCTTTACATATGTCTGCTTGTGTCTGTATATGTGCAGATGGATATGTGTGTATGTGTGTGTGTGTTTGTTATTTTGTCAATCAATTACGAAACAAGTCACAAACAAGATTACATGTTACCTTGCCACAGGTTAACATTATTTGAAAATACGCCATATTATATGGCTTTGAAGCTTGGCAATAAAATCTGTTCAAAGTTGAAGGACTGCAAGCTAGAATCCACTTGTGCAAACATTGAAAAATATTTAAAAAGCTAATGCTACTACAGTGTGGATGATTTTATAAACGAGGAAGGCAAGTAGGAGATATTCATGTGCTTGGTTTTCCTGTTTGTTCTACATTATGTTCGATGTGTATGCTTATGTTCCCTTTTAATGGAGGTATATGTTCTTTTTATATGTGTCCATACTTATAAACTATGTATCTAAATATCTAGATGTAAACATATATACTACTATTAAGAAAGTATGTGGTCTTTGGAGTATGTCTATATTTATAAACTCCAGAAACAAACATGATAATTACTTTAAAAGAATGATTTCAAACCACTGTGGAAATGTTAAGAAAAAGGAAGAACTCTAACATGTAATTATCTTTTTATGTTGTTATGTGCTTGTGGGAGCATCCACAATGCATTATTTTAATGTATCTTGTTGTAGTTGTTGTAGGTATACTTAGGTAGGCATAGAATTATTCACTGACAAGTCACCAATGTTTCAATCGAATGATTGCATATAACATGTCATGTGACAATAAAGATTCTATTCTATTCTATAGGAAGCAAACGCCCTCGTTGCCACAAGGACTACTTAAACAGCACTGGTCCCTCTTTTAGTCATGACTGCATTCATTCCTTTATATTTCCAGTTTGCATTAAGAGACGAACTGTTCAACAAAATATCCTTAATATTCTCAGTCAAATGTTAATAACTTTAGTTTGTTATTCTGTGTGATCATCGATTCTTTTTTTGCAGCCTCGATTCAGACTACACATATCGCTCACTTTGAGAATGTCGACCACACACAAAAGTCATTATTGAAAACTGATGCAAACTCACTCTGCTAAAAAGTTCTCAAAAAATTGCCAAATAAAATGTAATTGCTTCCAAAGTACAACTGAAGAGGCTGGGCCAGACAAGCAGCAGCTCTCAGAATAGACCGATATGGCTTAAGAAAGCTGTGTGCATTGGCTACCTTGTTGCTGACGATCTTCTTTAGGACATCCCACGTGCTGGGCGCCTTCTCCACAGGTGACCTGTCTGCCATCAGGGTCACTTTCACACGCTCGAATGGATTCATCACAATCGCTTCGGTCACACCGACACACAACCCTGTTGCAAAATACGTCTGAAACATGTCACATTTCAAAACATTTATTACTTTTGTTCATCATATACCGTTGTGCAACTTTATACCTTTGTAGATAAATATGCAGAAAAGACATTACAAACCAGTCGATTAAATCTAGTTATTTTCTTTGGAGTGGAAAATTCTCGTTATGTAGTCTACAGTGTGTTAAAAAAAGAATGTCCTGACTTCAAAACTCCAATTAAAAAAAAAAAAAAAAACACAAACTCTTAAAGTTTTAGCTATGCTATTACAAATGCTCTTTGTGCCCAGCAGCAGGAGCACAAACTTCATCTAGACAATAGCTAAATTAATCACAATGCATCTGCTTTTACAGAAGCTGTGGCAGCTGATATTCTATTCTCCACTTCTACTATGCCATGACATAAAGGAAGGATCATCATACCTTCCTTCACATATCCCTATAGGAAAAAAATCTCACGGGGTCATGTCTGGCGATCTTGGTGACCACAAATGTAGAACAGCAACTCTGGGTCCCTGTGCACCCTATCCAGCATTGTGACACAACGTCATTGAGAAACTGACATACATTGTTTTCGCAGTGTGGTGGAGCTCGATCCTGGTGGAAATTGAAGTCATTGGAGTCCTCTAGAAATTTTGGAAAAAGCCAATTCTGCAGCATTTGAAGACAGCTCACTCCAGTCATAGTGTTTCCCTCAACCAAAAAAAAAAAGAAGGCACAAAAAATTTTCACTTCAGGTGAGTCTCTTTCATACCCAACAGAGTCATGAGGGTTCTGGAGCCCCGTATGCGCATGTTATGTTGATTTACTTTACTGCTAAAATGAAATGTTGCTTCATCACTGAAGATTAACCGTCGTAAAAATGTATCATCTTTCATGTCCTTTAACAGACGAGTGTATACGCGGACAAGAAAAAAAATTCCCGGGTTTTCCGGTTAAAAATACACTTTTTCCATGTTAAATGACAGTTATGGTTTCATACACCAGCGTAGAATTTCCCAACACTTTAGAAAATGAAACTGGAGGGGGGGGGGAGGGGGGGGACACATTTTGGAAAGATGTCTGATGTGCAGCAACATCATGTCTGATGGGCAGCAACATGTACACAGCATATTTTTGTACTTTGAAAGTGTAAATTCGAATTCCACCAAACACCGCACATTACTTTCCCAAGCACTGAAATCGAGATTGCATTGCGCTTTTGTATACCAGTCATAGCTCATGTCACGTGATCTCGCCAGCCTACGGCAGCAGCTGTTCAGAGCATAGGGCACATAATGTAGTCAGCCAATAGCAACATCACTGTTAAGTAGCGAGAAGACACAAATAGGGAAAGCTAATGCTTTAAATTAATATACAGTGTTGCTACAAGAAAAGTAAAGTTTCACATATAATATTGGTCTCTAAGATTAATAAGCTGCAAGAGAAGCTAAGCTTTCACATATAATGTTGATCTTTTTTGTGCGTATTACACTTAAAGATACATCACACAAATGTGCCAGTAAAATTTGTAACGATGACATAAATGTCTTATCCTCTGGGCTCGAAATTATTCTAAATGTTCATCCCCAAAGAGTTGATTTTTAAATGAGAGTCAAATGTTCTGTGATTTAAAAAATTCATAGTACATTCTCACACGTAGTTCATCTTGTGTAAAAGGAAACTTACTTTGAAAGTAATGCTTCTCAAACCACCACTCGCCACATTTTCCCATAACCTGTTAGAAATAGGCTTGTTTCAGCAGTTGCCAGAGAGCACCAGATAAAAGGCGTCACTGCGCTTGCGCAGCTATCATGACGCAGAAAGCCTGTATGTTGGTATGTGTAAAACATTAGAAGATCTTACATTATGTCATTAAAGAAACAAGACATCAGAGGATACTCCTAGAGCATCAGAAATTCATGAACCATACAAAAATGCATAATTCGGCTTAAAGCGCACATTCGTATGTCCAGAGTCAAATGTGAATTTTCTTGGAGTACCAGTACCGTATTATCTCACGTTTGGTTCTTTATTATGGCATAATGCGATACGTGCTAGAAGATGAAAACGTGCACTTGAAATGCAGCGAACAGTTGAAACTAGCCAATTGTGTGGATTTAAACGGGTCGTTTCAAATAAATGGACTGCCTCAGTGGAAAAGAATAATGAAAGCCAAATTTCTTTAGCAAATCAACAAAAATAACTTCATTGTTCTGCAAGGCGATTAATGCTTGACTGTCAGAAAGGTGGACATAAAATCAAATCTGAAACTAATAACTTATTTTAGCCTTGCGTGTTGTTGTTGTTGTCTTCAGTCCTGAGACTGGTTTGATGCAGCTCTCCATGCTACTCTATCCTGTGCAAGCTGCTTCATCTCCCAGTACCTACTGCAACCTACATCCTTCTGAATCTGCTTAGTGTACTTATCTCTCGGTCTCCCTCTACGATTTTTACCCTCCACGCTGCCCTCCAACGCTAAATTTGTGATCCCTTGATTCCTCAAAACATGTCCTACCAACCGATCCCTTCTTCTAGTCAAGTTGTGCCACAAACTTCTCTTCTCCCCAATCCTATTCAATACCTCCTCATTAGTTACGTGATCTACCCACCTTATCTTCAGTATTCTTCTGTAGCACCACATTTCGAAAGCTTCTATTCTCTTCTTGTCCAAACTAGTTATTGTCCATGTTTCACTTCCATACATGGCTACACTCCAAACAAATACTTTCAGAAACGACTTCCTGATACATAAATCTATATTCGATGTTAACAAATTTCTCTTCTTCAGAAACGCTTTCCTTGCCATTGCCAGTCTACATTTTATATCCTCTCTACTTCGCCCATCATCAGTTATTTTACTTCCTAAATAGCAAAACTCCTTTACTACTTGAAGTGTCTCATTTCCTAATCTAATTCCCTCAGCATCACCCGATTTAATTTGACTACATTCCATTATCCTCGTTTTGCTTTTGTTGATGTTCATCTTATATCCTCCTTTCAAGATACTGTCCATTCCGTTCAACTGCTCTTCCAAGTCATTTGCCGTCTCTGACAGAATTACAATGTCATCGGCGAACCTCAAAGTTTTACTTCGTCTCCATGAATTTTAATACCTACTCCAAATTTTTCTTTTGTTTCCTTTACTGCTTGCTCAATATACAGATTGAACAACATTGGGGAGAGGCTACAACCCTGTCTCACTCCTTTCCCAACCACTGCTTCCCTTTCGTGCCCCTCGACTCTTATGACTGCCATCTGGTTTCTGTACAAATTGTAAATAGCCTTTCGCTCCCTGTATTTTACCCCTGCCACCTTTAGAATTTGAAAAAGAGTATTCCAGTCAACATTGTCAAAAGCTTTCTCTAAGTCTACAAATGCTAGAAACGTAGGTTTGCCTTTTCTTAATCTTTCTTCTAAGATAAGTCGTAAGGTCAGTATTGCCTCACGTGTTCCAACATTTCGACATAATCCAAACTCATCCTCCCTGAGGTCCGCATCTACCACTTTTTCCATTCGTCTGTAAAGAATTCGCGTTAGTATTTTGCAGCTGTGACTTATTAAACTGATAGTTCGGTAATTTTCACATCTGTCAGCACCTGCTTTCTTTGGGATTGGAATTATTATATTCTTCTTGAAGTCTGAGGGTATTTCGCCTGTCTCATACATCTTGCTCACCAGCTGGTAGACTTTTGTCATGACTGGCTCTCCCAAGGCCGTCAGTAGTTCTAATGGAATGTTGTCTACTCCAGGGGCCTTGTTTCGACTCAGGTCTTTCAGTGCTCTGTCAAACTCTTCATGCAGTATCGTATCTCCCATTTCGTCTTCATCTACATCCTCTTCCATTTCCATAATATTGTCCTCAAGTACATCACCCTTGTATAAACCTTCTATATACTCCTTCCACCTTTCTGCCTTCCCTTCTTTGCTTAGAACTGGGTTGCCATCTGAGCTCTTCATATTCATACACGTGGTTCTCTTCTCTCCAAAGGTCTCTTTAATTTTCCTGTAGGCAGTATCTATCTTACCCCTAGTGAGATAAGCTTCTACATCCTTACATTTGTCCTCTAGCCATCCCTGTTTAGCCATTTTGCACTTCCTGTCGATCTCTTTTTTGAGACGTCTGTATTCCTTTTTGCCTGCTTCATTTACTGCATTTTTATATTTTCTCCTTTCATCAATTAAATTCAATATTTCTTCTGTTACCCAAGGATTTCTAGCAGCCCTCGTCTTTTTACCTACTTTATCCTCTGCTGCCTTCACTACTTCATCCCTCAGAGCTACCCATTCTTCTTCTACGGTATTTCTTTCCCCTATTCCTGTCAATTGTCCCCTTATGCTCTCCCTGAAACTCTGTACAACCTCTGGTTCTTTCAGTTTATCCAGGTCCCATCTCCTTAATTTCCCACATTTTTGCAGTTTCTTCAGTTTTAATCTACAGGTCATAACCAATAGATTGTGGTCCGAGTCCACATCTGCCCCTGGAAATGTCTTACAACTTAAAACCTGGTTCCTAAATCTCTGTCTTACCATTATATAATCTATTTGATACCTTTTAGTATCTCCACGGTTCTTCCACGTATACAACCTTCTTTCATGATTCTTAAACCAAGTGTTAGCTATGATTAAGTTGTGCTCTGTGCAAAATTCTACTAGGCGGCTTCCTCTTTCATTTCTTAGCCCCAATCCATATTCACCTACTATGTTTCCTTCTCTCCCTTTTCCTACTGCCGAATTCCAGTCACCCATTACTATTAAATTTTCGTCTCCCTTCACTATCTGAACAATTTCTTTTATTTCATCGTACATTTCTTCAATTTCTTCATCATCTGCAGAGCTAGTTGGCATATAAACTTGTACTACTGTAGTAGGTGTGGGCTTCGTATCTATCTTGGCCACAATAATGCGTTCAGTATGCTGTTTGAAGTAGCTTACCCGCATTCCTATTTTCCTATTCATTATTAAACCTACTCCTGCATTACCCCTATTTGATTTTGTGTTTATAACCCTGTAGTCACCTGACCAGAAGACTTGTTCCTCCTGCCACCGAACTTCACTAATTCTCACTATATCTAACTTTAACCTATCCATTTCTCTTTTTAAATTTTCTAACCTACCTGCCCGATTAAGGAATCTGACATTCCACGCTCCGATCCGTAGAACGCCAGTTTTCTTTCTCCTGATAACGACATCCTCCTGAGTAGTCCCCGCTCAGAGATCCGAATGGGGGACTATTTTACCTCCGGAATATTTTACCCAAGAGGATGCCATCATCATTTAATCATACAGTAAAGCTGCATGTCCTCGGGAAAAATTACGGCTGTAGTTTCCCCTTGCTTTCAGCCGTTCGCAGTACCAGCACAGCAAGGCCGTTTTGGTTAATGTTGCAAGGCCAGATCAGTCAATCATCCAGACTGTTGCCCCTGCAACTACTGAAAAGGCTGCTGCCCCTCTTCAGGAACCACACGTTTGTCTGGCCTCTCAACAGATACACCTCCGTTGTGGTTGCACCTACGGTACGGCCATCTGTATCGCTGAGGCACGCAAGCCTCCCCACCAACGGCAAGGTCCATGGTTCATGGGGGGCCTTGCGTAATTACGTGAATGTATTTTAATTTACCTGATAGCTCCCAGCCATAGAAATCTGTTTCGTTTTCATTTGACGTGACAGCATAAACGAAGAGGAAACAGCAAAATCACTAAACGTAAACACAGGTCACATGGAGACTACTCACCTCCGCACTACGACTCCGACTGCTTTTTGGATCAGTCCCGGATCTACATCATTTCCGAACCAGGGCAATACTAGATAGTGGCACCCCCCTTTCCTCGAGCGTTTGAGGTAGGTCGCCAAAATTTAAAAGAAAAAAAATTGACTGTTCAAAAATATGCTTATTTCGTAACGCACATCTTTCTTTAGAGTCTGATACGTAAGACATATATGTAATACATATATGTTAGAGGAAATGTAAGACATGTAATTTGGCCTTAAGTGTGTCAAAGTACAGTGCCACGCCTCTTCACACAGCAGTCTTCTATCGCACGTCACTTTATTTCAGTCTGTGGAACTCAAATGTGCAATATTTTGTAATGGGTGCCATCAAACTACAGTAAATGCCCTGTGGTGCCGCTATTGCTCCCAACTCGCAATTAATAGCGGATGGGGTTAAGTGGAACCGAGAGAACAAGAACTCTTCAGAAACTTTGCACTCTGTATTGCCTATTATCTAATCACTTGCTGTTTTGTGAGACATCAAATTAAATAGAAGATACATAAAAATCAGTACAGACAAGAGACAAACAAGACAGTACACATTTCTTCCATCCTTAATTCATAGCATTTTTTTCTCTCTAATCTTGCTATAGCTTTACATGGCGTGCTTTACTTTCTGGGAAAGGATCTACTAAATATTGAAAAAGCTGTTAAAGCAATAGTATCCAAGACTGGTGTGGTTTCTCAATCTGATTACATGTATTTTCTCACTGTCTGCTAAATAAAATGAAACAAGCCTGCCTAATATTGCAGCAATTGTATCACACAGCAAATAAACGAGACTGTTTTGGCACAAATGGCCACTTTTATAACGCGACTCAATTCACGAAGTACCAATATCAGATGCCTATCACGCCTACTACAAGCAAAAAGTTTTATATTAGGAAATAGTTTCACATTTCATTCACATGCTCTATCTTCTGAAGAATGAGATCGAAAAGCAGTAGTACAAAATTTTTATATAAATTTGGAATTGTCATATTGTTCCTCCATCCTCTTTCTAATAAACAATCTTCTCATCAATAATTCTGTAACTATTCCTGCCAGTGTCAGAACGTATTCTCCGGTTACCTTCACTAACCCTGTTACAATCACCAGTTTAGTTATCCCGCATTTATTCTTCGGTTAGGAGTTATTACATGTTCGTACAACGTGTTTTCTGTGCTACTCCCAGAATAGAACTTTAGCAGCTGCTAGCCAGGGACTGTACAAATGGCCCTTCACTAGTGTAGCGGTCTGGCCAAATATTTTCTGTCAAAATTTCATTTTCTTAGATACACCAAGAAGATAATATGTGATATTTTTTGCTTGTCACTCCTGTTAATCGTTTATTTCCACTCTGGTAGTCTGAATCTATGGATTTTGTTAGTAATTATAACAATGCTAATCATTTTCAAACCCAGTCAACCACATTGGCTTTCACCCGTTTGGCTTTATTCCGCTCAACTCATATAGCCCCGTCCCCTTTTGTCTGCAGGAAAGTTTTTCTGTAGATGCCACAGGAATTCCAATAGCAGGGACATCACATACACTATGCACACATTCAAAAATAAACTTACGATTCATTCAGGACCAACTTAGAATTTGTTCAAAAATGTTCAAAATCCAACAGGGATGTGTTTCGAAATCATATGAATAATCGACAGACCAATGTGCGCTGGATGCTAGGTGTTGTGTGAAACAAGGTCTTTTTCCTCAAGAATATGAATTTGCTCCCCTGCCCCCCCCCACCCCCTCCCCTCCCCTGAAATTGCCGCCCAGGGTAGATACCCCTGTTTGTCCCCTGACCCCTAGAGCCAGGCCTGTTGACCATGCGTGAATCTGGCAGCTTAGATGCGCCAGTAAAATTTTTCCGAGTAGTATTGGCTGCTTGCTGCTATTGCTTATACAGCTAACTGCCGCACTTCTGTAGGTAGAAACGGGAGAAGATACTAACTCATATGTGACGCTACAGTACATGTGCAAGAGCTCGCTCGCAACTACTCAAACGCTACTGCAGTTGTGACATCACACTCATCGGAAGCAAGTCATTGTTATGAAGCACTGCACAGTGTTCCTAAAGCCTTTGACACAATTTGCTGCTGGCAGACGATTGTATGAGCACTGAGTTTTGTAGTTATATATGGTGCATTTCCTTTGCAACTTAAGTTTTATTTTAGTTTTTTTTCCTCTCGTTCATGTTTTATTGCTCCAATATTATTATTCAGTAGTGAGATACAGTAATATTTTTTGGTAGAGTTTTGGTTCTTACCAGTCAAAGTTACAAAAATTTAACTGAAAACTAAAACAATAAAAATTCCAGGATTTCTCCCGGATGAAAAAATTCCCGGGTTTTTTCCGGATCTCCCAGGTCGTATACACCCTGAGCAGAGCACTACTGAAGTCAATGTATTTCCTTTCATCATCAAGCCAAATAGTTTGCACTAACTGTAGTCTGTATGGTTTACAGACCAAATGATGTCTTAACAATTCACAGTCGTATGAGGCATTGTCAATTCTCTGTTTGTGTGGCAAGCAGACTTTTGGACCTCGCTTAAACATTTGCCGAATTCTTCCACCGAGTGCGAGATGACCTAGACTCTTACCTTCATACAAGCACCCTGTCTCTTCAAAGTGGCAATGCCAATGACAGATTTTTTGGGACAGGTAGATCAGTGCTAAAACATGAATGAAAAGCACTCTGGACCAAAATCAATGACTCAGTCTTTGCAAAATGCAGCACACAAAACACTTTCTGTTGAGCAGATATCATCTCACTTCTGACTCACTGCTAACTGAGACAATTCATTGACTGACATGCTTATTTTCTGAAACTCTAGACCATGCCCATTCCAACACACTCTTCCTTTCTGGTACATCCCAATGTTTTATATTTACTGTCATTCTTTTTGAAACACCTTTATTATTGGCACACCCCCCCCCCCCCCCCCCCCCACACACACACACAATAGATTCATACACCATATTATTACTCATTGAGAAGTTCTTCCATGGCGTAGAAGTAGTTGTCAAGCATACACAACTTTGGATTGTACGTATCAAGCAAACACAATTTCAATTTGTATTTGTCAAGTATACACAATTTCAGTTTGTATTTGAAGTTCATTTTATTATCTGTCGAATTTTTTACATCAAATGGATATGGGGTCAAATATTTTTTATGGTTGAATTCATTTATTTCTGCACTACCCTAATGCTGAGGGAAGGATAGTGTATGTCATTACTCATTCTAGTATTATATTTATGAATATTACTGTTATTTTCGAACTGTGTTTGATTGTTGACAACAAAGTTCGTAGGACATCTGAGGATGTTGTCAATATACCCAACAGTTTTATGAGCTGACTAGATCAGGTTCTAGCTCTGAGGGAAAGTTTTGCAATAATTTCAATCTCATTTACTGTACTTGTAGACTAGTCTGTCTCAACAACATGGTGAGTCGGAGTGGTCTACAACTACAAATACAAGAAATAGTCTTATTTTTTACTCCTTCCATTATTTACAGATCCACATTTCTTTTATACACACATTGTTAATAAAAGTAGTATAAAACAGGATCAATCTACAACACATTATACTTACCAATGGTTTTGCTGTTTCAGCCCCAAACAAGAGGTGCTGCTCATAGTTTTCAAAGAGAAGAAACTGTAATATGAGATAAGTAGTTCAGATTAGTGATATGCATTACACTATGTCAGTAGTAAATTATAAGAAAGAACAGAAATTTATCAATTACAAGCAAATAAGCATACCTGTAACAGACACAAGTACCAAATTAATTAAATACTGTTATGAGCGGAAAAAAAAGATTTGAAATTTGGGAAAACAACATGTGTCACTGAACAATATCTGCAACATTTAAAAACAAAGGGATACATGGGATGGATAGGCTGTCTGTACACTAGTGCCCCATATGATTCCAAGTCTCTGCTTGACATATTGAAGTTGCTCTGCAGTATTTGTGTGCTATGACCTTTAACCACCATGACATAGCCAGCCTGCTACACATTTTTAAATAGTATCTGCATGTATCCTGCCAAAATTAGATGTCCTTGCACATATCTAGAAATCTAACACATGCCTCCTTAGATTTCTGTCATTATTAGTTGAAGAAAAGAGTTGTTATAACATCAGATTGAGGCAATTATGCTTTGGATTGGAAAAACTATTTCACAGGAAATTCCCAAAATTCAACCTAAGGCTCCATTTTGTTAGTATTTTACTTAAATGATCTACTGCTGAATAATGGCTGTCACTCAGTTCTACTTGCAGTGATACATCTGTACCATTGAAAGTGCCGGTGCTAACTAAATTCCTCAAACTGTCACAAATACGACAAAAAATTAGACAACTGATTTAACCTGGATGGTTTAAAATTAAAACAGAAAAAGATCAGTTATGCAGTTTCAAACAAAACAAAGAAAGTTAAATGATGTTCGAATTCATTACAAAGATCAGGATTTGCAGGAAATTCCTAGGAATGCAACTGGACATAAACATGTCATGGAGCTCACACATTCAGACCCTGCAAATATATGAAACAGCCTGGCATTTGCACTGATGATATTATACAATGCAACCAGCACAAATATAAGCAAAGCAGTATATCACCGCTACTTTGACTGAATAATAATATACCCAGAACTATATTTTGAGGCAGCTTGAACAATATGTCCCAACCATTAATGCTTCAAATATCATCATTATAAATATGCACAATGCAAAGCAAAGAATGTCGTGCCACCTACTTAAAAGTAATCTCCTCATTATACTAAATGTTGCCTTGCTCTACATTTATGAACTGGTTATACAGGGTGTGGTGTGGGAACTTCGTTATTTGAAACATGCACCACACACCAGCCATTACCCACTTGTGTGGAGTTGATTTGAAAGGATGGGTCCTAATGTTTTTCTGAAGATCAGTTTAGTAGTTATTATTGACAACAATTTTGGTTGAAACAAAATTATTATACATACTTATGAAAGAAAACATACAAAATAAGAGGAAAATTTATATAAAACTACAGTGCAGTGACTATACTATGAAGAGATTACCTCAGAAGCAAATTGAGTGACTCACATTCATTGCTCTCCTCGGAGTCTCAATGAGTATGGGAGGGATGACTCCCTTCCACAGCGAGAGGAAGCTCTCCTGGCGGTAGACAGTCCGAACACAGTTGACAACTCCTGTGTAGTAGTACTGGGCTACGCCCTTGGGTGTGGATCCGGCTACCGGTGAGTGCTGCAGCTGCAAACACGTCTTCACCACGTCAAGGGGGTGCATAGCGCATACTTCCAAAAATGCTGTAACATTGTGCATGTCCATGTAAGAGTAATGTGACCGTGTAAAATCTTGAGCAAAATAAACACGACAAACGGGTAAACTATATACATAAAAAATGACTGACTTGCAGTTTCTTTTTAACCATCCCCACACTATCCACCAGGGAAGGTGCTATATTTCCTAAAACTAGGAAGTGCCTCACTTTCACTTGGGTAGTTGTAATATAACAGCCCTAGATTTTCATATAGGAGTAGCTGATACAGGCTTCTACTGAAGCACGTGATGTGCTGTCACTTTTATTAAGTCGTTGTATATTAACAATTATGTTTTTTCCTGTCATAATACCATAAAAATGGGCAGTATTGTGAGAAAGGTATTACTTTGTGACAACAGTGCGTTCCAGCTTTTTAAAATTTTTTTGTTTTTAAAATTCAGTCTTAATCACACCACGTATGTTACAAGAACATAGGCGACCGGTTTCGGTCATATCACTTGACCAACATCAGACCCATGGCATCCTTCGAAGACGGTAGGTGGAGCACTCTTATCAGCTGCTGTGATATCACTATGTTCTTGTAACATACCTGGTGTGATTAAGACTGAATTTTAAAAACAAAAAATTAAAATAAATTTTAATCACTTTTCCAAAAATGTTTATTAAAATTGTTCCAGTTTTTTATTCTTGTATACTGTAACTCGGGTCAACATTCGACAAATACTTCTGCCACAGTGTGTTTTCAACATTTACCTTTGCTGCAGTGTGTTTCTCCACAATGCTGCTATGAGTAACGAAAGCTACTACCTGAAGGTAAATTGGTATAAATAAGTGATATGTGCGAACCATTGTGTACGAGCTGAAATTTATAAAAATTTTCTACACCCATTGGAAAGCAAAAAAAGTTATTTTTGGAGATTATAGGGGTAACTTTGCAACAGCACACATACCTGCAGAAAGAAGTGTGAAAACTATAGAAAACAAGCCTCATTAAAGAAATTAGGGATGTTTGTGAATAGTTCACTAAAAGACAGTTTTATCTTACATTATAAATTTGTTTCTAAATGCAGCAGCGATGCTCAGAACATTGTATTTAAAGTATTGTGATCTTTTTTTATTTTTTATTTTTCATTCTGATGAACTTGTTAAAAAAACTACCTCGCTTAGAGGGCACTTTGTTAAATGTAAATGTTGTGAGCTGGTTCCACAACAGATGCATAAATACATGTGAGAGAGTTTTGTTTAATTACATTGCTTAATGCAGTTTAGTCTTTCTTCCATTTTTATTTTGTATCAATGATGATAAGTCTAGAATTTTTTGGATTTTAAGAACGTTATAAAACGAAATCTAGCCAAATTCGCAAACTTTGTGATTAACATTTTTCTGTGTGTGGGTAAAACAAAACTCATAAAATAGCACAAACAGGCAACAAAGCTAAAAGACCCTAAAGGAGGCCATCTTCGAGACTGATGAATTTAACTCCACTTCCCTCATCTCAGACTTCACATCACAAAGTTATGCTGAGCTAGAGAGAAACTTTGTGACATTTAATATTCGATGTTTGAAATACCTTATCGTATAGCAGAACTTCACTGAGATTGAATTTAAAGGTTAAATGTTATAACATTCCATATATGTGGAAATTAAATGTTGCAGTACATATCTGTGTAATGTTATGTTAAACAGTGCTAAAAATGCCACAAAGCTGCCCAGTTTTACTGTATATTAATTATCACAGAACACCATTTGAAGTAATATAATGAACTGCAGTAGAAAAGTTCATTACCCCAAGTATTCTGAAGACTCATATTCAGTCATATCAATAGTGGTAAATCCAGGAAAATATAATCTCGTTAATAAAATGCAGTTTTTGTATACAATATGTAAAATGTTCTGATGGCAATTTCTGGAAAACATTACAAAAGAACACAGCCAAACATTCAAAGTGTAAATATTTAGCTTGCTAACAACCTTCAGCACAATTTTGAAGACTGTTGTCTGTATAAAAGGGGCAGTGGCGAGAAGGGGAGGGGGCAGAGGGGCGACGACCATGCTACCAGACCTCCTCAGCTGTGAGAAACTGCAAACAACATGTAAGAAGTGGGGCTGGTGCCCCAGTTGCTGTCTTTCTACAAGGGTACTGCTCTCCAATAGCACCGGTTATTCATTGTGCAGAAAATAGTGAAACACTTCATCTGTTAATCTATTTGGTCCTACGAGTCTGTCACAAAGAATTCCCGCAAATGCATCGATACTAGTGATGTCGATGCCTCGTTCCCACAGCTGCTCTAGGATATGCACCTGCCCACACGTTTTGTGGCAATACAACATGCCATCTCTTCTGAATCCTGCCTACACCACCAAACACTACACATTATCTGTCACAAGTGAAACAGTCCATGTCTCAATGAGTATCGGTTTCGTAAATAAAATAGAAAGAAACTTCCACATGGGAAAAATATATTAAAAACAAAGATTCCAAGACTTACCAAGCGGGAAAGCGCCGGCAGACAGGCACAATGAACAAAACACACAAACACACACACAGAATTACTAGCTTTCGCAACCGATGGTTGCTTCTTCAGGAAGGAGAGGGAAAGACGAAAGGATGTGGGTTTTAAGGGAGAGGGTAAGGAGTCATTCCAATCCCGGGAGCAGAAAGACTTCCCTTAGGGGAAAAAAAGGACAGGTGTACACTCACACACACACACACACACACACACACACACACACACACAGACACACATATCCATCCGCACATACACAGACACAAGCAGACTTATTTAAAGGCAAAGAGTAAGGGCAGAGATGTCAGTCGAGGCGGAAGTACAGAGGCAAAGAAGTTGTTGAAAGACAGGTGAGGTATGAGCGGCGGCAACTTGAAATTAGCGGAGGTTGAGGCCTGGCGGATATCGAGAAGAGAGGATATACTGAAGGGCAAGTTCCCATCTCCGGAGTTCGGATAGGTTGGTGTTGGTGGGAAGTATCCAGATAACTCGGACGGTGTAACACTGTGCCAAGATGTGCTGGCCGTGCATCAAGGCATGTTTAGCCACAGGGTGATCCTCATTACCAACAAACACTGTCTGCCTGTGTCCATTCATGCGAATGGACAGTTTGTTGCTGGTCATTCCCACATAGAAAGCGTCACAGTGCAGGCAGGTCAGTTGGTAAATCACGTGGGTGCTTTCACACGTGGCTCTCCCTTTGATCGTGTACACCTTCCGGGTTACAGGACTGGAGTAGGTGGTGGTGGGAGGGTGCATAGCACAGGATTTACACCGGGGGAGGTTGCAACGGTAGGAGCCAGAGGTTAGGGAAGGTGGTTTGGGGACTTCATAGGGATGAACCAAGAGGTTACGAAGGTTAGGTGGATGGCGGAAAGACACTCTTGGTGGAGTGGGGAGGATTTCAAGAAGGATGGATCTCATTTCGGGGCAGGATTTTAGGAAGTCGTATCCCTGCTGGAGAGCCACATTCAAGGTCTGATCCAGTCCTGGGAAGTATTCTGTCACAAGTGGGGCACTTTTGGGGTTCTTCTGGGAGAGGTTCTGAGTTTGAGAGGATGAGGAAGTGGCTCTGGTTATCTGCTTCTGTACCAGGTTGGGAGGGTAGTTGCGGGATGCGAAAGCTGTTTTCAGGTTGTTGGTGTAATGGTCGAGGGATTCAGGACTGGAGCAGATTCGTTTGCCACGAAGGCCTAGGCTGTAGGGAAGGGACCGTTTGATATGGAATGGGTGGCAGCTGTCATAATGGAGGTACTGTTGCTTGTTGGTGGGTTTGATGTGGACGGATGTGTGAAGCTGGCCATTGGACAGATGGAGGTCAACGTCTAGGAAAGTGGCATGGGATTTGGAGTAGGACCAGGTGAATCTGATGGAACCAAAGGAGTTGAGGTTGGAGAGGAAATTCTGGAGTTGTTCTTCACTGTGAGTCCAGATCATGAAGATGTCATCAATAAATCTATACCAAACTTTGGGTTGGCAGGCTTGGGTAACCAAGAAGGCTTCCTCTAAGCAACCCATAAATAGGTTGGCATACGAGGGGGCCATCCTGGTACCCATGGCTGTTCCCTTTAATTGTTGGTATGTCTGGCCTTCAAAAGTGAAGAAGTTGTGGGTCAGGATGAAGCTGGCTAAGGTGACGAGGAAAGAGGTTTTAGGTAGGGTGGCAGGTGATCGGCGTGAAAGGAAGTGCTCCATTGCAGCGAGGCCCTGGACGTGCAGGATATTCGTGTATAGGGAAGTGGCATCAATGGTTACAAGGATGGTTTCCGGGGGTAACAGACTGGGTACGGATTCAAGGCGTTCGACTGCATGTAATGGGTTGAAGGATTTACTGTCCTACAGTCGTAGTCTCTGCTGGAAATATCACTTTGCCACGAAGAAAAATAATCCTGATCCCACTCCTAATGATCCAACTCCCCAGGACACTATCCAAATTGAACCCTGCCTGCAACAGTTCTGTCCTCCATCACAGCGGGACCCACCTCCTCTTCCTCAAAATCACCCTCTCCAAACCTTCCAGGAATTTCTCACTTCCAGCCTTGCCTCTCAATCTTTCTTGAAAAACCTTAATCCTACTCCCAACATCACCACAGCCGAAGCCCAGGCTATCCGTGATCTGAAAGCTGACCAATCCATCATCATTCTTCCGGCTGACAAGGGTTCCACGACCGTGGTACTTGATCGTCGGGAGTATGTGGCTGAGGGACTGCGTCAGCTTTCAGACAACTCTACATACAAAGTTTGCCAAGGTAATCCCATTCCTGATGTCCAGGCGGAGCTTCAAGGAATCCTCAGAACCTTAGGCCCCCTACAAAACCTTTCACCTGACTCCATCAAACTCCTGACCCAAACCGACACCTCGCACTCCTACCTTCTACCTACTTAATAAAATTCACAAACCCAAACATCCTGGCCGCCCCATTGTAGCTGGTTACCAAGCCCCCACAGAACGTATCCCAGCCTACGTAGATCAACACCTTCAACCCATTACATGCAGTCTCCCATCCTTCATCAAAGACACCAACCACTTTCTCGAACGCCTGGAATCCGTACCCAGTCTGTTACCCCCGGAAACCATCCTTGTAACCATTGATGCCACTTCCCTATACACGAATATCCCGCACGTCCAGGGCCTCGCTGCAATGGAGCACTTCCTTTCACGCCGATCACCTGCCACCCTACCTAAAACCTCTTTCCTCGTCACCTTAGCCAGCTTCATCCTGACCCACAACTTCTTCACTTTTGAAGGCCAGACATACCAACAATTAAAGGGAACAGCCATGGGTACCAGGATGGCCCCCTCGTATGCCAACCTATTTATGGGTCGCTTAGAGGAAGCCTTCTTGGTTACCCAAGCCTGCCAACCCAAAGTTTGGTACAGATATATTGATGACATCTTCATGATCTGGACTCACAGTGAAGAACAACTCCAGAATTTCCTCTCCAACCTCAACTCCTTTGGTTCCATCAGATTCACCTGGTCCTACTCCAAATCCCATGCCACTTTCCTAGACGTTGACCTCCATCTGTCCAATGGCCAGCTTCACACATCCGTCCACATCAAACCCACCAACAAGCAACAGTACCTCCATTATGACAACTGCCACCCATTCCATATCAAACAGTCCCTTCCCTACAGCCTAGGCCTTCATGGCAAACGAATCTGCTCCAGTCCTGAATCCCTCAACCATTACACCAACAACCTGAAAACAGCTTTCGCATCCCGCAACTACCCTCCCAACCTGGTACAGAAGCAGATAACTAGAGCCACTTCCTCATCCCCTCAAACCCAGAACCTCTCACAGAAGAACCCCAAAAGTGCCCCACTTGTGACAGAATACTTCCCAGGACTGGATCAGACCTTGAACGTGGATCTCCAGCAGGGATACGACTTCCTAAAATCCTGCCCCGAAATGAGATCCATCCTTCATGAAATCCTCCCCACTCCACCAAGAGTGTCTTTCCGCCATCCACCTAACCTTCGTAACCTCTTGGTTCATCCCTATGAAGTCCCCAAACCACCTTCCCTACCCTCTGGCTCCTACCGTTGCAACCTCCCCCGGTGTAAATCCTGTGCTATGCACCCTCCCACCACCACCTACTCCAGTCCTGTAACCCGGAAGGTGTACACGATCAAAGGGAGAGCCACGTGTGAAAGCACCCACGTGATTTACCAACTGACCTGCCTGCACTGTGACGCTTTCTATGTGGGAATGACCAGCAACAAACTGTCCATTCGCATGAATGGACACAGGCAGACAGTGTTTGTTGGTAATGAGGATCACCCTGTGGCTAAACATGCCTTGATGCACGGCCAGCACATCTTGGCACAGTGTTACACCGTCTGAGTTATCTGGATACTTCCCACCAACACCAACCTATCCGAACTCCGGAGATGGGAACTTGCCCTTCAGTATATCCTCTCTTCTCGATATCCGCCAGGCCTCAACCTCCGCTAATTTCAAGTTGCCGCCGCTCATACCTCACCTGTCTTTCAACAACTTCTTTGCCTCTGTACTTCCGCCTCGACTGACATCTCTGCCCTTACTCTTTGCCTTTAAATATGTCTGCTTGTGTCTGTGTATGTGCGGATGGATATGTGTGTCTGTGTGTGTGTGTCTGTGTGTGTGTGTGTGTGTGTGTGTGTGTGTGTGTGTGTGTGTGTGTGTGTGTGAGTGTACACCTGTCCTTTTTTTCCCCTAAGGGAAGTCTTTCTGCTCCCGGGATTGGAATGACTCCTTACCCTCTCCCTTAAAACCCACATCCTTTCGTCTTTCCCTCTCCTTCCTGAAGAAGCAACCATCGGTTGCGAAAGCTAGTAATTCTGTGTGTGTGTTTGTGTGTTTTGTTCATTGTGCCTGTCTGCCGGCGCTTTCCCGCTTGGTAAGTCTTGGAATCTTTGTTTTGAGTATTGGTTTCTGTATATATAACTACAAACTTTTCTTTTGGTTTCTGACCAGTATTACTTTCTGTAGAAATAAATGACATTTTTTTCTTTGTGTGTGATTTACTGAACAAAAATGGAACATATGTGAATAACTTTTTTGAGACAGTCTCCCTGACATTCAAGATACCTCCTCTATTTTACAAGAAGTCAGAAGATTCCTCTGGGAAAAAAATTCTAGTGTCTGTATGCTCAAACACCTCGTGTGTCACCTGGTGCATCTCTTCATTGGAACAAATTTTCTTCCCTCTCATCTCTTCTTTCTGTAGTTCACCCTTTTTGTTATGAGTTGTAAGCAAGGTAAAGTGAGCATTAGGGTGGGAAGGGGGGGGGGGGGGGTGGTAGTGTGTAAAGGTACTGAAATGTGGACAGACAGTGACAGACGCAACTGTTGCACAAGCAGTACTTACTAAGTCAAGGATCGTTACATTGCAAAATGACAGCTGTAGACATTATGTCCACATTGCAGACTGAAGATGATTTTTGGACATGTTGATGTGACGCACTGGTGACATTGTTTCCCCTAGCAGTGCGTTGATACTTCCAGATGTGAATGAAAATCAGACATAAAATACTATGAGCAACGTTTTACATAATGAATTATCTAGAAATCAAGCCATCCATTTCATTAGAGACAACAGATGATGTTTTATATCAATGAAAAGAAAGACATCTGGTGACAAAAGTACACATTTTTAGTTGTTTGAGATGGACTTCAAATACTTTCAATAATTAACAAGCTCGTGATATTTACAATTGACTGTCCTGACCAAATCAATGTACAGTAGTAGTAGTAGTAGTAGTAGTAGTAGTAGTTGTAGTTGTAGTTGTAGCAGTAGTTTTATTCATTCATAGATTACTTTTACAAGGATATTGTACATACCGTGACATTATAATTCAAGAGCAACAAAAATAATATAATTCACAATATATTTACATACTTACAGGTCTAGTTTGAGCAGGATCAGACAAGTAAACATTTGGGTGCAGTATATTGGCAAACAAAAACCCTTAACTGTATATTTTTTGGTGCACAGAAGGATGATATCTTTAGCACATAAGCCACAATTATTCTGAATACAGCTAAACTTGGTAGCAGCCTGCAGCTTCTCACTCACCAAAGGTAGTTCTCAGCCAAATATTACAAATTTATATTTTGGGACAATTTTTGCTATTCTTAACTCTGGGACTGAATTATAGGGCTGTTTGTGAACATACATTTAAATTGAAAATTGGTCTTACAGAACATGGCAATAAAACTCATACACAAGTTAGACATGAATTTCTTATTCTTTTTAAAAATTTATTATACCTTTTGTGGCCCAAAAAAATGAAGAAATAAATGCATTAGTGGACATGATAACAGCACTATGACAAAAGAACTGCTTTCAACAAAATTATAGAGCATAGCCATTTATCGGTTTGACTTCATTTAAAATTCTCCTAAATTTTCTTGTCATACGTAAGGCAGCAATTTGAGCACAAAATTAAAATATTTTTTGTCAGAAAAATCTTTATATTTCTAAAAAGTATTTCATGAAGATGTCATGTATAAAACAAAATTACAACAATATAATGAAAATCACGCTTTGCTACTTGCCACATAGATGAGGCATTGAGTTGCAGACAGACACACTGAGAAAACTACTACACATTTCAGCTTTCGGCCACAAGGCCTTCTTCAGAAATAGAAAGAACACACACATACACACACACACACACACACACACTCCCTCCCTCCCACCCTCCCACCCACCCACACACACGATCACTGTCTCTGGCTGCTGTGGCCTGACTGCAGACTGAAACGTCTGACATGAGCAGCAGTCCTGGGTGGTGGGGATATGGAGGAGGCACGAAGTGGGAGAAGATACTGTGCTGCCTGTGAGAATGTAAAGCGAGGTGGTGGGGACAGGATAGGGCTGTGCTAGGTGTAGAGTTGGGATGCTGTGATAGGTGGGGGAGAGGAGGGAAGTGGGAGCAGAAAAGGCAGAGGAGAGAAGTGGAGAAGTGGAAGAGAATAGTGCGTGCATTGGTGGAATGGAGGCATGTGCAGTGCTGATGTGTGAGCTGGGAAGGGGATAGGTAGGTGGAGAACAGAGAATAGCGAAGGTTGAAGCCAGGGGGGTTGCAGGAACAACGAACAGGTTTTAGGGCGGGTCCCACCAGCACAATTCAGAAAAGCTGGTGTCAGCAAGAAGGATCCAGGTGGCAAAGGCTATGAAGCAATTGTCAAAGTGAAGTAGATCATGTTGTGCAGCACATTCAGCAACTTGAATGGTCCAGCTGTCCCTCACTGCCCGTTTGTGAGTGATCATTAGCACCAACAGACATCTACTTAATTGTCATACCACATGGTACAACGGTTGCAGCTTAGTTTGTAAATCACATAGCTGCTTTCACAGGTAGCCCTGCCTTTAATGGAATAGGAGATGCCTATGACAGGACTGGAGTAGAGTAGGTGCTGGTGGGAGGAGGTATGAGACAGGTTTCACAACGAGGTCTATTGTATGCAAGGATATGAGCCATGGAACAAAGAATTGGGAGCAGGGGTGCAGTAGGGACAGAATGGTTGGTTGACTTGGGGGAAGAAACCAAACAATGAGGTCTTCGGTTTCATCAGATTAAGGAAAGGATGGGGAAGTAAGTCTGCCGTGCCCGGTCAAAGGAACCATTGCGGCACTCGCCTGAAGCTATTTACGGAAATCGTGGAAAACCTAAATCAGGACGGCCGAATGCGGGATTGACTCGTCGTGCTCCAAATGCGAGTCCAGTGTGCTAACCATTGTGCCACCTCACTCAGCAGTAGGGACAGAGATGGGTATTGTGCAGTCTGGTTGGTGCTGGAACACTGATATGGAAGGGGTGGGGCAGATAGTGGGAACAATAGTGGGTAGGACACTCCTCATTTCAGGGCACAAGGAGAGGTAGTCAAAATTCTGGTGGAGATTTGATTAAGTTGTCCGAGTCACGGACAGTACTGAGCCACAAGACGAGTGCTCCTCCAGAGGGAGGTTGTGGTCACAGGAGAGACAAGGCAAAGGAGATCTGTTCCTGGACGAGGTTGGGAGGGTAATTTCAGTATATGAAGACCTCAAGCTATTTACGGAAATCGTGGAAAACCTAAATCAGGACGGCCGAATGCGGGATTGACCCGTCGTGCTCCGAATGCGAGTCCAGTGTGCTAACCATTGTGCCACCTCACTCAGCAGTAGGGACAGAGATGGGTATTGTGCAGTCTGGTTGGTGCTGGAACACTGATATGGAAGGGGTGGGGCAGATAGTGGGAACAATAGTGGGTAGGACACTCCTCATTTCAGGGCACAAGGAGAGGTAGTCAAAATTCTGGTGGAGATTTGATTAAGTTGTCCGAGTCACGGACAGTACTGAGCCACAAGACGAGTGCTCCTCCAGAGGGAGGTTGTGGTCACTGGAGAGACAAGGCATAGGAGATCTGTTCCTGGACGAGGTTGGGAGGGTAATTTCAGTATATGAAGACCTCAGTCCCCCCATGAACCATGGACCTTGCCGTTGGTGGGGAGGCTTGCGTGCCTCAACGACACAGATAGCCGTACCATAAGTGCAACCACAAAGGAGGGGTATCTATTGAGAGGCCAGACAAACATGTGGTTCCTGAAGAGGGGCAGCAGCCTTTTCAGTAGTTGCAGGGGCAACAGTACGGATCTGGCCTTGTAACACTAACCAAAATGGCCTTGCTGTTGTGGTACTGCGAACAACTGAAAGCAAGGGGAAACTACAGCTGTAATTTTTCCCGAGGGCATGTGGCTGAACTGAAATGGAAAAAAAAACATTAATAATGTCTGTAAGAAACTGAGCTCTGTCATTTTCTTAATGATGCAGCTATCACAGTATTCAGACAAGAACCTTCTGTGTACAATGTATCATGGACTTTTCGAACCATACTTACAGTATGGAGTGACTGTGTGGGGAAACTCAAACAAACAAGAGACAAAACGAGTGTTCACATTACACACACACACACACACACACACACACACACACACACACACACACACACACACACACACACAAAAAAAAAAAAAAAAAAATTAGGACCATTTTAAGAAGAAAGACCTCTGAAACATGCAGAAACTGTTTCAAGAATTTAGGTATCTTAACTTTTTCATCGTTGTATATATACAAAACAATAATGTACATCACAAAAGGTAGTGAGGACTGGATTACAAATGCTTGTGTACACACCCACAATACAAGAAGGAAGAATGAAGTACGGAGCATACCGCACCGACTAGCAATGCTAGAAAAAGGACCCCAGTACTCTGGTATCAGACTACTAAGAAGTCTGAATAAAACCCTGCAAGATAGTGTACTTCATAATGACTTTCCAAAGAAACTTAAAGACTATCTCATTGAAAAAGAGTTTTACAGCGTTGCAGAGTACTTATGCCATTAAATTTATATATATTGTTACTCTTTATCAATGATGTAAAACTGTAAGCTAAAGGTGTAGAAAAATAAGTGATAATGAATGTTAATTCTTTGACATTTCCTATATTACACATACATTTACTGTACACAATGTAATCTTACAGGATCAAATAAAATTCAATTCAATTCAATTCAATTCAACTGTATGATTAAATGATGATGGCGTCCTCCTGTGAAAAATATTCCGGAGGTAAAATAGTCCCCCATTTGGATCTCCGGGAGGGGTCTACTCAGGAGGACATCTTTATCAGGAGAAAGAAAACTGGCATTCTAAGGATAGGAGCGTGGAATGTCAGATCCCTTAATCAGCAGGTAAGTCAGAAAATTTAAAAAGGGAAATGGATAGGTTAAAGTTAGATATAGTGTGAATTAGTGAAGTTTGGTGGCAGGAGGAACAAGACTTTTGGTCAGGTGAAACAGGGTTATAAATACAAAATCAAATAGGGGTAATACAGGAGTAGGTTTAATAATGAATAAAAAATAGGAGTGCGGGTAAGCTACTACAAACAGCACAGTGAACGCATTATTGTGGCCAAGTTAGATACGAAGCCCACACCTACTACAGTAGTACAAGTTTATACGCCAACTAGCTCTGCACATGATGAAGAAATTGAAGAAATGTACGATGAAATAAAAGAAATTGTTCAGATAGTGAAGGGAGACGAAAACTTAATAGTAATGGGTGACTGGAATTCGAGTGTAGGAAAAGGGAGAGAAGGAAACATAGTAGGTGAATATGGATTGGGGCTAAGAAATGAAAGAGGAAGCCGCCTGGTAGAAATATGCACAGAACATAACTTAATCATAGCTAACACTTGGTTCAAGAATCATGAAAGAAGGTTGTTTACATGGAATAATCCTGGAGATACTAAAAGGTTTCAGATAGATTATATAATGGAAAGGCAGAGATTTAGGAACCAGGTTTTAAATTGTAAGAAATTTCCAGGGGCAGATGTGGACTCTGACCACAATCTATTGGTTATGAACTGTAGATTAAAACTGAAGAAACTGCAAAAAGGTGGGAATTTAAGGAGATGAGACCTGGATAAACTGAAAGAACCAGAGGTTGTACAGAATTTCAGGGAGAGCATAAGGGAACAATTGACAGGAATGGGGGAAAGAAATACAGCAGAAGAAGAATGGGTAACTTTGAGGAATGAAATAGTGAAGGCAGCACAGGATCAAGTAGGTAAAAAGACGAGGGCTAGTGGAAATCCTTGGGTAACAGAAGAGATACTGAATTTAATTGATGAAAGGAGAAAATACAAAAATGCAGCAAGTGAAGCAGGCAAAAAAGGAATACAAACGTCTGAAAAATGAGATCGACAGGAAGTGCAAAATGGCTAAGCAGGGATGGGTAGAGGACAAATGTAAGGATGTAGAGGCTTATCTCATGAGGGGTAAGATAGACACTGCCTACAGGAAAATTAAAGAGATCTTTGGAGAAAAGAGAACCACTTGCATGAATATCAAGAGCTCAGATGGAAACCCAGTTCTAAGCAAAGAAGGGAAAGCAGAAAGGTGGAAGGAGTATATAGAGGGTCTATACAGGGGCGATGTTCTTGAGGACAATATTATGGAAATAGAAGAGGATGTAGATGAAGATGAAATGGGAAGAGTTTGACAGAGCACTGAAAGACCTAAGCCGAAACAAGGCCTCGGGAGTATACAACATTCCATTAGAACTACTGACAGCCTTGGGAGAGCCAGTCATGACAAAACTCTACCATCTGGTGGGCAAGACGTATGAGATAGGCGAAATTCCCTCAGACTTCAAGAAGAATATAATAATTACAATTCCAAAGAAAGCAGGTGTTGACAAATGTGAAAATTACCGAACTATCAGTTTAATAAGTCACAGCTGCAAAATACTAACGCGAATTCTTTACAGACAAATGGAAAAACTGGTAGAAGCCGACCTCGGGGAAGATCAGTTTGGATTCCATAGAAATGTTGGAACACATGAGGCAATACTGTCTATCTGACCTATCTTAGAAGAAAGATTAAGGAAAGGCAAACCTACGTTTCTAACTTTTGTAGACTTGGAGAAAGCTTTTGACAATGTTGACTGGAATACTCTCTTTCAAATGCTGAAGGTGGCAGGGGTAAAATACAGGGAGTGAAAGGCAATTTACAATTTGTACAGAAACCAGATGGCAATTGTAAGAGTCGAGGGACATAAAAGGGAAGTAGTGGTTGGGAAGGGAGTGAGACAGGGTTGTAGCCTCTCCCTGATGCGATACAATCTGTATATGAGGAAATGAAAGAAAAGTTCAGAGTAGGTATTAAAATTCATGGAGAAGAAATAAAAACTTTTGAAGTTCGCGGATGACATTGTAATTCTGTCAGAAACAGCAAAGGACTTGGAAGAGCAGTTGAACGGAATGGACAGTGTCTTGAAACGAGGGTATAAGATGAACATCAACAAAAGCAAAATGAGGATAATGGAATGTTGATGAATTAAGTTGGGTGATGCTGAGCAAATTAGATTAGGAAATGAGACACTTAAAGTAGTAGAGGAGTTTTGCTATTTGGGGAGCAAAATAACTGATGGTGCTCGAAGCAGAGAAGATATAAAATGTAGACTGGCAATGGCAAAAAAAGCGTTTCTGAAGAAGAGAAATTTGTTAACATCGAGTATTGATTTAAGTGTTAGGAAGTCGTTTCTGAAAGTATTTGTATGGAGTGGAGCCATGTATGGAAGTGAAACGTGGACGATAAATAGTTTAGACGAGAAGAGAATAGAAGCTTTCGAATGGTGGTGCTACAGAAAAATGCTGAAGATTAGATGGGTAGATCATATAACTAATGAGGAGGTACTGAATAGAATTGGTGAGAAGAGGATTTTGTGGCACAACTTGACTAGAAGAAGGGATCGGTTGGTAGGATATGTTCTGAGGCATCAAGGGATCACCAATTTAGTACTGGAGGGCAGCACGGAGGGTAAAAATCGTAGAGGGAGACCAAGAGATGAATACACTAAGCAGATTCAGAAGGATGTAGGTTGCAGTAGGTACTGGGAGATGAAGAAGCTTGCACAGGATAGAGTGGCATGGAGAGGTGCATCAAACCAGTCTCAGGACTGAAGACCACAACAACAACAACAAGACCTCTGTGAAATTACTTGTATTATATGAAATTATTTGTGTTGTGAATCAGTTCCAAGTGAAAGCTTATGAACTGCAGCGTACTAGATATATAAAGCAGATATAAAATGCATGAGTCGTTTTATGTAAGATATAAGCACACGAGAAAAAAAATTGTTCACACCTTAAAAGAACATAGTGGTCGCTAAGGAGCACCGTAGACGGTGTAAGACTGGCACCAGACAGTCATCTTGCCCTCCAGCACTGGCACTTTGGGTACATGACAGAATGGCAGGAAGGAGCCATAGTATTTGGATGTTCCTGTCATTACAATGTGAATCGAGTGGTTCGATCTGTCAGTATCAATGCAGGCTGTTCGATACATCGACAGGGGTGGTTTGAAAATTGCAGAATCACCACCGGATGTCGATGGTAGGGTTACAATGTACCCCAGTAATAATATTTTGTAATTTACAAATAAACATGTGCGGCACTAGTGCTGTCGATAAGAGATCTATGGTGTTGGCGTCCCGTGTAGTGATTTCTGAAGACGGCAAAAATCCGAGACTCGAAGAGAGATTATGTAGTTCATAAAGAAAGTATGAAAATGAAGGAAATTTGTGCTGATTTCCAGAACACTATGGGGCACTCTGCTGCTCCTCATTTGACTGCTGCAGAATAGAGGGACGAGTCGGATGGTGATCTGCAGTGTGGTGCCACTACCTCTAATATTTCTGCAAAATTGCATAAAATGATCACAGAAGGTAACTGACTGAAACTGCAAGGAACTGCCAAAGATGCAGGGATGGCACCTGAATGCACTTGTTACATTTTTAGGGTGAAATCGGACACGACAAAAATAACTGCGAGACAGATGCCGTGACTCTGTAAGAGTCCAGGCTCAAAAATGGATCAGAATTGAAATGTCCGAACAATGTTTCACTTGTTTTCAGAGCAACTGATAAGATTTTTTGCACTGGTTAGTAACTGCACGTGAAACATGGGTCCACTGCTATACCACTCAAAACAGTGGAATTATGTCAATTAACTGTCAGCAAGGAAAGCAAATGCAATATAGTTGGCCACAAAGGTCAAGGCATCAGTTTTACATCTACATCTACATTTATACTCCGCAAGTCACCCAACGGTGTGTGGCGGAGGGCACTTTACATGCCACTGTCATTACCTCTCTTTCCTGTTCCAGTCTCGTATGGTTCGCGGGAAGAACGACCTTCTGAAAGCCTCCGTGTGCGCTCTAATCTATCTAATTTTACATTCGTGATCTCCTCGGGAGGTATAAGTAGGGGGAAGCAATATATTCGAAACCTCATCCAGAAACGCACCCTCTCGAAGCCTGGTGAGCAAGCTACACCGCGATGCAGAGCGCCTCTCTTGTTGAGTTTGCCACTTGAGTTGGTTAAACATCTCCGTAACGCTATCACGGTTACCAAATAACCCTGTGACGAAAAGTGCTGCTCTTCTTCGGATATTCTCTATCTCCTCCGTCAGCCCGATCTGGTACGGATTCCACACTGATGAGCAATACTCAAGTATAGGTCGAACGAGTGTTTTGTAAGCCACCTCCTTTGTTGATGGACTACATTTTCTAAGGACTCTCCCAATGAATCTCAACCTGGTACCCACCTTACCAACAATTAATTTTATATGATCATTCCACTTCAAATCGTTCCGCACGCATACTCCCAGATATTTTACAGAAGTAACTGCTACCAGTGTTTGTTCTGCTATCATCGAATCATACAACAAAGGATCCTTCTTTCTATGTATTCGCAATACATTACATGTGTCTATGTTAAGGGTCAGTTGCCACTCCCTGCACCAAGTGCCTCTCCGCTGCACATCTTCCTGCATTTCACTACAATTTTCTAATGCTTCAACTTCTCTGTATACTACAGCATCATCCGCGAATAGCCGCATGGAACTTCCGACACTATCTACTAGGTCATTTATATATATATTGTGAAAAGCAATGGTCCCATAACACTCCCCTGTGGCACACCAGAAGTTACTTTGACGTCTGTAGACGTCTCTCCATTGATAACAACATGCTGTGTTCTGTAATGTTTTCTGTTTTCTGGAATGTGAAAGGCATTCGCCCAATACATTATTCTCCCATTTGTCAAATAATTGCAGAACAATACTACACAAATCTCAGCGACTGACTACAATGGAAGATACACAAGAAGAAATACAATAGAGAAAGTGATATTTCATAGTGACAATGCACCCACACACAAGTATCACAGCCATGGCAAAAATATGTGAACTAAGACACGAATTGTTGCCACAACCAGTTTTTTTTTTGCCTGATTTAGCTGCATCAGGCTTCCATCTCTTCCTCAAGCTAAAAATTTACCTCAGTGGACAGAGATTCTCTTTGAATAAAAAACGGACAGCTGAAGATGATGGATATTTTGCAGAGCAGGAGGAATCTAATATTTGAGATTGGATTGAGGCATAGGAACATCACCAGATCGAGTGCAATAGTTTATGGGAAGCCTAGATTGAAAAATAAAAATATTTCACCGAAGTAAGTCGTTCCTTTCTATTCCGTTCTGAGAACTGTTCAAACTACCCTTGTATGACGAATGGTCTATCACTCCCAGTCACATACTGGGACCATCAGAACAAGATCCTAACTGACAGGGAACAAAGAAGAATGTCACATCTCATCAGTGACAACCAGTTTTGAACTGGCAGGAATTGCGGCTGTCAGTAAATGCAGGCACAAGTGAACTATAGGGGCTGTCATCAAAATAGACACTTTAGGATCATCTCACCATCTTACAGCAGTGCCAATTAGTGATAATTTCAAATGTTAATAAAACATCCTGAAAAAATTAGACATTTCTATTTTTAGTCTACAATTTTACAGATTTATTTCCCTGATATGAAAGGAAATAAAAACTAACGTCACACAAAATTTTGGAGAAAAATAATTTTTTACTTCAACATGTGAAAAATCACTGACATATTTGGATTAAAAAAATATAGGAACATTCTCAATGTTTCTAGATGCACATGATATATATTTTACTGTGAAAACAAAAAAGTATTGTGAGTCAGAATAAAATAATGTAAGAAGTTTGAAACTTTTCCACCTGTGTAATGAAAAATGTTGTTGCTGATGACTTTGCATTCTGTTGGCCCTAATAGAAACTTTCAGTGAGAAAGTTATTAAGAAAACTGTAAAATTAATTTTGGTAACATGTGTATTGTATTGTGTCACCCAAAAGTGCATTTTATTTACAAGAGATTCCATGTGCAATAGCATGTGAGTAGTCGTATGATGCCACCAGAACTTTAGTTCCAACAGCTCACCTAAACAGACCGAGAATATTCTGTTTTCCAATTTGTTTAAAAATTTTTTTATTTGCAGCTATTACAGACCCTTCGTCACTGCATCCAGCACCCAAATTGCCAATATATGCCTTACACAAGTAGGTCTCACTGTACATATTTTCAGCCCACTATTTCTATTGCAGTAGAGTGAAAGATATTTGTTTGTATGGTTTTGTGAAACCCAAGTTTTACTGAAGAATACTACGAGGCAGTTGTCCTCAACACACAATACGTGATACGTGCATTCTACACAAAAAGTTTGACCTTGCTGCTCCAATGTCTGTGTACCATTAAAAAATTTTGTCCGTCATTACACTTTCTGAGCCAAAAACCAAATAAACGGTGAAGCCAAAGAACAGAATTATTTCACAGAGATCACCCTGTATTTTTCTATCCGTCAAATGCTCTCCTCTGCTGCAGTAACCAATTACACTTCTGCACAATAAATTTTTGTTAAAAAAAATCATCAAATTCTGTAGATTTCCATTTTTGTTTGTATCCCTTTCTCGGAGGATCAAAGTACACGCTCACATCTGGAGACTCTGCCGATGTCACTGCACTGTTTACAAGGAATACAATTGACTCGGAAATACAACGAGGTTTTACTGTCAGTTTATACATTTGTGCAACATTTATATTATTCCTCACTTCTTCAGTGCCAGCCATATCAGAAAAAAAAACCTTCAGTATGTGCAATACAACAACCTTAGTTTATTTTCGAATGTCTTGTCATCCTTTACACACATCGACCACAGCTGGACCCTCACTCCTTCCTTACCCCCACTATAACACGCAAGTCAACGCACCTTTCTACAGAAGACAGAAACCACACACAAACACACAATATCACACGGAAACACTGAAAATGCAGGTGGTGCTGACCTCCATCGTCGCTGTAGCATGCAAATGGCAGCAGAGCCGTAAAGTGGACAAATTACAGCAGTTCGTGCCTGATGCTATGACGCAGTGAGCACAACCTCGAGATACTTATTTAGGTGACAGCTGCTATAGTTCCTGAGAGAATACTGTGAAGGAACTGTACAGAACGGACATCTGCAGTCATATAGCATTGCTCACAGCGGCACAGTAAGCTGCAAGTCTCCAGTGGGCCAAACAACACAGTAACTGAGTAGAGGTGTCTACTGTGGTTTGAGACATAATGAATTTGCCTCTGCTCAGACAACACGAGGCGAAGAGTCAAGTGGACCGATAGCTTAGTGATGTGTTCGACCACAGTGTGTGGAGGGTGCAGGACAGGCAAGAGTTTGTTCCCTGTTGCTCTCTCAGGTGTGCTATTTGTTACCATGACTCGGGCTCACTTGTTCCACAAAAGATCACTATACAGGAGTTGGGTTGCGAAGTCATTCTGCACCCATCTTGTTCACCTGATGTGGCACCATCAGATTTTCACCTTTTCCATTCTCTATCAAACATTCTTCAAGGAACTTCATTTCCGGATGAAAATAAGTGCTTAACATGCCTCAACAGATTCTTCACCACAAAACCACACAACTTCCAGTCGTGGAATCAAAACGTTATCCCCGCGTTGTAGATTATTGTAAATAGTAAAGAAGAATATATTACTGACAACTAAAGTCTGTATTATGTGTGTGTTACGTGTTTATTAAACTTACGCAAAAAGGTTAGAAACATTTGCACCAACCCAACATTATAATCTGTAACTTACTATAGCTCTGTTTTATACATTTTATAAAGTTATTTCCTACGTTGTAAGTTCTTAGAAAATTTTACTACCAACAAAGGTATAAAAGTGAGCAGTAGATAAAAAAGGGTTGACTACTCCTGCTCTAAATCCTCAAATCTTAATCGCAAAGGAAATTTCTTGCATTATTTGGAGCAGCAGGTGTATAATGTGTGTGGTGTTACATATAACCCCAGAGGAGTGATGTGTTCTGTAAGCATTCTTATGGAGAAATGATACTTGGGAATGAAAGCAGTAAAACAAGTTATAGTAGAGAAGAGCACAAATATTGTGCACATTTTTTATTTCATTTGGACACGGGGAACCATGCCGAGGGCTGACGTGTGTCTTCCAGATGGGGCAGTGACTGCAGCACCTTCATGAAAGGAAGTTCTTGTGCAGATGTGAATATGAAGCTCTTAGCATCATCACTCTACTTCAGAGAGGTGTGAAATCCTCACAGAATATAAATATTTTTTACAATAGTTAAGACTGATCAGGCAAATGAAATGTCGCTCATATTCATTCATTCTTTGAACAGACTTATACACCTCAGATGTTAAGATCTGACGAAAGTTACATGTTATCCAGTCAATCAATTTACATTTATAGACAAAACAATGTAAGAAATGCAGTATTAAATTTCCTTACAGTGATAATTACACACGGAAGAGACAAAGTCCATAATAGCTGCATACAAGGCGACTGTCGAGCAGTGAAAAGATAACAGAAAAACAATATTAAATCTCAGTTAAAGAAATCATTTCCAGTGAAAATGAGCACTACATGCTGCAGTCAAAATCCCTGTAATTTGGTAACTCTACAGGATATGACGATCAGTGAGCGTCATCAGCTGGATACGGTACACCTGAAGAAATTTGCAGCCTCCACGCTGATTTGAGCCCACTATGAGAGTTAAAGGCAAGGGCCTGATGATTCCTGAGGGTGAGAATTTTTTGTCTAGTGCGCTTATTTTCAGAGCACAATTATTGTACTCTTATTTACTACACTAGCAAAAAAGGAAAAATAAAAAGATAAGTGAGAATTCTAAAGAATAAAATACAGTAACATAGACATAAATGTGAGAATCATTTGGTGCAAATTGATAACAAAAGATGACATCGACAAGTGAGGCAATTTCATCAATCAGCTGAAAAGAACGAGGGAAGACGACACAGGAGATGAACCCTGGACAGCAAGTAACCTAATTCATTACATGCAGATGAAAAGAAGAAGCTGCAGTGATAAATGAGTAAGCTATTTCCCTGTCAGCTACTGAGTGTCACTCTCTTGTTGTTGTCTTACCTTGTAACAATGTTTACACATATATTTTCAGTACACAGCTTGAATTTAAAACTCCAACACCAGATATAATAGTAAATAATACAGTTGTACTTAATGTGCATATATAGTAGGTGATTTTGGACTGTACAGCAGTGCAAAATTCATTACACAGAGCTGTAACCTCTGACAGCAACTATGGCCTTAACCTGGTTGGACAGTGTCCAATTGAGCTCCATGCCAGAGTTCATCAATCATAGTGACTGGTGAGTATCAGTCCCTCGACTAGAAGTTTTCACTGTGTGAGAGATCCAAAGAATGTGTAAGCAACAGACAGCAAAGCAAAGGCGACGCCGTATGGTCTCACTTTATCACGTCTAACAATATTGTTACAGAGACCTGGAAGATGAGGCACCAGCCTACACTTCAGAAATAGGTCCAAAAGACCATCAATACAAACTGGAGGTGACCTCTCGATAAATGTTAACTCGAGCCTGTAGTTGGTGCTTTGCACCAGCAAGATGTAATATCTTTGTGTTACTTTGCTTAGAGAGTATCTTTGTAAAGTCATGGTCGTGAACAGACACAGGAAAGAGGGACTGAGACATGGCTTCATGCCGATGAAGTATAATTTTATCCTGTGAACTAAATGTGGTTAAAACCATGCGTAACGAAGATGTTAACTTTTCCAAATTATCAATTTCAAGAAGAAATACAAATCCACCACTCATAAAGTTAGTCTTTATTTTAAAATCTGCCCTTTATATCCTGTTTGTTGTACATTATTAATGAGGACCCATGGTTATGCTGAAGCTACAATTATAATTGAACAATTTGTTTGAACTTATAACATCTTTCAGAATCATATAACAAAATGTACTGGATGACAAGCTGAGGTACCAATTTCATCGAATTATCTAGACCTTCATCATCAACTTACATGTCCGACAGTGCAATTAGAGAAATGTTGCTTTAAACCTTAAATTTCATCATTTTGATATCTTTGTATTGTTTGAGCTGAGGGGACAGCCAAATTAGAGTATCGAAGAAAGTTGCAGCAATGGGTGATTTGCTGACAGTCCGTCACAATTTGAGACCTCGTCGCACTGTCTAGTTGCATACTCGTCTCACTGCAAATCTGAGGAAGCAGAACACTTTGTGATAATTTGACATCTGTTGCGTGTCATCTCCGGAATGTTGAATCTGTAATGGCCAGTAATATAGCACAGTGAATTCAAAAACAGGTGCCCTGGTCAGAACTGCGACCCCACTCTTGGTACGGTGCCAACTCCTCACCTCTGCACAGAAATTGAAGAGCCCGTATGAAAACTTACCTGTAATGCCACCTGCAGCTATCACCATTGCAGTGTTGTCCGACATCTTCAGCTACAGACGTCCCTTCCACTGTGACACGCTGAAATGAGGCTCTCTTCAACTGGTCACATGCAATATCTGTCAACAATACAGACGTTACTAGTAGTTATCCTAATGAGCAACAAGCCGTGACCACAGTAAATACTATTATTACTTTGTGTGAAAATTCTTGACTCATTTTGCACAAGCATTGGGAAAACATAGCTTCTCCAGCTTCACACTGTCGAAAATATACCACCCTCATCTTGGGTAGTGTCACAACAAGAAATAATGAACAGCACGCTGTTAGCTCCAGTAGCAGTGCACCTAAATTAAAACAATGTTTGTTCATCAAAACTGAACAGGGAGAATGTTATGTAAAGTAGATGAGTGCACATTTTGCAGAGTGGTGTTCAAGGACCTTGGTATACTTATATTCACTTTCCATTACATTTACTTTCTAATGGCATTTGTTGGTAACAATAAAAATCAGTTCGGATTAACTGTGACCCTTAGGGTGTGATCACAGTGTTAAGCTTTTTCCTATGTACAACAAGTAGGACACAGTAGCAGTAGTAGTAATAGAAGTAGTAGCAGTAGCAGCAGTTTTTACATGGATGAAGGTCACAGCGTATTCACTCGTTCATTCAGTCCCTTCGGGAAGAAAAACCTTCTGGGACATGGAACACGTCATGGTATACATTTACAAAATACAAGAAAATTGTAGAAAGTTAATCTGTGTGCTTCTAGCAGTGAGCTGTCATTTTAGTGTTTACGACAGCAAAATTCAATCAAGTTAATAGAAATAAAGTGATTACTTTGGAAAAAGCTGTTGTTTCCTCAGTGATACTAAGTAGCTGCACCTTAACATTTACATGATCATGAGAAAATAGGTAGCTACATCCAATCATAGCACACTAGTACCTGTCACACAGCTAACAGGACAACTGAATTCTCAGGTCCATATAATGGCAGAGTTCCAATGCCATCCCACGATAATGCATAACTCTACCAAGAAAGCTTGACAAGAAGGTAAAGTCTATGTATTTATTTATGTGTCTTGTACTGTTTGTGTATAGCTTGCAGCTCTGCTTAAACTGAGATTACTGTCAGTACCAAAACTCGCGATGGAGTAAATGTGTTGAAAAATGAATGTAAGAATTCTGACATTCTTAAAAAAGATTCTGTGAGATGTACAATTATCTCCTCTACATAGTATTCTGTATGCTCTCTTCTGGTGATCAAACATTTTATTTACTGTAGGTTCACTGCCCCAGAACATAATTGCATATGACAACAGGAGTAAAAATATCCAAAGTAATTCATCACTGGTCTTCAGATGAGAGATGTTTCTATGGGCATAACAGAGTCAACTGACATTCTTGCTTCATTCACTCATGTTTTGAACCCACTTTCCCTTGTTAACCATCTAGAGCCCAAAAAATTTTATACAGGGTGGTCCATTGATACTGACCGTGCCAAATATCTCACAAAATAAGCATCAAATGAAAAAACTACAAAGAACGAAACTCGTCCAGCTTGAAGGGAGAAACCAGATGGTGCTGTGGTTGGCCTGCTAGATGGCACTGCCATAGGTCAAACGGATATCAACTGCGTTTTTTAAAAATAGACACCCCCATTTTTTATTACATATTCGTGTAGTATGTAAGGAAATATGAATGTTTGACCACTTTTTTCGCTTTGTGATAGATGGCGCTGTAATAGTCGCAAACGTGTAAGTGCGTGGTATCACGCAACATTCCGCCAATGCAGACGATATTTGCTTTGTGATACATTACCCGTGTTAAATGGACCGTTTACCAATTGACGAAAAGGTCGATATCTTGTTGATGTATGGATATCGTGATCAAAATGCCCAGCAGGCGTGTGCTACACATGCTGCTCGGTATCCACCATCATCAAAGTGTCCGGACCGCTCGCCAGATGTTGTTGCTGTTGTCTTCAATCCTGAGACTGGATTGATGCAGCTCTCCATGCTACTCTATCCTATGCAAGCCTCTTCATCCCCCAGTACCTACTGCAGCCTACATCCTTCTGAATCTGCTTAGTGTATTCATCTCTTGGTCTCCCTCTACGATTTTTATCCTCCATGCTGCCCTCCAATACTAAATTGGTGATCCCTTGATGCCTCAGAACAACTCCTACCAACCGATCCCTTCTTCTAGTCACGTTGTGCCACAAACTACTCTTCTGCGCAATTCTATTCAATAACTCCTCATTAGTTATGTGATCTACCTATCTAATCTTCAGCATTCTTCTGTAGCACCACATTTTGAAAGCTTCTATTCTTTTCTTGTCTAAACTATTTATCGTCCATGTTTCACTTCCATACATGGCTCCACTCCATACAAATACTTTCAGAAAAGGCTTGCTGACACATAAATCAATACTCGATGTTAACAAATTTCTCTTCTTCAGAAACGCTTTCCTTGCCATTGCCAGTCTACATTTTATATCCTCTCTACTTCGACCATCATCAGTTATTTTGCTCCCCAAATAGAAAAACTCCTTTACTGCTTGAAGTGTCTCATTTCCTAATCTAATTCCCGCAGCATCTCCTGACTTAATTCGACTACATACCGTTATCCTAGTTTTGATTTTGTTGATGTTCATCTTATACCCTCCTTTCAAAATGCTGTCCATTCCGTTCAACTGCTCTTCCAAGTCCTTTGCTGTTTCTGACAGAATTATAATGTCATCGGTGAACCTCAAAGCCTTTTTTTCTTCTCCATGGATTTTAATACCTACTCCGAACTTTTCTTCCGTTTCCTTTACTGCTTGCTCAATATACAGATTGAATAGCACCGGGGAGAGGCTACAACCCTGTCTCACTCCCTTCCCAACCACTGCTTCCCTATTGTGCCCCTCAACTCTTAGAACTGCCATCTGCTTTCTGTACAAATTGTTAATAGCCTTTCGCTCCCTGTATTTTACCCCTGCCACCTTTAGAATTTGAAAGAGTACTCCAGTCAACATTGTCAAAACCTTTCTCTAAGCCTACAAATGCTAGAAACAAAGGTTTGCCTTTCCTTAATCTTTCTTCTAAGTCATAGGGTCAGTATTGCATCACGTGTTCCAAAATTTCCACAGAATCCAAACTGACCTTCCCCAAGGTTGTCTTCTACCAGTTTTTCCATACGTCTGTAAAGAATTCGCGTTAGTATTTTGCAGCTGTGACTTATTAAACTGATAGTTCGGTAATTTTCACATCTGTCAATACCTGCTTTCTTTGTGATTGGAATTATTATATTCTTCTTGACATCTGAGGGTATTTCGCCTGTCTCATACATCTTGCTCACCAGATGGTAGAGTTTTGTCAGGACTGGCTCTCCCAAGGTTCTCAGTAGTTCTAATGGAATGTTGTATACTCCCGGGGCCTTGTTTCGGCTTAGGTCTTTCAGTGCTCTGTCAAACTCTTCATGCAGTATCGTATCTCCCATTTCACCTTCATCTACCTCCTCTTCCATTTCCAAAATATTGTCCTCAAGAACATCACCCCTGTGTAGACCCTCTATACAGGGTGTTACAAAAAGGTACAGCCAAACTTTCAGGAAACGTTCCTCACACACAAAGAAAGAAAATATGTTATGTGGACGTGTGTCTGGATTACTTTCCATGTTAGAGCTCATTTTATTACATCTCTTCAAATCACATTAATCACGGAATGGAAACACACGGCAACAGAACGTACCAGCATGACTTCAAACACTTTGTTACAGGAAATGTTCAAAATGTGCTCCATTAGTAAGGATACATGCATCCACCCTCCGTCGCATGGAACCCCTGATGCGCTGATGCAGCCCTGGAGAATGGCGTATTGTATCACAGCCGTCCACAATACAAGCAGGAAGAGTCTCTTCATTTGGTACCAGGGTTGCGTAGACAAGAGGTTTCAAATGCCCCCATAAATGAAAGTCAAGAGTGTTGAGGTCAGGAGAGCGTGGAGGCCATGAATTGGCCCGCCTCTACCAATCCATCGGTCACCGAATCTGTTGCTGAGATGCGTACGAACACTTCGACTGAAATGTGCAGGAGCTCCATCGTGCTTCAGCGCATTGTCAATGCATGTGTGAAGATTACGGAAGGTGAACTAATTGCTGCTGAGAAGAATATCGTTACACGTATTGCCAAATGTATTGAGGTTGACAGACATCATTTTGAGTATTTTTTGCATTAATGTGGTATTTACAGGTAATCACACTGTAACAGTATACGTTCTCAGAAGTGATAAGTTCACAAAGGTACATGTATCACATTGGAACAACTGAAATAAGATGTTCAAACACACCTACGTTCTGTATTTTAATTTAAAAAACCAACCTGTTATCAACTGTTAGTCTAAAATTGTGAGCCATATGTTTGTGACTATTAGAGTACCATCTATCTCAAAGTGAAAAAAGGGGTCCAACTAAAACATTCATATTTCCTTATGTACTACACGAATATGTAATAAAAAATGGGGGTTTCTATTTTAAAAAATGCAGTTGATATCCGTTTGACTTATGGCAGCACCATCTAGTGGGCCAACCATAGCACCATCTGGTTTCCCCCTTCAAGCTAGACAAGTTTCGTTCTTTGTAGTTTTTTTGATTTGACTCTTATTTCATGAGATATTTTGCCTGGTCATGATCAATGGACCACCCTGTATAGTATATTTCATTTAGTGTACAACCACTAATGTGTATTTCTAGTGTTGACAGGTTATTGTTGCTTGTCTGAACTCGTGTAATATTAGCACTTTTGAGTTCAGATCTTGAACCATTAGCTGTGATCCATTAGTAACTCTATTTAATAGCTTCCTATCTCTGTTAATTCAAGTCCGTGTAGTTCGTAATACAACAATCAAAATAATCATAAACTATTAAAAATTGGTATAAAGGGAAGCGCACAGAAGGATGTAAAAAGCTGAAAGAGACCCAAGTAGCAGGGTCACTTGGTTACCTTGCAGAAGCAGTTAAGCATTGCTCACAACATTCTGTTAAAAAAGTTGAACAGATAAAGCACAATTCAGATGTGGGACACTGTGTGTTTTCACCTAAAACAGAGTGTATGTCTGTAACCAAATTATAGACTGTCCTCTCTGGTGTAAACTGTATGTACTCTCCTACATGTAGCATACATCACAAGCACTGAACATAATTTGAATACTGGGACAACCTTTGAAAGTTTCAGTGAACTTCTGAAAACTTCATATTTTATAAACATTTATTAAAAATAAAACTTAGTGTCCTACTTATCAACTGAAATGTTCTTTTAATAATACAGACAGCAAGCAGCAGTCCATATTTTTGGAATTAGTGAATTCAGAAACTTTTTACACACATCATTGTGTGTGACCACATTCCAATGAAAGACAAATCCTTCAGACAGCTGAGCAACTAGCACATCCCCACATATGTGTCTGAAGCCTTAATTTGGTCTCAAGTTTTTTGACTGTTCTGTGAAACAGGCAGTCAGTTTTCCTGGATCAAACAAAGTTTGACACATCTGGCTGGATGAATGATCTTGCCTAATAATTTACAACATGCTTTACACTTATCTGGAGCTCCTTCTATGTACCTTTCCAAGCTGCTTTTTTTGGCTTATAAGAGCTTAACTTTGTAGTACTATTTACTTTTCAAATAAGCATTGCAAACCATATTCCTCTGCTCAGTGCCTCAATTATCATCACTCTTATGTATTTGGTACAGTATGAGCACATTTCTCTAATTTGGGCCAATTCTTTTGCATACCACTTAACTTTTAAGTTTGCCTGATAAGCTAACATCTGCTTCTGCCAGTGAACACATAACTTGACTCATCCCACATTTGCGAAGCCTCTTCTTCATAGCAGACTTTACTGAATGTGATGCATGAACAAATGGACGATTTACACCAACACAATACAAGATGTTGTAACAATAATTTCCATGTAGACTTTGAATCTTTGTTTAGGGTGAGAGAGGAAGCTCTTTAAGTATTTGATGAAAAAAAGCATTCAACAAGCTATGATACGACACCAAACAATCAACTGAATAGCCATATACACCCAAAAGAAAATTAAGAAGTTTCCTCCTTCGTTGCCCCTATAGCATACTGTAGCATACTGGATTTCTTGTGTACAGCTACTGAATGTTTCTGTTAGTTGCATGACAAGTGTCATCATTCTTGTAAAGATATCTCTACTCTTACATCACATAAGTAACTGTCATCTCCACGTTTTTCTTGGCACAATTTCATTTTTCTGTAAGACATTTTGATGACTGATCCAGTATCCCTCTTTAGGTGTTGCAAACTGTATTGTCGACTCTGCCTCATCTTCTCTAATACCCACCTCTGTTCTCATGTAGAGGTTCAGCACACAGTTGTTGTTGTTGTGGTCTTCAGTCCTGAGACTGGTTTGATGCAGCTCTCCATGCTACTCTATCCTGTGCAAGCTTCTTCATCTCCCAGTACTTGCTGCAACCTACATCCTTCTGAATCTGCTTAGTGTATTCATCTCTTGGTCTCCCTCTACGATTTTTACCCTCCACGCTGCCCTCCAATGCTAAATTTGTGATCCCTTGATGCTTCAAAACATGTCCTACCAACCGCTCCCTTCTTTTTGTCAAGTTGTGCCACAAACTCCTCTTCTCCCCAATTCTATTCAATACCTCCTTATTAGTTATGTGATCTACCCATCTAATCTTCAGCATTCTTTTGTAGCACCACATTTCAAAAGGTTCTATTGTCTTCTTGTCCAAACTAGTTATTGTCCAAGTTTCACTTCCATACATGGCTACACTCCATATAAATACTTTCAGAAACTACTTCCTGACCACTAAATCAATACTCGATGTTAACAAATTTCTCTTCTTCAGAAACGCTATCCTTGCCATTGCCAGTCTACATTTTATATCCTCTCTACTTCGACCATCATCAGTTATTTTACTCCCTAAATAGCAAAACTCCTTTACTACTTTAAGTGTCTCATTTCCTAATCTAATTCCGTCAGCATCACCCGATTTAATTTGACTACATTCCATTACCCTCGTTTTGCTTTTGTTGATGTTCATCTTATATCCTCCTTTTAAGACACTGTCCATTCCGTTCAACTGCCCTTCCAAGTCCTTTGCTGTCTCTGACAGAATTACAATGTCATCGGCGAACCTCAAAGTTTTTATTTCTTCTCCATGAATTTTAATACCTACTCCGAACTTTTCTTTCATTTCCTTTACTGCTTGCTCAATATACAGATTGAATAGCACCGGGGAGAGGCTACAACCCTGTCTCACTCCCTTCCCAACAACTGCTTCCCTTTCATGTCCCTCGACTATTATAACTGCCATCTGGTTTCTATACAAATTATAAATAGCCTTATGCTCCCTGTATTTTACCCCTGCCACCTTTAGAATTTGAAAGAGAGTATTCCAGTCAACATTGTCAAAAGCTTTCTCTAAGCCTACAAATGCTAGAAAGGTAGGTTTGCCTTTTCTTAATCTTTCTCTTAAGATAAGTTTTAAGGTTAGTATTGCCTCACATGTTCCAACATTTCTGCGGAATCCAAACTGATCTTCCGCAAGGTCCGCTTCTACCAGTTTTTCCATTCGTCTGTAAAGAATTCGTGTTAGTATTTTGCAGCTGTGACTTATTAAACTGATAGTTCGGTAATTTTCACATCTGTCAACACCTGCTTTCTTTGGGATTGGAATTATTATATTTTCCTTGAAGTCTGAGGGTATTTCGCCTGTCTCATAAATCTTGCTCACCAGATGGTAGAGTTTTGTCATGACTGGCTCTCCCAAGGCCGTCAGTAGTTCTAATGGAATGTTGTCTACTCCCGGGGCCTTGTTTCGACTCAGGTCTTTCAGTGCTCTGTCAAACTCCTCCCGCAGTATTGTATCTCTCATTTCATCTTCATCTGCATCCTCTTCCATTTCCAGTACATCGCCCTTGTATAAACCTTCTATATACTCCTTCCACCTTTCTGCCTTCCCTTCTTTGCTTAGAACTGGGTTTCCATCTGAGCTCTTGATATTCATACAAGTGGCTCTCTTTTCTCCAAAGGTCTCTTTAATTTTCCTGTAGGCAGTATCTATCTTACTCTAAGTGAGATAAACCTCTACAGTCTGTCCTCTAGACATCCCTGCTTAGCCATTTTGCACTTCCTGTCGATCTCATATTTCAGACGTTTGTATTCCTTTTTGCCTGCATCATTTACTGCATTTTTATATTTTCTCCTTTCATCAATTAAATTCAATATTTCTTCTGTTACCCACAGATTTCTATTAGCCCTCGTCTTTTTACCTACTTTATCTTCTGCTGCCTTCACTACTTCATACCTCTGAGCTACCCATTCTTCTTCTACTGTATTTCTTTCCTCCATTCCTGTCAATTGTTCCCTTATGCTCTCCCTGAAACTCTCTACAACCTCTGGTTCTTTCAGTTTATCCAGGTCCCATCTCCTTAAATTCCCACCTTTTTGCAGTTTCTTCAGTTTTAATCTATAGGTCATCACCAATAGATTGTGGTCAGAGTCCACATCTGCCCCTGGAAATGTCTTACAATGTAAAACCAGTTCCTAAATCTCTGTCTTACCATTATATAATCTATCTGATACCTTTTAGTATCTCCAGGATTCTTCCATGTAAACAACCTTCTCTCATGATTCTTGAACCAAGTGTTAGCTATGATCAAGTTATGTTCTGTGCAAAATTCTACCAGGCAGCTTCCTTTCATTTCTTAGCCCCAATCCATATTCACCTACTATGTTTCCTTCTCTCCCTTTTCCTACACTCGAATTCCAGTCACCCATTACTATTAAATTTTCATCTCCCTTCACTATCTGAATAATTTCTTTTATTTCATCATACATTTCTTCAACTTCTTCATCATGTGCAGAGCTAGTTTGCGTATAAACTTGTACTACTGTAGTAGGTGTGGGCTTCGTATCTAACTTGGCCACAATAATGTGTTAACTATGCTGTTTGTAGTAGCTTACCCGCACTCCTATTTTTTATTCATTATTAAACCTACTCCTGTATTACCCCTATTTGATTTTGTATTTATAACCCTGTATTCACCTGACCAAAAGTCTTTTTCCTCCTGCCAACGAACTTCACTAATTCCCACTATATCTAACTTTAACCTATCCATTTCCCTTTTTAAATTTTCTAACCTACCTGCCCGATTAAGCGATCTGACATTCCACGCTCCGATCTGTAGAACGCCAGTTTTCTTTCTCCTTATAATGATGTCCTCTTGGGTAGTCCCCGCCCGGAGATCTGAATGGGGGACTATTTTACCTCCGGAATATTTTACCCAAGAGGATGACATCATCATTTAATCATACAGTAAAGCTGCATGCCCTCGGGAAAGATTACGGCTGTAGTTTCCCCTTGCTTTCAGCCGTTCGCAGTACCAGCGCAGCAAGGCCGTTTTGGTTAATGTTACAAGGCCAGATCAGTCAATCATCCAGACTGTTGCCCCTTCAACTATTGAAATGGCTGCTGCCCCTCTTCAGGAACCACACGTTTGTCTGGCCTCTCAACAGATACCCCTCCGTTGTGGTTGCACCTACGGTACGGCCATCTGTATCGCTGAGGCACGCAAGCCTCCCCACCAACGGCAAGGTCCGTGGTTCATGGGGGGAGGCAGCACACAGTATGCAGCACTAATGTAATGTAATTGAGGAAGAGATGGTTTTACTTCAATATAGCACCCTTCCTGCTAATTTCACTATGTTACATTTAACCTGTTAACACATAAACAACATAAAATAGGACTGTGATATTTAATACTAATCTGCCCTCATTTCATGTACCTAAAGGCTCTATGCTGTGATGGATGAAAATGTCTTGGGTTTGAGTATCACGGAAAAAAAATGGGGCTATCAAATGTTCAGATACTTGCACTACAAGAAAAATTGGATACGTTGCAGGTACAGAAATCACATATTTTGTGCAATTTCATTCATCGGTGCATCTGGGATTTGATTTTGGGGCAACATTTCATTTAGCCAAACAGTGTCCATCACATGCAGGTTCCAAAATGGGAATTCCACAATAACAGCAGTTGCAACCTTTGTCCATGAACTGCCAAACAGACTGGATAAAGGAAACAAAGTCACTGGGGTTTCTAGATTTGTCCAAGGCCTTTTATTCTGTGACTCATGTAGCTCTATTAACCAAATTAGAAAGTTACAGTATAAGAGGAGTAGCACTTAACTTCTTACAACTGCACCTCCGATATAGTGTAGTAAACTGCATTATAGGAATGAAATCATCATCATCATCATCATCATCATCATCATCATCATCATGATCATTTAAGACTGATTATGCCTTTCAGCATTCAGTCTGGAGCATAGCCGCCTTATCAGATTCCTCCACGATACCCTATTCAGTGCTAACATTGGTGCTGCTTCTGATGCTAAACCTATTACTTCAAAATCATTCTTAACCAAATCCAGGTACCTTCTCCTTGGTCTGCCCCAACTCCTCCTACCCTCTACTGCTGAACCCATGAGTCTCTTGGGTAACCTTGCTTCTCCCATGCATGTAACATGACCCCACCATCTAAGCCTGTTCGACCTGACTGCTACATCTATAGAGTTCATTCCCAGTTTTTCTTTGATTTCCTCATTGTGGACACCATCCTGCCATTGTTTCCATCTACTAGTACCTGCAATCATCCTAGCTACTTTCATATCCGTAACCTCAACCTTGTTTGATAAGGTAACCTGAATCCACCCAGCTTTCGCTCCCATACAACAAAGTTGGTCGAAAGATTGAACTTAGTCTTGGTTCACGGTGTGGGTTCCTGTAGCCATGTCCTAGTTCATGAACCAGGGGCAACGTATGAGTGGCCAAGAAAGTGGTCCTGACAGTCAGGATACCAGTTACTTTGGAATAAGGCTGGGCATCTCGGACATATTCTGAGCCGTGGTCACCTTTGTGCTCATACGGCAAAGACTACCAAATCCACCGGTTAGTCCCTCAACCGTTAGGGGTAAAACTCAATGGGACTCTGGGCAAGTAAGGCTAGCAACCTGCTTCCCTGATACTTTAAATATGATGCTGGCAACCATCAGAGCAAAATGCCTCGGACCTTTGGAGGTGATGGAGTCCCACCTCTAACTGAAATAAGAATGATAGTAAAATCCTAATTGTAAAACCAGCATACAAAACTATCAGCCATGGAGTTCCTTAGGGAAGTATTCTTGGGCCACTCTCATTTACTGTATATATTAATGACACAACTCGGCCACAAAACTTAAACCCAGTTAATTACGCTGCTGATATGCTATTTATTAACTGGGGCTGTACTGATCAGCTAGCCCTTATAAAGCAATAAAGAGAACTCTGAATTGATCACAGAACATCTAACAATGAGTTAACTTACAAGACTGTTGTAATGACATTCTTGTTGAATTAAAACCAATCTCATATTAATCATAATCTACAGTTGGAACATCTGATAAATGTGTCTTTAGGCATTGTGACTGACAAACATCTTAAATGGGAAGAGCATTTACTTACTGAAACATCTCTCAAATATAATAAATTTTCCTGTTCTTACACAAGTGTATTATTGATTAATTCACTTGTATTTGCAATACAAGACTTGAAATTTGAGGTTAAACATCCACACTCTACATGGACAGAATATTCAAGCTTCAAAAGAGAGCAGTTAAGATGACTGCCAATATAAGGAAATGCCAGTTCTGTAGGGACTACTTCAAAAATTATAATTTATTGACTGTGTATTCATTGTAGGTACTTTATATGTAAAAGAGAGTGATGAAGTAAATGTAATTAATACAGGCATTCACAAGTAAAAGAGAGCGATGGACCAAGTGTAATGAATAGACATCCATAATTACCATACATAAACCAGAAGTGATTACCATAGGATACTAATAAAAAAGTTTTAGATCACTGTCCACTTGATACTGGAAGACAATTCTGTACTAGTTTGCCAAATAATATAAAGCAGCTCCATGAAAATCTTTTTAAAGAAAAATTAAAACAGGTCTTAAGTAAAAAACATTTATACTCAATGAAATATTTCTGGGCTCCATTACAAACAATTCTAGTTTTGTATACCTCAGCTTACTAACAGTGGCAAATGCTTATATAATGTATAAGTCTGCTGTATACATCCATTATATGTATGACATGATCTCTTTGTAAATGTACTAAACTGACAATGTCTAAGACTGTAAAGTTATTATCTACATCTACATGATTACTCTGCAGTTCACATTTAAGTGCTTGGCAGTGGGTTCAACGAACCACAATCATACAGTCTCTCTGCCATTTCACTCCCGAACAGTGCGTGGGAAAAATGAACACTTAAGCCTTTCTGTTCGAGCTCTGATTTCTCTTATTTTATTTTGATGATCATTCCTACCTATGTTGGTTGGGCTCAACAAAATATTTTCGCATTCGGAAGAGAAAGTTGGTGACTGAAATTTCATAAATAGATCTCATCACGACGAAAAATGTCTTTGCTTTAATGACATCCATCCCAACTTGCGTATCATATCTGCCACTCTCTCTCCCCTATTACGTGATAATACAAAACGAGCTGCCCTTTTTTGCACCCTTTCGATGTCCTCCGTCAATCCCACCTGGTAAGGATCCCACACTGCGCAGCAATATTCTATCAGAGGACGAACGAGTGTAGTGTAAGCTGTCTCTTTAGTGGAGTTGTTGCATCTTCTAAGTGTCCTGCCAATGAAACGCAACCTTTGGGTCGCCTTCCCCACAATATTATCTATATGGTCTTTCCAACTGAAGTTGTTCGTAATTTTAACTCCCAGGTACTTAGTTGAATTGACAACCTTGATAATTGTACTATTTATCAAGTAAACTGATTTCTTTTTGAACTCATGTGGGTCACCTCACACTTTTCGTTATTTAGCGTCAACTGCCACCTGCCACACCATACAGCAATCTTTTCTAAATCGCTTTGCAACTGATACTGGTTTTTGGATGACCTTACTAGACGGTAAATTACAGCATCATCATGATTCACAATGTTTGAATACAGTATAAGCTCCAAAAGCCTACTGCAAACCAATGTCAATGATATAGGTCTGTAGTTCGATGGATTACTCCTACTACCCTTCTTAAACACTGGTGCGACCTGCGCAACTTTCCAATCTGTAGGTACAGATCTATCCGTGAGCGAGCGGTTGTATACGATTGCTAAGTAGGGAGCTATTGTATCAACGTAATCTGAAAGAAACCTAATCGGTATACAATCTGGACCTGAAGACTTGCCCGTTAGATTAATACTTGTTCCATAGATCATGAATAAGACACTTTGTAATGATGTGGAACGTGTTAGGTTAATAAGAGATGTCTGTACAAGATATTACATTACACAAAATGTTGCATGATACTAACGTTTAAGTTAGATTTTTCCCCTCCCTTAATTTATATCTAAAAATTCTGCCAATGAGTAGAAGGAGTTGTCATCTAGAAATTCTTTTAATTTATTTTTAAATGTTGGTTGACTATCTGTCAGGCTTTTGATGCTGTTTGGTAGGTGACCAAAGACTTTTGTGGCAACATAATTTACCTCTTTCTGTGCCAAAGTCAGATTTAATCCTGCATAGTGAAGATCATCCTTTCTCCTGGTGTTATAGCTATGCACACTGCTATTACTTTTGAACTGGGTTAGATTATTAACAACAAATTTCTTAAGTGAATATATATACTGTGAGGATCCCTAGACCCTTAAATAGATGTCTGCAGGATGACTGTGGGTGGGCTCCAGCAATTATTCTGATTACACGTTTTTGAGCAATGAATACTTTTCTACTCAACGATGAATTACCCCAGAATATGATGCCATACGAAAGCAGTGAATGAAAGTAGGCATAGTAAGCTAATTTACTGAGATTCTTATCACCAAAATTTGCAATAACCCTATTAGCATACGTACCTGAACTCAGACGTTTCAGCAGACCATCAATGTGTTGCTTCCAGTTTAACCTCTCATCAATGGACACACCTAAAAATTTTGAATATTCTACCTTAGCTACAGACTTCTGTTCAAAGTCTGTATTTATTACTAGAGTTGTGCCATTTACTGTACGGAACTGTATACACTGTGTTTTATCAAAATTTAAAGAGAGTCCGTTTGCTAAGAACCACTTAATAATTTTGTGAAAAACATCATTTACAATTACATCACTTAGTTCTTGGTTTTTGGATGTTATTACTATACTTGTATCATCAGCAAAAAGAACTAACTTTGCATCTTCATCAATGTGGAATGGTAAGTCATTAATGTATATCAAGAACAGTAAAGGACCTAAGACCGAACCCTGTGGGACCCTGTACTTGGTAACCCCCCCCCCCCCCCCCCCCGCCCCAGTTTGAGGAATCAGCTGTTATTTTAAAATTACATGAACCACTTATTTCAACTTTCAACAATCTAATCTAATCTAATCAAGCGATTTGAGTTGCTTCGCAACCCCTAAGGTATCTACTTCTAAGAAACTCATGCTTGCGGCTGTTAGTGTTTCAAATTCTGGAATATTCTATTCGTCTTCCCTGGTGAAGGAATTTTGGAAAACTACTTTCAATAACTCCACTTTAGCGGCACAATCATCGGTACCAGTACCATCAGCATTGTGCAGCGAAGGTATTGACTGCGTCTTGCCGCTTGTGTACTTTACATACGACCAGAATTTATTCGGATTTTCTACCAAATTTTGAGTCAATGTTTCGTTGTGGAACCTATTAAAGGCATCTCGCCTTTAAGTCCGTGCCAATTTTCGCGCGTCTGTAAAATTTAGCCAATCTTCGGGATTTCGCATTCTTCTGAACTTCTGATGATTTTTCTGTTGCCTCTGCAAGTAAATATTATTATTATTATTATTATTATTATTATTACATAAAAGAAAGTAATTAAAATTCCTGGACCAAGATTCTGTAGAGGTTGTTCATCAGTGTGTGCCAGACATCAAGTGTTTATACTTAGCAATAAAATTGTAGACAGTGTTTAATTCTTTGCCTTTTGATAATTATTCTGTTTTTCATTTTCTCATCACTGAATTCTCAGATTGAGGTGTACACACACATTTTCAATTAAATGTTCCAACATAGTTAGGTTAACCCAAACTGCAACATTTTTGGTGAGCCCAAAGTGATCTTAGGCACCAAGGGACATAATCTCAGGTGACAACAAATGTCAATTGATGCAATATGCATAATGTTGCATATCAAACATCGAGTGTAAACAAACCGCGCCGCCTGCACCATATTCCACCCACATACTACAATGTTTACTTGTTTTTAATGTCAAGCACCAGTCTTTCATGCCAGTTGTGTGTACACCATCCATGTATTGAGAGACAGCAACGTCACACCAGACACTGTCTGTTGATGTGCCTGTTTCAATAAACTGAGTCACATTTACATACCACCTTTTTGGCAACAGAATTCAGTTCTACAGTTCATGCAGCTCAAGAGACAATTTGTGCTCAATAACATCACAGCTGATGTAAGCAAATGTAGCTATGTTGTGGCTGCACTAAATGAAGATATGGCTTTTGAGGGACAAGATATTTTGACCTTATCGCCAGGCACTGACTGATATGTGACTTTAGAATGCGCTGGTCACTTGCCTTTCACAATCTGAAGCAAAGCATCTTGAGAAGTTCCTGTAAACAGAAGATTTAGGAGACCACACTTCCTCGCAGCCAATTGCCTTCGTTGACAAAACTTTGCTGGTACCACAGGCGCTTTTGTTCTCAACTGCAGAAATGCAGTCCTCCATGTGAAATTAAAAACACAGTAGAAGGCATAACGACAGTGACTGGCTTACCAAACAGCAGCCGTCAACTGTTTGTCAACGACCTCTATACGAAGCTCCAGTTCTTGGCAGACACAGGTGCATGCGTGTCTGCATACCTATCCACTCAACTGCGTCATTGTAGTAGTGATGACTGTCATCTTGACTATCAATGGATCTACGATACAGACATATGGCCGCCTAACATGATCGTGCCCACTGAACCTAGGTATGCGCTGTTAAATTTGAGTGGCAGTTTATTGCAGCAAATGTGACACATCTTATACTCAGAGCTGATTTTCTGTCAATTTAGGTCCTGCTACCAGACCTCTGACATCATTGTCCCCTCGATAGCACTCCCAGTCTGGGATGTGTACATTGTGTGGACAATACCACACTGGTGACTCTCCTTACGTATAGCTTCTTAAACAGTTCCAGAAATAACCCGATGAATACCTACGCTATTCGGCAGTTTATTATATCCTAACGACACACCGAGACCTCTGACCACACTTGACTATGATGCTTGACACCAGAGAAGTTGCAAGTAGCCAAACACGAAATTTCTTTCATGCTTGCACACGGAATTGCAAATATTGTTGGCACTGGGAGAGGGGAGTGAATGTAGTAGTTGTGCATCAACGTGTAGCAGTGTGCAAGATGTAAAGTGCCTACACTTAGGAGTAATATCATTGACACTGTTTTATTCTTCACTTATGGCAATTATTCTGTTATTGATTTTCTCATTACTGAATTCTCAAATGCAGTGCACATACATGTATGCAATTAAGGTTGCAATAGAGTTATCTGGAATTGCAACAATTCTTTCCCATGTCCAATGGATACTCTGACCATCAGGGTATCCTGTTATGGCTTAGTTTATGACAAACAAAGGAAAAGATGTCATCTGCTTACATCTACAGAACACACAGCAACGACCTTACCAGTATCGGCAAGTTTAAAAATGTACTTCAATCTCAAACCTGGAATATTGTTTACAAGGAAGATGATGTCAGCAAGAAAACTGACATCATGTGTCATTATTCCAACATTGCCTCCCCATTAAAATGAGTGAAGGTACAATATTCAGCCAGGGACACCCAAAATGGCTGGATCATAAAGTGTATAAGAATATCATGTACGACTAAGAGGACACACTGTGAACAAAGCATAACTACAGAAGATCCAAATTTCCACAGTTATTTCAAACTGAACAAGAAAGTCATTTGTACAATAATACATAAGACAAAGGACTAGCAAATAAAGCCTACCTAAATTGTTCAAAGAACAAATGCAAAACTATATGGGATATTGTCATAAAAGTATTGCAAACTGATATCAAACAGGAAACACCAGAATCTCTTCAATGTAATGGTTAATAAGTAACGGACACCAAACTCATTTGTGATACATTTAATAAACCTTTTTGTATGATACCTAGCATCAACAAAAACTTGCCTTCTAAAGTGTACAGTACCTGAGAAATCATATTTTCTGGTGCCTGTAATACTGAAGAAGGATCTCTTAATTATTATGAATATGAGAAATTCTCTCTCATCTGGCCTTGGTGGTTTACCTACCTACAAAATACAACATGTTGCTAATGAAATAGACAATCATTATGCAATATACTCAGCACCTACATGATTACCGACATTTTCCCCTCAACCACTCAAAACGCCCAAGATAGGGAACATGCGCGAGGTCAACAACTATCAATCTGTAACCCTCATCCTAACTGTATCCAAAATAACAGAAAAAATGATACGTCCTTTCTTGAAAATAACTCCCTGTAACGGCACAGTAGGTTTTTGGAAAAATACGTCAATAAAGCTCTCTTTTCAATTACTGACCGGACAAATGAAAATACAATTCTTCTGGACTTTTTATTGATATTACAGAGTCATCTACATTACTAAGCTGCTAAAATAGGGTATGGTTACCAGGTCCCACTTGCATGTTGTCTACCTAATGGCCTTCACAGGCATCAAAAATATTATATAATTATTTACCGTACTTATAAATTTAAAATGGTGTTGTAATCTAGAATAATGTTAAGTGAAAGGTTTAACAAAGCAAGACAAGTATCACAGTTATGTTATAAATTCCTTGCAAGTGCGCCAAGAGCTATGTGGGCCTGTCTAAATGGACGGTTGCCAATCTTGGTGTCAAGCATCAACATCACCTTAAATACCGGCATTTGGACAAATCAGTGGAGCACAGCACAGCCAGGTAAACAAACACAACATTTTGTTTGAACAAATGAGAATACTACCTCATGTTTCGAACTATTAGGATTCTGTGATCAGAGAAACAGCTGAAATTACATTCTGTGAAAACAACTTCAATAGAGACACCGGCTATGCACTTAATTATGCACGGAAGTGTACACTTGACAAGCAGCACTAGATAGAGAGCACAAGCAAAATCTATGGACATAGAGCGTGCCACCTCTGCAAGTGTCATCATGACATAATCCAGCCTACCATTTAAGTGGCTCCCTTTCCTTGTGGATCTTTGGAAGGCAATATAATCTAGCAGGATGGTAGTGGGGTGGGAGTATTCGAGGGCAGCACATTAGCTCTTGACAGCCTTTCGAGACAAGGAACTTTCTTATGTCTATACATATACATATACAAATAAAATAGAAAGAAACTTCCACATGGGAAAAATATATTAAAAACAAAGATTGCAAGACTTACCAAGCGAGAAAGCGCCGGCAGACAGGCACATGAACAAAACACACAAACACACACACAGAATTACTAGCTTTCGCAACCGATGGTTGCTTCTTCAGGAAGGAGAGGGAAAGACGAAAGGATGTGGGTTTTAAGGGAGAGGGTAAGGAGTCATTCCAATCCCGGGAGCGGAAAGACTTCCCTTAGGGGAAAAAAAGGACAGTGTACACTCGCGCGCGCGCACACACACACACACACATCCGCACATACACAGACAGGCTGTCTGTGTATGTGCGGATGGATGTGTGTGTGTGTGTGTGTGTGTGTGTGTGTGTGTGTGTGTGTGTGTGTGTGTGTGTGTGTGCGCGAGTGTACACCTGTCCTTTTTTTCCCCTAAGGGAAGTCTTTCCGCTCCCGGGATTGGAATGACTCCTTACCCTCTCCCTTAAAACCCACATCCTTTCGTCTTTCCCTCTCCTTCCTGAAGAAGCAACCATCGGTTGCGAAAGCTAGTAATTCTGTGGGTGTGTTTGTGTGTTTTGTTCATGTGCCTGTCTGCCGGGGCTTTCCCGCTTGGTAAGTCATATACATATACATATACATCTAAAGGCAGAGATCAGTGTATAAAAACTGTTGTAACAAAAATGTATCTATATTCTGTCATTTACTGTGTGTGTGTGTGTGTGTGTGTGTGTGTATGGACATCTTATAGTGGACAAGATTCTATGGATATATAAATTATCTGTGGAGTTCACAAACATACATTTTCTAACAATTTTTACACATAAACATGTTTTGCAGGCTACCTGTAAGAGAGTTTAGATTATAAATAAGTAAAAATAATGTAACCAGTCACTAAACATGAATCATTCAACTATGATGTATTCTGTAACCTTTACTCTGTCATCAAATGACAGTTTTTGTATTTAGATCAGCAGCATTGCTCCTGGGGAAGCCAGCAATGTTGAAATTTCTACACTGTTTTAATTTTATCAATTTGATTTCCAATACTTTTGGCAGTTTAGCAAAAATAAACACTTTAAGAACTGATGGTTACACGTCTATGTGAGAGTATGGATCACCACTCACCAAATAAAGAAATGGAGTCAGAAAAGAAGAAATACTCAGCCAGCTGTGAAGCTTTCAAAAGATATCATTGATAAGAGAGCTAATGTAAACACGGCCACTTATATTCCTGGAATTTTGGCCTGGTTTGACAACAGCATAAGAAAAGTAAACAAATTTTTGAGGTTCAGTGTCAGTGACTTCAAAGAATTTTCTTATGCTCAAGGAAACAGAATCCAGTTCATGCAGATATCCTACATTTGTAGTGGCTAAGACAGACTTATACACATATTTTTCTAAACATTGAAAATGCCACTTTTGGAGGTTATCTGATCACACAGTGATAACAATATGCCACTTGTTTCATAGCAGTTTTTATCTGAATCAGTTGTCATGTCCAGTTGCAGATAACTAATGTATGTCAAACCAAGCAACAGGCCAAGTACAGAACACTATGGAACCCTTTTCCACAACTATCTTACTCTCATTTCTTACAAGACCAGATAAATTAAATTCATTCTTTCAATTTATTGAAACTTTTTGCTTACTTTTTGAAGCAGCATCTTCCTAATTATGTCCATTTTTTTTAGACTGACACACTTTTATTTTTGGGATCCTCAGAAAGAATACACTTTCATGATCAATATACTGTCCTGAATGACACAAGATACAGTTTAAAGTGAATCCGTTCTTGTGGCTAACTGTTGCTTCAGAGTTTTCTGTCTCAATAGCTACTTACCTTAAACCACAGAACACCACTTACAACCATGTGGAGATGTCATTCTTAGTCACCCACTCAGTAACTCTGATACAATGTTGAAAGCGAACACTGGTGCCTAAAAATTAAGTTTAATGGGGAGCAGAGAATTATGTCTTAACACAACATGGAAAATATGACTTATAATGCCCACTTTACAGCCCGAATCATTCACGTGAATAGTATGCTGTTGGAAACTATTTTATTCATTCATTCAATTACCATGTTCTGTGAAACCCATCATGAAGGAGAGCCTTTTGGATGTGGAATGAGAAAGGTAAAAACTGCTGGCTGCAAACAACAAATTATGATTAGTGCTAACCTACTCAAAATGATACTTATGGGAATCTCTTCTAGATTAATTATATATGTATACGTAAATCAGAAGAAAACTACCTGCTGTAAGAAAAGCAACTACTACCCCTCTTACCCTTCTGATCTGTTGTTTCTTATCAAACACTTCAGACAAAGCACTAATGACTTTATACTGACCACAACTAGCTGTCTGTATCTGGCAAAGTTAAGCACTGTTTAATAGAAACATTAGTTAATTGGAATTTGCATCCCCAAGTCCAAGTATTCCGATAAACTGCAGTACCGGCTAAAGAGATCTATCTGAGGATTTTTGGTTTCCAGTCTGTTATCTACTGGCAACCTGTTAAAAGAATTTTGTACCACAGTATAGACCTCCATTCTGAACCCTAGAGAGGGATGCATAACCTAAACAGAAATTATTTCTACTTCTAATATGGCTTTTCTGAATTTTAGAACTGCTCCTAAATTCACTTTTGTTACTAACCACAAATATCATTAATGAGTATATGTATTTGCATGTTAAGTGTAAGAATCCCTAGGTCCCTGAAAGGATGCCTGAAAAATGTTTAGTTGTCAACTTAACATAATATTCTTACTGCACACTTCTGTAGAATAAACAATTTTTCCACATTGGCTGCATTGCCCTAAAATAGTGATTGGCAGTTTGGCTTGAGGGGACATTACTGGTAGATTGCTGCAATGCTCAGGACAGCTAATGTGGACTGTTTCACCGAGCTCAGACCACACTCATGGCAACAACAACTTGATTCCCCGTGCAACTGCCATTATCAGTCAAGGATACTTACTGTTAGCCTCATAATTGATGGCAAACACACTGAGGTTGTGCATTTTTGTGTGTGTGTGTGTGTGTGTGTGTGTGTGTGTGTGTGTGTGTGTGTGTGTGTGTGTCAGGAAGTTATAAAGAACTTCTACAGACACAGACTTACTGATGAACACCTGGACAAATGTATTTTTTTTAAATATATAAATGCCTTGATAACAAAGAATGCGTATTATCCTTCTTTGAACTTAATAAGTGTGTAAAAAAATCTGTCCTCAAAATTGGGCCACTCCATGTCGATTCAACCAATTTGAGAAAATGAAACTTCCTGGCAGATTAAAACTGTGTGCCCGACCGAGACTAGAACTCGGGACCTTTGCCTTTCACGGGCAAGTGCTCTACCAACTGAGCTACCGAAGCACGACTCACGCCCGGTACTCACAGCTTTACTTCTGCCAGTATCCGTCTTCTACCTTCCAAACTTTACAGAAGCTCTTCTGCGAAACTTGCAGAACTAGCACTCCTGAAAGAAAGGATATTGCGGAGACATGGCTTAGCCACAGCCTGGGGGATGTTTCCAGAATGAGATTTTCACTCTGCAGCGGAGTGTGCGCTGATATGAAACTTCCCGGCAGATTAAAACTGTGTGCCCGACCGAGACTCGAACTCGGGACCTTTGCCTTTCACGGGCAAGTGCTCTACCAACTGAGCTACCGAAGCACGACTCACGCCCGGTACTCACAGCTTTACTTCTGCCAGTATCCGTCTTCTACCTTCCAAACTTTACAGAAGCTCTTCTGCGAAACTTGCAGAAATAGCACTCCTGAAAGAAAGGATATTGCGGAGACATGGCTTAGCCACAGCCTGGGGGATGTTTCCAGAATGAGATTTTCACTCTGCAGCGGAGTGTGCGCTGATATGAAACTTCCCGGCAGATTACAACTGTGTGCCCGACCGAGACTCGAACTCGGGACCTTTGCCTTTCACGGGCAAGTGCTCTACCAACTGAGCTACCGAAGCACGACTCACGCCCGGTACTCACAGCTTTACTTCTGCCAGTATCCGTCTTCTACCTTCCAAACTTTACAGAAGCTCTTCTGCGAAACTTGCAGAACTAGCACTCCTGAAAGAAAGGATATTGCGGAGACATGGCTTAGCCACAGCCTGGGGGATGTTTCCAGAATGAGATTTTCACTCTGCAGCGGAGTGTGCGCTGATATGAAACTTCCCGGCAGATTAAAACTGTGTGCCCGACCGAGACTCGAACTCGGGACCTTTGCCTTTCACGGGCAAGTGCTCTACCAACTGAGCTACCGAAGCACAACTCACGCCCGGTACTCACAGCTTTACTTCTGCCAGTATCCGTCTCCTACCTTCCAAACTTTACAGAAGCTCTTCTGCGAAACTTGCAGAACTAGCACTCCTGAAAGAAAGGATATTGCGGGGACATGGGTTAGCCACAGCCTGGGGGATGTTTCCAGAATGAGATTTTCACTCTGCAGCGGAGTGTGCACTGATATGAAACTTCCCGGCAGATTAAAACTGTGTGCCCGACCGAGACTCGAACTCGGGACCTTTGCCTTTCACGGGCAAGTGCTCTACCAACTGAGCTACCGAAGCACGACTCACGCCCGGTACTCACAGCTTTACTTCTGCCAGTATCCGTCTTCTACCTTCCAAACTTTACAGAAGCTCTTCTGCGAAACTTGCAGAACTAGCACTCCTGAAAGAAAGGATATTGCGGAGACATGGCTTAGCCACAGCCTGGGGGATGTTTCCAGAATGAGATTTTCACTCTGCAGCAGAGTGTGCGCTGATTAGAAACTTCCTGGCAGATTAAAACTGTGTGCCCGACCGAGACTCGAACTCGGTAGCTCAGTTGGTAGAGCACTTGCCCGTGAAAGGCAAAGGTCCCGAGTTCGAGTCTCTGTCGGGCACACAGTTTTAATCTGCCAGGAAGTTTCATATCAGCGCACATTCCACTGCAGAGTGAAAATCTCATTCTGGAATTTGAGAAAATGTTCCAGCTGATAATCTCAGAGTTGGCTGAAATTTAGCACACCAATGCTACCAAGTGTGGAACACTCATGTGCAAAATTTTAAGTTCCCCTGCCAATTAGTTCCAAAATTATGGCTTGTGAAAGAAGGTGGCATGAATCGGAAATTGCAACCCTCATCTGGCTATCTATCTTCAGACCCAACTTCAGGTCTTAATAACTTTGGAACTATAACGCACAGTCCAGTGAAATTTTTACAACTCAGTAACATCCACTTAGAGAACACACTCTACGAATCAAATACCAACAACATGGTCTAAGTTAGGTTGGAAGGTGACAATCTGCTTGTGAGTTGGTGAAGCCAAAGACTGTGAAAGTGGAAAAATGATTCTGGTCACCAATTGACTGGTACAGCCAGGCCATATTGGAATATGTAGGGGGGGGGGGGGGGGGGTTTCCCACATGTGACTTTTACTGGAAAAGGAGACAATGAGCATTATCTGCTGAAAGACACTTGCGTATCTAGGGAAAGAGTCATTGCTACCAATTTACTCTTTCAGTAAAGCAGTATGGAATAAATAAGATACAAATTAGTTTAGTTACCCTGTCCAGTCTGAATGTTGTTGAACACTGACCTTTTAGTATAGGCCAATCCCTGCAGGTAAAGTAACCAATCACTATTTACTGTCTTGAAATATTTATTTTTCCATGAACTAGTTTCAAGCCACCCTGAGGTTCATTATCTGAAGGGGTTGATTGCACAAGCATTATTCTGCAAGGGTCTCACCAGTACATATTGCCACCAGTCTTGTGGCATTGCAGTAGTCTAGCATGTATTGAGAAACACCATACACATCTGCAAGTGGGAGGGGGCAGGGTTCAAAATGGTTCAAATGGCTTTGAGCACTGTGGGACTTAACATCAGAGGTCATCAGTCCCCTAGAACTTAGAACTACTTAAACCTAACTAACCTAAGGACATCACATACATCTATGCCCGAGGTAGGACTCGAACTTGCGACCTTAACGGTCGCACGGTTCCAGACTGAAGCGCCCAGAACTGCTAGGTCACACTGGCCAGCAGGGGCAGGGTCATTCCATGTCAAAACACGCAATAATTCAAGGATTTATAACTCTCAGATTTTCATGGAACTTGCACATTTGCTTATACTTATAACACACAAACTTCTGCAAAACCTTTTTTTCTCAGGCTACAACTTTATTTTCTATTGAATTTTAAATGTAGTGATATTCTGATAACAGAGCTCAGCAAGATCGTCAATGCAAAATAGTACTTATCTACATAAATGCCTGTAACTCAGATGTTTATGAAGCTTTTGCTTTGAAATTTTCTTCAGAAGTTAGGTAAGGCATATAGTTAACAGATATCCAGTTATTGAAGCAGTAAAGTAACAAAGAAAAGTTTTAAATGATATTACTGTAGGTCAGTTTTCGATTTCAGAAAAACTGTGAGGATATGGAAAAATACTTATAACACATTTCTCCAACCTACTGGGATCCTGATTTTGGTCTTCAATAATCCTCTAGATTGTAAGCTTTCCAATAAAATAAAAATTTTAACAGTCTTTTGCTAATTGATACGCACATCTGAAATCAAAGTACTTTTTGCTCTGATCAAAAAAGGTCATTTTAAGTAAGTTCAACCACTCACTGTCTCACTGCCTCAGATGCAAGAGTATCAAATTAGTATATTTAAGTATAGCTCATTTTAGACAGGAAATTTAATTCTAAGTGTGAAAATTTATTCTCATTCATTTGACTAATTCATTAATTTTTCTAAGACTATAATATATACGATTTGTGTGTCCAGTCCATCACATGCTCACAGCGATAAAAAAAAGTGTTCTTAAGACAGCAGTAGAGCATTTGCATTCTTTATAGGCATGAAAACAATGCAACAATTACTGAAATTTATTGTTTTTAGATTAGATTTACTTCATTCCAATAGATCCATAGTGAGGGGGTCCCCGAGGATGTGGAACATGTCAGAAAAACAACAATACGTAACAAATATTTACAACTAAAACAAATAAGCTGATGTACTATTCCACAGGTCCCAAGTGGAATGATCGTCATTTTTTAATAAACACTATATGAAAGAGTCATTTTACAAATCCTAATGCACTGAATTTAAAATAAAAAAGGTTTACTTATTTATTTATAAGTTAATAAATGTGTAATACAACTACTATAATAGAATGGACACATTACTGCACAGAAACGGTGCAGAAGTTAGATTGTACTCACACACACACACACACACACACACACACACACACACACACACACACACACAATTACAGTGAACACATTACTGCACTGAAATTGTGCAGAAGTTATATTAGTTGGTATTACTGAGAAATTCATCAATGGAGTAGGAGTTGGCCACCAAAAAATCCTGTAGGCTTCTCTTAAACTGAATTTCATTGGTGGTTAAGCTTTTCATGGCTGCTGGCAAGTTATTGAAAATGTGTGTTCCTGAATAATGCACACCTTTTTGTACAAGACTAAGTGACTTTAAATCCTTGTGAAGATTATTCTTATTTCTACTATTGATTCCATGAATTGAGCTGTTGGTTTGAAAAGGTGATATATTTTTAATGACAAATTTCATTAAGGAATAAATATATTGGGAAGCAGTAGTTAGTATCCCTAGTTCCCTAAACAGACTTCTTCAGGATGTTCTTGAGTTCACACCACATATAACTGTTATTGCACATTTCTGTGCACGGAAAACGTTAGCTTGGCTTGATGAATTGCCCCAAAAAATAGTCCCATATGACATTATGGAATGAAAGTAAGCATAGTATGCCAGCTTTTTCTTTTTTGTATCCCCCATGCCTGACAAAATTCCCATTGCAAATAGAGAATTGTTAAGATGCTTCAGCAGTTCTGTGGTGTGCTCCTCCCAGTTGAATTTATTATCAATCTGTAATCCCAAGAATTTAACACTGTCCACATCTTCTATCTGGTTGTCATCGTATGTTAGGCATTTACTTGTGGGACACCCCTTACAAGTTCTGAACTGCATGTAGTGTGTTTTTTCAAAGTTTAGTGACAAAGAATTGGATAAGAACCAGTGATTAATGTCCACAAATATTTTATTAGCTGATCTTTCTAAGACTACACTTGATTTGCTATTTATTGCAATGCTTGTCTCATCGGCAAACAAAACGAACTTGGCATCTGGTAATGTTACTGATGAAAGGTCATTGATATACACAAGAAAAGGTAAGGGCCCTAAAATGGAACCTTGTGGGACCCCAAATGTAATTAGATCCCAGTTGTATGATGCCTGATAGCTTGATACATGTCCCTTTCCTAATGACACCCTTTGTTTCCTGCCAGAGCTTCTAACCATTTTACAGCATTTCCTGTTACACTATAATATTCTAATTTTCTTAAAAGGATATTGTCTTTGACAGATCACAAAATATAGCAGTAGCCTGCAATTTTTTGTCTAATGAATTAAGCACATTTTCACTGTAAGTGTAGATAGCCTTCTCAATATCAGAACCTTTTAGAAATCCAAACTGTGACTTTGACAGTATGTTATTTGAGATAAGATGGTTATAAAGCCAACTGTACATTACTTTTTCGAAAAGAGAATAAATGGCATGTGGCAATTAGTCTGTCTGACCTCAGCTGCTCTTTGTCTTTCTGAGAGATAGGTCATACCTGTTTGCGGTGCAGCGCTATTGTTCCACTTGTATAAAGTATGTTTCAAGTGAATTAGCAATCCATTAATTGCAAAGGAGAATGTGAATTCATGCACTGTTGGAAAATTACTAAAAACACCATGTCATTTGACAACCTATATCTTAGTAAAAACTCTACAAAAAATAGAAGAGCTGTGTGAATACCAGTGAGATTTGATATTTCTGTGACCCATATAAGCATTCCACAAGATCAAGAAATTGCTACTACATGTGGACATCACAGATACTATTACTTAAAAGTGTTTGAAAGTCATCAAAGAACTTGTTGTGGTCTTTTCAAAAAAACACTCTGAGGTCAGTTTGCTTGTCTTTGTCTAAAACAGTAAGTGCTAAAAGAATCTATGTAAAACCAGGCCAAAAACTGTGCACAACATGTCGTAAGATTTGTGAACAGAAAACTGGCATCGGTGAAAGAAATGAAAGTGATGCAGATGACCTGGAAGTGACAGTCCACAAATCAGTAAATCAAAACATTGAGGATGAAAATAAAACTTTACATGATTTGGAGTGCTCTCCCTTAAGACTTCACTACATTCCAAATTACAGCAAGGCTTCATATGGCAAAAAGAAGCTAGAAAAAGTGAAGAAAGTTTGGAAAGAAAAGTGTGCTGGGCATTGAAGATCCTGACCATAGAGAAGAAACATTTAATGATGAAATTCTAAGAAAGCCAAACATTTTGATGGCCATGATATTGTTAATGAAAGAAAAGGTGGCTAGTGTAAGAGTACCTGCAATATTTCATATTTTAACTTTAGCTCCACCCTCTTGATCAAAAGAAAACATAATGTTAGAATTCAATGATAGTGAGTATGTGGTTCAACAAGAAAGGAAACTGAAAACAGAAATGGGTGCTTTATCAGTTCCTAAACCAAAAAGGGAGGAAGTTATTGCTGATGAAGTGGTAAAGATTTCTAACAAAATGATGAATATACTCGAATGTTACGAGGAGCAAAGAAAGGTAGGATTCCAAAGAATGTGTATATGCAAAAAAAGACTCATCCTTTTCAACTTAAGAGAACTGTACTCTTGTTTTAAATGGGAGAACTCAAACATTAACATTGGTCTTTCTAAATTCTGCTCACTAACACCGAAGCGGTGCATTTTAGCCAGTGCTACAGGCACTCATTCAGAGAGAGAGAGAGAGAGAGAGAGAGAGAGAGAGAGAGAGAGAGAGAGAGAGAGAGAGAGAGAGAGAGAGGGAGAGGGGGGGGGAGGGAGGGAGGGAGGGAGGGAGTGTGTGTGTGTGTACCAAAATGTAAAAACTGCTGTTGGATGTGGAATAAGAAGAAACATACAAAGAACTTTTAAAATTTCTTGTATGTTACCCTGAAAACTACGACCGCATGCTTAATCACTGTGACAAGTGTGCCAGTGATGACAAACTGTCAGAATTAGTAACCAAAAATTAGCTTACAAAGATGCTGAAGATAAAATTGAATTCAGCAAATGGATAAACATAGATCATCAGGCAGAATTGGTAAAGCAGTCTACAATTGTTGTGGAATACAAAGACTGGTTGGTAACGAAATTACAGGCACTTAATCCACTCTCATTTATATCTGTCAGTCAAACTGATTGAAAAAAATTGAAAGATAATCTAACCCTGGCAAAAGCTATTCTGTTCACGGACTCTGCTGAAAACTACAGTTTTGTAATTCAGAATAAAATTCAGCATTACTACTGGACAAGAAGCAGCTGTACAATCCATCACGTTTGTGTTTATGTGGTAAATAAAGAAAGTGAATTGGCAATAGTGAACCACTGCTTTATAAGTGGTGACATGGAACATGATGTAGGATTTGTAAATGCTGTCCAGAAAGAAGTGGGTAAGTGGCTGGCAGAGCATAAGTGAAGAAAGTGCATTATTTCACTGATGGACGTGCTGCTCAATATAAGAATAGAAAAAGCTTTAAAAATTTGTGAGAGCACAAAAACGATCTTTCTATTGATGTTGAGCATTCCTTGTTTGTGACTAGCCACGGTAAATCTATGTGCAGTGGTTTGGGAGCAATTATAATATGTATACTGAGAAGAACTAGTCTTCAATTAGCGGATGATGCACGAATAACAACTGCACATTTTAAATTAACATTAGTGTGGCTAGAATAATTGTTGTTTAAAGATGCTAATTTGACACCCTAAATAAAGTTAACCCATTTAATGATAATCTTTCAATTCAATTTAAAACTTTTGGTTCTGTTCTTTCATGAGGCAGCCTTACTATAGGTTGTCAGTTTACCTGATTTGAACGATCTTCCGAACAATTATCAATGATGTGATGTATGTTAAATGAACATTCAATGCCTATAAAAACAAGGCGTACTTCCCTCCTCTTCTTATAAAAATCAGAGTTTCCATAAAAATAAATCTTTTATCAGCTTTTTTATTTGAGCGGAGCTTCAGTTATTTGTCTTGAACTGCTAAATCTGCTATTAGCGAATATTCAAGCATTTGCAAGGCTGAATATCATAGGGTGACATTTGATTCACAATGGAAAGGAAAAACGTAAATCGGATTGTTCAAAATTCGAGTTTAGTGAACAATGAAAGCCATGAGGTGTGACTTCACATGTTACGTACATGTCGTATGGCATGAAGTTAAGTGTATGTTTCACTTGTAGAGGCCGGTCATTTGGTTTGTTTATAATAGGTCAACGCTGTTTATTTATTTTGGTTGGTGACCCAGATCGTGTTGTGCACGATACTCGGGTAGATGTAGTAAAGCTGTGTTTTGGGTTACCTTTTGAACAAAGTTAGTAGTACAGACATGGGCCTAGTATAGTCCGAGGTCTAGATTAGGATGGAAGGTGACAGTTTCGTTATGAGTTGGAGAAGCAACAAATGTAATATGACAAACTTGAGTTTTCGTATACATTGCACATTTCCTGGTAATATTTATGCCTTTAATCAAAAGCCTATTTTCGGACTTTGGTCTCATATTTGCAAGCTTCTAACATAATTGAAGGGATTAGTAACAAGAACATTCCCATCCCATAGCTCCTCTATTCCTGCGGGGATCCCGTTCATTGTCGGTTTTTATTTTGCAATTTTTTTCGTGTTGTTAGTGACAACGAACATTTGATCGTTCTTAAGAGTTGTATGTGTGCTAAGTTAATTACGTCAATGATCTATTGATGGAGTGTGATGATGCTAAGTAATGGCCAATATTCCTGAGTGTTCATACTGATCAGTACTTGACTTGTAAACAACATGTTCTAGGTCTTCTCAAGACCTTGATATCAACACTTCCTTTGTGTAATTGTTGATTTTATAGATGAAAGCATTATAAGATTAACTTACTTCACACTCTCTCATTGACTGACATCATATGGAATAATTTTCTGGAACAACTCCAAGCACAGACACAAGGTACTCTTTGTACAGAAACCTGTTGTGAGCTTAAAATAAAATGTCCTTTCCTCAACTTCAGGTACGCAACTATTTAAACAGATTAGACATTCTATAATATGAGGGACAAATACAGCATCCATTATCAACATCTTAGCCCAACTGTTGCACAAAAATAAATGTGCAGCTAAAAAAAAAAAGAAAGAAAAAAAAGGTTAGCACCTCCCGTGTGAATTAGCGAGTCAGACTGGTTATGAAAGTCTTAAATACGATTGACACCATTTCTGCTGATCAGCTGCTCCAACTCCATGGATGAATATTTGAACAGGTATCATCTGATTTCCTTTTTAAATTTTTTTTAGAGATTTAGGACGTATAAAAAAAATCATGATGTTATATAAATGGTCACATTGTAACCATTTTTCACAGAGAACTGTTTTATTCTTTAACCTACTGTCACATTCCAAAAACGCAAGAAATTAAAGTTGGAAACTTGATTTTTGAGCTACGTGCATATTTTCCCTTAGGTTGAGGAACAGTGGTATGATCCGGAAGGTTGTGTAAAACTTTTTAGACACATTTTAACAAAAGATCATTTACGATTTAGTTATCTACACTGTTGCATGTGTCCTCCTGGAATCTAGTGTAAAGAGTTGTTATTCATTACAGAATTCTCGTACTTTAAGAAGCGAGTGGATAACCATTGGTTCTGACGGATGTAATAGGCTTCAGTGTCAGATATAAAATTTGTTGTATCATGACATGTCTTGAAACTGGCTCATTTATATCAGAAATGGCTATTTTAGAAATCCCCCCGTCCGGATAAATTTCTGTAGCTGCCTTTGCACTGGCATGTAATCAGGAGGCTGCAAGACTAAATTTGTCGAACAGAAGTTATACAGCTATTGCTAAAGCCATAGTATTATTTTACTACTATCAGCAAATAATGCTGCAACTGACTAAACGAGAGGTGTAATGGGAATATGGGATATCACTTCTGGGAGTCTATGATGAAACTTTGCACATTTGCTTATTCTTAGAACTTGTACAAAATATTTTTGTTTACAGACTAAAACATTTTTTATATTGAACTTTAAATGTAGTGATATTCTGATAACTGGGCTTTATAGGAGTGTTAATGCAAAATGGCACTTATCTACAAAAACACCCATAACTCAGGTGTTTATGAAGCTTTCGATTTGGAATTTTTTCCTTAGTCAAGAGAAAAACACACTTAACAGACATGTAATTGTTTAAGCAATAAAGTTACAAATAACAATATAAAAAAATTAATGTGTGTCACTTTCCAATTTCCAGAAAAAGGGTCGACAGAAGCATCAGATCCCATGCGTCAGCTTTGACCCATGACGTGAGGGTGTTGTCGTGTGTGACGTCATGAAGGTGCAGAGTTTGGTTTGTGAGTGTGGCGTCTTTGTAAATGTCGTTGTGTTGTGGTTTGTTGTGCTCTCTGGTGGTATGTTCAGGGTTTTCGTTTGTGTGGTGTAATGGGCTCAGTTTGATTTTACTCCTTATCCAGAATGGTTTGAGTGTCGGCTGTGTTTGTAGTGGAATTCGTTTCAGTGAGTTAATGATTTTGTGTGAGGGTTTAGTGTTGTTCGCTGTACATTGTGTGGTAATTTGAGTAAAATTAATCGGTTGTTGTTTTTATTCAGGAATGGACATGGCGGATAAAATTAACAGTGTGCAGGTCAAGGGAAGTGTTTGATCCCATTGTGTGGCTGTGTAGTTAGTTATATTACTTGTTCCATGGATCATGAACACGATTCTTTCGTAATTATGTGGAACGTGTTAATATTGGTATCAGGATATGTTTTTGTGCTATATAGGCCAAGGGAAGTGATTGATCCTAATTTAGGGGATCGGGAGCTGCTGTTGAGATATATAGGTCAAGGTAAATGTCCGATTCCAGACGATATTGTGTTTAGTGCTATTTGGGGAGATTTGTGATGTCGGTTTTTTTCGTCGTTTAGTGTGGTTTTGTATGGGGGGTGGATGTCTAAATTTGTTTATATTTAGTTTGCCCCACCCAAAAACACCCCATTTTCCGCGCTTGTCCCGTTAGTGTCATTAAGCTATTTGTGGCAAATGTGTGTGTTTGTTTTTCGATGTATTTTGGTCATAATGTGTACGTACCGACTTTATATGCGCCATATTGGAATCGTGGTTGAAGGTCGTTTCCGTCATATTTGTGACGTCATGGGTCAAAGCAGACGGGCGGGATCGGACGCTTCCGTATATCCCCAGAGAAGATACATTGAAAAATACTTAACCTGGTGGGAACTTACAATTGGTCTTAAATAATTCCCAAGATAATACATAGTGTAATAAAATTATTAAAGGGTTTCTATGAATAGACACTCAAATAAATCTGAAATCACAATACTTTGTGTTGTGATGGAAAAAAATTCTAAGTAAGATCATCCAGACATGACACCCACTGCTTCAGATTTTTACAAAACTTTTTTTTATTTGTTACTTTCTGCATGCAATAGTCAATGCAAACTTTCTCCACATAAATGCTCCAACTGAAGTTTGTCATTTGAATTGCATTACTTCAGACAAAAATAATAAAACAGAAAGTATCTTATTTTCAACACATCACTGTGATATTTCCCCAGATGTCACAGAAGGGATGTGTCTTTATAAGAAAACAGATTAATAACTATTCTAGACTTAAGCTGTTGTGGTCCAAACAATGATTTTTAAATCAAGTTCAAGACAAATAACCGAAGCTACGCTCAAATAAACATTAATATTAAAATTCGTCTGTTACGACATTACAACCGGGTTTTAACAGGAAGAGTGAGGTCTACCATTTCTAATCAATTGATACTACGTACATTTTTAGGCGTTTCGTCATTAAGTTTGAGTCACGTACGATTTAATGACATGTTTGTACATGTCGTAGATACATTCAAAAGGTCCGGCATGCTGATCCAGAACAGAAACGGTGACAATTCACAGGCTTTATAACAATATCCCATACAGTACATGTCATAGTACGAAGAAACAAACCCATCCATACCAAATTTGTTTACTTTACCAATGCCTATAGATTCCAAGAGATGACACTTCCATATGACATGGATGCTAGCACAAACTAGTTGATACGCGGAAAAGTTCTTTCGTAGGCACAATACTCACCAGTCCATAATGTGCAGCAGATAAGCTTATCATAGTGTAAACAATGATTGCAATCCTGTCCGTCCTGATAACCAACCAGACGTTCATCTGCAACACAGCGCTTTAAAAATCATTCCTTTCGCTAGGTGCTCTGCTAATTGTGATCAAGTAATGATTATTGTTAAATGCATGACAAAAACCAAATCAGCAGAACGTTAAATGCCTAATTCCTGCGTTTTGGCAACTGATAAATCTCTCAGGGTTTAAAAAATCTTTAGATGTCAAATGTCAGAATATTACAGGAAAACGTCTAGATATTACATGTATGGAATAGAACAGCCAAATACAAGCACTCGTGTCAGTGTTCTAACATACTAGTAACAATATCAGAAGGAAGTTTTTTCTGCCCTTGAGCATCTTTGTCGACATTGAATTGGGCGCTGTTATCTGGTGGAAATCGACAGCGTTTAGATAACATCTGTGGTCATCTTACATACGGAACTCATATCATGACCTACCGATAGTTTTGTCACGGTATAGGTTTTGAACGATGTCATTTTGATTAGAAGAGTATTGCAGTTGAGGTAATTTTTTTGCAGATAACACATTTAACCACGTATTTGACAAGTATTTACAGGATCTCCCTAAATGCGCTGAGCAATTGAACATTTGCAGTTAAACTGCTGTCTTAGTCATAACAGAAGGAATTTTTAAAACTTCTCTTAGTATACTGTCATCGCCATGTACCAAAAAATTCAGAAACACACCTTCGTCTGCTTGGTTATAAATTTTAATTAATTTCTAAAGAAAATAATGATGTCAGTATTGATTTTGTTAATATGACTAAAATATGCTGCATACACCTATTTATATAACTGGAGATAAGAAAACCACCTCTAATGAGACTCATTTCATTCTTTCAGTTCCCTTTATACTGTAAATCTTTGAGAAAGTGGTCTATAATACAGTACTGACGTTTATCTCAGCAGAACTTGTTAACTGTCTTTCAACGCCCGGACTTCGGTCCTCTCGTAGCATAGTGTAATGCAGTGTCAAGTTGTGTCGTGTGCGCGTGAACTTAAAGCGTATGTAGAAGTATCATTACCGCACAGTTGTCAATCTGCTTTCTGTGTCAGCAGGTAGAGGCGCCGGTATTGTCGGTGAATTATTCCGAGTCGTCATAGAGATTTTATTATTTTTTATATACGTTCTTGTGTTGTTCTTTTCCTTAGTGACAAGAAATAGTTTTAGTTCAGATACATTTATCAATTCTAGGATGGTGTGTCTTACCCATGAGCTTGCCACTTCCTTGTGAAGAGCTTAACTCCTTCGGCGAACTCAATAAACAAATGGTTCACATCTGGTATGATGGATTCATTGGAGGCGACGATTCCGTCAGTTTCAGTGCGCTTACCCCTATTCTGGCCACACGGCCCGGCACTATGATTCCGTAAGTGGAAGCTGTTTTCCTCTCTGCTGGTATTAAGGCAGATGCCACCAAATTTGCGCTGGTTGTAAGTCAGCTGGAGAGTTGTTACACCACTGAAATGGAAGACGTGATCCCCACACCACCTAGAGTTGACATGTTATAAAAGCTAAAATCAGAATTGATACATTGGGTTTCCACATCACAAGATGAATGGCTTTGACAAGCATTAAGCCACAAGGACATAGGAGATTCCAGAATGAGATTTTCACTCTGCAGCGGGGTGTGCGCTGATATGAAACTTCCTGGCAGATTAAAACTGTGTGCCCGACCGAGACTCGAACTCAGGACCTTTGCCTTTCGCGGGCAAGTGCTCTACCAACTGAGCCACCGGAGCGCGACTCACGCCCGGTACCCATAGCTTTACTTCTGCCAGTATCCGTCTCCTACCTTCCAAACTTTACAGAAGCTCTCCTGCGAACCTTGCAGAACTAGCATTCCTGAAAGAAAGGATACTGCAGAGACATGGCTTAGCCACAGCCTGGTGGATGTTTCCAAAATGAGAATTTCACTCTGCAGCGGAGTGTGCGCTGATATTAAACTTCCTGGCAGATTAAAACTGTGTGCCCGACCGAGACTCGAACTCGGGACCTTTGCCTTTCGCGGGCAGAAGTAAAGCTGTGAGGACCGGGCGTGAGTCGTGCTTCGGTAGCTCAGATGGTAGAGCACTTGCCCGCGAAAGGCAAAGGACCCGAGTTCGTATCTCGGTCGGGCACACAGTTTTAATCTGCCAGGAAGTTTCACATAGGAGATTGAAAATCTTCAAAATATTTATGGCATTCGCACAGGAATGTGGATACTGGAACAGAGCCAGACAACCAGCTGCACACTTTGTAGAGCAGCCACTTGCTGCCAGAGACGAAAGCCATCATAGCATTGCAGACAGAGGTGCTTTTGGATGCGGTGGCTGACTTGGCCAATTGGGTAGTGCACTGTATAGTTCCTGCTCCGATTGGCTCATCAGTTGCTACGTGTGACAACATGCCGGCAATGTCAAGTAATCCAGTTCATCAACGATATTCTCTGTCCCAACTGATGCACTGGCTGTGATGTCTCATAGCCTAGTATCAAAATGGTAACATGGGCAGATTACGACAATCTGGCAGCTAAGTTCGAGATCCTCACCAAGTGGTTGACGAGTTGCTATCTTGGTGTGACAGCAGCAGTGACAGAAACTGGTACCAAAAGAGGTCTCAAAGTCATTCCCCCACTACCTCCTCGACATCCGAACAAGAACAGCAACCAGTCTGCTGATATTACAGAAGATTTGGGGACCGGGCACACCAGCACACATCACCACGCATGTACCAAAAGCCAGCAACAGTCACTGCCTCTGGTTGCCAAGCATTGTCCTAGTGCCTTCTAATCAGTGATCGGAAGTTAGGCTGCAAATATCTAGTCGATACTGTGTCAGACATGTGTATCTTTGTCTGGAGACTGCTACATTGTTGTAGACCAGCAACCCTATTCTATGTGTCTGCTGCAAACAATTTGTCAGTAGCAACCTACGGCACCCACCCAATGTATGGAATTAGACCTGGGGCTGTGCCCAGTGTTTATATGGGATTTTACAGTCACAGATGTCACTGAACCCATCGTCAGTGCTGATCTGTTGGTGAACTATCACACGCTACCGGATAAGGTAAACACAGTTAGTTGATGGCGTAATCGTTCTGGTGACTTTGGCGTTCCGTCGCTACACGGTGGCGCACTCAGCTGAAGTTATGCAGGCAGATGCTGCATAGTATGGTTTCCAGCCTTGACATGAACCCCAGCGGTATATCATGATACTGTACGGATATCAATACCACAGATTGTCCACCAGTTTCGTGTCGACCATGACATCTGACCCCACAAATGCACAATTTAATGACATGCAGGGAGAGAGAGGATTATATTGGCCATCCAGTGGTCCACGGTCCTCCAACATACATCTACTGCGAAACAAAGATGGTGCATGGCGTCTCTTTGGGGATTACAATATCTTCAACACCCAGATGTTGGCACATCGTTATCATGTTTCTCTAGTGTTGGATTACAGCTATGCATTATGTGACGTGACAGTTTTAGTGTACTGTATTGTGCTAAGGCATGCACGCAAATACAGGTAGTGGAAGAAGACATTCTAGAAACAGCACTCACTACCCTATTCAGATTGTCTGAGAGTCAGTGTATGACATTGGACTTACGAAATGCTGCACAAACGTCGCAGCGGTTTATTGTTGGGGTACTGCAAGGACTACCCTTCCGTTTTACATACTTTATCTTCTTGTCAAGCATGGAACGACACGAGCAATACCTGACAAGTCTTGGAAAGGCGCAATACATACGACGTGTACTTAACACAGCCAAGTGTGTTTTTGGACAGCCATATGCCGATTTTTTAGGACACTGAATTCCATTGAAGGGCTCATTTCCTCTGGCTGGAAAGGTAGAAGCATTCTGCAGATGGTGCGCCCACATACTGTTCGGGACTTCGGATGTATTCTAGGCATGCAGAACTTCTGTGTGTGTGGTGTGGTGTGTTGGGGCTTATGGGCGCTCAACATCGAGGTCATCAGCACCCTGACACACATTAAAAGGAATGAACGTGGACAGATCTAAGAAAACTAAAGCACACACTCAAAGAAAGCAGCAAAAGAAGGAAAATCCTACATAAGAAAGTAAAACCTAAGGAAAGGGGGAACATAGCAACAAGAATGTCACAGGAAATTGTTATTGGCTGCCCACTTACATAAAATATGGGCTAGCTTGTCACACAGTGAGCAAATTAAAATCCTCTCCCTAAAATCTTTGTAAAAACATTTGACATGTCACAGAACTTTAAAACTTTAGCCACATTCGTCCGAGTGTTGCCTAAAAGAGATGGCAGGTCCACTGGCAAGTCAGCTGCGGCCCGCTGGTCAGAAAATAAAACGCAATCCAATAAAACGTGGCGCACAGTGACCTGGACGCCGCAAGCACCACACATTGGAGGGTCCTCTCGCCGGAGCAGGTAGCCATGCGTCATAGGGCTGTGGCCTATTCGAAGCCGAGTGAGGAGAACCTCGTCCCGTCGATGGGGCTGAAAGGAAGTACACCACACACGCATTGTGGGCTTGACTATACGGAGCTTATTGTCAGTCACTTCCAGCCACTCATCCTCCCACCGACGCATAACCCGTGAGCTCAACACCGAGGTGAGTGCGTGCAAGGGGATAGCACACTGAGATATTTGTGGGGCGAGACACGCCTCCTTGGCTGCGAGATCTGCCCTTTCATTCCCAGCAATGCCGACATGCCCCGGAACCCAGCAGAAAGCTACAACCTTCCCCAGTCGCTGTAGTCGGAGGAGGGCATCCTGGATGGTCTGGACAGTTTTGTCTGCTGGATACAAACGTTGGAATAAGTGAAGGGCTCTGAGTGAATCGGAACAGACAAGAAATTAGGAGAGGAAGAATGTCTCATGTGCTCCAATGCCCGCAAGATCGCAGACAATTCTGCATCAAAGACAGTAAAAGTCTGAGGCAGTCAGACCTTGTGGACACGATCCGGAAAAACAACTGAGCAACCAACAGAATCCCCTTGTTTCGACCCATCCGTAAAAACAGCTACATAGTCGTGGTGCTCAGATAAAATGGCAGAAAATGCTGCATTAAAAACGGTGGCAGGAGTGCAATCTCTCTTGTACTGCAATAAATCTGAAATCACTCGGGGCCTCTTCAGTAACCAGGGTGGCAGGCGGTTAAAACCCTGGATTTGGGGTTGTACAGACTCCACACCAAGGGACTCTAGTACACGTTGCATACGGATCCCAAATGGCAACGTAGCTCGGGGACGGCGGGAAAAAAGGCGGTCCAGAGGTGGATGGGCAACAAGATGGTGAGCAGGCGAGCTGGGAGCTGCAAGAAATTTACAAGCCTGGCGCACCAGCAGGAGCTGCCGCCGGATGGTAAGTGGCGGTTCCCCAGCCTCAGCACAGAGGCTGGGTATGGGACTGGTCTGATAAGCACCCGTGGCCAGTCGAACCCCAGCATGGTGAACAGCGTCAAGGATCTGCAAATAAGAAGGCCTCGCTGACCCATATACTGTGCACACATAGTCCAACCGTGAACGCACGAAAGAGCTCGGTAAAACTGAAGGAGACGTGCCCTGTCCGCTCCCCAAGACCTGTGGCTGAGGCTCTTGAGGATGTTGAGTGCCTTCAGGGTTTTGGCTTTCAAGTCACGTAGGTGTGGCAGCCATGACAACCTGGAGTCAAAAATTAGGCCCAGAAACCGCACTGTGTCTCTAAAATGTAGGACAGTATCCCCCATATGCAAGGCAGGCAAAGTAGAAAGACGACGAGAACGATTAAAATGAACACAAACACACTTATCGGCAGAGAACCGAAAACCCGTCTTTGCAGCCCACTCCTGTAACCGCCATACTGTTAGCTGCAACTGACGGCTCACGGTCGCAACACTGGAGGAGGAACAGAAAACAGCAAAGTCGTCCACAAATAAGGAGCACTGTACTGGACTCCTCACTGTAGACGTTATACTGTTGATGGCTATGGCAAAGAGGGTAACGCTTAAAACGCTGCCCTGGGGGACACCGTTCTCTTGCTCAAAGCGATCAGACAGTGTGTTACCAACGCGGGTCCGAAAAAACCGCTGAGACAGGAAAGACCGAATGAAAATCGGGAGGCGGCCACGAAAGCCCCATTGACGCAGTTGTGCAAGAATACAGTATCTCCAAGTAGTATCATATGCCTTACTGATATCAGAGAAGACATCAATACAGTGATGCTGACGGAGAAAAGCCTGCTGAATAGCCGTCTCTAGGAGGGTCAAGTTGTCGACCATGGACCGAAATTTTCGGAATCCACACGGAAAGCTGCTAAGGAGCTGTCTGGTATCTAACAGCCAGACCAGACGCCGGTTAACCATCCGTTCCAGGGTCTTTCCGACACAGCTTGTCAAGGAGATACTACGATAACTACTGGGACGTGTGTGGTCCTTTCCCGGTTTGAGGAGAGGGATGAGGATTGCCTCCAGCCACGAGGTGGGGAACACTTCTGTCTGCCATATGAGATTAAAACATTCGAGGAGGATTTCCTTTGACGCCGCTGGCAGATGTCGAAGCATGGAGTACCGGATGCGGTCGTAACCTGGTGCAGTGTCAGAAGTCTCACTAAGAGCCGATTCAAGTTCCCACATGGAGAAAGGGGAGTTGTACGCCTCAGAACTGTTCGACCGAAAGTCCAAGTTCGCTCTTTCGACAGTCGCACGGTAGCGACGAAACGCTGGATCCTGATTTGCAGTGGCAGTACTTTGTGCAAAATGCTCTGCCAGCGTCTGAGCAATGGCTCTGGGTGTCGTTTGGAGGCACCCCTGGTTCAGGACAGCAGTTATTGGTAAACCGCTATGTTTACCAGAAATCCGCTGGATGGCTTCCCATACTTTTGTGGAACAAGTGGAACGGTTGATGGAGTCCAGGAACGCCTGCAATGACCTTTTCTTGCTCTCTTTAATGACACGGCTTGCCCTGGCTCTCGCGATTCGAAAGGCGGTAAGATTGACCGCTGTTGGACGGCATTTAAATCGGCGAAGAGCCGCACGTCTGTCCCGGATGGCTGAACGGCACTCTTCTGTCCACCAAGGCACAAGGCGCCGCTTAAGAGTGCCAGAAAACTGTGGTATGGACAGGTCAGCAGCATGATGGATCACAAGCGTGATGTGATCCACCCATTTTTGGATGCTATTGTGGCGGTCAAAGACAGCCAACCGAGTGAACAGTGGCCAGTTAGCCCTGCCAATTATCCACGATGGTGGCCGCTGCTCCAGCAATACACCATCCAGGAGATGAATGCGGATAGGGAAGTGATCGCTGGAATGAAGGTCGTCAATGACCTCCCAGTGAACAGAGTCGGTGAGGGTTGGGCAGCAGAAAGATAGGTCAATGGCTGAGAATGACCCTGTAGCAGGAGAGAAATGAGTCGGAGTACCTGTGTTGAGGATGCACAACACTTGAGATGTTAGGAGGCTCTCCAAAATTCGACCTCGAGCGCAAAGAGAAGTGGAGCCCCACAGGACATTATGGGCATTGAAGTCTCCCAGGAGGAGAAATGGTCGGGGGAGTTGGTCGATAAGATCTGTGAGAGTGTCTAAGGTCATTGCATCCAGAGGGGGTAAATAAAGGGAGCAAACGGTAAGCCTCAGAGGTGAATGAATTTCAACTGCGACTGCTTGCAGGTCAGTATCCAGGGGGAGAGCAGAGGAGTGGTGGTCATTATTGACAAACACAGCGACTCCGCCTTTGGCCCTTTCTCCAGTCAGGTCATCTTTGCGATATGACGTATAGCCCCTTAGTATAGGAGCATAAGATGGTTTGAAATGCGTTTCCTGTAAACACAGGCACAGGGGGCGTTGCCGTGTTAGGAGGTGCAGTTCCTCCACATGTGCCCGGAATCCATTCTTGTTCCACTGTATAATGGGAGCCATCTATCAGGGTGGGAGTACCTTCATTCTCACTTTCTGTCGGGGAGGAGAGCCCACAACAGACGGAGGCTCAGTTTTGGGGCGAGATGAGTGCCATAGTCGGACATCAACCTCCATCGCCTCTGAAGAGGAGTCGAGAGAGACGTCAGAGAGAATGACATCCACATCAGCAGACTGTAGAATGTCGGTCTCCTTTAGCGGGCGAGTCTTCACCTTTGTCTTTGGCTTCGATTTTCTGGCCTGAGGCGGCATTGGTGCCAAAACCTCAGAAGCAGCAGGGGGTGTAGCAGCGCTGGGCAATGCACAAGACTGGACCCAGGAAGGGGCAGGAAGTTCCGTGACGTCAGCTACCACGGCCTGGTCAGAAGGCCAGGGGGGAGCAGCAGGCTTCACAGGAACGGCAGCAGCACACGTACATTGGCAAACGCAGGTGCTAGTGCTGACAGTAGCAACCTCCGTTTGTGTAGTGGCATCGGATTTCAGCACTGGCTGTTTGAGAACGGAAGAAAAGGAAGCAGCGAACGTGGGCGGCTGCATGGACTTGTAAATTTTCTTCGCCTCACCATACGAGAGGCGTTTTGTAGTTTTAAGGTCGTGGATCTTCCGTTCCTCAAGGAAAACTCTGCAGTCCCTACTCCACACAGGGTGATCCCCAGAGCAGTTGACACACTTGGGAGGAGAGGAGCAGCCAACTCCCTCATGGGCAGCTTTACCACATTTCCCGCAAGTGGCTTCCCCTCTACAGCCGAGAGTAGTGTGTCCAAAGTGTTGGCATTTAAAACACCACATGGGGTTGGGGTAATAAGGCTGTACACTGAGACGGAGGAAACCGGCCTTCACATGCTCTGGCAATTTGGTGGTGTTAAATGTAAGGATAAACGAGTCAGTCTTTACGAGAGTACCATCCACCCGTTTCATAATGTGTTGCACGTCGACAATTCCTTCCCGGAACCATTCAGCCTTCAGTTCGTCTTGGGGAATGTCAACGACATCTCTGCAAGTCACAACACCCTTGCTGTAGTTCAAGGTGTTGTGAAATTCAGTCTCTATCGCAAACTCCCCAAGAAATTGCGCCTTCTGAAGGTTCTGGGCTTGCTGGAAGCTAGATGTTTCAACCAACAAGGTGCCATTTCGCAAGCGCTTTACAGATTTTAGAGTGCCAGCAATGCCTTCTAAGCCCTTCTGGATATAAAATGGTGAAACTTTTGCGAAACTCCCATCTTTTCTTTTAATTACAAGAAACACATTCGGCGAAGCAGCATGCGTTCTGTTACGACTACCTGACTCAGGAGGACTGGCTACACGAGCCCTCTTGTTAGATTGGGTGTTAGAACCTACCAGCGGCCCACCCTCTCCGCTGGGAGAAGAAGAAGAAAAGTTCGAGGGATCCATCTCGGTCCCACGAGCAGCTAGGGAACTAGAGGTCCACCTAGACAGAGCCCCGCGTACCTAGGTAAGCCTTATACAACTGAGGTGCGGCAGGTTCCCCAGAGGTTGCCCACTAACGACTGTTCCACCTCAACAGCCATGCATCTCATCGGCGCGCAGCACACCTTGAGATTGAGGGGTTGTTTATAGAGGTTTATTCCATCCTCGCGATCCGGGCGGCCAAGCCAAGATCCCCACTCCCTGAGACACACAACATTCCACCGCCGCGCCGCACGGTGGTCGTTGAAGCATGCCCAGAGCTTACGGTCACAGGGGGCTGGCGGCGCTCACCAGTCCCCAGCTCAGGAACCCCGGGGTCGCCAAGCCCGTACTCAGCAGATGAATGCTGAGGCCCTGGGGGCTGCACAACTTCTATCAGCAACTTCTTCCACACTCAGTTGCATTATAAGAACCTTTTACCACAACATGTACTGGCAGTACTCGTGTACATGCACTGTGCAAGACTTACCTCCACCTCATCCATGCGGGAGCTTCTCGCTGTAGTCCTCATACGTCAGTTGTATTGCTGAATGGTATCATCCCTAGCTTGGAAGTATTTTACGAACTGTGGTATCAGTGAAGTTTAATGCTCCATTTGCTGTAAAAGTTTAAAAACGGGAGTAGGCACAGTGAACTTTTGACATCATAAAAAGGAAAACCATCCTCAGTCGGAATTTTAGTTGTAAATTGTTGTAGTTGCGCTGGAAAAGTCCCTGAGCTTCAAGCGCTAATAGAAAGCACAGAAGCTGATATCGTTATAGGTACAGAAAGCTGGCTAAAGCCTGAAATAAGTTCTGCAGAAACTTTTACCAAGTCTCAGACGGTGTTCAGGAAAGATAGATTAGGCAGAATTGGTGGTGGAGTGTTTGTGTCTGTCAGTAGTGGTTTATCTTGTAGTGAAGTCGAAGTAGATACTCCGTGCGAATTGGTGTGGGTGGAGGTTATACTTAACAGCCGAATTAAGTTAATAATTGGCTCCTTCTACCGACCCCCAGACTCCGATGATACAGTTGCGGAACAGTTCAGAGAAAGTTTGAGTCTCGTAACAAATAAATACCCCACTCATACGGTTATAGTTGGTGGGGACTTCAACCTACCCTCGGTATGTTGGCAAAAATACTTGTTCAAAACCGGTGGTAGGCAGAAAACGTCTTCCGTGATTGTCCTAAATGCATTCTCCGAAAATTATTTCGAGCAGTTAGTCCACGAACCCACGAAAATTGTAAATGGTTGCGAAAACACACTTGACCTCTTGGCCACAAACAATCCAGAGCTGATAGAGAGCATCATGACTGATACAGGGATTAGTGATCACAAGGTCATTGTAGCTAGGCTCAATACCATTTCTTCCAAATCCATCAGAAACAAACGCAAAATAATTTTATTTAAAAAAGCGGATAAAGTGCCACTAGAAGCCTTCCTAAAAGACAATTTCCATTCCTTCCGAACTGACTATGCGAATGTAGACGAGATGTGGCTCAAATTCAAAGATATAGTAGCAACAGCAATTGAGATATTCATACCTCATAAATTGGTAAGAGATGGAACGGATCCCCCGTGGTACACAAAAAAGGTCCGAGCGCTGTTGCAGAGGCAACGGAAAAAGCATGCGAAGTTCAGAAGAACGCGAAATCCTGAAGATGGACTAAAATTTACAGACGCGCGAAATTTGGCACGTACTTCCATGCGAGATGCCTTTAATAGGTTCCACAACGAAACATTGTCTCGAAATTTGGTAGAAAATCCGAAGAAATTGTGGTCGTATGTAAAGTACACAAGCGGCAAGACGCAGTCAATACCTTCGCTGCGCAGTGGCGATGGTACTGTTATCGACGACTGTGCCGCTAAAGCGGAGTTATTGAACGCAGTTTTCCGAAATTCCTTCACCAGGGAAGACGAATGGAATATTCCAGAATTTGAAACACGAACATCTGCTAGCATGAGTTTCTCAGAAGTAGATACCTTAGGGGTTGCGAAGCAACTCAAATCGCTTGATACGGGCAAGTCTTCAGGTTCAGATTGTATACCGATTAGGTTCCTTTCAGATTACGCTGATACTATAGCTCCCTACTTAGCACTCATATACAACCGCTCGCTCACCGATAGATCTGCACCTACAGATTGGAAAATTGCGCAGGTCGCACCAGTGTTCAAGAAGGGTAGTAGGAGTAATCCATTTAACTACAGACCTATATCATTGACGTCGGTTTGCAGTAGGGTTTTGGAGCATATACTGTATTCAAACATTATGAATCACCTCGAAGGGAACGATCTATTGACACGTAATCAGCATGGCTTCAGAAAACATCGCTCTTGTGCAACGCAGCTAGCTCTATATTCGCACGAAGTAATGGCCGCTATCGACAGGGGATCTCAAGTTGATTCCGTATTTCTAGATTTCCGGAAAGCTTTTGACACCGTTCCTCACAAGCGACTTCTAATCAAGCTGCGGAGCTATGGGGTATCGTCTCAGTTGTGCGACTGGATTCGTGATTTCCTGTCAGGAAGGTCGCAGTTCGTAGTAATAGACGGCAAATCATCGAGTAAAACTGAAGTGATATCAGGTGTTCCCCAGGGAAGCGTCCTGGGACCTCTACTGTTCCTGATCTATATAAATGACCTGGGTGACAATCTGAGCAGTTCTCTTAGACTGTTCGCAGATGATGCTGTAATTTACCGTCTAGTAAGGTCATCCGAAGACCAGTATCAGCTGCAAAGCGATTTAGAAAAGATTGCTGTATGGTGTGTCAGGTGGCAGTTGACGCTAAATAACGAAAAGTGTGAGATGATCCACACGAGTTCCAAAAGAAATCCGTTGGAATTCGATTACTCGATAAATAGTACAATTCTCAAGGCTGTCAAGTCAACTAAGTACCTGGGTGTTAAAATTACGAACAACTTCAGTTGGAAGGACCACATAGATAATATTGTCGGGAAAGCGAGCCAAAGGTTGCGTTTCATTGGCAGGACACTTAGAAGATGCAACAAGTCCACTAAAGAGACAGCTTACACTACACTTGTTCGTCCTCTGTTAGAATATTGCTGCGCGGTGTGGGATCCTTACCAGGTGGGATTGACGGAGGACATCGAGAGGGTGCAAAGAAGGGCAGCTCGTTTTGTATTATCGCGTTATAGGGGAGAGAGTGTGGCAGATATGATACACGAGTTGGGATGGAAGTCATTACAGCATAGACGTTTTTCGTCGCGGCGAGACCTTTTTACGAAATTTCAGTCACCAACTTTCTCTTCCGAATGCGAAAATATTTTGTTGAGCCCAACCTACATAGGTAGGAATGATCATCAAAATAAAATAAGAGAAATCAGAGCTCGACCAGAAAGGTTTAGGTGTTCGTTTTTCCCGCTCGCTGTTCGGGAGTGGAATAGTAGAGAGATAGTATGATAGTGGTTCGATGAACCCTCTGCCAAGCACTTAAATGTGAATTGCAGAGTAGTCATGTAGATGTAGATGTAGCGTTTCTTGAAAGAGAAGGTAAATTTGATTGATGTACCTATAGTTGTAGTGATATGCTATAAACATGAAATAATAAATAATAAGTAATTTTGTGGTTCCTTCAGGGCGAAAATTGATACCATCCAAAGCTGACGTTGGAGGGAAATCATCAACTTGTGACCTTACAGCCGGCCGCGGTGATCTAGCGGTTCTAGGCGCTCAGTCCGGAACCGTGCGACTACTACGGTCGCAGGTTCGAATCCTGCCTAGAGCATGGATGTGTGTGATGTCCTTAGGTTAGTTAGGTTTAACTAGTTCTAAGTTCTAGGGGACTGATGACCACATATGTTAAGTCCCATAGTGCTCAGAGGCATTTTTTGTGACCTTACATTCTCCTGTCACTGTTCCTGTTTACTTCACACTCGCAATCTTTGCTGGAGAGAATCAGACCTATTTCTATTGCAATATCGACCATGATGTCCTACTCATTGACCTTCATTAGGATTTTTCAATCTTTGTTTGAAGTCTACGTTTATTACTTGAAGTAATAATACTAAAAAAAAAACAAAAAAAACGAAAATCAGTTATTTCAGAAACCGGTTTTTTTTAGCAGTTTTAACGAGCAGGATAAACCAGAGACGAAAGGAACCTGTGTAACTGAGAGCTGGTTGGTTCAGCAGTAACTGCAACCCCTGTGTGGAGGGCGGACGCTGAGCTGCTGCTCTCGAGCTGTGACGTCAGCCACCTGGGTAAGAACTATCCGCTGTGTTTTCCCCATAGTACATGATATTCATAGATTGAAGAATTCGTCGTAAGTATCGGTTGCTGCTCAGCTCTGAACTACACTAACTATTGCAAAAATGGTTTTCGCGTGTTTAGTTTTCCCAGTGACTCTGAATGAAGAAACAGATGGGCCATAAACCGCCAGAGAGAGAACTGGTCATCACCTGGCTCTCAGCTCTGTATTGTAAATATGCGTTAATAAAAGTAATTGTAAACATGAAACCAGTTCTATACAATTGCATTTCTTCCTAGTTGAAAACTGTTCCGAAGTAGTTAGTCTCAAAATTTTTCGATTCATGAGATATTTTCGCAATGGACAGAGTGGAGAGGAATATCTTTCATGTATTTATATGTCTTATCATAAACACACATACAAAAACTGGACAATACTTGTAGTGTTTATGTCTAAATTATGGTATGATCTTTACAGCTAACAAAAAAAGAGTTATATTAAGTGGTGTGCTGATGGTATCTGATTACATATATCTGACCCTCTTTACTTCAGATCTTATTTCTTCCATGAATCATTAATAAACAACACTGAAATTATTACAGAGTATTTAATACTACACTGCCAGTTTCTGACGCATTATTCCCGCTACTCCAGAGCAACAACTGCCCACCACTGCGCGACCTAACATAACCTCTCTGTTACACATACTCTGCCCAGCGATAGTTTCCCCACAGCGGTCTTACACATACGTCTTTGTAATCGACATATCGCTTATGCTCTTGATAATACATTAAAATTTACCATTTTCATTATATATACCTATTTCACACTTAACTCCATTTCTTATATCGGTACGGTAGAACGAGTGGTAATATAGCGGACTGGTCATTGTCAGGGAACCTGCACAAGTAACATAACCTTCAAAGAATAAAATCTTTACCGTAGCTCAAGAAGCAACAAACGTATCATGAAGTACATAAAATGAATACTGGTTAAACGATAGATGAAACTATCAATAAAAATTCTTTCAGCTGTATGACTCCCCCTCCGCCCGCACTATAAAATAAAAATGCAGCGTTTCTTAGAGACTCTTTTTTTGAATAAAAAATAAACATCTGTTTTACAAGTGGCTATATACAGGCAAAACTAATAAATAGCCACAAGTTGTTGCTGCATAAAACTCATATTTGAAGAACATTGGTTCCGAGTTTTTAACTCGTTACATTTAATATTCTCAAACCACCATACAAGTTCCAGTCTACGTTTCTGTAGCCCTGTAATATTACATTTCAATTTTTCTATTATGTGAGAAGGGCATTTTGAATACCTCTATGAACATTAATTACTATTTTGTTTACTTCATACATGCAATACAAAATATTTTATAAGTAATACTGTAAAACCTTGTGTGTATATATTAACCAACCACAAGGTAAGCACTGCTGAATCGTCAGAGATGGAGAAAACATGGCGGACGATTCAGCCTATTGTGTAGGAGCTTTACACTTACAGCTGCCCGAGGCGACGCAGGACGACCCTGCAGTGCTGCGGGCTGTGTCCGAAGGGATCGTATACCGGGCTGTGCACTGATAGGTCACCAGGATGAATCGTCACTCTCACAGGACAGCAGAGCTACAGAGAGGGCGAAGCCGACATGTACCTCGCATCACGTGGCAACAGATCTAAAACTTTTCGGCAGATGAAAACAGTGTGCCGAAGTGGGACTGTCATGGGTGACCCTCGCCTTCTGCAGGCACATAGTCTGCTGAGAGAACTACTCAGGCACAACCCAAGATTTGCTCACAGTTTTGCTTCTCCTGGCTCCCCTCCCTTTCTTTTACAACTTCAGTGAAGTTCTCCAGCATACCTTGCTGGACTAGCTTTACTTGAAGAAAGGCTGTTGCACAGACATGACTTTGCCCAGCCTAGGAAATTTACATTGTGTAGCAAAGTGTGTGCAGATGTGAAACTTTGTTTCTTCCAGTAGTATTAGTTCTGCGAAGCATGCAAGAGAACTTCTGTGAAGTTCGGAAATTAGGAGAGAAGAAGTTTTCCGTTAGGGTAGGTCATGAGTCGCATGTAGATATCTAAGTATGTAAGAGCTTTCATCCCTATAAGTCAACGGTTCTGGGTTAGATTCCCTGTCTGACAATTAATTCTGACACATCACGTCCCATATGGTAAAAATGAGTTATTACATAGAATTGACGAACATTGGTGTTATAAAACACAATCTTGTGTTCTATGTACACAGAAAACTTTATTTAGATAGGAGTAATTTTAGGTGAAGAATAGAATTTTTTACATGGTAATTTGTAAAATGGTTCAAATGGCTCTGAGCAGTATGGGACTTAACATCTGTGGTCATCAGTCCCCTAGAACTTAGAACTACTCAAACCTAACTAACCTAAGGACATCACACACATCCATGCCCGAGGCAGGATTCGAACCTGCGACCGTAGCAGTCGCGCGGTTCCGGACTGAGCGCCTAGAACCGCTAGACCACCGCGGCCGGCGATAATTTGCAGATACCTGGTAGCTATGAACCACATTTTCCTGCTTCTATGCTATAAATTATTTGTATTCGCTGTCTTTATATATAAATAAGAAAATTAGTTTTCAAAGTATCAGTATTTTAGAAAGAAATGCTTATTTTTTAGTTATACTGTTTCAGTGTACTTAACCTACCCTAGCGGAATTCCATGTTGTTAGTGGAAAACACTCATCTATCTGCTCTAAGAATGAAGGCCTGTTTTAAAATACTCTTTGCACAGGTGTTGGGCAAAAACATAGGAAAACTCAAGAAATGCATGCTTGAACACAAATGCAGATGCTTGCAAAACCTGCACGTTGTTTTGTCGTATTTGGGCACGGCCGACATCTGTGCAATGTCTTCAATACATTTTAAGTGTCAGTCATGAAGGCATTCACAATAATAAATATGATGTGGTGTGATGGTCCTCAACTATGTACCACCCCCCCCCCCCCCCCCATTCAGAGTAGAAATATTAAAAGTTTTGGCTGGTTTCGTTGTCTAGGGGCTGGGATACGTAGTTGCCACATTATAAGCCAAATAATGCGGGCCCTACAGTATACAATATGAATATACACATGAATCGAATGGTTAAAGGTACCTATCAGTCGGCAATTGCGAATGTAACGTATAAATTTATAGATGAAAGATTGATATGAGAAAAATTTTAACGACTTTAAATGGTGAGTACGACAGTAGAAGTACTTTTGAGAATGTGGTATATTTCTGCCAAACACTTATTGGTGTCGATGGTCCAGATATTAAATAAAATATACGTTGAATAACAGGTAAACGATAGATTCCTACTGCACGTAATTAGTTACGAACAACAACATAGCTTGCAAGACATTCACTTCTAAACGTACACTACGTCTCCACTGTAGAAGCCACGGAAATCTCACAAGTGCACAAGTCGCCACACCAACGTATTTCTGCCTGGCGCGACCACGCGCCAACGGCTCCATACTCAAGTCCTTCCTGCGACCGTACTGCAGGGCCCTCTCCGTGTCCTGTGCGGCCGTCCCTCGCGCTGCGCTCTTCTGGACTCCCCTCCATTCACTTCTGCAGTCGCCTCCCTTAGTAACGAGCGCTGTGATTGGCTAGAGCGCTCCCTCCATGTCCCCGAGCCAATGTACACTCACAAACATTTTCAAACACATTCGAAATACTGGATTCACATTTAAATAACTTGAAATTAAATAAATATTCCTACGGCTGGACCATAAACATGCTCTAACTCTCATTATTAAATACATAAAAAATTAAATTTTAAACATATATGAAAACAATAGAACAGAAGTAAGTCAGTAGCCTAATGTCTCTGTGCTTTCTAAACCATAAAAAATAATTGACCGATTTCTTCATGAATTGTATATATCAGATATAAACAAAGACATACATGAATAAATATATTTATAAGTATGCTGCTACCGTTTTTTCGTGTAACTGTGGAGTACTTATGGCCTGACGTAATCGATAGTAATAGTCCACTCTGACCGCGAATAACTCATGTACTATTCAAGTTACATGCCTGTAATTTATACCAATTTAGGTTTACAGTAACAGCTTTCTAAAGACACGCCAATCGATAAAATCGGATGAACAGTTTAGATTTTGGAAATTCGTTGCTGGGTGTTACTTGTATAGTTTATCGTCAGACACTAAGCTTTAAACTAATAAAGATATTGAAAATATGATTACACCATCAGAATCGTTGTGCAAATAATGGTAATGCGTATGTTTCTTTTTCAAGTATCATGATTCATCTGGCTACTATTAATTTCTCTACGAACTGTGAAATGTCTGCCACTAGGGTTTCACAACGTCCGCCATCTTTGACACTCCCTGCGTGTCTCCTATCATCGACACAGCGTCACCATGGGATTCCAAGCCACGCGGCCGATGGACCCCGGCTAACGGTCGTCAGCAAATAGCCGCCGACGAATACGAGCACGGTAGCTCAGCAGCTCAGCGTGTTCAGTCACAGGGTTAGCTGCCCTCTGTAATTAAAAAAACTGAGTTAATCGATCAACAACGAACTTAAACGACGTCCTCCACGAGCAGATGCAACGAACGAAAGTGAACAAAATGAGATTTTTTATAAAAAAAACAAAAACAAAAACAAAAAAAGCAAAAACGAGCCGCAGCCGGCTCGCCGGGAGGCCCCAGCGCGGCCACGCCAACTCCGAACAGAATGTATCCAGGGCGCCACAACTCGCCTGTTACCTCACAGTCGTGATCAGGCAGTGTTTTGTGCGGTTGTGGGTGCATCATGTCAGAGCTAAGTGACTTCGAACGTCGGCAAATCATCTGTGCTCGTGTTCTGGGTACTTCCGTAACCCAGGTAGCAGAAGGGTTCGGTGTTTCAACAGGCACCGTGTCGAAGATTAATCGCACACATGGAAAGGGGTAAAACGTGCTCCGCTAAGTCACAACGCAGACGAAAGTGTGTGCTGAGTGATCGTGACAGAAGGTCACTGAACAGGATTGTGGCGAAAAATAAGAGGACGCAAGCGGCAAGATCCACCGCTGAATTGAATGTCACATTCGTGAACCCTGTCAGTGCCAAAATAATACCAAGCCAGCTCCAGAAACAGGGAACTGCAGGGCGACGTTCAATTCCAAAACAACTCATCAGTGATGCAATTTCACGTAACTGGAAAACGTCATGAGGAAGTCATAAAACCTGGACTGTGATGCAATGGAAGAAAGTCATTTGGTCGGACGAGTCTTCTTTCACACTCGACATAAAAGTTTTCTGGGTTTGGTACCGCGTAAGTACTGCAGCTGGAGAAAAACCAACGTTTCGGCCACGATTGCACCGACCTTCTTCTGGGTCTAATGGTGCGTTCTAGCTATGCGGTGTCCTTTATATTTTATTGTTAGTGTTCACTGCGCGTGCCATTACGTCATAATTTTAAAAAGGTAGTTAGTTTCATGGGTCACATAAGGAAGAAGGAGAGGGAACTTTATTTTAATAGGTTATTGCGGTGGAGGGAGAACGTGGCCTCTGTTGGCCATTGGCTCTTGTGTTATGTGCCATGATTGGTGGCCGCCGTCGAATGAGAGGTTGGCTGCTGTTCACCAGCTGCTGGACGTCGGCAGTTACTCGTCGGCGGTGCTCGCGCCTCGTGTGACAATGCGGTCTGTTGGGCTCTGGTTGCTGGCAGCCAAGATGGAGCAAGCCTGAGTCCATCCTCCCTGTTCATGTTGTTAGCGTGTTTAAGTATTTCGATGGCCTCTCTGATTATGCGTTTCGTCATAATTATTATGGAAATGGAAGAGGATGTAGATGAAGATGAATTGGGAGATACGATACTGCGTGAAGAGTTTGACAGAGCACTGAAAGACCTGAGTTGAAACAAGGCCCCGGGAGCAGACAACAATCCATTGGAACCTCTGACGGCCTTGGGAGAGCCAGTCCTGACAAAACTCTACCATCTGGTGAGCAAGATGTATGAGACAGGAGAAATACCCTCAAGACTTCAAGAAGAATATAATAATTCCAATCCCAAAGAAAGCAAGTGTTGACAGATGTGAAAATTACCGAACTATCAGTTTAATAACTCACAGCTGCAAAATACTAACACAAATTCTTTACAGGCGAATGGAAAAACTGGTAGAAGCCGACCTCGGGGAAGATCAGTTTGGATTCCGTAGAAATGTTGGAACACGTGAGGCAATACTTACCCTACGACTTATCTTAGAAGCTAGATTAAGAAAAGGCAAACCTACGTTTCTAGCATTTGTAGACTTAGAGAAAGCTTTTGACAATGTTTACTGGAATACACTATTTCAAATTCTGTAGATGGCAAGGGTAAAATACAGGGAGCGAAAGGCTATTTACAATTTGTACAGAAAGCAGATGGCAGTTCTAAGAGTTGAGGGACATGAAAGGGAAGCAGTGGTTGGGAAGGGAGTGAGACAGGGTTGTAGCCTCTCCCCGATGTTGTTGTTGTTGTTGTTGTTGTTGTTGTGGTCTTCAGTATTGAGACTGGTTTGATGCAGCTCTCCATGCCACTCTATCCTGTGCAAGCCTCTTCATCTCCCAGTACCTACTGCAACCTACATCCTTCTAAATCTGCTTAGTGTATTCATCTCTTGGTCTCCCCCTACGATTTTTACTCTCCACGCTCCCCTCCAATACTAAACTGGTGATCCCTTGATGCCTCAGAACATGTCTTACCAACCGATCCCTTCTTCTCGTCAAGTTGTGCCACAAACTTCTCCTCTTCTCCCCAATTCTATTCAATACTTCCTCGTTAGTTATGTGATCTACCCATCTAATCTTCAGCATTCTTCTGCAGCACCACATTTCGAAATCTTCTATTCTCTTCTTGTCCAAACTATTTATTGTCCATATTTCACTTCCATACATGGCTACACTCCATACGAATACTTTCAGAAATGACTTCATGACACTTAAATCTATACTCGATATTAACAAATTTCTCTTCTTCAGAAACGCTTTCCTTTCCATTGCGAGTCTACATTTTATATCCTCTCTACTTCGACCATCCTCAGTTATTTTGCTCCCCAAATAGCAAAACTCCTTTACTACTTTAAGTGTCTCATTTCCTAATCTAATTCCCTCAGCATTACCCGATTTAATTTGATTACATTCCATTATCCTCGTTTTGCTGTTGCTGATGTTCATCTTATACCCTCCTTTCAAGACACTGTCCATTCCGTTCAACTGCTCTCGCAGGTCCTTTGTTGTCTCTGACAGAATTACAATGTCACCGGCGAACCTCAAAGTTTTTATTTCTTCTCCATGGACTTTAATTCCTACTCCAAATTTTTCTATTGTTTCCTTTACTGTTTGCTCAATATACAGATTTAATAACATCTCACTCCCTTCCCAGCCATCGCTTCCCTTTAATGCCCCTCGACTCTTATAACTGCCATCTGGTTTCTGTACAAATTGTAAATAACCTTTCACTCCCTGTATTTTACCCCTGCCACCTTTAGAATTTGAAAGAGAGTATTCCAGTCAACATTGTCAAAAGCTTTCTCTAAGTCTACAAATGCTGGAAACGTAGGATTGCCTTTCCTTAATCTTTCTTCTAAGATAACTCGTAAGGTCAGTATTGCCTCACGTGTTCCAGTATTTCTACGGAATCCAAACTGATCTTCCCCGAGGTCGGCTTCTACCAGTTTTTCCATTCGTCTGTAAAGAATTGCAGCTGTGACTTATTAGACTGATAGTTCGGTAATTTTCACATCTGTCAACAACTGCTTTTTTTGGGATTGTAATTATTATATTCTTCTTGCAGTCTGAGGGAATTTCGCCTATCTCATATGTCTTGCCCACCAGATGGTAGAGTTTTGTCAGGACTGGCTCTCCCAAGGCCGTCAGTAGTTCCAATGGAATGTTGTCTACTCCGGGGGCCTTGTTTCGACTCAGGCGTTTCATTGCTCTGTCAAACTCTTCACGCAGTATCGCATCTCCCATCTCATCCTCATCTACATCCTCTTCCATTTCCATAATATTGTCCTCAAGAACATCGCCCTTGTATTGACCCTCTATATACTCCTTCCACCTTTCTGCTTTCCCTTCTTTGCTTAGAACTGGGTTTCCATCTGAGCCCTTGATATTCATACAAGTGGTTCTCTTATCTCCAAAGGTCGCTTTAATTTTCCTGTAGGCAGTATCTACCTTACCCCTAGTGAGATAAGCCTCTACATTCTTACAATTGTCCTCAAGCCATCCCTGCTTAGCCATTTTGACTTTCTGTCGATCTCATTTTTGAGATGTTTGTATTCCTATTTGCCTGCTTCATTTACTGCATTTTTATATTTTCTCCTTTCATCTACTGTATTTCTTTCCCCCATTACTGTCAATTTTTCTCTTATGCTCTCCCTGAAACTCTGTACAACCTCTGGTTCTCTCAGTTTATCCAGGTCCCATCTCCTTAAATTTCCACCTTTTTGCAGTTTCTTCAATTTTAATCTACAAGTCATAACCAATAGATTGTGGTCAGTGTCCTCATCTGCCCCTGGAAATGTCTTACAATTTATAACCTGGTTCCTAAATCTATGTCTTACCATTATATAATCTATCTGATAACATTTAGTATTCCAGGGTTCTTCCATGTATACAACCTTCTTTCGTGATTCTTAAACCTAGTGTTAGCTATGATTAAGTTGTGCTCTGTGCAAAATTCTACGAGGCGGCTTCCTCTTTTATTTCTCTCCCCCAATCCATATTCACCTACTACGTTTCTTTCTCTCCCTTTTCCTACAACCGAATTCCAGTCATGCATGACTATTAAATTTTCGTCACCCTTGACTATCTGAATAATTTCTTTCATTTGATCATACATATCTTCAATTTATTCGTCATCTAAAGAGCTAGTTGACACATAAACTTGTACTACTGTAGTAGGTGTGGGCTTCGTTTCTATCTTGGCCACAATAATGCGTTCACTATGCTGTTTGTAGTAGCTTACCCGCATTCCTATTTTCCTATTCATTATTAAACCTACTCCTGCATTACTCCTATTTGATTTTGTGTTTATAACCCTGTAGTCACCTGACCAGAAGTCTTGTTCCTCCTTCCACCGAACTTCACTAATTACCACTATATCTAACTTTAACCTATCCGTTTCCCATTTTAAATTTTCTAACCTACCTGCCCGATTGAGTGATATGACATTCAACGCTCCGATCCGTAGAACGCCAGTTTTCTTTCTCCTGATAACGATGCCCTCTTGAGTAGTCCCCAACCGGAGATCCGAATGGGGGACTATTTTACCTCCGGAATATTTTACCCAAGAGGACACCATCATCATTTATTCATACAGTAAAGCTGCATGCCCTCAGGAAAATTACGGCCGTAGTTTCTCCTTGCTTTCAGCCGTTCGCAGTACCAGCACTGCAAGGCCGTTTTGGTTAATGTTACAAGGCCAGATCAGTCAATCATCCAGACTGTTGCCCCTGCAACTACTGAGAAGGCTCCTGCCCCTCTTCAGGAACCACACGTTTGTCTGGCCTCTCAACAGATACCCCTCCGTTGTGGTTGCACCTACGGTACGGCTATCTGTATCGCTGAGGCACTCAAGCCTCCCCACCAACGGCAAGGTCCGTGGTTCATGGGGGGAGCTCCCCGATGTTATTCAATCTGTATATTGAGCAAGCAGTGAAGGGAACAAAAGAAAAATTCGGAGTAGGTATTAGAATCCATGGAGAAGAAATAAAAACTTTGAGGTTCGCCGATGACATTGTAATTCTGTCAGAAACAGCAAAGGACTTGGAGGAGCAGTTGAACGAAATGGACAGTCTTGAAACGAGGGTATGAGATGAACATCAACAAAAGCAAAGCAAGGCTGATGGAATGTCGTCGATTTAAGTCGGGTGATGCTGAAGGAATTAGATTAGGAAATGAGACACTTAAAATAGTATAGGAGTTTTGCTGTTTGGGGAGAAAATTAACTGATGATGGTCGAAGTAGAGAGGATATAAAATGTAGACTGGCAATGGCAAGGAAAGCGTTTCTGAAGAAGAGAAATTTGTTAACATCGAGTATAGATTTAAGTGTCAGGAAGTCGTTTCTGAAAGTATTTGTATGGAGTGTAGCCATGTATTGGCTGCTTGGCCAACACATAGGCTTCGCTGAATTTTATTTCTTTTCCACAGTCTTGGTGATGTTCTGCCACTGCGGATTTATTGTGTTGCCCTAGACGAATACAACGCTCTTGTTCCCGAATGCGCGTTGCTATTGACCTTTTAGTCTCGCCGATGTATGCCTCTCCACATTCGCATTCCACCTTGTAAACGCCTGCAGTGTGTAATGCATCCACCTTGTCCTTGGTGGACCCTACCACGTCCTGGATCCTACGACCACTATAGAAGACAGGCTGCACCCCAACGCGGCGAATGTGTTTGCCTATTCGGTGAGTAACGTTTTTTACTAATGGTAAGCGCACTGTTGGCTGCAGTTTGTCTGTTTCCTGCTTATCTTTCTTGCTTGTGTTCGTCGACAAGGCTGTGTTTATCGAGTTACGGCTGTAGCCATGGGCTAGAAACGTTGTACGTAACCTTTTTAAGCTCCGGTGTGATGTTTTGAGCATCACTCAGGCGCTGCGCACGGACTGCCAAAGAGCGGACGACAGAGTTCTTCTGGTGCTGGGTGGTGGTAGGATTGGGCGTGCAGATACCTGTCTGTATGTGTTGGCTTGCGATATACTCCGTGCCCCGGTTTTTTACATTATGGCGCGGTACCAAACCCAGAAAACTTTTATGTCGACTGCCTCTGGCCGCGGAAGCTTACGCAATTATATTCTTTCACACTGTTCCACAAGCTGGTCGAGTTTACGTCCGAAGAGTGAAACATGGTGGGGGTTCGGTCGTGATCTGTGCAGCCAATGCCCCACGCGTGCCAAGAGCGTCACGGCTACTGCAGAGGGTCATGTGACCATTTTGGCTGATAGGTGCCGCCGTACGGTACCACGTTTGTTCCCCAGTGACGATGCTGCGTCTGCAAGACGACCAGGCACGTGATCACACGGTGCTCATCGTCCAGAGCTGGCTCTGTGAGCAAGAGGTGAACTGTCACGTGTCCCTGCCCACCGCAGTCAATGCCCCACGCGTGCCAAGAGCGTCACGGCTACTGCAGAGGGTCATGTGACCATTTTGGCTGATAGGTGCCGCCGTACGGTACCACGTTTGTTCCCCAGTGACGATGCTGCGTCTGCAAGACGACCAGGCACGTGATCACACGGTGCTCATCGTCCAGAGCTGGCTCTGTGAGCAAGAGGTGAACTGTCACGTGTCCCTGCCCACCGCAGTCAATGCCCCACGCGTGCCAAGAGTGTCACGGCTACTGCAGAGGGTCATGTGACCATTTTGGCTGATAGGTGCCGCCGTACGGTACCACGTTTGTTCCCCAGTGACGATGCTGCGTCTGCAAGACGACCAGGCACGTGATCACACGGTGCTCATCGTCCAGAGCTGGCTCTGTGAGCAAGAGGTGAACTGTCACGTATCCCTGCCCACCGCAGTCAATGCCCCACGCGTGCCAAGAGCGTCACGGCTACTGCGGAGGGTCATGTGACCATTTTGGCTGATAGGTGCCGCCGTACGGTACCACGTTTGTTCCCCAGTGACGATGCTGCGTCTGCAAGACGACCAGGCACGTGATCACACGGTGCTCATCGTCCAGAGCTGGCTCTGTGAGCAAGAGGTGAACTGTCACGTGTCCCTGCCCACCGCAGAAAATGCCCCACGCGTGCCAAGAGCGTCACGGCTACTGCGGAGGGTCATGTGACCATTTTGGCTGATAGTTGCCGCCGTACGGTACCACGTTTGTTCCCCAGTGACGATGCTGCGTCTGCAAGACGACCAGGCACGTGATCACACGGTGCTCATCGTCCAGAGCTGGCTCTGTGAGCAAGAGGTGAACTGTCACGTGTCCCTGCCCACCGCAGTCAATGCCCCACGCGTGCCAAGAGCGTCACGGCTACTGCAGAGGGTCATGTGACCATTTTGGCTGATAGTTGCCGCCGTACGGTACCACGTTTGTTCCCCAGTGACGATGCTGCGTCTGCAAGACGACCAGGCACGTGATCACACGGTGCTCATCGTCCAGAGCTGGCTCTGTGAGCAAGAGGTGAACTGTCACGTGTCCCTGCCCACCGCAGTCAATGCCCCACGCGTGCCAAGAGCGTCACGGCTACTGCGGAGGGTCATGTGACCATTTTGGCTGATAGGTGCCGCCGTACGGTACCACGTTTGTTCCCCAGTGACGATGCTGCGTCTGCAAGACGACCAGGCACGTGATCACACGGTGCTCATCGTCCAGAGCTGGCTCCCTGAGCAAGAGGTGAACTGTCACGTGTCCCTGCCCACCGCAGTCAATGCCCCACGCGTGCCAAGAGCGTCACGGCTACTGCGGAGGGTCATGTGACCATTTTGGCTGATAGGTGCCGCCGTACGGTACCACGTTTGTTCCCCAGTGACGATGCTGCGTCTGCAAGACGACCAGGCACGTGATCACACGGTGCTCATCGTCCAGAGCTGGCTCTGTGAGCAAGAGGTGAACTGTCACGTGTCCCTGCCCACCGCAGTCAATGCCCCGCGCGTGCCAAGAGCGTCACGGCTACTGCAGAGGGTCATGTGACCATTTTGGCTGATAGTTGCCGCCGTACGGTACCACGTTTGTTCCCCAGTGACGATGCTGCGTCTGCAAGACGACCAGGCACGTGATCACACGGTGCTCATCGTCCAGAGCTGGCTCTGTGAGCAAGAGGTGAACTGTCACGTGTCCCTGCCCACCGCAGTCAATGCCCCACGCGTGCCAAGAGCGTCACGGCTACTGCGGAGGGTCATGTGACCATTTTGGCTGATAGGTGCCGCCGTACGGTACCACGTTTGTTCCCCAGTGACGATGCTGCGTCTGCAAGACGACCAGGCACGTGATCACACGGTGCTCATCGTCCAGAGCTGGCTCCCTGAGCAAGAGGTGAACTGTCACGTGTCCCTGCCCACCGCAGTCAATGCCCCACGCGTGCCAAGAGCGTCACGGCTACTGCAGAGGGTCATGTGACCATTTTGGCTGATAGTTGCCGCCGTACGGTACCACGTTTGTTCCCCAGTGACGATGCTGCGTCTGCAAGACGACCAGGCACGTGATCACACGGTGCTCATCGTCCAGAGCTGGCTCTGTGAGCAAGAGGTGAACTGTCACGTGTCCCTGCCCACCGCAGTCAATGCCCCACGCGTGCCAAGAGCGTCACGGCTACTGCGGAGGGTCATGTGACCATTTTGGCTGATAGGTGCCGCCGTACGGTACCACGTTTGTTCCCCAGTGACGATGCTGCGTCTGCAAGACGACCAGGCACGTGATCACACGGTGCTCATCGTCCAGAGCTGGCTCCCTGAGCAAGAGGTGAACTGTCACGTGTCCCTGCCCACCGCAGTCAATGCCCCACGCGTGCCAAGAGCGTCACGGCTACTGCAGAGGGTCATGTGACCATTTTGGCTGATAGTTGCCGCCGTACGGTACCACGTTTGTTCCCCAGTGACGATGCTGCGTCTGCAAGACGACCAGGCACGTGATCACACGGTGCTCATCGTCCAGAGCTGGCTCTGTGAGCAAGAGGTGAACTGTCACGTGTCCCTGCCCACCGCAGTCAATGCCCCACGCGTGCCAAGAGCGTCACGGCTACTGCGGAGGGTCATGTGACCATTTTGGCTGATAGTTGCCGCCGTACGGTACCACGTTTGTTCCCCAGTGACGATGCTGCGTCTGCAAGACGACCAGGCACGTGATCACACGGTGCTCATCGTCCAGAGCTGGCTCTGTGAGCAAGAGGTGAACTGTCACGTGTCCCTGCCCACCGCAGTCAATGCCCCACGCGTGCCAAGAGCGTCACGGCTACTGCGGAGGGTCATGTGACCATTTTGGCTGATAGGTGCTGCCGTACGGTACCACGTTTGTTCCCCAGTGACGATGCTGCGTCTGCAAGACGACCAGGCACGTGATCACACGGTGCTCATCGTCCAGAGCTGGCTCTGTGAGCAAGAGGTGAACTGTCACGTGTCCCTGCCCACCGCAGTCAATGCCCCACGCGTGCCAAGAGCGTCACGGCTACTGCAGAGGGTCATGTGACCATTTTGGCTGATAGGTGCCGCCGTACGGTACCACGTTTGTTCCCCAGTGACGATGCTGCGTCTGCAAGACGACCAGGCACGTGATCACACGGTGCTCATCGTCCAGAGCTGGCTCTGTGAGCAAGAGGTGAACTGTCACGTGTCCCTGCCCACCGCAGTCAATGCCCCACGCGTGCCAAGAGCGTCACGGCTACTGCGGAGGGTCATGTGACCATTTTGGCTGATAGGTGCCGCCGTACGGTACCACGTTTGTTCCCCAGTGACGATGCTGCGTCTGCAAGACGACCAGGCACGTGATCACACGGTGCTCATCGTCCAGAGCTGGCTCTGTGAGCAAGAGGTGAACTGTCACGTGTCCCTGCCCACCGCAGTCAATGCCCCACGCGTGCCAAGAGCGTCACGGCTACTGCAGAGGGTCATGTGACCATTTTGGCTGATAGGTGCCGCCGTACGGTACCACGTTTGTTCCCCAGTGACGATGCTGCGTCTGCAAGACGACCAGGCACGTGATCACACGGTGCTCATCGTCCAGAGCTGGCTCTGTGAGCAAGAGGTGAACTGTCACGTGTCCCTGCCCACCGCAGTCAATGCCCCACGCGTGCCAAGAGCGTCACGGCTACTGCGGAGGGTCATGTGACCATTTTGGCTGATAGGTGCCGCCGTACGGTACCACGTTTGTTCCCCAGTGACGATGCTGCGTCTGCAAGACGACCAGGCACGTGATCACACAGTGCTCATCGTCCAGAGCTGGCTCTGTGAGCAAGAGGTGAACTGTCACGTGTCCCTGCCCACCGCAGTCAATGCCCCACGCGTGCCAAGAGCGTCACGGCTACTGCGGAGGGTCATGTGACCATTTTGGCTGATAGGTGCCGCCGTACGGTACCACGTTTGTTCCCCAGTGACGATGCTGCGTCTGCAAGACGACCAGGCACGTGATCACACGGTGCTCATCGTCCAGAGCTGGCTCTGTGAGCAAGAGGTGAACTGTCACGTGTCCCTGCCCACCGCAGTCAATGCCCCACGCGTGCCAAGAGCGTCACGGCTACTGCGGAGGGTCATGTGACCATTTTGGCTGATAGGTGCCGCCGTACGGTACCACGTTTGTTCCCCAGTGACGATGCTGCGTCTGCAAGACGACCAGGCACGTGATCACACGGTGCTCATCGTCCAGAGCTGGCTCCCTGAGCAAGAGGTGAACTGTCACGTGTCCCTGCCCACCGCAGTCAATGCCCCACGCGTGCCAAGAGCGTCACGGCTACTGCGGAGGGTCATGTGACCATTTTGGCTGATAGGTGCCGCCGTACGGTACCACGTTTGTTCCCCAGTGACGATGCTGCGTCTGCAAGACGACCAGGCACGTGATCACACAGTGCTCATCGTCCAGAGCTGGCTCTGTGAGCAAGAGGTGAACTGTCACGTGTCCCTGCCCACCGCAGTCAATGCCCCACGCGTGCCAAGAGCGTCACGGCTACTGCGGAGGGTCATGTGACCATTTTGGCTGATAGGTGCCGCCGTACGGTACCACGTTTGTTCCCCAGTGACGATGCTGCGTCTGCAAGACGACCAGGCACGTGATCACACGGTGCTCATCGTCCAGAGCTGGCTCTGTGAGCAAGAGGTGAACTGTCACGTGTCCCTGCCCACCGCAGTCAATGCCCCACGCGTGCCAAGAGCGTCACGGCTACTGCGGAGGGTCATGTGACCATTTTGGCTGATAGGTGCCGCCGTACGGTACCACGTTTGTTCCCCAGTGACGATGCTGCGTCTGCAAGACGACCAGGCACGTGATCACACAGTGCTCATCGTCCAGAGCTGGCTCTGTGAGCAAGAGGTGAACTGTCACGTGTCCCTGCCCACCGCAGTCAATGCCCCACGCGTGCCAAGAGCGTCACGGCTACTGCAGAGGGTCATGTGACCATTTTGGCTGATAGGTGCCGCCGTACGGTACCACGTTTGTTCCCCAGTGACGATGCTGCGTCTGCAAGACGACCAGGCACGTGATCACACGGTGCTCATCGTCCAGAGCTGGCTCTGTGAGCAAGAGGTGAACTGTCACGTGTCCCTGCCCACCGCAGTCACCAGACCTCAGCACTGTCGAGCATCTGTGGTCCAGTTTGGAGAGCAGGGTACGTGATCGCTATGTAGCTCCATCATCATTACCAGGCCTTACCACTATTTTGCAGGAAAGGTGGAAAGGTGGCCGGCCGCGGTGGTCTCGCGGTTCTAGGCGCGCAGTCCGGAACCGTGCGACTGCTACGGTCGCAGGTTCGAATCCTGCCTCGGGCATGGATGTGTGTGATGTCCTTAGGTTAGTTAGGTTTAAGTAGTTCTAAGTTCTAGGGGACTAATGACCACAGCAGTTGAGTCCCATAGTGCTCAGAGCCATTTGAACCAACCAGGAAAGGTGGTACAAGATTTTTGTTCAGTCTGACCTGGGAACATCATTCTACACTTTTAGATTGAGTGCAGGCAGGAGAGAGATTTCCTTCAAGCTGCAGCAGATTGTTCTTCTCAAACATTATAGCCTCTAGAAAGGTTCGTCTTTCTACAGACACCTGCTGCGGAAATTTGGATAGAAAATTATTATTTCTGATTGTCCTTAACGACTTAAATGCAAGCCGAGAGACGATTTCCGCCAAAGTGCAGTATGGCAAGACACACATACGCGAAAGTCTACCAGAAGGCGGCAACCGTGTAGCTTGCCTGCTCCAATGATGTGGAGCATGTGGAGGTAGTCGGAGTCTTGGAGACGGGTCTCACGAACAGGTTTTGTGTGCGATGGGCGAAACATCTTACTGGCATGTACACACGGTACCGTGTAAACGTGCATTTATACGCAGAATAAGCAGTGAGAGATACACAAAAAAAGTTTTAAAATTTTTTTTGTTAATCATCTCTCTACTCCGGAAAACGATATGAGCAATGTAATGCGATGGTGCAGTCCAAGACACGTCAAGAAGGGGGGAATATACTATATAAATTTATTTACTTTGTGTTCTTCTTTTAATTTGTAACAACAAAAATTTTATTTTGTTCATAAATAATGACAGCCAAAAGACGTTCGTTTTAAATCCTACACCCATGGGAAAAATCCCAACGCCAAAAAAATAATCAATGTAGACTACTGAAGAGTATGGTTTTCAAAAATCAAAAACGTTCAAATGTGTGTGAAATCTTATGGGACTTCAATGCTAAGATCATCAGTGCCTAAGCTTACACACTACTTAACCTAAATTATCCTAAGGACAAACACACACACCCACGCCCGAGGGAGGACTCGAACCTCCGCCGGGACGAGCCTCCCAGTCCATAATTGCAGCGCCCCAGACTGCTCGGCTTATCCCCCGCGGCAGCACAGTTTTTTAAATAAAATATTTAAGTGATTAACATTGCAACCCACAGGTTAATGTAAGCGCTAGACAAGCCATTGCAAACGTGAAATGTCGGCACATTAGTAACACGTGTAACGAGCAGAATGTTGATTGTAACATGCAAACATATATGCATTGTAACTACCTGCTACCTGGCAGATTAAAACTGTGTGCCGGACCGAGACTCGAGACCTTTGCCTTTCGCGGGCAAGTGCCCTACCAACTGAGCTACCGAAGCACGACTCACGCGCGGTACTCACAGCTTTACTTCTGCCAGTACCTCGTCTCCTACCTTGCCTGCGAAAGGCAAAGGTCCCGAGTTCGAGTCTCGGTACGGCACACAGTTTTAATCTGCCAGGAAGTTTCATATCAGCGCACACTCTACTGCAGAGTGAAAATCTCATTCTGGATACATCCCCCAGGCTGTGGCTAAGCCAAGTCTCCCCATATCCTTTCTTTCAGGAGTGCTAGTTCTGCAAGGTTCGCAGGAGAGGTTCTGTTAAGTTTGGAAATGTAGGAGACGAGGTACTGGCAGAAGTAAAGCTGTGAGGACGGGGCGTGAGTCGTGCTTGGGTAGCTCAGTTGGTAGAGCACTTGCCCGCGAAAGGCAGAGGTCCCGAGTTCGAGTCTCGATCCGGCACACAGTTTTACTGTGCCAGGAAGTTTCATATCTGCGCACACTCTGCTGCAGAGTGAAAGTTTCATTCTGGATATATGCATCGTGTTGTACGGGTGCCGGATGTTAGGCTCCCGCTGGAGATTTGAGTGCTCCCTTGGGCATGGGTGTGTGTGTTGTCATTAGCGTAAGTTAGTTTAAGTTACGTTAAGTAGTGTGTAACCTTAGGGAACGATGACCTCAGCAGTTTGGTCCCATAGGATCTTACCACAAATTTCCAAAATTTCTGGATGTCAGTTTGTAGGCTGATGTTCCATGCCTGCTGCACTTGGTCGGTCAATACAGAGACAGTTAATGGTGTCTGTGTCTATGCATTTTGTTGTACATGTGCCGGACGTCAATTTGTGGGATGAAGTTCCATGCCTGTTACACTCTGTCGGCCCGTATAGCTATGGTTAACGTTGGTGTGCATCACTCTAGAGTTCTCGTCCAATGCCCGAATGGAGACAGATCTCGTGATCGAGCAGGTCAAGGCAACATGCCGACACTCAGTAGAGCGTGTTGGGTTACAACAGCGCTATGTGGGCGAGCGTTATCCTATTGGAAAACAAACCCTGCAATGCTGTTCACACACGCACCATCTAAGGCGTTTTCTAGATCAACAAATCCTATGGTGTGCCTTGATTTTTTTTTCTTCTCTTGCTTCCATTATCAGGTGCAACGTCAAAACTGCCTGGCTAGTGCGTTCACCTTTCGTAAAGCTGAACTTAGCATCTAGTTTTTCATTCATCGGTATATTTTTGTTGTCAACAACTTGGATGCATGAGCTTGTTAACTTGATTGTGCGATAGTTCATATCTCCCCTTGCTATCTTCGGGACTGCGTGGACGATATTTTTTCGGAAATTTTCTCGTGATTTGCAGAATTTATTTACATTGGTTGACTGTTCCGTCGATTCTTGGTAGAGTATTTTATAAATTACGAATGGAAAGACACACAATACTGGTGTAATATTCTACGATATTTATTATTTACTTAACAAATTGGCTTTCGGCTTTTATGCCATCATGAGGTGCAAACATAAGCATGTGGTGCACAGAAATGTTGTTGGATCGAAGATCATAAACTAGTGCATCTACAGAATATCTCCATTACCAAAGATTAAAATGTTAATGTTAGGTTTAGGAATAAAACAAGAGTGGTTATTTCAGGTATAAAGGCGACGTAATGTTGTTTAATCTATGTAAAATATGTGACACATTACTGGTAACTAATGAACTATACACAAATTACAACATTTGTTCATATAAGACAATACATTGAACAATGAACTTTGGTGATCTGTTCCAATTGTGTGGTTGAACAAAATAATCTTGCCTTTAGCAAGTCCTAAATTACAAACAGATAACATATACTAGTGAGATTAAACAGGTAAGTGAAGCAGCTGTGATTATACAAAGCAAAATTTTTAACACAATAAGAGAAATTATAGTAATGGAAATTTAGGAAAATGGGACACGTGAGTGAGAGGGATGATTTACAACATGGGCTGTATGGGATTATGAGCAGTAATGCTGATAGAAGCGGCGAGCAAGGGAACAGTTATAAGCTTGGGATGGGGGACATAAATTACTCTTCTTACTCACATGCTCCGATTCCCTTTGTTTTCGCTACTATAATTTCTCTTGTTGTGTTAAAGATTTCGTTGTAACACTGTTGCTTTACTTACCTGCCGAATCTCACTAGTACATCTTATCTGTCTGTAATTTAAGACCTGTTTAAAAAAGATTATTTTGTTCAGCCACACATTGGAAACATGTCACCGAAGTTCATTGTTTAATTTATTTTCCTTTATGAACAATCGTTGTAATATTTGTATAGTTCATTAGTTACCAGTAATGTGCCACATATTTTATCTTAGTTAGATCATTTTACACCGGATTTACACTTGAAATAATCCTAATTTAAAATCTTTGATGTAACAAAATTGCGACGGAAAGTCCTGCACCGCTGACGCTTTCGCAATTGTGGTCGGCTGTTGAAGGAGCATGTCTCGGTATTTCTGCACGGGACTTAACAACGACTTGTTGAGTCCATGCTGTACTACGCCGGCCAAGAGGAATTTCAACACGTTTTGAGGGGGTATCGCAAGACTTTGACTCCTCGGTGTATATTGACATGAAACGACTGTTGACATAGCTGCCTGACTGCGTTATGACTACAAAGATATTTTGGGAGCTTGTAAAAATTTAAGAGGCAGTTTATTATAAGCGCGATTAGTCAAAAAAAAGTAGAATGGCCGTTTTCGTGGACCTCTTTACTTTTAGGTGACGTAGTTGTTGCAAGAATGATCGTCTATACCCATCCTGCTTAAAATACACTATTGGCCATTGAAATTGCTGCACGAGGAAGAAATGCAGATGATAAACGGGTATTCATTGGACAAATATATTATACTAGAGCTGACATGTGATTACATTTTCACGCAATTTGGGTACATAGATCCTAAGAAATCAGTACCCAGAACAACCACTTCCGGCCGTAATAACGGCCTTGATATGCCTGGGCATTGAATCAAACAGAGCTTGGATGGCTAGTACAGGTACAGCTGCCCAGGCAGCTTCAACACGACACCACAGTTCAACAAGAGGAGTGACTGGCGTATGGTGACGTGCCAGTTGCTTGGCCACCATTAACCAGACATTTTCAATTGGTGAGAGATCTGGAGAATGTGCTGGCCAGGGCAGCAGTCGAACATTTTCTGTATCCAGAAAGGACCGTACAGGACCTGCAACATGCAGTCGCGCATTATCCTGCTGAAATGTAGGGTTTCGCAACGATCTAATGAAGGGTAGAGCCACGGGTCGTAACACATCTGAAATGTAACGTCCACTGTGCAAAGTGCCGTCAGTGCGAACGAGAGGTGACCGAGACGTGCAACCGATGGCACCCCATACCATCACGCCGGGTGATACGCCAGTATGGCGATGACGAATACACACTTCCAATGTGAGTTCACCGCGATGTCGCCAAACACGGATGCGACCATCATGATGCTGTAAACAAACCTGGATTCGTCCGAAAAAATGATGTTTTACCATTCATGCACCCAGGTTCGTCGTTGAGTACACCATCGCAGGCGCTCCTGTCTGTGATGCAGCGTCAAGGGTAACCGCAGCCATGGTCTCCGAGCTGATAGACTATGCTGTTACAAACGTCGTCGAACTGTTCGAGGAGATGGTTGTTGTCTTGGAAACGTTGACTCGAGGATCGAGACGTGGCTGCACGATCCGTTACAGCCATGCCTGTCATCTCGACTGCTAGTGATACGATGCCGTTGGGATTCAGCACGGCGTTCCGTATTACCCTCCTGACGCCACCGATTCCATATCCTGCTAACAGTCATTGGATCTCGACCAACGCGAGCAGCAATGTCGCGATACGATAAACCGCAATCGCTATAGGCTAGAATCCGACCTTTATCAAAGTCGGAAACGTGATGGTACGCATTTCTTCTCCTTACACGAGGCATCACAACAACGTTTCGCCAGGGAACGCCGGTCAACTGCTGTTTGTGTATGAGAAAGCGGTTGGAAACTTTCGTCGTGTCAGCACGTTGAAGGTGTCGCCACCGGCGCCAACCTTCTGTGAATGCTCTGAAAAGCTGATCATTTGCATATCACGGCATCTCCTTCCTCTAGGTTAAATTTCGCGTCTGTAGCACGTCATCTTCGTGGAGTAGCAATTTTAATGGACGGTAGTGTATAAGCGCGATTACTTAAAAAAAAAAAGTAGAATGGCCGCTTTCGTGGGACTCTTTACTTTTAGGTGACGTAGCTGTTGCAAGATTGATCATCTATACCCATCCTGCTTAAAATAAAAGGGAACAACAGCTGTGCCCGTACGACGAAATAATGTTAGGAGAGAGAGAGAGAGAGAGAGAGAGAGAGAGAGAGAGGGGGGGGGGTAAGTAAGAGGGAAAGGGGGAGAGAGAGAGAGAGAGATGGTGGGAAGGAGAGAGGGAGGGAGGGAGAGAGGATTCTGTAGAGTCACGAGAAGTTTGTTTATGACTGCGAAGAGATATCGCCCCTGGCCTTGAACGTGATAAAGCGTGTAGCGGCTCTCACGAGGTTGACCAGATGGTCCACAGTCTGTAGGGAGACGTACGCGTGTCAACAGCCGGCGGTAGCGGGGAAGGCTCCTGACAGCTGCCACTGCGTCGCTGCTGACTGCCGGGTCGCGGGTTCGAAGCCAGTCCACAAGCACAGACGAGTCGCGTAAGTCTGTCTCTTTCATCAGCAGAGCGGACCTGGCTACACAGACAATATTGCGCAGGGTGTCTGGGGGTATTATCTGAGAGTCTCGCATTAGGCCACTGGTGGTCTCCGCTGGCTCGATACAGTGTAGCTACGTCTCGTTTGAGTTCTCCGTCCCACTTGATTTTTGTATTTACACTGAGGTCACAAGACTCATGCCTCCTAATATCATGTTGGACGTCATTTCGCCCAGAAGTTTTGTAGCAACTCTATGTGGCATGGACTGAAGTCATTGGAAGTCCCTGTAGAAACACTGAGCCATGCTGTCTCAATATCCGTCCAACTGCGAAAGTGTTGCTGTTACAGTATTCTGTGGACGAACTGACCTCTCCATTACGTCCTATAAATGTACCATAGGATTCTGGTCAGCTGATCTTGGTGGCCAAGTGATTTTCTCTGATTGTCCACCATGTTCTTCAAATCAATCACGAACAACTACATCGCACTGTCACCCATAAAAATTCCATCCTTTCTTGGGATCATGAAGTCCATGAATGGCTGCAAATGAAGTAGCCGAATATAACCATTTCCGGTCAATGATCGCTTCAGATAAACAAGATGACCAAGCCTATTCCATGTAAACACAGCCCACACCGTTATGGAGCCACCATCAGCTTGCACAGTGCCTTGTAGACAACCTGGGTCTACGCCACAGTCGAACTCTACCGTCAGGTCCTACCAACTGAAATTAGGGCCCATTTGACCAGGCCACGGTTTTCCAGCCGTCTAGGGTCCAACAATACGGTCATGAGCTCAGGAGAGGCGCTGCAGGCGGTGTCGTTCTGTAACCAAAGGCACTCGCTTAGCTCGTCTGCTGCCACAGCCCATTGATATGAAATTTCGCCTCACTAAGAATACGTTCCTCGTACGTCCCATATTGATTTCTGCAGTTATTTCGAGCAGCGTTGCTTGTCTGTCAGCACTGACAACTCTACGCAAGCGTTGCTGCTCTCGGTCTTTAAGTGAAGGCCGACAACAACTGCGTTATGCGCGGTAAGAGCTGACGTCTGAAAAGTGGTATTCTCGACACACTCTTGACGCTGTGTGTCTCGGATTATTGAATTCCCTGACGATTTCCGAAATGGAATGTCCCATGCATCTAGTTCCAACTACCACTATGCATTCAAATTCTGTTAATTTTCGTCATGCGGCCGTAACCACATCGGCGATCTTTGCACGTGAATCTCCTAAGTACAAATGAGACCTCCGCTAATGCACTGCCCTATTATACCTCTACTACCGCCGTCTGTGTGTGTGAAAATGGCCATCTCGTCACTTTTGTCACTGTACATTGCACTGAAAATGCCTGCAGCAGCGGCCCACATCTCAATGGTATGCGTTGTGCGTCTTGTCTCCACACAATCTTTCTGCATCCGCTCACGGTTCTTGGATGTTGAGAACAGCGAAGCTCACAACACTGTCCGCCCTCAGGATCGCGTTCAAAACTGCTCGGTTCTGTACCAACGTTAATTGTTCGGAAACTGTACCACACAGCAGTGTGGACAAATTTACTGCTCATCATCTGGCCGATGTGCAAGTCGTTTGTGGGTTCACTGAATGCAGCGCGAGAGCAGCAACAAGCGACTTGCTGCTGTCGTGTGTTGTATATTTTGCGGAATTCGTATTACAGATCTTTTGACTGTTGTGAAGGTATTTTCAAAGATCCCAAGGTAATTGGGGCAGCAAAGCGAATGAATCGTAATTACGTTATTACTCTGTAACGAGCCATCTGACAACACCGCCGGCCGCAGTGGCCGTGCGTTTCTAGTCTCTGCAGTCTGGAAGCGCGAGACCGCTACGGTCGCAGGTTCGAATCCTCCCTCGGGCATGGATGTGTGTTATGTCCTTAGATTAGTTAGGTTCAACTAGTTCTAAGTTCTAGGGGACTAATGACCTCAGAAGTTGAGTCCCATTGTGCTCACAGCCATTTGAACCATTTTGACAACACGGCTGTCTTATACTAAAATATAAACTACCACTATTATATATATATGCTGTTTTTGTTTTCACTTGGAAGACTAGTTTGATGCAGCTCTCCATGACACTCTGTTCTCTACAAGCCTCTTCGTCGAATAATTATTACAACTTCTGAATCTGAAACTTCCTGGCAGATTAAAACTGTGTGCCGGACGGATACTCGAACTCGGGACCTATGCCTTTCACGGGCAAGTGCTCTACCAACTGAGCTACCCAAGGACGACTCACGCCCCGTCCTCACAACTTTACTTCTGCCAGCACCTCGTCTCCTACCTTCCAAACTTAGCAGAAGCTCTCCTGCCTGTAACAAACAAAAAAAAAAAAAAACTGAGATAATGGATCAACGACAAACTGAAACGGGTGTCTTGCGACGTCCGCCCCGAGCAGATACAATGAACGAAAATGAACAAAAAAAAAAAAAAAAAAAAAAAAAAAAGTTGCCCGCGAAAGGCAAAAGTCCCCAGTTTGAGTCTCGGTCCGGCACACAATTTTAATCTGCCAGGAAGTTTCATATCAGCGCACACTCCGCTGCAGAGTGAAAATTTCATTCTGGAAACTTCTGAATCTGCTTACTGTATTCATCTCTCGGCCTCCCTCTACGATCTTTTGTTTCCCCATTTTCTGGAGGGAGGGGAGGGGGGCATGTCGGTGTGAAAAGTTTCTCAAATGATTAAAGTTATAAGTGAAGTTTGTTGGAAATTGCTAAATGCGCTCATTGTCAAATACTGGATGAATCAAGTCCAGGAATATAAGCGCCTTCACTTAGGCTGCCTCAAGACGAACACACAATGTTTAACTATAATACGTATATTATTGGGCTAAATTTTTAATATACGATTTTACCTCCTAATGACTAGATTACGACAGCTTTTTAAATTTTTAAAATCGGTCTATAATCAAGCGAAATATTGGAAATACAATTTCTGCTGCCCTTCGAAGGTGTTGCGCCAGTGGTTCCACCGGTTCCCGTGAGATCACCGAAGTTAAGCGCTGTCGGTCGTGGTCGCCACTTGAAGGGGTGACCATCCAGGCCACCAAACGCTGTTGCCATTTTTAGTGGCGCCAATTAAGGAGCTACTCGACCGAATAGTAGCGGCTTCGGTGAAGAATACCATCATAACGACCGGGAGAGCGCTGTGCTGACCCCACGCCCCTCCTATCCGCATCCTCCCCTGAGGATGACACGGCGGTCGGATGGTCCCCGTAGGCCACTCGTGGCCTGAAGACGGAGTGCTTGGAAGGTGTTAAGTAGGCAACCGGCAGCTGGTATCGGTTTCCGGTGCAGCGGTTTACTAATACAGATAGCAACAGAAATGACCAACCCGCAGAAGCAGAAATAACTGCCCAGTGCGGCATCTAGGCCTTGCATGGACTCGACAAGTCGTTGCAGCCCCCCTGCAGAAATATTCACTCATGCTACCTCTAAAGTCGCCCGTAACTGCGATTTTGGCGCTGCAGGATGTTCTGCATGCACTGACCTCTCGATTACGTGCCATAAATGTTCGATGGGACTCATGTCGGGCCACCTGGGTTGCCAAAACAGTCACTCGAATCGTCCACTTCAGCCGCCCATTTCCCTCCAATACTAAATTGGTAAACTGTTGATGTCTCAGAACATGTCCTGTCAACCAATCCTTTCTAGTCAAGTCGTGCCACAAATTTCTTTTCTCTTCTATTCTATTTAGTACCTCCTCATTAGTTACATGATCTACCCATCTAATCTTCAGCATTCTTCTGTAGCACAACATTTCAAAAGCCTCTATTCTCATCTTGTCTAAACTGTTTATCGTCCATGTTTCACTTCCATACATAGCTGCATTCCATACAAACAATATCAGAAAAAAATTTCATGACACTTAAATATGTATTCGATGATAACAAATTTCTCTTCTTTAGAAACCATTTCCTTTTCATTACCAGTATACAATTTATATCCTCTCCACTTAGGCCATCAGCAGTTATTTTCCAGAATGAGATTTTCACTCTGCAGCGGAGTGTGCGCTGACATGAAACTTCCTGGCAGATTAAAACTGTGTGCCCGACCGGGACTCGAACTCGGGACCTTTGCCTTTCGCGGGCAAGTGCTCTACCAACTGAGCTACCGAAGCACGACCCACGCCCGGTACTCACAGCTTTACTTCTGCCAGTACCTCGTCTCCTACCTTCCAAACTTTACAGAAGCTCTCCTGCTTCACAGCAGTTATTTTGCTGCACCAAATAACAAAACTCATCAACTACTTTGTCTCGTTTCCTAATCTAATTTCCTCAGCATCACCTGACTTTATTCTACTACATTCCATTGTCATTGTTTCGCTTTTCTTCATGCTCATCTGATATCCTCCTTTCGAGACACTGTTTATCCCACTGAACTGCTCTTCCACGTCCTTCGGTGTCTCTGACACAATAGCAATGTCATCTGCAAAAACTCAAAGTTTTTATTTCTCCTCGCCGAACTTTAATTCTTACTCCAATTTTTTCTTTGGTATCCTTTCTTGCTTGTTCAATGTACAAACAGAACAACATCGAGAATGCGCTACAGCCATGTCTCACTCCCTTCTCAACAACAGCTTCTTTTTCATGCCCCTCGACTCTTGGTGGTGGTGGTGGTTAGTGTTAAACGTCCCGTCGACAACGAGGTCATTAGAGACGGAGCCCAAGCTCGGGTTAGGGAAGGATTGGGAAGGAAATCGGCCGTGCCCTTTCAAAGGAACCATCCCGGCATTTGCCTGAAACTTATAACTGTCGTTCTGTGTAAGCTGTAAGCAGCCTTTCACTCTCTGTAGTTTATTCCTCCTACCTTCACAATTTCGAAGACTGTATTGTACACAATGTCGTCAAAAGCTTCCTCTAAATCTACAAATGCAATAAACGTAGGTTTGGCTTTCGTTAACCTATCTTCTAAGATAAATGGTAGGGTCACTGTTCCCTCGGATGTCCCTGTTTCGTTTCAGAATCCAAACTGATCACCCCCGAGATCCGCTTCTACCAGTCTTTCCATTCTTCTGTAAAGAATTCGAGTAACTACTTTGCAACCATAACTTATTAAACTTATAGCTCTATAATATTCACACATATGAGGACCTGCTTTCTTTATAATTGGAATTACTATATTTTTCTTGAAGTCTGAGGGTATTTTGCCGGTCTCATACATCTTGCTCACCAGATGGTAGAGTTCTGTCATGACTTGCTCTCCCAGTGCTGCCAGTATTTCTGACGAAAAGCCGTTTACTCGTGGGGCCTTGTTTCGGCTTAGGTCTTTCAGTGCTCTGCCAAACTGTTGACGCAGTATCATATCTCCCTTCTCACTTTCATATCTACGTCCTCTTCCATTACTGTAATATTTCCCTCAAGTTCAGGTCCTTTATATACTCCTTGCGCCTTTCAGCTTTCCCTTCTTTTCGGGAAGGAAGTCGGCCGTGCCTTTTCAAAGGAACCATCCCGTCATTTGCCTGGAGCGATTTAGGGAAATCACGGAAAATCTAAATGAGAATGACCGGACACTAGTTTGAACCGTAGTCCTCACGAATGTGAGCCCAGTGTGCTAAAATAAATATGACACTTCGGCGGGAGTGTAACGATACACAAACAGATACATATACGTGTGTGTGTGTGTGTGTGTGTGTGTGTGTCCCAACACTCCCACCGAAATGTCATATGTATTTTAGCATACTGGGCTTGCATTTGGGAGGACGACGGTTCAATCCAGCGTCATATGACTGGATATCAACCGCCCAACTTATGCTTCAGAAGACCGGATGGAACCCTAGAAACCAGTACCAAAAACAACTGTGACATTCTGGCAAAGTACTTTGGAAAACGCCTCAACACGGACCCCCCTATGGAAGAAATGACGACAGAAACCAGCACTTACAATCCAGATAGTGAACGTCCAACTCTAGAAGAAGTTAAACAAATAATGAAGTCACTCAAGAATCGTAGAGCATCAGGAGAAGACGGCATCATCGCGGAAATCTGGTAGTTACAAAACACAGAAAATCCCTGATGACTGGAAAACTGCCCTGATACACCCACTACACAAAAAAGGTGACAAGACTGACCCGAACAACTACAGAGGAATATCCCTACTACCGGTCACATACAAGATCCTCTCTAAAACTTTACTAAACAGACTAGAATGCCAGACCGACCACTTGATTGGGGAATACCAAGCAGGCTTCCATAAAGGGCGTCTTGAGCGGAACAAATTTGGAACCTGAAAATGATTTTACAACACAAACAGAACCTGATCACCACCTTTGTGGACTTCAAAAAGACGTAACACTCTATCGACCGGAAATCTCTCTTAAAAATTCTAGCAGAATACAAAGTAGTCAACAAAACACGAGCTATCATAGAGCAAACATTAACCAACACGACTTCCAAAGTAAAGTTCTGTGAGGAACTATCAGAGGCCTTTGAAATTCGCACAGGTGTCCGACAAGGCGATGGCCTCTCACCTCTCATTTTCGATCTAGTGTTAGATAAGGTAATAAAAGAATGGGAAACATTACAACAGGGGATAACCTTAGGAAACCTACAGATTAAATGCCTGGCTTTTGCAGACGATTTGGCGATTGTCACGAAAGATATAAATAACACAAAAGACGCTATTAAAAAACTACACGAAATCGCTTCCAAAACTGGACTACAGATCTCTTACGAAAAGACAGTTTATGAGCACAAAGAAACTCTCATCTCTGAACACAAAGTACGGCACGATTTACAAAATGGCAAACTTTAAATACCTCGGTGAAACGCTGCAAATGAGCGGACATAACAGAGACTCAAACGAAGAAAGAAAAACTAAACTGGACAAGGCATACAAAGTAGTGTGGAATCATTGCAACGAGAAGTCTAAATCACAAAAAGCCAGATTACGCCACTACGACACGGTGGTGCTCCCCGAGGCACTGTACGCAGCAGAGACCACACTAATCCTAGGGCATACACGTATCAGACAACTAGAAAAAGTAGAGCGGAACATACTTAGGAAAATATTTGGCGCAACTTACAACAACAATGGAATATGGATCAAGAAACCTACAGAGGAACTATACAAACATACGGAGACAATGACGGAAAAGATTAGGAAACGCAGACTACAATTCTATCAACACCTGTACATAATGCCATCACACAAACTGACGAAACAGATGTTTGACTGGGTAAGCACTAGACACAATAAATGGGTTTCAGAAGTAAAAAACGACCTGAACCAATTCAACATAACAGCAGACACAATAAACGACAAAATAAATTTCAGAAACATCATTAAGAAAAGTAAACTACGTGTGACACAGTGTGACAAACGAACAGGTGTAAAATGGACCGAAGAACGCAAGCAAGATCACAGCCGGAAGATGAAAGAAATATGGGCATCCAAAAAGGCAATCATGATGAAGCCGAAGACACAAAGCCGACAAGAAGCATGGACAGAGGAGCGGAAACAGAAACACAGCGAGCGAATGAGGGAAGTTTGGGCAGCAAGGAAGGCAGCAAAAGGAACTGGCCACGTAGTTTAGTCCAACTGCGCTCTTTAAGGGCAAAACACCAATAATAATAATAATAATAATAATATACATATATATACAGCGAATTCAAATACCAACGTTCACAGATGTAGCTTTAAAAACACATTAGTGCCGGCCGCGGTGGTCTCGCGGTTCTAGGCGCGCAGTCCGGAACCGTGCGACTGCTACGGTCGCAGGTTCAAATCCTGCCTCGGGCATGGATGTGTGTGATGTCCTTAGGTTAGTTAGGTTTAAGTAGTTCTAAGTTCTAGGGGACTAATGACCACAGCAGTTGAGTCCCATAGTGCTCAGAGCCATTTGAACCATTTTTGAACACATTAGTAGTTCTATAATAATGATTTATTAGAAAAAAGAGCTTTCACCCACTATTTCACTCCCATAAGATTAAACTTCCAAAAATTATGAAACACATATTTCTTTATTTCTGACCACCAAATACCAATGTTCGTAGGTCTAGCTTTAAAATTATCTAAGTAGCGAACTTTCCTTAAAATCCTTCATTCCCTATTTCACACCCTAAGGACTGGAATTCCGAAAAATTGCTTCTTAAACGACGCCTCCTGTATAAGATCCACGCCTTCTCCAAATTTCAAGCATCTATCCTTAGCGGAATAGGCTGGGCGATGGTAAAAAAAAAGCTCAAATGTGTGTGAATCTTATGGGACTTAACTGCTGTGGTCATCAGTCCCTAAGCGTACACACTACTTAACCTAAATTATTCTAAGGACAAACACACGCCCCGCGCGATTGGCCGAGCGGTCTCAGGTGCTGCAGTCATGGAGTGTGCGGCTGGTCCCGGCGGAGGTTCGAGTCCTCCCTCGGGCACGGGTGTGTGGACTTAGCAGTTAAGTCGCATAAGATTTCACACACATTTGAACTTTTTTTTTTTTTTTTTTGACAAACACACACTCCCATGCGCGAGGGAGGACTCGAACCTCCGCCGGAACCTGCCGCACAGTGGCTAAGATCAGCCAGTGAGTCAGTCAGTCAGGATATTGTGAATCAGTCAGTCAGGATATTGCCTATTATGTACGGATAAGAAGAACATTGTGAAGCCATGTCAGGTTCACTAGCGTCCGTGTAATCTTCATTTTGCATCTTATGTGATGCAACAAAAGGTAGCTTTCCCCACGCATGTTACGGCGGATCACTGAGAACGTACCAGGATACGACGCGGGATCTACCTCGGGTCGCCTGTACACGTGTTGGAACCCGGCACTTTGTGAGCGGCGACTCACATCGCCCGTTTTGTCAGTTTGTTATCGCGAAAATACAGCAGCCACGGTCGTGACCCGTCTTGCGTAAGTCGGACGGGCAGATAAAAGGCCCGGCCTTTCCCAGTGGCGGCGCTACAGAAGCTGGGCGTGCCGAGTCAGGCAAAGAGAAAAACATACAGAGTACGAACCCGACACCACTGTAATGCACGGCCGTCATAATAAAAATCTGGGAGGGTGGAACAATCCCACGGGACTGGAAATGTGCTTCGATACACGCTCTGCTTAGGAAAGGCGGTAAGGCAGACACGAAAAAATGCACTGAAGCGACAAAAGGCGTGGTATAGCCATAAGCACGTTTACAAATGGCGGTGGTATCGCGTACGTAAGGTGTAAACAGGCAGTGTATTGGCGGAGATGTCATTTGTACTCGGGTATTCGTGAGAAAAGGTTTCCGATGCGATTACGAGTGCACGACAGGAATTATATTACTGACCATTAAAATTGCTACACAGAGAAGAAAAGCAGATGATAAACGGGTATTCATTGGACAAATATATTATACTAGAACTCACATGTGATTACATTTTCACGCAATTTGGGTGCATAGATCCTGAGAAATCAGTACTCAGAACAACCACCTCTGCCCACAAAACAACCACCTCTGGCCACAATAACGGCCTCGATACGCCTGGGCATTGATTCAAACAGAGCTTGGATGGCGTGTACAGGTACAGCTGCCCATGCAGCTTCAACACGATACCACAGTTCATCAAGAGTAGTGACTGGCGTATTGTGACGAACCAGTTGCTCGGCCAACATTGACCAGACGTTTTCAGTTGGTGAGAGATCTGGAGAATGTGCTGGCCAGGGCAGCAGTCGAACACTTTCTGTATCCAGAAAGGTCCGTACAGGACCTGCAACATGCGGTCGCGCATTATACTGCTGAAACGTAGGGTTTCGCAGGGATCGAATGAAGGGTAGAGCCACGGGTCGTAACACATCTGAAATCTATCGTCCACTGTTCAAAGTACCGTCAATGCGAAAAAGAGGCGACCGAGACGTGTAACCAGTGGCACCCCATACGATCACTCCGGCTGATACGCCAGTATGGCGATGACGAATACACGCTTCCAATCTGCGTTCACCGCGATGTCGCCAAACACGGATGTGACCATCGTGATGCTGTAAACATACCCTGTATTCGTCCGAAAAAATGACGTTTTGCCATTCATGCACCCAGGTTCGTCGTCGACTACACCATCGCAGGCGCTCCTCTCTGTGATGCAGTGTCAAGGGTAACCGCAGCCATGGTCTCGTACACTCGTGTACAAAGTATTAGTTTCCCCTGCCATTTAGTTCCAGAATTATGGCTTTTGAAAGAAGGTGGCGTGACCAGGAAATTGCAACCCGCATCTGGCAATCTATCCTCAGAACCCAAATTCAGGTCTTAACAACTTTGGAACTATTCCACACAGTCCAGTGAAATTTATTAAACCCAGTAACATCCATTTAGGGAACACACTCCATGAATCAAAACACAAACAACATATTTCTGAGAGAAAATAAAAAATTCCAAAATGTGATTAAAAATGTAATACGTTAAAAGGTACATATTGTAGGTGCCCTCTATGCCAAATATAATTCACTCACAAAGAGTATAAATTTTTTTATGGTAAGCTTAATGTGGCCTAAACACATAAAGAACTCATCATGCCCACATCAGTCACAAAAACTAAGTTAGATGCACACGAAAATACAAAAATTTGAAAAATTACCTGAGAAACATGGATTTTCCACTTGTAGCACAAAAGGGACATGTGGTGTCCAACCCAAATTCCACACACTGCATAAGTAGACCATAGTGATATTTATATCAAAATTTCAGCATGTTATTGCAAGACATTTGTGTACAATGGAAGTTGACAGACGTATTTGGTGATGTGGCCATTGTTCCACAACACAATTTTGTAAAAACATATCGTAAACTGTTCTGTCTCTTCTTATCCTCTCCCACAACTGTTTAATCACTAAGCAACAACATATAGGTTTGACGATTCCATTTCTACCTTTGCTGTATTATGATCATAGTAATTTATTTTGATAGTGTCAGGTGATTTTGGTGCTCTATCACTACCAAATGTTTAGCATACCTTTGTAATTTTACTCACTCACTCTGGTGCCTGCGTATATACAGTGTTCATCTTCACACATATTACATAAAAAATTATGAGGGATCTGTAGCTTTTCAGTGAAATAGCAGTTAAAACACATTATTTCAGGGAAAAGTATCTACATGTGCATCCACTTGGCTGTTTGCAGATCGATCTTAACTGCCTAAGACTGATTCCAGACTAATTCCAGACTCTTGAAGAGCGGTCGGGAAAAATCGGTACCAAGTCTTTTCGTCCGAGCTCTCACCTCTTATTTTACAACGATGATCATCTCTCCCTATGTGGGTTGCCGTCAACAAAATATTTTCGCATCCACAGGGGAAAGCTGGCGATTTAAGTTTCAGAAAACATCTCGCCGCAACGAAAAATAATTTTGTTCTACAGACTGGCACCACAAGTTTGGTATCACATCCGGGACACTCTCAGCCCTGTACTAGCTGCTCTCCTCTGACGCTTTTCGACGTTCGTCGTCAACTCTGCTCGATACAGATCCCACACTGTGCAGCAGTACTGCATAAGAGGACGGAGAAGCGTAGTATAGGCACTCTTTTTAGTAGACTCATTGCATCTTCTTAGTGTTGTACGAATAAAATGGAGTTTTTGGTTTACTTTGTTCATTCCAATTTGAGTTATCGGTAATTGCAATTCCTTCGTGTTTACTTGAAATAACGCTAAACATCGCCTCAGTATCAAAACGGATACGTTCCTCGTACGTATCACGTTTATTTCTGCAGTTATTTCACACAGTGTTGCTTGTCTGTTAGCACTGACAACTCTATGCAAACGCCGCTGCTCTCTGTCGTTAAGCGAAAGCTGTCGGCCACTGCATTGTCCGTGGCGAGAGGTGATGCCTGAAATTTTGTATCATCGGCACAGTCTCGACACTGTGGGTCTCACAATAGTGAATTCTCTAACGACTTCCGAAATGGAATGCGCCATGTATCTAGCTCCAACGACCATTCCTTCCTCAAAGCGTGTTAATTGCCGTCGTCTGGTCATAATCAAGTCGGACATCTATTCACATGAATCATCTGTGTATGTCTGTATCACTATTCCATGACTTCTGTCACCTCAGTGTCTCCACATTTTTGTGTTTGTAGATAAAAAATAGTATTTCTGTAAATACACACCTCAAAAAAAAGTTTGGCATCGCCTCGGTTCCCAGAACTCCCGAAGATAGACGTTGACTGTGGACACTGAATCTCAGACACAGTCCCTTTGGCTGTTCAGAGATGTCACTAAACCCGCCCAAAGATGTAAACAACCATGCATGAGCAGCGCCTGTTAGACGGAGGGGGTCCGCCAGCCGATCAGTTCGTCATTCCACCAGGAAGGAGGCACACGGCTCGTGTTGTCTGTAGTTCAACCGTGCCTAGACGGTCAACACCGCGGTTCGATCGCGTCCGCATTGTTACTTTATGCCAGGAAGGGCTCACAACAAGGGAAGTGTCCAGGCGTCTCACAGTGAACCAAAGCGATGTTGTTCGGACACGGAGGAGATACAGACAGACAGGAACTGTCGACGACATACCTCGCTCAGGCTGCCCAAGGGCTACTACGGCAGTCGGCGACCGCTACTTACGGATTATGGCTCGGAGGACCCCTGACAACAACGCTACCAACTTGAATTAATGCTATTCGTGCAGCCACAGGACGTCGTGTTACGACTCAAACTGTGCGCAATAGGCTGCATGATGAGCAAATTCACTCCCGACGTCCACGGCGAGGTACATCTTTGCAACCACGACACCATGCAGCGCGGTACAGATGGGCCCAACAACATGCCGAATTGACCCCTCAGGATTGACATCACGTTCTCTTCACCGATGAGTGTCGCATATGTCTTCAACCAGACAATCGTCGGAGACGTGTTTCGAGGCAACCCGGTCAGGCTGAACGCCTTAGACACACTGTCCAGCGAGGGCAGCTAGGCTGTTTATGGACGACATGACCAACCAACCACTCTGAGGGATCTACGCCGAATCGCCGTTGAGGAGTGGGACAATCTGGCCCAACAGTGCCTTGAAGAACTTATGGATAGTATACCACGACGAATACAAGCATGCATCAGTGCAAGAGGACCTGTTACTGGGTATCAGAGGTATAGGTGTGTACAGCAGTCTGGAACACCACCTCTGAAGGTCTCGCTGTATGATGGTACAACATGCAATGTGTTGTTTTCATGAGCAATAAAAAGGGCGGAAATGATGTTTATCATGACCTCTATTCCAATTTTCTGTAGAGGTTCCATAACTGAGCTGATGCAAAACTTTTTTTGATGTGTGTGTAACGTTTTGCATATTTACAGACTGACCGCTGAAGATGCTTCATAAATAATAGCGGAAGACGCCTGTGAAAAAGTGCTTAAATTGCAATAAGTTTTAGTTGGAAAAATTAATAGTAATGATACATAACAGCTGCTGCGGAGAATGGCCATGCAGACAGACACAATAAGAAATTAATTATTTTGTGCAACCGTTGGGTATTCATTAGTCATATATATGTAATGAAATCCTATCAGTACCGTATAAAAATTTTGGTAAAATACAGGTAAAAATAATACAACAGTAACAACATCCAAGTAAGAGGCCTGTGCATTTTAAAGCTTTACTATTCACTGAAAAATGAACTACTTCTACTACAGATGAGGATAACTGGATATTTTCTGTTCTGGGATGAGCATTATGCAAAATTGGAAACAAATTCGTTTTCCAAAGGCGTAAAAATATTAAACACCACAGATATAGTCAAAAATTGTGTACCGCGAAAAAATCTAGTTTTTTGAAAAAAATTGTTAATATCACTGTACGTTTTTCTACAAAATCTGTAAATGGACCTTCATATATGCAAAACCGACGGCAATCGTAGGTGTCCAGAAAGGCATAAATATTGAACGCAGTGCAGCGCTTAAAATTCTATCTGACGTTAGCTATGACAAGAATAGATTTATTTTACGGCGGAGGCATCTTTATCATGGTGTTAATCAACGAAATAGCTTCCGGAATGCGAGTGGTTACCCAAAAAGAAAAACCGGAATAACATTGCTTGTGTAGTACGCATTTCTGCCGCTAGGCGAGTACAGCGCACCTCATTGCCAGTTCAGTGCCGCCTGTGTTGTCGAGGGGATTGCTCGACTTAAAAATGGCGACATGCCGATAGATGACAAACATCGTTCTCGACGTCCATCAACTGCCCGAATCGACGAAAATATTGAAAAAATTAAAGAGCTTGTACTCACAGGCCGTTTTAGGAAGATTGTGCAACAGCGTCCGTCAAAAAAGACCCGATTTTTGGCAGACAGAAGACTAGTTGTTCCAGCACGACAACGCACCTGCACACACAGCCATCTCTGTTGGACAGTTTTTGGCTAAAAGTGGCACGGTTCCGCTGTCCCACGCACCTTGATCGCCTGATCTGACTCTGTGCTACTTTTTCTTATTTCCATGCAACAAAAGGGGCGTGAAAGGACACAGATTTGACAACGTCAACGAAGTGAAGAGAAAAGCAAGGGAGGGGCTGTCAGCCAATTCTAAAGACGACTAAAAATGTTTTCAACAGTGAAAGCACCGGTGGGACAAATGTATTAGTTATAATGGAGAGTAGTTTTAAGGGCATAAGGTTGTTCTGTAAACAGCTTGAAAATATACAGGGTGGTCCATTGATAGTGACTGAGCCAAATATCTCACGAAATAAGCATTAAACGAAAAATCTACAAAGAACGAAACTTGCCTACTTTGAAGGGGGAAACCACATGGCGCTATGGTTGGCCCGCTAGATGGCGCTGCCATAGGTCAAACGGATATCAACTGCGTTTTTTTTAAATAGGAACCCCTATTTTTTATTACATATTCGTGTAATACGTAAAGAAATATGAATGGTTTAGTTGGACCACTTTTTTCGCTTTGTGATAGATGGCGCTGTAATAGTCAGAAACGTATAAGTACGTGGCATCACGTAACATTCCGCCAGTGCGGACGGTATTTGCTTCGTGATACGTTACCCGTGTTAAAATGGACCGTTTACCAACTGCGGAAAAGGTCGATATCGTGTTGATGTATGGCTATTGTGATCAAAATGCCCAACGGGCGTGTCATATGTATGCTGCTCGGTGTCCTGGACGACATCATCCAAGTGTCCGGACCGTTCGCCGGATAGTTACGTTATTTAAGGAAACAGGAAGTGTACAGCCACATGTGAAACGTCAACCACGACCTACAACAAATGATGATGCCCAGGTAGGTGTTTCAGCTGTTGTCACGGCTACTCCGCACATCAGTAGCAGACAAACTGCGCGAGAATCGGGAATCTCAAAAACGTTGGTGTTGAGAATGCTACATCAACATCGATTGCACCCGTACCGTATTTCTATGCACCAGGAATTGCATGGCGACGACTTTGAACGTCGTGTGCAGTTCTGCCACTGGGCAGAAGAGAAATTAAGGGACGATGAGAGAATTTTTGCATACGTTTTATTTAGCGATGAAGCGTCATTCACCAACAGTGCGTAAACCGGCATAATATGCACTATTGGGCAATGGAAACTCCACGATGGCTGCGACAAGTGGAACATCAGCGACCTGGGTGGGTTAATGTATAGTGCGTCATTATGGGAGCAAGGATAATTGGCCCCCTTTTTATCCATGGTAAACTAAATGGTGCAATGTATGCTGATTTCCTACTTAATGTTCTACCGATGTTACTACAAGAGTTTTACTGCATGACAGAATGGCGATGTACTTCCAACAAGATGGATGTCCGGCACACAGCTCGCTTGCGGTTGAAGCGGTGTTGAATAGCATATTTCATGACAGGTGGATTGGTCGTCGAAGCACCATACCATGGCCCGCACGTTCACCGGATCTGACGTCCCCGGATTTCTTTCTGTGGGGAAAGTTGAAGGATATTTGCTATCTTGATCCACCGACAACGCCTGACAACATGCGTCAGCGCATTCTCAATGCATGTGCGAACATTACGGAAGGCGAACTACTCGCTGTTGGGAGGAATGTCGTTACACGTATTGCCAAATGCATCGAGGTTGGCGGGCATAATTTTGAGCATTTATTGCATTAATGTGGTATTTACAGGTAATCACGCTGTAACAGCATGCGTTCTCAGATATGATAAGTTCATAACGGTACATGTACCACATTGTAACAACTGAAATAAAATGTTCAAACATACGTACGTTCTGTATTTTAATTTTAAAAAACTACCTGTTACCAACTGCTCATCTAAAATTGTGAGCCATATGTTTGTGACTATTAGAGCTCCATCTATCACAAAGCGATAAAAGTGGTTCAAGTAAAAGATTCACATTTCTTTACGTACTACACGAATATGTAATAAAAATGGGGGTTCCTATTTTTAAAAAAAACTCAGTTGATATCCGTTTGACCTATGGCAGCGGCATCTAGCGGGCCAACGATAGCGCCATGTGGTTTCCCCCTTCAAGCTAGACAAGTTTCGTTCTTTGCAGTTTTTTCGTTTGACGCTTATTTAGTGAGCCGCGTACGATGAATGGACCACCATGGATAGCCTTTAAAAAATAATTCCGTTTTTTTTCTGGGTACCACGTGGCAACGTGCTTAGTGGTCACGTGCTAGGGAACCTAATGTTACGAAATACTGATGAGTGGGTAATAGCGAAGCACCAAAACACTCCGGAGAAGATATCAATAGCGCACGTGCCGCAGATAACGGAAGGGTAATCTCTGTGGAGATAAAAAGCCAGATACGCGAGCAATTAAAATGCACTAGCCGAGAAACAAGAGACAGAGATAACGCGAGCCGCTCCGATGGCTGCAACTAGACAGCTCGAAGGGTAAACTGAGGTTGCGGCACTTTCGTCGACCTCCTCCTAATGGGCGTGGCCACTCTTCATCACTGCCGCAGACGAGTAAAGCCGGGTTCACACAGGCAACAAAAGTATCGCCACTGCGAATGGCGAACTGCAGTTGCTTTGTAGTTGCATGTGTGAACTCCTAGTTTTCGGTGGCGCCATTTAAGAAGCGCACCTTTCGTCACGCCACAAAAAGTTGAACTAGGTTCTACTTTGTTGCGTCATTTTGCCTTCTCCACAATCGAATAACTTCATTCGATTACTACCTGGCGGCTGGATTCAAACCTTTCTAGTGCGTCTTCATTCGCAGATTATGCTTTTGTTTCTGCGTTTGCTATTACTATGTCAAAAAAGTGATCAACAGCGACAATTATGAGATACTTGTAGGTGTATCAAGAACGAGAATGCCTTTGGAACCACAAAAGCGAATCATACAAAGACAGAAATTTGAGAGATGCTGCAGTAATTGAAATAGTAAACAGCGTGCGTGAATATGCACCTGGAATTGATGTAGCTACAACAAAGTTAAAAATTCGAAGCATTCGAAATGCTTACATGAATGAACATAAAAAAGTACTGAAATCACTTAAGAGTGGTGCGTCTACAGACAGTATTTATAAACCCAGCCTTGCTTGGTTTGAAGCTGCAGACCGGTTCTTAAAACATTTAGTCGAGACAAAATACACGAGAAACACTTTGGTAAGTAATATTTTACATTTATTATGTTTCCAAAACATCTTATTTAGTAACACGTACAGCCGTTTAATCAGCTGATACAGGTGACGCCATTTTGCAAACTGCGCATTTACGAAGAATTCGTGGCGCCCTGTGTGAACGGTAGCTCACAGCGGCGCTTCAGAATGGCTTGACTTGTGGCGATACTTTTGTTGGCTGTGTGAACCCGGCTTAAGGCACACCGCCAGATGGGGACGTGGCCACTCAACACGCCCTCGGCTGTTGCATTCCTCAACTGTGCGCACTCGACAGTCAGCTGGTTCCCAGCTCACGGGACGCAGGCTGGCTCTACAGTGCAATGTTGGCCAGCGTGGTGGATGTCTCTGGCCTGGTTCTGTGAGGCTCTCGCCACTCCCCAACCCGCTAGGCCAGCCGTCCAGGGTGAGGGGCGAGGGAGGGAAGCAGCGGGTAATAACGGAGGGCGCCGGCTTTCATTTAAGGATTTATTTTTCGCATTATGTAAGAAAAAGACTTCTGAGGAACAAATTGCTAGCGTCTGATTCTCATTTCCATTAAAAGACGCCAGTAATACTGTTTTGTTGGCAGAAGAGCCAACACCGGTGTTACTAGGGGAGGCCGAAATGCACGCGTCTTAGCTCACGCAGGCTGGCGTGAGGAGGGAAGAACTATGCTGACGTGAGGTCTGGAACATGACAAGGAATTAGAATTCAGAAAGAGGACGTAATTAGTTTCATACATAACTTTAATCCATTAATGATGAACGTCGCTCTTGACGGTACATGAGTCACAATATTATCTGTTCAGAAGACATAGTAACTGAATATGGCGCCTTGCTAGGTCGTAGCAAATGACGTAGCTGAAGGTTATGCTAAACTGTCATCTCTGCAAATGAGAGCGTATGTAGACAGTGAACCATCGCTAGCAAAGTCGGCTGTGCAACTGGGGCGAGTGCTAGGGAGTCTCTCTAGACTAGACCTACCGTGTGGCGGCGATCGGTCTGCAATCACTGATAGTGGCGACACGCGGGTCCGACCTATACTAACGGACCGCTGCCGATTTAAAGGCCACCACCTAGCAAGTGTGGTGTCTGGCGGTGACACCACAAATACACTGAAGCGCCAAAGAAACTTGTATAGGCATGCGTATTCAAATACAAGGTTATGTAAACAGGTAGAACGGCGCTGCGGTCGGCAACGCCTATATAAGACAACAAGTGTCTGGTGCAGTTGTTAGATCGGTTACTGCTGCTACAGTGGCAGGTTACCAAGATTTAAGTGAGACTGAATGAGGTATTATAGTCGGCGCACGAACGATGGGACACAGCATCTCCGAGGTAGCGATGAAGTGGGGATTTTCCCGTACGACCATTTCACGTGTGTGCCGTGAATATCAGGAATCCGGTAAAACATCAGATCTCCGACATCGCTGCGGCCGGAGAAACATTCTCCAAGAACGGGACCAACGACGACTGAAGAGAATCGTTCAGACAGAAGTGCAACCCTTCCGCAAATTGCTGCAGATTTCAATGCTGGGCCATCAAGAAGTGTCAGCGTGCGAACTTTTCAACGAAACTCATCGGTATGGGATTTCACAATAGTAGGCTCACTCGTGTATCCTTGATAACTGCACGACACAAAGCTTTACGCCTCGCCTGGGCCCGTCAACACCGACATTGGACTGTTGATGACTGGAAACATGTTGTCTGGTCGGACGAGTCTAGTTTCAAATTGTATTGAGCTGATGGACGTGTACGGGTATGGAGAAAACCTCAAGAATCCCTGGACCCTGCATGTCAGCAGGGTACTGTACAAGCTGGTGGAGGCTCTGTAATGGTGTGGACCGTGTGCAGTTGGAGTGATATGGGACCACTGATACTTCTAGATACGACTGTGACAGGTGACACGTACGTAAGCATCCTGTCTGTTCACCTGCATCCATTCATGTCCATTGTGCATTCCGACGGACTACTTAAACCTAACTAACCTAAGGACATCGCACACATCCATGCCCGAGGCAGGATTCGAACCTGCAAGCGTAGCGGTCGCGCGGTTCCAGACTGTAGCGCCGAGAACCACTCGTCCACAACGGCCGGCTATGTTAGACAATTGTGGGACATCGAATACTGTAAACATCATTGGCATTTTGCGATCTCACACTCGAGGGGTTCCTTCTAAGTCCCTGACTGTAGCTGAGAAAATTATGTCACTAGCAAACTTGAAACTTCAATACCCTAACCAAATTTCTCCTTGAGTTTCTTTGCTCCTTGCTCAGTGCAGAATTGAATAACACCGGGTGTAGGCAGCAACCCTGACTCACTCCCCTCTCAACTTTGGCTTCGCTTTAATATCCTACAACTCTTACACTGAAGCGCCAAAGAAACTGGCATAGGCATGTGTATTTAAATACAAAGACATGTAAACAGACAGAGCGGCACTGCGGTCGGCAACGACTATATACAACAAAAAGTGTCTGACGCAGTTGTTAGACCGGTTACTGCTGCTGCAATGCCAGTTTATGAAGATTTAAGTGAGTTTGCACCATGCTGCTATAGTTGGGATAGAGCGATGGGATACAGCATCTCCGAGGTATTTTCCTGTACGACTATTTCACGAGTGTACCGTGAATACCAGGAATCCGGTAAAACATCAAACCTCCGACATCGCTGCAGCCGCAAAACGATCGTGCAAGAACGGGACCAATGACGATGGAAGAGAATCGTTCAACGTGGCAGAAGTGCAAAACCTTCCGCAAACTGCTGCAGATTTCAATATTGAGCCATTAACAAGTGTCACCGTGCGAACCAGTCAACGAAACTCATCGATATGGGCTTTCAGAGCCGGGTCAACACCGACATTGGAGCGTTGATGACTGGAAACATGCTGCCTGGTCGAACGAGTCTCGTTTCAAGTTCCATCGAATAGATGGAGTGTACGAGTATGGAGACAACCTCATGAATCCGTGGACCTTGTCTCTCAGCAGGGGACTGTTGCAACTGTTGTAGGCTCTGTAATGATGTGGGGCGCGTGTCGTTGGAGTGATAGGGGACCCGTGATACGTCTAGATACGACTGTGACAGGTGACACGTACGTAATCATCCTGTCTGATGACCTGCATCCATTCATGTTCTTTGTGCATTCCGACGAACTTGGGTAATTCCAGAAGGACAATGCGACAATCCAGACTTGCAGAATTTCTGCAGAGTGGCTCCAGGAACAATCTTCTGAGTTCGAATACCTCCTATGGCCGCCAAACTCCCCAGACACGAATATTATTGAGCATATCTGGGATGCCTTGCAACGTGCTTTTCAGAACAGATATCCACCCCTCGTGCTCTTACGGATGTATGGAGAGTCCTGTAGGATTCATGGTGTCAGTTTGCTCCAGCACCAATTCAGACATTAGTCGAGTCCATATCACGTCGTGTTGCGGCACTTCTGCGTGCTCCGGGGGCCTTACGCGATGTTACGCAGGTGTACCAGTATCTTTGGTCCTTCAGTGTATTTCATCGTGCAGCTCCAGTCAGCGATCGCCTGCAGTATTAGCTACTTATCGAACATTTAACGACCCTTAATGACATTAAATGAACACTTTGCACAGTGGCATTAATGAAGACGAAAGATCAGTCCTGACTGCTGCTCGAAAGGGATCTTTTAAGGATTCATCCAAGACTGGATTTGCTTTCTTTTCAATATAAAACACACATATCACACAAATTGTGCAAATTTCAGAAAATTCCGACTTTTCAATCATATGCATTTTACTCCTTTCATTTTCTTTTTGGATGTTCAGCGTCAATGCAACAGCTTTTAAAATCGCATTTAAACATTGACTGGTGTTCTATTCTCAACTGTATGTCGTGATCTTTCACATATTAAAACATTATGAGGGAATGAGAAGCAATATAAATGGAAGTAATCTGTGCACTAATTTGTAAAAAAAATGTCTAGTGAAATACACATCTTTGCTGAGTTACAATAACTGCACCTGCAGCTGTTGTTATTTATAAACTGATAGTAATTGTTAACTTTCACCACCTTTTACTAATTGAAATATATGATTCGTTTAAAATTTTTTGTCCTGATTTGATAGAAGACCCTCTTTAATTATTGCTATTGTTGTAACTGATCGTTGCAACAATTAGAGAGAAATATACAGATATCCAGGGTCATTTTCGTGCCAAGTATGAGAAGTGCTGAGAAAGAAAGAATACGGGGTGGGGGGGGGGGGTGGGGGGGAGGAAAACGTTTCAGAAGGGGGACGCGATGGAAAAAAATTTGAGAATCCCTGCAATAAGCTATAGCACCCTATGACTTGTCTTACCAGCATGGGCGTCGCAGAAATTTTTCCAAGAGGTTACCAAATTCTGATATTGTAATTTCTTATGTGGCCAATTCGGTGAGTTTTGAAAACATGTCATGTTCCAGGAACTAAATTTATCAAGAACTACACAAAACTTACTGTACCTCAAACAGTTGATAGTTGTCCAGTTAATACTTTTAAAATCGACAACTTCCAAAGCCACACAGTTAGCATGTTCATTTGTACATGCGAAGTACATTTTTTTGTGTTTTCAATATGATCATAACAGCACCATCTTGATTCAACGATTTAAAATTTCATTCTCTTGCTATTAAATCTAGTGTATCCAATGGGCTGTGAAATAATGCTAAAAGACATTTATAAAAATATTATTTGTGGCCATGTAATGCGACCTGAAACTAAAATTAAAAATCTGAAACTGTGAAGATGAGAACAATTTACAAAACGCTGTAGGATACAACAAAAATAAGCGACATTAATACTCCTCGAATTGGAGGAACACATTGTAAACTTCCAGAAAAAGGCTTGTCAGAGTTAACGTCATCTACAACACTTTCTTTGCTTACAAAACACATCTGACGAAGTTAATGGATTTATTTCATTACTTCCATACTTTCTATTTTTTTGCGTTGTCTAGCATATCTCAAATTAAAGAAAATGTGTTTTGAAAATTGGCTTGAATACGTAAAGTGTATCCTAGGGACAGTGAGCAATAAAACTGTCTCTTGATAAGGACACAAGGGTGAACTTTTGAGTCTGATTGAAAAGTCCCGAAAGGGCATGCTATTCTGGACTTCCATGTAACATCTACCTCAGGTAAAGTGATGTAGTTCCATTGAAGGAACGGCAAACAACCGTTGACCTCATGAAAAGGCACAGTCTTGGAAAAATTAATATCTGTAACCCATTGGTATACGTTTTCTTTTGCAAAACGACAATCCTTTAGGTTCTCTTGTTTCAACTGGACAATTCAAGTAAATTTTAGCCATTTATATTAAGCTGGAAGCGATGCATTTGGCGATGCAATGATCGAACACCATGTGTGCTTATCCTTAATAATTTAATTATTCTTAAAAATCTAGCCTACATCTTAATGCAAAACGGGGTTAACTTTTTACAAATTAGGTTCTTTTATGTGGACATTAACTATATACAAGGTCATTCGTCACCAAAAGCGTCATTATTCAACAACTAATTTTTCGTCTGAAGCTAATTTTTATTCATTCTACTAAAATAAATGATTAGCACTTCGTTTGAAGTAAAAATAATCACCATTCACAACAGTTTCAGTTACAGATGAGAATAATTGCACTTTCCCTTTTTTGTCACCTTTGGAGTGGATCCTTTTGTATCAGACTTTATGATATAATCTGGAAAATTAATCAGTTTAGACAGAAGAAACCACTTCACGAGCCAGAGGAACATGAGAAATCTTCTACGATCACTCTGAAATGAGCCTGTAGAATGCACTTTTAACAGCCCAGGACTAAACCAAGTCAGTCCTTATCTTCCCACTTGATCACGTTATTCAGCAACCATGCCAACTCGACTGCCGAATTCGCAGGTCTACGACTGCAAGTGGTGTTGTGTTACATTTCATGCAGTTGAGACGGTTCCATCTGCTGGAGTGGACACCTTTGTGACCTTGAAATTCCACTCTTTTTTCCGGCACTTGTAGGCATAAAATGATATTTTCTATTTCGACCGAAGCATTTGGACTCACAGATAACGTAGAGATGGCTGTGTTCATTAGAGTCTACTGCAGTAGTCCTGCAGTGTAAAACTGGAAGTAGAATTTGTAAACCACAATGCGTCTTCTCCTCTACAGACAGTCGGTCGACTACTGTTGAACTTCCATTCTGCATCAAGATGGGGGGCGTTCTCGAGGACACGTGATGCGCATGCTACCATGTCAGCATGCTGGACCGGTTCCTTCTGGCAACTGCCAGAGGGCTGTGTGGAGATGGGACAGAGAAAAGATTGAGGACACTATTTTAGCGATGTTCTATAAAGGTCCACATGTGGTTAGCGCCGTAACAGCGAGAACGTCAAAGAATCAGCGTAAATCCTCGTTAATGACGTGAATACGAAAAAAAACAAGAGACCGTAGCCATTGCTAAAGTCACAGTATTTCCCATCATGCACTGCAGTGTTAATCTACAGTTTAGCAGCGTCACCGACAGTCATTGCAAGAAAATCGAGAGAATCCTGTAATGAATAAAAAGTCCGTACCCCAGACTACATTAGGAGACATATGCTCCTCTTGCTCCCCCCCCCCCCCCCCCTCCCCCTTCGTATGTCTATGCTTACTAGATAGGTTGAAGAAAAGCAAACCTACATTTCCAGCACTTGTCGGATTTAGGAACAGCTTTCGAAAATGTTGGCTGGAATTATGAAGGCGGCTGTGGTAAAATACGAGGAACAAAGGTTATTTACAACTTTTACAGAAACCAGAATGCAGTTATACTCTGAAGAGCCAAAGAGACTGGTACACCTGTCTAAGATCGTGTAGGGCCCCCAAGAGCATGGCATGGCATGGACTCGACTAATGTCTGAAGTAGTGCTGGAGGGAATTGACACCATGAACCCCGCAGGGCTCTCAGTAAATCCGTAAGAGTACGAAGGGGTGGAGGTGTCTTCTGAATAGTACATTGTAAGGCATCACAGATATGCTCAATAATGTTCAAGTCTGGGGAGTTTGGTGACCAGAAGGAGTGTTTAAACTCAGAAGAGTGTTCCACTCTGTAGAAATTCTGGAAGTCTGGAGTGTCGCATTGCCCAAGTTCGTCGGAATGCACAATGGACATGAATGGACGCAGGTCACCAGACGGGATGCTTCCGTACGTGTCACCTGTCAGAATCGTATCCATACGTATGACGGGTACCATGTCACTCCAGCTGCACACGGCCCACACCGTTACAGGGCCTACACTAGTTTGAACAGTGCCCTGCTGACACGCAAGGTCCATCGATTCATGAGATTGTCTCCATACCCGTACACCTCCATCCATTCGACGCAATTTGAAACGAGACTCGTCCAACCAGGCGACGTGTTTTCAGCCATCGACAGTTGAATGTCGCTGTTGACCCGGCTCTGAAAGCTTCGTCGAGTGGTTCGCACGCTGACACTTGTTGGTGGCCCAGCATTGAGATGTGCAGCAATCTGGGGGAGGGTTGCACTTCTGTCACGTTGAACGATTCTCTTCCGTCGTCATTAGTTCCGTTCGTGCAGGATCTTTTTGCCATCGCAGCGATGTCGGAGGTTTGATGTTTTACTGGATTCCTGGTATTCACGGTACATTCGTGAAATGGTCCTACGGGATAATCCCCACTTCATCGCTACCTCGGGGATTCTGCATCCCATCGCTCTAGAGCCGACTATAGCACCACGTTCAAACTCACTTAAATCTTCATAAACTGCCATTGTAGCAGCACTAACCGATCTAACAACTGCGCCACTTGTTGTCTTATATAAGCGTTGCCGACCGCACCGCTGTATTCTGCCTGTTTACATACATCTGTATGTGAATACGCATGACTATACCAGCTTCTTTGGCGCTTCAGTGTACAAGTTGTGGGATATTAAAGCGAAGCCAAAGTTGAGAGGGGAGTGAGTTAGGGTTGTTGCCTATGCCCGGTGTTAATCAATCTCTACATTGAGCAAGCAGTAAAGAAACTCAAGGAGAAAAATTTGGTCAGGGTATTAAAGTTTCAAGATTGCCAGTGACATTATAATTTTCTCAGCTACAGTCAGGGACTTAGAAGGAACCCCTCGAGTGTGAGATCGCAAAATGCCATTGATGTTTACAGATCCGACGCCCCATAATTGTCTACCATGCGACCAAAATATTGGCTGCTAACGGCAATCGTGGGACTGGACTGGGGTTATCCAACGGTGATCAGAGCACGAGGCCAGAGAGCATTATGGAACTGCTTAGCCGGCGAGCCGCTCGGGACGGTGCTACAGTGCTGCTGGTGCTGGTACAAAGCAGAGCAAATGGCAATGATGAACAAAGCAAACATTGCCATAAATCTTCTGCAGCAGTTACCGAAGTTGACATTTCGTCAGAACGGAATCCAAGGAATTTCGCACAGTGAGAAAGAAGTGGCAGATGAAATATTAGCGTCTCTGCTAGATGAGTCAGTGGAATAGACACTACTGGCCGTTAAAATTGTTACACCAAGAATAAATGCAGATGATAAACTGGTGTTCATTGGACAAATACATTATACTACAACTGACATGTGATTACATTTTCACGCAGTTTGGGTTCATACATCCTGAGAAATCAGTACCCAGAACAAACACTTCTGGCCGTAATAATGGCCTTGATACGCCTGGGCATTGATTCAAACAGAGCTTGGATGGCGTGTACAGGTACAGCTGCCCATGCAGCTTCAACACGATACCACAGTTCATCAAGAGTAGTGACTGGCGTATTGTGACGAGCCAGTTGCTCGGAAACCATTGACCACACGTTTTCAATTGGTGAGAGATCTGGAGAATGTGCTGGTCAGGGCAGCAGTCGAACATTTTCTGTATCCAGAAAGGCCCGTACAGGATCTGCAACATGCGGTCGTGCATTATCCTGCTGAAATGTAGGGTTTCGCAGGGATCGAATGAAGGGTAGAGCCACGGGTCGCAACACATCTGAAATGTAGCGTCCGCTGTTCAAATTGCCGTCAGTGCGAACAATAGGTGACCGAGATCTGTAACCAATGGCACGCCATACCATCACGCCGGGTGATACGCAAGTATGGCGATGACGAATACACGTTTCCAATGTGCGTTCAACGCCATGTCGCCAAACACGGATGCGACCATCATGATGCTGTAAACAGAACCTGGATTCATCCGAAAAAATGACGTTTTGCCATTCGTGCACCCAGGTTCGTCGTTGAGTACACCGTCACAGGCGCTCCTGTCTGTGATGCAGTGTTAAGGGTAACCGCAGCCACGGTCTCCGAGCTGATAGTCCATGCTGCTGCAAACGTCTTCGAACTGTTCGTGCAGATGGTTGTTGTCTTGCAAACCTTCCCATCTGTTGACTCAGGGATCGAGACGTGGCTGCACGATCCGTTACAGTCATGCGGATAAGATGCCTGTCATCTTGACTACTAGTGATACGAGGCCGTTGGGATCCAGCACTGCGTTCCGTACTACCCTCCTGAACCCACCGATTCGATATTCTGCTAACAGTCATTGGATCTCGCCCAACGCGAACAGCAATGTCGCGATACGATAAACCGCAATCGCGATAGGCTTCAGCCCGACCTTTATCAAAGTCGGAAACGTGATGCTACGCATTTCTCCTCCTTACACGATGCATCACAACAGCGTTTCAGCAGGCAACGCCGGTCAACTGCGGTTTGTGTATGAGAAATCGGTTGGAAACTTTCCTCATGTCAGCACGTCTTAGGTGTCGGCACCGGCGCCAACCTTGTGTAAATGCTCTGAAGAGCTAATCGTTTGCATATCACAGCATGTTCTTCCTGCGGGTTAAATTTCGCGTCTGTAGCACGTCATGTTCGTGGTGTAGCAGTTTTGATGGCCAGTACTGTATGCTGTCGTTTACGGTAGACTGTGAGCACAATGTGCACGAGGAGTGCCGTGTTGATGACACGTGTTTAAAAGTGAAACACGTGTCTAGCCAAGTAGTCATCATCCTTGTCGGACAGGGCGTCACAAAAACCGCCTCCAGTCCAACGCAGTAAAGGGCAATCGTTGTCCAAGGAGCGAGTGCTAAACATAATTACGTACAAGAAGATCGTCCGAGGCATACTAACAAAATACAATTATGAGTCGATTCCCAACAAGTATGCAGCCCTATGACCCTATAGTGTATGAGGATAATCTATGGATATTCCATGGAGGACGAAGCTCACTTGCCGATCGCTGTGGCCGAGCGGTTCTAGGCGCTACAGTCTGGAGCCGAGCGACTGCTACGGTCGCAGGTTCGAATCCTGCCTCGGGCATGGATGTGTGTGATGTCCTTAGGTTAGTTAGGTTTAAGTAGTTCTAAGTTCTAGGGGACTGATGACCTCAGATGTTAAGTCCCATAGTGCTCAGAGCCATTTGAACCACAAAGCTCACTTGCTACAAAAACTGCGCGTTTGAAACTGCTCTGTTTAATTTACAGGATGTGTGTGGTGTGGGCCAACGACTTGCCGCAGTCGTAACACCGGTTCCCGTCAGATCATCGAAGTTAAGCGCTGTCGGGCTGGGCTAGCGCTAGGATGGGTGACCATCCGGTCTGCTGACAGTTGTTGACAAGCGGGTGTGTACTCAGCCCTTGTCAGGCAAACTGAGGAGGTACTTGATCGGGAAGTAGCGGCTCCGGTCTCGGGAAATGACACACGGCCGGGAGAGCCGTGTGCTGGCTGACCAGGTGCCCCTCCGTATCCGCATCCAGTGACGCGTGTGGGCTGAGGATGACACGGCGGCCGGTCGGTACCGTTGCGTCTTCATGGCCTGATCGGGACTTGGCCCGATCGGGGTTTGAAGAGTAAATGCATATGAAAGCAACCCTGGAAATTAGAAGCACTTAGAGAGTTGTATTAAGGTCAATTAACATCAATGCCTCAATGCATTCGTATGCAACTGTGCCAACTATTAATCTGTTTGGTAAATTGGATGGTAAATTATTTATTGTGCTGTGAGAAGTTGTACGTGCTTTGCCCCCTACGATTCTTCCTCGTGTGTGTGATTTTGCAAGGGCAGCGGTGAATATTGACGTCAAAGGAAGCAATACTGGGAAACGGGGTGCAGTGGAACTACAACTATGGTATGGGCACCGCTTTTAGCCACTAACTGGTCTAAATAGCCTGCTTTTGCTTGGTTCCTGGGCTGCGTACAAAAATCACACCCCTTTAGAGCACACTATCTCTCCTGAAAAGTGTGTGACACTGCAGTTAATACCATCTGTAACCAATGAACCAATTTAGCTTCTGGATGTTTGTTTTTTCCGTGCCTATAAAACATATCATCGCAATCGTCTGCAGCTGCGCCTTAAAGGATAGCTAGTTTCACAGTAATGTCCACGACAGACTGCTCCGCATTCGCTTGCATGCCATCACATTCAATCAGTTCTCATCACCCCGTTACACCAATACGATTCTGTAAGGATTCTTTAGGAGCGGATACCTAGCTGAACGCCCTGGACGGTTTGTGGCTCGCAAGGAGTTCGTGTTCTATCTCGATGGTGCGAACCTTTGTGATCGTTGGGGCGTGCCATTTTTCATTCGGTGCCCACGGTGCAAGTTAATGGTTTGTTTTCAACATTTCTTGAATGTCGACGGCGTCCATTTTATAAGTGTAGTACGTACATCCCGTAAAAGGTTGCTCTCCGCACCACCCAGAGACTGATTTTCTGTCGCCCACCTGATGCACATAGTGAGACATTACCAGCTGATATTTTTCCTGACCCAGTTGCTAACACAGTACTAATGAGCCTTACTTAGGATGGAATTTACGATATCGCACTCAAGGAGTTCCTTGTTAGAAGAGCAGCTAAACGGAACTGATAGTGTGTTGAAATGGTGTTATAAGTTGAACGTCAACGAAACTAAGAGAAGAGGGTAGTGGAATATAGCCGAATTAAATCAGGCGATGCTGTGGAAATTAGATTAGGAAATGAGACACTGAATGCAGTACCCGACCGGCCTTTCTGCGACTGCACCACGGCACGTGTTACGAATCAAAACTTGGAGGGGTGGTCTCTCCACTGATAGGTTTAATTTTCAGTATGTCTCGTAGTATTCGCGCAGTGGTATTCGGAAACCCTGGAGGTACTCACGAATAATCGTGTAGTCTATACATAAACACTGACAATTAGGCTTGTCACCCCAATTACGTTTATTTCTGTGAACATGTTTCCGGAACAGTGAAAGAGCCTGTGATGTTCATTACTCGGCAGCGCATCTTGTAGTAACTGTCGGAGGACATTTTGAAAGTTTTGCACACATCTCTGTTCGATTTGTTGAGAAGAACGTAAGGACAATCACGTAATCACTCACAGAACCGCTCCAGATACTAGCAGCAAAGTCGTGCTGATAGGATCGTCACACCACTGCATGTTGGTTTTCTCGTCCCAGAAACATCCATTCCTTCTGTCCATCAAGCGCTCCCTTTAAAAATGGTCTCGTCTGTAAAAAACACGAAAGCAGCGAAAAATCAGACGCCTGCACATTTGCAAGCTCGAATACGCATGAGAAGTACACTGCCTGCAGAGAATGAACTCTCTACGGGTGATAAGGGTATAGCTTTTGTCCCTGCAAAATGCCCAAAACATTTGTTTGGTTTGTGTTCAGAAGTAATGCAACACACGAACTATCGGTGATACAATTGTCACCAATAGTGCGTAACACATTCTCTTCTGGATCAGAAGTCATGCCTTACCTCACAAGGCAAGTACCTTCCATTTTATCAAGGGAGCTCGTCGCTCTGAGACACCATTGACATCATTAAGTCTCGTCTGCAGGTCGTTTAGAAGGCGCAATGAGTGCTACGTGCAGAGAAATGGGCACTCGTTTTGACACCTCACTTAAATGAATGCTGTGACGCCAAAATATGCACCGGAATACAGCGAATTATGTACATCATGATGCATCCACCACTGAAACTTCTAGTGCTTCTAGCTCGCTAATTACAACTGATAGAAATTCGATTTAAGCCGATTTCAACATATCTGAATAAATACTTCTGCTAAATTGTAGGAAACTGTACAGTTCTGGGTGTGACTCTTCTGGTTCAATTTTTCAAGGCCTATCCACTGCGCCAACTTATTACTAAATCTGAGGGGAGTGCGATGGGGAGGTTCCCTTGTCAGTTTTGCATATGGTCGGAAAACACACTTGATGTCACATCTTTCGAGGACTCTTCCGATTCTTGACGACATGGCACCAAAGTACGGCAAGAAGGCCAAGGTGTAGGGTGTCTTCGTATCTTCAATCTGCTCCATAGATTGAACTCGCTTGGGCCTGAATGCATTACGTATCTGTCTATCAGAATAACCGTTTTGACGGAAGACTGTCTTCAAATGTTGCATCACACTCGGCAGGCTTTCAGAGTCAGACACAACAAGCGCTCTGTGAACTAGCGTACGTAATGCACTACCGCATTGTGCAGGATGATGGCAGCTTGTGCCCTGCAAATATAGATCTGTATGCTTGCGGTATACGCTGTGTCCCAAGGTTCCATCTGCTTTCCTTCGTACCAAACCATCAAGAAAAGGTAAAGTGCCATCTTTTTCCACTTCCAGAGTGAAGTTAATATTCGGGTGGAGGGAATTTAAATGTTGAAGAAACGCAGGTAGAGTATCCAGTCCGTGTGGCCACACCACAAACGTATCGTCAACATACCGCAGAAAGCAAGAGGGTTTGAGAGTGGCTGGCTGTAGTGCTTTATCTTCAAAGTGCTCCATAAAGCAATTGGCCACCACATGAAACACCCCCGTTTAAATTCCTTATTGGGTTTTGTGGAATTTTTCGAAGCCGCCAAAACAGTTAATTATTATGATTATATGACCGTGTGCTTAATGGGTGAAAGGCTATCGGTTTTTCTGCTGTGGTTTCGGGGGTATTTCAACCGAGTGCGACTGTTTTGCAACTGAATAGTGAAATGATGGAAAGTTTGTCTATTATTAAGGACCACAAAGGTTGCGATGTACAAACTGTATTGTATTTTCTACGAACACACAAATTGTGAGGCAGTTGCTACCTTTGCCTTACACGTCTAATTACGGTTATATCTTTTTATTGATTGCTGATTTCCAGTACTTCGTCACACGCAATGCTGATGGTTAACATTCACAACAATCCTCACTGCAATCCATGGTTGTTGCTGGCCGACGAGGTTGACGCGAAACACGTAAATCGGCACTTGTCACTTTCTGTTTCATATCACTCGCGAATAGGTATTAGTGAGGGTCAACCCCACGACGATCAGGGGGACGCGCTCACTCGTCAACTCACTCGACCACCATTCCTGCCGGTCTCTGCCGCACCACTTATCACTCGACACACTCTAGTGCTACTCCCACTCAACACTCGTCTCTCTGCCTTCTGCAGCGCTCCACAATCGACTCCTGTCTGCTATCGACCTGGGCGTCAGATACTAGCGTCTATGTTCGTGGGATCACGGATCCCTTACACACAGCAGAAAGAGGGCTCCCCCTGGCGACACCGTCCACAGATCTGTTAGAAAATTATAACTCGTTGCTGTAACGCTATGGCAAGTAAAGTACGGTCATAGCTCCACAGAAAGAGTAACGTTTCTTACTTCCAGCTATCTAAATAAATTTTCCTTTCACTTACTATTTTCAGATTACAGCGAAACCCCTTATCTGAAACACCCCGTACAACTTGGTTCGATCGGTGCCCCTAAAGGCACTCCATTATGATGACATTTACGGAGATCGACGTATGAATGACACTGAGTGAGTGACCAGTGGTGTCTCGCTGCAGGACATGTCGGCCGCCATGCTGGCCCGTGGATTGTGCCGCTTTCTGGCGTACACTCCGCCTGCGAGGAGGAGGGCGCCGCCCCCGGCTGCCCGCTTGGTCTCCAGAAGCCTGGCTACGCCCACCACTGCCGCCGCCGACCCCGGGGTGCTGAGGTCGCCCTACCCTGACGTCGACATCCCCGACGTGCCGTTCTACGAGTACGCCTGGAGGCACCTCGGCCGATATCCTGACAGGGTCGCCATGGTAAGCTGACCTCTGCTCGCAGCTGGCTGGCGCAGTACCTGCATTAACAGGCAGGCTGTGGCAGGAAATGACGCAGGCACATCTCCGCACACTGTCAGAGCACGTGCCAAGTAATTTGGCTCACGTGCAGAACCCATTCTCGTTCTGAGCGCTGGGCGAGTCTATTGCTTTGTTGTTACCTGCCGACCTGTTTACTCTGTCTCTTTACTATACGGCATCTTACTGCACCTTTTGCACACATTAGGTACAGGGAAATTACATAACCAAAGACGTGAGAGTATTCGCAATGCCTTTACATTTATGCCAGAGGGGGTAAATCATGAAGCAATAATCTCTTTAAAAAAGATTAAGAGAATAAAGTAGAGGTGTTTTTAGAGGTACTTCTCAAGGTTTCTGTGCTTCACGAGAGAAGCAGACAAGCGAGGAGAAAACTATATTTGGCTAAATTGGCAAATACACTCCTGGAAATGGAAAAAAGAACACATTGACACCGGTGTGTCAGACCCACCATACTTGCTCCGGACACTGCGAGAGCGCTGTACAAGCAATGATCACACGCACGGCACAGCGGACACACCAGGAACCGCGGTGTTGGCCGTCGAATGGCGCTAGCTGCGCAGCATTTGTGCACCGCCGCCGTCAGTGTCAGCCAGTTTGCCGTGGCATACGGAGCTCCATCGCAGTCTTTAACACTGGTAGCATGCCGCGACAGTGTGGACGTGAACCGTATGTGCAGTTGACGGACTTTGAGCGAGGGCGTACAGTGGGCATGCGGGAGGCCGGGTGGACGTACCCCGCCGAATTGCTCAACACGTGGGGCGTGAGGTCTCCACAGTACATCGATGTTGTCGCCAGTGGTCGGCGGAAGGTGCACGTGCCCGTCGACCTGTGACCGGACGGCAGCGACGCACGGATGCACGCCAAGACCGTAGGATCCTACGCAGTGCCGTAGGGGACCGCACCGCCACTTCCCAGCAAATTAGGGACACTGTTGCTCCTGGGGTATCGGCGACGACCATTCGCAACCGTCTCCATGAAGCTGGGCTACGGTCCCGCACACCGTTAGGCCGTCTTCCGCTCACGCCCCAACATCGTGCAGCCCGCCTCCAGTGGTGTCGCGACAGGCGTGAATGGAGGGACGAATGGAGACGTGTCGTCTTCAGCGATGAGAGTCGCTTCTGCCTTGGTGCCAATGATGGTCGTATGCGTGTTTGGCGCCGTTCAGGTGAGCGCCACAATCAGGACTGCATACGACCGAGGCACACAGGGCCAACACCCGGCATCATGGTGTGGGGAGCGATCTCTTACACTGGCCGTACACCTCTGGTGATCGTCGAGGGGACACTGAATAGTGCACGGTACATCCAAACCGTCATCGAGCCCATCGTTCTACCATTCGTAGACCCGCAAGGGAACTTGCTGTTCCAACAGGACAATGCACGTCCGCATGTATCCCGTGCCACCCAACGTGCTCTAGAAGGTGTAAGTCAACTACCCTGGCCAGCAAGATCTCCGGATCTGTCCCCCATTGAGCATGTTTGGGACTGGGTGAAACGTCGTCTCACGCGGTCTGCAAGTTCAGCACGAACGCTGGTCCAACTGAGGCGCCAGGTGGAAATGACATGGCAATCCGTTCCACAGGACTACATCTAGCATCTCTACGATCGTCTCCATGGGAGAATAGCAGCCTGCATTGCTGCGAAAGGTGGATGTACACTGTACTAGTGCCGACATTGTGCATGCTCTGTTGCCTGTGTCTATGTGCCTGTGGTTCTGTCAGTGTGATCATGTGATGTATCTGACCCCAGGAATGTGTCAATAAAGTTTCCCCTTCCTGGGACAGTGAATTCACGGTGTTCTTATTTCAATTTCCAGGAGTGTAGGTTGTGATGTGATGCACACATAATTTCCATGTGTTGGTTAATTTTTGATTTACACTGTGTAGGGAAGCAGCCTACTCACGCCATATAAAATTCACATCAGTCTTTCCATTGTGTGCCAGCCTAGTCCGCTGTAACTAGCTCTGACGTCATAAATGTTCCGCAATACTTTAAAAATCAAGTAAATAACCTGAAACGTTTCTAGCATGTCAGGAGTAAAACAAAATCAATATGTGTTGGATATCAGTTGAATAACTTTAACCATTTTCGAAATTTGGACGTTTTTCTGTAAAAATCACTGGCACAACAGAAAAGAGCTAGAAACTTAAAAATTTATATTTAGATTCCTTTTGCATAATAATTTACTGGAAACAGTATTCAGGATCTCACAAATTAAAATTTTAGTTGACATTCATTATTTTCAGGTTTTTATCTTAAAAATTAAGGAAGCAAGTTAGATTAAGTGGGCGAATAAATAAAGCTAGGATGTTTAAATGTAAGTAGAAGGGAGATCCGCTATAATCGTAAAGATGTGAGAAGTTTCAACTGAATAATTATAAAACTAGAGCGATAGCGTATCTCCAAAGGGCAAGTTCAGAGCTCGTCTACTGCGTCTAGTATAATTAAATTAATTCTCTCGCCAAAAATATTTGACTTAGCCACGTCAGACTTTTATTATGATTACTTACCTTTGTGCTGATTGCACATTTAAATTGAGAGCTTCATCGGCCATCAGCAAAGAAAGCAATAGTTTATTCGATAACTTAAAGTGGTGCATTACTAGCCCAGCAGCTAGTCGGGAGAGCAGATATGATCAGGCGTTCCCTTAGCCGTCCGCACCGCGGCTTTATACGTAAGAATGCTGCGCGAGAAAGGGAGGCCTCAGTTTTCTCCAGACGCTGATTAGCGCACCACCTGTGCCGGGAGTCGCGTCACATCGGTATCGTTTATATAAATATCCTCGGATGCAGTAACTTGCTCAGGATACGTGTAGCCATGAAATCGTTTAATTCTGGGATGACGTTAATGATCTATCTGTAGTTTGCGAATGTCGTATTTTCACTTGCCGCCGCAGGACACACATTCTACAATTATTAGCGTGAGGTTTGATGAACATTATCATCAAATTATGGCGAGCATTCACTTAAACATTTAATTTGAACAGTTATAGTGGCAGCAGTGCATTGGACTCTGAACTGATCTGGTAGTTGGATTGCGTGGATTCTTTTGGGTCTGTGACCTTCAGAATATAGTGAACATTTTAGAGAGAATGGTTTTTGATTATGAATCCTAGACAATCTCCTAATTCCTCAGAGCTATAAGATGTGGCTACAAATGTATTTCTCAGATGAAGTGGGCACTAGGAATTCTAATTACAGGCTTCACGTTTTGCTAATCACCTTCTGGTTGCCAATATTGTAGTTAGAGAGCCAGTGTTGAGAACGGCAAACAACAGCATTAAATAAATAATAGGAACATTTATTCTATTATTCCACCCGCCGCCCCACAACTGCCCACTATGCTAAATTTCTAGCCCTATGTTGCTGTATGAAATTCCATTCTGGCAGCCTGTGGTCGAACTCGTTTGCTTTTGTCGGTCCTGTGTGCACGCAGGAGTGCGCAGTGACGGGTCGCCGCTACACGTACTCCCAGCTGAGAACGGCCTCGCGGAGGTTCGCGGCAGCCCTCCAGAAGGCTGGTCTGGGTCCTGGCCACGTGCTTTTCATGCTGCTCCCCAACTGCCCCGAATTCCTGGCCATCATCCTCGGTGCCAATGAGGCGGGCGTCTCCATCGCCACGTGCAACCCTGCCTACACCACTGGTAAGGACTCCAGTCTTCATCACTTTGTGTAACCAGCTTACACTACCACTAAAGGCTCTACAGCGTGCTACCCAGCCTACATGACCAGTAAGATATGCATCTAACCCTACACAACAGGTAAGGGCTCTATGTCGTTACCTGTAATCCTATCTGTACTACTTATATGAGGTCTAGTCTCCATTGCCACCTACGACTTCTTGCTCCTGTAAGGGCTCAACCCTCCATCACAACATGCAATCAACCTACTCCCTCAAAAAGTACTGCTCTCTCCATCTTCACCTGAAGCTCTATCCGTACCACAGCAAGGGCTCCACTCTCCATCTCTACCTGCACCACCAGTAAGGACTCTGCTGTTCCAGCCACAACACCAGTAAGGGCTCTCCTCTCCACCACCGCCTGCAACTCCACCTGCATTTCAAGTAAAGCCTCTATTCTTCATCAGATATTGAAACACAGGATGCATTTGAAAGAAAGGTACTTAGACGAATTATCGGCCCAATCAGTGAAAGAGGAAGATGGAGGAGGAGATACAACCATGAGTTGTATACAATATACAAAGACCAACCCATCAGAAGGATAGTGAAATCATCCAGACTGAGGTGGGCGGGACATGTGGCTCGCATGAATGATACAGAAGTACCAAAAATAATATTACAAGGAAAGCCAGGAGGGCAGTGAGGACATGGTCGACCAAGAGCCAGATGGGAAGATGGAGTAATCGAAGATCTTTGGAAGATGGGCTATAGAAACTGGAGAGTATTGGCAAAGGACCGAGAGAGATGGAAGGAAATTGTAGAAGAGGCCAAGGCTCGTCATGAGATGTAGAGCAAAGAAAGAAGAAGATTACAAGTTCCTAACCAGCAGAGAATTGTATAGTTTCATCTGTGTGCACTGATAGTTTAGTTTTTGAATTTCTGTGTGTTAATTTAATATTTAAAAGACACCGTTCTCAGTTTATACCAAATAAATTAACAAACGACGGAGCTGACCCCTTTGCTGCACAAAACAGGTCAGAACACTGTTACAGAAACAACAACAAAAAAAGATGCCACGTTTAAATAAACACAAAATACCCAAGATAGGCGATCTTTTACAGAAGCTCGGAATTCAGCGTGGACTTCAGTGCTTATAATAGTTTCCACAATGAAAGTTTGGCTCGAAACCTCGCACAAAATCCAAAGATATTCTGGTCGTATGTAAAGTACGCTAGCGGCGAGACGTAATCAATGCCTTCTCTGTACGACTGCAATGGAAATCCTATCGATGACAGTGCTGCTAAAGTAGAGTTAATAAACTCAACCTTACGATTCCAGAATTCGATTCGAGAACTGAATTAGAAGTGGATATCCTCGGAGAAGTGAAGCAACTTAAATCACTTAATAGATGCAAGTCTTCCAGTCCAGACTGTATACCACTTAGGTTCCTTTCAGAGTGCGCTGACGCAATAGCTCCGTATTTAATAATCATATACTATCGCTCTGCTCGACCAAAGATCTTTACCCAAAGTCTGAAAAGTTGCACAGGTCACACTAATATTCAAGAAAGGTAGTAGTAATAATCCACTAAATTACAGGCCCCTAAAAAAAGGTTCAAATGGCTCTGAGCACTATGAGACTTAACTTCTAAGGTCATCAGTCCCCTAGAACTTAGAACTACTTAAACCTAACTAACCTAAGGACGTCACACACATCCATGAACGAGGCAGGATTCGAACCTGCGACCGTAGCGGTCGCGCGGTTGCAGACTGTAGTTTACAGACCCATATCATTAACATCGATAAGCAGCGGGGTTTTGGAACATACATTGTGTTCGAATATTGTGAATTTCCTCGAAGGTAACGGTCTATTGACACACAGTCAACATGTATATAGGAAACATGGTTCTTGTGAAAACTGTTTACTCACACGAAGTGCTGCGTGCTGTTGACAAGGAATTTCAAATCGATTCTGTATTTTAGATTTCCAGGAGTCTTTTGACAGTACGTCACAATCTACTACTAATCAAATTGTGTGCTTATGGAATATCGTCACAGTTACGCGATTGGATTGGTGATTAGTTGTCAGAGAGGTCACAATTCACAGTAACCAACGGAAAATTGAGTAAAACGGAAGTCATTTCCGCCGTTCTCCAAGGTAGTGTTATAAGTTTCTGCTGTTCCTTATCTACATAAACGATTCAGGAGACAATATGAGGAGCCATGTTAGACTGTTTGCAAATATGGCTGTCGTTCATCGTCTGGTAAAGTCATAAGAAGATCAAAACAAACTGCAAAATGATTTAGAAAAAATATCCATATGGTGCTGGCAATTGACACTCAATGAATGTGAGGTTATCCACATGAGTGCTAAAAGGAACCCGTTAAACTTCAGTTGCGCTATAAATCAACCGAATCTAAACGCCGTAAATTCAACCAAATGCCTAAAAATTACAATTCTGAACAACTTCAGTTGGAAAGATCACATAAAAAATGTTGTGAGGAAGTCGAACCAAAGACTACGTCTTATTGGCAGAACACTTAGAAGATGCATTTCGCACTTCCGTCCTCTTTTGGAGTATTGCTGCGCAATGTGGGACGCTCACCAGATAGGATTAACAGAGTACAACGAGAAAGTTCAAAGATGCGCGACAAGTTTTGCATGATCGAGAAATACGGGAGAGAACGTCACATAAATGATACAGGACTTGGCGTGGACATCATCAAAACAAAGGAGTTTCTGGTTGCAGGGGGATCTTCTCACAAGATTTCTATCACCAACGTTCTGCTCCGAATGCGAAAATATTCTTTTGACGCCGATTTACATACGAAGAAACGATCGTCACAATGAAATAATGGAATCAGAGCCCGCACACAAAGATATAGGCGTTCGTTTTCTCTGGACGCTGTTCGGGAGTGGAATAATAGAGAATTATTGTGAAGGTGGTTCAATGAACGAGATGTAGATGTAGATGTAGAACTGAGCCTGCCGCGCGGGATTAGCCGAGCGGTCTCAGGCACTGCAGTCATGGACTGTGCGGCTGGTCCCGGCAGAGGTTCGAGTCCTCCCTCGGGCATGGGTGTGTGTGTTTGTCCTTAGAATAATTTAGGTTAAGTAGTCTGTAAGCTTAGGGACTGATGACCTTAGCAGTTAAGTCCCATAAGATTTCACACACATTTGGACATTTTTAGAACTGTGCTCTACTTCTCATGCCATCTGCAACTCCACCTACAGCACCAGTATGGGTTCTACTCTCCATCACCACTAGCATCCATGCCTACATCACCATCATGAGCTGTTCTCTCGTTCACCTCCTCTACTTCACCTACACCATCATGAGCTGTTCTCTCGTTTACCTCCTCTACTTCACCTACACCATCAGCATGTGCTCAAGTCTGCCTCACCACCTGCAACTCCACCATCACCTCCAGATCTCTACTCTCCATCACCACTAGCATCCATGCCTACATCACCATCATGAGCTGTTCTCTCGTTTACCTCCTCTACTTCACCTACACCATCAGCATGTGCTCAAGTCTGCCTCACCACCTGCAACTCCACCTTCACCTCCAGATCTCTACTCTCCATCACCACTAGCATCCATGCCTACATCACCATCATGAGCTGTTCTCTCGTTCAACTCCTCTACTTCACCTACACCATCAGCATGTGCTCAAGTCTGCCTCACCACCTGCAACTCCACCTTCACCTCCAGATCTCTACTCTCCATCACCACTAGCATCCATGCCTACATCACCATCATGAGCTGTTCTCTCGTTCACCTCCTCTACTTCACCTACACCATCAGCATGTGCTCAAGTCTGCCTCACCACCTGCAACTCCACCTTCACCTCCAGATCTCTACTCTCCATCACCACTAGCATCCATGCCTACATCACCATCATGAGCTGTTCTCTCGTTCACCTCCTCTACTTCACCTACACCATCAGCATGTGCTCAAGTCTGCCTCACCACCTGCAACTCCACCTTCACCTCCAGATCTCCACTCTCCATCAACTGTGCCTTATATTCCCAGAAATGTCTATAGCCTCTATCACCACCTGGAACCCCATCTACCCCACTGGCTTGAGCTGTCCATACTCACTGATGTAAGTAAGTTGTTACTATCATATTAGAAACATTCTACACGTTTTTTGTCACTGTTAAAGTCATAAGCATCTGGGCGAAGTTAAAAGTGGGAATGATATAAAGTAATACATGGGCCAGGGGAGAGATGGCAACAAACTGTGACCCCCCCCTCAAACCAAAACCCTGGACCACATCTGAGTAAAGCCTCGTAGAGGGTGTCCAGAAAATGACTCCCTGATTTCAAAATTAAATATCTCGAAAACAAAGATCGATACAGGAATGCAGTAAACGGTATGTTTATTGTGAAAGCCGTAAGGAGTTTATACAGTAGTTTGAAATAATAGTTACAAAAGCTGCTAACATATGGTGCTGTAATCGCCATACGTAATGCGTAGTATAAATAGTGAATCGAAGCCCAGAGCGATCAGTTCCACTATTGAAAAGTGAAAGGAGGTTAGCGTACCGAAGGAGGAGATTAAAACCATGTACTCCATTGAACAACGAGTTTTTCTGGTGCTAGAGTATCACAGGTTAGAAGAGAGCCCTACGGCAACAAGGCGAAGTTTTCAAGCACGATTTAATGTTCCAAAAGGACCCGATGGGAAAACCATTCGTACGCTCTTCGCAAAATTTCAACGAACAGGGAGCGTAACTGATGATCTAGTGGGGCAGGTTGGCCGCAAGCAAACCGCAGTTACGCCTGAAAATATCGCCACAGATTCTGGAATTATTCAGCGAAATCCAATTTCATTCGTCCGTAGAATTGCATCTGAGACTGGTTTGAAGCGTTCCAGCACGCACAAAATACCGAGAAAGAGCCTACACATGTTTCCATTCAAAATTCAAACGCACCAGGCCATACTCGTATAAGCTGTGCAACAAAGGGTTGCCTTTGCTAATCAGATGCGCACAATGATTGATAGTGAAGGATTTGATGTTGGCTGCATCTGGTTTACAGATGAAGCACACTTCCACCTGAATCGATACGTGAATAAGCAGAACTGGCGAATTTGGGGTTCCGAAAAGCCGTATTGGTGTGAAGCGAAACCCGTGTATTCTCCTAAAGTTACTGTGTGGGCTACAGTATGCAGCAGAGGCATTATTGGCCCTTTTTTCATTCGAGAAACGGTCACTGATGCACGTTACGTTGCAATTTTTGAACAATTTGTCGCCACACAGCAAGCGTTACAGGATCGACCAGGTACTGAATGGTTTATGTAAGATGGAGCCCGACCACATCAGACCGAACAAGTGTTTCGCTTTCTTGAAGAATACTTCGCGAATCGAGTCATTGCTTTGGAATATCCCAAATTTACTGGTGCAGGCATGGACTGGCGCCAATATTCGCCGGATTTGACTCCCTGTGACCTTTTTTTGTGGGGCACAGTGAAAGACATGGTGTACCCGAAGCATCGCGCCACGCTGGACGAGCTTGAATCGGTTATCTCTGTGACATGTGAATCCATTTCAGTTGAGACACTACGAAATGTGATGACGAATTTCATTCTTCGTTTGCGCCACCTCTGTAGTGCCAATGGTGAACATTGTGATGTGATTGTTTGCAACGATTGTTTTCATACGATTACTTCACTTATGTATGCTGATATGAGTTGTACAGCGTACAGCGCCACCTGTTAGCAGCTGTAGTAACTATTATTTCAAACTGCTGTATAAACTTCTTACAGCTTTCACAATAAACATACCGTTTACTGCATTCCTCTATCGATCTTTGTTTTCGAGATATTTAATTTTGAAATCGGGGAGCCCTTTTCTGGACACCCTGTATGAAGGCAATTGTGTGGAGTCATAGCCGTTCGCACAGCTTCGGCACGTAGATGCAGTGCTCGCTCTCCCAAATCGCACTAGCTGTTTTCACGTCTCAGCATGCATGCTGACCTTATGCCGGTGCCCCACAGGGGAGATGAGCCGCCAACTGAGAGACTGCCGGCCCTCTGCCGCTGTGACGACCCCCGAGCTCGCCCCGTCGCTGTCCAGCGCCTTCCAGGAGGCGCGCCTGGAGCCGCCCCAGCTGCTGGTCACCGTGGGCGTGGCCTACTCCAGCACCCAGCCTACCTCAGGAGCGACTCCAGAGGGGGCGGCGGACTTCGGCCAGCTGGTGGGGGACGCCAGCCTGGACGGGGCCCTGAGGCCGCAGCGCACGGGCCCCGACCACCTGTTCCTGCTGCCCTACTCCAGCGGCACCACGGGGCTGCCCAAGGGCGTCATGCTGTCCAACCGCAACCTGGTCGCCAACGTCCAGCAGACGGCGTACCCCCGCGTCCAGGTGCTCGACGTCGACGCCAGTGAGTCCACCATCACTTCCCATCAAACTTTTCATAACAGTGTTTACATTCCGCTCATTACAATACACGGTGATGCTTAATATCGAGCGATTTGATGAAGCGCGCGAATCGAGCTGCGTCGGAGAGATTCGGAGGGGATAGCGCCAGTTATCAGAGACAGCAAAGGAGTTGGAAGAGCAGTTGAACGGAATGGACAGGATATAAGACGAACATCAACAAAAGCAAAACGAGGATAATGGAATGTAGTCGATTTAAGTCGGGTGATGCTGAGGGAATTAGATTAGGAAATTAGATACATAAAATAGTAAAGGAGTTCTGCTATTTGGGGAGCAAAATAACTGATGATGGTCGAAGTAGAGAGGATATAAAATGTCGACTGGCAATTGCAAGGAAAGCGTTTCTGAAGAAGAGAAATTTGTTAACATCGAGTATAGATTTAAGTGTCAGGAAGTCGTTTCTGAAAGTATTTGTATGGAGTGTAGCCATGTATAGAAGTGAAACATGGACGATAAACAGTTTGGACAAGAAGAGAATAGAAGATTTCGAAATGTCGTGCTACAGAAGAATGCTGAAGATTAGACGGTTAGATCACATAACTAACGAGGCGGTATTGAATAGGATTGGGGAGAAGAGGAGTTTGTGGTAGAACTTGACTAAAAGAAGGGATCGGTTGGTAGGACACGTTCTGAGGCATCAAGGGATCACCAATTTAGTACTGGAGGACAGCGTGGAGGGTAAAACTCGTAGAGGGAGACCAAGGGATGAATTCACTAGGCAGGTTCAGAAGGATGTAGGTTGCAGTAAGTACTGGGAGATGAAGAAGCTTGCACAGGATAGAGTAGCATGGAGAGCTGCATCAAACCAGTCTCACGACTGAAGACCACAACAACAACAGCGTCAGTTACGTTTGGCGCGAAATAGCATTTAGTCATAATGGAGCGTTGGACCCCACGTAATCGTACGTACGCTGTCAGAGCATTTTACCAAAACGGTAGTTCATACCTGTTAGCACGTAATGCATTCCGCGACCACTTCAACATTAATCGGAATCGGTCGGTGCCATCTTCCTGTGCTATTAAAAAGTGGGTTGGGAACTTTGAGGAGGTGGCGTCAACGAGAAAAAAGAAAACTGGGAGACCAAAAACTGTGAGCACACCTGAAAATATCAAACGTATAAGAGTTGCCACTGAGGGAAGCGCGACGCTTGGGATTTCAAAAAGATTGGTAAAAATAATTTTACACGAAGATTTGCTCTTTCACCCCTGCAAAATCCAAATGGTTCAGGCCCTTAAGGAAACAAATTATGTGAGCTGAACCCGGTTCTGCTTAGAATTTTTGGACATGATTAATCATGACGAGGACACTGTAAACCGTTTCTGGATGAGTAATGAAACCTACTTCCATCTCCCCAGTTACGTCAACGAGCAGAACTTTCGATTTTGGGGTGACGTTAATCCCAGAGAACTGCATCAGCAACCATTGTACTCCAGAAAAGTTACTGTGTGGCGCGCCATGTTTTCATTAGGGATCTTAGGACCAAATTTTTTTGAAGATGGCCTTGGCCATACTGTAACAGTGTCTTCGCAGAGCTACACAGACAGAAAACTTTTTCACTCCACAAGTTTGACACTGCGAAGTGAACGATGAGACGTTTCTCCAGCAGGTGGAGCAACCTTCCACATTGCTCGAGTAAGTATGAATATTGTCAGTCGTTTGTTCCCAAATCATGTGACCTCCAGAAACGGCGATATTGCATGACCCTCTCGTTCACTGGCTCTCACAACATGTGACTTGTTCTTGTGGGATTATACGAAAAGCAAAGTTTACCAAGGTAAACCTCCTTGAACATTTGAAGCCCTGAAAGGGCTGATGCGACAGGAAGTTGTTCAAATCCCACTGGCAATCCTGCCCAGTGCCCTGTGCCATGAGTCACCTTGATGTCCGGCTGGAGGAATGTGTGCGTCGGACGCCATCTTACCGGAGTTATCTTCAAAAAATAATCGAAGTTCTGCTATTCCAAGAAATGTTGTTGTTGTTGTGGTCTTCAGTCCTCAGACTGGTTTGATGCAGCTCTCCATGCTACTCTATTATGTGCAAGCTTCTTCATCTCCCAGTACGTACTGCAGTCTACATCCTTCTGAATCTGCTTAGTGTATTCATCTCTTGGTCTCCCTCTACGATTTTTACCCTCCACGCTGCCCTCCAGTACTAAATTGGTGATCCCTTGATACCTCAGAACATGTCCTGCCAACCGATCCCTTCTTCTAGTCAAGTTATGCCACAAGCTTCTCTTCTCCCCAATTCTATTCAGTACCTCCTCATTAGATCTGTGATCTACCCATCTAATCTTCAGCATTCTTCTGTAGCACCACATTTCGAAAGCTTCTATTCTCTTCTTGTCTAAACTATTTATCGTCCACGTTTCCTTCCATACAAATACTTTCACAAACGACTTCCTGACAACTAAATCTATACTCGATGTTAACAAATTTTTCTTCTTCAGAAACGCTTTCCTTGCCATTGCCAGTCTACATTTTATATGCTCTCTACTTCGACCATCATCAGTTATTTTGCTCCCCGAATAGCAAAACTCCTTTACTACTTTAAGTGTCTCATTTCCAAATCTAATTCCCTCAGCATCCCCCGAAATGCTTTTCACGTATTTTAAAATTATGAAATAAAAAATTTAACGAAGTGTTTTTACGTAACAGAGCTCCATGACGACCATGAATATAAAAAAAACTGCTGCACTATAGAAGAGAAGATAACTGAAAGAAATGCACAATGAGACGAACATAAATGACACTTGTGTTCAAAGACAATTATTACACTGACATCACTGTGTTTTAGGGTGGTCATTTGGACATTGTGGAAGGCAGTTCACGGTTCTTAATACTGTGTATGATAACCATGGATAGTGCTGCGTGCTCTGAAATACGCTCCCATGCTTACCACGAGGTTGGTAAGGAGTTGTTGTGCTAGGGCGTCGCAGTCCTTCACCAGTGTAGTTCACAAGTGCTGGCGGGTTGTTGGTGTAGTGTCTTGTACCTTAAGAAAGCAAAGGAGAGGATGTCGTTATGGGTGGCTGGTATCCTCTTTCTAGAACACAAATGCACACGTGGATTAACACGGTTCTTTATTTACGTGAACAGACAGCTACTACTTAACTTTAATAGGGTACATATGTTGTGGTACAAGCTCATCCTTGCAGACAATATCAATCTTGCTACAGTCGGATGCTATGTACTGTGATAGCCTGAGATGTGGACAGTAGTCGCACTGCAATGAATGGTGGACACCGAACTGGAGAGTGAGCTAGTGGCTGACCCTCTGGTCAGCAGCGGCAGCCTGAATACTTTCGGTCGAGAGGGCGCTGGCGGCGTGTTGCTTGCAAGCGTATCTTTGGCCTCTCTCCTGATAGGTGCACTTGATCTGGCGCCTACTGTCGATCTTTGCACTACATCTTTGCCGACCAGCGTGTTGGCGGCAGCTTATGCCAGTACAGCTGGTGCATGTGTGTTTGTGTGTGTGTGTGTGTGTGTGTGTGTGTGTGTGTGTGTGTGTGTGTGTGTGTGTGTGTGTGTGTGTGTGCTGCAATATGTGTCCCCATCAGATTGCACACACGCTCGCTGGGATTTAAATCAGGGGCACGGGTAGGGCAGTTCATTTGTCGAATACCCTCCCAATCCGAGAGGTCCTCCACCTGTGCTGTCACGCGTGGTGGCATAGCAGCACAGAGTGGCTGCCCAGTTTGAGGTGCGACGTCACGGACTGCGTGGCCCCTCCCTCTGGAGGGTCGAGTCCTTCCTTGGGCATGTGTGTGTGTGTTTTGTTCTTAGCATCAAGTTAGTTTAAGCAGTGTGCAAGTCCAGGGACAGATGACCTCAGCAGTTTGGTCCCATAGGAATTCACGCACATTTGAACATTTGGCACACTGTCATCCACAAAATGTGTGAGGCGAATGCAACCCTGAAGAGGCACAGAGAGTCACAATAATACTGATCAGTGAGTGTAAAGATCTGCGATAGTGTCAACAGCATAAGGGACTGGGCAGAGAGGGGTGGGGTCTCAAGCTCTTCTCAGCTAACCGCAGGTTCACATTAGGCGACAGGTAGGAGCACATAATGCAGCCAGAAAAATTGTCGAACGTGATCGTTTCGGAGGTCCAGGTGTTATGATGTGTAGAGATATAATGTTGCATGTGAGAAACTGAACACGGTTCACTGACTGGACAACGTCACTGGACACTGTACTCCCTCCCCATGTGCGCGTTTTCAGCAGTGCATATGGCCCTGACCTCATTTTCATGCATAACAATTCGTGACCGCACCGAACAGCGCATGTGGGAGAGCTTCCAGAAGGAGAAGATGTTTAGTGAATGGATTGGCCTGACCGATCTTCAGACTTAAACCCCATCGAGCACGTGTGGGACATGCTGGAGAGACGTATTGTAGCAACGACCACAATAATTTTGCCTTGGAACTCTTCCATTTGGTCCGTGTTTGCACAGAAAAACAACAATATCAGAAATGGAATCCGCCTTCATGCAAAACACCTTGTTATTCGTTTATTTCTATATGCACCAACGTCCATCCAGCATTTGTCCACCCCGGTGGTGGAGCAATGGAATGGCCGACCACAAGAATTCCTCACCAACCCTCGTGGCCAGCTTGGAGGCACGTTGCAGAGCACACAATGCCGTCTGCGGTGGTCACACACCCTACTAACAACCATATCGCGCCTTTTCTAATGTCGAGGGGACAATCATGAATCGCGGTGGCTTCAGTGTTATTGTCCTTGAATAAAAGCGTCATTTCTCTTCCTCTCATTGCGTACCAGTTTCAGTTACCATCTGTACTATACTGTAGCAGTTCTTTCTGTGTACATTCGAACTTTAATCAGGCTGCACCAGCTTGAACAGTTCCCAACTGACATGCAGCGTCCATGGATTAATGAAGTTGTCTCCATACCCGTACACGTTTATCCACTCGATGCAATTTGAAACGAGACTCGTCCGACCAGGCAACATGTTTCCAGTGATCAACAGTCCGATGTCGGTGTCGACGGGCCTAGGCAAAGCGTAAAGCTTTCTATCAAGCGGTCATCAAGGGACACGCGTGGACCTTCGGTTTCGAAAGCCCATATCGACGATGTTTCGTTGAATGTTTCGCACGCTGACACTTGTTAATGGCCCAGCGTGGAAATCTGCAGCAGTTTGCGGAAGGGTTGCACTTCTGTCACGTTGAACGATTCTCTTCAGTCGTCGTTGGTCCCGTTCTGGCAGGATCTTTTTCCGGCAGCAACGATGTCGGAGATTTGATGTTTTACCTGATTTCTAATATCCACGGTAATCTCGTGAAATGGTGGTATGGGAAAATCCCTGCTTCATCACTGCCTCGGAGATGATGTGTGTCATCGCTCGTGTGCCAATTAATACACCACGTTCAGATTCACCTAAATCTTGATAACCTGCCATTGTAGCAGAAGTAACCGATCTAACAGCTGCGCCAGACACGTGTCGTCCTCTAGAGGTGTTGCCGACCGCAGCGCCGCATTCTGCCTGTTTACATAGCTCTGTACTTGAATATGCATGTCTATTCGAGTTTCTCTGGCGTGTCAGTGTGAATGATAAACAATGTTCGCCATAGGCCTGTTTCAACATTTCAAAGGTCACACTCAGGGTTCCCCAAGTTTAACACAAACCTTCATGGCTTGACGTCGTTCTAAATTCCACTGTTTCAGTTTCATACCTCACAACAAAAACAAAACTTCACTGGTGGCGCTCTCAGAAATCACATGATGGCTGTACGGATCTGAAACTGGGACTGAGCACCTGGAAGAGATGATCACCTCAGTCTACACAGGTAGAACAACACACCGTTGCCAGATCGCTCAGAATGTTGTCAGTCTCATTACTTATCCCACACACCTCGTAATATTCTCAAACACGGAGGAAGCTGAGTCTCACCGGCTACAGCATGCCAAGCAAAATACACTACTGGCACTTAAAATTGCTACACCACGAAGATGACGTGCTACAGACGCGAAATTTAACCGACAGGAAGAAGATGCTGTGATATGCAAATGATTAGCTTTTCAGAGAATTCACACAAGGTTGGCGCCGGTGGCGACACCTGCAACGTGCTGAGGTGAGGAAAGTTTCCAACCGATTTCTCATACACAAACAGCAGTGGACCGATGTTGCCTGGTGAAACGTTGTTGTGATGCCTCGTGTAAGGACGAGAAAAGCTTACCATCACGTTTCCGAATTGTTAAAGGTCAAATTGTAGCCTATCGATATTGTGGTTTATCGTATCGCGACTTAGCTGCTCGCGTTGGTCGAGATCCAATGACTGTTAGCAGAACATGGCATCGGTGCGTTCAGGAGGGTAACACGGAACGCCGCGCTGGATCCCAACGGCCTCGTATCACTAGCAGTCGAGATGACAGGCATCTTATCTGTATGCCTGTAACGGATCGTACAGCCACGTCTCGATCGCTGAGTCAACAGATGGGGACGTCTGCAAGACAACAACCATCTGCACGAACAGTTCGACGACGTTTGTAGCAGCATGGACTATCAGCTCGGAGTCCATGGCTGCAGTTACCCTTGACGCTGCTACACAGACAGGAGCGCCTGCGATGGTGTACTCGACGACGAACCTGGGTGCACGAATGGCAAAACGTCATTTTTCCGGTTGAATCCACGTTCTATTTACAGCATCGTGATGGTCGCATGCGTGTTTGCCGACATCGCGGTGAACGCAGAATGGAAGCGTGTATTCGTCATCGCAATAGTGGCGTATCACCCGGCGTGATGGTATGGGGTGCCGTTGGTTACACGTCTCGGTCACCTCTTGTTCGCATTGACGGCACTTTGAACAGTGGACACTACATTTAAGATGTGTTGCGACCCGTGGCTCTACCCTTAATTCGATCCCTGCGAAACCCTACATTTCAGCAGAATAATACACGGCCACATGTTGCTGGTCCTGTACGGGCCTTTCTGGATACAGAAAATGTTCGACTGCTGCCCTGGCCAGCACATTCTCCAGATCTCTAACCAATTGAAAACGTCTGGTCAATGGTGGCCGAGCAACTTGCTCGTCGCAATACGCCAGTCACTACTCTTAATGAACTGTGGTATCGTTTGAAGCTGCATGGGCAGCTGTACCTGTACACGCCATCCAAGCTCTGTTTGACTCAATGCCCAGGCGTATCGAGCCCGTTTTTACGGCAGGATATGGTTGTTCTGGATACTTTCTCAGGATCTATTCGCCCAAGCTGCGTAAAAATGTGCTCACGTGTCAGCTGTAGTATAATATATTTGTCCAATGAATACCTGTTTATCATCTCCATTTCTTATCGGTGTGGCGATTTTAATGGCCAGTAGTGTAGTTCGAGTGCCAAAGAAATTGCGCCCTTTGCAGCCTGCATTGGTTCCGGCTTCCCCACTAATGACGCACCACCACTTTGCAGGTGGGGTGTGCGAGCCGGGAAACGTGGTGCCGGTGGTGCTGCCGATGTACCACCTGTACGCGCTGGCGCTCATCATGCTGCAGAAGGTGTGCGCCGGAGCCACCATGGTGTGCATGCCCAAGTTCGAGCCCGCTCTCTTCCTCGACGTTTTGGCCAAGCACAAGGTGAGTCGTGTCGTCCAGACACCAGCAGCACCTGTTCAGCGATTAGACAACCCTATTTCTTAGAAATGCTCTCACGGTTCAGTCCATAGTCCAGTGCTTTTCATAATTTTCTTTGCGTTGCAATGTTCTGTATGCGATTTATGTGCTGAAAATACCTACCAGTATCTAAGTAGCCCAAAGAACATGAAGATGACCTTTATCTAGTATCTTGATGGACACAAAACCTGCCGGCCTGGGTGGCCGAGCGGTTCTAGGCACTACAGTCTGGAACCGCGCGACCGCTACGGTCGCAGGTTCGAATCCTGCCTCGGGCATGGATGTATGGGATGTCCTGAGGTTAGTTAGGTTTAAGTAGTTCTAAGTTCTAGGGGACTGATTACCTCAGAAGTTGAGTCTCATAGCGGTCAGAGCCATTTGAAACATTTGACACAAAACATGGGTCATAAACTAAACCCTAAGGAATCACTTTGAACACGAAAGAATGAAAAAGTTGGCGTAGTTCTCTCGTTCACACTCACTAATGCCTTACACTGTGGTGATAAAAGTAACAGGACACCTCCTAATGCCGTGTTGCCCGGCGCAGTGCCGCATCCCAACATGGCATGGACTCATCACTTCGTTGGAAGTCCCCTGCAGAAATACTCGGCCATACTGCGTCTCTAACCGTTCTTAACTGTGAAACTCTTGCCGGTGCAGGATTTTCTGCAGGAACAGATCTCTCGATTATGTCCCTCGAAAGTTGAATAGGATTGATGTTGGGAGGTCTGGGTGGCCAAATCACTCGCTCGAATAGTTGAGAAGTTCTTCAAACCAACGACAAACAGTTCTGCACCGGGGACATGGTGCACTGTTATCCATAAAATTCCGTAGCTGTTTGGGAAGTCCATGGATGTTTGCAAATGGTATCCAAGTAGCCGGACATCATCAGGGACAAGTCTGTTCCGTGTGAACATCGACGCCATCATTATGGAGCCGACACCAGTTTGTACAGTGCCTGGTTGACATCTTGGGCCCGTGGCTTCATGGAGCCTGTGCCACACTCGAACCCTACCATCAGCTCTTACCAACTGAAAACGGGGCTCATCTGCCGAGGCCACTATTTTCCAGTCGTCTAGGATTCCACCTATACAGTCACGATCGCAGGAGAGGCGCTGGTGGCGATGTCGTGCTTTTAGCAAAGACACACGCGGCGGTCCTCTGCTATCATATCCCGTTAACGCCAAATTTCGCTGCACCGTCCTAACAGATACGTTCGTCGTACGTCCCACATTGATTTATGTTGTTATTTAACGTAGTGTCGCTTGTCTGTCAGCACTGACAACTCTACGCAAAATCCGCTGCTCTAGGTCTTCAAATGCATTGTCCGTGGTGAGAGGAAAGGCCTGATATTCGAAATTTGGGCACACTGTTCATACTGTGGATCTCGGAATGATGGATACCCTAACTATTGAATCTCAATGTAGACAAGTGTAATGTGCTGCGAATACATACAAAAAAAGATCCTTTATCATTTACCTACAATATAGCAGGTCAGCAACTGGAAGCAGTTAATTTCATAAATTATCTGAAAGTACGCATTAGGAGTGATTTAAAATGGAATGATCATATAAAGTTGATCGTCGGTAAAGCAGATTCCAGACTGAGATACATTGGAAGAATCCTAAGGAAATGCAATCCGAAAACAAAGGAAGTAGGTTACAGTACGCTTGTTCGCCCACTGCTTGAATACTGCTCAACAGTATGGGATCCGTACCAGATAGGGTTGATAGAAGAGATAGAGAAGATCCAACGGAGAGCAGCACGCTTCGTTACAGGGTCATTCAGTAATCGCGAAAGCGTTACGGAGATGATAGATAAACTATATATATACACTCCTGGAAATTGAAATAAGAACACCGTGAATTCATTGTCCCAGGAAGGGGAAACTTTATTGACACATTCCTGGGGTCAGATACATCACATGATCACACTGACAGAACCACAGGCACATAGACATAGGCAACAGAGCATGCACAATGTCGGCACTAGTACAGTGTATATCCACCTTTCGCAGCAATGCAGGCTGCTATTCTCCCATGGAGACGATCGTAGAGAAGCTGGATGTAGTCCTGTGGAACGGCTTGCCATGTCATTTCCACCTGGCGCCTCAGTTGGACCAGCGTTCGTGCTGGACGTGCAGTCCGCGTGAGACGACGCTTCATCCAGTCCCAAACATGCTCAATGGGGGACAGATCCGGAGATCTTGCTGGCCAGGGTAGTTGACTTACACCTTCTAGAGCACGTTGGGTGGCACGGGATACATGCGGACGTGCATTGTCCTGTTGGAACAGCAAGTTCCCTTGCCGGTCTAGGAATGGTAGAACGATGGGTTCGATGACGGTTTTGATGTACCGTGCACTATTCAGTGTCCCCTCGACGATCACCAGAGGTGTACGGCTAGTGTAGGAGATCGCTCCCCACACCATGATGCCGGGTGTTGGCCCTGTGTGCCTCGGTCGTATGCAGTCCTGATTGTGGCGCTCACCTGCACGGCGCCAAACGCGCATAGAACCATCATTGGCACCAACGCAGAAACGACTCTCATTGCTGAAGACGACACGTCTCCATTCGTCCCTCTATTCACGCCTGTCGTGACACTACTGGAGGCGTGCTGCACGATGTTGGGGCGTGAGCGGAAGACGGCCTAACGGTGTGCAGGACCGTAGCCCAGCTTCATGGAGACGGTTGCGAATGGTCCTCGCCGATACCCCAGGAGCAACAGTGTCCCTAATTTGCTGGGAAGTGGCGGTGCGGTCCTCTACGGCACTGCGTAGGATCCTACGGTCTTGGCGTGCATCCGTGCGTCGCTGCGGTCCGGTCCCAGGTCGACGGGCACGTGCACCTTCCGCCGACCACTGGCGACAACATCGATGTACTGTCGAGACCTCACGCCCCACGTGTTGAGCAATGCACCCGGCCTCCCGCATGCCCACTATACGCCCTCGCTCAAAGTACGTCAGCTGCACATACGGTTCACGTCCACGCTGTCGCGGCATGCTACCAGTGTTAAAGACTGCGATGGAGCTCCGTATGGCACGGCAAACTGGCTGACACTGACGGCGGCGGTGCACAAATACTGCGCAGCTAGCGCCATTGGACGGCCAACACCGCGGTTCCTGGTGTGTCCGCTGTGCCGTGCGTGTGATCATTGCTTGTACAGCCCTCTCGCAGTGTCCGGAGCAAGTATGGTGGGTCTGACAAACCGGTGTCAATGTGTTTTTTTTCCGTTTCCAGGAGTGTATATATCGCTATCGCATAACTTTTGTCACGTCAGCGTGTAATCAGAGATCAGAGCCATTTCTTTTGGCAAAATTTTCTAAAGGTGATCTATAGCTTTATCAGCCTGGCAGTTAAATGTTTCATAGGCCATAGCTGCATGGGAGACAAGTAGTCATGAACTTATGATACCCATAATACGTAAATGGAAATTCAGTTTTTAAAAACGCCATAGTGCAGCAAATGCATTATTAAACTCAGTGACGACTTGATATATATTTGATTGACAGTTGTGGATACATCATTTTCAGATTGCTTAATTTCAATAAGGACTTTCGGAATACTAATTAAAAAATGAAACAGCTGAATTTTTTTAAACAGTGCTATACTGTGCTTTGACAGTTATCTGAAAAATAGACGTAAACCAACTGTTTATTGATCAAAGAACTCATCATGGAAATATTTTAGCTCAGAACTACCCCCAGGGTTCAATCCTTGCTCCATTGTTTTTTTTTTCCTCTATATCAATAACATTTACTTTGTGTATAGAGATGGCTATTATATTATGTATACAAAGTATAAAAGGTCACTGCATTGGGAGAGATGCCATTTGCACTCGGATGATTCACATGAAAAGGTTTCCGATGTGACTGTTGCTGCACGATTGGAATTAACAGATTTTGACTGCGGAATAGTAGTTGGAGCTAGACACATAGGATATTCCATTTTGGAAATTGTTAAGGAACTCGATATTCCGAGATCCACAGTGTCAAGCGTGTGCCAAGGATCCCAAATTTCATTGATTGCCTCTCACCACGGACACCGCAGTGGCCGGTGGCTTTTACTTAACGAACGAGAACAGCGGCGTTTGCCTAGAGTTTCCAGTGCTAAGAGACAAGCAACTCTGTTTAAAATAACAGCAGAGATCAATGTCGGATGTAGATCGAACGTATCCATTAGCACATCGCGGCGAAATTTGGCGTCAGTGAGCTATGGCAGCAGAAGATCGACGCGAGTGCCTTTGCTAACATCGCTACATCGCATGCAGCCACCTCTCCTGGGCTCGTGAGCATATCGGTTGGACTCTGGAAAACGGTGGCCTCGTCAAACGAGTCCCGATTTTAGTCGGTAAGAGCTGATAGTGGAGTTTGAGTGTGGCGCAGGCACCACGAAGGGATGGACACGTCAACAAGGAACAATGCAAGATGATGGTGGTTCCATAATGGTGTGGGATGTGTTTACATGTAATGGACTGGATACTCACGTCCAACTGAACGCTCATTGGCAGGAAGTGGTTGTGTGCAGCCACTTGGAGACCACTTGCAGCCATTGATGACAATGAGCCATGAGACAGGGCCACAAAAGAATGGGGTAGAACGGTCGAGCAGTTTCTCTTGAGCCACGTATTCCTGTAGTCGGTGCTAACCGATGCTCGAGGTGATGTAGAGGGCGGCACTGCTGGACAGTGGATGACGGGAAACGAGTGATTTGGAGCGATGAAACGCGGCAAACCAGTGGAAGGGTTTGGGTTTGGTGAATGCCTAGGGAACGTCACCTGCCATCATGTGTATTGCCAACAGTGATGCACGGAGGAGGAGGCGTTATGATTCTGGAAGGTGTTTTCCGTGGTTAGGGTGTGATCTTCTAACTGCGCTTAAGGAAACGCCAAAGGCGGAAGGACACGAACACATGTTACGGCGTTAGGTACTGCATAAAGAAGAGGAACATCCTGTAGATGGTGAATGTTTGTATCAGTACCACAACGAAACCTCTCGTAGAGAAGCATCTCTGAGGCAATTTTCTGTGGACAATAACACCTCTGAAATAGATCTACCAGAGTCCCAACCTGAACTCAAGGGAACATCTCTGGGATGAGTCGGAACATCGATTTGGCTCCAGACCCCAGTGCCCAACTACACTACATCCTCTGGTTTCTCATCTTCACGAAAAATGGGCTGCCATCCCTCCACGGACATTTAGACACCTCGCCGGAAGCGTCCCTAACAGACATCAAGCATTCATAAAGGCGAAGCGTGTGAACACCACACATTAATGTCCACTAATAGGTGTTCTCCCGTTCTGATACATTTTTTCAGATATTTTGAGTGATACTCACATTAATTTGCAGACGAGAGAGAAAGAAAAAAAAAGGTAGCTCATGAAAGTCGTGTAAAGCGGTCAAGACGTCGCCAATATAGTGTGTGACTGGATTGAAGAGTTCCTAGGTAACAGAACGCAGCATGTCATTCTCAATGGAGCGCAGTCTTCCGAAGTAAGAGTGACTTCAGGTGTGCCGCAGGGGAGTGTCGTAGGACCGTTCCTATTCACAATATACACTACTGACTATTGAAGTTGCTACAGCACGAAGATGACGTGCTACAGACGCGAAATTTAACCGACAGTAAGAAGATGCTGTGATATGCAAATGATTAGGTTTTGAGAGCATTCACACACGGTTGGTGCCGGTGGCGATATCTACAACGTGCTGACACGAGGAAAGTTTCCAACCGATTTCTCATACACAAACAGCAGTGGACCGATGTTGCCTGGTGAAACGTTGTTGTGATGCCTCGTGTAAGGAGGAGAAAAGCTTACCATCACGTTTCCGAATTGTTAAAGGTCAGATTGTAGCCTATCGCGATTGTGGTTTATCGTATCGCGACTTAGCTACTCGCGTTGGTCGAGATCCAATGACTGTTAGCAGAACATGGCATCGGTGGGTTCAGGAAGGTAACACGGAACGCCGCGCTGGATCCCAACGGCCTCGTATCACTAGCAGTCGAGATGACAGGCATCTTATCTGTATGGCTGTAACGGATCGTACAGCCACGTCTCGATCCCTGAGTCAACAGATGGGGACGTTCGCAAGACGCCAACCATCTGCACGAACAGTTCGACAACATTTGCAGCAGCTCGGAGACCATGGTTGCGGCTACGCTTCACAGGAGTGCCTGCGATGGTGTACTCAACGACGAACCTGGGTGCACGAATGGCAAAACGTCATTTTTTTCGGATGAATCCAGATTCTGTTTACAGCATCGTGATGATCGCATCCGTGTTTGGCGACATCGCCTTCAACGCAGATTGGAAGCGTGTATTCGTCATCGCCAAAGCGGCGTATTACCCGGCGTGATGGTATGGGGTGCCATTGGTTACACGTCTCGGTCACCTCTTGTTCACATTGACGGCACTCTGAACAGTGGACGTTACATTTGAGATGTGTTACGACCCGTGGCTCTACTCTTCATTCGATCCCTGCGAAACCCTATATTTTAGCAGGATAATGCACGACCGCATGTTGCAGGTCCTGTACAGGCCTTTCTGGATACAGAACTTGTTCGACTGCTGCTGTGGCCACACATTCTCAAGATCTCTCACCAATTGAAAACGTCTGGTCAATGGTGGCCGAGCAACTGGCTCGTCACAATACGCCAGTCACTACTCTTGATGAACTGTGGTGTCGTGTTGAAGCTGCATGGGCAGCTGTACCTGTACATGCCTTCCAAGCTCTGTTTGACTCAATGCCGAGGCATATCAAGGCCGTTATTAAGGCCAGAGGTGATTGTTGTGGTTACTAATTACTCAGGATCTATGCACCCAAATTGTGTGAAAATGTAATGACATGTCAGTACTAGTATAATATATTTGTCCAATGAATACCCATTTATCATCTGCATTTCTTCTTGGTGTAGGAATTTTAATGGCTAGCAGTGTAGTTGTTCAGGGTCGTCAGCAACGGTCCGTAATACTTGTATGAGTGTTTGCAGTGTATCTGCGCTATGGAATAACTGTTAAGACAAAAACTGGAAACCGAGTTAATTAGCATTAAAGTTAACCAATGAGGTCGTTGCGCCAAAAAGTTCCAGCGGAATGTATGCCACCTTTGCTTGCTGCCAAAGGCGCTATTGCGAAGACTGGTGCTTCCCGGTGGGTGTGGCGTGTGACCGGCGGCCAGGTGACACGCCTGGGTGTGTTCCGCAGGCGACGCTGCTGTACCTCGTGCCTCCCATGGTGCTGTTCCTGGCCGGCCACCCGGCCGTCAAGAAGAGCCACCTGGAGACCGTGCGGCGCGCCGTCTCGTCCGCCGCCCCGGTGGGGGAGAAGGACATCGCCCGGTTCTTCGAGAGGGCGCCCGCCAGCCTCAAGTTCTTCCAAAGTGAGCCACCAGCTACTCTACGATATCTCTAGTTACTCGCGTATGAACTTCGCTTGTAACCTGCAGGTGACACGATGCACGCTGCGATACACACTGATCAGCCAGAAGATTACCACCTCCAGCCTAATAGCCGGTATGTCCACCTCGGCCACGGATAACAGCGGCGAAGCGTCGAGGCATCGAAGCAAAGGGGCCTTGGTAGGCCGCTGGGCGGATTTGCACCACATCTCCACGTACACAGGTCACCTGATTCCCGTAAATTCCGGGTAGGGGATCAATCAGCTCTGATGCCACGTCCAACCACATCCCAGACATGCTCGATGGGGTTCAGATACAGCTACTTGTGGGACCAACACATCCATTGGATCTCGTGACTGTGTTTCTCGAATCACCCCATCACATTCCTCGTCTTGTTATGCGGTGCATTATTTTGCTGAAAAATTCCACTGCACACTGGCACACGCACGGCTGCAGAGGCCCATCTTTAGGAGTGTTCGGTGCACCCTGTGTCCAGACACACTTGTGTTCACCCAGCATTAATGTCTGATGTTAGTACCGCCGCAGTTCGCCGCCTATCCCGTTTCACCAATCTGCCCAGCCTACGATGTCTGACATCCTTCACGGTGGGTGACCACACAATGCTACAGCGTCTGGATGTAGTTTCTTCTCGGTTTCGCCACGTGTTAAAGACACACAACCCAGCACTTCTCGAACATCCGGCAAGTGGCACAGTTTCAGCAACCCTAGTGCCAAACAGCCGGACACAATCTGCCCTTGGTAAAACTCAAATGCATCACACGCCTTGCCCCTTCTACATGCGGGCAGCATCCTCAGTGCTACTACATTAACAGAGCGTGTGTCTGGTTAGCAATGATTCCTCTCAGGATTAAGCTGCTATTGCCTGTACGGGTTTATATCAAATGGCTCTCAGCACTATGGGACTTAACATCTGAGGTCATCAGTCCCCTAGAACTTAGAACTACTTAAACCTAACTAACCTAAGAACATCACACACATCCATGGCTGAGGCAGGATTCGAACCTGCCACCGAAGCGGTCGCGCGGTCCCAGACTGAAGCGCCTAGAGCCGCTCGGCCACACGGTCGACCGGGCTTGTATCCATGGTAGGTCGGCGGTCGTAATGTTCTGGCTGGTCAGTGTGATTCTACTGAACTCGCCGCTCCCTCTATACATCCAATATCGATTTCGACCCCTCCTATTCCTTAACAAATACTTCATACGAAAACTACATGCACACTGTGACCTAAAATTCAAGGTCATGAAATCTGGTTCTGATGTAAAGTAACAGAAACTTTTGACCACTATATGAAATTGCTAGAAATTATCCGTCTCTTTCATTATCGATCTTTTTCTAACAAAACACGCAGATAACCTTAAGCGTAAACTTCCGCAGTCGTTGTCATTCTCAATAAAAGTTTTCAGTGTACGTGACCGCAATGTCAATATACAGGCTATCCATAAACACCGTACAAAGAGAAACACTGCTTAGAATAAAGTCAAATTTGAACAGTATGTTATTGACCCAGGGGAAACGTCATCGAACAAAAAAACATTTTACGAAAATTTTATCAATAGACGGCCCTATAAGCGTCTTAACGTAAATGGGGTCGGCTATGATTGGCAGATGAATGGCAGTACAACGGCTATGTACAACACCCTCAGTGGCATTCTAGCGAGAAGGAAGTACTTTTCTGGGCGGTATCACTAACCTGGTGTCTTGCTGCTTCAGTAAGTCCAAAAATGCTTCAAATGGCTCTGAGCACTACGGGACTTAACAGCTGAGGTCATCAGTCCACTAGAACCTAACTAACCTAAGGACATCACACACATCGATGCCCGAGGCAGGATTCGAACCAGCGATCGCGCGGTTCCAGACTGAAGCGCCTAGAACCGCTCGGCCACCCCGGCCGGCGCCTTCGGTAAGCCCCTCGTCGCACAGTAGTAGCGCTCAGTCGCCAGGTTCCCTGTAGGTGGTGATCCTGCTGAACTGGAGTGTTTGAGGATGCCTGTTGTCAATTGTCAACAACGTTTGCACTATACTTGTTTTAAGACAGAAATTGATTTGTCACACACGTCACAGAATCAGCATTTGCAATAAGTTGGCTCTGGAGTGCGCCGTTATATTCGACCCTTTACACAGTTTAACACCGATTTCTGACTTGACATCATGATAGGCACTGCCCACGACACGTGCCGTTCTGATAACTAATAACTTCACTTTCTAGCTTGTTTAACTGCTGAAATATGTAGTCGCTACCGTTCTTTTAGAGCGGCCCCGGTTACTCGACCGTGCTTTTTTAGTGGCTCGTCGCGACCAACCCGCTCTGTCTTCCCGAAGAGAGAGACACCTCCCCCCCTTTCTCCATCAGCCAACAAGGACATTTCTCTCGTTTCAGCCAATGGGCGTTGGGCGTTCAGATCGCTATTGCTAGGCGGATCTGACGTCACGTTTGCGGACATTGTGACGGACGTTGGTCTGGGAACACTGTCTCAGATTTTAAGATCCTACTCCCGAATTGTCGGATCTTGTCTCTAATAAGGTTGCACAACATTGCCTCCTATGATTTCATCTGTAATGCCCATTGCTGACGCTTAGTTGATAAATGTTCATGTAGCCTGGCTGCTATTGAGCATTTCTGATCGCATAAATGTGTATAATACTTGGCTTAAACACGTGACGGGAATGTAGGTATGCATTACATATGCAGAATGAGATTTTCACTCTGCAGTGGAGTGTGCGCTGATATGAAACTTCCTGGCAAATTAAAACTGTGTGCCGGACCGAGACTCGAACTCGGGACCTTTGCCTTTCGCGGGCAGCTGCTCTACCAACTGAGCTACCCAAGCACGACTCACGGCCCCGCCTCACAGCTTTATTTCCGCCAGTACCTCGCGTCCTACCTTCCAAACTTAACAGAACCTCTCCTGCGAACCTTGCAGAACTAGCACTCCTGAAAGAAAGGATATTGTGGAGACATGGGTTAGCCACAGCCTGGGGGATCTTTCCAGAATGAGATTTTTCACTCTGCAGCGGAGTGTGCGCTGGTATGAAATTTACTGGCAGATTAAAACTGTGTGCTAGTTCTGCAAGGTCCGCAGGAGAGCTTCTGTAAAGTTTGGAAGGTAGGACGCGAGGTACTGGCGGAAATAAAGCTGTGAGGACGGGCCGTGAGTCGTGCTTGGGTAGCTCAGTTGGTAGAGCAGCTGCCCGCGAAAGGCAAAGGTCCCGAGTTCGAGTCTCGGTCCGGCACACAGTTTTAATCTGTCAGGAGTTCGCATTACATATGGTTTGAGTTACCTTATTACGACATCCGTACTGTTTGATGTCCGTGACTACTGAAGTTCGGCAGTCACCAGTTGTGACAACGTTAGTTAGGTAAGCCAATCCACTAGGGCTAGGTGGTACCACATTGGTTCGGAAAGATCGGTTTTTAATTGTCCTCAAGTCAAAAACCGGATAAAGAGCAAACTGACTTCGCTTTGTAGTTGTCGTGTAGCCAAAAACCACATGAAAACCAAAGTGACATGGGTTTCTAATCGCCATGAGACTGGAGCAAGACGTGCTCAACATGATGTGCAGTGTTTTCTGCCACAAGTTGAAATCCAGGTACAGCACGTTCCACAACAGAGCGGAGTGTGTCGGAGGTCACAGTGAGGACGCGTTGCACAGAGCATGCCTTCGATTCGGCTGCGTTCGTAATGAGAGCACTGAACACAACGTCTTTCATATAACCCCGCAGCCAGAAGAGCCACGGATGAAGATCAGAAGGTCTGGACGGCCAGGCTTTGGGGAAATGACGGCTGATAGTTCCAGCATCACCGAGCTGCCGCTGCGGCAGCCGCTTCACTGGTTACGCAGTGTGAGGAGGAGCGCCATCTTGCATAAAAATGATCATACTCACATGTGCAATGGAATGACGCCGGTGCACTAAAGACTGCCACAGCTGTCATCAGTGACGGGACCCGCAGGACTCATCTTTTGGAAAAAAACACCGTCCTGCTACAAATGATGGCGTCAACCCGCACACCTTTGCAGAATGAAAGTGGTACCAGTCGGTAGATGTGCGTGCGGATTTTCCGTTGCCCGAACTCTGCAATTCTGCATAATGACATGTCCTTGGACGTGGAAGTGGGCTTCGTCTGTCGACACGATGTTCCATTGCCATGAACTGGCCACTTCCATGCGAACAAGAAATTCCAGAACGAACGTTTCTCTTTCGCAGGAACCAACGGCTGAACGTGGGAGACTTCGTGTGGACAGCAATGCAGGATGTTTCACAGGACTGTGTGCACAGTGGTCGTAGGCATGTCCAACGTTTGGACAATTTCCAATGAGCTGCCTGTTTGCACACCTCCGCTCGACCCCTCCTGTAATTCAGTGCCCACATCTTCCATAGACGTCGAACGGAACTGCTTCCCTCCCTCCGCCATACGGCATTTGACAAGAGCCTGTCTTTATCGAATTTTGTAATCATTTTCTCCAAACCCTTAGAAGATGTCGGACAATGCCTTTTTTCGTACACCTGAGTGTCCGGAAGTTCTACAGAGCTACTGGCGTACAGTAACCGTTCTCGTAAAACAGCTTTACCAGCAACAAGCGATCCTTCATGGTGGCAGCCATGTAGGGTGTCTCGAACGCAAACTGAGGAACAGCCATCCTCTACGCTTACAGCGCCATCCGCTGGATATATTTTCGTTTTTTATTTTTTCTCGTGACGTTTCCGCAATCGTCGATAATATGCTGTTCTAATTTGACGTTATTCGGAGCAGTGGTCCTCCTCCTACGGCGTCTTGAAACTGGAACTTTAATTATGAACACCCTGTATAAAATTCTCTGACGTCGTTTTTTCTCTGCGTCGATTTCCACAAACAAGTCACAAACCTTCCGACCTGTCAGTATAGACTAACCGTTGCGCGTCCACGCAACTACACTTCGACACCTGACCTCCAGCCCGGGGCAATAGCTGATATGTTGCCCAGGTAAAAACAAGCATTAATGGACGTACCAACCAACCCAAAAAACGCACGACTTGTAACAATAATAATTATGAGTCTGTAAATGTCGTAAATACTGGTGTAATGTTGTTCAGTACACCGTCCTCAATCGCTAGTAGAAATACCTGCACTTATTATAAGTTACACTGTGTACTGAGAATACCGTCACATATACTGAAAAATTTTACTGACAAGATCAGTCAGTCTACATCGCAACCGCTTGTAATTTTTCCGATAGTTAGTTTCTGTTATAGAAACACCATGTTCACACCAATATGAAACTCCCATGGTTATGTTTGAAACTAGTTACGTGAAGCTGCCCGTATATGCTTTGGGTCGCCATACACGAGCGGCGGGTCGCAGCGTTATTGATGCAATCGGTCACTCGTTTGCCAAACTGTTCGAACCAGTGTTGGCTGGCTGCGTCGAGAATTTCTGTTACGGGAAATGAATTGCTTTGTTTAGCAGCAATCGTAGTTAATCTCCGTACAGTTGCAAAAAATAAGTTTATAAAAAACGGAAATTTTAATTTATTTAACTCGTTTTGAAAAACTCTTCTTGGGAACTCTTAGCTATTTTACAGAACATGCAGGGTGAAGAAAAAGTACCGCACTTGGCGGTCGGCATGCGAGCCTCATCCCAATTCGAGACGAAAGTGTATCTAGCAAAACCTAGTGTCGTCAGTAGGTTTAATAGAAATATGATTCAACTAACGAGGCTTGGCAACACTGTAACTTCGCTTGAGCTAAGAACAGGTAACATGAATTATGCGATGCCTCGGAGCTGCTCCATAATCTCCGTGAGACGAGGCAGTGCCTTGGGTAACGGACATGCACGCTCGCCGATATTCGAGTCGCGCTCACGCGAAACTTTTTTTCTTCAATTAAAGCATCAAACTGTAACCAATTTAGTGCACCAAATGCGGCATCTTCTGTATTTATTTCTGTTACTATTACCTTCATTTAAACATTAAAACATAATATAAACTTCTTACAAACGTAAACGACCACTTTTCTTTCCTCCATGAGACTAGCGAAGCCAATAGAAAATAATAGTGGGTACAGTAAAATCGTCTGTATCCACTGAGGTAGAAGAAACACAACATGTCGGCTACACTAAACATTATGTTGTGCACACTGTAGGCACACTGTATACTTGACGTACACTCTTATCTTCACAGAGCTGATACCAAGCACGTACGAACAACTATCATATTAGAGAAGATGTTCAAAGGGATCACCTTACAATCCCAAACAATTCGCCACTCGCTGGATCATTCTTTGTTGCATCTAACAAGGGAACCTCCCCATCGCACCCTCCTCAGTTTTAGTTATAAGTTGGCATAGTGGATAGGCCTTGAAGAACTGAACACAGATCAATCGAGAAAACAGGAAGAAGTTGTGTGGAACTATGAAAAAAATAAGCAAAATATACAAACTGAGTAGTCCATGCGTAAGATAAGCAACATCGAGGACGATGTGAGCTCAGTAGCGCCGTGGTCCCGTGGTTAGCGTGAGCAGCTGCGGTCCGAGTGGTCCTTGGTTCAAGTTTTCCCTCGACCGAAAAGCGTACTTTCTTTTTTCGCAAAGTTATGATATGTCCGTTCGTACATTGACGTCTCTGTTCACTGTAATAAGTTTAGTGTCTGTGGTTTGAGACCGCAACGCAAGACCGAGCGATTAGTAGACGAAATGACGTGCCTCTCCAATGGGAACCGAAAACGTTTGATCGCAAGGTCATAGGTCAACCGATTCGTTCACAGGAAAACACGTCTGATATATTCTACACGACACTGGTGACGGCATGTGCGTCACATGACAGGAATATGTTGTCGACCCACCTAGCTTGTACACTTGGCGAATGTGTAAAAAGATTCTTCTACCTTGCCCGATTTAGGTTTTCTTGTAGAAGTGATAATCACTCCCAAAAAAGTGATGAAAACATAAGAGTTTGTCACATAAACTACAACAAATGAATGCAACAGTTTGACAGTCACACAGTTTTCCCTGTGCTCTGTCGAAACATATGTTTTGTTTCGATGTTTGTTTAGGTGTAGTGTCCCCATACTACGGCGCAGTTACCTCGTATCGGACGGACAGATAATAATTGCCTGAAAAAAAAATAAACTTTTCACTTGAGGGTAGACTTGAACCAAGGACTTTTCCGTCTGCAGCTGCTCACGCTAACCACGGGACCACGGCGCTACTGACCACACACCATCCCGATGCCTTCTATCTTGCTCATGGACTACGCAGTTTGTGTATTTTGCTTATTTTTTCATAGTTCCACACAACTTCTTCCTGTTTTCTCGACTGATCTGTGTTCAGTTTTTCAAGGCCTATCCATTGTGCCAACTGATAACCAAATCTGAGGGGGGGGGGGGGGGGGTGCGATGGGGAGGTTCCCTTGTAAGCAACATACCTGCGTCCGCCATTGCTGAGGCGGCATGCACGCGAGCTATTAGGTCGAGTACATCCACGGATGGAGTACAATAAACCTGATATAAGAACGTAGGCTTCCGCGGCCGGCGTCACAGTGATTAAAATTCTTCTGGGTATTATGCAGCGTCATTGCTAAAAACTAACAACAATAATAAACTAAAACCGACGTTTCGGCCGAATTGCGACGGCCTTCCTCAGGGCACGACTGCTTTCGCATGGGGATAGGCGCTTCTATTTATTACTGACTACCGATGTCTGACGTCACTGTCGTAAAACTTTTAATTGGCCCTCTAATACGATTGGCTAGTCATGACGTAAGGGAAGATGGAAGGAAAGAGGCTATTCGTGGATGTCCATGCCGTCAACGATTGGTCTCTGTTGATGTCAGGCTGCTTAATAATTTAGATCGCCTCCCGTATTTTGCTTTCTCGCATCCACGATTTTTTCTCCAATACTGGGGCTTCCTGGAACGTGATAGGTTGTCCACAGCCACGGCGGTGTTCCGATTTATTATGTTGTTGTAATAGTACATAGCGTTCGTATTGTGCTACTCGTAAGCTGACAGGTCTCCCTGTTTCTCCTATGTCGACAACTCCGCACTCACACCGTAGTCCGTAAACACCTGCAGTCTTAAGGTTGTTGACTACATCCTTGGTGGACCCTATCATTTCGTGGATCCTGTGACTGCTTCGAAAAATCGGTTTGAAATCTCGTCGGCGGAGGACGTTGCCTACACGTTCACTGACGCCTCTTACATATGGTAAGCGTACCAGTGGAAACATCTAGAGAAACAAGGCGCAGCCGCAGCTACACACCATTGCTAACCCGCCGGGCAGCCATACTGCAAGCAGGAATCGCATGCCTGAGATTTCAATACAATCAACGATCACTGACCGATCACTGCGACTTGCTCATACATGTGCGACCTGCAAAGCGATCGGTCGGAGCGAATGACTCCTGCTAGCAGGGTTCACAAGGACAGCAATCGGATTTTTGTAATTTTTTATGTTTATTATACGTTAAGTTCGGAGCTCAAATACTAATATCCGAAAGCAGTTCGACGCAGCTCTCAAAAATTCTCGAGAAAATTGACTTTGAAGTTTCCCGGCCACTTTAATAGCGGAATATGAGTCCGATTTTCTTTTATTTATTTATTTATTTTGTAAAAATCGACAGCTCATGTATTTTGTTGACAGTTATTCTTTCTGTTGCCTAATTTAAGGATCTATATCTACATAATTAGGGTTTATTCAATGTTTAACTGCACGCTCGCGTGTAAGTGTGTGTGTGCTTGTGTGTGTGTGTGTGTTTGTTCCTTAGAGTTGTGAAGTTTCAATAATATTTCACGAAATGGTTTTACTGTGTAAGTGAGGCTCACGCAATCCCTCATTTTTAACAGCTTACGGTATGACGGAAACTTCACCGACCACGATTCTGCCGGACAGAGACGTCGAGAGCTATGCCACAGTAGGCAAACCAGTACCAAACACTTTGATCAAAGTCGTAAGTACTGACACCTCTGAAGTTCTCGGACCCAACCAACCTGGAGAAATTGTTGTGAAGGGGCCACAGGTACGTTACAGACATGAAACAGAATACCCTATAAAATGATTAGAGCTAAGTTGTCAATAACAATATAGAGTTTTTAAAACAGGTGTGAAACATGTTTATGAAGTAAAAGAGTAAAACAAGGCAATTCAAAATGAATATGGCGATTACAAACGGCTACAAATACACTCCTGGAAATTGAAATAAAAATACCGTGAATTCATTGTCCCAGGAAGGGGAAACTTTATTGACACATTCCTGGGGTCAGATACATCACATGATCACACTGACAGAACCACAGGCACATAGACACAGGCAACAGAGCATGCACAATGTCGGCACTAGTACAGTGTATATCCACCTTTCGCAGCAATGCAGGCTGCTATTCTCCCATGGAGACGATCGTAGAGATGCTGGATGTAGTCCTGTGGAACGGCTTGCCATGCCATTTCCACCTGGCGCCTCAGTTGGACCAGCGTTCGTGCTGGACGTGCAGACCGCGTGAGACGACGCTTCATCCAATCCCAAACATGCTCAATGGGGGACAGATCCGGAGACCTTGCTGGCCAGGGTAGTTGACTTACACCTTCTAGAGCACGTTGGGTGGCACGGGATACATGCGGACGTGCATTGTCCTGTTGGAACAGCAAGTTCCCTTGCCGGTCTAGGAATGGTAGAACGATGGGTTCGATGACGGTTTGGATGTACCGTGCACGATTCAGTGTCCCGTCGACGATCACCAGAGGTGTACGGCCAGTGTAGGAGATCGCTCCCCACACCATGTTGCCGGGTGTTGGCCCTGTGTGCCTCGGTCGTATGCAGTCCTGATTGTGGCGCTCACCTGCACGGCGCCAAACACGCATACGACCATCATTGGCACCAAGGCAGAAGCGACTCTCATCGCTGAAGACGACACGTCTCCATTCGTCCCTCCATTCACGCCTGTCGCGACACCACTGGAGGCGGGCTGCACGATGTTGGGGCGTGAGCGGAAGACGGCCTAACGGTGTGCGGGACCGTAGCCCAGCTTCATGGAGACGGTTGCGAATGGTCCTCGCCGATACCCCAGGAGCAACAGTTTCCCTAATTTGCTGGGAAGTGGCGGTGCGGTCACCTACGGCACTGCGTAGGATCTTACGGTCTTGGCGTGCATCCGTGCGTCGCTGCGGTCCAGTCCCAGGTCGACGGGCACGTGCACCTTCCGCCGACCACTGGCGACAACATCGATGTACTGTGGAGACCTCACGCCCCACGTGTTGAGCAATTCGGCGGTACGTCCACCCGGCCTCCCGCATGCCCACTATACGCCCTCGCTCAAAGTCCGTCAACTGCACATACGGTTCACGTCCACGCTGTCGCGGCATGCTACCAGTGTTAAAGAGTGCGATGGAGTTCCGTATGCCACGGCAAACTGGCTGACACTGACGGCGGCGGTGCACAAATGCTGCGCAGCTAGCGCCATTCGACGGCCAACACCGCGGTTCCTGGTGTGTCCGCTGTGCCGTGCCTGTGATCATTGCTTGTATAGCCCTCTCTCAGTGTCCGGAGCAAGTATGGTGGGTCTGACACACCGGTGTCAATGTGTTCTTTTTTCCATTTCCAGGAGTGTATTTGATGCGTAGCGAAACATCGATAAGAATTACAGAGAATCTAAAAAACGTTCAAAATAAAGATCATTGCGCAAGCGCAGTGAAACCGAAGCTCGTGCATACGTGGTGATGCGTAAATAGAAAGTTGCGTATCACACAGAAAAAAGGTGGCCTCCATACAAATGGAATTCTGCTTGTTAGAATTTAACAGTTGTCGTTCTGTCATGATAATGAACAGAAGATTTCGTCTGCGCTGTGGTCGACCACCTCCAAATGCCAACAACATTCGCAAATGGCACCAGCAGTTTGAAGAGACAGGATGTTTGTGAGAAGGCCACGTGTACCAGCACAGAAGTTGAAAGAATTCGCCTTCCTTCGAAAGTAATCCACGGAAATCGACCTACGAAGCCAGCCAGTATGTAGCTACAAATACCACAAACCCAGAATCAAACTCTACATAACTCAAATTTTATAGCAATTGAAACAAGGTGGTTACGGCGAACGTATGAATTTCTGCATCTACATATAAACTCTGCAAATCACTGTGACGTGCACGGTGGAGGACACATACCTTTGTACCAGTTATTAGGGCTTTACCTTCCACTCAATTACGGGGCAGAGGAAGAATGATTGCCTAAAGACCTCTGTGTGCGCTATTTTTTCTTTTTTACCAGTCTATCCACACGATCTCCACGGGAGCGATACATTGGGGGAGGGAGAGGTGTAGTACAATATACTCCTAGAGTCATCATTTAACCCTTTCCTGCCCGTACTGTGAAAAACAGTACCAAAAGATTTAACATTTGGGAGAATATTACCGTAGCAACTAAAAACACAGTAGTGCACTGTAATACATTTAATTGTTTTAATTTATGTGTATGTAAAAGTGGCAATGCTGAGAGCCCTGTCATGCTGCAATTATCGCATCTGACCGTGTTATTTACTTACTGCAATAGTAATCCAGTTTATTAACCGAAACGGTACGAAACCAGATTACGATCTTCAAAACACTCACAATATTGTTCTTTCACATTTAGCAGGTTCAGTATGTGCGTAAACTCTTATGACGAAATGAACACCACAGAGAAGAAATATCTCTGGAGTGAGCAATGCGTTTGAACATGTTATCGACATTAAGCTGGACTTGTCACGTGATCTCAGGACGATGTTGTTGATGACCAATTCACATTGGCTGTCATGTCACGTTAATTCATGTCACGTAAAAATATTTCACAATGCATTTCAAATGGCGGCATTCACAAAGGCCATCACGGACTATCACATCACATCTCAGGTAGAAAGTTTCGACGGCATCGTCTTTTTCCAACAAATTATGATTGTTTTCGAGGCAAACTGCAAGATCAGATATCTGAAAGCGAAAAATTACTTAGGTTTTACAATAACAAACTGGAGCTGACTCTCACAAAGTATATAATAATTAAGAACATAACTAACAAAGCAATTTCCTTTTAATAGCATTTAAGTCAAATCGTCAGCTATAACGAAGGAGAAAAATACAGTTGTTTATAACGCTATTACTTACGTAAGAAAAAGAGATAATGGAAAAGATAAACAGGCTCTATTTATTTCTTTGAAGCTATTGTTTGAGATTTTTGTACGTGTATAATTTTTCCAGTAAATAAATGTCGATATTATGAAACGTTCTTTCACTTCTCAGTACTTTAACATATGTTACGAAGTTTGGTTTGGCCGTTATGAAACGTTCTCGTTGTTACTTTTTCAATTCTACTAAACTCCGACTTTCGTGCCACAGATGTTGATTTATAGCCCCGTTTTCAACGTACAGTACTGGGCTAAGCGAAATGACGTGACGTGACGGACAGTGTAAATGCATGCTAACCTGACAGTGCTGTTATGTGATGCCCGTTCATTTTGTTCTTTAAAGATAAGAGCCCACTTTATTTCAGCTATCGAGTGCAAATTTTTATAGTATCTGCAAGGCGCCTATACCAAATCCACAGCACTTACGAAGGGAATCTGTCTGTACTAGCGATATGATGACATGCAAAATTTACAGGATGCTTTACACATAAACCTACACTATCGACGGTGGCAATGTATGTAGACAACACAAAATAAATTCTGCGCATCTGAATACTCACTCCAGAGATATGTCTGCTCTATGGAGCAACACAACGATACGACAGACTGTCGAATTTTTTCCTTCTTACGTGGCAGAGATACTGGACTACCATAACCAAGGAATTTCCTGTCCTACACCAGAGGTACATAGACGTTCCAAAAGGATGCCAGTGCATGAATTCATCAAATTCCCACAAGGCAGGAATCGGATAAAGCCGAACCTTGAAACTTTGTAAGTTTTATTGGGCTAGTTTACGTCTATTACGCTATGAAAATGTTGGAAATTGTGAAGAAAATAGCATTTGCTGCATGTCTCATTTTTAGTGGTGAGACATCCTTCCACAGAGGTGACAATATTCGAGTAGGGGGCACAGAAAAGTCTTCGTGTGTAACCGAACGTCAGGGTGACTCACAGAAACTTAATGTTTAGTCATTCATGTCCTTCAGTAACATACTTGAGCAATGGCTGATGCAACATGTTGGTACGGATTCCGCGGATTACATCTTTCAGCAAGATGGAGCACCCTCCACTTTGGAGTACACAGGTTCGCAAATTTTTAAAACAACAGCTTTAAACTGTTGGATCTGTCTTTGTGGATATGACAATGCTGTATTCTGCTGTTGGTCACCTACACATCCGTATCTGAAACCTGTCGATTCCTTTTTATCAGTTTGTGTGAAAAACCTTGTGTATGTGCCTCCTTCGCCGGCCGCGGTGGCCGAGCGGTTCTAGGCGCTACAGTCTGGAACCAGGCGACCGCTAAGGTCGCAGGTTCGAAACCTACCTCGGGCATGGATGTGTGTGATGTCCTTAGGTTTGTTAGGTTGAAGTAGTTCTACGTTCTAGGGGACTGATGACCTCAGAAGTTAAGTCCCATAGTGCTCAGAGCCATTTGAGCCATTTTGTGCCTCCTTCACCAAAAACAATTCTAAAACTGAAAACACATTTCTGATGTCCTCTATTCGATGACTCCACATATGTTTCAGAATGTATGGTGTAAAACGGATTATCGCTTAGATGTCATAGGGTCATATACAGCACATATAAAGAAAGTACTTTTTTTAACATTCTCTTACGTTCTCTCTCTCTAAAGAAAAATCAGTTGGCGTCAGGTGCAGAGAACGGAACACAGTATCATCATATTTGGTAAAACCGATCTAGTGGTTTCGAAGATGTTGGTTGAAAATGTGCAAACCTCCATATCCCCACATAGTGGTGCTCCATCTTACTGAAGAATTACGTCCTAATTCTTTACCAGGCTGTGGAGTTGGCCATTAATGAAACATTTTCAGCAAATTTTTATTGAAACACTTAGCTTAGCGAAGAAAAACGGACAGTACAATTTTTGTGCTGACATCGGAACAGAAATCATTACCTTTCGGTGAGACAAGGTAATATTCAATTAAATTTTGAACTTGCTTTCACATTCTCTGTAATTCTTACCGATGGATCGCTATGCATTCAATAGCCATAGCCGTATTTCATCGCTATATTCATTTTGAAATGCCCTGTACTTGCAATGTTGTGTATCTCTTGGTTTCAGTTCTGATTAAATTGATAACGTTTGCAATTAGTTGCTAATTCAATGCTGTTTATCTTGTATGAGAGAACAACTGTTACTCATCTTTTTCGCCACATTTTTATTTTTTATTTTCAAACAAATACTTTACATTTAATTGTTTAAGGTATAAAAAAGTGTTATAATAATAAGTACTTATTTTACAACAAATATTTTGTTTTCAGTCATTTGGATTTTATAGAAGCAATTTTGGGGTGACTCTTTATTGACATTAGTTGTTAGTGTAGTCTGTAGATTGAGGACTTTAGTTTCATTATCAAGCACCACATACCTTTATCCAAATAACTCAACACAGAATATTTAGTCTAATAACAGTTATTCTTATCTACAAGCAACTTCAGTACAAACTAGTTAACAAACAAAAACATATGTTTACTATTTGGTTTATTATTATTCTTTTTCATGCTTACTAGGTAGCTTCAACAGCGCACAACTTCCTTTCTTATTTTAAATCTTGATCTACAGATTTCTAAATGGAAGGTAGAGCATACACTTTCTAGACAATGTATCGATGTTGGAATTGCGTGGAACGAGATCCACTCATATAGGAACATAAAAGAGAAAAACATATTTACGCTTGCTAATGAATTGCTGAGAATCACACCAGCAAAGTAAGTCTTTCTCACAAAATAACAGCTTCTGTAAATTCTACAAGGTTAACAACATCGCTACAATGCTAATACCACTCATCTAAAGTGTTAACGTTTACTTTAAAAAAACTATTTTTTTACGTCTAGTTGCATGAGGGCATGAGTAGGACCAAAAAATAACCTGTTCATTAATGTTAACACTAATCATGTACACACCTCTTGCAAACTTGCAAGATCCTCTGGTGGTACTAAACCTCCACAAATATTTCTTGGTGTAGCTACTAGTTTGCATTAGGTGATATAGACATCTTGCAGTATGACTGGTCGAAATTATTCACTGTAAACTGCAAGTTTTAAGATAACTCTCGGTTATCTCAGTGGATCGGCGCGTAAACCTTCCTCCCACATGTTCTGTGCAATGTTCTCACAGATGTAGTCCTTTGTAGCAAATCTCATAGGATATTGGAATCGTTCGAAGATGCAAACGGTCCAACTGTGTGGCTGTGATCTGTTTTATGGGAGCTAATCAACTTAAAATAATATTTCGGGATACGATTGCCATTCATTTATTGACATCTGCTGTGAAGTAAATAACAGTCACCCAGTTTGATACAAATAACATAAAAAAAATGCGGAAGGTACGAGAGCATGTTCGACACTGGGATCAGATCTGGAGTGCATCCTAATGCCGACTGAAGAGCCAGGAGTGCAACAGAAATTTCTGGAACACTTGGATAGCAGGTGGGATGTGGAAGCTTAATGCCGAATATATTCGTTAACTAAATTAGATAATGTGAACATACATACCTACATCATTGGACATTGTTACCAGCAAATTGTCATAGTTTGGAAAAACGTAGTAAGTTTACAAAGTTAGCTCTTCGACAAAACTCTCACAAAATTTAATTGTTTAAATAAAATTTATATGCAGCACTTTAAAATGAAAAGAGGTAAAGAGTGATGTGTTCCTTACCTGAAGCCATTTATTTTCTAGATAATGAAACAAAGGCACCTTAAAAGTCAAACGATGCGAATTACAAAAATTTATAAACCTAAACTGAAAATGTTCCCTAAATGCGATGTACCATTTTCTGCAAAGCTAGCGCATATGGAAAATTACCTTTTTAAACATCCTCGAAATTACAGTGACAGAATTCCTAAATTAGACCTCCCTACCAGGTCACACATCTGCTTCCAAGTACGCCTGACAGCGTAGTGCCCTGTCTCCTGTCGAATGACTACTTAACAACTACATAATCTTTGGAATCCATAGAACCTCCTTCAAACATGCGCTCAGAAAAGGTGTTATCTCTGGCCAATATCTCAGACAAAACTGCCACTTCTCACACAACATCCTTTCAATTTTTCGCTCCCTGTATTTTACTCCATCTACCTTCGTGACTCGAAAGAGTGTAGTCCAGTCAACAGTGGCAAAAGCTTTCTCCACATCAACGAATGCTACAAATATAGATTTGCAGTGACTCAGTCCGTCTTCTGAGGCAAGTATTGCCTTGCGTGTTCTCACATTTTGCCTATGGCCAGACTGATCCTCACTGACATCAGCTTCTCCTACTTTTTCCACTCTTGTGTCAATAATTCGTATGCTCATTTTTCTACCATAACTTATGCTAATTCTTTGGAATCCGAATGATTGTGTGCCTACAAATGCGACAGGTGATGCTGGGGTACTACAATAACCCCAAAGCGACAGCGGAGACCATCAGAGATGACGGCTGGATACACACAGGAGACATCGGCTACTACGACGCAGAGTCCAACTTCTTCATCGTGGACAGGCTGAAGGAGCTCATCAAAGTCAAGGGCTTTTCGGTACGTATAGCTCTCTCGAATGTGACACCCCCAGTATGGTGAAACAGTGAAGGCAGTGGCAAGTGTTACACCATGTTGCACCAGTCCGATAACTGTCAAACTTTGTCGAGGTATCCCTATCATAACGGATATGAAATGATTATGTCCATTTTTAGCACCAGTATAAGCTATGAATCTTAGAGGTACGAATATACTCATACACTGATTACATTTGATTTGATTTGAACAGGGAAACAAAAACAACAGTGGTCATAGATCACTACTGATCGCAACAAAACACGGTTTATTGCGCTGTTTAAGTCCCCCCGACTCTAGCTTTGCGAACCAATACGCTTAAAAAGTAGTAGGAGGTCCTTTACTAGTTCTTTATTAGACAAAATTTCTTGAGAACTTGATGATCCTCGAATGCTCTGTCTTTTAACCTCCGACAATTTCTATTGGAACATTAGGTGTGGTGTGGCTTCATCACCCTCGCCACACAGCCCACACTTAGGGGCTTTGTTCCTATACCCACCGTTTGCAGGTGTTTCTTAAAGTCACTAGTCCTACCATAGGTTTATTCTGCCACCTTTTCACGCATGGGTTACTGAACAGCATCAGCTTCGAATATTTTTGTTTTGGGATCATAGATCAGTATTGTATGTGCTGCCTTGATTTAACCATCGCTTCAGTAATGGTTAGGACGTGTTCCAATCTAATAAATCGAGTCATCGCACCTGTCCTGGCGAGCCTATCAGTTTGATCATTGCCACTAATTCCTTAGTGACCAGGCACCCACAGCACGTTTACCCTGTTGGTTTCCCTTACTCTCAAAAGGGCTTTGTTGCAACCTGCGGCCGGCCGGGGTGGCCGAGCGGTTGTAGACGCTTCAGTCTGGAACCGTGCGACCACTACGGTCGCAGGTTCGAATCCTGCCTCAGGCATGGATGTGTGTGCTGTCCTTAGGTTAGTTAGGTTTAAGTAGTTCTAGGGGACTGATGACCTCAGAAGTTAAGTCCCATAGTGCTCAGAGCCATTTTTTTGCAAATTGCAACGATCCTTGATCTTGTTTTTGGGATAATAAAGAGTTCAGAGCTGCTTGGATCTCTGAATAAATAGAGATGCTACGATCCTTGTACCACCTACGTAGATTCCCCTCCTTGCACACCTTGATAACGGATATTCGTCCAATTGTCACCACCAATTCTTTTTATACAAGTAGCCGGAAGTATTGTATAGTCACCCAGCATTTTCCCCGACACTACCGTATTTGCCTCATTTCCTATATTGTGTGGGATTCTGGATAATCTATGGGTATCCAATTATTTCCAGTTTTTAGCTTGTATGGTCCCACAGTTGCCTCCATTTTGGCCCAATGTGTAATGAGGCCCTGCTGGTTGGTTGGTTGATTTGGGCAAGGGTATCAAAAAGCGGGGTCGTCAGTCCCATCAGATTAGATAAGGATGGGGAAGGAAGTCGGCCGTACTCTTTCAAAGGAACCATCCTGGCATTTGCCTGAAGCAATTTAGGGAACTCACAGAAAATCTAAATCAGAATGGCCAATTGCAAGTTTGATCTGCTGTCCTCCTGAATGAGAGTCCACTGTGCTAACCACTGCATGTCCAGCATGGTCTCCATCCCAGCAGTGTCCTACTTTGTTCCACCAAACTGAGGTCTCATAAATTATCATAGTTTCTACTGTAGTGGTATATACCCTACTTATGTGTTTATTAACGCTTGCAAGAGATCGTCCTCAAAACGTTTGTAGAAATTTCTTGGATTCCTAAAATATATGCTGCATCACTTAACGAAGATTGCTGGATGAGGATTGGTATGAAAGTATACGGCTTCCCATCACATCATAGAGATGCTCTATGGGTGAGATATTTGGGGATCGGGCAAACCAGTCAACGATTCGGGCATTTCTCAAGGAGTCCATGGTGTAAACTGCCTTGAGAGGTCTCGGGTAATCCTGTTTGGAATGCCATGTGGTATGAAGGAAATGATAACAGGATTTTCCATTCTTGCCACATAGTGGCGATCACTCGGCCTCCAATTAACAAATACCGAATCACACATATTGTCTTCTTCAGTAGATCCCCTCACGACAACTCCAGGAGTTGCAGAGGTGTGGGCTCGGGGATCGCTGCTTCTTATTAACTTTTGGCGAGTGGTCTGCGCGCACGTTGGAATGGATCTGACTGCGACAGATGGAAACGGAACTCATTGCTGAACACCAAAGAATTGCACTCGATGTCTCAGTTGAATCAGCCTCGACACCACGCATTTGTCTGTAGTGTGGAGTCAGCACCTCGACGACTCAGTCAGGCTTCCAGTAATGTGTTGCCCACAGCTCGTGGCGACAGCCTGCCTGTTTTTCAGCTGCTACCATCTGTAGCACCTTTCTCAAAATTCGAAAGATGGGCATGATCTGTTGCGATCATCCCCTGAGAAAGTTTCGGTAGCGTTAGGTACACCTGCTATTCGTCGTGTACTCACACCATTCTTCACCTGTAGGAATGGCTTTTTCTGTACTGAACATATGCTCATATAAGAATGAAATTTTAATCAAGATGTCGCGCAGGGGTACCAGTTTGGTAGGGTTCAGTCAAAGTGTAACATTTTGAATGCAACAACAAGTTTTCTGTTTCCATTTACCCTTTATTCAGTTATGTTTCTTGGTGGTATATTACTATTGAATGTGTATGTTTCTTTAAGAATTTTGAGAGCTTTCTGTTTACTATGAATGTTGGGCTGACTTGGAGGAAGTCCAAAGTTTTCTCTATGTATACTACTTTGAATGTATTTGCAGTTGCGAATTCCTTAAGTATGTCGTTCTATTCATAACACACACACACACACTTATATATATTTTGTTCTGTTCATAAAACACACAGATATATATAGTGAACAGAGCAACATACATAAGGAATTCGCAACTGCAAATACATTCAAAGTAGTATACATCGAGAAACCTTTATTCCTTATCTATGTTGTTCTGTTCATAGAACAACATACATAAGAAGTTCGCAACTGCCAATACATTCAAAGTAGTATAGATAGAGAAAACTTTGGACTTCCACACAAGGGCTTTGTTGCAACCTGCAACAAGCCTAACAATCCTTGATCTTGGGGGGGTTGATCTTTCAGGCATGACTAAAAGAACAGACACCATGTGTGTACAGTTCAGGAGAAGATGGCCAATGATTTGTTCAGAGCAGATGCACACCAGGCTCGGGAATCGGCGAAATGCCGCGAGTAATGAGGATAATGGGCAAGAGGCACTGCGTCAATAGTGTGTGGCCCAAGTTGAGAATGTTGGCGTGCTAGGGTAGACCGTGCAACTGCAGTGACTGCTGTGTCCAGGTGGGGCAGTGGTCAGCGCATCTGACTGGCAAGCAGGAGACCCGTTTTGAAATCCCGGTGCAGCATAAATTTTGAACGTTCCCCATTGATGTAAATCAGTAGCCGCTCATAGCCAATATCTGTAATTCACTTGTGTCTTAATGCTATGATTGTAAGAACAAACATTGAAACTCAGCAAAAAGCTCTTCAAAAATTCATAAAGACACACACATTCAATAGTAATAGAACACTTAGAAATATAGCAGAATTTACACAACACGTGAAAAACATAAAAAAGTTCCTGATGAAGCCACATTTGCCTAATTTGACATACGGAATCTTTATTCCTATATACCAAATCACGGATATTTCTGCCAACCTACATAAACATAAAAAAATTCCTTCCACTCGCATTGGAATCCTCACTCTCACACAACTATTTCAAATTCAACAATAAACTCTACAAACAGATAGTCTAGCAACGGTATCAAACCTTTCTGGATTATTAGCTCAAATATTTATAAACAATTTACAAAGCAAAGATCTGAAACCAACCACCATCTCTCCAAATCGTCATCTACTACTATTGATATGTAGAAGAGACTGTCATTTTAATCAATGGCACAAAAGATGGTATCAATGAATGGATCCGCTTGTTCAACAGCTCCCATGAAAACTAAGTTGCCAGTTGAACATCAAGCAGGTAACAGCACAAACTTCTTAAATCCTACTATTAAAACAGAGAATTTATCAGAATGAGATTTTCACTCTGCAGCGGAGTGTGCGCTGATATGAAACTTCCTAGCAGATTGCAACTATGTGCCGGACCGAGACTCGAACTCGGGACCTTTGCCTTTCGCGGGCAAGTGCTCTACCATCTGAGCTACCGAAGCACGACTCACGACCGGTCCTCACAGCTTTACTTCTGCCAGTATCTCGTCTCCTACCTTCCAAACTTTACAGAAGCTCTCGTGCCTGCGAAAGGCAAAGGTCCCGAGTTCGAGTCTCGGTCCGGCACACAATTTTAATCTGCCAGGAAGTTTCAAATTATCAGAAGCACACCACAACACACCAGCACGCTACCATTCACAGCTCCTCTTGTGACCCCACAGGCTACAAAATTGCAACATTACACTGTATGATCAGCAGGGCAATCCAGCCACCAATCTCTGAAGATAAATTAACAAGAAATTGAAACAATAAAACAGCCATTGAAAGTGACTATAACATCTCCATATCTTAAACACTCAATAATGGCAAAATAATCACAACACAAAAAACAAATAGAAAATTACATCTTCCATACAGTCCCACTTCACGATAATATTTCATATCAGACTGTCAATGCCTTCAAACGAAAAGGCATAAACATATACACTCCTGGAAATGGAAAAAGAACACATTGACACCGGTGTGTCAGACCCACCATACTTGCTCCGGACACTGCGAGAGGGCTGTACAAGCAATGATCACACGCACGGCACAGCGGACACACCAGGAACCGCGGTGTTGGCCGTCGAATGGCGCTAGCTGCGCAGCATTTGTGCACCGCCGCCGTCAGTGTCAGCCAGTTTGCCGTGGCATACGGAGCTCCATCGCAGTCTTTAACACTGGTAGCATGCCGCGACAGCGTGGACGTGAACCGTATGTGCAGTTGACGGACTTTGAGCGAGGGCGTATAGTGGGCATGCGGGAGGTCGGGTGGACGTACCGCCGAATTGCTCGACACGTGGGGCGTGAGGTCTCCACAGTACATCGATGTTGTCGCCAGTGGTCGGCGGAAGGTGCACGTGCCCGTCGACCTGGGACCGGACGGCAGCGACGCACGGATGCACGCCAAGACCGTAGGATCCTACGCAGTGCCGTAGGTGACCGCACCGCCACTTCCCAGCAAATTAGGGACACTGTTGCTCCTGGGGTATCGGCGAGGACCATTCGCAACCGTCTCCATGAAGCTGTGCTACGGTCCCGCACACCGTTACGCCGTCTTCCGCTCACGCCCCAACATCGTGCAGCCCGCCTCCAGTGGTGTCGCGACAGGCGTGAATGGAGGGACGAATGGAGACGTGTCGTCTTCAGCGATGAGAGTCGCTTCTGCCTTGGTGCCAATGATGGTCGTATGCGTGTTTGGCGCCGTGCAGGTGAGCGCCACAATCAGGACTGCATACGACCGAGGCACACAGGGCCAACACCCGGCATCATTGTGTGGGGAGTGATCTCCTACACTGGCCGTACACCTCTGGTGATCGTCGAGGGGACACTGAATCGTGCACGATACATCCAAACCGTCATCGAGCCCATCGTTCTACCATTCCTAGACCGGCAAGGGAACTTGCTGTTCCAACAGGACAATGCACGTCCGCATGTATCCCGTGCCACCCAACGTGCCCTAGAAGGTGTAAGTCAACTACCCTGGCCAGCAAGATCTCCGGATCTGTCCCCCATTGAGCATGTTTGGGACTGGATGAAGCGTCGTCTCATGCGGTCTGCACGTCCAGCACGAACGCTGGTCCAACTGAGGCGCCGGGTGGAAATGGCATGGCAAGCCGTTCCACAGGACTACATCCAGCATCTCTACGATCGTCTCCATGGGAGAATAGCAGCCTACATTGCTGCGAAAGGTGGATATACACTGTACTAGTGCCGACATTGTGCATGCTCTGTTACCTGTGTCTATGTGCCTGTGGTTCTGTCAGTGTGATCATGTTATGTATCTGACCCCAGGAATGTGTCAATAAAGTTTCCGCTTCCTGGGACAATGAATTCACGGTGTTCTTATTTCAATTTCCAGGAGTGTATTTTACCACCGACAAAAAGGTTGAGCAACCGTTACCTAATAACTCCAACTCAAGAGATCCGCTGCACCATACGGGTGTGTAAAAAATTTAATGTTTGGCCCAACCTAACAGGTAGAAGATTTGACATTAGCTTCAAAGAACACGTGGCAGCACTGAAAAACAAAATGTACCACACATCAGGAATATCCACTCAGCTGCATGAAACAAAACACCATGCTTACAACACAAGTATCAACATCCTACATAACCAACCTAAAGCCAAAAAACTAGACATCCTCGAAACACACAGAATATACAGTCACCACAGGAAACAACCTCAATGCATATTAAAGGACAAGAATGACAACAGTTATGGCAGCATTATCTCTGCTTTTAACAGGGGCGTACATTATTAAATATTCGTTACACACACACACACACACACACACACATACACACACGTCACCCCCACCTTCATTTCATATTTACCATGAAATTAGAACTGTTACTGTGACATTTTCCAAATGAGCAATCGAAAGACCTCATTCACAAATATACCAACACACCAACAGCTTGTATCATCTGTCAGCTTGAAAATATATAGTGCACTAACACAAAAAATGACGTACAACGAAGAAATATCCTAATGGGACGGGATGATTTATTCAAGTGAAAAGAACTTCACAAATTAAGCAAGCCAGTAACGTGTTGGTCCACCTCTGGCCCATATGAAAGCAGTTAATCGGCTTAGCATTGATTGACAGAGTTGTTGGACGTCCTCCTGAGTGATATCGTGCCAAATTCTCTCCAATTGGTACGGTAGATCGTCAAAATCCCGATCTGGTCGGAGGGTCTTCCCATAAAGTTCGAAACGCTCGCAAATGGGGAGCGATCCGGCCATCTTCCTGACCAAGCTACCGTCTGGCAAGCACGAAGGCAAGCAGCAGAAACTCTCGCCGTGGGCGGGCGGGCGTTATCTTGCTGAAATGTAAGCCCAGGATGGCTTTGCATGAAGGGCAACAAAATGGGACACGGAATATCGTGGACGTACTGCTGCGCTGTAAGGCTGCCACTCTGTGAGATGGAATGGCGCCAGAGACCATCACTCCTGTTCGTCAGGCTGTACAGAGTGTGATTGTCGAATTGGCAACCCACTGATGTCTGGGAGGCCTCCAGTCGTGTCTTTGCTGATCATCGGGGCTCAGTTCGAAGTGGGGCCCATCACTGAGGACGACTCTACTTCAGTCAACGAGGTTCCAGCCGAAGCCCTCTCACTTGACTAAATCGTCCAATTTTTCTGAAATGGTCATCATTTATTTGCTCATGTACATGACATCCACCGATTTACGTCCCTTTGGTGCGTCGTTTTTTTTGTGTCAGAGTGTATCGTAAAGCATAATCAGTGTTTTACTCCTATCTTTACTTAGTTATTACATGCACCAGATATAACGTTAACAACCTACAGCTCTGGAAAACTTTGCTCTGATTCAGTCAGTCCTTTCACCGTTTTTATCTCTTTCTCTCTCTCTCTCTCTCTCTCTCTATCTCTATCTCTATCTCTATCTCTATCTCCTCTTTCTCATATTTACCATGAACCAATTTACTTATTTGCATGTTTTCTTTGATATTTTCCAGAAGAACAGCTGGCCTGCCTAGCTCACAAAACTCAATAGACTCACGCAAACAAAACCAATAGTTTGAACACCATATCAGCCTGATATTACATGACCTGTTAATATTATTTAGTACTATTATTAAGAGTATATCTATTTGTACGTCCTTAATTCGGTAACAGAGCATTACTCCTACATTTACTTAGTTATAACACATAAGAAAGCAAATATAAGTTTAACAAACCAACAGATCTAGCACATCAAAAACTTTTCTCTCATTTTCTCACTCCTTCCATCCTTCATCACTGAGTCCCAGACAATACTGTCATTTACGTGTAATTTTCTTACTGTTGGCAACATAATTATTGCACTTAAGACTTTCAACAAGTCATATGATTACATAAAAGAGTACGAAATTTGAGATATATATATTACAGGGTAGGATCTGTATACGATATGAAATATTTACTCCAAAGTTTATTTTCATAAACTCAACCAAACATGTCCACAACGCTATAAGATATACTAATGGTATAATGGTGCTGTTTTGCTAGAAGTTCTCTGTATTTTGAAATAGTGTTTCTGTTTTGCTATATGTTCTTTGCGCCTACCAGTTTCAAAAATGTTCAAATGTGTGTGAAATCTTACGGGACTTATCTGCTAAGGGCATCAGTCCCTAAGCTTACACACTACTTAACCTAAATTATCCTAAGGACAAACACACACACCCATGCCCGAGGGAGGACTCGAACCTCCGCCGGGACCAGCCGCACACTCCATCACTGCAGCGCCTGAGACCGCTCGGCTAATCCTACGGGGCAGCAGTTTCCAGACACCGTGTTTGTTTGCAAAGTGTGACTGTTTGTAATGCGATGTCCCGTATTACGCAGAGAAAGGAGCCTGTGACCATTGGAGGTACTCCGTGTTTGTTGTTTTATTTGCACATCTACATTTACTTTTAGTTTTTAGTCAAAGACCGCCACAGAGCCACGTTCTGAAATAGTGCCTTGTTTCTCCACTACACAGTGCCACAGGTTACCCCTAAGCCTTACCACAACGCTCTTCTCCTCACGGCATCACAACCCTGTGTGGGTTTTAGCCTCAGCGATAAGTTTCCTCCAGTCTGCCCTCTCCAGGGCGGTTCTCCGCCACCATCCAACTCCCAGAGATTTCATATCTTCTTGCACATCATCTATCCACCGCTTTCGTGCCCTTCATCTCTGTCCTCTTCCGGATGGCCTCCAATCAAAGATATTTATACTTGTTCTTCCAGTACCCATCCTGACGACATGTGCAAGCCAGGAAATTCTACTTTTTATAATTCTTACGATGTTAGCTCCTTGTAAGAGGGGGGTCCAGCTGAAACGTTCGCCCTAGATCTCCAGAAACCATTATTACCCTCATCTGCCCCATATATCTTGCGCAGCACTCTACGTTCAAGTATTCTGAGCTGCTGCTCATCAACACTCGTTAGCGTCCATGTTTCGCATCCGTAGGTTACAACTGGCCTGATCAAGACCCTGTATAGTTGCAGCCTCAGCTGCCTATTTAATAATCTAGGGGCCAACAATTACTTAAACGTGTGGAAGCATCTGTTATCACTTAGGATGCGCCGTTTTATTTCGGTTGACATGGAATTTGTGCAGTTCCTAATAGAGCCCAATTAGTCAAAGTTCTGCACATGTTCAAAATTGAAACCTTCTGCTGATGGTCTATCATTTTCCTTCCTGGTGGAATTCATGTACTTATTCTTCATTTCGTTTATAGAAAGGTCTCTGGGTCCTGTGGGTCCTTTCAGCTGGCTGACTGTCCTCTCTGGTGATACCCTTCTTCTGTTAGTAAATGCCACACCACCAGCATATGCGGCTGTCTGGGCCGACCTTGTGCCCATGTAACCAGATACCTGAAGCTTCCACAAGGCTGCTTCAAGAGTCTGACTGAAAAACGTTGTACAGAGTGCGTCTCCTTGTGTCACTCCTTTGCTAATGCTAAGCCAATTGCTCAGTTCCCCATCCACGCGGACTGCAGCCTTAGAACCAGCCAATGTTGCTTGAGTAACTGAGACGTACTTCGATGGTATACCAAGCAGCAAATCAATTAGCATCTGTGCTCTGTCTACACTATCAAAGGCCTGCATGAAGTGTACATAGAGGTTATGAAGCTCAGTGTTGTACTCATATGCCTTTTCATGTACTTACCTCAACAAATATCTGGTCCATTATTGACCTATTAGACCGAAATCCAAATCAATACTCTCCCAGAATCTCCTCTGCATATGGTGCTAACTTGTTGTACATAATACTAGATAAGAGATATTACAATACACACGTAGTGTTGCCGATGATACAATCATTGCGGTAAATAGCAAATCAAGTGTAGTCTTAGAAAGATCAGTTAATAAAATATTCGTGGACATTAATCACTGGTTCCTAGCCAATTTCTTGTCACTAAACTTTGAAAAAAACACACTACATGCAGTTCAGAACTTGTAAGGGGTGTCACACGAGTATATGCCTAACATGCGATGACAACCAGATAGAGAAGTGGACAGTGTTAAATTTTTGGGATTGCAGCTTGATAATAAATTCAACTGGGAGGAGCACACCACAGAACTGCTGAAGCGTTTTAACAGATCTCTGTTTGCAATGCGAATTGTGTCAGACATAGGAGATATAAAAATGAAACAGCTGGCATACTATGCTCTTTCATTCCATAATGACATATGGGATTATTTTTTGGGGTAATTCATCAAGCCAAGCTAAAGTTTTCCGGGCACAAAAACGTGCAACAAGAGTTAAATGTGGTGTGTACTCAAGAACATCCTGCAGAAGGCTGTTTAGGGACCTAGGGATACTAACTACTGCTTCCTAATACATTTATTCTTTAATAAAATTTATCATTAAAAATATATCACTTTTTCAAACCAACAGCTCAATTCATGCAATAAATACCAGAAATAAGAATAATCTTCAGAAGGATTTAAAGTCACTTAGTCTTGTACAAAAAGCTGTGCATTATTCAGGAACACTCATTTTCAATAACTTGCCCGCAGCCATAAAAAGCTTAACAGCCAATGAAATTCAGTTTAAGAGAAGTCTAAACGATTTACTGGTGGCCAACTCCTTCTACTCCATTGATGAATTTCTCAGTAGAACCAACTGATTTGAGTGTGTAAATATACAAGTACAATATAACTTCTGCACAATTTGAGTGCAGTAACGTGTTCATTGGAAATAAGCGTGTGTGTGTGTGTGTGTGTGTGTGTGTGTGTGTGTGTGTGTGTGTGTGTGTGTGTGTGTGTAAGTACAATCTAACTTCTGCACCATTTCAGTACAGTAATGTGTTCATTGTAAATAACTATTATAGTAGTTGTATACACGTTTATTACCTTATAAATAAATAAATAAACTTTTTTATTTTAAATTCAGTGCATTATTATTTGTAAAATGACTCTTTCATATAGTGCTCATTAAAAAATGACGTTCATTCCACTTGGAACCTGTGGAATGGTACATTAGCTTATTTGTTTGAGTTGTAAGTATTTGTCCTGTATCGATTGGAATGAAAGTAAATTTAATCTAATCCACCTGATGATGGAGGTTTACATATCCGAAACGCCTGGTGGATATAAGTAAACAGTGATTGTGTACAGAAAACTTGTTGTTTCATGTAATATCGATAACAGTCACGCTAAAGCCTAACCTAAAATGTGCGCATTTAAATGTAGTACTTTGCATTACTGCCCGCAGGTTGCCCCGGCTGAACTGGAGGAGATCCTGCGAAGCCACCCCTGCATAGAGGAGGCGGCGGTGGTCGGTGTCCGACACGACAGGTTCGGAGAGGCGCCCAAGGCCTTCGTCGTGCCCAAGAAGGGCGCGCGGGGCAGCCTCAGGCCCGAGGACGTCCTGCAGTTCGTCGAGGGCAAGGTAGGCACCTGCGGGCACGTGCGAGCAGAGACGTGCAGATACCCCGGACAGCAGCGGTTGACCAACCCGACTGCCACCTGCCGTACAACCTGACAACAAGGAGAGATGGTCTCTGGTACTATTTCATTTCATAGAATGATCCTGTCCTGATTGGCACATTCTAGTCTGAGCGTAGAATTGTACCGGCTGCTGCAGTTACAGGCACTGACTATTCGGAACAATAAGCTCCAGTGTTACTTTTGCAATGAATTGCAAACTGGAAGAAAACTGTTTTTCACAGAGGTTGGTTTTCAGGCACAAAGTTAGAAGAAGGTGGATCGTCATAACGTGTCTTTGGGGAACAGATTATTCACACATAAAAAAAAGGTTCAAATGGCTCTGAGCACTATGGGACTTAACATCTATGGTCATCAGTCCTCTAGAACTTAGAACTACTTAAACCTAACTAACCCAAGGACATCCCACAACACCCAGTCATCACGAGGCAGAGAAAATCCATGACCCCGACGGGAATCGAACCCGGGAACCCGGGCGCGGGAAGCGAGAACGCTACCGCACGATCACGAGCTGCGGACGCAGAATATTCACACTAGACTGTGGAACACAATCGTGAATCATCTACAGTGAACAGGCACATCAAAAAAAGTTTTGCATCACCCCGGTTTCCAAAACTCCTGAAGATATACGTTGACTCTGGATATTGTATCACAAACAGTACCTTTGAGTGTTCAGAGACGTCAGTAGACCCACCCAAAGATGTAAACAAGCATGCATGAGCAGCGCCTATTAGACGGAGGGGTCCGACAGCCGGTCAGTTCCAGTCATTCCACCAGGAACCATGCCTAGACGGTCAGTGCCGCGGTTCGATCGCGTCCGCATTGTTACTTCGTGCCAGGAAGGGCTCTCAACAAGGGAAGTGTCCAGGCGTCTCGGGGTGAACCAAAGCGATGTTGTTCGGACATGGAGGAGGTACAGAGAGACAGGAACTGTCGATAACATGCCTCTCTCAGGCCGCCCCACGGCTTCTACTGCATTGGATGACTTCTACCTACGGATCATGGCTCGGAGGAACCCTCACAGTAACGCCAAGTTTTGAACAATGCTTTCCGTGCAGCCACAGGACGTCGTGTTACGACTTAAACTGTGCCGCAATAGGCTGCATGATGCGCAACTTCACTCCCGACGTCCATGGCGAGGTCCATCTTTGCAACCACGACACAGTGCGGCGCTGTAGAGATGAGCCCAACACCGAGCCGAATGGACCTCTCAAGATTGGCGTCACGTTCTCTTCACCGATGAGAGTCGCATATGGCTGCAACCGGACAATCGTAGTGAAATGTCTGCGTAAGGAGAAGAAACTAACTATCAAAGTCCGAAAACATTTTATTGGACTGTTGAATTAACCAAAACAAATTCTCCAAGTATAACACCAACACAAAAGAGTGATCCATCTTCGAATCACAACAACATACAAGAATAATATAGAAAAACAACTGAAATAATTTCCTACTAGTCTCCGCCGGAGACTTCTCCGATATACCGAGCCTAATCCAGAGATCAGCGAGAAGATCCGAGCAGGGCTGCCGCGGTTGCAGGTATCCACGTCTGCTGGCGGTCGATGAACTGCCGATGTGCGGCCGAGCGCCGGCCTTTATAGCGCTTCGGCGGATGAGTACCTCGGAACTATTTTCCATCACGTGATTTGATGTGTGAAAATATTGCCGGGATCTGCAGCGACCTCTTCCTTGTGTTTAGTGGACCCTGGTGGCCGCTGGTGTCTTTGCAGTGGTGTCGTTGTTCTTGTTGCTGTTGTGGCCGATCATCAATATTGCCTGTCGGTTGTTTAGTGCTTCGGTGTGCCTTCGAAGCACGCAACCCGCGGCTGCAGGCAGTCAGTTGGTTGCTGATACTCTACTCCGTCCAGCAAGTACAGCAAGGGGGAGGTTCTCTGATGTTTTGGGGTGGCATTATGTGGGGCCGACGTACGCCGCTGGTGGTTATGAAAGGCTGTACAATACGTGAATACCATCCTCTGACCGATAACGCAACCATATCGGCAGCATATTGGTGAAACATTCGTCTTCATGGATAACAATTCGCGCCCCCATCGTGCACATCTTGTGAATAACGTCCTTCAGGATAATAACATCGCTCGACTATGTTTATGGACGACGTGACTAACCAACCACTCTGAGGGATCTACGCCGAATCGACTTTGAGGAGTGGGACAATCTGGACAAACAATACCTTGATGGACTTATGGATAGTATGCACGACGAATACAGGTACGCATCAGTGCAAGAGGACGTGCTACTGGGTATTAGAGATACTGGTGTGTACAGCAATCTGGATCACCACCTCTGAAGGTCTGACTGTATGGTGGTACAACATGTAATGTGTGGTTCTGATGAGCAATAAAAATAGCGGAAATGATGTTTATGTTGATCTCTATTCCAATTTTCTGTACAGGTTCCAAAAGTCTCGGAGCCGAGGTGATGCAAAACCGTTTTTGGTGTCTGTATTTTGTGCCACGTTCTCTTCAAGTATTAATGGACCATATTTCTTTGCAGAGAAAACTGTGACTGCTTTTGTGTACCTGGACATGCTACGGCAATGTCTTATGCCACAGTTACAGAAAGACAGTGGAGACTTCATTTTGTAACAAGACAGTGCTGCACCACATTTTGTTTGAGACGTTCGTGTCTTGTTCACTGGCCTTCACAGTCAGCTGACTTACTCGTAACTCTATGTGATATCTCCTCATGAGGTTACGTCAAAATTGGTGTGTTTCGGCCTCCACTGCTACTTAATTTGGAAGAGTTGCAATTAAGGATAATTGATGTAGTGGGACTGATTGTTGACCATAACGTGTTGGAGCGAGTGTGGCATTAGGTTTACTACAGTATTGAGGCTTGCCGCGTGACAAACAGTAGGCATATGAGTATCTATAACGTGGCCATCCCGGCTAGCCGTGCGGTGTAACGCTGTCCCCCGAGCGGGAAGGGGTGCCGGTCCGCGGAACGAATCAGTCCGGCGGATTAGTGTCGAGGTCTGGTGTGCAGTCCAGTGTGTGGATGGTTATTAAGGCGGTTTTCCATCTTCAGCGAATGCGGGCTGGTTCCCCTTATTCCGCCTCAGTTACACTATGTCGGCTATTGCTTCGCAACCACTGTCTCCACGTATGCGTACACCATAATTACTCTACCACGCCAACATTGGGGTTACACTCGTCCGGACTGAGACGTTCCCGGTAGGGGAGGGGGGGGGCACCGGGGACGGAACCGCACGATAACCCTGGGTTCGGTGTGGGGCGGCGGCGGGGTGAGTAGACTGCTGTAGCCTGTTGTGGGGTTGTGAACCACTGAGGGCTACGGCAGGGACGAAACCTCTCCGACTTTTCTAGGTCCGCAGTTCAATACATACATAAAAAACCACTCCGTCTACAGGTCACAAGTCGCCCATCGGGACCGTCCGACCGCCGTGTCATCCTCAGTTGAGGATGTGAATAGGAGGGGCGTGTGGTCAGCACACCGCTCTCCCGGTCGTTATGATGGTATTCTTGACCGAAGCCGCTACTATTCGGTCGAGTAGCTCCTCAATTGGCATCACGAGGCTGAGTGTACATACCTATAAAGTGAACTAAAAACTTGGAGAGATGCGCTATGCACCGATATGTGCCTAATGTCTATGTCTTGTGGTGTTTGTTGGTCGGCTTTTGAAACTTTGGAGGTGCTTATGACTGTAGATATAGCCCTTATTCCAGGCACTAACGTCATAACTGCAGTGTAATGTTGTATGCATCATTCAGCTTGGGTGAGGCAACGCTTTTCAGGGGCCTAATTAAAAATTCCCTGTTAAAACTGCTTTTACCGACGCAAAATCCTTTATTGGGGGTATTGCGCCGGTATTGTTCTTTCCGTTTTAGCCACGTCAGGGCTGCACAGTTTCAACTGAACTTTTCCTTTCCCGTGCACCTATGCTTTTAACTTTAGAATGACGCCCAAATGGTGGAGATCGCATAGAAGGCGTACAACCGCTACGCTTTGAAGAGAATGTATTACAGAGATTCAACACATACCCGTCGACAAGCAGTTGCGCTGTGGCAGACACATAACAGTTTGGAGTGTGATTCACGAGGAGAGAAGGCATCCATTCCATTTTCAGAATGCACAGGCGCAGACGGCCCATTATTTTGCTCCACATATAGAGTTCTGGTAGTGCTGTTTGCAGCACTGGGATACAAAGCCTTATTACACTGCGCATGTTTCGTTCATAGACGAGGCGTCCCTCATCCGTGATGCTGTGTTAAATACCCGCAGTTGATGTATTTGGACGGAAGATAACCTCCACGCCATCCAAGACCCAGGTCGTCAAGAAAAGTCTTGGGCTAGCGAGATACATGATTACATGTTTGGCCCATACATGCTCCGTCCTCAGCTTACAGGCGATAGCTGCGTAACAAGTGCTGCCCATACATGCTCCGTCCTCGGCTTACAGGCGATAGCTGCGTAACGACAAGTGCTGCCGGATTTACTGGTGAAGAGGTGTCACTTGCAGTCCATCGAATATATTGTTCCAGCACAATGGGGCACTCACACACTTCAGTCTGTCTTCCAGAATCGGACAGATGGTTGGGGATTTTTGGATTGGTTAAGGTGTATATTGAGCAAGCAGTAAAGGAAACAAAAGAAAAATTCGGAGTAGGTATTAAAATCCAGGGCGAAGAAATAAAAACTTTGAGGTTCGCCGATGACATTGTAATTCTGTCAGAGACAGCAAAGGACTTGGAAGAGCAGTTGAACGGAATGGATAGGGTCTTGAAAGGAGGACATAAGATGAACATCAACAAAAGCAAAACGAGGATAATGGAATGTAGTCGAATTAAGTCGGGTAATGCTGAGGAAATAAGATTAGGAAGTGAGACACTTAAAGTAGTAAAGGAGTTTTGCTATTTGGGGAGCAAAATAACTGATGATGGTCGAAGTAGAGAGGATATAAAATGTAGACTGGCAATGGCAAGGAAAGCGTTTCTGAAGAGGAGAAATTTGTTAACATCGACTATAGATTTAAGTGTCAGGAAGTCGTTCCTGAAAGTATTTGTATGGAGTGTAGCCATGTATGGAAGTGAAACATGGATGATAAATAGTTTGGACAAGAAGAGAATAGAAGCTTTCGAAATGTGGTGCTACAGACGAATGCTGAAGAATACATGGGTAGATCACATAACTAATGAGAAGGTTTCGAATAGAATTGGGCACAACTTGACTAGAAGAAGGGATCGCTTGGTAGGACATATTCTGGGACATCAAGGGATCACCAATTTAGTACTGGAGGGCGGCGTGGAGGGTAAAAATCGTAGAGGGAGACCAAGAGATGAACACACCTGCAGAAGGTACTGGGAGATGAAGCAGCTTGCACAGGATAGAGTAGCATGGAGAGCTGCATCAAACCAGTTTAAGGACTGAAGACCACAACAACAGTGTGGCCCTGATCTTGACCACCTCGGTGGGCCGTTCATAGTTCACTGGGCACATCCGTGCAGCATGATTTGAAATACTCAGTGTACGATGATCCAGAAGAGTCATCCACGACTCCCGAGGTCAGTATGTATCTGTCCTCCGTGTTACAAGTTTGCGGATCACTGGATCCCATGAAATGCAATCGACAAGCTATATGACGCTGGAGTTTACGAAATCGGCTGCGAAAGTGGATTAGTGTACGCAGGCGACCCATCAGCACATGGGCATCAGCCAGCCGGAGTGGCCGTGCGGTTCTAGGCGCAGGTTCGAATCCTGTCTCGGACATGGATGTGTGTGATGTCATTAGGTTAATTAGGTTTAAGTAGTTCTAAGTTCTAGGCGACTGATGACCTCAGAAGTTAAGTCCCGTAGTGCTCAGAGCCATATGAACCATTTTGACCATCGGCATCTGAACATGAAAAATACACCCGACTAAGAGAACACAGCAATGGCATAATGCCAGCATGAGTATGGTCAGCAGTGGCATAATACCAACATGAGTATGGCAAAGAGATAGCATTTCGAGAAGCCTGCGCACTGAACAGCTAAGCTACCCGCCAACTCCAATGAAGAGGACGGGTACAGAATTCTGGCGTGTTGGCTGGCAGCAGCAACAGCGCTACGGAACGGCAACTCAAAGGAAGGACGAAAGGCTGGGTGTAACGTCCCGTCGACACCGACATCAATAGAGACGGAGCACAGACTCGGGCTGTGTCAAGGATGGGGAAGTGAATCGAATGTGCCCTTTCAAGGGAACCAACGCTGCACATGGCAGTTCATACGAAGCAACCCACACAGGCGCGCGGGAGACATTGAGGACCTTAGGTGCCCAGAGTACTTGCACGACTCAGCCAGCTCTGGGCAGCACATAAACAGCGGTAAGTCACAACTGCCGCCATTTTCCCGTCCGCCCATTTCTACTAGTGGCTAGCAATAAAGCGAACACCAGTCACGAACGTTTATTTCCACCACTGAAAGAAAGCGAGGAAAAACGCCAATAAAGGACGTCCAACACCTATCCTGCTCACCCTCAGTAGACTTTCAGAGGTCGACATCAGTCTCTCTTTCGCCAGTAAATAAGAAACCAAACTTTTCTCGTTCAGTAGTTAGCAGTAAGACAGCCTGAGGGAGGCTACTTGCAATAGTGGCCTAACGTGGGAAACGTACTGAAAACGCGGCCACAGACCCAGAAGAATTTTATTGAATGAGTCGTTCCCCACCCACAGTACTTAACTCCGTGTAACTTTTTCCTCTTCCCCAAGGTGAATGAGCAAATATTTGACACTCTGAAGGAGACTCAAGTGAAACAGCAGGAATCACTAAACACCGAGACGAAGAAAGACTTCCGGATTGCATTTCAGAAATGGCAAGAACGTTGTCTGTACACACGTCCCCAAAGGGACTATTGGGTAGGTCATGGTGCAAAATAACATCTAGGTAACATGTAATAGTTTTAATTAATATATTTTGGGAGCTTTTGGATCCTGCGCAGAAACTGAATGCTGCTATGACAATAATATCCTCCACCGTCTCTGCCACCGCAACTTCAATACTTTTTCACTTATCTTATCTGTTCAGGTGGCTCGGAATTCTATCTCTGCCTTCCCTGCACACATACCTCGTCCCGAGATTTGTTATTGACAATACTGACTAGCTCAGAAACTCCGACATTCATTCAGTGAACACCAGACAGAAAAAAAAGTGTAAACGCAGGCTTCCGCGGCCGTTGTCACAGTCAGTAAAATTCTTCTGGTTTACATGAATAGTGAAGAGGGGTACCGACTTCCAGCAACTTGGTTGCCAGCTGTGACAGCTTTGCGCAAGAACAGCTCTCGCAAAGCAACAGGCGCGCGGTGGGCCACAGACGTGGAGGGCACACAGAGCGCTGACGCGGCCTGGTCGATACTAGGCAGTTAGTAAACAACGTTACGCTGTAGTCGCCGCTCAGTCTGCTATTCACCGATTTCCTCCAATGGCAAGCACTAAAGGAAACTCCAGTGGAAAGCGCCCATTTCCGCCAATGACAACACGCAATGCAAACACCAATTAAAACAACCCCTAATACCCTTCCTCCTCACCCTCACACCCAATGACAGCACTCCTCCATAGTAAATAACTATCCAAACTAGTGCTCATTCAGCAGTTACCAATACACCCTGAGGAAGGCGCCTTGCAACAGTCGCCGAAACGTCGGAATTTTACAGATGACAATGCGGCCTCAAACCCAGAAGAATTTTATTGACTGTGACAGAAAAAAAAACTATTTGCACTTGCATAACACTTCCTTAAGCATTTTGCACCACAAAAATGCAAACGAACTTCTTCTCCATGACAATCCGGGTTTAATATTTTTTTTATGTGGGATCTAAAATTTAAAAAACCTCTCTCAGACCGGTCTGATTTAGCTTCACTGATCAGGATAGTAAAAACATGCGTATATTAAGGGAATTTTCATTCACAAAGCAGGCTTATCACATTCACACAGTTCAATACTGTTCTATCCTGATTAAATTAAGCTTAACTTAAATTCCCCAGTGAAGCAATTTCGAAGTCTCGGTGCGACGAAAATTGTCAGTCGATCTCCTGAAAACATTTGTAATGATTATTAACTTGCGGTGATCACTCGGGGAAGACCGGAGATCTGCTGGTAAGACCGTGTTAGCCCATTTATTTGAAGTAATAAACTGGATATCTGGAGCGTACAAAACGGCAGGTTCGTCCAGTGTAAATCAGACGTTCCCCACTGATCCCGTGCAACACAGCGTAGTAAGCAGACACTGTCAATAATGATCAGTTAAATAATACGCGAACACACTTACTTTAGTTTAGTTCATCTATTAAATTCCTTCTCATGTAGAATCTCATCAAGATGCCGACTAGCTCAACAATACATACGTATCCATCCTCATTCTTTCACGGCTAATCGCCAAGATCTCCTTCATTCTTTTCATAAGAGAAAACATACATAACAGAGAAGCTATTCCATGGAGTAAATGCACGCTCCAAGGAATAATAGGGCTTGAAACTACTTTGTATTGATAATCATCGTATATTAAAGTTTAGGAATCGGCAAGATAAAAAGAGATATTTCCAGATATGTACTGAGTTCCATAATTTATAAAATTTCTGAAAATATCGCGGAGAGACCCATGCAAGAGCCATTACACGGGGTCTCACACAAGTCTGCGGACCCGAGAGGAGCTCACAAAACTTCATTGGACTGTTCTCCCTCATCGACCCTACAGCCCAGATCTCGCAAATTTTGTGCAATCGAGGATGCATTCCTCGGAAAGAGGTCCCTGTACGATGGGGAGGCTACTGATGCAGCGACACGTTGGCCCCAACATGGACCAGTGGAGTGGTACCGTGAGGACATACTGGCCATCCCAGTCAGGTGGCGTGAGGCCGTCGCACTGAGCGCAGACAATGTTGGAAAATGTGGTATTGTGTGCAAAAGAGTGTGGAATAACATGGTGTACTGGAATCTTGATTAAAGCCAACCTGCTTTCGGATAAAATGTGTTGCATTACTTGCTGGACACCCTACGTAGGTATCACTGACCAAACTCTGAAATACGTCAGCGTGTACGATTTTTAAAGCTGCCGTGTGCTGTTGCAGGTTGTGGAGTACAAGAGGCTGGCGGGCGGCGTGGAGTTTGTGGACGCCATTCCCAAGAATCCGTCGGGGAAGCTGCTGCGGCGAGTTCTGAGGCAGCAGGCGCAGTGAACGGCGGCACGGGAGCCACGCCACGAAGCGACCGCTCTGGCGGCAGAAGAGGGCGCAGGGCAGCCCTCTCCAGAGCGCACGCACGGTTTCACAAGTGGGACTTTTGTTCACCTTCCAGCCAACGGGAATTGTAAACAACTTTTCGTCTGTACGAGCACACAGAAAATAAACGCCAAACGCCTTCTTGTCTATATTAATGAATTCTTTTACTGTTCCTCTAACCTTCGGTGCCGCCCCAGCAGGTTAAGGTTGCTGTAGCTACTGCACGTACAAATGGGGCTGGATCAGTTCACCAGTGTGTGAATGTAATCAAGGACAGCAGACAATTCAACATTTAGCCCAACGATGTGCACTTCATTCATACCCTGGAATTCCCGATGACGTGTTCACTCTCACACCCACCTTAATTAACTGGTTGGAAAACGCGGACTTTAAGGTTTAATCTTGCCTCATATCATATGTATATTGTATAAAATCATCTGCATTATATCAACTGTTTATTGTATAAAATCACCATACGACAAATAAATAAATCGTTTCTCTGTAAAATAATTGCACATTTAACGGTAAGCGACAAAGAAATTGCGTTTCTATTCGTGCACTACTATCATATGTTATCAACCAGTTTTCGTCTTACTAACCCATCGCCAGGCAACAACTGATGATCGGTAGCATCCGTGTTGTTTGGAACTGGGATTGTGATGTTCTACTTTTGTGGAATTTATACCTTGATTTGCTCCATGTCCCTGAGCTTCTTTTCCTTGATGCAATCTACCGAACACGAAAAAAGAAATGAGAACCGTAAACTCGTCCACTTCGACAGATCTTCAAATTCAGATGTGATTATCGTGACTGTTGTTTAACTTCTGTTGTCCTTATGTTACTGAACGTAGGGACTTGTGTGAAAGAATTACATACTAATTACTGCAATACAGTTTCTAAAATACAGAGGAAGTAATGGAAAAATGTAAGTGGTCAAAGTTAGCATCTTGCGGATACATATTTTCTACTACATTTGGAAATGATTGTTGAACATACCTGCTACCCGCGGCTTATCATTTTATAGCTCTTCCATTTACATTAATATTGATATTACCCTGTTCTGTAGCTCGTTGTTCTGTCTCGCGTTTTACTACATAGCCAGGCGTTCAGTGAATCCGCAGATCCGGGCACTTGGAACAGGGACCCACAGAAAGCCAAACCGCAGGTGGTCCGATCTGGTAAGGCTAGAAAACGGTGCCAGTACACCAGCCTGCACAACAAGAAGTAGTTCAGATCCTTAACGTATATGTACTCGTTCATGTTCTGTTAGTACGTAGCCAGCAATTATCCGAAATGTCACCAGTCACCCTCATCTCAATACCAAGCCATCAAGAGTGATCGCAAAACCACACAAACAACATAAACAGCATGGACCTCATATCCACCAGTGTACAAAATTTCGGTAGAGAACCATAAAGATTAGGTACAAGTGCAATGGACAACCACGCACATACTAAAGATTTAGCATAAGTCTCACTCATTAACTTTTAATCATTCATGCCCATCTCACCCACCAAGACGGTGAACATGAACACCACAGTCCGACTGCGTCAAATTAGAAGAAAGACGTCTCAGTACCATCACTGTATGCCTGTGCCTAAACTGCCTACTACACAAGTTAATTAAGTAAAAGTAGATCCAGAGCAAACCACGGCACTCGTACGAATGAACGGCGCGAAACGAGTGATGAGTGGCGCGCACGCAAATCAGAATCCGATGAAAGGCGTGGGTTTGGAGAATTCCTGGAGAACGTTACCTCTGGTCATATGCAGTGCCAACAGTGGGGTAAGAAGGTAGTCTCGTTATGGTACATCTACATCTACATCTACATGGATACTCAGCAAATCACATTTAAGGGCCATTTTATCGTGGTGATCCTTTCTCCCTATGTAGATCAACGTCAACAATATATTTTCGCATTCGGAGGAGAAAGTTGGTGATTGGAATTTCGTGAGAATATTGCGTCGCAACGAAAAACGCCTCTGTTTTAACGTGTTCACCCCAGATCCTGTATCATTTCAGTGACACTCTCTCGCGTATTTAGCGATAATACAAAACGTGCTGCCCTTCTTTGAACTTTTTCGATTGAGCTGTGGTACAAAAAAAAAAGAATATGTGCTGTTCTGAAGAGCGCGCCGCAGCGCGTTGTGTGAAGCAGTCGCCCTCCGTTTCTGGCAGTGGCGCCGCTGTGGCAGTCGCGGTTTTGGTGTCTCCCTCTGGTGGGAAAGGGGAGAGGTTGCCTGTTCACACGCATTTAAGGGGCGCTGTGAGCTCGGTAGGAGGGAGTCGGTCAGTTGAGGCGAGGCTAGTCAGTTGGTCAGCCGGCTCAGTGTGGGGCAGTCAGAGTCTCTGCCTGTCATCGGAGTGCGAGCATGTCTGTCGTTTGGATCAAACTTTAAGCCAGAAAATGAGAGTCTTGCCACTCCGCCAGTAACAGAGCTCAGGTAGTGGTCGCCCGGTCGGGCCTGAGTTCCTGCATCTGAGTCTGCGCGTTAGGCCGCCAGTCTGCTCGAGTTGTTCGGGCAACGGTCATTGGCGGTTGCATCGGTCGGTTGCGCACTGAGACACGAGATGACTTGTCCGCCTTGAGCGTCGGCGCATGTGAGGTCCCCACGTGAGTCCAGTGGGCAGCGCCGTATAGCGAGGGGTAGTGGCTTCGCGGTCGACACGAGAGCAACAGGAGCGAAACCACGACATCAGTCTGGCCGGTGCGAGCTGCGACGCCGCGAGACGGGAGATCGGCGCGCCTTCCTGCGTCCGTTGAAGCGGCTGGCAACGGACGGTTCGGGAGAGCGTTGGGGGTGCTGCGACAGGTCTTCGCCAGCAATCGCAGTTTATTAGAAGTTAAAGTGACTGGAGATATGTTGTTTCATTTACTTGTTAAACTCTACTTGTTTTCTTGGTGAGGTCACCAGCCGCTTTGTTTTGGGGCCGTCCCACCATTCTTCTCCGTTTGCCCACCCGCGGGAAGGTCGTTATTGTGAATTGGATGATCCGTTTTTCCGTCGGGGAATTAGGAAGGTTTAGAGCAATCTGCGGTTCGAGTTGTTTAGTAACCTCCCCCCCGTCAGTCTGCCATACGTTAATAGCTGACTCTGTCTTGTTTGTCGGATTCGGTGTTAACGAATTTATAGAATTAATGCAAGGGCCGAATTCATGAAATATGTTTTTATCATGCCTATCATTTTGCGAGGCGGTATATGTGTAATGTAGAGCATGTTGTACACTTTATGTAAGTCTGAATTTCATTTAAATAGTCATTTTTATAAAGTTGCCACCCTTCCACCCTAAGAGCCCTTTTAAAAACAAATTGCACTTTTGGTGGAAAATAAGTTCTTAGTGCGGGTGTTTGTACCATTTCCATCCCTCTTACGGGTGCATAGTTAATGTGTTTGTGTGAGTTGTTAAAAATTTTATTTTAAAGTAATCTGGTGTGTTGCAGATTTGCAACAGTGTAGTTTTTCAGAGGTCAGATTTGTTAAATTGTAATTTGAAATTTCGAGGGTGCTTTTCTGCTTATACATTTTAAATCTGTTTTGAAAAGGTTTTTATGAATAAAATTTCCATTGGTTGAAATTTAATTTCTTTCCATCAGTTACTCCTTGGCAACTACTTCCACGCTTACATAGTGGGTTAATGTTCTTGATGAATCGCTAGTAAATAAAGTAAATTCTTTAAGAAAAGATTTTGAAAGTAAATTTTCCCGGTTCATCTATGTACTCCGTCAATCCTATCTGGGAAGGATCCCAGGACGGACAAGCGTAGTGTAGGCAGTCTCCTTAGTAGGTCTGTTACATTTTCTAAGTGTCCTGCCAATAAAACGCAGTCTTTGGTTAGCCTTCCCCACAACATTTTCTATGTGTTCTTTCCAATTTAAGTTGTTCGTAATTGTAATTCCTAGGCATTTACCTGACTTTACGGCTTTTAGATTAGAGTGATTTATCGTGTAACCGAAGTTTAACGAATTCCTTTTAGCACTCATGTAGATGACCTCACACTTCTCGTTATTTAGGGTCAATTGCCAATTTTCGCACCATACAGGTATCTTTTCTAAATCGTTTTGCAGTTTGCTTTCGTCTTCTGATGACTTTATTAGGTGATAAACGACAGCGTCATCTGCAAACAACCGAAGACGGCTGCTCAGATTGTCTCCGAAATCGTTTATATAGATAAGGAACAGCAAAGGGTCTATAACACTTCGTTGGGAAACGCCAGAAATCACTTCTGTTTTACTCGATGACTTTCTGTCACTTACTTCGAACTGTGACCTCTCTGACAGGAAATCACAAATCCAGTCACATAACTGAGACGATATTCCATAAGCACGCAACTTCACTACAAGCCGCTTATGTGATAGTGTCAAAAGCCTTCCTCAAATCCAGAAATACCGAATCAATATGAAATCCTTTGTCAATAGCACTCAACACTTCATGCAAGTAAAGAGCTAGTTGGATTTCACAAAAACGATGTTTCTAAGCCCACGTTGACTGCGTGTCAATAGACCGTTTTCTTCGAGGTAATTCATAATGTTCGAACACAATATATGTTCCAAAATCCTGCTGCATATCGACGTTAACAATATGGTCCTGTAATTAAGTAGATTCCTCCTATTACCTTTCTTGAGTGTTGGTGTCACCTGTGCAAGTTTCCAGTCTTTGGGTACGGATCTTTCGTCGAGCAAACGGTTGTATATGATTGTTAAGTATAGAGCTAATGCATCAGTAAACTCGGAAAGGAACATAATTGGTACTCTCAAGGGTGTTTTCTGTGTTTGGGTGTGGTCTCTTTGGAATGCTTAAGGAAAGGCTGAATGCAGAAGGGTACGGAAGTGTTCTACGGCACTGTGTAGTGTTTACAGTAGAGGAGCAGTTCAGAGGCGATGACTGATAGTATTCGGGTGACAGTCCACCCTGTCACAAAGCGGCTCCTGGGATTTGTGGACGATAACATCCTTGGAATGGACCGAGCTGCCCGTATTCCCGACCTAAACCCAATGGAATTCCTTTCAGACAAGTCAAACCGCCGACTTTGCTACAGACGACGGCGTCAGACATTACTACCTTCTCCGGTGTCGGCTGTCGAGGAAGAATGGATTGCCTTTCCGCCACAGACAATCACACTGAAAATACCTGCAGCAGAGATCAAACAGTCATAAAGGTGAAGGGTGGACACACTCCATATTAATGTCCACTAACAGGTGTCAGGATGCCTTTGATCATATTCGGTATGTTACAGCACCTAGTTGTGTACCGTGGTACAGCTGCATATGGAAAGTAATTGAAAATCATTGAAGTATATGAAAAAAACGTAAATTACTTACAAACTAAGTCGTGCACACACTTTATTCAACACCTAAACTTAACTACAGATATTCGGATTTAGGTTATGGCATGTTCGACTTGCCTGCCATCATTGGTGATGATGTGGGGCAGACGAACAACGAAATTCTGCATGATCCGCTGAAGTGTCGAAACATCGATTCTGTCGATGAGCTGCTGAATGGCTGTTTTCGGCTCAGCAATGTTTTTGGAGTTATTTCTGTACATCTTGTCTTTAATATATCCCCACAAAAAGGAGTCGCATGTTTTCACATGCAGACAATATCGTGGTCAATAGAGTCCCATGCCAGTGGCCTCTGGGTGCCCCGGAGCCAGAATGCGGTCCTCAAAGCGCTCCTGCAGGACACCAAACGCTCTGCTGTTCCGATGAAGTCGAGCTCAGTCTTGCATAGACCACATCTTGTCAAAATCAGAGTCACTTTGAATAATGGGGATCAAATCATCTTCCAAAACATCCACGTACCGTTCGGTAGTCATCGTGCCATCGAGGAATATCTCATCGATTATTCCGTGGCTGGACACTGCGCACCACACAGTCACCCGTTGAGGGTGAAGAGACTTCTCGATCGAGAAATGCGGATCTTCAGTGCCCCAAATGCGCCAGTTTTGCTTATTGACGAACCCATCCAAATGAAAGTGGGCTTCGTCACTAAACCAAGCCGCGGTCAACCATGAAGTTTGAACGTCCTGACGCAATCCGTTCAGAAGTAATGACGACTATATATCATGTAGTTCAGTGATTGTAACCCTGTTTCTTAGGACGTAAATAACAGGAGCTGTGCGAAGGACACATTTCAATACTAACATCACATGGCTTATGATTTATGACACAAAATACACTTTACCCAGAATTAATGTTTCTTGTTTTTCAATAAGAAGATATAGGACATTGGAACCGAAATGACAGTTTATAGATACAAGAGTGTTAAGTTATAGATTACAGAACGAGTGCTACCAAAACAGTCATACTAAGACAAAATATACTGACGTAGGCGGATTGTGTGAGTGTAGTGTGAAGAAAGTTTAGGTACTGTAGAAGAGGGAAAGAGTACAAGAGTACGTTACCACAGAATACATGAATGAATATACAAACATTACCTGCCACTAGCTACAGTAAGGCCTCAGAGTAAATGTGATAACTAAATTGTTTCGATGAAAACATGGCCTCCTCAATAAAAGAAATTATACAGCAGGTACAAAATCGTAAGACGAAGGAATACAAACTGAACAACACAAGACACAAATGAGACGTACAAAGGAGTTCAAGTGAACATCTATACTAGGTGAACCAGAACTCCACTTACAAACTTTCAGCGGTTGTCTCCTGAGTATTTTGGTATAACGCCGGCGGCTCTATGGAGAATAACTGTGTTGCAATGATTTATTCAGTTTGTTACAGAATGATCCTTGTTTCTGTGAAAATATATTCACCACCGTGAAGAAGACTCTAATATGCAATAACCAAAACGTACAATAAACAACACACAATAATGCTACACCCCTCAGAACGAAACACGTACACTTTCATCATAGACTGGTCTCAAAATAATGCATAAAACCGCTATTTCCCAGTATTTTGTCTGATTATTCACTGCATAATCATACAAACTGACAACACATGCTCCAGTAAGACTCTCGAAACAGTTGACTGGCTCGTGTCCAGAGTCCGTCTCTACGTGTCGACTGCTAGAGGCAGGAATGTCACCGGTCGCGTGTAACACATCCCGTTTCGTATCGGGTGTTCCAGTACACCTCACACAAACAATCTAACACGGAAGTGTCCAGTTTCTCGTACGTGCCTATAAGAGGTGTGATCAAATTGGTTTCGACGTCATAGACGTACACCCATATTAACTGAGTCTTGCATCGGCTCCTGGTAGAACAGCATTATAATAAATGAAAAGCGCTATTTGCTTTTGTTCTCCAGTATTACTTTTATTGTGATAACCGGTTTTCGGCTCACAAACCCGTCTCAGGGCATTTACTATGGTCACCTAAGTCGCTTACATTCTTTATATATTCTGTAGTTACACTGATAATTGTTTCTTCTTTTGAAACCTCCTGGCAGATTGAAACTGTGTACCGGACCGAGACTCGAACTCGGGATCTTTGCCTTTCGCGGGCAAGTGCTCTGCCGACTGAGTTACCCAAGCACGACTCACGCCCCGTCCTCACAGCTTTAATTCCGCCAGTACCTCGTCTCCTACCTTTCAAATTTCACAGCAGCTCTCCTGCTAGTTCTGCAAGTTAATGTAAATAAAAAATTAAATCAGGCGAGAAGAAGGGAATTAGATCACGAAATGAGACACTAAAGTAGAGAAGGGATAAAACGCTGAGAGGCAATAGCAAGAAATGCATTTCTAAGAAACAGATATGTTGATATCGAATATAGATTTAAGTTTTAGGAGGTCGTTTCCGAAGATATTCGCCCGGAGTGTAGTGTTGTGTGGGATTGACACGTAGACGACAAACACTTCAGACAAGTAGAGAATAGAAGCTTTTGAAACGTGGTTCTAGAGAATAATGGTGATTAGCTGGGCAGATCGCATAACTATTGAGGAGACACTGATTGGAAATGAGGAAATTTATGTCACAGGAATACTAAAACTTCCTGGGAGATTAAAACTGTGTGGCAAACCGGGACACGAACTTGGGATCCTTGTCAATGAAGTTGCGAGGGCAGTTCGTGGGTCGTGCTTGGATACTCAGTGAAGTTCTCATTGATTGAATTTAAAGAGGTCATGCGATATCCAGTCCGGATGACCGACGAAAAAACGACGAAGAAACAGATCGAAACATCATCATCATCATTTCTATGGCACACACACATGCAGTACATTTATAATACGTAACGAATGAGATTGAGTAAAACAAAAATAAACCGACTAAATATTAATATCTAATATCTATTCCACAGCTACGGCATAGGAATTCATAAAATCGATTCATGTGCCCTTATAGCATCTTAGGACACTTTCCTGTCTCATATGTGTGAAAGATTGTTTCAGTGCACCGCAGACACAACTCGGAGAAACCACAATAACTCATTTATAGAGTGCGTCAGAGTAACGACGATATCTAGTGCGGATTCCATTTAATTTGACCCGCAGTTTCCTGTCGACACCCACAGTATCAGAGTTATACACAGAAGCGCCAAAGAAACTGGTATAGGCATGCGTATTCAACTACAGAGCTATGTAAACAGGCAGAATACGGCGCTGCAGTTGGCAACGCCTATATAAGACAAGTGTCTGGCGCAGTTGTTACATCGGTCACTGCTGCTACAGTGGCAAGATTTGAATGGGTATGGCCACGATCGATGGGGCACGGCATCTCAGAGGTAGCGATGAAGTGGGGATTTTCCAGTACGAGCATCTCACTAGCCTACTGTGAATATCAGCAATCCGCTAAAACTTCAAGTCTCCGACATCGCTGCGGCCGGAAAAAGATCCTGCAAGAACGGGACCAACGACGACTGAAGAGAACCGTTCAACGCGACAAAAGTAGAACACTTCGCAAGTTGTTGCAAATTTCAATGCTGGGCCATCAACAAATGTCAGTCTGCGAACCATTCGACGAAACATAATCGATATGGGCTTTCGGAACCGAAGGCCCACTCGTATACCCTTGCTGACTGCATGACACGAAGCTTTACCCCTCGCCTGGGCCCGTCGACGCCGATATTGGTCTCTTGACGGCTGGAAACATGTTGCGCGGTCGGACGAGTCTCGTTTCAAATTGTATCGAGCGGACGGACGTGTACGGGTATGGAGACAACCTCATGAATGCATGTACCCTGCATGTCAGCGGTGCAGTTGGAGTGAAATGGCACCCCTGATACATGTACATACGACTCTGACAGATGACACTTAATTAAGTATCCTATCTGATCCCCTGCATCCATTCATGTCCGCTGTACATTCCGACGGACTTGAGCAATTCCTACACGACAATAAGACACCCAACACGTCCATAATTGCTACAGAGTGGCTCCAGGAACGCGCTTCTGAGTTTAAACACTTTCACTGGCCACCCAACTCCCCAGACATGAACATTATTGAGCATATCTGGGATGCCTTGCAAGGTACTGTTCAGGAAAGATTTTCACCCCCCTCGTACTCCTACCGGTTAATGGACAGGCCTGCAACACTACTTCAGATATTTGTCGAGTCCATGCCACGTCCTGTTGCTCACCTCGATATTAGGCAGCAGGAGTACCAGTTTCTTTGGCTCGTCAGTGTACGAGGTAAGGGCCGCTAGATAATTCGCTAGTGTTCCCTTTGACTGACTAAGTTCTTTTGATTGACACGCCACAACGATATCGTCTGGATAGCAGAATTTCCTTGAAGATGTTTCGGAAGGTCAGAAATGTAGAGGCTCAACAGGAGAGGACCAGGGACTGAGCCCTGTGGCAGACCATTACTTAGTTTCCCTATGGAGTTTCGTTTCTCACTCAAGCAACCTTGAAAGTGTCCATTCCTTCTAATGTTGTTGTTCGGCGTTTAATTATTTTCAGTAATTTGTAAACCATCCCATCCCTCCAGATAGTTGATATGCTGCTGTAAGGTCGATAAAGGCCACGGATGTTTATAGTTCCTCCTGGAGGAAAACTGTCAGCGCAAGTACCTGGTCGTTGCAGCTTCGGTTAGGCACAAATACCGTTTGTTCTTTTAGAATGGCCGGTCGGAGTGGCCGTGCGGTTCTAGGCGCTACAGTCTGGAGCCGAGAGACCGCTGCTGTCGCAGGTTCGAATCCTGCCTCGGGCATGGATGTGTGTGATGTCCTTAGGTTAGTTAGGTTTAATTACTTCTAAGTTCTAGGCGACTAATGACCTCAGAAGTTAAGTCGCATAGTGCCATTTGAACCATTTTCTTTTTTTTTTTTAGAATGTATTCTAAAATACAGCCACTAATTGTATTGTAAATAAGTCTCTCGAAGAGCTTATATGAGCAACTAAGCAGGGAAACTGGCCGAAAGTTCTGGATGACATCCGGTGATCTGTTAGGTTTTAAGATTTTCACAATTTTTGTCTTCAAAATAACAGAGAAGATTCGAGTCAGTAAGTGTTAGGCATAAAAATTCTGGGTGTGTAATATCAGACCCCGAGGCTTCGCCACTTTTAACCTCTGCTAAGGCTACCTCTATTTCGTCTAGGGTGAATGGAGAAGAGAATTTTTGATCGCTTGGAGATTGAATGTTTAGATCCATTAGCTCTTTTTTGACACTGGACGATCTGGACGTTCTCAGTATGATTAGCTGAAATACCAGGCTTATGATCATATGTATTAAAGGAGACACCCCACCTACGGAGCAAGGACCAAGCCTTCCTATTTGAATTCCTGAAATTCGAGTTTTCTACCGTCTCACACCTTCGCACTGTCCTTGCATTATCAAGACTGTGAAGAAGTTCATCTGCAACGTCACTTTCTCCACCTCTGTCAAATTGTTCATATACGTGTTTCACATCTCTCATCCCACCCTGGGATATATCCTCTCCTATATCCACGGGCAACCTGTTTTTTAGCAGATGCAAGAATAGCTCCAACTAAACGGCTGCAGCTCTTTGTGTTTCTAAACTTCCGCTTAGATCGTGGTAATGACTTAACCAGTGGAATTTTTAAGCCAATATTGAGAATAACAGGTCTGTGTAGGTTCTGTGGGAAGTGTGGCAGATTTTTATTGATGCAGAAACTGGTTGGTCGTCACGATCAAGGGAGAGCAGGCTTACAGCCTCTCTGCCATGTAGCTGTTCTAAATGTATACAAGTCTTTGGCGTCAGAAACTAGGAAGAGGTTTTTATCTTCAGGCCAGTCAACAGTGGGTGTTAAAATGACCAGCATATATTGGCGGATGGACAGTAGTTGGTAGAACATCTGGCGAACTCTCTAAATCAGGGGTTTGTAGATATAAGGAGCGTTCAAAAAGAAACGAGCCGAATGTATAATTACAGAAACCAGTACCTGTATGTTAGAAGTATTGACCATGGCTGTTGAGGCACTTGTCCCACTGTGACGCAAGTCTGTGAATGGCTGTCTCGTAAGATTCCCGGGGCTGCCATGTTGACCAGTTCCGCACGTACAGCTGGATGTCGTCCGAGGTGAATCGTTTGCCCCTCAGACCCTTTTTAAGGGGACCAAAAATGTCGTAATCACAGGGAGAGAGGTCCGGACTGTATGGAGGGTGGCCGAGAACCTCCCATTTGAAGTTCTGCAGGAGTGCCGCGACTGAGTTGGCCGTATGAGGCTTCGCATTGTCGTGGAGCAGAATGAGCCCACGGGTGAGACTGCTTGGTCGTTTTGATTCGATCGCTTGGTTAAGGGTGGTCAAGGTCTGCAAGTAACGCTGGGCATTCACTGTTGTCCTGTGCTGCAAGAAGTGAATCAGAATGGGGTCATCTTGGTCAAAGAAGAACGTCAGCGTAACCTTTCGTGCACTCGTGTGGACGGCCTTGGCTTTTTTTGGTGGTGGTGACCGATGATGCTTCCACTGGAGACTTTGTCGTTTTGATTCTGGTTCGAAGTGATGACACCGTGACTCATCTCCAGCCACCACTCGTACCAGGAGCGCATTCCCTTTCCGAGCATAGTGCTGCAGATGAGCAAGACAGTGAGCCATTCGACACGCTTCCTGATGTGGTTGAGGACTGTGGGGCACCCATTGGACACAAACTTTGCGGATGTGCAGTCGTCCCTTCACGATGGTGTGAACGCTCCCGACGCTCAGTCCGACCACGGCGGCTTTGGCTTGCACTGCCACCCGGCTGCCCTGGGTAACGAGTGCACCCACCACCTGGACGATGTCGTCGGTATTGCAGACCGCGCATCACCGGCTAGCCACACCCGTCCTTCCCTGATGCGCTTCTGCCTCGCCTTGGCCCTTGCACGGGACACGCAGTGTTCGCCGTACACTTGCGACATTCGGCGGTGGATGTCCGTTTCTGCTGCTCCTTCCGTTGCCAGAAAACGAGCAACACCTCTCTGCTCTTCTGTTGACGCCTCCGTGTCACTTTCCGCAATAAGCCTGGCAGCGTTGGACGACTGATGAATTCCGCTACGAGCTCAGTATAGTCACGTGACGTGCTCGCGTGCCTTCAAGCGGCGGGCTGTGATCTTCCACGCTTGGTCGGAACCACAGCTCGTTACACACGCCACGATATCACCCTCCTGTCACCGGTTTGTGTATTCCAGCCTCCCGCTCGTTTCCTTTTGAATGCCCCTAATACAATGTATAGTCAGCTCTTCAAGATTTATTAAAATATTACCCTTTTCGCCAGCTGTATTTGCTGAAATTAAGAGTTCACGATCAAATGGTTCTGAGCACTATGGGACTTAACATCTGAGGTCATCAGTCACCTAGAACTTAGCACTACTTAAACCTAACTAACCTAAGGACATCACACACGTCCATGCCCGAGGTAGGATTCGAACCTGCGACCGTAGCAGTCGCGCGGTTCCGGACTACAGCTCCTAGAACCGCTCGGCCACTGCGGCTGGCGTGCACGATCAATGTTAGCTCTAACGTAAGAAGCAACACCATAAACGTTGTGGTAAGCTGCGCCAATATGCTGATAGTTGTATATCTTTTCTCTTTTACGAAGATCGTCTTCGTTCGATGCATGGGTTTCCTGGATTAAAAGCACGTCAGTAGTATTACTTAAAAATATTATAACTAACAATGACTTTTAGCTCGGCAAATTGGTTCTTTATTTACTTGGTTAACAAAGAATGAGCGTTCCTAGTCTTTTAGTAATTTGGTTCTGGGAAGGGCTCTTTGGTAGTGTTTGGTTCGCTAAACAGAGAAGACAGACAGAAATGTCGGTAGCGCAATGGTCCACGAAAGCATTGGTTCCAGGTTGGAATCCCAGTTCGGTACAGCGTTTTAATCTGCCAGGATTTTTCAAATCAACTCGCAGTCCGTTTCCTTTAATTTACGTCTATGGTCACAAACGTTTTGTTAACAGATGATCGGTTTCGGTCTATAATGACCATCAGATCTGTTTTATAAAAACAAAGTCCTAATGTACTCTGCCTGCTGATGTGGCCGTGCGGTTCTCGAAGCTTCAGTCTGGAACCGCGCGACCGGTACGGTCGCAGGTTGGAATCCTGCCTCGGGCATGGATGTGTGTGCTGTCCTTAGGTTAGTTAGGTTTAATTACCTCTAAGTTCTAGGCGACTAATGACCTCAGAAGTTAAGTCGCATAGTTCAGAGCCATTTGAACCATTTTTCCTAATGTACTTTGTTTTTGTAAAGCAGATCTGATGATGGTCATTATAGACTGAAACCGGTAATCTGTTAACAAAAAGTTTGTGACCATAGACGTAAATTAAAGAAACTTATTGTATATATCGATCACTGTTTTATTCGCGACAGTGACGGAACTTGTGGAACTCACAGTCCACTTCAGAGAGAAAATTTATTCTCGCAAGGAACTTTTGTTGGATATTTTCCAATCCGTGTCATACCCTACAGTTTTTACTCTGTACTGCTCCTCATCCTATCAGTCAACTTTACCATCTTCCCCCCCCCCCCACCCTCCCCCCCCCCCTCCACCCCCTCCCGAACTCTTGACTTTGCCGTTGTTGGGGAGGCTTACGTGCCTCACAGATACAGACAGCCATACCGTAGGTGCCACCACAACGGAGGAGTATCTGTTGAGAGGCCAGACAAACGTGTGGTTCCTGAAGAGGGTCAGCAACCTTTTCAGTAGTTGTAGGGGTAAGAGTCTGGATGACTGACGAATCAGGCCTCGTAACATTAGCCAACATGGCCTTGCTGTGCTTATACTGTGAAAGGCTGAAAGCAAGGCGAAGGTATAGCTATCATTCTTCCTTATGGCATGCAGCTCTCCTGTATTGCTAAACGTTTATGACGTCCTCTTGGATAAAATATTCCGGAGGTAAAATAGTCCTCATTGGCTTCTCCGGGCCCCTTAAGAGGATGTCGTTATCAGGAGTAACAACACTGGCGTTCTACGGTCAAAGTGTGGAATATTCGGTGCCTTCATCAGATAGATAAGTTAAAAAAATTAGAAATGGTCGTGGATAGATTGAAATTAGAGTGGAGATTACTGGAGTCGAAAAGAATTTGACAGGGCACTGAAAGACCTAAGTCGAAACAAGGCCCGTAAAGTATGCGGCATTCCGTCAGAATTGGTGACGGCTCTGGGAGAGGCAGCCATGAAAAAAATCTTCCATCTGGTATGCAGGATTTATGAGACAGGCGAAATACCCTCAGCCTTCAAGAACAGTGTAATAATCCCAACTTCCAAAAAAATCAGATGCTGACAGGTACGAATACTACCGAGCTATCAGTTTAATAAGTCATGGTTGCAAAGTACTAACACGAGTTATCTACAGAAGAGAGCAAAAACTAGTAGGAGAAGACCTTGGGGAAAATCAGTTGGGGTTCTGGAGAAGTGTAGGGACAGGGGACACTGCGGCACCTCTTAGAACATGAGTAAATGAAAGACAAACCTAATTTTATAGCATTTTTAGACCTAGTGAAAGCTTTCGACAATGTTGACTGGAATACATTGAATTCTGAAGGTGGCAGGGGTAAAATATAGGGAGCGAAGGTTGTTTACAATACAGAAGCCAGACGGCAGTTACAGGAGTCGAGGGGCATGAACGGGAAGAAGTGGCTGAGGAGTGAGCTATACAGGACCTTAGCCTATCCCCGATGTTATTCAGTCTCGTTTAGGGAGAAGAAAGAGAAACTTTGAGGTTTGCCGATGACAACAAAGGAGTCGGAAGAGCAGTTGAAGGAAATGGATAGCGTCATGAAAGTAGAAGATAAGATGAACATAAAGAAGGGTAGAAGGATTTTGCTGTTTGGGCAGTGAAATAAGTGATGTTTGGCGAAGCAGAGAAAATATAAAATGTAGACTGACAATGAGAAGAAAAGCGTCTCTGAAGAGGAGAAAATTGTAAAGATCGAGTACAGATTTAAGTGATAGGAAGTCTTTTCTGAAGGTACTTGTCTGGAACGTAGGCACGTATGGAAGTCAAACGTGGACGTTAAACAGCGCAGACAAGAAAACAATGCAGGTCCTGCAGTGCTATCTCACGTTCAGTGAGGATGAACACTTTCATCCATTAATCTTATTACTGATAGCGCTTCACCCGGAAGGTTAACCCCGTCTCTAAAACTTTCTTTTGTATCTTTCATTGCTTTTTTCGATACGTAGGTTGAATAGTAGGAGAGGAGAGGAAAGAGAGAGAGAGACAGAGAAAAGATCTTTGAATTAGGTACCCACCTCCCTCTTCTCCTTCCATTCTTACTGGATCCATTATTAACCGCTTAAGTGCCAGAGGCCTTCCGCTGACGTCATGGGGAAACCAAGTGTAGTCGACAAAGGCAGCCAGTTTTCTTTCGCCTCGTCCGTAAGCTGTGGTTCCCCTCACAAGACCGGTAACCGACACGTTACAGGTACTGCATTTTTCCCAAATACAAAAACGAAAAAGTAACAGATCGACATGAAGTTGAGTTGCAAAATTATTTTTCTCTTTTCAAAAATAAGAAAAAAAATTTAAGACCTACATTTTTCGATTAGAACGTCTTGAGATCTGATGTAGACTTTGTGTATATTCTTTTCTTCACTTTTTGTTTGGTGTTTTGTACAGCAGAGAGCCGTCCTCGTTACAAGGCACGCCATTGAACTCAGTGTAAATGTCACACAGAATGTGTGTCAAATACAGGGTGGCGCACGAAATGTGTTACCATTTTGTTTTTGAATATAAACTTTATTGTCAATACAATCTGAAAGGAACATATACTACAATGAAGAGCCGTCCATGGAGATTTGTTCTAACTCAGCACATGCTCAATATGTCCACCATTTCGTTTCTTAACTTTCTTCAAACAAACACTGAAGTTAGTGATTACCCTACGGCACATGTCTTCCGTAATTTCACTGCAAGCTTGAAGAACAAGTCTTCTGAACTCCATTAAATCACGTGGACGTTTCGGGAAAACTTTTTCCTTTAGGTACCTCCAAAGAAAAAAGTCACACGGATTCAGGTCTGGACTATTGGGGGGCCAATTTTGTCCGTCATTGAAGCGACCTGGAAACCTGAGTGAAATGATCCGCATGTCGAAATGCTCGTGCAGAAACTCCAACACAGTGTTTGTAGTATGTGGCCTTGCTCCATCTTGCATGAACCACTGCGTGTTGAAGGGCAACGCAGTAGCAAGAAGCTGTGGAATGAAGCTATTGCGAAGCATGCTCAAATAACCCTCGCTGTTCACAGTTTCTTCAAAGAAACAGGGTCCAATAAGTCCTTGACTGGAAATTGCTACCCATGCTGTAATCCTCGGAGCGTAATGTTGTCGTTCATGAAGCACTTGTGGGTTTTCAGTGGCCCAAAAGCGTACATTTTCTTTGTTAACCACACCGTCTAAATGAAAATGCGCCACGTCTGAAAACCAAACCTTGTTGAGAGTTTCTTCCCTATCCTCCGCCCACTGAGCAAACAGTAGCCTCTGCTGCTTGTGTTCTTCAGTGAGCTTCTGTGCACAAGTCATCTTGTATGGGCACATATGGAGGTCACTTTTAAGAATGCGTCGAACGGAGCGTCTGGATATTCCCAGTTGCACTGCTGCCTTTCTACACGATTTCCCGGGACTTATCTGTACAGCAACTCGTACCGCTTCAGTATTCTCCGGCGAACGAACAGGCTTAGGCCGAGGTCGCTTCGTTTCCAATACTGTTCCTTCCTGTACAAATTTATCGTACAACCTGTGGATGCTCTTCTTGCACGAGACACATCGTGTGTTAAACTGTTGTCTAAAACGCCTCTGAGTCACAACAAGGCTTTTCGTTTCATGAAAAAGCAACACAATTGCCGACCGTTGCTGTGTCATCAGTCTTCCATTGTCAGCCATTGCTGCTTACTAGTCTCCTAGCGGCAGTATCGTGAATTACACGTCATTTCGTAACTCATTTGTTTTTCCGAGCTCTACTGGTACTGCTATAGAGATCCCAGCGGGATATCTAATGTGCGTCGTAAATTGTGAAAGAAACAATTGGTAACACATTTCGTGCGCCACGTGCGTACGTGAAATTGAAGTACCTCGGAGAAAACGATATAAATGGTGATTTCGTGATAATATGACTGACGTTCACGGATAGTGGAGAAGGGTAAATGTATCAGTATTAGGTAACTGACCCTGGTGTGGACACGACTGGGCCCAAAGTTATATTCGAAAGCCGTTCTGATACCTCGGACAGTGGAATACGTGTGCTAATGTTACTGAGCTCTGGGCTTGGTGGCGTTGAGCGGTGCAACAGATCGTCTTCTGATCTCGTACCAACACTGGGAGGCTGATCAGCTCCTCTAAATACACGTCACGTCACAGCCAGCAGACTTAGTTCTCGGAAGTTACCTGTTCCAGGAAGTGGCATTTGCGTTCAGGGTCCTGTGCTATGTTTGAGTGTTACAAGGAATACAGGTATGGTGCTTGGATTATTTATTTGCGGAATTGTTTCGGACTCAAGACTGGCGCAGTTGTGTCGAGGCGACACGCTACTGGACTGGCGGCCATGTCACAACAGCTGTTTACTATAACAGACATTTCCACAATGCCATACTGATCTATAAAGGTCATAAATACGAAGTTTTCTGTTCAGCCGAAAAAATATGTACAGTTCAAAAAAAGATTAAATTTTCGGTACAGCTCGAAAAAGAGGAAATCATAGATTTTCTCGACCCAACAGTGACCAAAAACGATTGCAACTATTTATCTCAAGTGCTCAAAAATCCGACCAACACAGGTACCACAATAGAAGTCTACTTTAGCCAGCCAACTAGGTGCGAGGATACCTTCACTACTGGCGATTAAAACTGCTACACCAAGAAGAAATGCAGATGATAAACGGGTATTCATTGGGCAAATATATTATACTAGAACTGACATGTGATTACATTTTCACGCAAGTGGATGCATAGATCTTGAGAAATCAGTACCCAGAACAACCACCTCTGGCCGTAATAACGGCCTTGATACGCCTGGGCATTGAGTCAAACAGAGCTTGGATGGCGTGTACACGTTCAGCTGCCCATGCAGCTTCAACACGATACCACAGTTCATCAACAGTAGTGACTGGTGTATTGTGACGAGCCAGTTGCTCGGCCACCATTGACCAGACGTTTTCAATTGGTGAGAGATCTGGAGAATGTGCTGGCCAGGGCAGCAGTCGAACATTTTCTGTATCCAGCAGGCTCGTACAGGGCCTGCAACATGCGGTCGCGAATTATCCTGCTGAAATGTAGAGTTTCGCAGGGACCGAATGAAGGGTAAAGCCACGGATCGTAACACATCTGAAATGTAACGTCCACTGTTCAAAGTGCCGTCAATGCGAACAAGAGGTAACCGAGACGTGTAACCAATGGCACCCCATAACATCATGCCGGGTGATATGCCAGTTTGGCGATGACGAATACACGCTTCCAATGTGCATTCACTGCGATATCGCCAAACACGGATCCGACCATCATGATGCTGTAAACAGAACCTGGATTCATCCGAATTCGTGCACCCAGGTTCGTCGTTGAGTACAGCATCGCAAGCGGTCCTGTCTGTGATGCAGCGTCAAGGGTAACCGCAGCCATGGTCTCCGAGCTGATGGTCCATGTTGCTGCAAACTGTTCGTGCAGATGGTTGTTGTCTTGCAAACATCCTATCTGTTGACTCAGGAATCGAGGCGTGGATGCACGATCCGTTACAGCCATGCGGCTAAGATGCCTGTCATCTCGACTGCTAGTGATACGAGGCCCTTGAGATCCAGCACGGCGTTCCGTATTACCCTCCTGAACCCACCGATTCCATATTCTGCTAACAGTCATTGCATCTCGACCAATACGAGCAGCAATGTCGCGACACCATAAACCGCAATCGCGATAGGCTTTATCAAAGGCGGAAACGTGATGGTACGCATTTCTCATCCTTACACGAGGCATCACAGCAACGTTTCACCAGGCAACGCCGGTCAACTGCTGTTTGTGTATGAGAAATCGGTTGGAAACTTTCTTCGTGTCAGCACGTTGTAGGTGTCGCCAGCAGCGCCAGCCTTGTGTGAATGCTCTGAAAAGCTGATCATTAGCATATCACAGCATCTTCTTCCTGTCGGTTAAATTTCGCGTGTGTAGCACGTCATCTTCGTGGTAGTGTATTTTAGATCAGCGATTGTTAGTGTCCGATAACTTTCACTCAAAAATGCCAAAATCGAGAGAGAATTCACCATCAGCATGTAAGTGACGGGGGCACACGGATATAAGGAGAATAATGTGAAGAAAATTAGCTAACATACTGAGGGGAAAACAGGTAAATAACGACTGTAAAAAGAGTGTTCGCGATAAAACAAAAAGTGTAGCAGCGACGTACAGTGGTGCTCATTCGAAGCAACCACTCATAGTCGTCAATACGCTACAGCGGAATTAAGGGTTCCCACCAAAGGAACTTTGGGAGCTAGCCTATACTATAAAATCGGCAGTAAACGTAATAAAGTCATGGATAGGCGCGTTTGTAAAATAAACTATCCAGTCTGTAATACATTTTACGTTGGTGAGACGGACTGGAACTGCGCAGTTCGATTCAGACAGCACTCATCTATATTAATAAGTGGCATAGCCAGTTCATGGGACCCGGTCCCAGTTAAGTGTTGCCTATATAATCGCAACAAAATTTTTGATTCTCAATATTTCGTACATTTATAGACGGAATGTAAAATGCTTTCCTTACGTTGTCATTAAGGGTATACACTGAGGTGATAAAAGTCACGCAATACGGCCCAATATCAATTCGGACCTCCTTTTCCCGTTGTAGTGCAGCAACTCGACGGCCGGCCGGACTGGCCGAGCGGTTCTAGGCGCTACAGTCTGGAGCCGCGCGACCGCTACGGTCGCAGGTTCGAATCGAGCCTCGGGCATGGATGTGCGTGATGTGCTTTGGTTCGTTAGGTTTAAGTAGTTCTAAGTTCTAGGGGACTGATGACCTCAGAAGATAAGTCCCATAGTGCTCAGAGCCATTTCAACCATTTACCAACTCGACTCGGCATGGACTCAACAAGTCTCTGCAAGTCCCGTGCACAAATACTGAGGTGCGCTGCCTGTACAGACATCCGTAACTGCGAAAGTGTTGCCGGTGCAATATTTTGTGCACGAACTGATCTATCAATTACGTCCTACAAGCGGTCGAAGGATATATATATATATATATATATATATATATATATATATATATATATATATATATATATATATATATATATATATATATAATGACTTTTGAACACTGTTAAGGCAAATACATTGTTTGTTCTCTATCAAAACCTTTCATTTGCTAACTATGCCTATCAGTAGTTAGTGCCTTCAGTGGTTAGAACCTTTTATTTAGCTGGCAGTATTGGCGCTCGCTGTATTGCAGTAGTTCGAGTAACAAAGGTTTTTGTGAGGTAAGTGATTCATGAAAGGTATAGGTTATTGTTAGTCAGGCCCATTCTTTTGTAGGGATTATTGAAAGTCAGACTGCGTTGCGCTAAAAATTTTGAGTGTCAGTTTAGTGTTGATCAGAATAGGTAAAGAGCGAAATGTCTGAGTACGTTCAGTACTGCTCATCTGTTTGAAAATCTAATAATGTAAGAGGATTATCAGTACAGTAGTTGACAAAATTTTTCTAAGGGGACGTTTCAACGGGGTAAAAAAGATCGGGAACCACACCGAAACAGAAAACGAAAGAAACGAACAAAAAGAGGGCGGAGGGGGTTCAAAAATGGTTCAAATGGCTCTGAGCACTATGGGACTTAACATCTGAAGTCATCAGACCCCTAGAACTTAGAACTACTTAAACCTAACTAACCTAAGGACATCACACACATCCATGTCCGAGGCAGGATTCGAGCCTGCGACCGTAGAGCGGTCGCGCGGTTCCAGACTCCCCTCGGCTGCTCGGCTGCACCGTCGGGCTCAGGGGGGGGGGGGGGGGGGGAGGACGCACACCACAAGGAAAAGTAGAGGGACGTATTGAAACCATAGAGCGGATGGTCTGGGCTGGCTGACCACATGGATAAAAGAGGATGAGCCAACCATTGTGCAACACACTGTCGGCCGTTGTGGCCGAGCGGTTCTAAGCGCTTCAGTCTGGAACCGCGCGACCGATACGGTCGCAGGTTCGATTCCTGCCTCGGGTATGGATATGTGTGATGTCCTTAGGTTAGTTAGGTTTAAGTAGTTCTAAGTTCTAGAGGACTAATGACCTCAGATGTTAAGTTGAATAGTGCTCAGAGCCATTTCAACCATTTAGCAACACACTGAGTAGTCCAGTCTAAAAAGACAAGGCAAGATGAGCAAAAAGGGAAAAGACGAATAACAAGGAAAACAAAATGCAAAGAAAGAATGAGTTAAATCGGACGGAAGATGGAGGACGCGAGAGAAGCAAAGACGCCCACCCTTAGATGATACGATTAGATTAGATTAGTACTTGTTCCATAGATGATGAATACGACACTTCGTAATGACGTGGAACGTGTCAGGTTAATGAAAGGTGTCTATACAAGATACACTCCTGGAAATTGAAATAAGAACACCGTGAATTCATTGTCCCAGGAAGGGGAAACTTAATTGACCCATTCCTGGGGTCAGATACATCACATGATCACACTGACAGAACCACAGGCACATAGACACAGGCAACAGAGCATGCACAATGTCGGCACTAGTACAGTGTATATCCACCTTTCGCAGCAATGCAGGCTGCTATTCTCCCATGGAGACGATCGTAGAGATGCTGGATGTAGTCCTGTGGAACGACTTGCCTTGCCATTTCCACCTGGCGCCTCAGTTGGACCAGCGTTCGTGCTGGACGTGCAGACCGCGTGAGACGACGCTTCATCCAGTCCCAAACATGCTCAATGGGGGACAGATCCGGAGATCTTGCTGGCCAGGGTAGTTGACTTACACCTTCTAGAGCACGTCGGGTGGCACGGGATACATGCGGACGTGCATTGTCCTGTTGGAACAGCAAGTTCCCTTGCGCGGTCTAGGAATGGTACAACGATGGGTTCGATGACGGTTTGGAAGTACCGTGTCCCCTTGACGATCACCAGAGGTGTACGGCCAGTGTAGGAGATCGCTCCCCACACCATGATGCCGGGTGTTGGCCCTGTGTGCCTCGGTCGTATGCAGTCCTGATTGTGGTTCTCAACTGCACGGCGCCAAACACGCATACGACCATCATTGGCACCAAGGCAGAAGCGACTCTCGTCGCTAAAGACGACACGTCCCCATTCGTCCCTCCATTCACGCCTGTCGCGACACCACTGGAGGCGGGCTGCACGATGTTGGGGCGTGAGCGGAAGACGGCCTAACGGTGTGCGGGACCGTAGCCCAGCTTCATGGAGACGGTTGCGAATGGTCCTCGCCGATACCCCAGGAGCAACAGTGTCCCTAATTTGCTGGGAAGTGGCGGAGCAGTCCCCTACGGCACTGCGAAGGATCCTACGGTCTTCGCGTGCATCCGTGCGTCGCTGCGGTCCGGTCCCAGGTCGACGGGCACGTGCACCTTCCGCCGACCACTGGCGACAACATCGATGTACTGTGGAGACCTCACGCCCCACGTGTTGAGCAATTCGGCGGTACGTCCACCCGGCCTCCCGCATGCCCACTATACGCCCTCGCTCAAAGTCCGTCAACTGCACATACGGTTCACGTCCACGCTGTCGCGGCATTCTACCAGTGTTAAAGACTGCGATGGAGCTCCGTATGCCACGGCAAACTGGCTGACACTGACGGCGGCGGTGCACAAATGCTGCGCAGTTGGCGCCATTCGACGGCCAACACCGCGGTTCCTGGTGTGTCCGCTGTGCCGTGCGTGTGATCATTGCTTGTACAGCCCTCTCGCAGTGTCCGGAGCAAGTATGGTGGGTCTGACACACCGGTGTCAATGTGTTCTTTTTTCCATTTCCAGGAGTGTATTACGTTAGACAAAATATTACACGAAACTCAATTTTTTGTGGAGGTTGGGAAATTACCCACTTACTATATCGAAAAATTCATCTAATGATTAGAAGGAGTTGCCATTAAGAAATTCGTTTAATTTCCTTTTAAATGTTATATGGCTATCTGTCAGACTTTTGATGCTATTAGGTAAGTGACCAAAGACTTTCGTGACAGCATAATGTACCCCCCCTTTGAGCCAAAGTTAGATTTAACCTTCAGTAGTGAAGATCACCCTTTCTCCTAGTGTTGCAGCCAACACTATTTGTTAACAACAAATTTCATAATTGTATATATATATATATATATATATATATATATATATATATATATATATATATATATATTGTGAGGCTACAGTGAAGATCTCCAGCTTTTTAAATAAATGTCTGCAGGATGATCTTGGATGAGCTCCAGCAATTATTCTGATTACACGCTTTTCTGCAATGTACACTCTTTTACTCAATGGTGAATTACCCCAGAATATGATGCCATACGAAAGCAGAGAATGAAAATAGGCGTGGTAAGCTAATTTACTCAGATGTATATCGCCAAAATTTGCAATGACCCTAATAGCGTAAGTAGCTGAACCCAAACGTTTCAGCGGATCCTCAGTGTGTTTTTCCAGTTCAACCCCTCATCAATGCATGTTGTTGTTGTGGTCTTCAGTCCTGAGATTGGTTTGATGCAGCTCTCCATGCTGCTCTATCCTGTGCAAGCTTCTTCATCTCCCAGTACCTACTGCAACCTACATCCTTCTGAATCTGCTTAGTGTAGTCATCTCTTGGTCTCCCTCTTCGATTTTTACCCTCCACCCTGCCCTTCAATACTAAATTGGCGATCCCTTGATGCCTCAGAACATGTCCTACCAACCGATCCCTTCTTCTGGTCAAGTTGTGCCACAAACTTCTCTTTACCCCAATCCTATTCAATACTTCCTCATGAGTTATGTGATCAACCCATCTAATCTTCAGCATTCTTCTCTAGCACCACATTTCGAAAGCTTCTATTCTATTCTTGTCCAAACTAGTAATCGTCCATGTTTCACTTCCATACATGGCTACACTCCATACAAATACTTTCAGAAATGACTTCCTGACACTTAAATCTATACTCCATGTTAACAAATTCCTCTTCTTCAGAAACGCTTTCCTTGCCATTGCCAGTCTACATTTTATATCCTCTCTACTTCGACCATCATCAGTTATTTTGCTCACCAAATATCAAAACTCCTTTACTACTTTAAGTGTCTCATTTCCTAATCTAATTCCCTCAGCATCACTCGACTTAATTCGACTACATTCCATTATCCTCGTTTTGCTTTGGTTGATGTTCATCTTATATCCTCCTTTCAAGGCACTGTCCATTCCGTTCAACTGCTCTTCCAAGTCCTTTGCTGTCTCTGACAGAATTACAATGACATCGGCGAACCCGAAAGTTTTTATTTCTTCTCCATGGATTTTAATACCTACTCCGAATTTTTCTTTTGTTTCCTTTACGGCTTGCTCAATATACAGATTGAATAACATTGGGGAGAGGCTACAACCCTGTCTCACTCCCTTCCCAACCACTGCTTCCCTTTCATGTCCCTTGTCTTTTATAACTGCCATTTGGTTTCTGCACAAATTGTAAATAGCCTTTCGCTCCTTGTATTGTACCCCTGCCACCTTCAGAGTTTGAAAGAGAGTATTCCAGTCAACATTGTGAAAAGCTTCTCTAAGTCTACAAATGCTAGAAACGTAGGTTTGCCCTTCCTTAATCTACCCTCTAAGAGAAGTCGTAGGGTCAGTATTGCCTCACGTGTTCCAACATTTCTACGGAATTCAAACTGATCTTCCCCGAGGTCGGCTTCTACTAGCTTTTCCATTCGTCTGTAAGGAACTCGCGTTAGTATTTTGCAGCTGTGATTTATTAAACTGATAGTTCGGTAATTTTCACATCTGTCAACACCTGCTCTCTTTGGGATTGGAATTATTATATTCTTCTTGAAGTCTGAGGGTATTTCGCCTGTTTCATACATCTTGCTCACCAGATGGTAGAGTTTTGTCAGGACTGGCTCTCCCAAGGCCGTCAGTAGTTCCAATGGAATGTTGTCTACTACGGGGGCCTTCTTTCGACTCAGGTCTTTCAATGTTCTGTCAAACTCTTCACGCAGTATCGTATCTCCCATTGCATCTTCATCTACATGCTCTTCCATTTCCATAATATTGTCCTCAAGTACATCGCCCTTGTATAGACCCTCTATATATTCCTTCCACCTTTGTGCTTTCCCTTCTTTGCTTAGAACTGGGTTTCGATCTGAGCTCTTGATGTTCATACAAGTGGTTCTCTTATCTCCAAAGGTCTCTTTAATTTTCCTGTTGGCAGCATTTACCTTACCCCTAGTGAGATAAGCCTCTACATCGTTACATTTGTCCTCTAGCGACCCCTGCTTAGCCATTTTGCACTTCCTGTCGATCTCATTTTTGAGACGTTTGTATTTTTTTTTTGCCTGCTTCATTTACTGCATTTTTATATTTTTTCCTTTCATCAATTAAATTCAATATTTCTTCTGTTACCCAAGATTTTCTACTAGCCCTCGTCTTTTTACCTACTTGATCCTCTGCTGTCTTCACTACTTCATCCCTCAGAGTTACCCGTCTTTCTTCTACTGTATTTCATTGCCCCATTCCTGTCAATTGTTCCCTTATGCTCTCCCTGAAACTCTGTGCAACCTCTGGTTCTTTCAGTTTATCCAGGTCCCATCTCCTTAAAGTCCCACCTTTTTGCAGTTTCTTCAGTTTTAATCTACAGGTCATAACCAATAGATTGTGGTCAGAGTCCACGTCATCCCCTGGAAATGTCTTACAATTTAAAACCTGGTTCCTAAATCTCTGTCTTACAATTATATAATCTATGTGAAACCTGTTAGTATCTCCAGGCTTCTTCCATGTATACAGCCTTCTTTTATGATCAATGCATACACTTAGAAATTTTGAATATTCTACCTTAGCTCCCGATTTCTGATCGTAGACTATATTTATTAATGGGGTCATATCATTTACTGTGTGGAACTGTATATACTGTGTTTTGTCAATGTTTAATGAGATCCAATTTGCAGAGAACCACTTAATAATTTTCTGAAAAACATCGTTTACAATTTCACCAGTTAATTCTTGCCTGTCGGGTGTGATAACTATACTTGTATCATCGGCAAAAAGCTCCAGCTTTGCATCTTCGTGAATATAGAATGGCAAGTCATTAATATATATTAAGAACAGCAGAGGACCAAAGACCGAACCTTGCGGCACCCCATTCTTGATTATTCCCCAGTTTGAGAAATCACCAGTTTTTTGTTTATTAAGTGAACTGTTTATTTCAACTTTCTGCACTCTTCCAGTTAGGTATGATTTAAACCATTTGAGCACTGTCCCATTCACAAAAAAAAACCGTCACGAATGAAACGGAAAACTACATCTACTGTTGAGGAATTGTCGCCCAACACCGTAAGTAGGCAGCCGCCTGAAATTCGGTATTCTCCGCACGCTCTTGACACTGCAGATCTCGGAGTATTGAACTGCCTAACGATCTCCGACCAGCTACCATGCCGTTTTAAAACAACGTCAGACACCTTTTCAAATGACTGAAGACACATGACGGCTTCTCCAGTGCGGGGCCCTTCCATGCCTTTCGTGCGCGATACTGCTGCAATCTGTGTATGAGCACATCGTTGTCCCACTACTTTTGTCACGTCATCACTTTTCGGCTTACCTGGAAGCTTCGAAAACATTTAAATCAAAACATCTTCACATATTCGAGCTCTTTTTACGAGTAGACTACTTTCCCAGCACAATGAGTTATCTTAGCTAAACGGCGTGGGCACACCTGCATCTTGCAATTTATAGACTACAGTCCCTGATACTGTGCCCAAAACCCAGAAAATTCGGCAGCAATATATGATACCATATGGCTGAAGAGCATAGATGTAATAGCTAAAAACATTTTTCTGTAGGGAAGAAATTTATGGAGTTGAATTTGTTCCTGAGGGGATGCTAAAATAATTGTTTGAGTTCTTTGGAGGGGTCGGGGGGTTGATTTTTTCCCCGAGGGGGCCACTGCTGCTACTGCCCCACCCACCCCCTGTTACCTATGACCTGTATGGTGAGGGCTTTAAGATCAGTAGGCACAAATTTGTCTGCTTCTAGGGAGTGGAATGCGTCTACGATAGCAACAATCGGAGAGTGGTGGTACATCTATAATAGGAAGTACCCCAGAGTGGGGATGGACGCAACCCAAACTTCAATGACACGTACGACATGACAAATGCCACACTGCGTGGCATAATGGTGTATGTCATGTTACACGATGCGACGTTACTTTACTTGACACGATGCTTTATTTTACATGAATTGGAAGTAAAAATGCGCGAATATAAGTGTCTTTGGAGGTGCGAGATAAGTCGCGAAGCTAGTCCGTATCATTTGCATCCCTAGCTTTGCCATATTCGCCTTTCTTGTCCTACGACAGATGAATTTTTCACTCTGATCGTAATATAACCACATAAAATATCGTAAGACAAAAAACCTCTGTGCACGCTTCAACCGAATGTATATGGGATGTAAAGCTATCGTATAGGTCGTTGATGCATGCATCAAGTATAGTCATTTAAAACGCTGATCGTCGAGATACTCTCAACTGAATGTAAGCGAGCAAAAATCTTTTACTGGACCATATCAAAAATCTGTTTGTCTTCTGACTGTTTAAGGCTGATCTGAATCTAACGAAATGTTCAAGAAATAGAAATTGATCGCAGAAATAGTTCTAGGAATGAATATGCTTTGATGGCTCTAGAATTAGTGTTATAAAGGAAGAAGATAGAATAAACTTCGAGAACACCTACGAGTATCTCTATGAACACCTCAACAATAACTGCAGCCAACAAAAGTAACACGGAGCTTCGAGTAACTGATGCCACGTAGCAACGACCGCTGCACTTCGCAAACTTCCGATTACATATTATGCTACTTCAATATATTTTATTTTATTGAAATTCGGTTTTAGTTTACTTCTTTTCTCTTACTTCATATCCGTTGCCTTTCTATTATATTTTCATTCCTTATGGTTATAATCGCTATAAAAATTGAAATATGAGAAACAGGCCAAGACACATGTTGTCTTCATTTCTTAAAAATTTCGTTAAATTCTTATCAGCTTAAACTGTCAGCAGACAAACACATGTCTCAAGCGATTAAATACAACTTTTTTGCTTACTTACACATCATTGAAAATAACTGAAAGAACTGTGCTTTAAATGAACCTTCTTTTAATTGATCTCTGGGATAGCTTTGCATCCTGTACAAGGTGTTTCGTAAGAGTGTGCAAAAATGTAACACGACACAGACAGTGTTCCACCGAACAGTTTGAGATAGGGTACTTGGGCTCAGAGAAGCCGGATAATGACATACAGATGTAAACTTGTCTACAGCGTTTTCCAGCATTACTTTTTTCCAGCTCTTTTACAACTAACATGCGTACAAGTTTATGCGTACTGTGCTGTTTATTTACATGTACATAATTTATTTTCTGCAAGAAAACACGGAGGACGAGCCTGATTACAAGGAAATCATGATGCAAGTTTTGTTTACTTGATGTTCATGCAAAGAATTATACCTGATTTGTTGGAGAACATACCCTTTGACTAGAATGAAATTTTCACTCTACAGCGGAGTGTGCTCTGATATGAAACTTCCTGGCAGATTAAAACTGTGTGTCGGACCGATACTCGAACTCGGGGCCTGTGCCTTTCACGGGCAAGTGCTCTACCAACTGAGCTACCCAAGCATTACTCACGCTCCGTCCTCACAGCTTTACTTCTGGCAGTACCTCGTCTCCTACCTTCCAAACTTTACAGAAGCTCAAGTTTTAACAGGTTCTTTTACTTTTTATTATCCTGATGATGGAAGCTTGACTTCCGAAACGCGTCAATCTTTGTGTTTTACACTATAAACAAGTGGTTGAGGCGATATATTTTTTAACATTGACGTTCACAACCACGACCTCTCATCCAGCATGGATAAAATCAAAGTTAGTTTAAGTTATATTAAGCAGTGTATAAGCCTAAGTACCTATGACCTCAGAACCTTGGTCCCATAGGAGCTTTTATTCATATTTCCGATTCACCTGTACAGTTTCATAAAGAGGTGTTCGAGTGGTCAACGTAATCACTGCTGACACCATTAACAATCATCTTCTGTCTCGAAATCGTGTTCCCCATCGCCTTCAGATGCGAATCCGTCGAGAATCACTCTCTACACCAAATTGGGATTCATCTGTGAACATTGGCCTACTCTTCGACTGTCCAGGTGGCATCTTGATGACTCGACACTGGCCGTTTCCTTCTGTGACGACGCGTCAGACGTACACACACTCAGCAAGCCTCCGACAGTAAAGGCCACTCTGCCGGAGCCTTCCACCTAGACACAACACGTCCAGTGGATCCTGCAGGGTTAGATGCCAGTTGCTGCGGCTGGCCGTCGTGTCCTCTCTTTCTGGTGTCACACGCGGTCGGCCCTGCCCTGGTCTTCTGGATACAGTTTCTGTTTCTACAAACCGTCTCCACATCCGAAAAACAACAGAACGACTCACGTTGAGGCATCGGGTCACATCAGTTTGAGACAATCCTGCTTCCATTCTTCCCATGGTCCTCCACCGCGGAGAACCCGGTAGGCGTCTTCTCTGAGCCATACTGCGCCGTCTGTGACTTTGCACACGGCGACTGTGGATGTGGGACTACCCAGCAAACACTACCCGTTTCATAGGTGACCTGACGTCATCGTTGGCGTGGTATTCCTTTGACCGAAACGTCAGTTTTCGCGCTGAACACGATCATACGGAGATTTGTTGACGGTTTGTATGATAGTGTCGTGAATTAGACACATCACGGGGAAATAGCGGTTTGTTGCTTTAATTTTGGACACCAGTGTACCGGGTCATCAAAAAGTCAGTATAAATTTGAAAACTGAATAAATCTCGGAATAATGTAGATAGAGAGGTACAAATTGACACACATGCTTGGGATGAAATGGGGTTTTATTAGAACAAAAAAACAACAAAGTTCACAGATGGAGCTGAGCAGCAAAACGTCAGTAACTGCTACCGTGACGGGTGAGAGGTACGCCAATATGTTACAGAATCGCACCATCCCCAGCCTGGCTGATAAACGCCTGGAACGTGCAATGTTTATGCAGGATGGCGCTCCACCCCATATTGCTAGACGCGTTAAAGATCTCTTGCGCGAGTCGTTTGGTGATGATCGTGTGCTCAGCCGCCACTTTCGTCATGCCTGGCCTCCCAGGTCCCCAGACCTCAGTCCGTGTGATTATTGGCTTTGGGGTTACCTGAAGTCGCAAGTGTATCGTGATCGACCGACATCTCTAGGGATGCTGAAAGACAACATCCGACGCCAATGCCTCACCATAACTCCGGACATGCTTTACAGTGCTGTTCACAACATTATTCCTCGACTACAGCTATTGTTGAGGAATGATGGTGAACATATTGAGCATTTCCTGTAAAGAACATCATATTTGCTTTGTATTGCTTTGTTATGCTAATTATTGCTATTTTGATCAGATGAAGCGCCATCTGTTAGACATTTTTTGAACTTTTTTTTGTTCTAATAAAACCCCATGTTATTCCAAGTATGTGTGTCAATTTGTACCTCTCTATCTACATTATTCAGTGATTTATTCAGTTTCGAAATTTATACTGACTTTTTGATCACCCGGTATTTGCCTCTTCAATTTAATATTTTGTTTATACGTATCTTGAAACTGTGAGGGTCAATATTTTCAATCTTTAAACTCATTACTCTTCGTCCGATTTCGACGTTTATTACATGAAATAATAAGAATAAAAAGAACGAAAACCGGTTATTGCAGAAACCGATCATTTTGAACGGTTTTAACAGTCAAGTTAAACTGACATGAAAAAAACGATATAACCGAAAACAGGTCGTTTCAGCGATGACCGCCATCTATTCTGTGATCCCCCGTCGAAAGTCGTGAGTAGAGATCGTGGGAGGGCAGTCACGTGTTGACCGCTGACTGCTGACCGCAGCGCACGAGCGCCGACCAACACCGCAAACGCTCTTTTGTCCCGGCAACCGGCTGTCTACGACGTGTTTCCTTCCTAGCTGCTATAGTTTATAAACGAAAAACTTACGTTTGAACAGCATCACCTCTCGGCCCAAAGCCTAGGAAACCAACCCGGCTCTAGTCCGAACAAGGTATGCACTTCCTATTGGCTCACAAAATTCTACATCTTACGACCGAACACCCCTAAATATACTGCAGCTATTCAGCACCTCATTCCTCTAGATCTTCAGCTATACTCCGCGAGCCATCTAGTGGTGAGCGGCAAAGGTACCTTGTATCTTTATGTCTTCCACCGTGACTTCCACTCCCGCGCCCCTCCCCTTCTCCCCCGTTCCGGTCTCGAATGATTCACGGGAAGAGCCATTGTTCGTAAGCCACGGTGTGGGTTCAAATCTCCCTGTGTTTACCTTCACGGTCTTTTCGCGAGATGTACCTAGGAGGAGGCAATATACACTCCTGGAAATGGAAAAAAGAACCCACCATACTTGCTCCGGACACTGCGAGACGGCTGTACAAGCAATGATCACACGCACGGCACAGCGGACACACCAGGAACCGCGGTGTTGGCCGTCGAATGGCGCTAGCTGCGCAGCATTTGTGCACCGCCGCCGTCAGTGTCAGCCAGTTTGCCGTGGCATACGGAGCTCCATCGCAGTCTTTAACACTGGTAGCATGCCGCGACAGCGTGGACGTGAACCGTATGTGCAGTTGACGGACTTTGAGCGAGGGCGTATAGTGGGCATGCGGGAGGCCAGGTGGACGTACCGCCGAATTGCTCAACACGTGGGGCGTGAGGTCTCCACAGTACATCGATGTTGTCGCCAGTGGTCGGCGGAAGGTGCACGTGCCCGTCGACCTGGGACCGCACCGCAGCGACGCACGGATGCACGCCAAGACCGTAGGATCCTACGCAGTGCCGTAGGGGACCGCACCGCCACTTCCCAGCAAATTAGGAACACGGTTGCTCCTGGGGTATCGGCGAGGACCATTCGCAACCGTCTCCATGAAGCTGGGCTACGGTCCCGCACACCGTTAGGCCGTCTTCCGCTCACGCCCCAACATCGTGCAGCCCGCCTCCAGTGGTGTCGCGACAGGCGTGAATGGAGGGACGAATGGAGATGTGTCGTCTTCAGCGATGAGAGTCGCTTCTGCCTTGGTGCCAATGATGGTCGTATGCGTGTTTGGCGCCGTGCAGGTGAGCGCCACAATCAGGACTCATACGACCGAGGCACACAGGGCCAACACCCGGCATCATGGTGTGGGGAGCGATCTCCTACACTGGCCGTACACCTCTGGTGATCGTCGAGGGGACACTGAATAGTGCACGGTACATCCAAACCGTCGTCGAACCCATCGTTGTACCATTCCTAGACCGCGCAAGGGAACTTGCTGTTCCAACAGGACAATGCACGTCCGCATGTATCCCGGGCCACCCAACGTGCTCTAGAAGGTGTAAGTCAACTACCCTGGCCAGCAAGATCTCCGGATCTGTCCCCCATTGAGCATGTTTGCGACTGGATGAAGCGTCGTCTCACGCGGTCTGCACGTCCAGCACGAACGCTGGTCCAACTGAGGCGCCAGGTGGAAATGACATGGCAAGCGGTTCCACAGGACTACATCCAGCATCTCTACGATCGTCTCCATGGGAGAATAGCAGCCTGCATTGCTGCGAAAGGTGGATATCCACTGTACTAGTGCCAATATTGTGCATGCTCTGTTGCCTATGTCTATGTGCCTGTGGTTCTGTCAGTGTGATCATGTGATGTATCTGACCCCAGGAATGTGTCAATAAAGTTTCCCCTTCCTGGGACAATGAATTCACGGTGTTCTTATTTCAATTTCCAGGAGTGTATTTGCTGACTCTTCTACGGACGTACGTTGTTTCAATTTTAACAGTAGACCACACCATGATGCAGAATGCTTTAACTTCTCTCCGCATTAATTTGAAGTTAAATTCTTACGACTAATAGGCAACTGCCTTGCCCCAGTGGATACACCGGTTCCCATGAGGTCACTGAAGCTAAGCGCTGTCGGGCGTGGTCGGCACTTGGATGGGTGACCATCCAGGCCGCCATGCGCTGTTGACATTTTTCGGGGTGTACTCAGCCTCGTGATGCCAATTGAGGAGCTACTCGACCGAATAGTTGCGGCTTCTGTCAAGAATACCATCATAACGACCGGGAGAGCGGTGTGCTGACCCCACGCCCCTCCTATCCGCATCCTCCAGTGAGGATGACACGGCGGTCGGATGGTCCCAGTAGGCCACTCGTGGCCTGACGACGGAGTGTTTTATTACGACTGATATTGTTCAATGATTGTCACCTAGTACCTTCTGCCACACATATTGTAATATGGCTCACGGAATATACACTAGTATGTAGATAAAACGTAGTTCGCTTGCAATGAAGAAAACAATATACCGGTGACAATAGAGCAGGACACATCACACCCATAAAGAGAACTACGAAACATCGACAGCACACAGCAGCAGAAAAGTCCATAAACATTCCTCTGAATAACCTAAACTGGGAAGATTTAATGCGTGAACAGGTCGGAAACACGGCTGTGAATGTTAGTACGTCTATGGTACGGAGGCATACTTCTGACGTACGTGGGCTCTTCGGAAAGTAAGATCCGATCGGTCCCATTGAAAAGCAAACCGGTTTTATTTGCGCCAGTTATCTACTCCTTCCAGTTAGTTCCCTACACAGTCGCTGCTCCGACTGCGACGTTTGTCGTAGCTTTGTGCCAACTTTCAAATACCCTCGTCATAGAAGGGAGCCGCCCGTGCTCTCTGCCAATTCTATACGCTCGTCTACAGGTCATTGTCTGGGGCAGAATGTTGTCTTCACAGCCAGCGGTTCATGTGAGCATACCTGAACTTCAGAGGGAGCCAAGTACGGCGGGTGACCAAACACTCCCCATCGAAAACGGTGCAGCAGTGCCCGCACTGCCCCTGTAGTGTGTGGCCAAGAAATGTCATCAAGGAGGAAACGCGTGACAGTTACGTTGTGTGGGTTGCATGACATCAGGCGAAGTCTCTCCCAGGAACACCTACTGTAGTTGGCGGGAGATACTATTGTTCTAGGCGTCTTTACGTGTTCGCTGTCCGCTCATAACTGAAAACAGCGACGTGACGTGATCGACAGCCATACTGGAGGCATCGTCCAACATATCTACAGAGAGATTCATCGGGATTTCATCGTGGTTTCCATTCCGCTGTCGATCGCACCTTATTTTTCGAATAGCCCTCGCAGAATCGCAAGACATATTCTGCGCTCAGGCGTAATGAGGTATCTGGAGCAGAATAGCTTCCTCCGTACCAAGCAATATGGATGATTCCGGAAAGACTGGTCTTGCGATATTCAATTGTTGCTTTTCTCACATGTTGTACTGAAAGTCATGGATGAAGGCTTTGAGGTGGATGTAGCATTTCTTTATATAGCATGACCAGTTGACTCAGCCACACACTAATGCTTATCATTGAAAGTATTCAGAGTAAGTTTGTGTGAGAATTGAGGATTTGTTGGTGGAGAGGACGCGGCATGTTATCTTGGGTAAAGATTTATTGACAGATGAAGAAGTTCCTTTGGGTGTCTCCAGAGGAATTGCGTCGCCACCTTTGCTAATCGTGTTGTGCAGGGTGTTCCTTATTAACGTTTAAAATCCTCCGAAGCAACAAAGAGGTCTCTCAGAGAAGTAATTTAGTAGCAAGATACATGGGGCCCTAATAGTCGGCAAATAACCCAAAAGTGCACGAGAAATGTTGAGCATCAGCACTTTCTCGAGCTGCGGCTGGGCTTGAGCGTGAAGGTATGATTGAGCAACGCAATACTTGCATTCGGACAAACTGTGCAGATTTCGAATACCTTTTGTAAACGTAACATAGAAGTTACAGTATTATTGTCCTCGGTGGAACCGAGGAGAAGCTGTTCTTATTTTGCGTTTCTTTCCTGTTGATCCTTCTTCTTTATATAGACATTATTTAGTAAAGAAAACTTAGCTCATTTAATGGTAACAACGCAGTTCGAAAGCTTATACTCATTTTACTTGGGACGCAATAAGGTAAGTCTTGTACTGTACTTTGCTGTAAACCAGCGGAGACTACCAGACTGGTAAGTAGAGTAATAAATCTTATCTCAGTGGTACAAGATAAAGTACTGCCTGTCGGAATCAAGACTCGAACCCCAGTCCCCACGCACTAAAGTCGCTCACGTGGGCCTGGAACCAGTACTTGACCAGTGATGAGATGAGCAGGTGTGGCAGGCCGTTAGGCTCAACTGCTCTAAGTGCGGTGAGGTACGTCATTGGTGACGTCACATATTCAGCATTCCTCATCCACTTTTGGGGTATCTACCGACATCTGCGGGCCCCTGTATTAAATCACTTGTTCCAGCTTCGGAGGTTTTGAAACGTTACTAAGAATATTATACGTGAATGACATGGTCGACAGTACTGGTACTTAACCTCATACGTACTTATGTGATGCAGTTATCTACAACGAGATGCTATCTGAACAAAAGTTTACCAATATTCAGTCATATCTTGATAGGAGTTCAAGGTGATGCAAGAACGGGTTACATACTTTTAAGGTTCAGAAACATTAACTTGTGCACTTCAAAAATGAAAAAAAAAAAACGCAGTGTCCTATGACTACAATATCAATGAGTCTTAGATGGAATCAGTCGACTCATACAGATACGTTACGTTTTGCTGTAATATGAAACGGAGAATTCACATAGGCTAAGTCGTAGGTAAAGCAGGCGACGGAATGCGGTTTGTTGGCAGGGTAATGGAAAAATGCAGCCAGTCTACAACTGAGACTGCCTATAAGGTACTCGTGCGACTCATCCCAGAATATTTCCCAAGTTTGTGAATACAACTAACAGCAACACTGAACGTACACAAAGAACGCAAGTGCGAATGGGCAAAGGTTTGTCAGGAAGATAATGAAGAACGCTTGAAGAGAGACGCAAACTGTCATCCGAAAGTCTACTTCGAAAGTTTGCAGTATGAGAACTGAGTGAGCAACGTACGGACATACTTCAGCCCCCTACCTAGCGCTCCGGTACGAGTCGTGAAGACCAACTGCAACGCTTGCAGAGGCATATAACACATTAAGAATCAGTTTTGTTCCAACTTAGCACAGTGGCGAGATATGTATCGCGCCTGACTTGCACGCAGCCCGCACGACATATGTGTCTTGCAGGTCCTCTAATCTCCTTTCGTTATCGTCAGTTGTCTACATAATTATAGCAGCATTTTTTCTGCTAGTTGCTTTTTCACCCATCCGTAAACCAGTTTACATTTCATCAACTTCACGTGTTTTTATTTTACTCTGTTAGTATTTGAATAGAAATCGTTTCGCCGCATTATGAAACAATTTTTAATGCGTGTAGAAAATTACGAACTTTTATAAATTATAACTTTGATTTTATTGTTAATTTCACGCACTTATAACCATCTTAATTCCGCAGTCAGATGTCTTAGTCATCCAGTCTGTGGAACGGATGATTTTAGAGTGTAATTACTATTCTACTGATCATATTACATTCAAAAATGGAATTACTATGCATATTCTAGTACTTCTTTACTGTGTGGTACTCTTGTGAAGAGGTGCCTTGAAAAACAAGCAGATGTACCGGGTTTCTTTCCTCAACTTCCGTGCGCTGCTAACTTTGCAGAGCTTGGAAGGGTATTTCTTGGTCCCCGATCGGACAGTTTCCTCCAGTTTGTGTTTCCTCATATCCCCTGACAGTCTCTGAGGATGGTCCTCTTTAAGTGTTCAAAATGTGGGAATTTTCCTGGGGTCTTCGTCTTCTCCTCCATTATCCCCTAGATCATTCACTTCTGGCTGCTGAGTTGCCACCCAGTATCTGGTTGTCTCCAACAGGACTGACTTGTACTTCATCTTCTTTTCAGGGTTCTATGTCCTGTACACTATGAAGGCTTGGAATAGGGCACACTTGGTCGACCAGAGGACTACCTTCTCGCTCCGTTTGACAGTAGTACGACTGAACCGTGAATTTACTTTCAAAATCTTTTCTTAAAAAATTTACTTTATTTAGTAGCGATTCATCAAGAACATTAACACATTTAATCACACTAGGTGAGCGTGGAAGTGGTTGCCAGAAAGTAACTGATGGAAAATGAAATTACTTTTAACAAATGTTAATTTTATTCCTAAAAGCTTTTTCAAAAACAAATTTAAAATTATAAGCAGAAAAGCACCCTCGAAATATCCAGTTAGTATTTTATTTAGAGGCAGAAAGAACAATATTAACAGCATGAGCCTTCGGGCTGAGAAGCTTGCCTGCTCCCTTTCAACACGGCCGCGGTCATCACCGCTCACTTTCCCGCATCTCGTGGTCGTGCGGTAGCGTTCTCGCTTCCCGCGCCCGGGTTCCCGAGTTCGATTCCCGGCGGGATCAGGGATTTTCTCTGCCTCGTGATGGCTGGGTGTTGTGTGTTGTCCGTAGGTTAGTTAGGTTTATGTAGTTCTAAGTTCTATTGGACTGATGACCATAGATGTTAAGTCCCATAGTGCTCAGAGCCATTTGAACCATTTGAACCGCTCACAACAACCTCTGGAAGAGTACACTGGCGCAAATCTGCAACACACCAGATTACTTTAAACTAAAGAAAATTTTAACAATTCACACAAACATGTAAACTATGCACCCCGTAAGATTGATGGAAATGGTATAACACTCAAATTATTTGGACTGAAAGCGCAATTTTTTTAAGGACTCTTACTGTGGAAGGGTGGCAACCTTATAACCTAAAATGACTATTTAAATAAAACCTATAAAATGCAGACTTACACACGACTCGAACGCAGATTGCTCTAAACCTCCCTAATTCCACAAGGGAAAAACGGACCACCCAAATCACAAATAACCACCTTCCCGCGGGTGGGAAAACGGAGAAAAGTGGTTGGAAGACCCCAAAACAAAGCGGCTGGTGACCTCACCAAGAAAACAAGTAGAGTTTAACAAGTAAATGAAACAACATATCTCCAGTCACTTAACTTCTAATAAACTGCGATTTCTGGCGAAGGCCTGTCGCAGCACCCCCAACGCTCTCCCGAACCGTCCGCTGCCAGCCTCTTCAACGGACGCAGGAGGCGCGCCGATCTCCCGCCTCACGGCGTCGCAGCTCGCCCCGGCCAGCCCGATGTTACTCTCGTGCGAACCGCGAAGCCACTACCCCTTTCTATACGGCGCGGCCTACTGGACTCACGTGGCGACCTCACATGCGCCGACGCTCAAGGCGGACAAACCATCTCGTGTCTCAGTGCCCAACCGACCGATGCAATCGCCAATGACCGTTGCCCGAGCAACTCGAGCAGACTGGCGGCCTAACGCGCAGACTCAGATGCAGGAACTCAACCGCGACCGGGCGACCACTACCTGAGCTCTGTTACTGGCGGAGTGGCAAGACTCTCATTTTGTGGCTTAAAGTTTGATCCAAACGACAGACATTCTCGCACTCCGATCACAGGCAGAGACTCTGCCCCACACTGAGCCGGCTGACCAACTGACTAGCCCCGCCTCAACTGACCGACTCCCTCCTACCGAGCTCACAGCGCCCCTTAACTGCACGTCAACAGGCAACCTCTCCCCTTTCCCACGAGAGGGAGACACCGAAACTGCGACTGCCACAGCGGCGCCACCGCCAGAAACGGAGGGCGACTGCTTCACACAACGCGCTGCGGCGCGCTCTTCAGAACATCAATTTTTACTCCGACTCAACGACAAATACTGGTCTGCTCTGTCCCGCCCCTTCATGTCTGTACTGTACTGAAGGATACAGTGAGGCTTCTTCAGAACACCTCTCTTGCTTTCTACACTCTTTATCATAGCTGGACGTACAGTGCTAACCATTGTCCTTCCAACCTCGTAAAACGACGCCTCCCTTTTGCCAGTACAAGCTTTTCCCTCTCATGAGATTTTTCCACAGCAGTTGAAGTCTTCTATTGGCTTACTGACGCTATTCATCATATAGTCTTCCATGCTATCAGCTTGTCTACAGCTGTCAGATTTTTATAGTAGTTTTCCCGATAGACATGATGCCAGATTCCTAATTGCGGTGCCAATACAGAAGAAATGGTCTCGTCCCAGTCTTTTCCCTTTCGCACTAGATATTTCCATGTTACTTATGTAGCTGTTGTGGCCTCATAAACCATTCGTACAAGCAGGCCATATTTCACCGGCTCTCCGGGATTGTAGGTCCCAAACGGTAGGCGGCCTCTCCAATGTATCGTGGCCTCATCAAGTGATATCTGTTCTGTATCCGAGGTTCTCGGGCGTCCAGCCGGATCCGATCTCCGAAGTACGGCGATATTTCGGCGAATAACCGTTCCGCCATCATCAGGTGGTGCTGATGGAATTCCATCGTGAAACTTCGACGATCGGATCCGGCTGGACACCCGCGAACTTTGAATACAGCACATTCGCCGGGAAAGCCTCAGATCACAGGTATCTGTTTTGTTGATTTATATATGGTCTGAAAACGATCCACAAAAATCTGGAGCACCGGTAGGATCTTATAGAGCCTACCTGCTGGGTCATCCTGTAGGAACTGCCGTTGAAGTGCCAAGTATTCCATACTAGTTCTCGTCGATTGCGACTCATCAGCTTTCTGACGATGGATTTTTCAGTTTACGGGGCTGTGCTCTAGTGCTCCAGATACTGTCCTTTCTAACTTGTCCCATCGCAAGTACGATCGCTAAAAATCGTCCAATTTTAAAAATTTAAATTTCAGTCCACTCTAATGTCTTGGCTGATGCTTTATACTTGTGTAAATTGTGATTGCGCTACAGGTTAGATTGTGTTACGGAAATACCAAATAATTCCTCATCAAAAAAAGCGAGGTACAACCTATGAAATACAGCCTGGAACATCGGGAAAGGGTTCCAAAGGTGTGACTGAATTGTCTTTAGTATCGCCATTGCCCGTATCTACTGCACGTTAAGAAACGTCTGCCTCAGTGTGACTACTAGCGTCACTGCCTCTCACAGACACACGCGGCTCTTTCCGCCGTTTAGTTGGCGCAGAGGCCACAAACTCACTGACATTGTAACTAGTACTGCCTCTCTTGTCATTGTCTGTATCACTTGGTGTCTCCGATAATGAATCGGCCTATAAACCAACTTCTACATACATACTCTGCAAGCCACCTTGCGTGGTGGAGGGTAGCTTGTACCACTATTAGACATTTCCGTTCGTGCTCCACTTTCAAACAGAGAGAGGGTAAAGCGACTATCTACATGCCTCCGTATCAGATCGAGTTTCTCGTATCTTCACTTTGTGGTCCGAAATATATGTTGTCGGCAGTGGAATCGTTCCGCAGCCAGCTTCAAGCTCCAGTTCTCAAAATTTTCCCAATAGTGTTCCTCGAAAAGAACTTCGCATTCCGGTCAGAGATTCCTATTTAAGTTCCCGAAGCTTCTCCGTAACACTTGCGTGTTGTTCGAATCTACCGGTAACAAATGTAGCAGCACGCCTCTGACTTGCTTCGATGTCTTCCTTTAAAACGATTTGGTACGAATCGCAAACACCGACGCACTACTCAAGAATAGGTTCCACCAGCGTCCTATATGCCGTGGGTTCGTTACGTACAGGGCCACAATTGTTGAACTACATGAAATAAAACCGTCATAGCTTCTGAACGGTTTGCGCTAAGACGTTCAAACTGCATAGTTGGCCGAGGCGCATGTTAGGAATTAGTATGCTCATTGTTGATTGTTTTAGCGACGAAGCCGACTTTCATCTGGATGAGTTCCTCAAGAAGCAAAATTGGCACATTTGGGGGACTGAGAACCCGCAGTTCGGAACCGAGAACTCCCTTCACCCTCACCAGGCGACTGTGTGGTGTGCAGTGTCCACTCACGGAATAATCGCTGCGATATTCCTCGATGGCACGGTAGTTATCGAACGGTATATGAAGGTTTTGGAAGATCATTTCATCCCTATCATCCAAAGTGACCCGTCTTAGGACGGACTTCAACCTCATCGAAGCAGGCGAGTGTTTGACGTCCTGCAGGAGCACATTGGGGACCGCATTCTGGCTCTGGGGCACCCAGAGGCCACTGGCATGGACCTCGACTGGCCGACATATTCTCCGGATCTGGACACGTCACTCCTTGTTGTGTGACTGTATTAAAAGACAAGGTGTACAGTAGTAACCCGAAATCCATTGCTGAGCTGGAAACAGCCATTCAGGAGGTCATCGAGGTTCCGATACTTCAGCGGGTCGGGCAGAATTGCGCTATTCGTCTGCGTCACATCATCGCCGATGGTGGCAGGCATACCGAACATGTCGTAACCTAACTCCGAATATCTGTAGTAGCTGTTTCGTAAATAAAATTTCCTTTTCTTGCTGCTAGTTACTGTATTTATCCCATACGCGTTTCGCCTTCTCCTATTCTAAGGCATCATCAGTGGGATCTATAACTATACAGTTTTGTTAATTTTAGATTATTAAACAAATCAATTGTTATCTGAAGTAACGTTTGCACGTTGAATAATGTGTGTGCACGCCGTAGTTTGTATCTAATTTGTCATCCTGCATGAGCCACAATGTCCCAAAATTCTCCGGAGTCCACCATTGGTCTCCCCTACCGCAGTCGTCCACCTCATATGACTCTGCAGCGTTACGCCCAGATATTTAAGCGACCACACTAGTGATACTGTATCAGAAAATTACGGGGTTAGTTTTGCTACTCATATGCATTAACTTACATTTTTCTACATTTAAAGCTAGCCGCCGTCCATCACTTTGTCTAAGTCACCTTGTTTCATCCTACAGTCATTCACCTCGGACACCTTCCCGTACAGCGCAACATCATCAGCCACCAACAACAGATTGCTACCCACCCCGTCCGCCAGGGAAAAAACAGCTGTCCTGTCACACCTGCTGGGGCACTCCTGGCGATAACCTTGTCACTCGCCAAGGAGGGTAACATACTGGGCTCCTTTATTCAAAAAGCCCTCGAGCGATTCACTTTGGAGCATCATGTGAAATGCTGCCTGTCTGTTACCATTCCTCCATAGCTCGCCTTCTTTATATGAGAAAAGGGCAAGCTGAGTTTCGCACGAGTGATGCTTTCTAAAACCATGCTCAGTCGTGAACATCAGCTTGTCGGTCTTAAGAAATTTTATTATATTCGAGCTGGAAATACATTCGAGGATTCTGCAGCAAAATCGATGGTAGGGACATTGGTCTGTAATTTGGGGAGTCCGTTGTTTTACCGTTCATATATACAGGAGTCACCTGTGCTTTTTTCCCGTGGCTTGGGAGCTTGCTCTGGGCTACAAGTTCCCGATAAAAGCGATCTGGGTACAAAGCTACGTACGTTTTCCCATCGGCTTACAGAGTGGGGGTGGAGATGCAGCAGGTAGCGCGAGTACACACAGCTGCAGTCAAACCCCAGCCAGCTACACACTGCTATCAAGGCGGCGCTGTGATAGGGAAGGCAGGCTGGCACGTCGAGACGGCTGCAGCGCCCGGGAAAGGATGCGGCGCTGCGACTCAACACCTGCACAGCAGTCGGGGGTTTGCCACGACAAGCACCCTCAGCCACGCACTTGGGAACGATGAGCTGCGAACAGTCACCGTTGTTGTGTTCTTGAGCCCTAAGGCCTCTCTGATGCAAATCTCCGTGCCAGCCTCTTCATTCCGCGTAACTACCGCAACCTTGGTACATTTCAACCTGCTCACTGTAGTCTGCTCGCCACCTTCTCATTCGTTAAGCCATCCGTCTTCATTACTCTTCCGCAGCACCACATTCCAGCAGTTTTCTCTGTATCACGTCGATTGCATTATCTACCAGCCATGCTTCACTTCCACACAAGGCTACGCTCCACACAAATACATCGACATCTGTATTCTGTTGACCAACGTGAGGTGCATGGCAGAGGGTACGTACGTCCCATTGTACCAGTTACTAGGGTTTCTTCCTGTTCCATTCACGCATGGAGCGTGGGGAGAATGATTGTTTGAATGCCTCTGTGCTTGGAATAATTATTCTAACCTTATCCTCACGATTCCTATGTTAGCAACACGTAGGAGATCGTAGTATATCCCTAGGGTCATCATTTATAGCCGGGTATACGCGTAATGAATAATTAAATTTTTTATTGAATACTTCATACAACGATAACTGTGCCGTTATTCTTATTGTATGAAATGGTTTTGGAAAACAGGAATAATAAATCTTTTCTCTTTCATGTTAGTTAAAGGCCACGGCTAATTTTTATCAGGGCTTTATCACCAACAATGGCATACATATCCCAACGTGAAGACATCAGTCCTACTCACGATGGAGTAAAGGTCCTTTTTTTAATATTACGCGATAATACATTTAAACAATGCTTAGTTATTTTTTCTGTGGGGCTTGATGCTCCAAGATATGCTATGGGCAATGGCAGCGTAAGCATTTACTGATATCGCTGTTAATGAAAAACTGTGTCTCTGGCGTAATATGAACTGAAAAATACTACAAGACGCCGTTTTCAGATTATTAAGATTATTCTTTTTATACTTTCCGTATTATATGACTGTTGGAAGAACTTATATAATTTTCGTCATTAATGGCGTCGCTACAATAATGGCCAGGGCAAAATTTAATTATTACACATTGAATCATAACATACAGGATTGGTACTACAAATAATTGTATCAGTTACAGACCGTGAACAATTAACTTCCGTCCGCAAGAACAGCAGAATCGAAAAGACAATGAAACAAAAAATATTCATTCTTCCTCTACAAGAGAACAAAGATAATAATGTTTGTAATTTTGAAAGCGCAGATAGCGCTTCTACGTTGTTAAGTCTCTGCAATTTTTTTTTACTCTTTGTTATTGGAGGCAATGCTATACGGTTCTTGAAAGCTTGTTATTAAATCTTCTCGGGATAGTTTACGTCTGTCTTCAAGAGTCTTCCAATTCAGTTCCTTCAGTATCTCTGTGAGACTCTCCCACGGATTAAACAAACCTGCGACCATTCGTGCTGCCCTTCTCTGTATACGTTCAATATCACCTGTTAGTCCTATTTACTTACTTACACGTCTAGCTCCGTAGGACCTAATTGAGGAGCACATCTCCAAGGTCATGGAACGTGTCAATACACGAAATTACAACATAAGAGCAATAACAGATAATATAAAATGTTTGTGAACACAAAAAAGTTAAGCGATAAGTATAAGTAAACGCAGTCGACAGTATAACACAGGAATCAGCTTAATTTTTCAAGGAACTCCTCAACAGAATAGAAGGACTGACCAACGAAAAATCTCTTCACTTTCGATTTGAAAGCACGTGGATTACTGCTAAGATTTTTGAATTATTCTGGTAGCTTATTGAAAATGGGCGCAGCAGTATACTAATCATCTTTCTGGGCAAGGGTTACGGAAGTGGGATCCAAATGCAGATTGGATTTCTGCCTACTATTAACTGAGTATTATCTGGTATAGGTCCCACACACTTGAGCAGTATTCTAGTATGGGTCACACGAGTGATTTGTAAGCAATCTCTTTTGTAGACTGATGGCACTGCCTGAATATTCTACCAACAAACAGAAGTGCACCACCTGCTTTACCCACGGCTAAATCTATGTGATCAGTCCATTTCCTATCCCTACAAAGTGATGCACCCAGGTATTTTGTACGAGTTGGCCGATTCCAGCAGTCACTCACTGATATTATAGTCACAGGATACTAGTTTTTTTCCTTTTTGTGAAGTGCACAATTTTATATTTCTGAACATAGCTTTTTTTGTTTTGTGAAGTGCACAATTTTATATTTCTGAACATTTAGAGCAAGTTTCCAATCTCTGCACCATGTTGAAATCTTATCAAGATCTGACTGAATATTTATGCAGCTTTTCTCAGGCAATACCTCGTTACAGATAACTGCATCATCTGCGAAAATCTTGATTTTACTTCTAACATTGTCTGCAAGGTCATTAATATACAGCATGAACAACAAGGGTCCCAACACACTTGCCTGGGACACACCCGAGGTTACTTCTACATCCGACGATGGCTCCCTATCCGAGACAACACGCTCTGTCCTCCCCACCAAAAAGTCCTCAGTCCAGTCCCAAATTTCACCTGATACCCCATGAACCATGGACCTTGCCGTTGGTGGGGAGGCTTGCGTGCCTCAGCGATACAGATGGCCGTACCGTAGGTGCAACCACAACGGAGGGGTATCTGTTGAGAGGCCAGACAAACGTGTGGTTCCTGAAGAGGGGCAGCAGCCTTTTCAGTAGTTGCAGGGGCAACAGTCTGGATGATTGACTGATCTGGCCTTGCAACATTAACCAAAACGGCTTTGCTGTGCTGGTACTGCGAACGGCTGAAAGCAAGGGGAAACTACAGCCGTAATTTTTCCCGAGGACATGCAGCTTTACTGTATGATTAAATGATGATGGCATCCTCTTGGGTAAAATATTCCGGAGGTAAAATAGTCCCCCATTCGGATCTCCGGGCGGGGACTACTCAGGAGGATGTCGTTATCAGGAGAAAGAAAACTGGCGTTCTACGGATCGGAGCGTGGAATGTCAGATCCCTTAATCGGGCAGGTAGGTTAGAAAATTTAAAAAGGGAAATGGATAGGTTAAAGTTAGATATAGTGGGAATTAGTGAAGTTCGGTGGCAGGAGGAACAAGACTTCTGGTCAGGTGACTACAGGGTTATAAACACAAAATCAAATAGGGGTAATGCAGGAGTAGGTTTAATAATGAATAGGAAAATAGGAATGCGGGTAAGCTACTACAAACAGCATAGTGAACGCATTATTGTGGCCAAGATAGATACGAAGCCCACACCTACTACAGTAGTACAAGTTTATATGCCAACTAGCTCTGCAGATGATGAAGAAATTGAAGAAATGTACGATGAAATAAAAGAAATTATTCAGATAGTGAAGGGAGACGAAAATTTAATAGTAATGGGTGACTGGAATTCGAGTGTAGGAAAAGGGAGAGAAGGAAACATAGTAGGTGAATATGGATTGGGGCTAAGAAAGGAAAGAGGAAGCCGCCTAGTAGAATTTTGCACAGAGCACAACTTAATCATAGCTAACACTTGGTTTAAGAATCACGAAAGAAGGTTGTATACGTGGAAGAACCCTGGAGATACTAAAAGGTATCAGATAGATTATATAATGGTAAGACAGAGATTTAGGAACCAGGTTTTAAGTTGTAAGACATTTCCAGGGGCAGATGTGGACTCTGACCACAATCTATTGGTTATGACCTGTAGATTAAAACTGAAGAAACTGCAAAAATGTGGGAAATTAAGGAGATGGGACCTGGATAAACTGAAAGAACCAGAGGTTGTACAGAGTTTCAGAGAGAGCATAAGGGAACAATTGACAGGAATAGGGGAAAGAAATACAGTAGAAGAAGAATGGGTAGCTCTGAGGGATGTAGTAGTGAAGGCAGCAGAGGATAAAGTAGGTACAAAGACGAGGGCTGCTAGAAATCCTTGGGTAACAGAAGAAATATTGAATTTAATTGATGAAAGGAGAAAATATAAAAATGCAGTAAATGAAGCAGGCAAAAAGGAATACAAACGTCTCAAAAATGAGATCGACAGGAAGTGCAAAATGGCTAAACAGGGATGGCTAGAGGACAAATGTAAGGATGTAGAAGCTTATCTCACTAGGGGTAAGATAGATACTGCCTACAGGAAAATTAAAGAGACCTTTGGAGAGAAGAGAACCACGTGTATGAATATCAAGAGCTCAGATGGCAGCCCAGTTCTAAGCAAAGAAGGGAAGGCAAAAAGGTGGAAGGAGTATATAGAAGGTTTATACAAGAGCGATGTACTTGAGGACAATATTATGGAAATAGAAGAGGATGTAGATGAAGACGAAATGGGAGATACGATACTGCGTGAAGAGTTTGACAGAGCACTGAAAGACCTGAGTCGAAACAAGGCCCCCGGAGTAGACAACATTCCATTAGAACTACTGACGGCCTTGGGAGAGCCAGTAATGACAAAACTCTACCAGCTGGTGAGCAAGATGTATGAGACAGGCGAAATACCCTCAGACTTCAAGAAGAATATAATAATTCCAATCCCAAAGAAAGCAGGTGCTGACAGATGTGAAAATTACCGAACTATCAGTTTAATAAGCCACGGCTGCAAAATACTAACGCGAATTCTTTACAGACGAATGGAAAAACTGATAGATGCAGACCTCGGGGAAGATCAGTTTGGATTCCGTAGAAATGTTGGAACACGTGAGGCAATACTGACCTTACGACTTATCTTAGAAGAAAGATTAAGAAAAGGCAAACCTACGTTTCTAGCATTTGTAGACTTAGAGAAAGCTTTTGACAATGTTGACTGGAATACTCTTTTTCAAATTCTAAAGGTGGCAGGGGTAAAATACAGGGAGCGAAAGGCTATTTATAATTTGTACAGAAACCAGATGGCAGTAATAAGAGTCGAGGGGCATGAAAGGGAAGCAGTGGTTGGGAAAGGAGTGAGACAGGGTTGTAGCCTCTCCCCGATGTTATTCAATCTGTATATTGAGCAAGCAGTAAAGGAAACAAAAGAAAAATTTGGAGTAGGTATTAAAATTCATGGAGACGAAGTAAAAACTTTGAGGTTCGCCGATGACATTGTAATTCTGTCAGAGACGGCAAAGGACTTGGAAGAGCAGTTGAACGGAATGGACAGTGTCTTGAAAGGAGGATATAAGATGAACATTAACAAAAGCAAAACGAGGATAATGGAATGTAGTCAAATTAAATCGGGTGATGCTGAGGGAATTAGATTAGGAAATGAGGCACTTAAAGTAGTAAAGGAGTTTTGCTATTTAGGAAGTAAAATAACTGATGATGGTCGAAGTAGAGAGGATATAAAATGTAGACTGGCAATGGCAAGGAAAGCGTTTCTGAAGAAGAGAAATTTGTTAACATCGAATATAGATTTATGTATCAGGAAGTCCTTTCTGAAAGTATTTGTTTGGAGTGTAGCCATGTATGGAAGTGAAACATGGACGATAACTAGCTTGGACAAGAAGAGAATAGAAGCTTTCGAAATGTGGTGCTACAGAAGAATACTGAAGATAAGGTGGATAGATCACGTAACTAATGAGGAAGTATTGAATAGGATTGGGGAGAAGAGAAGTTTGTGGCACAACTTGACTAGAAGAAGGGATCGGTTGGTAGGACATGTTTTGAGGCATCAAGGGATCACAAATTTAGCATTGGAGGGCAGCGTGGAGGGTAAAAATCGTAGAGGGAGACCGAGAGATGAGTACACCAAGCAGATTCAGAAGGATGTAGGTTGCAGTAGGTACTGGGAGATGAAGCAGCTTGCACAGGATAGAGTAGCATGGAGAGCTGCATCAAACCAGTCTCAGGACTGAAGACAACAACAACAACAACCCCATTTGATCGTACTTTTGACAAGAAGCGTAGGTTTGGTACTGAGTCAAATGCTCCTGGAAATCAGAAATTCATAAAAGAAATGCTAACAGTTAAGTTTATAGTCGGTGTTAAAGCATTTTTATTATCCAATTTTCCATATTCTCTACTTCGCCCAACATGACTCATTTTTCTGCCCGAAAGCCACCTACTACTTTTAGTCTCTCATTTCCCAATGTTTTTCGCTGAGCATTACCTGATTTGATTCGACTACATTCGGGAATCCTTGTCTCGCTTTCCTTGATGTTCATCTTATATCGTCCTTCCAAGACAACAATGTCATCGGCAGACCTCACTGATTTTATTTCTTCTCCATGAACTTTAATTCCTTCCCCTGATATTTCTTTGGTTTCCTTTATTACTTGCTCAGCGTACAGATTGAATAACATCGGGGACAGGCTACAGCCCTGTCTCGCTCTGTTCTCAACCGCTGCTTTCCTTTCATGCCCTTCGAATCTTACAATTGCCGTCTGGATTCTGAGCAGGATGTATGTAACCCGAAACCTGTATTTACCCCTTTGGATTCAGAACTTTGACCAGTGTATTCCATCTAAAATGGCTATAATCTAAAAGACCTATAACCATAGTGCTGTCTTTTCTTAACCTATCTTCTAACATAACTCGTAGGGCCAGTATGTACCCGTGTGTACCTGCATTACTCCAGAACCCAAACTGATCTTCCCCAGGGTCGGCTTCTGCCAGTTTTTCCATTCTTTTGTAAGCTTGGTCCCAGTATTTTAAGTTGTGACTGTCCAAAAGCCAACATCCTGTACACATGTGGAATATGACACAGCGCATGAAAAAAAAGTTTACATCATTTTTCTGGAAATAATCTACAAAACTTACAGTGTACCACTGTTTCGAGGACAAGGTTAAACGATGTGGGTGTGAACGCGCCACGTCGTCGTACCGCAGTTCGAAATTCCACTTCCTTTGACATTCCTCCTGGATGTTTCGAAGATACACTGAAGCGCCAGAGAAGCTGATACAGGCATGCGTATTCAAATACATAGATATGCAAACAGGCAGAACACGACTCTACGGTCGGCAACCCCTATATAAGACGAGTGACTGGCGCAGTTCTTAGATCGGTCACTGCTGCTACAATTTAAGTGAGTTTGAACGTGGTGTTACAGTCGGCGCACGTGTGACAGCACACAGCATCTTCGAGGTAGCGATGAAGTGCGGATTTTCCCGCACGACCATGTCACGAGTCTACCGTGAATGTTAGGAGTCCAGTAAAACATCAAATCTCGGACATCGCTTCGCCCGGAGAAAGATCCAGCAAGAACGGGACCAACGACGACTGAAGATCGTTCAACGCGACAGAAGTGCAACCATTCCGCAAATTGCTGCAGATTTCGATGATGGGCCATCAACAAATGTCAGCGTGTGAACCGTTCAACGAAACATAATCTATGTGGCCTTTTGGAACCGAAGGTCCACTCGTCTATCCTTCGTGATTGCACGCCACAAAGCATTACGCCTCGCATGTGCCCGTCAACACCGGCATTGCACTGCTGATTAAAAATACCGGGTGATCAAAAGGTCAGTATAAATTTGAAAACGACGGAATGATGTAGATAGAGAAGTAAAAATTGAGACACATACTTGGAATGACATGCGGTTTTATCAGAACAAAAATAAAAGAACAAAGTTCACAAAATGTCAGTCAGATGGCGCTGGACAGCAAAACGTCAGTAACTGCTGCCGTGACGGGTGGGAGGTACGCCGATATGTTACAGAATCGCACCATCCCCGCTCTGGCTGATAAACACCTGCTGGGACGTACGATGTTTATGCAGGATGGCGCTCCACACCATATTGCTAGACGCGTGAAAGATCTCGTGCGCGCGTCGCTTGATAATGATCGTGTGCTCAGCCGCCACTTTCGTCACGCTTGGCCTCCCAGGTCCCCAGACTTCAGTCCGTGCGATTATTATCTTTGGGGTTACCTGAAGTCGCAATTGTATCGTGATCGACCGACACCTCTAGGGATGCTGAAAGACAACATCCGACGCCAATGCCTCACTGTAACTCCGGACATGCTTTACAGTGCTGTTCACAACGTTATTCCTCGACTACAGCTATTGTTGAGGAATGATGGTGGACATATTGAGCATTTCCTGTAAAGAACATCATCTTCGCTTTGTCTTACTTTGTTATGCTAATTATTGCTATTCTGATCAGATAAAGCTCCATCTGTCGGACATTTTTTGAACTCTTGTATTTTTTTGGTGCTAATCAAACCCTATGTCATTCCAAGCATGTGTGTCAATTTGTACCTCTCTATCTACATTATTCCGTGATTTAATCAGTTTTCAAATTTATACTGACTTTTTGATCACCCGGTATGTTGCCTAGTAGGACGGGTGTCATTTCAGATTGTATCGACCGGATGGATGTGAGGCAGGCTCAGGAATCCGTGGACCCTACCTATCAGCAGGTGACTGTTCAAGCTGGTGGAGGCTCTGCTATGATGTGGGGCGTGTGTAGTTGTGGAGTGATATGCGTCTAGATACCACTCTGAGAGGTGAGATGTAGGTAAGCGTGCTGTCTGATGACCTGCATCCAATCGTGTCGATTGTGCATTCCGCCAGCCGATGTGGCCGAGCGGTTCTAGGCGCTTTGGTCTGGAAAGCGCGACCGCTACGGTCGCAGGTTCGAATGCTGCCTCGGGTATGGGTGTGTTTGATGTCCTTAGGTTAGTTAGGTTTAAGTAGTTCTAAGTTCTAGGGGACTGATAACCTCGAATGTTAAGTCCCATAGTGCTCAGAACCATCTGAGCCGTTGATTGTGCATTCCGACGGACTTGGGCACTTAGAACAGGATAATGCGACACTCCACACGTCCAGAATTTGCTAGAGAGTGGCTCCAGGAACACTATTCTGAGTTTAAACACTTCCGCTGGCCACCAAACTCCCCAGACATCAACATCTCCACCGCTTCGTACTCTTACGGAGTTATGGACAGCACTGCAGGATTCACGGTGTCAGTACCCCCAGCACTACATGAGACATTAGTCGAGTCCATGCCCCAAGATGTTGAGGCACATTTTCACGCGATTTGGGTGGATATATCCTGAGAAATCAGTACCCAGAACAACCACCTCTGGCCGTAATAACGGCCTTGATACGCCTGGGCATTGAGTCAAACAGAGCTTGGATGGCGTGTACAGGTGTAGCTGCCCATGCAGCTTCAACACGATACCACAGTTCATCAAGAGTAGTGACTGCCGTATTTTGACGAGCCAGTTGCTCGGTCACCATTGACCAGACGATTTCAATTGGTGAGAGATCTGGAGAATGTGCTGGCAGGGCAGCAGTCGAACATTTTCTGTATCCAGAAAGGCCCGTACAGGACCTGCAACATGCGGTCGTGCATTATCCTGCTGAAATCTAGGGTTTCGCAGGTGCCGCAACATCTACACGATATCAGGTAGCTGTACCGGTTTGTTTCGCTCTTCAGTGTATTTACTAATCCTCGTGGAACACCTTGCCTAGACTCCACTGTTTGTGAAGAGCTATCTGCTCTTCCGAAGTCGGTTGGCGATGTTGAAGCGTTGCGGGTTTCCAGTGACGCAGTGGCGAGCGGTTAGTCCGAGAAGTGAGCGGGGCCGGTGAAGCACCGCTGCCTTGGTCAACGCCTGAGGCCCCGGCCGTGCGTCAGAGCAGAGAGCCGCCGCCCGTGGTGGTGGGGGAAGTGGCGGCAGGCTCGCTGCAGCGGTGGAGCCGGCAGTCGGCGGATGACCAAGGATGCGGAGGCAGCGCGCTCACTGGACAGCAGCCGCGGCGGGACTGCAGTGACACAACACAGGTGCGTGGGCCGGCCGCACAGACAATCGTAGCTGTCGGATATTTGGCGCGCTTGCCAAACGCGGAGCGTGTTTGAGAGAAATTTTCCTTGACGTCAGATTTAACAAGGGGGCTGGCGTCGTTTGTATCTATGTTCGCCTCGCGTGTTTAGCGGAGTTCTATTTTCATTTACCTCACTGTCTAGTGAGCTTTATAACTATGGAAACTCTGTCGAGAATGTTGTTGTTGTTGTTTTTGTTGTGTTCAGTCATGAGACTGGTTTGATGCAGCTCTCCATGCTACTCTATCCTGTGCAAGCCTCTTCATCTCCCAGTACCTACTGCAGCCTACATCCTTCTGAATCTGCTTAGTGTATTCATCTCTTGGTCTCCCTCTACGATTTTTAGCCTCCACGCTGCCCTCCAATACTAAATCTGATGCCTCAGAACATGTCCTACCAACCGGTCCCTTCTTCTAGACAAATTGTGCCACAAACTCCTCTTCTCCCCTATTCTATTCAATACCTCCTCATTAGTTATGTGATCTACCCATCTAATCTTCAGCATTATTCTGTAGCACCCCATTTCGAAAGCTTCTATTCTCTTCTTGTCCAAACTATTTATCGTCCATGTTTCACTTCCATACATGGCTACACTCCATACAAATACTTTCAGAAATGACTTCCTGACACTTAAATCTATACTCGATGTTCACAAATTTCTCTTCTTCAGAAACGCTTTCCTTGCCATTTCCAGTCTACATTTTATATCCTCTCTTCTTCGACCATCATCAGTTATTTTGCTCCCCAAATAGCAAAACTCCTTTACTACTTTAAGTGTCTCATTTCCTAATCTAATTCCCTCAGCATCACCCGACTTCATTCGGGGAGAGGCTACAACCCTGTCTCACTCCTTTCCCAACCAACTGCTTCCCTTTCATGTCCCTCGACTCTTATAACTGCCATGTGGTTGCTGTACAAATTATAAATAGCATTTCACTCCCTGTATTTTACTCCTGCCACCTTTAGAGTTTGAAAGAGAGTATTCCAGTCAACATTGTCAAAAGCTTTCTCTAAGTCTACAAATGCTAGAAACGTAGGTTTGCCTTTCCTTAATCTTTCTTCTAAGATATGTCGTAAGGTCAGTATTGCCTCACGTGTTCCAACATTTCTACGGGATCGAAACTGATCTTCCCCGAGGTCGGCTTTTACCAGTTTTTCCATTCGTCTGTAAAGCATTCGTGTTAGTATTTTGCAGCCGTGTCTTACTAAACTGATAATTTGGTGATTTTCACATCTGTCAACACCTGCTTTCTTTGGGATTGGAATTATTATATTCTTCTTGAAGTCTGAGGGTATTTCGCCTGTCTCATACATCTTGCTCACCAGCTGGTAGAGTTTTGTCATGACTGGCTCTCCTAAGGCTGTCAGTAGTTCTAATGGAATGTTGTCTACTCCGGGGGCCTTGTTCGACTCAGGTCTTTCAGTGCTCTGTCAAACTCTTCAGGCAGTATCGTATCTCCCATTTCGTCTTCATCTACATCCTCTTCCATTTCCAGAATATTGTCCTCAAGTACATCGCCCTTGTATAGACCCTCTACATACTCCTTCCACCTTTCTGCTTTCCCTTCTTTGCTTAGAACTGGGTTTCCATCTGAGCTATTGATATTCATACAAGTGGCTCCCTTGTCTCCAAAGGTCTCTTTAATTTTCCTGTAGGCAGTACCTACCTTACCCCTAGTGAGATAGAAAAAGAAAAATTGTCCGGGTGCGAACAGGAGTCGCACACTGAAGCTTCCGTACAAACATAATTATGTACACAGACATTTCATACACTCCGGGATTGAGGACTTCGACGATGTTTCCCTGTTGTCAATGCTGAGACTGGCTAGATATAGGTCCCTGGGTTTCCAAGACTATCGAGAATGTTTAAATTTCAAGTTGGTAGTCGGGCAAATACGGATAAAAGAAATATTTTTCGTTGCGTGACAAAATAATAAGTTACGCAATTTCCTGATTTTTTCCCCTTTATTTGTACTCTGATCTTCTTGCCAAATTTTATGATTCTAGACCTCTTATACGTTTCAACGAGTAAGTTTGCGAGCATCAAAATATGTGACGTAAATGACAGTATGTTTTGATTTCATCGACTTAGAAGGTAACCTTCATTATAACGACAGCTATGATCTCGACATTCCTTACCTGTTATCGACATAATCGGTCCCTCAGTTTCTAAGACTTTCGAGAATGTTTAAAAATCAAGTCTGAAGTCGGATAACAAACGATAAAAGAAATATTTTTTGTTATATAATTATAAATAAACAATTTTCACATTTGTTTTCCTTTCCTTGTACTGTGAAGCCATTCGTATTGACAAATTTCACAATTCTAGACCAACGGAAAGTACTCCAATGGATAAATTTCCTTCACTTCTATGGTCACAGATTTTTTATCATCAGACTACCGGTTTCCGTTTATATGACCATCTTCAGATCTGTTTTATAAAAACATATGTTGATATATTGGAGCCATAGCGGCATCGTCAAATAATGCTGTAACGGGAGGAGGGGGGGGGGGGGGGCGGAATCCAAAATGTTTTTGCTGTTGTTGTGCCACCACGGCTACTTCCTGGACGCTGTTTACGATCCTCGCTCGCTGTGGCTGGATGTTTACTTCCGTTATAGTGAGTAAGCGTGAAGACGGATGTCTGTAGACTTCTTCTGTATTGAAATTGCAGTTATTCTTTGATATTTTGACTGTTTCACGGCCGTTCGTTTCATAGATATCAGTTTCTCTATCAAGTGTGTGTTCTTAAAATCTAGAACTTGGTTACGTTATTGTTGATGCTCTGCCTCAGCTGATTTCAGATTTTGTCTTAACAGTTGTTGGAAAAGAAAACCGATTGATTTGAACTTTATCTCATCACAAAATTTGCAATTTTCTAATTAATATGGTATATAAATCACTTATAAACTCAACTTGGAAAATTTTTTTTCTTTTAAAAAAATCTTCTGCGCCTGTTTAAAATATTAAAAATTTTACATGCATTGCTTCAAGATCAAATAAATCTGTTAAGTTTTTGCACAGAAGACAGTGGATTCTACTATTACAAAGGCGAAATTACGTTGTTTCTATTGCTAATACTGTCGAAAATAATATCGTACCCTTTCGTAATATAAACACCTGTTGTATGTAGAAGTGTTAACTAAGTGTGAATACTGGAATGGTAATGGACTTCGAGATTCTAACGAAAGATCGCTATGAATGTAAGTCATGGAACGAAGCGGAACATGCCTGCGACAGGAACCATAAAAGAACAACTGATGGAGTGGATGTCTCTGCAGCTACTGAAATCTTCAGTCGATCCGCGAATAAAAGTGTGTTCGTCACTTTATGTTCTTAGCTGATGGGGTCTCACAAGCAGACAACAGTATAGTAGCAGCTCAGCCTTACGGTGACAATATTATCACAAAACTGGAATGTGTCGGTTATGTCCGGAAGAGGACTGGCACCATGAAGTTGAAACCAAGTTTCAGAAACAGGAATTTTTCAGATGGTAAAACGGTAACGGAAAAGGCTGACAGGCGAAGCTAGTGATGAACTATAACAATACTATGGAATGGCCATTAGCCATTAGAAATAACACTGATAATTTGTTCAGATTGAAGCAAGGAGAAATGGGCTACATACCTTCGCCAGCAAACTGTGAACAGATCGTAAGCCAATACGCCAACCTTGTCCTTCCCGACCAGATTTGCCGTCCAATTATCGCAACGCCCAGTACTCGAACACTCGATCCCAGCAGCAGCCATGGAAGACGTAATGCCCGTTTACGGGCACTTCACGCATCCTCCGTTATTGAAGAAGTGGCTACATGGACAGACTCACAACCCAAATGAGTCCTTCAGCAATCATATGAACTCGCGTACCAAAAATGTATTTACTGGGTGGGCGTGGGAGGGGTGCTCATGTTGTTATTACTTTTAATGGTGGCAACACCGGTATGGGAATTAATCCTTCGGTAAACTGCATCAGAGAGCTTCAAGGGAACCAGCAGCAGTGTATGCAGCAGAAACGGCCACTAAGGAGACCTTAAGGGAAAAAAGAAAGAGATCCATAGAAAATGACCAAGAAGATGATACAAAGTGTGATGCTTTTGAGTGAGTAACAAAATGAAACATTTGTTAAGTAACATTTAGTTGTTTCAAACTTCAGAAACTGTTTCTCAAACCTTACATTGTCAGTTCCATTCAACAGGAATCACTTAGAGTAGAATATTCATACTTTCCGAGAGTTGTTGTTGTTGCTGTAGTCTACAGTCCAAAGATTGGTTTGATGCAGCTCTCAATGCTACTCTATCCTCTGCAAGCCTCTCCATCTCGTAGTACCTACTGCAACCTGCATCCTTCTGAATCTGTTTAGTGTATTCATCTCTTGGTCTTCTTCTTCGATTTTTACCCCCCACGCTTCCCTCCAATACAAAATTGGTGATCCCTTGAGGTTTCAGAACATATCTTACCAACCGATCCCTTCTTCTAGTCAAGTTGTGCCACATATTTCTGTTCTCCTCAATTCTGTCCAGTACGTCCTCATAAGTTACAGGATTTACCCGTCTAATCTTCAGCATTCTTCTGTAGCACCACATTTCAAAAGCTTCAGTTCTCTCCTTGCCTAAACTTTTTATAATCCATGTTTCACATCCATACATGGCTATACTCTATACAAATACTTTCAGAAAATATTTCCCGACACTTCAAACCTATACTCGATGTTAACAAATTCGTCTTCTTCAGAAACGCTTTACTTGTCATAGCCAGTCTACATTTTATATCCTCTCCACTTCGGCCATCCTCAGTTATTTTGCTCCTCTAATAGAAAAACTCATCTACTACTTTAAGTGTGTCATTTCCTACACTAACTCGATGAGTATCACCTGATTTAAATCAACTACATTCCATTATCCTAGTTTTGCTTTTGTTGATGTTCATCTTATATCCTTCTTTCAAGAGGCTGTCCATTCCGTTCAACTGTTCTTCCAAGTCCTTTGCTGTCTCTGACAGAATTACAATGTCCTCGGCAAACCTCAAAGTTTTTGTTTGTTCTCCCTAGATTTTAATTCCTACTCCAAATTTTTCTTTTGTTTCCTTTACTGCTGGCTCAGTATACAGATTGACTAACAACGGGGAGAGGCTACAACCCTGTCTCGCTCCCTTCCCAACCACTGCTTCCCTTTCATGTCCCTCCACTCTTATAACTGCCATCTGGTTTCTCTACAAATTGTAAATAGCCTTTCGCTCCCTGTATTTTACCCCTGCCACCTTCAGAATTTGAAAGAGAGTATTCCAGTCAACATTGTCAAAAGCTTTCTCTACGTCGACATAAAATGTTCAAATGTGTGTGAAATCTTATGGGACTTAACTGCTAAGGTCATCAGTCCCAACGTTTACACACTACTTAACCTAAATTATCCTAAGGACAAACACACACACCCATGCCCGAGGGAGGACTCGAACCTCCGCCGGGACCAGCCGCACAGCCCATGACTGCAGCGCTTTAAGGCTGCTCGGCTAATCCGCAGGCTACGTCTACAAATGCTATAAACGTAGGTTTGCCTTTCGTTAACCTAGCTTCTAAGATAAGTCATAAGATCAGTATTTCCTCGCGTGTTCCTACGTTCCTAAGGAATTCAAACTGATCTTCCCCGAAGTCGGCCTCTACTAGTTTTTCCATTCTTCTGTAAATAATTCGTGTTAGTATTTTGCAGCCATGACTCATTAAACTGATAGTTCAGTAATTTTCACGTCTGTCAGCAGCTGCTTTCTTTGGTATCGGGATTATTATATTCTCCTTGAAGTGTGGGCGTATTTCGCCCGTGTCATACATCTTCTTCAACACTACTTTGGAAAAAGTATAAATATTATACAAAACTCTGGCCGAAATGTAATGATCTCAATCTAACACACTAATAGTTAACACGTAATTTTCTATAAAAGTCTGACGTCCATTGTTACAGTGGTTTCTGAAACAAAGGCACAACTAAAACGTCTCCTCTGTACGGGAATATACATAATGCAGGGTGGAGAAACACGGCTGGCAACATACGGGAGTCTGGGTGTGACGGTAAGTTGTGCTCGGGTAGCCCAGTGGTGGCAGGAAATCCGGGCTAGAGTCCCGGTCCCGCACAAACTTCCATTGTCGTCATTCCATTAGGCAGCTGACGGTTGTCCATATTCGCAACTGCGAATGCAGTTCATATTTTTCGTACTGAGACTTTGGCCCTCTCATTTAGCTTAACGCGAACGTGAACCGATCTGTTTATTCCAGTATTTTCGATGTCCGAGTGTTGCTGTTGCTTCTTTGTCTCCACGGTTAGTTTGCTCTGTAAAGTCCCGTCTTCCAGGATGATTACAGCCGCGTTCACCAGCCTGAAAGCGTACGTTGCCAGTCTGACGAATTCTCGGGCACCCTGTCTGCAGCTCGACTGACCTGCGAAATCAACCGATCTAAATCCAATCCAAAATGTGAGTCACAATTTGGAACGGCTGGTGAGGCTTACCATCCAGGGTCACCGCATTTTGGTAGATCAGGGGTGGAAAGTCATCAGTGGGTGGCTTGAGCTGGCTTTGGTAGACCTGAAGAAACCTGTAGCCTCTATTCCGGCCTAAATTTGGGCCATTATCAGGATGGACGCGGAGATACGCGGCATTGGAATGATGTCTCGTCAACTGCGCCCAGTGGAATTTGGCCCACCGAACGTCGAGACAAGCTCCGCTAATCCCCTGTTCGAACTCTCCAACTTGCCCGACAGCTAAAGGACCCGAGGGCACTTACGTTGTGTACTGATGGACAGGACAGCAGATACTCGAACAGTAAATTTAACATAATACGGTTGACTCTTACAGAGAAGACAACATCAATCACTCACTTCTTACAATGCTATTTATTTATTTCAATAGCGCTGCTACCGGCTAGTTCACGTTAACATACATTTTACATTAGGTTTCACATTTTGTCTTCCCAAATGCTGAAATTTCTTTTAGTGGCGGTGTTCTACAACCAAAATAAGATATGAGACGATGCCTTTTCAACTGTGATTGTTGCTCAGAACGATTTTAAATGATGTAAACGAATTATTCTAGTGGAGATGTTTTGGTGGCGTAAGGAAGTGGAGATCTCCACTAGAATAATTTGTTTACATAATTTAAAATCGTTGTGAGGCACAATTACAGTTAAAAAGACATTGTCTCACATCTTGTTTTGGTTGTATGACGCCACCACCAAACGATATTTCATCATTTGGGAAAGCAAAATGTTAAAACTAATGTAAAATGTATCTTAACGCAAACTAGCCGTCTGAAGATAAATCTCGCGGTTCGAAACCGGTAACGGTGCTATTTAAACAAATAAATAACATTGCAAAAAGTGGCTGGTTGCTGCCGTCTTCTCTGTAAGAGTCAATCCGTATTTTGTAACAGCCACGGGCTCAGAATGACGGTTTTCGACAAAATAGCAATAAATGTAAAGCGAAAATTTTTTAGTCTAAAGCTATCGTAATTTATTTTACGTTCTGTCGGACGCAATTGCATAAATTTTTGCTTAGGACCGGATCTTCAGAAACTCCAACAGAAAACATGAAAACCAACTTGCAAACAAGAAGTTTAAAAATCGTATCTCTTCTTGAAACAATATGGAATGGATAGATTACTACTTACGTTAGACAAATTCGTACAAGCACAACTCACATACGCATCGCCACTGCCTCAATGAGCTAAGGCCCAACAGCATGGTAACGGCGGCCATGTGTGTGTGTGTGAGTTGTGCTCTTACGCATTTGTGTGTGTTTTCCAATTCTGAAGAACTGGAACATCTCTAGCACTGAAACTTCTCGGCAGATTAAAACTGCGTGCCGGACTGGGATTCATAGCGAGGACCCCTGCCTTTTGCAGGCACGATATCTGCCCGTTCTCGCAGCTTTGCTTGCGCTAGTACCTCGTGTCTTACATTACAAACTTAAGTCCCAGGTTCGAGAGCCGATCCGACACACAGTTTTAATGTGGAAGGAAGTTGTACATCGTCTGTGATTCAGCACCTCCTCTATCTAATGAGCAGCAATCTGTCCTTTCCATGTTGTTGGTATTCCATCCTGGACATACCACTGTTTGACAAACCGGTACTTTAAAATAAATACAAAATTAAATATGGTCCATACCTGGGGATGAGCATATGGCGCATGTAATGTACAGGGTGGGCGAGAAGTTCCCGCACCCCCTCTACATCTACATCTGCATCCACACAGAGCCACCGTATGGTGCGTGGCGGAGGGTACCCTAAACCATTACTTGCCATTTCCTTTCCTGTTCCACACGTAAGCAGAACGAGGGAAAAACGACTGTCTGTATGATCCCTAATCTCTCGTATCTTTTCTTCGTGGTCCTTACGCGTAATGTACGTTTGCGAAGTAGAATCGTTCTGCGCTCAGCTTTAAAAACCGGTTCTCTAAATCTTGTCAATAGCCTTCCTCGAAAAGAACGTCGCCTTCTCTGCAGTGATTCCCATTGTATCTCCAGAAGCACATCCGCAATACTTGCATGCTGACCGAACCTACCGGTAACAAATCTGCCAGCCGGGCTCTGAATTGCTTCGATGTCTTCCATCAACCCGACTTGCTACGGATCCCAAACACTCGAGCATTACTCAAGAGTAGGTTGCACCAGCGTTCTATATGAGGTGAAACACGTTTAGCAGAGTGGTAGCTATCTTACTTCTGATCGTATCTTGGAATCAATTGTTGGAATTCATGTTTACATGTTTTCGTAGTCGCAGGAGTTTAATTTGGAGCCATGATAGACATGAACGGTTAGAGTTACGCTATTTGCGCGCTTAGTGACAAATGTTTCTGTGCACGAACGACAACACACAGGGCAGGCAATGAGACAGATTATCGAACATTTCCAGGAAAGATTTAATAACGCTCGACCGCAAAAGGCGTGCTTTTGCTATTGCAGGCCACGGAGTGGAAAAAAAAGCAGACACGAGAAGAAATCTGTGCCGCACTCTCTCTTATGATGTCGACACGTAAGCGTGCTTCGGTACACTGAGGACAACAGTGCCGGATCACATGAAAAAAGAACTTAAGGTCCGACATTTTCGACCGACGTTTGTAAACAAGTTTTAGGATACAGACTAGGATGGGGGCGTTTTAGCATTCCGTGCTTTGTTAACTCGATTTCGAAATGCAGTTAGGCGAGCCAAGGTTATGTTGTCAGATGAATCTGCCATTTATTGTCGTTTAGGTCAAAGAGAATCCTGAATACACAGTCGAGTTAGGAAGGAAACCGCCTCACGGAATGATATGGGCAGCGTTGACACAACCTCTGGTTGGACCGAACTCTTTTTGATGGGACTATGAATAGAGCATTTATTTATTTATTTATTTATTTATTTATTTATTTGGATCATCAGTCTTCTCACTGGTTTAATGCGTACCGCCACAAATTTCTCGCCTGTACCAACCTCTTCATCTCCGAGTAGCACTTGCAACTTACGTCCTCAATTACTTGCTGACTGTATTCCAATCTCTATCTTCCTCTACAGTTTCTGCCCTCTACAGCTCCGTCTAGTACCGTGGAATTTATTCCCTGATGTCTTGACAGATGTCCTATCATCCTGTCCCTTCTCCTTGTGAATGTTTTCCACATATTCCTTTCCTCTCTGATTCTGCGCCGAACCTCCTCATTCCGTACCTTATCAGTCGACCTAATTTGCAACATTCGTCTGCAACACCACCTCTCAAATGCTTCGATTCTCTTCTCTTCCGGTTTTCCCGCGATCCCTGTTTCATTACCATACGATGCTGTGTTCCAAACGTACGTTCCCAGAAACTTCTTCTTGAAATTAAAGCCTATGTTTGATACCAGCAGGCTTCTCCTGTCCAGGAATGCAATTTCTGCCAGTGCTAGTCTGCTTGCTCCACCCGTCATTGTTTTGCTGCCTAGGTAGCAGAATTCCTTAACTTCATACACTTCGTGACCATCAATACAGATGTTGACTTTCTCACTGTTCTTATTTTTGCTACTTCTCATTACTTTGCATTTCTTCGATTTACTCTCAATCCATATCATGTACTCATTCCACTCATTCTATCCCGTACTTCTTCTTCACTTTCACTCACGATGGCAATGTTATCAGCGAATCGTATCCGTGGTGTGCGTACTGTAAGACCTTCGATACACACACCATCAGATTATCTGACTTGTCGCTCTAACGAAGCAGGCGAGTGTCAGCAATATGTCTCGTGGTCTTATCGTGGCGTGTTTATCTTCTGCCATTAGGTCAGACGATAGAAATGCCACTCGCACGCTTAGAGTAGCAGATTGACGGTGACCAACTTTAACCAGAACTTGATTAATTTTCACACACATTTATTAAAATAATGTTGTTGTTGTTGTGGTCTTCAGTCCTGAGACTGGTTTGATGCAGCTCTCCATGCTACTCTATCCTGTGCAAGCTTCTTCATATCCCAGTACCTACTGCAACCTACATCCTTCTGAATCTGCTTAGTGTAGTCATCTCTTGGTCTCCCTCTACGACTTTTACCCTCCACGCTGCCCTCCAATACGAAATTGGTGATCCCTTGATGCCTCAGAACATGTCCTACCAACCGGTCTCTTCTTCTGGTCAAGTTGTGCCACAAACTTCTCTTCTCCCCAATCCTATTCAATACTTCCTCATTAGTTATGTGATCTACCCACCTAATCTTCAGCATTCTTCTGTAGCACCTCCTTTCGAAAGCTTCTATTCTCTTCTTGTCCAAACTATTTATCGTCCATGATCCACTTCCATACATAGCTACACTCCATACAAATACTTTCAGAAATGACTTCCTGACTCTTAAATCTATGCTCGATGTTAACAAATTTCTCTTCTTATGAAACGCTTTCCTTGCCATTGCCAGTCTACATTTTATATCCTCCCTACTTCGACCATCATCAGTTATTTTGATCCCCAAATAGCAAAACTCCTTTACTACTTTAAGTGTCTCATTTCCTAATCTAATTCCCACAGCATCACCCGACTTAATTCGACTACATTCCATTACCCCCGTTTTGCTTTTGTTGATGTTCATCTTATATCCTCCTTTCAAGACACTGTCCATTCCGTTTAACTGCTCTTCCAATTCCTTTGCTGTCTCTGACAGAATTACAATGTCATCGGCGAACCTCGAAGTTTTTATTTCTTCTCCATGGATTTTAATACCTACTCCGAATTTTTCTTTTGTTTCCTTCACTGCTTGCTCAATATACAGATTGAATAACATCGTGGAGAGGCTACAACCCTGTCTCACTCCCTTCCCAACCACTGCTTCCCTTCCATGTCCCTCGACTCTATATCTGCCATCTGGTTTCTGTACAAATTCTAAATAGCCTTTCGCTCCCTGTATTTTACCCCTGTACCTTCAAAATTTGAAAGAAAGTATACCAGTCAGCATTGTCAAAAGCTTTCTCTAAGTCTACAAATGCTAGAAACGTAGGTTCGCCCTTCCTTAATCTAGCTTCTAAGATACGTCGTAGGGTCAGTATTGCCTCACGTGTTCCAACATTTCTACGGAATCCAAACTGATCTTCCCTTAGGTCGGCTTCTACCCGTTTTTCCATTCGTCTGTAAAGAATTCGTGTTAGTATTTTGCAGCTGTGACTTATTAAACTGATAGTTCGGTAATTTTCACATCTGTCAGCACCTGCTTTCTTTGGGATTGGAATTATTATATTCTTCTTGAAGTCTGAGGGTATTTCGCCCGTCTCATACATCTTGCTCACCAAATGGTAGAGTTTTGTGAGGACTGGCTCTCCCAAGGCCGTCAGTAGTTCCAATGGAATGTTGTCTACTGCGGGGGCCTTGTTTCGACTCAGGTCTTTCAGTGCTCTGTCAAACTCTTCACGCAGTATCGTATCTCCCATTTCATCTTAATCTACATCCTCTTCCATTTCCATAATATTGTCTTCAAGTACATCGCCCTTGTATAGACCCTCTATATACTCCTTCCACCTTTCTACTTTCCCTTCTTTGCTTCGAACTGGGTTTCCATCTGAGCTCTTAATATTCATACAAGTGGTCCTCTTTTCTCCAAAGGTCTCTTTAATTTTCCTGTAGGCAGTATCTATCTTACCCCTATTGAGATAAGCCTCTACATCCTTACATTTGTCCTCTAGCCAAGCCTGCTTAGCCATTTTGCACTTCCTGTCGATCTCATTTTTGAGACGTTTGTATTCCTTTTTGCCTGATTCATTTACTGCATTTTTGTATTTTCTCCTTTCATCAATTAAATTCAATATTTCTTCTGTTACCCAAGGTTTTCTACTAGCCCTCGTCTTTTTACCTACTTGATCCTCTGCTGCCTTCACTACTTCATCTCTCAAAGCTACCCATTCTTCTTCTACTGTATTTCTTTCCCCCATTCCTGTCAATTGCTCCCTTATGCTCTCCCTGAAATTCTGTACAACCTCTTGTTCTTTTAGTTTATCCAGATCCCATCTCCTTAACTTCCAACCTTTTTGCAGTTTCTTCAGATTTAATCTACAGTTCATAACCAATAGATTGTGGTCAGAGTCCACATCTGCCCCTGGAAATGTCTTACAATTTAAAACCTGGTTCCTAAATCTCTGTCTTACCATTATATAATCTATCTGACACCTGTCAGTATCTCCAGGCTTCTTCCATGTATACAGCCTTCTTTTATGATTCTTGAACCAAGCGTTAGCTATGATTAAGTTGTGCTCTGTGCAAAATTCTACCAGGCGGCTATCTCTTTCATTTCTTTGCCCCAGTCCATATTCACCTACTACGTTTCCTTCTCTCCCTTTTCCTGCTACCGAATTCCAATCACCCATGATTACTGAATTTTCGTCACCCTTCACTATCTGAATAATTTCTTTTATTTGATCATACATATCTTCCATTTCTTCGTCATCTGCAGAGCTAGTTGGCATATAAACTTGTACTACTATAGTAGGTCTGGGCTTCGTATCTATCTTGCCCACAATAATGCGTTCACTATGCTGTTTGTAGTAGCTTACCCGGATTCCTACTTTCCTATTCATTATTAAACCTTCACCTGCATTACCCCTATTTAATTTTGTGTTTATAACCCTGTAGTCACCTAACCAGAAGTCTTGTTCCTCCTGCCACCGAACTTCACTAATTCCCACTATATCTAACTTTAACCTATCCATTTCCCTTTTTAAATTTTCTAACCTACCTGCCCGATTAAGGGATCTGACATTCCACGCTACAATCCGTAGAACGCCAGTTTTCTTTATCCTGAAAACGATATCCTCTTGAGTAGTCCCCGCCCGGAGATCCGAATGGGGGACTATTTTACCTCCGGAATATTTTACCCAAGAGGACGCCATCATCATTTTATCATACAGTAAAGCTGCATGTCCTCGGGAAAAATTACGGCTGTAATTTCCCCTTGCTTTCAACCGTTCGCAGTACCAGCACAGCAAGGCCGTTTTGATTATTGTTCCAAGGTCAGATCAGTCAGTCATCCAGACTGTTGCCCTTGCAACTACTGAAAAGGCTGCTGCCCCTCTTCAGGAACCACAGGTTTGTCTGGCCTCTCAACAGATACCCCTCCGTTGTTGTTGCACCTACGGTACGGCTATTTGTATCGCTGAGGCACGCAAGCCTCCCCACCAACGGCAAGGTCCATGGTTTAGGGGTGGAAGTTTAAAATAATAAGAAGCATAATAATTGCTTGACAATCTGAAGTTCCTTTGGTCTTGGTACGTTAATCTTATTCTCACATATCTCTGATATTTGACAAAGTGTCTATACATTTATCTTCGTGGCTATGTACAGGAATATAGTAATCTTATTAGGTGCAGACTGAAACTTGACTATAGACTGGTACAGACAAATGTATAACTCGTACATACTGGTACAGACTAAGACAAATTGGTACAGCCTGGTGCAGACAAACGCAGACTGACTAATCGGAGACCTGTACACTCGTTATAATACCTCGAGCGTTTATGTATCACTGCGCGAGTGTAATTCGTGAGGAGAAAAGGTTCTACGTTAGCTGAAATCTCATTGGCTGCGTTACATATTAATACGCGCATCGGCGGAACCAGAATTTGGTCCGTCTCTATGGCAGCGCCATCTCGTAGTGTGGAGACGGACGAGCGCTGCGCCTGCGCTGTTGTGCTTAGTGGGGCGCGCTCTAGAGGGAAAGTTGTGTACGCACTGACTACACGGAACTATGTACACAACAGCATCATTGATATCCTTTGACCCTGAATTTTAATTCCTCTCTTGAACCTTTATTTTATTTCCATCATTGCTTCTTCGACGTACAGATTGAGCTTCAGAGGCGAAAGACTACATCCCTGTCTTACACACTTTTCAATGTGAGCACATCGTTCTTGATCGTACACTATTATTATTCCCTCTTGTCTCTTTTACTCATCTTTCCCTACAGCTTACCCCTACTTTTCTCAGAATCTCGAACATCTTGCACCATTTTGTATCGTCGAACGCTTTTTCCAGGTCGACAAATCCTACTAACGTGTCTTGATTTTTATTTAGTATTGCTTCCATTAGCAACCCCAACGTCAGTATTGCCTCTCTGGTACTTCAGCTTTGCTAAAGACAAACTGATAGTCATCTAGCATTTTTTTTACAAGTGTTGAAAATGTGGTTAATACCTCAGCTTGAGGAAAAGGGACCCACAGGACGCATATGGTTGCAGGAAGACGGAATGCCCCCGTACCCTCTTACACTGCCCGGGTTACCATATAGACGCTCTCCAGGACGGTGGAAGGGTCATGTTTCGTCAGCAACAACAGCTCCCTTGAAACGGCCAGCGTGAAGTGAGGCTAGCACTAGACAACTCGGTGTGGGGAGTCAGTCGTAAAGGCGCGTGTGCTGGCCACGTCGTTACGCTACGAACGAAGCCTTGCACAGTGCTGTTGGGAATGCACTTCCCACTGTGACGCCTTACATGATCAAAAATACGTCAAGAAGAATTGGAGTCGTATGGAAGTGTGTTTACAGCACGATAGGGGAACAAATGGTTCAAATGGCTGTGACCACTATGGGACTTAACATCTGAGGTCATCAGTCCCCTAGAACTTAGAACTACTTAAACTTAACTAAACTAAGAACATCACACACACCCATGCCCGAGGCAGGATTTGAACCGTAGCGGTTGCGCGGATCCAGACTGTAGCGCCTAGAACCGCTCTGCCACGCCGGCTGGCATAGGGGAACATGTCGTTGTACTGGACACATAATACATAAGTTATTATTGCTTTAAAACAAATCACATCATTTATCATTCGATACTAGAGGGTGCGTGGAATTTTTGCCCAACCTGTACATTAGATGCGCTGTCGCAGCAGTTAAAAGGCGAAGACTAAGCGCGTATATATGTGGCAAAAGTTGTAGGCCTACATAGCTGCCTTTCTCGTTCCTAGCCTTACATACAGACGCGACTTCAAAAGATGAAAATAATTTTCTTTATAATTATAATTCTCAGTCCATATCACTGTACTTATCCTTACTGGGACACATAAACAAGTGAAAAGTATTTAAACCGACAAACTCGGGGAGGTTGTAGGGGACATCAAAACAAATACTTTTTCCTAATGTCATTTTTTCCTATGAGGAGTATTTAAACCGGTAGAGGAAAATTTCTCTGGTGGCAAATTCATTACACCACGAAACACGTTTCCATTTTTTTTTTATGACCAAGAGACAACACATTAACACAACCCAATTTCAATCACTAGATTTTCAAAAATGCCTCCATTGACACGTAAACAAAGGTTACACTGTCGGATCATGTTCTGTCTGACACGGGCAAAAACTCCGGTAGTATCCTGAATTGTTCCTGCTGCTGCTACTATCCGGGCAACCAGATCCTCTTCTGATGCAACAGGAGTTGCGTAAACAAGGTTGCGCATCTCTCCCCACACAAAAAAAGTCCAGAGGGAGATATATCTGGGGATAAGCAGGCCATGGTACAGGACCACCTCTGCCAATCCACGTTTCTGGGAACCGTCGGTCCAGAAATCGACGCACACGACGACTGAAGTGTGCCGGCGCCCCGCCATGTTGGAACCACATGCGTTGTCTTGTAGGGTTCAAATGGCTCTGAGCACTATGGGACTCAACTGCTGTGGTCATTAGTCCCCTAGAACTTAGAACTACTTAAACCTAACTAACCTAAGGACATCACGCACATCCATGCCCGCGGCAGGATTCGAACCTGCGACCGTAGCAATCGCACGGTTCCGGACTGCGCGCCTAGAACCGCGAGACCACCGCGGCCGGCTGTCTTGTAGGGAGCGGGACGTCTTCCAGCAATTCTGGCAATGCCCTGGTGAGAAAATTGTAATAGTGCCTGCCAGTTAATGGCCTAGGTAGCAGATACGGCCCAATTAAACAGTCCCCAACAACACCGACCCACACATTAACGAAGAACCGCACTGATTAAAGGATCCCGCTCCACGTGCTGCAAGACGGCTTCCTCAAATTGCAGCGTTCTTACCTTGCGTCGGCGTCCCTGTCCAGGTAATCTGCTAAATGACCCGGTCTCACGCAGACGTTGATACACAGGAGCAAAGGTCGTATGATGCGGGATACGGCGATTAGGATATTGTTGTTGATAAACCCGCTGTGCAGCTCGTCTGTTGTGGTGCGCTACGTAGTACGAACCAACCACATCAGTGTACTCACTCCAGGTGTATCGTTCCATTAGTAAACAGAGACAATGCACTGCTACACTGGTGGACAGCAGTTGCCAACAATTGAACAACGTAATACGCCCTCTAACAACTGAAGATCGTAATACGAACTCTAACAACTGAAGAGTGTAATACGGCCTCCACCGGTTTAAATAATCCTCATAGGAAAAAATGACATTAGGGAAAAATATTTGTTTTCGTGTCCCCTACAACCTCCCAGAGTTTGTCGGTTTAAATACTTTTCACCCTGTATACGCGTTATAAAATTGTCCAATTAGTAAGATTATCTTTGAAAGGAAAGAGTATGCATCATAAAACAACTTACGCAAAAAAGAAAACAGAAATATTTTTAAGGTGTCCATGCATAACATGACTTTTCGTATTAGGGCAGAGTATCCGTCGTGAAAGAAGAAGAAGAAGCAGTTTAATTGTTACTGTAAAGGAAGGAATGAAGCTGCAGAGGAGAAGTGGGATTTAAACGTTAAAATGACTAGAAACAACACGATACGCGTTTGCAAGAGGGCTTATCACCGAACTTTATATCGACCACTGCTGTTGCTCTTTTTGTGGAAGCAGGATGTTCTGTTTAGGTCGCTGGTGATTTGGACGTGCGAGTCAGCGCTTGAAGCACCTGACCGGCGGGCACCAACCGACCCCAGTGAGGCGACTGATGGGCTGCCACGCACGGGCGTGCAAGAGGGCTTTGGCTCAGCAGGCGGTTACTCTACACGAGTACTGGCCGCATGTTTCTCAGCTTCTTGCACAGACGCAGCTTTTGTGCATCGGGTGCATAATTAAAGTTCCAGTTCCATTATCGTTTCAACGAACCGGTTTAATTTGAAAATGAAGACGTAGTTCGTTGAAGCAGGTAATGTAACAGCCTTTTTTTTTTCCAAAAAAAGGAAAGAATGAAAAATTTTATCTACTGTGACTCTTGTAGTGTGAAGTAAATATTTAACTTCATTTAATTTATATTATAGTCACACTCCTTTATGACAATTATGTCGGAATATACACACATCAAAAAAAGTTTTGCATCATTCCGGTTCCCAGAACTCCTGAAGATAGACGTCGACTGTGGATGTTGTATCACAGACACGGTCCCTTTGGCTGGTCAGAGATGTCATTCAACACGCCAAAGATGTAAACAACCATGCATGAGCAGTGCCTATTAGACGGAGGGGGTGCGACGGCTGATCAGTTCCAGCCATTCCACCAGGAAGGAGGCACACGGCTCGTGTTGTCTGAGGTTCAACCATGCCTAGACATTCAATAGTGCGGTTGGATCGCGTCCGCATTGTTACTTCGTGCCAGGAAGCACTCTCAAGAAGGGAAGCGTCCAGGCGTATCGGAGTGAACCGAAGCGATATTTTCAGAAATGGGGGAAATACAGAGAGACAGCAACTGTCGATGACAAGTCTCGCTCAGGCCGCCGAGGGGCTACTACTGCACTGAATGACCGCTACCTACGGATTACTCTCGCAGCAACCCCACCATCTTGAATGATGCTTTTCGTGCAGCCACAGGGCGTCGTGTTACGACTCAAACTGTGCACAACAGGATGCACCATGCGCAATTTCACTCCCGACGTCCATGGCGAAGTCCATCTTCACAGCCACGACACGGTGTAGCGCAGTACAGATGGGCCCAACAACATGCCGAATGGACCGCTCAGGATTGACATCACGTTCTCTTCACCGATGAGTGTTGCATATCCCTTCAAGCAGACAATCGTCGGAGACGTGTCTGGAGACAACCCGATCAGGCTGAACGCCTTAGGCACACTGTTCAGCGAGTGCTGTTTTGGCGTGCCATTATGTGGGCCCGACGAACGCCGCGGATGGTCATGGAAGTAGCCGTAACGACTGTACGATACGTGAATGCTTTTCTCCGACGGATAGTGCAACCATATCGGCAGCATATTGGCGAAGCATTCGTCTTCATGGACGACAATTCGCGTCCCATCGTGCACATCTTGTGAATGGCTTCCTTCAGGATAACGACACCGCTCAGCTAGAGTGGTCAGCATGTTCTCCAGATATGAACCCTATCTATCATGTCTGGGATAAATTGAAAAGGGCTATTTATGGACGATGTGACCCACCAACCACTCTCAGGGATCTACGCCGAATCGCCGTTGAGGAGTGGGACAATCTGGACCTATAGCGCCTTGATGAACTTGTGCATAGTATGCCACGACGAATAGAGGCAAGCGTCATTGTAAGAGGACTTGCTACTGGGTATTAGAGGTTCCAGTGTGTACAGCAATCTGGATCACCACCTCTGAAGGTCTCGCTGTATGGTTGTACAACATGCAGTGGTGTGGGGCGTGTGCCGTTGGAGTGATATGGGCCCCCTGATACGTGTAGATACGACTCTGACTGGTGACACGTACGCAGGTATCCCATCTGATCACCTGCATCCAGTTATGTCCAATTTGTATTCCGATGGACTTGGGCAATTCCAGCAGAACAATGCGACACCCCACACGTCCCGAATTGCTACAGAGTGGCTTCAGGAACACTGTTCTGAATTTAAACACTTCCGCTGGCCACCAAACTCACCAGGCACGAACATTATTGAGCATAGCTGGGATGCGTTGCAACGTGCTTCTCAGAAGACATCTCCACCCCTCATACTCTTATGGATCTATGGACAGCCCTACAGGATTCATGGTGTCAGTTCCCTCCGGCACTACGTCATACGTTAGTCGAGTCCACGTCACGTCGTGTTGCGGCACTTCTGCTTGCTCACGGGGGCCCCAAACGGTATTAGGCAGGCGTACCAGTTTCTCTGGCTCTTCAGTGTATGCTGTTCAAATCTGACGTCATTCTGATCGTTGGTTCTCTTCCTACATCGTTTTGAAACTGCACCTCTAATCCCTGCATACCTGTGGAGAAGACAGTGGGTAAAACATCAGGAGTGAGAAAGGGCTACACCGTGGCTCCCCATACAGCTGGCTGGGTCGATCAGCTCAAAGGGAGTGAAGCATATACCACTTCCAGTATAGGGCGGTGCCCGTGTGCTACTGCACTGACATGTGTTGAAAGCAGTGTACGAGACGAGGACGCCCTCACCACACGAGTCACGCAAGGATCAAATAAAAGAAGGAAACGCGGAATGCGCACGCACTGACCACCGCTAAGATGAGCTGGGGATTTATCCGACCGCAGCACACTTAAAGTGCGGGACCGGTGGGTGCTTTACAGCCGTGCCCGCTCTCAGGGTTACGTAAGCATTGCGGTGCTGGCTGCAGGCCGCTAAAGAGGTTTTCCCGTCGGCAAGGGCGCGCGACGGCGCCGTACTGACAAAACCAGTCGCTGCTTCTCCTCCACAGGAAACAGCCACCTGCAGCGTCCGGTTCCCACGTCACAGCTCAGCGCCGGTCCCAGATCAGACCGGACCAGCTGCTGGTAGCTGAACCGTAAGATTACTACTCGTTCACCAAAGGTTACTAATCTCAATCAATACATAAAATGTAAAGTGGAAACAGTGCCAAGGAGTAGCTGGTGAAACTACACACAATTTTCAGTAATACTCTTTATTCAAATTTGGTGCAAGGCTTTACGATATTTAAAAAAACGACAATCATTTAACAAATAAGTCATAATTTACGATAGGAAAGGACTTTCAAATTATTAGATTATTATTAAAAAAATCACGCCAATAAAAGGCAAGCACAGGCAAGAAACTTTAACATTTACAACGCGACCCTGTACAATATTTCAAGCTCAGCTAAATTACAGGTGAATTTCACTCCATTCATTAAATGGCGCAGAATCCAACTTGTCTGCAAAAGTTCTCAAAAGAGAAAAACCAAAACGCACGAGTCATGCACACGTGGGGGGGACACTGACAGTTAATAACTTTAACATTTCCAAAATACATAAAAAAACAAATTTTACAAATTTCTGCCAGTTAACTTACGGCAAACGCACACGCTCGCCAGGCAGGACTTACAAACTTTTACAACATTCTCCTTTCAAGGCAACAATTTTTACCCGCAATGAAATGGGAAACTTTTACATGGCAAGAAAACACACTAATAACCAACTATCTGTATAAAATACATAAGCACGTTGAGTAAAAGCCTTAAAAGGTATTGAAATGGAAAAACACAGAACAGGTTTTGCTGGTTAGAAACAATATTTAAAAAATCCACTACGACGTACATTAACAACCTTGCTCATTATAGCCAAATATACTTAAACACACATTTACAGCTTCCAGATGAGCAGGAATTCGTTATGCAGTTGACTAGTTCTTACCAATAGGCAACAGGAATTTTTCTTCCTTCTTGGAGTACCTTTTACACGCGAGTATAGTAATACTAGTTATGGCAGGCGAGAGAATGGGTCAGGTCTCCGTGCCTTGCGTTTTAAACAGTGCAGTCATTGGTGCCTTAGACTTTCACAGACATGGCAGAGGCTAACAGTCGAATAAACCCGTAGGCAAGCTGGGAGGGGAAAGAAGTAATCTGAATCATAGATTTACCCCCCCCCCCTTTCGTCCTCAAAAGGGGACAAACGGACCACCATTTCTAATATTACCACCTTCCCGCGGGTAGGCAGACGAGAATAGCGGGAAACCCCCCCAACAAACGGCTGGTATGATTAACAAGAATAAGTAAATTGAATTCAATTAAACTTCATAAAATCTGCTAACAGTGAACACTCAACTTCTGGTGCGTTACGACTCTCAGGACTGAACCAACGCAGCACCTCGAAACGCTCTGCCGAGCCGCCCGCTGCCAGCCGTTTCAACGGACGCAGGGAGGCGCGCCGATGTCCAGAACCTCCTCGACGGTCGACAGCATACGGCCGAACTGCACATTACGCCCCTCGCGGACCCACGCTCAGGAAGATTCCTTTCGCGACGAGCAGCTAACGACCCATACCACGGAGCTTAAGCTTTCGCTGATGCCGTGGCCCGCGTGCTGTCCCTCTAGCACCGGCAGAGATGTCGCTCCTTGATGCCCCGACTGCCAACTCTCCACGAGAGCTCATACAGCCACTTCTTAAACCCACGCGAATAGCAACAGCCCACTTTTCCCCATTCGCGCTAGAGGGAGACACCGAAGCCTTCAATTGCGACAACGGCGCCACCGCCAGAAAATGGAGGGCGACTGCTTCACTCTACGCGCTGCGGCGCGCTTTTCATAGCTAACTTTACTACGGCTCAGTTCTGTTGCAGCACACAGTGTGGCTTTCGGAATATTTCTCGGCCTGACGAAGGAAATACAAGACTTAATAGCTACTAACTCTTTACCCGCGACTTCGGCCACATTCATATGCACTGAAGAGCAAAAGAAACTGATGCATCTGCCTGATATGGTATAGGGCCCTCGCGAGCTCACACAAATGCCGAAACACAACGTCGCATGGACTCGACTAATGTCTGAAGTAGTGCTGGAGGGAATTCACACTATGAATCCTGCAGGCCTGTCCATAAATCCGTAAGAGTACTAGGGGATGGAGATCTCTTCTGAACAGCACGTTGCAAAGTATCCCAGATACTCTCAATAATATTCATGTTTGGGGAGTTTTGGTGGCCAGCGCAAGTGTTTAAACTCAGAAGAGTATTCTGGAGCCACTCTGTAGCAACTCTGGACGAGTGGGATGTCGCATTGTTCTGCTGGAATTGGCCTAGTCAATCGGAATGCACGATGGACATGAATGGATGCATGTGATCAGATGGGATGTTTACGTACGTGTCTAGACGTATCAGGGGTCCCATATCACTCCAACTGCACACGCCACACACCATTACAGAGCCTGCACCAGCTTGAACAGCTCCCTGCTGACATGCAAGGTCCATTGATCCATGAGGCTGATTCCATACCCGTACACGCCCGTCCCCTCGATCCAATTTGAAAGAGTGTCATCTGATCAGTTAATATGTTTCCGTTCATCAACAGTCCAATGTCGACAAAGGAAAGGGGTAAGGCTTTGTGCCGTGCAGTCACTAAGGGTACACGAGTGGGCCTTCGGCTCCGAAAGGCGATATCGATGACGTTTCGTTGAGTGGTTCGCACGGAGGCACTTGTTGAAAGCACAGCATTGAAATCTGTAGCAATTTGCAGAAAGGTTGCTCTTCTGTCACGCTGAACGATTCTCTTCAGTCGTCGTCGGTCACATTATTGCAGGATCTTTTTCCGGCAGCAGCGATTTCGGAGATTTGATGTTATACCGAATACCTGATATTCACGGTACACTCGTGAAATGGTCGTAAGGGAAAATCCCCAAATGATCGCTACCTCGGAGATGCTGTGTCCCATCGCTCGTGCGCCGACTGTAACACCACTTTCAAACTCAATTAAATCTTGATAACTTGCCGCTGTAGCAGCAGTAGCCGATCCAAGAACTGCGCCACGCTCTTGTCGTCTGCCGCAGGTTAGTTACGTTTAAGTAGTTCTAAGTCTAGGGGACTGATGACCTCAGATGTTGAGTCCCACAGAGCTCAGAGCCATCTGAACCATCTGAACTTGCCGTCTTCTATAGGCGTCGCCGACATAAGCGCCGCATTCGGCCTGTTTACACATCTCTGTATTTGAATACGTGTGCCTATACCAGTTTCTTTGGCTTCAGTGTACTTCACGTGAGCTTCATAGACATTTCTACACATATTTGTACACACATTTCATCCGTATCACTGACGAACTTCGCCCTGCAGTTTCATCTGAATTCCTGAGTAAACTTACAATTCTACCTGGATAAGAAATGACCAAAAAGTAATCGACAGCCCTTCACAGCCCTTCAAAATTTTACGATAATTCGCCTGTGAAATCCGCGAAAATGCTACCAATTACATAAATTAACTAAACAAACACTGTTTTTGCCTTGTTTCATAAATTTTCTTATGGTTACTGCACAGCCTAGATTTCGGATTATAAACGCATTTTCAAGTACAGTACTGATTACAGAGATGACAATGCAAACATAAAGAAGACTATAAGGCAAATACAGCCATCCCCATCTATCCCCATGTCGCAAGGAGACTTTGACAAGGAACTTAATACAATAAAAACAATAGTGACAAATAATGTATTTGACCATACCACCACTGGCAAAATCCTAGGTAAAAAGATGAAGGAGCAAGAGCAGGTCCCTACTGTACCCAATAAAAAACACAGAAAAACTGGAAAAGAAATTGTTCAGCTTACCTTTTATAGAGAAAACGTCCAACAGGATAAGTAACATTTTCAAGGCAAAGGGTTTCTTTGTCGTTTTCTACGTCCCTCAGACAATAGGTAGTTGCTTGTTCAATGCAAACGGCAAACAACGAGCCATCACAAAAATTTGGGTTCATAAAGATAATTGGACAGACGGGGAGGTCAATCTGCACGAGGCTCAAGGAACATCATAGAAGCTAGAGACTTAAGAAACCTGACTCAGCCTTTGCGGAACACTGCCTTAACGAAGACCACAAATACATGATGGATCTACAAGTATTGCACACAGAGGAAAAGGGGGATAAACTCAGCCAGTTAGAAATTTTAGAAATAAAAAACAGATGGTACTACCGCACGCTTATTATTAAACGATCAAACCGAATTTAATTATTCACCTCTTTTAGATGATATCACAACTCTGGGATAGAAGTAAAATTATGGGCCTCAATCCATCAGTAGATAAATTGTTCTTGGTTGATGCATAACTTTATTCCTAGGTATGTTTAGTCATGGTAGTGTAATTGCTGAATTGTGTATTCCATATGTAATTTGTCAAAAATGGTCATTGAAGTAATTTTGCGTTAAACCAAGGATCGATACATTAAGCTGTTGAGAAGACTATGTTTGCCTTATGATCATGTTTGTCTTTGCATCATCGTCTTTGGAATCAGTACTATGCTTGACTGGTTCAAATGGCTCTGAGCACTATGGGACTTAACATCTATGGCCATCAGTTTCCTAGAACTTATAACTACTTAAACCTAACTAACCTAAGGACATCACACAACACCCAGCCATCACGAGGCAGAGAAAATCCCTGATCCCGCCGGGAATCGAATCCGGGAACCCGGGCGCGGGAAGCGAGAACGCTACCGCACGACCACGAGATGCGGGCAACTGTGCTTGAAAATGGGCTTATAACTGGAAACCTAAGTTGTGCTGTGGCCATAACAAAATTCGTGAAACAATACAGAAAACAGTTTCTGTTTGGTTAATTTACAGTGTTTCACCAAGAACCCACAGTTGATTTAGCTAAAATAATTTTCATAACATTTACGCAGCTGTAACTAAAAAACGGGAAGTATTAGTAGGATGAAAACTGAAGGACAACAGGATTGTTTCTTGCTGAGTCTTTTGACATACAATTAATTATATTAGCTCTGACGTTGACGTCATTGCAAGTGTTTTGTCAAGAACCTAAATTACATTTTGTATGCCTGTCCATACTTGGAATCTACACACTGGCTGAGGTGTTTGAAACTTTAAGTACACATTAACAACTCGTGTACCTAAAAAGTCGACTACGATCATCTTATTTCAGCCACAGGTTTTTATCCTAGAAATGTTTACATATGATAATCAAAACTATAGTTATTTTTTATAATTAATCAGAATGTATTTTCCTTTCCGTTGATAGTAAAACAGCGGATGTACTCCATCTTCCTGCAAATGGTACCCTGAAAAAACCGAAAAACCTCTCAGATCTCTAGCTGAAATATATTTTTTGTGCATAAAATAAAAGTCAGAAAACTTAATTCTCGGGAAACTCAATTCAAAATTATATTTTATCTATAACTCGTCTCTGTTGTTCCTAATGCACTCCAGCTGCACATAATCTTCCTGGTTTACACTTTCCTCATCTTCTCTCTTTCTTCTATTTTTTCCTCTTTCCTCTTAAGTTCCGTCAAAGACCCACTGTTCAGCTTCCGCCATTCTAATGGAATCAGTTACCAACAGTGACTGTCTGATACTGAACCCAGAATATATTCGTAGCAACTCTACAATTACACACCTGCTAACTGACCGACATTAAAACAAATTCCGTGCATAAAAATAAGTTTCGACAATTGCAAAAGAGCAGCCACTAAAACTACAGGAAAGTTTATAAGGAAAACATTTTCGAGGACCAAAGATATACAAAGCAAACATAAGAGCATCGCAAGATCTTTAAGTAGATTTTAAAACAACTTCCTAATGTCCGAATCCCCCCCCCCCCCCCCCAACCACTCACCCCTGAAGCATGGACCTTGCCGTTGGTGGGGAGGCTTGCGTGCCTCAGCGATACAGATAGCCGTACCGTAGGTGCAACCACAACGGAGGGGTATCTGTTGAGAGGCCAGACAAACGTTTGGTTCCTGAAGAGGGGCAGCAGCCTTTTCAGTAGTTGCAAGGGCAACAGTCTGGATGATTGACTGATCTGGCCTTGTAACAATAACCAAAACGGCCTTGCTGTGCTGGTACTGCGAACGGCTGAAAGCAAGGGGAAACTACAGCCGTAATTTTTCCCGAGGGCATGCAGCTTTACTATATGGTTAAATGATGATGGCGTCCTCTTGGGTAAAATATTCCGGAGGTAAAATAGTCGCCCATTCGGATCTCTGGGCAGGGACTACTCAAGAGGACGTCAATATCAGGAGAAAGAAAACTGGCGTTCTACGGATCGGAGCGTGGAATGTCAGATCCCTTAATCGGGCAGGTAGGTTAGAAAATTTAAAAAGGGAAACGGATAGGTTAAAGTTAGATATAGTGGGAATTCGTGAAGTTCGGTGGCAGGAGGAACAAGACTTCTGGTCAGGTGAATACAGGGTTATAAATACAAAATCAAATAGGGGTAATGCAGGAGTAGGTTTAATAATGAATAACAAAATAGGAGTGCGCGTAAGCTACTACAAACAGCATAGTGAACGCATTATTGTGACAAAGCCCACGCCTACCACAGTAGTACAAGTTTATATGCCGACTAGCTCCGCAGACGACTAAGAGATTGATGAAATGTGTGATGAGATAAAAGAAATTATTCAAATTGTAAAGGGAGACGAAAATTTAATAGTCATGGGTTACTGGAATTCAACAGTAGGAAAAGGAAGAGAAGGAAGCGTAGAAGGTGAATATGGAATGGGGGTAAGGAATGAAACAGGAAGTCGCCTGTTAGAATTTTGCACAGAGCATAACTTAATCATAGCTAACACTTAGTTCAAGAATCATGAAATAAGGTTGTATACATGGAAGAACCCTGGAGATACTAGAAGATTTCAGACAGATTATATAATGGTAAAACAAAGATTTAGGAACCAGGTTTTAAATTGTAAGACATTTCCAGGGGCAGATGTAGACTCTGACAACAATCTATTGGTTATGAACTGTAGATTAAAACTGAAGAAACTGCAAAAAGGTGGCAATTTAAGGAGATGGGACCTGGATAATTTGACTAAACCACAGGTTGTGTACAGTGTTTCAGGGAGAGCATAAGGGAACAATGGACAGGAAGGGGGGAAAGATATACAATAGAAGAAGAATGGGTACCTTTGAGAGACAAAATTCAGCAGAGGATCAAATAGGTAAAAAGACGAGGGCTAGTAGAAATCCTTGGGTAACAGAAGAGATACTGAATTTAATTGATGAAAGGAGAAAATACAAAAATGCAGGAAATGAAGCAGGCAAAGAGCATTACAAACGTCTCAAAAATGAGATCGACTGGAAAAGAAAAAGGGCTAGGCAGGGATGGCTCGAGGACAAATGGAAGGATGTAGAAGCTTATCTTACGAGGGGTAAGATAGATAGTGCCTACAGGTAAATTAAAGAGCCCTTTGGAGAAAAGAGAACCACTTGCATGAATATCAAGAGCTCAGATGGAAACCCAGTTCTAAGCAAAGAAGGGAAAGCAGACAGGTGGAAGGAGTATATAGAGGGTCTATACAAGGGCGATGTACTTGAGGGCAATGTTATAGAAAGGGAAGAGAATGTAGATTAAGATGAAATGGGAGATACGATACTGCGTGAAGAGTTTGACAGAGCACTGAAAGACCTGAGTCGAAACAAGACCCCAGGAGTAGACAACATTCCATTAGAACTACTGACGGCCTTGGGAGAGCCAGTCCTCACAAAACTCTACCATTTGGTGAGAAAAATGGATGAGACAGGCGAAATACCCTCAGACTTCAAGAACAATATAGTAATTCCAATCCCAAAGAAAGCAGGTGTTGACAGATGTGAAAATTACCGAACTATCAGTTAAATAAGTAACAGCTGCATAATACTAACACGAATTCTTTACAGACGAATGGAAAAACTGGTAGAAGCCGACCTCGGGAAAGTTCAGTTTGGATTCCGTAGAAATGTTGGAACACGTGAGGCAATATGACCTTACGACTTATGTTAGAAGAAAGATTAAGGAAAGAAAAACCTACGTTTCTAGCATTTGTAGACTTAAAGAAAGCTATTGACAATGTTGAATGGAATACTCTCCTTCAAATTCTGAAGGTAGCAAGGGTAAAATACAGGGAGCGAAAGGCTATTTAGAATTTGTACAGAAATCAGATGGCAGTTATAAGAGTCGAGGGACATGAAAAGGGAAGCAATGGTTGGGAAGGGAGTGAGACAGGGCTGTAGCCTCTCCCCCATGTTATTCAATATATATATTGAGCAAGCAGTAAAGGAAACAAAAGAAAAGTTCGGAGTAGGCATTAAAATCCAAGGAGAAGAAATAAAAACTTTGAGGTTCGCCGATGACATTCTAATTCTGTCAGAGACAGCAAAGGACTTGGAAGAGCAGTTGAACGGAATGGACAGTGTCTTGAAAGGAAGGTATAAGATGAACATCAACAAAAGCAAAACGAGGGTAATGGAATGTAGTCGAATTAAGTCGGGTGATGCTGAGGGAATTAGATTAGAAAAGAGACACTTAAAGTAGTAAAGGAGTTTTGCTGTTTTGGGAGCAAATAACTGATGATGGTCGAAGTAGAGAAGATATAAAATGTAGACTGGCTATGGAAAGGAAAACGTTTCTGAAGAAGAGAAATATGTTAACATCGAGTATTGATTTAAGTGTCTGGAAGTCGTTTCTGAAAGTATTTGTATGCAGTGTAGCCATGTATGGAAGTGAAACTTGGACAATAAATAGTTTAGACAGGAAGAGAATAGAAGCTTTCGAAATGTGGTGCTACAGAATAATGCTGAAGATTAGATGGGTAGATCACATAACTAATGAAGAGGTGTTGAATAGAATTGGGGAGAAGATGAGTTTGTTGCACAACTTGGCTAGAAGAAGGGATCGGTTGGTAGGACATGTTCTGAGGCATCAAGGGATCAGTAATTTAGTATTGGAGGGCAGGGTGGAGGGTAAAAATCGTAGAGGGAGACCAAGAGATGAGTACACTAGGCAGATTCAGAAGGTTGTAGGCTGCAGTAGGTACTGGGAGATCAAGAAGAACTGAAGACCACAACAATAACAGTTCATTATTGCTGTTTTTGTTTACATAGTGTCATTTTGCCGTTTGGGGATAGTAATGGAGTTACGAGGCTAGAAAATTGAGTGCCAAGAGAAGAAATTTGAACATTTCCGACAAATTCTTCTGTTTGAGATCAGTAGAAGGGTGACTACACCAGGGCCAACCAGATACATTTGCGTCGTGTCTGGGGATAGTGCCATTGGAGAGAGCAAGGCAAGGAAATAGTTTTCTCGTTTTGAGGAGGATCGTTTCGTCCTTAGCGACTCCCCACGTTCCGCAACACCTTCTGAGTTTGACGAAGATCGTTTAAACGCATTAATCCACAATGTTGGACGTCATTGTACTCGAGAACTGGCAAATGTGATGAACTGTGATCTTTCCACCATCGTGCGACTTTCTCGTGCAATGAGGAACGTTTAAAAATCGGGTCTTTAGGGAGCCCATGCTCTAAGCCAAAACCACAAAAATGAGCCTGTGGCGAAATGTGCATCTCTGTTTGCTCGTCATCAAATGGCACGAGAAAAACAATTACCATTCGTATCCTCTGTAGTTACTAGTGACAGAGAAATGGCGTTTTTATGATAATGTAAGGAAAAGAAAGGAATGGTCAACAACTGACGCGCCCTGCAGACGCAGTCTAAGAACGACAAACAGGAAAACTGCAACTCCACGATCCCGCCCGCGCGTGTTCCACTAGACTGACAAGAAACATTACGCAGGAGTTGTGTTGGCAAGTCATTCCGCACCCGCCTTGTTCACGTGATCTTGCGCCCTCTAATTTTTGCGTTCTCTAACGAACAGTTTTCAAGGAACTTCCTTTCCAGGTGAGAATTCACTCCGAACACGGCTCGGCGAGTTCTTCGTCCTAGAACCACGTGATTTGTGCCGTCGCGGAACCGAAAACTAAACACAGCGTTGGCAGACTCTCGTAAATAGTTAAGGAGAATATATTTTTGATGGCTAAAGTCACTATTGTGTGGATCTGTTGTTGTTGTTGGTTTTTTTTTTTTTTCATCTTATGGAAACACACTACGAAATTATACACCAACCTAATACATAAATGAACTAGTGGATAAATGCAGAAGTTCCGTGAGGCTTTTCGAAGATGATGCTGTTACAAACAGAGAAGTCGAGACGCTACAAAAATTGTAGCGAAATACACGAAGACCTGGAGAGAATAAAAAAAAATGTTCAAATGTCTCTGAGCACTATGGGACTTAATATCTCAGGTCATCAGTCCCCTAGACTTAGAACTAATTAAATCTAACTAACCTAAGCACATCACACACATCCATGCCCGAGGCAGGATTCGAACCTGCGACCGTAGCGGTCGCGCGGTTCCGGACTGAAGCGCTTAGAACCACTCGGTCACTGCGGCCGGCTGCAGAAGATCGATATTTGGTGCAAGGAGTGACAATTAATCGTCAGCTTAAATGACTGTAACGAATTCTTAATGGGCACACAAAAAGACCCATTACTTTACCATTACACAGTTTCAGAGCAATAAGTGGAGGCAATCTCATCCATAATATATCTGAGTGTATACGTTCGGAGCTGTTTAAAGTAGAAGTAACCGCACAAAACTAGCTGCAGGAACGGCAGGTATCAGATTGTGATAGACTAGACGCAACCTCAGGATGTGTAGTCCACTCACAAAGGAGGTAGCTTACAAAACATTTGTCGACCAATACTTGAATATCGCTCGGCAGTCTGTAATCTGTACCAGGTAGGACTGAGAGAGGAGGTAAATAACACCCAGAGAAGAGCAGCGCGTCTCATTACAGGTTCATTTACCGAGCGGTAAAGCTCGGTCAACTCCTGTGGCCCACGCTGCAGGAGAGCGGTTCTGCATCACGGTGTGATTTACTCTCAAAGTAGCGACAGCGTTGTCCCTTAGAAGGGTCGGCGACTATTTGCTTTCTCCTTAGCATATCTCGCGAAGGTGTCGGTTAGGGAGATTCGAGTTCCCGCAGGGCCTCACCGACAATCGTGCTTCCAGCGTGAGTGACAATGGTACACCAAGTACCCTCTGCCGCGCACCGTAAGACTGCTTTTGGGGTACAGACGTAGATGCAGATGTGTGTGATGTAGTGCTGTGCTGTTTGTGACGGGGAAGGAAGGAAGAGCGGCAGAGCCAAGACCGCGGCTGCGCTTATCAGCGGAAGTTGCCACACTCGGAACACAGAGGAGAGTCCGCGGACGTCACACGTTCTGTGAACCTTGTCCCACCTCCCGGCTACCCGGAAACCGCGGAGAAGCAATTGACAGGCAGCACGTGCCAGTGCAGCGTACACGCCGCTGTCGCGGGGGTTGGGGGGAGGGGGTGTTGCAGAGAGACCGCAGGGTTTAAATGGATATACACTGACGCGCCAAAGAAACTCGTAATAGGCACGCCTATTCTATTAGAGAGATATGTAAACAGGCAGAATACGGCGCTGCGGTCGGCAACGCCCATATAAGACAACAAGTGTCTGGCGCAGTTGTTATATCGTTTACTGCTGCTACAATGGCAGGTTATCAAGATTTAAGTGAGTTTCTACGTGGTGTTCCAGTCGGCGTACGAGCGACGGGACACAGCATCTCCGAGGTATCCATGAAGTGAGGATCTTCCCGTACGACAGTTTCCTGAGTACTGTGAATATCAGGAATCCGGTAAAACATCATATCACCGACATCGCTGCTGTCGGAAAAAAGATCCTGCGAGAACGGAACCAACGACGACTGAAGAGAATCGTTCAACGGTTTTTTTGTTTCTTTATTTTTGTTTTGTGGTTTTAGGGCGCCCAGACTAAGTTATGAACGCACTGCGAGGCACGAGGTTAAAACACCAACTAAAAGGGACAATGGGCAATCCCATGTCCAATCAACCTGACCCTCCCAGATTTTTTTGAAATTAAGAATGCATATACTAATCATAAATCATGACACAAATTATTTTTTCACAATTTTCTAACGAAAAAAAATTAAAAAGATGACATATTTTTGACTCGCAGGACAATGTTGTTTTCTTTACAAATCGTGTTCTAATTAAGCTAGAACAATAAAATTTACTTCACTGGAAAGCTCTTTTAAAGAGCTTTTATATGATACCAGACATCATTAGTTTAATATATGGATACACATTGTTTATAAAAACAACATTGTTGAATTTATCGAATTTTGAAAACCTGTATTTTTAAAATTCTCGAAAAGATATGTAAAAGATACACTTTACATCTACATATTCTGAAAGTTTCAACTTGGGATGAGCATGGGATCACTATCAAAAGCAATTTTACGTTAAGGGTAGTGCTTTAAAAATTCCTAAAAACTAAATAATTTTAGATATTAGGTCTACTTCTCACCAGCTGTATGTTGTTGTAAAATGTGGAAATTAAAAATAACCTATAATTTACAAAAGAACATGTTTTATGCTGTGTTTTATGCTTCTGTAATTAATAAATACAAAATGAGAACTTCAAAAAAAAAATAAACACAGAAAAATGAATATTTGAGATCAGAGCTAAATTCAGTTGGTAATTACTATTATTTACAAATAAATGTCCTATTAGTGCACTTCTTCATACTTCGAACTAATCAGTCTGTTGCACATCAACATTTCTGCACTGGATAACTTTCATGTTCGCCCTGTAGCAGTTTCAGGGTTCACGATTGCCACTACTTCCCTACTGCTTATGGAAAGAATGTCTGGATGACTCGGAAATGTAAAAGATGCTGATGGTCCATGTAGATATAAGAAACTAACTGTGATTTCATCCTTCTCCTGATTTTTTTCAAGTACACAGGTTAACCACCAGTGTCCATTATAATCACAAGCAACAAATCCTTTTATGTCTCTGAATAGTATTGTATCACAGTCAGAAACCGTCACCAACTCATCAGAGTTTGAATACACTTTTGTTATTATTTTTTCCTTGCTAAAAGGAATAAAAGTGTGAAGTTATTGTGTCCCTACAATTTTGCAGCATTTCTCAAATCTCTCCATAAGTTTCATTTCTTCATTTTTGTATTCTTCTTTAGCAGCATACTTGAAGTTCATTCGTTCTATGTTATCCTTGGCAAACATATAAATTTGTTTTGGTGTCATTATTTGATCACTGTATGGCCTTTGCAGACTTGCTCGAGCTGCAAGTCATTTAACTGCTCCACCAACACCATAACAAGCTCCCTTCCCATGTGAGGTGGCTGAAAAATGCCATTCAGCTTCAGTTTGGAAATCTTCTTCATGGTGGCACAGTTTGATAAAGTTCTTCCTAGTTTTATAATGAGCTGCTGTTCCATCAGAGAAATAATATATTTTTCTTGGTTTTCTACCGAATTTAACAGTCAGGAAGTCCATGAAGTACGATTGGAACAAATGCACAGCAACAAGGTGATGTGTTAGGCATTCTGATATGATTACAAGACTTGTGTGCTCGAGTCTGTTCCCATCCTTGTAATAAGCAACAATGGGATGAATCGTTGCTTGTATGTTTGTCCAGTGATAGCCTTGAACTTCGTCCTGGATGACAAAGGAGTAATTCTCAGAAAAGTCGCAGATCGCTAAGACCTCGCCTTCTTTAAGTTCATTTCTCAGTCTCTTTTGGAAGGTTGATTGTTCACTAGCAACAAATGAATGTCGTGTAAGCGATTTTAATTTATCAAAAAAAAACAATCAATAAAGTTGTCAGATGATTTTATGATTGTTTCTAGAGATGTATGATCAACGGAAACCCATTGCTGATAAATTATATTATTAATATCATTAGTATTCAACAAGTCTTGTAAATATGTCTTAAATGTTTCTGGTTCAGGGCAAAATTTACATTCACCAAAATGACAAGCAGGTAATGACGGATTACATTCAACTCTTGCAATGCATTCTTTGTAAGTTTTTATTGGATTATCTTCAGCCTTTGTCAGCTGAGGAATTTTACATCCAGTCAGCATCAGTTTGGAGTTTTGAAGGGTAGTACACACACAGACACTATGTGCGCCACTACTTCCACACAATTTTTGGGACGTAGGTCTGCAAACTTCGCAAATCCAATGTGGAGCTCTGGATGGTTGTCTTTAAAGTTCGCGTAAATTTCTTACAAATTACTTAAAACTTGCCGTTTTTTTTTTTTACTTGCAGTTTTTCTCCGTTATCTCTCAGAAGCACAAAATCTTTTTTCCCTGGTATTGCCCTGCTTATCTCATTAGAACAATAAAAGTTTCTAACAAAATCAGCAGTTGTTTGATCAAGAGTCTTGCAAGGTTTTGGGTTTAGTGAAGACAAAATTCCATTGGCCTTCACCAAATCTATTACTCTTCGGCCCATGTAATTTGTTACGTTAAATTCATCTTGCAGCTTTTAGGTAAAATAGTAAGAATTTCCATTTGTTTACTTCGAGATGTACATGTACGAAATTTATATCTCAGCTGACTGATCATCTCAAATTCTGCATGATCATGTACCTCTTCTTCTTTTTCGGAAGGAAGCAATAATACCTTTGTTTAAATTGTTGAAGTTAATTTAATTAGTTTTTCCTTAGGATATTTTGCTTCACACAGTTGTTTCTTCTTAATTGGCAATTCACCTACGGACTGCAAAGAAGCATTCAACCTTTCTAAGGCCTCACTTGCTGCAATGTCTTGTACGTCACTATCATATAAAACCTTTTCACTTTCTTGTTTCACCACAGAATACAGTAGATCATTATCATTTTCTGTGCTAGACATATCACAAATTTCTACTCATGAAATTTTTTTACGGCAGTTGTCCCACACTTTTTGTGAAACAGGCTGTAAGTTTTCTTGTGGTCATTGTGGCCCTTTTCATTAAATGGATTACAGCACAAAGTTGAAATTTTAGGCATTTTATGTTTCTCAAGTGAACAAACTAATTTTTAAAAAAATGTTTTTGAATTTGAATGCCCTAGCTTTCTATATTGGATCCTACACAGTATTACTTCTCTATTCTTTCACTTCCTGTAAAAAAATATTTAATTATGGTAATAGCATGCAAACATTAACTGGTTGTAGGCATACAAACTTACAGACTTCTGTGAGGTTTGTACAAAAGTACCATCAAGCTAGATTCCAAACACATTTCAGAGTTAATCACATAATTTCACTACAGCTGCCTCACAACAAAAGAATGTGTGGGTCACTTTCAAAAACAGGTGAAAATTGCTGACAATATTAACCAGAGATAAAATACTGAATAGATTGCAGATAGTAACACCAAAGAATCATTTTATATATAAGCTTTAAATGAGAGATAGCTTCCTCCCCCCCTCCCCCCCCCCGTGGTTTTACAGCTATTAATAAATAGTTAGCACTAAAGTTTAATAAGCAGTTATTCGTTTCAAAAGTACAATTTGTGGACCATGTAACAAAATCTAACTCTGTAATATTTTCATGTGTAGCAAAATAATAGAAATTCACCTATCTGACTGTGATTTTGGAGAATCGTGGTAAACATAAAATTGCTTTTGATAGTGATCCCATGCTCATCCCAAGTTGAAACTTTCAAAATATGTAGATGTAAAGTGTAACTTTCACATATATTTTTTTGATAATTTTAAAAATACAGTTTTTCAAAATTCGAGAAAAATTCAACAATGTTGTTTTTATAAACAATGTGTATCTATATATTAAACTAATGATGTTGGTATCATATAAAAGCTCTTTAAAAGAGCTCTCCAATTAAGTAAATTTTATTGTTCTAGCTTAATTAGAACACAAGTTATAAAGAAAACAACATTATTTCGCGAGTTAAAAATTTGTCATTTTTTTCAATTTTTGAAAGTTCATTACTCAGTAACTTTTTATCAGAAAAATATGAAAAACTTAATTTGTGGTACTATTTATGAGTACTGTAGGTATACTTAATTTCAGAGGGTAAGGTTGAAAACGATGGTTTCATTTGTTGATTTGGCGTGGAATGACCCCAACACTAAAAAAGGCACATTAAGAGGCAAGGGATTAAAAGAAAACAGCATAATCAAATGCCCTTAGACAGGTTTGTCAAGTGGATAAAACGAAGAACGCGAGCAGCTGCTCCTGGGTCATCCACTAAAATTTCATCGAGAGTACATGGCAGGCCAAGATCAACGCACAGTGTATTAAAATTCGGACAGGACGTTAAAATGTGGCGGACCGTCAGCAATTGCCCACTTGGGCAGAACGGCGCCGGCGCAGCGGTCAGCAGATGGCGGTGGCTGAACCGGCAGTGTCCAATCCGTAACCGGGCCAAAACGACCTCCTCCCGCCGAGAAGGGCGTGAAGAGGTCGTCCGAGCCGTGGGGAGAGGTTTCAAGGACCGAAGCTTGTTTTCAGTTAGTGTAGACCAATCGGCATGCCACAGCGATAAAATGCGCTGGCAAATGCCTCTGCTAAAATCAGTAGAAGGCACACAACAAGAAGCTGTCCGAGGCTGGAGGACCGCAGCCTTGACGGCGGATCCGGTGCACGAAGGGGTGAACCGGATACGGATCACTTAGGCTCTGGATGGCGCTCAGAGAATCGGAGCAAATGACATAAGCAGAATGTCGGCGGCGGCGGATGTAAAGAACAGCCTGATAGAGGGCAAATGGCTCAGCTGTGAAGACCGAACAATGGCCATGGAGCCGGAGTTTGAAACTGTGTGCCCCGACAATAACAGAACACCCGACACCGTCATTGGTCTTAGAGCCATATGTATAAATGAAGATCGTATTAATGAACTTCGAACGACGTAACAGAAGCGCAACCTTTCCGAAAATTGCTGCACATTTCAATGCTGGGACATCAACAAGTGTCAGCGTGAGAACCACTCAACGAAACATCACCGATATGGGCTCTAGGAGCCGAAAGCCCACTCGTGTACCCTTGGTGACTGCACGACACAAAGCTTTACGCCTCGCCTGGGTCCGCCAACAACGACACTAGACTGTTTGTTGTTGACTCGAAACATGTTGCTAGTCGAACGAGTCTCGTTTCAAATTGTATCGAACGGACGGACGTACACGAGAATGGAGACAACCTCATGAATCCATCGACCCTGAACGTGAGCACGGGACTGTTTAGGCTGGTGGAGCTCTGTAATGGTACGGGGCGTGTCCAGTTGGAGTGAAATGGGACCTCTGATACGTCTAGATACGACTCTGACGTACGCAAGCATCCTCTCTGATCACGTGCATCCATCCATGTCCATTGTGCATTCCGACGGACTTGGCAGTTCCACCAGGAGAATGCGACACACCACACGTCCAGAATTGCTACAATGTGGCTCCAGGGACACTCTTCTGAGTTTAAACCCTTCCGCTGGCCATCAACCTCCCCACACATGAACATTATTGAGCACGTCTTGGATTCCTTGCAACGTCCAGATCGTCACCCCCTATTCTTACGGATTTATGGACAGCCCTGCAGGATTCACGGTGTCAGTTCCCTCCAGCAGTACTTCAGACATCAGTCAAGTCTATGCCACGTCGTGTTGCGGCACTTCTGCGTGCTAGCGGGGGTTCTGCACGGTATTAGGCAGGTGTACCAGTTTCTTTGGCTCTTCAGTGTAACAACGCTGTTGAAGATTACGCGCACTTGGTCTTTGAGTACTTTTAGAACACCGGAAATAAAGGGTCACTGACGTAATAACGAGTGTAATTCAAGCGCCTGAAGAGTGTATTCGACGTAATTCGATTTTATAAACCACATCTTTACGTACTGGATTGGTACATAAGTTCGTAACGTTTAATAAACACAACAGACACACATACTAGAGATCTTAGTCATGAATAATACATTCTTCTTCAGTATTTACAGCAGTCTGCCAACGCAGGAGTAACTTTTCGATTTCGCAGCTGCACAAGTCATGTGGTTTTGAGGCGAAGAACGTGTCGAGCCATGCTCGAAGCGCATTTTCATAAGGAAAGGGAGTTCCTTGAAGGGTGTTTGGTACAGAGCGGAGAAGCTGAAAATCTGAGAGCGCAATATCAGGTGAATAAGTTCGATCCGTAATGAATGAGTTTTTTTTTCACTCTAGCAGAATGTGGGTGGACATCACTAGAGTTGCCAGACTTCCCAATTTTCTGGGACAGTCCTGGTTTCGGATTTAAAAAATGATCGTCCCGAAAATTGCTTTCGGGACGCCGGTTTAGTCCCGGTTTTGTGATGCCAAAGATATACTATCATACCGTCTATTTATTCCCAAATGCTGGCGTGGATTTGTGTTTCAACTGTCACTGTTAAGAAAAATAATGATTTTTGTTTCATTGTTGCTGCTGCCGGCGTCTATCAATGGTCTTTATTCTGCGTAACGGTTCTTTCTATTATTAACTCTTGTCTTGGGATTCAGTCCAGTTACGAAATTGCAGCTACGTGGTTCTCTGTCCGAGGCTTATCGTGCTTACTTCATATTTGCTCATGAGCTCCAAATTCCAAAGCGGAAGTGTTCCTTTCAAGACAAATATTCAGAAGAATGGTCTTTCATCAAACGAGGAAAACATGACTATGAAGTGGAATGTGGAATACGTAAGTCATATGTTTCCATTTCACATGGAGGAAGAGTAGAAATTAAAGATCATTTTTAGTTCGAAGTCATAAAAACAGAACCAATCAGTAGCAACACCGGAATTAACAATGTGTTATCATAGCGTTAAACATCATATAAGTCTTTGAAATAGTTAGACTGTACTTCTAGGCTAAGCTCTAATCTTTCTAACGATTCTGTCACAGCGTAGAGTATGGCGCTGGGCAGAACCAAAACAACAGCACTTTTGAAAGCAGTTTTGGCGCCTGAAAATGTCAAACAAATATGCGACAACTTTCCACTGGTCCGCTATTATTCAGCAGCTACAGATGCGAGTAATCACAAGGCTGAATACATATTTACATTAATTGTTCAATATCTTACATCCCAGAATGTCATTCAAGTGAAATTGATTAAATTAGTTTCGCTGCCAAATGAAACCGCGTCTTCAATAAGTATGTACTGCATTACTGCATTAGGAGAAAATAAAACTGATAAGTGTAAGTGTATTGCATTTTGCAATGACAATGCTAACACAAATTTTGGAGGAGTGCGATGAGCAGGTACAAATAATGTATTCGCTAGACTGAAAACGAATTTCTTTGAGACGTTGGTTATCCTGCTGACATACTACACAGTGCTGCCAAGACAGCCGATGACGTGACGGGTATTGACGTAGAAACCTTTATAATTAAACTTTTCAGTTACTTCCCCATATACACAGAACGAACGGAGCGTCTAAAGGAGTTTTGTGAGTTTGTGGGCATAAGAGTATCATGCATTGTTGTCAAATACAAAAACAAGTTGGTTGTCTTTCTTGCTGTAGAGAGGGTACTGACGTTGTATGACGCTCTTAAATCATTCTTCCTCTTAGAACAAAAGGCACCTAATTTTCTGACAACCCTCTTGGAGAATCCGTTAACGGAAGCATATCTGTGGTTCCTGCATAGTCAGTTGAGCGTGTTTCAGAGACAAATACTTAAAAGCTTCAGAAAGCTGACAACAGTGTTATAGAAGCAGCTGAGATTTTGGAAAATACTAGCAGAATCACAGAACGTCGTAAAGAAGAAAGTTTTATTCCACTCAAAGTGACATCTGTCTTGGAGAACAGCGAGGTTGCATTAACTAGTGAAATTCAAAAATTTCATGTTGATGTAGAACAGTTTAATGAAACGTGTGTAGCTTATGTAGAAAAATAGTCAAGAAATCTAAATGAGTTTTCCATTTTTAAATGTATGTTGCTGGACGCAGGACCTGAGTGGAGCAATGTGACAAGTACAATAACATTTGTGCAAGGTAAGAGGATTGTCAGTAGATCTAGTTTATTGTTTGAAAAATGTTCAAATGTGTGTGAAATCTTATGGGACTTGACTGCTAACGTCATCAGTCCCTAAGCTTACACACTACTTAACCTAAATTATCCTAAGGACAAACACACACATCCATGCCCGAGGGAGGACTCGAACCTCCGCTGGGACCAGCCACACAGTTATTGTTTGATCAGTTTTCTTTACTCAAGCAGTTCACTGAATCAGAAGTCAACAAAAATAATGATAACTGAGGGAGTAAATCATGTCAGGAGAAATGGACCTACCTCTATCGACAGACTGCATGCGTACAGCAGTATTCTCAGTTGCTGAATCTGTGTGAATACGTCTTTAGTGTTCCAGGACATAATGCAAACGTGGGACGAGTATTTTCGCTCATAACTGTGCAGTACACTGAGGAAACAAACAGATTACAAGTACCAACGGTCGAAGCAATAATTAAATGTGTTTTTAATTATCTACGTTTTATGCATACATCATATAGTGGAAAGATCTTCTCTCCAAAGCTCAGAATTCAGATAAATAGGAGGCATAGAATAACAAATTATGTGAACTTTGCACTTCAACATACAGTCTTTCAATAGACAATTCTGTATCACGTATTAATATTTCAAAATAAATAATACTTGTGTTACCAACACTACGAGGGTGAGTCAAATGAAAACCTTAATTTTGTTTAAATATTACTTATTGTGCAGAAGTGGTACAAAGCTGTATCACTTTTCAACATAATCACCTCCACGCTCAATGCAAGTCCCCCAGCGCTTACAAAGTGCATAAATTTAGAAAAAAAAAATACTTTTGGTAGTCTGCGAAACCACTCATGCACCGCGTGGCGTTCCTCGTTATCAGAACGGAACTTCTTTCCTCCCATTGCATCTTTGAGTGACCCAAACATATGTAAATCACTTATGGCAAGGCCTGGGTTGCTCGCTCTCTTCGTTTCCGATTGGTGGAAGTGAACCCAGGTTTCGTCCCCAGTAAGGAAACCATCACCTTCTTCACAAGCATCAACACGTCGTTCTCTCATTACAGGAGTCAGCTGCCGTGGCACCCATCTTGCGACACTGTGAAACTGTAGCACATCTTGCACAATGTGGTGTGCTGATCCACGACTAATCTGTAAACATGCTGCAATGTCATTCAGTGTCACTCGGCGGTTTTCCTTCACTATGGCTTCAACTGCTGCAATGTTCTGTGGAGTTAAAACCCGTTGTGCCTGATCTGGACGAGGAGCACCTTCCACCGAGGTCACACCATCTTTGCACCGCTAGGTGGCGAGAGCTGCGTATCTGATGAGCCAGTGTGCGGAGCGGCATTCAGCTGGGAGGATGTGTTGAGTGTCCACCTGTGATTTCCGTAATACTCAGTGTTTGGTGTGTGGCGATTTTACGAAGCTTCCACGAACAGAACAGTGCGTGTGTATCAAATTCTGCGCGAATCTCGGGAAAAGCGCTACGGAGACCGTTGCAGTGATACACCAAGTGTTTGGGGGACAGAGCAGAGCCGTACGCATGTGTTTGAGTGCCATGCTCGGTTCAGGGCCGGCTGTACAGATGTCGAAGATGATGCTCACACTAGAAGGCCCGTTAGCCGCACATTGCCAGACATTGTTGCCATACTTCAACAACTGATTCGTGCAGATCGATGTCGAACCATTCACGACCTTGCAGATGTAGTGGGTATTGGTTATGGGCACGCATCGTGTCGCCGCAAAATTTGTGCCAAGGATCTTGACTGCCGTAACAAAAGGCACAGCGTGTTGAAGTGTGCACGGACCTTCGTCAGACCGCCTCTGATGATCCAACCTTCTTGTCACAGGTTATCACCAGCGACAAGAGCTGGATTTACGATTATGATCCAGATGCAAAACAAAAATCGTCCCAGTGGAAGAGCCCAGGCTATCCAAGAGCCAATAAAGCGAGACAGGTGAAGAGCAAAGTGAAGAGTGTGAGGTAACGGGCGGGTTGTGGCGCACTGGAAATATTCTAAGTTCAGAGTTGGTACAACCGCACCAAACATGTGGTGCCAAACGTTAGCCGGACGAGAGCGGTTGCCGCAGCGCATGGCCCAGGCCGAGCACGTGGCTGGGAATTCCATGGTGACGCTGTGTGGATGAAGCTGACACGCCGGGAGTGCCAAAGATGGCGGACTTTGTGAAACCATAATGGCAGACATTTCACAGTTCGTATAAAAATTAGTAGTAGCCAGATGAATCATGATACCTCAAAAAGAAACATGTACACTGCCATTATTTGCACGATGTTTCTGTTCGTGTTATCAGATTTTCAATATCTTTATTAGTTTAAAGTTTAGTATCTGGCTGTAAATCATACAAGTAACACCCAGCAACGAATTTCCAAAATATAAGTGCTTCATCCGATTTTGTCGATCACCATGTCTTTAGAAAGCTATTTGTGTAAAACTCGAATATATTCTTACCCGTGGTCTAGGGGTAGCGTCTTTGATTCATAATCAAAACGTCTTCGGTCCCGGGTCCGATCCCCGCCACTGCCTAAATTTTGATAAATAATCAGCATTGGCGGCCGAAGACTTCCGGCATAAGAAGTCAGCCTCATTCTGCCAACGGCCTTGTCAAAGAGGGCGGAGGGGCGGATAGAGGTTCAGGGCACTCTCTTGTCCTAGGGGTGGGAAATTGCCCCTAAAGGCGGAAGAATCAGCAATGATCAAAGACATGAGGATGCAGAAGGCAATGGAAACCACTGCATTAAAGACATGTAACGTGTATCCACAGGACATGTGGCCTGTAGTTGAAGAAGTGTCATGATGATCTCTCCATTGGCAAAAGATTCCGGAATAGTCCCCCATTCGGATCTCCGGGAGGGGACTGCCAAGGGGGAGGTTACCATCAGAAAAAGATTGAATAATCAACGAAAGGAGAATGTTCTACGAGTCGGGGTGTGGAATGTCAGAAGCTTGAATGTGGTAGGGAAACTAGAAAATCTGAAAAGGGAAATGCAAAGGCTCAGTCTAGATATAGTAGGAGTCAGTGAAGGGAAGTGGAAGGAAGACAAGGATTTCTGGTCAGATGAGTCTCGGGTAATATCAACAGCAGCAGAAAATGGTATAAAAGGTGTAGGATACGTTATGAATAGGAAGGTAGGGCAGAGGGTCTGTTATTGTGAACAGTTCAGTGACCGGGTTGTTCTAATCATAGTCGACAGCAGACCAACACCGACAACGATAGTTCAGGTATACATGCCGACGTCGCAAGCTGAAGATGAACAGATAGAGAAAGTGTATGAGGATATTGAAAGGGTAATGCAGTATGTAAAGGGGGACGAAAATCTAATAGTCATGGGTGACTGAAAGTGCAGTTCTAGGGGAAGGAGTAGAAGAAAACGTTATAGGAGAATATGGGCTTGGGACAAGGAATGAAAGAGGAAAAACACTAATTGAGTTCTGTAACAAGTTTCAGCTAGTAATAGCGAATACCCTGTTCAAGAATCACAAGAGGAGGAGGTATACTTAGAAAAGGCCGGGAGATACGGGAAGATTTCAATTAGATTACATCATGGTCAGACAGAGATTCCGAAATCAGATACTGGATTGTAAGGCGTACCCAGGAGTAGATATAGACTCAGATCACAATATAGTAGTGATGAAGAGTAGGCTGAAGTTCAAGACATTAGTCAGGAAGAATCAATACGCTAAGAAGTGGGACACGGAAGTTCTAAGGAATGACGAGATACGTTTGAAGTTCTCTAACGCTATAGATACAGCAATAAGGAATAGCGCAGTAGGCAACACAGTTGAAGAGGAATGGACGTCTCTAAAAAGGGCCATCACAGAAGTTGGGAAGGAAAACATAGGTACAAAGAAGGCAGCTGCGAAGACACCATGGGTAACAGAAGAAATACTTCAGTTGATTGATGAAAGGAGGAAGTACAAATATGTTCCGGGAAAATCAGGAATACAGAAATACAAGTCGCTGAGGAATGAAATAAATACGAAGTGCAGGGAAGCTAAGACGAAATGGCTGCAGGAAAAATGTGAAGACATCGTAAAAGATATGATTGTCGGAAGGACAGACTCAGCATACAGGAAAGTCAAAACAACCTTTGGTGACATTAAAAGCAACGGTGGTAACATTAAGAGTACAACGGGAATTCCACTGTTAAATGCAGAGGAGAGAGCAGATAGGTGGAAAGAATACATTGAAAGCCTCTATGAGGGTGAAGATTTGTCTGACGTGATAGAAGAAGAAACAGGAGTCGATTTAGAAGAGATGGGGGATCCAGTATTAGAATCGAAATTTAAAAGAGCTTTGGAGGAGTTACGGTCAAATAAGGCAGAAGGGATAGATAACATTCCATCAGAATTTCTAAAATAATTAGGGGAAGTGGCAACAAAACGACTATTCACGTTGGTGTGTAGAATATATGAGTCTGGCGACATACCATCTGACTTTCGGAAAAGCATCATCCACACAATTCCGAAAACGGCAAGAGCTGACAAGTGCGAGAATTATCGCACAATCAGCTTAACAGCTCATGCATCGAAGCTGCTTACAAGAATAATATACAGAAGAATATAAAATTAAATTGAGAATGCGCTAGGTGACGATCAGTTTGGCTTTAGGAAAAGTAAAGGCACGAGAGAGGCAATTCTGACGTTACGGCTAATAATGGAAGCAAGGCTAAAGAAAAATCAAGACACATTCTTAGGATTTGTCGACCTGCAAAAAGCGTTCGACAATATAAAATGGTCCAAGCTGTTCAAAATACTGAAAAAAGTAGAGGTAAGCTATAGGGAGAGATGGGTCATATACAATATGTACAACAACCAAGAGGGAATAATAAGAGTGGACGATCAAGAACGAAGTGCTCGTATTAAGAAGGGTATAAGACAAGGCTGTAGCCTTTTGCCCCTACACTTCAATCTGTACATCGAGGAAGCAATGATGGAAATAAAAGAAAGGTTCAGGAGTGGAATTAAAATACAAGGTGAAAGGATATCAATGATACGATTCACTGATGACATTGCTATCCTGAGTGAAAGTGAAGAAGAATTAAATGATCTGCTGAACGGAATGAACAGTCTAATGAGTACACAGTATGGTTTGAGAGTAAATCGGAGAAAGACGAAGGTAATCAGAAGTAGTAGAAATGAGAACAGCGAGAAACTCAACATCAGGATTGATGGTCACGAAGTCAATGAAGTTAAGGAATTCTGCTACCTAGGCAGTAAAATAACCAATGACGAACGGAGCAAGGAGGACATCAAAAGCAGATGGCAAAAAAGGCATTTCTGGCCAAGAGAAGTCTACTAATATCAAATACCGGCCTTAATTTGAGGAAGAAATTTCTGAGGATATACGTCTGGAGTACAGCATTGTATGGTAGTGAAACATACAAAACCGGAACAGAAGAGAATCGAAGCGTTTGAGATGTGGTGCTTTAGACGAATGTTGAAAATTAGGTGGACTAATAAGGTAAGGAATGAGGAGGTTCTACGCAGAATCGGAGAGGAAAGGAATATGTGGAAAACACTGATAAGGAGAAGGGACAGGATGATAGGACATCTGTCTGCTAAGACATGAGGGAATGACTTGCGTGGTACTAGAGGGACCTGTAGAGGGCAAAAACTGTAGAGGAAGACAGAGATTGGAATACGTCAAGCAAATAATTGAGGAAGTAGGTTGCAAGTGCTACTCTCAGATGAAGAGGTTAGCACAGGAAAGGAATTCGTGGCGGGCCGTATCAAACCAGTCAGTAGACTGATGACAAAAAAATAAAAAAATAAATACTTGAATAGTACATGAGTTATTGGAGGTCAAAGTGGCCGATTACTACTAATCACATTAGGCCTTAAGTACTCCACAGTTACACGAAAGAAACGGTAGCAGCATGCTTGTAAATATATTTATTCATCTATGTATTTGTTTATATCTGATGTATACTAGTCATGAAGAAATTGGTTAAATATTTACTATGTTTTAGACAGCACAGAGACATTGGGCTGCTGGCCTACCTTTTGTGCTATTCCTTCGATATATGTTAATTTCAGTTTTTTATGTATCTAATAATGTGTGTTATAGCGTGTTTATGGTCCAGCCGTAGGAATATTAATTTAATTTCAAGTTATTAAAATGTAAATCCAGTATTTGGAATGTGTTTCATTTCGTTTGTGTGGATACGTTTGTTTGGAGACACGGAGGGAGCACTCAAGCCAATCACAGAGATCGTTAGTAAGAGAGACGTATGGAGGTGGGGGAGGAGCATCGTTTTCGAGAGAGGACAGGGAGTTCAGAACAGTGCAGCGCAATGGACTGTCACACAGGACACGGGCAGCGTCCTGGACTGAACGGTCCGACGGGCGCACGGTGGAGGGAGAGGCTTGAGTGTGGAGCGGTTTGCGTGTGGTCGCGGCAGGCAGAAATACTTCGGAGTGCCGACTAGCGCACTTGTGAGATTTCAGTCGCTTCTACAGTGAAGGCGTAGTGTGTGTTTACAAGTGAATATGTCGCGAGCCATGTTGTCGTTCATAGCTAATTACGTGCAGTAGGAATCTATTGTTTCCCTATTATTCAACTTATATTTTATTTAATTGCTGGACCATAGGCACCAGTAAGTGTTTTGCAGAAATATATGGCATTCTCAAAAGAACTTCTGCTATCGTACTCATCATTTAAAGTCGTTAAAATAGTACCTGCAGATTTTAATTAATTACAATCTTTCATATATAAATTTCTATATTAATTCGCAATTGCCAAGAGATAGGAACCTTCGACCATTCGATTCATGTGTGTATTCATATTGTATACTGTAGATTCAGCAGTATTTGGTTTGTCTACCTGTCCCAGCCCCTAGACGACGAAACCAGCCAAAACTTTTAATATGTCGGAGGCTACGTACTCGAGGGGCACCTCATTTCATTCATTTTCTATTTGAAAGCCCGAAGAGCATCATCATCTTTTCTTTGATACCATGGGAATTGTGCACAAAGAATTCCTCCCATCCAACCAAACAGTGAATTCCACGTACTACTACGATGTTTTGCGACGGTCCCGTGAAAACGTGCACTGACAACAGCCCGAACTTTGGCGTCAAGGGAACTGGCTGCTGCATCACGACAACGCGCCCTGTCACACGTCCTGCCTCACCAGGACCTTTTTGGCAAGAAAAACAACATGGCGGTTATACCCTACCTGCCGTACTCGCCAGATTTGCCACCTTGAGACTTCGCGCTATTCCCAAAACTAAAACTCAAGTTGAAAGGCTGTCGGTTCGACACTCTAGAGACGATTCAAGAAGCATCGCTAGCAGTGACAAACACCCTCAAAGAACAGGACTTCCATAAAACGTTTGATCAGTTGCAGAAGCCCTGGGACCCGTGTGTACATATGGATGGGGTGATGGTGACCATTAGTCCAAAAGTAAGGTTTTCAACAGGTGGCAGCACCAGTCCCGAAAATTTTGGATAGCACCTCGTATTGTAAAATGTTCTTACCATTTGAATGTCCTCCCTTGGATTTTATTAAATTAATCACAGTGTAAAGTGTTCATTTATTTATTTATTTTGCTAAATCAATTGAATACAGCAGAAATTTGCACAAATATTTCACTTTTTTAGTTTAAGAAAAGTGTCCCGAAATATCCTGGTTTATGATGCACAAATTATGGCCGTTTTTAGAGAAACGTCTCAGTTTACTAGGAACAAATTCGGGCAACTCTAGTTATCGCAGAGCAGCATCACCTCACGCAGTCTTCCTGGTCGTTGTACGTCTGCAAGACGCCTCAGTTGTTGACAGTAAATGTCAGCAGAGCTGTTCGCAGTACGCTGAATCACTAGCTGCATAACATTATTTTTAATGGATGAGACCAGGTCTTTGTGTGTGGAGTTGCTGCTTCGTTTATGCTCAACCATTCCTTTCTCTTCCTTACATTACGATAAAAACACCATTTTTTGTCACCAGTAACGATAGAGGACATGAATGGTCAATGTTGTTCATGAGCCACTTAATGACGAGCAAGCAGAGATGCACATTTGGGCTCCCACTGATTTTTGTGATTTTGGCTCATAACATGCGGTACCCATACATCCGATTTTTGAACCTTCCCCACTGCATGCAGATGTCGCACCTTGGTGGAATGATTACAGTGCACTACATTTTCCAGGGGGAAAAGACTTAGAATGCTCTGCAGTATAATAGTGCTGGCCACAATTTTCGGCGGAGACGGTGGAATTGGGATTGAGAGAGTGGTTCCCCTTTTCCTACCAAAGTCTTTTACAGAGGAGCATATTAGTCTGTTTTGTGCCACGACAGCAGCATTCTTCGGCTGTTTCTCTTCTTTTCCCTGTTACAGCGTGGTGTGCTGCTTATATAAGACGAATTCCAGGGGCAGTAAAGTTTTGGCAGTTTATTTACATACACACAGCAAAAAAAGTTTTACGTCACCTCAGTTCCGAGAGTTCTAGAACCTGTGCAGAAAATTGGAATAAAGATCAACATAAACATCATTCCTGTCCTTTTCATTGCTCATGAAAACCGCACATTGCATGTTCTACCACTACACAGTGAGACCTTCAGAGGTGGTGGTCCAGATTACTGTTCACACTGGTACCTCTACTACCCAGTAGCACGTCCTCTTGCATTGATGTATGCCGTATTCGTCGTGTCATACTGTCCACAAGTTCATAAAGGTACTGTTGGTCCAGGTTTTCCCACTCCTCAACGGCGATTCGGCGTGGATCCCTCAGAGTGGTTGGTGGGCCACGTCGTCCATAAACAGCCCAGGTATGTTCGACAGGGTTCATGTCTGGAGAACATGCTGGAAACTCTAGTCGAGCGACGTAGTTATCCTGAAGGAAGTCATTCGCAAAATGTGCACGTCCTTGAAGGCGAATGCCTCACCAATGTGCCGCCAATATGGTTGCACTATTGGTTGGAGGATGGCATCCGCGTATCGTACAGCCGTTATGGCGCCTTCCATGACCACCAGCGGCGTACGTCAGCCCCACATAATGCCACCCCAAAACATCATGGAACGCCCACCTTGGTGCACTCTCTGGACAGTGTCTCAGGCGTTCAGCCTGACCAGGTTCCCACCAAACACGTCTCCAACGATTGTCTGGTTGAAAGCATATGTGACACTCGTTGGTGAAGAGAACATGATGCCAGTCCTGAGTGGTCGATTCGGCATGTTGCTGGACCCATCTGTACCACGCTGCATGCAAAGATGGACCTCGCCATGGACGTCTGGAGTGAAGTTGCGCATCTTGCAGTCTATTGCGCATGATATGAGTCGCAACACGATTTCCCGTGGCTGCACGAAAAGCATTATTCAACATGGTGGCGTTGATGTCAGGGTTCCTCCGAGCCATAATCCGTATGTAGCGGTCATCCACTGCAGTAGCAGTCGTTGGACGGCCTGAGGGAGGCATGTCATCGACAGTTCCTGTCTCTCTGTATCTGCTCCATGTCCGAACAACACAGTTTTGTTTCACTCCGAGATGCGTGGACACTTCCCTTGTTTAGAACTCTTCCTGGAACAAAGAAACAATGCGGACGCGATCGAACTGCGGTATTGACCATCTAGGCATGGTTGAAGTACAGACAACACTAGCTGTGGAATGACTGGAACTGATCGGCTGTCGGATTCCCCCTGTCTTATAGGCGCTGCTCATGCATGGTTCTTTACGTCTCTGGGCGAGTTTAGTGACATGTCTGAACAGTCAAAGGGTCTGTGTCTGTGATACAGTACCCACTGACAACGTCTATCTTCAGAAGTTCTGGGAACCGGACTGATTCAAAACTCTTTTTGATGTATGTTTTTCGGCACATTGACATACTTTGACACATATAACCAACAAATAATTACTCATAACATAAGGTTCAAACAAAATCGTATCCCGTCCAACGGAAGTTCATTTTACACTACTTTACGTTCGCCAAAGAATGCAGCAAAAACAAAGAATTTTGTATTACAAAATAATTTTTTGAAAGATAGTTAAGCCACCACGAGGCACCATCGAATAATATCGACGTCAAGACAGCCGGTATATGTGTGAAGTGCCCGTTAAACAGAGACAGTGCCTCATAAAGTTCTTTTGGTCAAAAAAAGGCGATCGTTTGGTGACTTCAGGACCCTTGTAATTACCTCAGAAACGTTGGCATGTGCTCACTAACTCAGTCAAACCTAGATTTACGCTTCATTCTGGATATAAAACGCATGTTTTACCTGCGTAAGTACTGTAAATTTGAACCACTGGATCTCGGTAACAGATAATGATAGCGGAAAAAGTTTCGAAGGTCCTCGAGATCATCTTCAGAACATATGGTAAAAATTTCGAGGTCTGTCGTGAACATGAATATCATAGAAGTGGTCATCTCCGCAATTGGTACTTTTCGGGATTCTCCCTGGAACCGCCCATGAACAAGTGGTGCTTTTATAAGCCAACCGAGGCCCACGCTAACCACAACTAATGCAAAAGAATCAACCAATTCATTCAGTTTACCTTGGCTTGAGGAAATGCGTGATGTTTAATTTTTGTCAGTGTACTGTGGGGTAGCTGGAGTCTTCCGATAAGTAGACAAATGGTCGCTAGGCCAAGGACTGTCCAAAACACTTGACGCCTTATCTTCAAATGGTTCAAATGGCTCTGAGCACTATGGGACTTAACATCTACGGTCATCAGTCCCCTAGAACTTAGAACTACTTAAACCTAACTACTAACCTAAGGACATCACACAACACTCAAGTCATCACGAGGCAGAGAGAATCCCAGACCCCGCCGGGAATCGAACCCGGGAACCCGGGCGCGGGAAGCGAGAACGCTACCGCATGACCACGAGCTTCGGACACGCGCATTATCTTCGTGATGAATAAACCCCGAGAGATAACCCACCGGAAAATCGCATTTTCGCAAGCAGTTATTTGGAACATGTTAGAACCGAGCCCTCTCGTGCATAGACCAATAACCTTGGAAAAGTATACGTGCGAAAAATTGAGCAGTACATTCGTTACGCAGTCAATTTTTTTGTTATTACAACTCTGAAGACTTTGAGACTGTCATAACTTACACAATATGAAATGCAAGTCTTTACTCATAATTAGCATTATTTCACGAATCACCGGAACGGTGAACACGCATCTGCAGACCATAGCTGTACGATCCTGCTAATGAGGGGAATGTTGTTTTTCCCAGTAGTTTCTGCCTACATTCAGCAAGTCAGTCGTTGTCTCATAACGCTTTTCTTATTGGAGGGCGTTTCCACTTCGGCGTTGTCGTAGTTATCTTTTTGTGGTTTTCTGCCTGTACTTACCCGTGTCGAGTTTGTTGTTGACAGCAGAGGCAGTATGCATGAATGCAGCGTGTTCGCCTCTACCTGGGTAGAATACTAACCGTATGAGCACAACCCCATTCACGAGAGTAACCAGCTGAGCAGTGTATCGTGTCAAATACGATTTCTAAGCTTTAGAATTCAGCGCAATTTTCGAAATGCTTAATTGTCATGCTACTTCATCCTCCGGAAGTCAGTTGTGAAATCTGGAAACTGATATACCTTCGAAGAAAAAAAAAGACGTACCACGCAGGAATTATCTAACTGCGATCGAAATCGGTAGATGCGATGTACATGTACGGACAAACAAGTGATTACAATTTCAGAAAAACTGGATGACTTATTCAAGAGAACGAGTTTCACGAACTGAGCAAGTCAATAACGCGTTGGTCCACCTTTGGCCTTACCAACAAGTTATTTGGTTTGTCATTGATTGATAAGAGTTGTTGGATGTCTCCTGAGGGCTATCATGCCAAATTCTGCCCAATTGGTGTGTTAAGATCGTCAAAATGTCGAGCTTGATGGAGGGCCTTGGTCAAAATACCTCAAACTTTCTCAACTGGGGAGAGATCCAGTAACCTTTTTGGCCAATGTAGGGTTAGGCATTATCTTGCTGAAATGTAAACCCGGGGTGGCTTGCCATGAAGAGCAACGTAACAGGGCGTAGAATATCGTCGACGTTCTACTGTGCTGTAGTGGTGCCGCAGATGACAACCAAAGTGATCCTGGCACCCCAGACCATGAGGTGCCTGTTGTCGGGCCGTATGGCAGTTAGGTTGGTATCCCAACAGAGTATCTCCAGACACGTCTTCACTGGTCATCATCGCTGAATTCTCTCATCACCAAATACGGTTCTACTCCGTTCAGTGAGGGTCCAGCCAGACGACGCGCCAGATAGTGGTGGGATACCAGTCTGACAGTCGGCTGGCAACCAGTGCTAATGGTCTGCAGCGCCTTTTCATCTCAGAGAAGGAACTCTTTGGCTATCATCCGCAGCACTGTTCCAGTGCAGAGGTACGTCGACGATATTCTACGCCTAGTTTTGTTGCCCTTCATGGAAAGCCATTCTGGGTTTACATTTCAGCAAGATAATGCCCATGCACACAGAACGACACTTTCTACTGCTGATCTCTCCAGAAATGAGAACGTTCGGAGCATTATCGGCAGAAAACTAAAATCATCTCAAGATTTTGACAGTCTAACGCACCAGTTGGGCAGAATTTGGTACAATATCGTTCAGGAGGACACCCGACAACTACGTCAATCAATGGCAAGCCGAATCACTGCTTGCATAAAGGTCAGACGTTGACAAACGTGTTATTTTTGGAAATACTTGGAAGGAGAGACAGCGTTGGTCGTATTTTTTTGTTTTACTAACCGCAAAATCGATTTTCGGTCACTTAGTGACCATCCTCAGTGCTTTAATATACAATTTAAATTAGTAGGCACTAGTGTCAACAAGCTTAAAGCGAGTGTTATTGACTTGCACTGTTTGTGAGGTTGTCTCTCTTGGATAAAATGCCAATTTTTTATGAAACTGTTACCATTTGTTTGTAGACTTGTGCTTCAAGCCCATAGATTTCCGTTCAATTCGCATAATTCCTTCGCAGTTTAGAGTGTATGCAAAAATATAAATGCTTCTACAGTTTTTTTGGAAGAAGTTCATTACCTCCAGAAATTCTCCTCCCCCCCCCCCCCCCCCCCCCCATGGCATGGAAGATCTTATCTGAACTCTTACTTCCTTCCATATCTCCAAGGATTTTACATTAATTCGATCTATTGTTTCTGTGTGAAAACTTTGACAATCGTTACTGTGTACCTAGAATCAGTCCGAGAGTTGGAATTGGCTGCTGTCATGTAATGTGGACCATTCGGTGCCACCTCATTACGATGTGTTTGGTTTCCAGGTGTGCCCACTGCCGCAATGCGCCCCCAAGTGCAAACCTGCTTGCTTCTCCTCGTCGGGGTGCTGACCAGTCCCAGCACGGGGGGAACGATTGGCAACAGGGACGACCGTTTATACTTGGACGGTGTGGTTGGCGCAGATCCTTCAGGTGAGGACCCACACGCGAATCGTCCACTTTGGAAGACCAGGCCCGGAAGCTCCCACCTACGAAATGTCCGGGCCAGCAGTCCAGGAGTTGGAGGAGTAGAGGAGTCCAGGTTCACACTGGAGCAGGCACCCACCAACAGTGCACTGCTGCACACCTCTCCTGGGTTGGCCCAGCAGCTGGGGAGCACAGAACCACCAATGGTGTACAGGCCCCTGCTAGACGAAGATCAGCTCGTTGCATTCGAACTCAACAAGTTGAAGACGACCCTGCCGCCACCAACCAACATTTCTGGAGAAGTAACTGCTCCTGTTGCTGTAGCAGTGTCCAACCAGCCTGAAGGTGATACGGACATCTCGTCGCAGGTGAGCAGACATTGCAATAAGGCGGTTCCAATTGCAGCTCAATGGAGTATGATTACGGGCTCAATCTTCTATTCACTAATACAGCTTGTAATTGTTGTTGTTGTTGTTGTTGTCTTCAGTCCTGAGACTGGTTTGATGCAGCTCTCCATGCTAATCTATCCTGTGCAAGCTTCTTCATCTCCCAGTACCTACTACAACCTACATCCTTCTGAATCTGCTTAGCGTAGTCATCTCTTCGTCTCCCTCTACGATTTTTACCCTCAACGCTGCCCTCCAATACTAAATTACTGATCCCTTGACGCCTCAGAACATGTCGTACCAACCGATCTCTTCTTCTAGTCAAGTTGTGCCACAAACTCCCCTTCTCCCCAATTCTATTCAATACCTCCTCATTAGTTTAGTGATCTACCCATGTAATCTTCTGCATTCTTCTGTAGCTCCACATTTCGAAAGCTTCTATTCTCTTCTTGTCTAAACTATTCATTGTCCGTGTTTCACTTCCATAAATGGCTACACTCCATACAAATACTTTCAGAAACGATTTCCTGACACTTAAATCAATACTCGATGTTAACAAATGTCTCTTCTTCAGAAACGATTTCCTTGCCATTGCCAGTCTACATTTTATATACTCTCTACTTCGACCATCATCAGTTATTTTGCTCCCCAAATAGCAAAACTCCTTTACTACTTTAAGAATCTCATTTCCTAATCTAATTCCCTCAGCATCACCCGACTTAATTCGACTACACTCCATTATCCTCGTTTTGCTTTTGTTGGTGTTCATCTTATACCCTCCTTTCAAGACACTGTCCATTCCGTTCAACTGCGCTTCCAAGTCTTTTGCTGTCTCTGACAGAATTACAATGTCGTCAGCGAACCTCAAAGTTTTTATTTCTTCTCCATGGATTTTAATACCTACTCCGAACTTTTCTTTTGTTTCCTTTCCTCTCAATTATTGTGATTTGTAATAAACCCAATACTAAAAACGGCAGCTGCTAACAGATGTGAGTATAATCAAACCATCAATTTAATTAGTCATGTTAGCGAAATACTGACATGAATATTATAAACTGAAGAATGGATGAGCTTGAAGAAACTGGTGTGGGGTGGGATCAGTTGGGGTTCTGAGGATCTACTGGAACACACAATGCATTGCTGATCCTATAACTTATCGAAAGATATAAACTAACAGCCGATAAACCTATGCTTATGGGATTTGTACATGCAGAAAAAACTTCTGACAAAGTTTACTTGACTACACTCTCTGAGTTTCTGAAGTTGTCAGCGATGAAATTTCTGCAAAGGGAGGTTATCGACAGCTTGTGCAGGAATCAAACTGAAGTTATAAGACTCAGACAATATGAGGCAGTAGTTGAGAAGGACGTGAGAATGGTTTGGATCCTAGTCCCTATATTATTCAGTCGGCTCATTAAGCAAGGAGTAATCGAAACCAAACAGAGATTTGAAAAAGCCATCAGAGGTCAAGGAGAAGAAGTGAAATTTTAGAGGTTTGTCAATGACTTTGTCATTCTGTTAGAGACGGCAAAGGACTTGGAAGAGCAGTTTAATGGAATGTGTAGCGTTAGAAAAGAGGTTATAAGATGGACATAAACAACATGAAAACAAGGTTAATGGAATGTAGCCTAATGATATCAGGTGGTGTTCGGAGAATTATATTTGGAAATGAGACCCTGTAGCAAAATAACTGACGATGGTACAGGCAAAGATGATGCAAAATATAAAATAATAATGCCATGAATAGCTTCTCTGAAATAGAGAAATATTATTATTTTTTTTATTTTAACACGTCTACTTCCGTAGGACAAAACTGAGAGTCAAATCTCGATGGGCATGTAACGAGTCAGTTGCTAATGTGGAATACAAATTTGTCAGCAGCAGGTGAGTAAGTTAACGTGGCAACTAAATTTTCGTACCGTTAACCAGCCTTTACACCAAATGTAGATTTTCTTTTTTTTTAATTTCAGTTCAAGGGATAAGCCAGGCGAAGCAAGTGTACTTCCGTTTTCTTCATTATAATTAAGGTTTTGCAATATACTCTGCTCATTTTGTTACTGCTGTATCTGATGTAGTAGAAATCGTAAAACGTAAAGGTCTTTGGTCAGTAAGAACCAAACATAAGGAATAAGAAATGATGAAACCAATTTTGCAAGTGTGATATTTTTTGGGGAATCGTCGTTAATAACATTCTTTCACACTTAACAATTAGACGAGTGTTATTCGTTTATTAAGATCCTATCGGTCGCGAAACTGAAACCACAGTGAAAGTAAAAAATGTTTTATTTGCAGCAGTTAGCTACACTTTCCAACTACTTCTCTACATAGTCGCCGCTCCAACGTAAGACATGTATTGTGGCGTTGTACCAACTTTCCAATACACTCGCCAAAGAAGGCAGCAACCTGCGCTTTCCGCCAGTTCTCTAAACTGGTATGCAGCTCGCTGACTGTGCAAAACTATTGTCTTCGTAGGCAGCGGTTCATGTGAGCAGAATTGAAACTCAGACGGAGCCAGTTATGGGCTGTATGGTGGGTGACCAAACACTTCCCATTGAAAACGCTGCAGCAGCATCTTCACTGCCCTTGCAGAGTGCGGCCGAGAATGGCCACTAAGACGGACACGGGCGACAGTAACGTCACGTGGGCTGCATTACGTCAGGCGGAATCTCTCGCCAGGCCTCTTAATAAACAAATAGGCCTCGCACGTTGTCTTCCAGTTCCGCGTGGATGGTGAAGCAGATGCAAAACGTAGCAAATCTGGGGACGCCGCTGAAGAAAAAAATAATCCTAGCGCTTTTTGTACGAGAGACAGCAAGCACTGTAAATGTAATGCTTCAGTCGCTGTTTGTTACGCTTCTTCCTGGCCCAATATTAAAATGATGACAGTTGTGTTATTAGGGTCGAGTTTCGAGTAGCCACATACCTTCATGTACAAGCTAAATTCCTATGACTGTAGTTGTTTTTTTATCGTAGCACTATTGCAGATTTATTGTGGAGCTTGTCGCCTCATTTTCGGCTATTAGTCACTGAGAGAAAAAAATATCTTTCGTAAGACCTACACTGATGGGGAATATTTTCGCATTGTGCAGGATCAGAATCATCGGAAAACATTTGCTGCATATCGTGATCATGGAACCTCCACAAGCGCTGTCGATTAGGCCACTTAACAGCTAATTGACACAGTGTGAAAGCAGACGCTATGAAGAATCTCTTACGATGCTGTAGCCGTTCGGTGTAAGAGGGATTAGTAGTAGAAGTCGGCAGCACGGGAGGTACTAATACATGGATCAAAGAAATTTCGTTTAAAAAATGGAAGGGCTCCACGTTCGATTCACCGTCCAGTTGGAGATTTTTCTCCACTCGGGCACTGGGTATTGTGTTGTCCTTTTCTTCGGATCGTCATAACTGTACGAAAATCGTCTCATGGGGTCACGTGACAAGTCTAAGCCCATGTAGCTCTGTACTGGGGTACGACTTGATCCTATTGATTATTCTGAACTGTTGCAACACAGTGTCGTATCGTCTTATCCAGAGTTGATATGGCTGCATGGGCACGTCCCGAAAGCCAATTGTATATAAAAAAAAGAGAAAGGAAAAAAACTCTTCTCATGAAACCAGTCGCAGTACCGCGGTCAACGTCTGTGAAGCTTAAGCGTTTCCAGAGCTAATTTAAGGCGGGAGAAAAATGGCCGGCAATGCGTGATCACGTTGCTACGGACGATTTCACGAGAAGCGTTTGCAGACAGTTTCGAATAGCCTTACAAGCGACATCGTGCCAGTTCTTCGGAAAAGGCACAGGTCAGACCCGCCTACAAGAAGGGTAGTAGAAGTGATACACAAAACTACCGTCCAGTATCCTCGACATCGGTTTGTTGTAGAATCTTAGAACATGTTCTGAGCTCAAACATAATGAGGTGTCTTGAACAGAATGACCTGCTCAGTGCCAACCAACATGGATTTCGAAAACACCGATATCGTGAAACCCACTTCACACTTTTCTCACATGACACACTGAAGGCTTCGGATCGAGGCAGTCGGGTAGACGCCGTATTTCTTGATTTCCGAAAATCATTTGATTCAGTGCCACACTTACGCATACTGTCAAAAGTACGATCATATGAGGTATCAAGTGAAATTTGTGACTCGGCTGAGAGCTTTCTGGTACCGAGGATACACGGAGAGTCATCGTCAGACGTAGAAGTAACTTCGGGTGTTCCAGGGAAGTATGTTGGGACCCTTGCTGTTCACGTTGCATACCAACTGCTGACGTGTTTGGGACCGGTACCAGAGAGGACTAATAGGTGATATGGCACGTATACAGAGAAGGGCAGCACGAATGGTCATAGGGTCGTTTGTTGTGTGGGAGAGTGTCACAGAGATACTGGAGGAACCCAGACTATTCAAGACAGAATTTAACTATCCCGAGAAAGTTTCAAGCACCGGCTTTAAGTGGTTACTCTAGGATATACTACAACCCCCTACGCATCGCTCACATAGAGAATGTGAGGATAAGATTAGAATAATTACTGCACGGACAGAGGCATTCAGACAGTCATTCTTCCCGTGCTGTATATGTAATTGGAACAGGAAGGAACCCTAATAACTGCCATGCACCTCACTGTGGTTTTCAGAGTACAGATGTAGATGTAAAACCGATGTCAAAAGTGTGTTCTGGCTAACAGTGATTATTTTGAAGACTAGTATTTTATTTGTAATTCTTGTTTTTCGTTTTGTGAGATAATTCACTGAACTTCTCAGACGCATCTTGCAAAACTAACAACCGAATTCAAAAACATCAAGAGACCTTAAGAGCGTAGTTGCCCCGCTCACTAGTAAACAAAAATACAGAGATGGTAATATTTTAAGATGGGCTTACTTTCATTTCACGTTGATGAATTTCGCCGTGAGCTAAGTAAAATTAACCTCTTGCCTCAGAGACAGAGGGGTAAGCCAGCACGGCTAGTTGCCATGTAAGAGGGTGTGAGATGGGGAAATATTTCCTTGTTTGTCTTCCAGTACAGACAACTCACGGGCATGGCGAGTCGTATCAATGTTGACACGGCAGTAATAAGGATTCGTGAATACACGTTACAGAGACAGTCATCTTAAAATCCGGAACATATTTCTTGCAAGGAATGTGAAATTAAATCAAGGCTGTTGTGATACAACACGACTACGAGAATAATAACATGAAAAACATTGAGTAAGCATTTGTGAGCGTGTCTAATACTGCATGCTGCATTTAAACATAAGTACGATCACTGTCTGTAATCCACTTATCCGTTCACGCGTTCAGCATAACAACACTTCGTCGGACAATTACAGAGTCACTACTTTGCGGTCGCTGAAGTTTGCAGCAACGTGAAACAAAGAACAGTCTGTAGCAAATGTTCCGACTTTTAACGCGCGGGCCGGTCCCAATTTTTGGTTCCTTTATTATAGCTAGCTAGTTTGTTTTGTATAACATAACACACCAATTTACGTATGTTACGAATTAATAACAACATCGGTACTTATGCGGCCCGAGGTTCAGCTCTGCAGTGTCAGTATTGTCTCGTGAGCGGAAAAGTTGCACGACTACTGCTCTAGCTGTTCTAAAAAGTATCTGAATCGTGCCAACACGGCCGGCGCTGGTCGTATACCAATAAAGCACACTGCCTAGAAACCGAAGAGCAGCGATGTGTTCCCACCCTTCTCGAGTTTGTGCAGCTGGGGAAATAAACAGTTGTTTTAAGGGGTATCCTGCTTTGAAGCTGACGAAAAAAAAGCATTGTAACGAGCATTGTATCGGTTTGTTTCAGCACTGAAATGTTTCAGTTGCGCAGACGTCGTTACGTTGTCGAGGAGCGTCTGTGTGGGTGTACGGACATCGAACGACGGGGCAAACAAGGACACAGATAATGAGTGAGTTCTTACGCACAGCTTTCGCGAAGCCCAAGCTGATGTTACGATACGGCCAGAGATGTCGTCACGATACTTGTTCGAAACGCATTTTTGGAAGGGTGCGCTAATGCACATTCTTTTTGGACATGTTGCAAACATGATTGTTACCTCGGCTTGAAGGCAAGGGAGTGTGGATCACACGTGAATACAATAGGACAGACAACTTTTGCTGTTCAGATGAGTGAGCTCTCGACGAAATATCCCCAGGCCACGGGCTTGGGCACGGTTCGGCAGTTCCAGCCGCGCCTGAAATGACCACAACGAAGCGCACACCTTACCTCGCCACAGAACCCGCACTGGCGAACAACCAAGTCCGGTTTGGCTCAGCATCGGTTTAAGAGTACTGAAACACTGCACGAAAATGTCAAGGAATTCTTTGGAGGCATAACTCCTGAGATGTTCCCCAGCACAAAAAGGAGGACACAGAGATACACACACTTCTGTGCAAGACATGATGGTATACACGCACGTCCGCTAGATACATTTTTTCTAAATGTAACTACTTCAGTATACAATAAACTGTTTTGACCAAGTGGTACGGGGTATACTCGTATACCCAGCATCCAGACGTCGCCAGAATACCACGGCTGTACACGGCCGGCACGCCGCAGTACGTTGCACGGGTCGCTCAAGTAGCCCTTCCGCGCCATGCTGTTTTACAGACAGCAAAGTGGCGTCCTCAGCATTGTGGGACCCTGTGACGTAGACAGCGAGGAACGTGGCACTGCAGCTGGGAATAATAAAGCACTTGAAGATCACGGCCGAGTTTTAACACGCCACATCCTGACACTTTCCATTCGCATCCAACATTCCTCCGCCGCACGCCAACATCTACATTTGGCAGTGACGGCTACACTATTCACAATAAATTTCGCAGGCGGTATCCACATACGCCGCTAAATGCACCTACCAAATGGTACGGCTCATAGGTCATCAGATATGACGTCATAAAGATTGAGTTCCGTGACAAACTGCCGCATCGTGCATGGCGTTTAAATTTATTACGTCTTTGCTACCAACTTTATTCGCAAGATATTTTGCGGACAGTATCCACATATGCCGCTGAATGTACCTACACAAGTGCATCATTGTGCATTTGTGTTTTCACCAATCATGGAAATGAATTTTTTTCAGTATTACGCTATACAGTTCATTTTCTGTTTTCATTGCTAACAGAAAATTGGCAAAATGAATATCGGAACAATGCCGGGTTTGCCAGCGAGTTATGTACAAAAACTTTCCATAAAATAATATCGGTGTCCATAAGCCAGTAGTGACTTTGATGCAGACTGCCAAAAACCAAAAGTTATGCCAGATCGTCAAACACATGTCATCAGATTACAACGCCGTGAACGCAACATGGAAAAAACTTCCTATGCCATCGACTCCATATGCTATGCTTCTGCAGCGTCTTGCAATGCTTTCTTACAGGAAAGCGTCCAATTTTTCTTTGTAAGTGCTCTATTTTACAATATTGCTAAAGTTTTCACAGTATCATTACTCACTTCATTGTAATCGCCTGGATTTCAAAAGGCTAAACACAATTTCTCAAATGTTCAAATGTGTGTGAGTTCCTAATAGACCAAACTGCTGAGGTAATCGGTCCCTAGACTTACACACTACTTAAACTAATTTATGCTAAGAACAACATACACACACCCATGCCCGAGGGAGGGCTCGAACCTCCGGCGGGAGGGACCGCGCAATCAGTGACATGGCGCCTCTACCGTGCGGCCACAATTTCTCATTTAGGAACCTTTCAGTGATAGGTGTTTCTGCAGTGGAGAATGCAGCTCATCGAAAATTGCGACGGACTCAAAATAGAAAATAAAACAAATGGTCGTCGTTTTTTTATTAATCAGATAAAACCAGCACAGTGCGGAAACACCAATGGATTTGTTGCAAGCTTCTTTATCATATCGGCACTGCGCACGTCACCAACAGCACACGGGAAATATCACCTGAATTTTGGTATAATGCTGTTGTTTACATTTTCTGTAAACTTTAAAAATGCTAGAATTTGTCCTACTTTTACTATTTACTCATTAGTAACAGCACTGGCGAATGATTTCTGCTGCTACGGATGTAAATCGAAATACGAGGGAGGAGGAACAATTATATATTTCAACGGTGAGTAACACAAAGTCGTATGATCTGCAATGTAATCCCAATGCGTTTGTGGTGTTGTTCTTGTCAGTAAAGAATGGACGAATCTAGTAAACGTGGTAGATCAGTCTTGTATACGTAAAGCCCCTGTATCGTCTAGAAAAACCGTTAAGTTGGAAAATATTTGCGTCAAAGCATCGTGATTTGTTGAAAAACGTTTGGCAGGCCAATCTCGGAGTTCCTTTTCTGTTCTGTCACTATTTCGAAGTGAACCCCACTCGTCGCTCTCGGAACATCAAGGCGATATTTGAGTTCTGCCCACGTAGAGGTCAGCACTGCTGCATCAACAGTTGTGACTGCTTCATTGATTCCTGCACGAAATGTGGCGACGTCATCGGCTGTGTTGTGTACCCGCCCTCCTTGACGTAACACCACAAAAAGAAATCTAAGTGCTTGACATTGGAAGAGCGTGCGGTCCGTGCGATAAGACGATCACGATCCGTCCCCCTCTCGCCAGGAGAAGCGAGTGCCATTACCCGATTTCCCAGAAACTTCGCTCGGTGGAAGAGGAGCTAAAATAAGCGAACACATATCTCGGCTTATCCGCAGAGATTCGACCGTTTCTGGGAAAACGAGCGTCAAAAGTTTCGGACATAATTTAGATCGCTTCTAGCGCGCAACACGTTGACCGCAACTGGTTAAATAGTGGCTAGTTTTTCGTTCTCTCATTTCTGCGTCCTATGTTCAAAACCCGACAAGTGTTTTTATTTTATTTTATTCATTTATCTACCAATGCCCATAGAAGGATGGTACACGAATATTTCTTATAAAGTTAGGGGACACAAGGCGTTATATTAATTGTGAAATTGCAACTGTGTTTTATAATACACTGAAGCTCCAAATAAAGTGGTATAGGCATGCGTATTCAAATACAGAGATAGGTAAACAGGCAAAATACGGCGCTGCGGTCGGCAACGCCTATATAAGACAAGTGTCTGGCGCAGTTGTTAGATCGGTTACTGCTGATACAATGGCAGGTTATGAAGATTTAAGTGAGTTTGCACGTGGTGCTATAGTCGGCACTCGAGCGATGGGATACAGCATCTCCGAGGTAGCGATGAAGTGGGGATTTTACCGTACGACTATTTCACGAGTGTCCCGTAAATATCAGGAATTCGGTAAAACATCAAATCTCTGACATCGCTGCGGCCGGAAAAAGATCCTGCAAGGACCGGAGCAACGACGAATGAAGAGATTCGTTCAACGTGACAGAAGTGCAACATGCTGGGCCTTCAAGAAGTATCAGCGTGCGAACAATTCAACGAAACGTCATGGATATCTGCTTTCGGAGCCGAAGGCCCCTTCGTGTACCCTTGAGGACTTCACGACACAAAGCTTTACGCCTCGCCTGGGCCCGTCAACACTGACTTTGGACTATTGATGAATGGAAACGTGCTGCCTGGTTGGACGAGTCTCGTTTCCAATTGTATCGAGCTGATCGACGTGAGCCGGCCGGAGTGACCGTGCGGTTCTAGGCGCTGCAATCTGAAACCGAGCGACCGCTACCGTCGCAGGTTCGAATCCTGCCTCGGGCATGGATGTGTGTGATGTCCTTAGGTTAGATGTCCTTAGGTTAGTTGGGTTTAATTAGTTCTAAGTTTTAGGCGACAGATGACCTCAGAAGTCGCATAGTGCTCAGAGCCATTTGAACTATTTGATGGACGTGTACTGGCATGGAGACAACCTTATGAATCCATGGACCCTGCACGTCAGCAGAGGACTGTTCAGGCTAGTGGAGGCTCTGTAATGGTGTGGGGCGTGCGCAGTTAGAGTGATGTGGGACCCCTGAGACCTCTAGATACGACTCTGACAGGTGACGTAAGCATCACTTACATCTATCTATTCATGTCCATTGTGCATTTCGAGGGACTTGGACAATTCCAGCAGGACAATGCGACACCCCCGCGTCCAGAGTTGCTACAGAGTGGATCCAGGAACACTCCTCTGAGTTTAAACACTTCCGCTGGCCACCAAACTGTTGCAATGTGCTGTTCAAAAAAGATCTCCACCCCTTCGTACTCTTACGGATTTATGGACAGCGCTGCAGGATTCGTGGTGTCAGTTTCCTGCATCACTGCTTCAGAATTAGTCGAGTCCATGCCACGTCGTGTTGCGGCACTTCTGCGTCCTCTGGGGTCCTACACGATGTTTAGGTAGGTGTATCAGTGTCCTTGGCTCTTTAGTGTATGTGTGTGTATAATATTTTCTGTGGTTACAATCTTCTTAAATTCTCTTTTTCTTATATTTCATTCTTATATCAGTTGTTAATTCTTATAGTTTATACTTACGTTTATTCTTCAGGAAGATTTGGTGCGTTCCCTTGCATGATACTAGTCGAACAGACATTCGAAACATAGAATTTCCGAACACCAAGTGCATTGCGTGAACACAGGTTTGCCACAGTGACATTTCTTCGTATGACTCTCACTCGGGAAGGAATCGTAGTAAACATTGCTTAAGACTTTGTGCGTTGGCAACAATTTCGCGACAAACCACGCACAACGGATCACTTTTCTGGTAACTGGCGCTTGCAGTTGATTATGAATCACGTTACACCAGAGGAATTCTACCGAAAAACAACTTCAAATAATTTTTCCATTCATTTATTTTTTTACCTCATTCACCAGACATATGAGTAGATAAATGAAAAACAAAATTAAAAATAATAATCGGGTTTCGAACACGGAGCGCAGAAGTATAAATCTGCGTCCCAAGACACTCTGTCACCGCTTTCCTCACTGAAAGGCATATAAAGTATCTCGAAAACTTTAACTGTCGTTTTCTCAGAAGCGGTCGAATCTACGGATAACCGGAAGCAGGTGTTCGCTTATTTTGAGCCCTCTTTGACTGAGCGAAGTTACTGGGAAATCGGGTGATGGCACTTGTCGTGTTCTCGTCAGGAAAGAAATATGTCATTCAGCACATTCTGCAGGCCCAGACTCTAATGTCGCGCTGCATCGTGATGCTGGTAGATGGTGGATGGCTGCACCTCTTTGATCTGTGGTAGCAGGAACAGCTCGGCATTGTACAGGTAAACATTTCGCGTTGTGTACCGTTCAGACTACCACGGATGTGTTCTGTGGGTTTTTGGAGCTCGAAATGCTAACGTTTTGGCGTCCACATGTCCAGAAATGTGGAACGCTATTGCTTCATCTCACTGTCAGCCTTTTGGAAACCAGCACGGAGCGCGTGAAAGCACAGTGCAGAGGACGATGGTGTGGCTGTAATGCTTCGACCAATTGCACTTTTGTACGCAAAAAGGCGTAACCGATTGTGTAGCATTTTATGGAGAGTTATTCGTGCGTCCTGCAATTCGCGCGAAGTACGATGAATTGACTTGGGGAGTTGCACCTTCACTCTGTCAACACATTATTGAGACACAAGGGGACGCCCACTTCGGAGAAAGTATTTGACAGTGGCTGTATTTTTTTAACCACCTTACTGTACTTGTTTTTGCTGGTGGTGCCCACCCACGCTGTCGCCGATACTTTCACAGGGCCGTTGTCATACACTGCGCCTTCTCCTGATTTGTCACCATTTTAGTGCATTCCAAGTCAAATCGGCAGGAAAGGACAAAGGAAAAAAATTTGAAAGCAGCCGAACTTTTTCCAACAGACGCACATTCTCTGTCTCGAATAAACTAAACTCCGCCCGAACAGGCCACGAAGGCCCAACGGTACCGTCCGGCCGCCGCGTCATCCACAGCCCACAGGCGTCACCCGATGCGGATATGTAGGGGCATGTGGTCAGCACACCGCTCTCCCGGACGTTTGTCAGTTTCTGACACCGGAGTCACTACTTCCCAGTCAAGTAGCTCCTCAGTTTGCGTCACAAGGCTGAGTGTACCCCGCTTGCCAACAGCTCTCGGCAGACCTGACGGTCACCCACCCAAGTGCTAGCCCAGCCCGACAGCGCTTAACTTGGGTGATCTGCCGGGAACCGGTGTTACCACTGCGGCAAGGCCGTTGGCCTATCTCTAATAAACTGATGAAAATAATTGCAACAGCAAAAAATAATTAATGCAGTGTAATGAAATTTCGAGAACACTTCTGTCTAGGTAACATATGTTAGTGATTAACTTTGGAAGATCAAAGTTAATTGCGAGATAAGCCATTGCAAATGTGAAATGCTGGTACATTAATAACCGGGGTAAACCGCCAAAAGGTTGGACGCAAGCATGCAAAGGTGCATGTGTTGTGCTGTGTTGTACAGGTGCCGGATGTCACTTTGTGGGATGGTGTTCCACGCCTGTTTCACTCGGTCGATTATCACAGGGATGGTTACTGCTGCTGGAGTTGTAGTCTGATGATGTTCCGTGTATGCTCGACTGGAGACAGGCCTGGTGATCGAGCAGGCCAAGGAAGCATGACTACAACAGCGGAATGTGGGTGAGCGTTATCCTGTTGGAAAACATCCCCTGGAATGCTGCTCGTGAGTGGCAGCACAACAGGTAGAATCGCGAGATGGACGCACAACTTTGCAGTCAGGGTGCATGGGATAACCGTGACAGTGCTCCTGCTGTACTGCAGGCGTGGCTCCAGTGTGTCAAGCAAGTTGCAGGCTGCTTAACTGGCCTTCTTCTAGCCAACACACGGCCATCATTGGCTCCGAGATCTCGCTCTCCAAACAGCTCTCGCTTCACACTACTGAAATCGCAAATGGCGGTGGTTTGGGGTCAGTGAATGCACACTACAGGGCGTTTGGCTCGGAGCTGTCCTTGAAGTAACCAGTTTGTACCAGTTCGTTGCGTCACTGTGGTGCCAACTGTTGGAATTCGCCTGCCGCCAGAGGCAGGCAGTGCCACGTGGCCGTCCGGAGTCCGTAATCGCTGCTGCCAGCAGTCACGTACAGTGCCTACGTTCCTGCTACGTCTTTGTGCAACATCGCAGAAGGAATATCCAACTTCTTCTAGCCCTATTACACGACCTCGTTCAAACTCAGTGAGGTGTTGATAATGGCGTCTTTGTCGCCTTAGAGTCATTCTTGACTGACATGAGCTCACCATGCCCAGTCTCAGAGGTAACTAACCCTCACGACCGTTACAGCACGTATCTAAAGTATTTAAAGTAAACCTGATTCATTTCCTCGTGGTGACACTACTGCCGCCATTCTTATGCGGCTGGTGCGAAATTTCGATAGACATCATCTTTAAAATGTAGAAACACGCCTACCAAACCTCATTCGTGTCGCACATCTCCTTCTTGGATTTTTTTTCCGTCAGTTTAGTTTCCAAGTCATGATTTTTGAATTGCTGGTGGAACCTCCTGGATAGCCAGCCTATATTTCCTCTATTTGTGTACAGGTAAACGAATTGTAAGCTGTGTATTGCAGCTGAGTAAAACTCGAACAACAAAAGCAATTGTAGACATTAATATAATGAATACACATTTATTTTACAGCGCAGAAGGACTGAATTTTTCAAAGCAGGCTATTTTGCAGGAATAACGGTGTAAAATTCCCTTGAAAACCACACTGGACCTACATTTATCCATCCTGAACCGAATGGAAGCTGTTTTGAATGCCAACGGTTTAGGCATGGCAACGCTTTGTATTTTTGGTGTTTCAGTATTTTATTTGTTTATATTTGGCGGCTGCTTTCTAAGATTTTTCGAGCTGATTGCCGTGTAGTTTGTTCGATTTGCTGTAATAGTTCATTAATCATCATCACTTAAAAAGTTTTGTGAGCACTGAAAAATGATCTGGCTAGCGAACATTTCTGGGTTGACTTTTTGAGATTTTAACGCCTAACCAATGTGAGTACCACATTAAAAATGCATTTGGGAAAGAAGGCCCATCTGAGGCAAAATTTAGAATTGGTACAGAGACTCAAAATGGACAGGTTTTTCTTAGTGGTGAATTTCATGAAGAACACCCAAGAGCCCGGGTTCCCGGATTCGATTCCCGGCGAGGTCATTGATTTTCTCTGCCTCGTGATGACTGGGTGTTGTGTGTTGTCCTTAGGTTAGTTAGATTTAAGTAGTTCTAAGTTCTAGGGGACCGAAGACCATAGCTGTTAAGTCCCATAGTGCTCAGAGCCCAACACCCAAGAACTGCTGTTACTGATGAAAATATTGACGCTGTTCGAGCAATGCTTGGCGGAAATAGACGGACATGTCACGAATTTATTCGGGCGACATTGGGCATTGGTATGAGTCAGATCCAGACCATTTTACATCATCTATTAGATGCGAGTTAACTTTGTTGTGGTCGACGGATTCCATGTAAACCGATTCCTGATGAAAAACTACGACGCACTGATTGGTGCAGAAAAACTCTGGGGAAAAGGCGGCATTAAAAATTTGGTTTGGAATATCGCTACTATGATGAATGTTAGTTATTGTTATCATCCTAAAGAGCAAAAGTCAATAGGCTCAAATGGTCTTTCAAAGAGATCCTAAGGTTCAAAAAATTTGACTCATCTGCAGTACTAGCAACAAGGTGGATGATAGTTTTTTTTCTCTAAAATGCTACTACAGCATTTGAAGATAGATGTACAATTACTCCCGATTGGTGCATATATATCGGTTTACCACAAATTTTTGAAAAAAGTTTTTGCAACGTGTGTACAAGGAAAAACAACTTCCCATAACAGCAACGCATCGTGCCATACAGCAAAACCGACAGCTGAGTATCTAGATGCCCTAAAAGTCAGCACCATGGTCCTTCTACCATAAAGCCCTGACCTACACTATGTGATCAAAAGTATCCCGACACCTGGCCGAATATGACTTACAAGTTTGTGGCGCCCTCCATAGGTAATGCTGGAATTCAGTATGGTGTTGGTCCACCCTTAGACTTGATGACAGCTTTCACTCTCACAGGCCGCGCCGGATTGGCCGAGTGGTCTCAGGCGCTGCAGTCATGGGCTGTGCAGCTGGTCCCGGCGGAGGTTCGAGTCCTCCCTCGGACATGGATGTGTGTGTTTGTCCTTAGGATAATTTAGGTTAAGTAGTGTGTAAGCTTAGGGACCTTAGCAGTTAAGTCCCATAAGATTTCACACACATTTGGACATTTTTGAACACTTTCACAGGCATACGTTCAAGCAGGCGCTGGAAAGTTTCTTGCGGAATGGCAGCCCATTCTTCATGGAGTTCTGCACCTGTACTGAGGACAGGTATCGATTTCGGTCGGTGAGGCCTGGCATGACGTCGGCGTTCCAAAACATTCCAAAGGTGTACTATAGGATTAAGATCAGGACTCTGTGCAGGCCACTCCATTACAGGGATGTTATTGTCGTGTAACCACTCCGCCACAGGCCGTGCGTTATGAACAGGTGCTCAATCGTGATGAAAGATGCAACCGCCATCCCCGAACTGCTCGTCAAGAGTGGGAAGGAAGGTTTTTTAACCACCAGTGTAGGCCTGTGCTGCCATAGTACCACGGAAAAAACAATGGATGCAAGCCCCCACCATTAATAAACGATATAAGCTCCCTTCGTCTTTGGAGATAATATGTGTTAATTAATGATTATTATGTTGTAGTTGACTGTGTATATCGAGACTTAGTTCATTGTTAAATGCAGTGGTGTGGTACTAACTGATGGAGACGCATTAAGAACTGGTAAAATTTAATTTATTTCCTTTATCACACTGCACAAACATAAACACACTATTATTCAAACTGTGTGCCACTACTTTAAACATAGAGATAAATCCTTCGCTACGCAACCGCCTTTGGCTCACGCAGCCTTCACCTTCCACAGCCTCTCAAGAACTGCCTCTGCTTGCGACTTCTGGCGCCACAGGGCATCCAAAGAACAACCACTTACAGACACTACACACCAGTACCCTCACAACGACCTCACCATAACACCACCGCCTCCGCACATTGCTGTTGACACTACACACACTGGCAGATGACGTTCACCGAGCATTCCCCATACCCACACCCAGCTAGCGGATCGCCACATTGTGTACTGTGATTCGTCACTCCACACAACGTTTTCCACTGTTCAGTTGTACAATGTTTACACTCCTCACATCAAGCGAGGCGCCGTTTGGCATTTATCGGCGTGATGTGTGGCTTATGAGCAGACGCTCGCCCATGAAATCCATGTTTTCTCACCTCCTTCCTGTCATAGTACTTACAGTGGATCCTGATGCAGCTTGGAATTCCTGTGTGATGGTCTGGACTGATGTCTGCCTATTACACATTACGACCCTCTTCAACTGTCGGCGTTCTCTGTCAGTCTACAGACGAGGTCGGCCTGTATGCTTTTGTGCTGTACGTGTCCCTTCACGTTTCCACTTCACTATCACATCGGAAACAGTGGACCTAGGGATGTTTAGGAGTGTGGACATCTCGCGTACAGAAGTATGATGCAAGTAACACCAAATCACATGACCACGTTCGAAGTCCGTGAGTTCCGCAGAGTGCCCCATTCTGCTCTCTGACGATTTCTAATGACTACTAAGGTCGCTGATATGGAGTTACCTGGCAGTAGGTGGCAGCACAATGCACCTAGTATGAATACGTGTATTTTTGGGGTGTCCGGATACTTTTGATCAAATACTGTAGCACCTTGTAATTATTGGTGTTCCCGAAAATTAAAAACAAAATTCCTGGAAAAACCAGGTTTCTGAAGTGCATCAGGAGGAGTGGCATAATTTCTTTAAGGACTATTTCCACCAAAAGGAAAAAGGTATTGGTGCTAAATGGAGATATTTTTAAAATAAAATTATTCAAATGTTTTAACAACTAATCCTTGTTACATTTCGCAAAAAATTTCATTGACACCCACATTTGGAGCTTTTCCTAGTGAATCTTCCATAGCACGTAGAACTTGCCATATAATTGTTCTTATGCCTTATCTAGATCTATAAAGTACGAGCAAACATTTCGCTTGTTTTCTCGAGGCTCCTAAATTCCTGCCTTACTGCACAAATAGCATCAGTGGTTTCCTTTCCTCCTGTGAATTAAAACTGACTACATCATTCATTACTGCTGTTATCTTTTCAGTGTGTTCATTAGACATTCTATGTATTGCTTTATTATGTTCTTCCATTCGTCGTTTAACTCCTCTGCACGAAATGCAAACAGCACGCTATTGTCAGGAAAATGAAGGTGGTGCACATTCGTTTCATTAACAAACATTCCAATGCATCGATGCAACATAAATGCTATTAAAAACTCAATACAGTACTTCGACAAAGAGTGAGGTAGTCAGGACATAAGTGTCAAGAGAATGATTGGTAGATGGACTGAAGAAGTTGTTTGCTGGATTGCGAGAGCTGTACAGACCAGGATGGCAGGGATGTATGTGGTAAGTGGTTCAGTAATGATGACTATGATATGGTCATAATTTTTTTCTCAGTTTAAGGACACGAGAAGTTCCTCTCGGACTGCTGAGAATGACTAATCTGATAACTCATCTGGATTTCTCTTTCAATTCTGCGTTCTAGGCGCTTCAGTTTGGAACCGTGCTGCTGCTACGGTCACAGGTTCGAATCCTGCCTTGGGCATGGATGTGTGTGATGTCCTTAGGTTAGTTAGGTTTAAGTAGTTCTACGTTCTAGGGGACTGATGACCTCAGATGTTAAGTCCCATAGTGCTTACAGCCATTTTTGAACCATTTTTTCAATTCTGCGTTTCTCACTATCCTGCTGGAGTCTAATAGGACCTGTAACACTGATGTGTACTAACAATGAAAATCTGAAATTATGTGACATCTTTTATTAAAATCAAATTAAGCCAAAATTCACTCCTGAAAATGTTCCTACATCCTGTTTTTATTCTGCAGCTGGCAGAGCTGCTCAAAAGCATTCTGAGCGAGTCCGAAGACCAAGAAAAATCGAGGACGCAGCAACCGAGGCAGCCTCCCAGAGTCGACGTCACATCAACTGGCAAACCACCCGAAATCCACGAGTTCCGTCCACAACTAGAAGACGATCTGAAGAGTGTCCTCAAGCTCAAACCACAACAGCCGCAACTCAATGCTACCGTGTACCTGCCTCTGCAGCAAACTGCAAAGGTGCCTGCGAATGACTCCGAAGAGGACTTGAAACACATTCTTCCGACTCTCGAGGAGACACTTGGCAGTGTTTTGAAAGACAGTGAGGCTGAGGTACTTTCGTCGACCAACCGGCCGGTACTACCACCATTACATCCGACAGTGACGGACACCAAGCAACCGCAGCTCACGACGGAGGTGCCACTGACTGATGCTGCAGAGGACTTGAAACACATTCTTCCATCTCTCGAGGAGGCACTCGGTGGCATTTTGAAGGACAGTGAGGCTAAAGTACCTACCACAACCGGTCACTCAGTGATACCACCAGCACGTCCAACAATGACAGACAGCAAGCAACTGCCGCAGACAACAGAAGTGCCACCGACTGATACTGATGAGGACTTGAAACACATTCTTCCGACTCTCGAGGAGGCACTCGGCAGCATCTTGAAAGACTGTGACGTCAAGGTACCTACCACAACCAGTTGGTCAGTGATACCACCGGCAAGTCCAACAACTACAGAGAACAAACAACCACCGGAAACGACAAAGGTGCCACCGACTCGTGCTGAAGATGACTTCAAACACATTCTTCTAGCTCTTGAGGAGGCAGTTGGCAGCATCCTGAAGGATAGTGAGGCTGGAATATCTAGCACAACCAATCAGTCGGTGCTACCATCAGCACATCAGGCAACAAATGACAGCAAACAACTGCTGAAGACAACAGAGGTGCCGCTGACTAGTGCCGAAGAGGACCTGAAACACGTCCGTCCAGCTCTCGAGGAAGCACCTGGCACCATCTTGAAGGACAGTGTGGTCAAAGTACCTACCACGACAAGCCGGCTATTGTTACCACCTTTATCTCCAACGACAACAGACAAAAGACAACACTATTCAGCAGTCCGGCCCCAGCCAGAGGACACCGTCCGACCCATTCTGGAGAAAACTCTGTTGGAGCAGGAAGCAACTGCGCAACGGCAAACTTCTCCACCATTTGTCTGGCACCACAGACCACCGAAAAAAAAGGATTACAGTTTCGATAACTTCCTGCCAGAGTAGGAGTGAATGTTCAGGGATATTTTGCAGAACAGTGACTGTTCTCCCAAGATGACCTCATAGTTACTTACATGTTCCACAGTGCAATCAGTCTGTCTTCAGATAAGGAGCTTCTCTTCCAGGCAGTTAAACCTATCTAGCAGGATGTGCTCAATATCCAAAATTTGAGCCAAACAAACAGTAGGCATAGTTGTCAAATGTTTGAGTGACACTGGCAAACACTGTGAACCAGATAGCTACTGTCAGATGGGGTTAAGCTGACAGAAAAGTTAAAACGGTTTGAGATTTAAAAAAATTCCCAAACCCAATGATTGGTAGAAAGGGAGATTATTTTATTTTGAAGTTAACACATCGTGGTTCAATGTACAGTGAACACATTATTTGTGTATGTTCACAAAGCAAATTTGTGGTCGCATTTTCTTGTTCTTAACCTTTCTTTGTATGTTACTCTGAAATTTGTATTAAAATTTACTCATCATGTCAGATTTATTTTTCAATTATTGATCAGTTTCAGAACAACTCAGGTGCTGAGAACCATAAGGACCTTCATTGATTTTAAGATTGTAGTGTGTATGCATGCTCCTGCAATTTTTTGATCTTATGGTGAACCTCCTTCATCTACATCTGTAATCCCACACTGTGTATATTAACACCTACAAAAAAGCTGTCTCGCCAATTTCTCAGATGTTCATTTCCATATGGCCCAAAGCACAAAGTATAATGTTGTTGTTCTGCCCTGTTCAATTGTTATTTATGGTTGACAACATCATTTAGCATCTACATCATGTAAAGCAAGAGTAATACTTCATAATTAGAGGTATATCAGAAATTTTATCTGAACCTCAAGAAAACAGCATGTGCTTAATGAATATTATGATAGTGAGGAGCATGAAGGATGGAATAGGTCATCATAATGTGTGTGTAGTGTTTTTCTGTCTGTACTTTATGTTCTGGTTTTAGTTTCACATTAATTAATTACAAACTTAGCAATTGTCAAAAGATACTGTTGTCAGTAGCCTATATCTGGAAAATTTGCTAATTAACATTAATAACAAATATATTCTTAAATATTAATCAATATTTCATAACAAAGTGGTTACATTATTTTTTTCATAAGCAGTAGTTGATGAGTCTGTAAAAAAAAATTCAGGCCCATGAGACTTCTCGGTTGTCTGCAAAATTTGATTTTCACAAACATCTGTTTTTCCCAAAACTTTTGTTTCTGTGATTTGGGTCCTTCTGGTTCTCACTGCCTCAATAAAAGTCACCCTGATCACAAACAATTATTACATAACACATTATCAGTCAAATTACAGTGTTGGTGAAATTAAGAGATGCAATAAGTATTTTAATTCTTTTAATTTGTTACAGCAAAGAGTGATAAAGACCATATGTTTTATTACTACAGCTCAACACACATGCTCTGAAAGAAAAACCAATATATTAATTTTATTGGTTTTATAAATATTTAGACTTTAAGTCCAAAACCAGACAACTCATCCTTTTGATGGAGTGAAGTTATTTTTTTAAGAAAGGGCCATTTTTCAATAAAAACGAATCTAATTGATGTATTGTCAAAACTTTTCTTATTTCACTCCTTACACTCAAGCTATTATGTTTTTCAAATCTTTGAGCGGAGTAAAAACACAGCTCACTAGAATTTACACAATGGATTTCTGTTTGAATTTTCACAGCAAAATGAAGATTTGGAAATGGGCATATGGCCTATCAAACTGGCCAGAGTGATGTCTATCTTTGCACAAAAAAGTTTGAAAGTAATCAGCATAATAAAGAAAAACTTAATTATTGATTTGAGGGAAAACTGAAATAGCTAAAGTGCTAAAAAATATCCAATTGCAGAATAAATTGAAACTCCTCCACTTTCTCTTCATTATATTCTCTTAATAATAATAGAACACCAATCAATATTTATATATGTCATGCTTTCTGAACAAAACATGAAAATAAAATAAAACTGAATAAGTCAGATATTTTGTGGAAGAAATAAAACAGGTTAGAGACGCAAATAACGTGCCTTTCGATGCATGAAATCTTGTACACCAAACAAGGTGATGTTAGAGAATTGAAAGTTCAATGTTTAACTTAGAATTTTAAGGAGTACTGGAGGACCCATAGCTAAAATTATAACGGTGCTCCTCCAGAAAATTTTGAGGCTTGATTTAAAAACTGTGTAAATGGAAATAAACATTGTCCTCACTCATCTAGCCCTGTTCCTGTTTCCATTCCATCACTACACAGCCCTCTATTCCATCAACTCACCCTTTTGTACTACTGCCCCCCCCCCCCCCCATCCCCTCCTCTCTCTCCCTCTCGTGTTCTATCGAACCTCCTAACTGCATCTAGCTGCCCTACCCACTCTCCACCTCATTCCTGCACACTCCCCAGCAGCACTTCACCAACCCCCACCCCTAGCCTGCTATCCCTCCCCCTCCCCACCCCAGCCTCCTCCTTAACCCCACCCAACTGTTTCTTCCATCTTGCGTTGCTGCTGCCTGCTGTTCATAGTCTGGCTTCATCTGCCACACACTGTGGTCTTGTGTGTGTGTGTGTGTGTGTGTGTGTGTGTGTGTGTGTGTGTGTGTGTGTGTGTGTGTGTGTGTGTGACAGAGAGAGAGAGAGAGAGAGAGAGATTTATTTTTGACAAAGACCTTTTTGGCTTAAAGCTTATTTAGAGACAGAGAGACAGTCTTTTTGTTGTGGCTTTTTGCGACTCAGCATCTCTGCTATAAGATGAGTAGCAACTATCCTTTTCATAATATTGTTACATTCAGTCCTGGATTTTACATTTATTCAGAATGTTGATAAAATCCTAGAAGAACAAAGTCAAATATCCTGCACTTACTTTAACCCAATTTTTTGCAGTTCAAGCTTGATCTGTTCATTTACAAAGGAAATCCATTCTTCTTGTTTTAATTGGCACAAGAAGATCGATAATTTTCTCAATCATCTCTGGATGACATCTGAGGAAATTTTTCTCCATTGAAAGCATTGCAACCGCATTTATACTTCATGAACTCGTAGTGCTTTTTAGAAACGTTTTTATTCTTTTCAGTGATGGGGAGCAGAATTTGCCTCTGGTATAGTTCTGGGAACTGTCAAGAGGATTTTTAGCAGTTTTGTAATTTACTAAGGAACAATGTGTTGATTTCCCTTTTTTTGTTTGTTTACTATAAGTTTGAGCACTTCAATTACTTCACAATATTCACGAATATCAGACCTACAATATACTTTTAATTCAGTTTCATGCTCTCGTTTGTCAGTCGTGAGGCACACTTCACTGGTTAGTCTCTCTCTTGTGTAGGATACTCACTCTCAAAGCTAGCAAAGCATTTCTCGTTGAACAATTTAGCAACTACAACGTGTTTAGTGGAAGAATATCTGTCCATTATGCCAACACATATTTAATCACACAGGTTCTTACATTCTACCATGAGTGGCTTATGAAGATTCTCACAGTACTTCGAGCTTCTTAATTATTAATAATTGAATATTGTGATATATTCATTAACTTTACAGAAACTAATTTCTCAAGATTGCATTTACTTGTAAATTATTTCACAACGAGGCATAATCTTATGAAAAAGCTCTAACCATAACTTGAAACTGTCATCATCCAGGTAGGCCTACTTTAAAATTTCCTATTGTTTTGCAATGGTTTTATCTGCATTTGATGTTTATTGAATGTTAGTAAGGCTCTTTTTTCAAGGTCGAGGATTTTCATGAACCCTATTTGTGCTCTGCATGTCAAAGTTCCACCTAGTAGAACATGCACAGGGAATTCTGATGTTCATATGTTTCTTGAGACTGGACGCACATTGCGATTATCTTTAAAAGTATACTGAAGTAACCAGGATGTTAGAGAAACACGTTCTTGGGTTTCGTATAATACTGTATTTCTCATTATTAAGTTGGTGTGCGTAACAGTGAACCAAATGTGCATATCATAAACTGCTTTTGTTTTTGCTTGAACTCCTGCTGTTTTGGCTTTTCATGACATTTGAACCATAAAATGTGGGAGCTATGAGTTTTTGTCAATTTCCTTGGGGGATAACATCCTATTATTCTGAAATACATTTCGGATATGCCATCTGCAAATGAAGAATCCCCAAAAATGCTCGTTAATGACATAAGGACACCATTGAGTAGTGCAGGCTTGTGTGTAGGTGCTGAGGAACTGCAGCATGAGTGTCTCCACTTGATATTATCAATAACATTTAATAAAATGAGTTCTTTTCATTTTAATTCTTTTTTTGTATTTGTTCCCTAAAGCTAAAAGTCAGTAGCCATCCCAAGTTTATGAAAAAATAAAAAATAAATACATGCTGTGCGAAATTTCAAGTATCATTCAAAGGTGTGATATATGTTTCTCTAATGTATTTTATTCCTTAATTTTAGATAAATCATTTCATAAAACATTTGACCATTTTTTCTTTTATTCTGTTTTTCATCCCCCCCCCCCCCCCCCCAAGTGGCTTCCTCCAGTCTTTGAGGTTCTCTTCTATTTCCTGTATGTTATCAAATGTAACGGTTACATCATTAGCTTCAAGATTCCTCATTGGTAGTTATAAATGTCCTTGCAGATAGAAAATTCATTACAACACTAAAGAATAAGGGACTATAGATACTTCCCTGATGGAAAACCACAATAGAATCAAAGCTCCTTTGACACCCCACACCACCACAAGACTTATGACACAAGTATGGACACTGCTGTACATGTCCGTAATGAGTCATGTATGGTACTCCAGGTCATGTTGTTTACAGAGAGCTCACCATGTTACTGTTTATGGTGCTCGGCCAAAAGCCTTTTCCATATCCACAAAGAGCAAACCATGAATTTGCTTGCTTTCGCGAGATGTCTGCATTCCTAGTCTTTGTGTGTGAGTAGCATTCATGGTTCCCTTTCTGCTGAGAATTAAAACTAACTTCACTGTTCATTTTTGCAATTATCTATTTGACATGTTCATTAGATGTTCTACATATCACTTTATTACTTTCTTCCACTTGTTAAATTCCCCTGCACAACATGCAAACAGTAGTGTCATCAGCAAAACAAATCCTTTGCACATATACCTTTAACACACATTCCCAGTGTAGTCATTTGAATGAAACGCATCCAACATAAATACTATGAAAAGCTATATACACTACTTCCACAAAAGATGATATGGTCAGGACATAGAGCCAAGAGAATGTATAGCACATGGACTGAAGAGGATTTTCTGGACTGCAAGAGCTGTGTAAGGACAGATGCGACAATCCCTTGGCAGGTACGTGCTAAGTGCTTCACTTACATGCGTTTTAGATGTGTTCATTATTTTTTTCTGAGTTTAAGGACACGAAAAGTTCCTCTACCCCATTTCTGTTTCAATTCTGATATTCTCCCTACTCTGCTGAGGCTAATGGAACTTGTAGCGATGATGTATATTAGCAATGAAAATCTAAAACTGTGTAATGTTACAGCCATTTCGCTGTTTTAATAACTCGATTATCAAAATAAAATTCCATTAGAATTCACTCCCGTTTCGTTAACATATTTGGAATAAGAGTTATATAAATAAAATGATAAATAAAACTCAGTCTTGATAATAAAATAGAAGATAATTTGATTAGTGATAGCCAGTTTCAATCTATACACAACACCTTCACGCTATATCACACCTCTGAAAATATAACAAAGTTTTTTAGTGGGAAATCCAGGTTTTTGGATCATTATCTTGCTGCAAGACAAACACTTTCCCTATCAGATGCAAATCAGATGTCTTGGCACGTCACTGGAAAATGACAAGATAATCCTTTTGATTAATTTTTCCATGTACTTTCACCAAATCTTCAGCTTTATTTCTTCGAAAAGATGCCCTATACCATCACAGTATCCCCTCCATGCTTCAAAGTTAGAATTACACACTGACAATTCAAGCATTCATTGGGTAAACAGTATACTAATTGCCGGCATTTACTTCCAAATATTTCAAAATTGGACTCATTAGTGAATAAGATTTTTTTTTTTTCCTAATCCCCTGCTGTTAAATGTTGGTGTGTCATAGCCCCAAGAAGCCTTTTGTTCTTGTTAAAATGGTGCGACAATGGTTTGCTGCTGCTACATAACCCTGGAGTTTGTTTTCTGCCAGGTGCCATCCCACTCTTGACTCACTCATTGGTGTATAACACATTGTGTTTCATTCTGCAGTCTATGTTTACTGTTCACTACCAAATACTTTTCCTGGCATTATGACATTTTCCTGGGTGCTCCTAGATGAGGACGATCATTGTAAGAGCCTGTATCTCTATGCCAGTGTACGGTCTTGAGAAATCTGCTGAAGGAAATCTTCAATTTATTTGATATTTGTCAGACAAAATTGCTGTCTTGGTGCGAATATATGGTCTTTACCTATGAATCACATGGAATTTGGCACTTTGGGTCCATTTTCAGTTACTTTCGCTGCATGTATTCCCTTCTTTCATGGCATCTTCATGCAAACAGAACTATAACTAAACAGATATATAAATAACGTATCTTACAGAATCCTGTCATCTGCTGGTGTTATATGGCATGTTTGAGAGAACAAGTGAAGTCAATTTTATGTACTCTGAGCAACATCAATATGCACGTGTAGGTACAAAACTGCAGCATTATTAATCGTTGCCTGAGCATACTATTCTATGTTCTAACCAGTAACTCAAATAGATCACTCCCATCTGTTTCCAAACAAATGGAGGGTAGTGTGTGTTACGTTATCATTGAGTTTCTCCTCACTGGAGACTTTTGCGATCTTCCGCTAGATGGTAGGTGAAGCTTCACCTTTAGCATACAGTTCAGCCCACTCAGTGCCTCCACGGATTACTAAAGGGTATAAATATTTTGATTTTATTGTAATTGATATTGTCTTTTCTGTATTGTTTGTGTGTTTAATAGTTCCCGATTTCCTTCTAAGGAAATTTATGTTAAATTTTTGGAGATGCCTTACAGTCTGAAGATGATCTGTATACACTCCTGGAAATTGAAATAAGAACACCGTGAATTCATTGTCCCAGGAAGGGGAAACTTTATTGACACATTCCTGAGGTCAGATACATCACATGATCACACTGACAGAACCACAGGCACATAGACACAGGCAACAGAGCATGCACAATGTCGGCACTAGTACAGTGTATATCCACCTTTTGCAGCAATGCAGGCTGCTATTCTCCCATGGAGATGATCGTAGAGATGCTGGATGTAGTCCTGTGGAACGGCTTGCCATGCCATTTCCACCTGGCGCCTCAGTTGGACCAGCGTTCGTGCTGGACGTGCAGACCGCGTGAGACGACGCTTCATCCAGTCCCAAACATGCTCAATGGGGGACAGATCCGGAGATCTTGCTGGCCAGGGTAGTTGACTTACACCTTCTAGAGCACGTTGGGTGGCACGGGATACATGCAGACGTGCATTGTCCTGTTGGAACAGCAAGTTCCCTTGCCGGTCTACGAATGGTAGAACGATGGGTTCGATGACGGTTTGGATGTACCGTGCACTATTCAGTGTCCCCTCGAAGATCACCAGAGGTGTACGGCCAGTGTAGGAGATCGCTCCCCACACCATGATGCCCGGTGTTGGCCCTGTGTGCCTCGGTCGTATGCAGTCCTGATTGTGGCACTCACCTGCACGGCGCCAAACACGCATACGACCATCATTGGCGCCAATGCAGAAGCGACTCTCATCGCTGAAGACGACACGTCTCCATTCGTCCCTCCATTCACGGCTGTCGCGACACCACTGGAGGCGGGCTGCACGATGTTGGGGCGTGAGCGGAAGACGGCCTAAAGGTGTGCGGGACCGTAGCCCAGCTTCATGGAGACGGTTGCGAATGGTCCTCGCCGATACCCCAGGAGCAACAGTGTCCCTAATTTGCTGGGACGTGGCGGTGCGGTCCCCTACGGCACTGCGTAGGATCCTACGGTCTTGGCGTGCATCCGTGCGTCGCTACGGTCCGGTCCCAGGTCGACGGGTACGTGCACCTTCCGCCGACCACTGGCAACAACATCGATGTACTGTGGAGACCTCACGCCCCACGTGTTGAGCAATTCGGCGGTACGTCCACCCGGCCTCCCGCATGCCCACTGTACGCCCTCGCTCAAAGTCCGTCAACTGCACATACGGTTCACGTCCACGCTGTCGCGGCATGCTACCAGTGTTAAAGACTGCGATGGAGCTCCGTATGCCACGGCAAACTGGCTGACACTGACGGCGGCGGTGCACAAATGCTGCGCAGCTAGCGCCATTCGACGGCCAACACCGTGGTTCCTGGTGTGTCCGCTGTGCCGTGCGTGTGATCATTGCTTGTACAGCCGTCTCGCAGTGTCCGGAGCAAGTATGGTGGGGCTGACACACCGGTGTCAATGTGTTCTTTTTTCCATTTCCAGGAGTGTAGATTCAAACCGGTCCCAACTAATATATTATCACCTATTTTGCAATCAAGAACGACTTCATCACTATCATTCCTGAAAAATTTACTACATCCTGCTTTTGTTCTGCAGCTGGCGGAGGTGCTCAAAAGCATTTTCAATGAATCCGAAGTCCAAAGACAATCGACAACGCAGCGACCGAGGCAGCCTCCCAGTGTCGACCTCGTGTCACAGAAACTGCCTGTGGACTTGACTAGCAACACAGCCAAATTCCACGAGTTCCTCCCACAACTAAAAGCGACTCTAAAAGGTGTCCTCACTAAGCATGAATCGTCAGAGCTACAACCACCGAGTACTGTCCACATGCCTCTGCTGAAAACTCCGAGGGTACCTCCGAGTCACACCGAAAAGGACTTGAAACACGTTCTTCGGACTCTTGAGGAGACTCTATGTAGCGTCTTGAAGAACAGTGAGACCAAAATATCTGGCACAAGCAACCAGCCAGCACTACAACCAGTGCATCCGACAACAACAGACAGTAGGCGACAATCGCAATCTCTGAAGGGGCTACCAACTGAAACCAAAGAGGACTTGAAACACATTCTTCCGACTCTCGAGGAGGCACTCGGCAGCATCTTGGAGGACAGTGAGGCCAAGATACTCAGTACGACAAGCCATCCAGCACTGTCACCAGTACGTCGGACACCAACAGACAGCACAAAACACTTTGTAGCAGTCCTGCCACAGTTAGAGGATAAGATCCGATCCATTCTGGAGGAAGCAGCATCAGAGCAGGAAGCAGCTGTCCAACAGCACACATCCCCAGTACTGGCCTGGCAATACAGGTCCCCGACGACAAAGGACAACGGTTTCGTGAAATTTGTACCGGAGTTGAAGAGAGTTTTTGGGGACATTCTGAGTACCCACAAATCTAATCAAAATGCCACATTCCCTAACACAACTGTTCTTAAGGGTACTGTGGAAACCCCTATCCTTCATGTGTCATTGTCCACAGAACAGCATCCACCCTCCTAAAGAAACATCAGACAGTCCATCTTCAGATTCTGAGCCCCTGTTCCAGGCTGTTAAATCTACATTGCAGGATGTACCACTTGCCACGAGTTGGGGAACAACAAACCACGGGCATTGCTGTGAAATGCAAGGTGTGACACTGGCATTGTAAACCACAAATGTATCATGGTGATGGTTACGTGTTAAAAAAGAACCATTTTTCAGTGTGTGTGTGTGTGTGTGTGTGTGTGTGTGTGTGTGTGTGTGTGTGTGTGTGTGTGTGTGTGGTCAAAACTTTATTCTCTCTCCTCAGACCCTTAACTACTTTTCGACAGTCGTCTCCATTCCAGAATGAACCTTCTGCATCGTCTTGTATGCTGTTATGAAACTTATTGCTGCAACAAAACTGTGCACCAGACTGGGGCTTGAAACCCAGAACCTTGTCTTTTGCAAGCCATGCTGAGCTACGCAGGTGCAACTCGTGTTCACATCTGTAGTTCTGACAGTACAGTCCCCCTTGCCTACTTTGTGGAACTAACAATCCTGCAAGACAGGCTGCTGCAGAGAAATAGCTTAGCCACAGATTTGGGGATTGCTTCCATTATGGATTTTGCTCTGCAGTTGGGTGTGCACTGCCTGGCAGATTAAACCTGCTTGCCCACCTGGGACTCCAAACTGAGACATTTTGACTTTTACATGCAAATCCCCAAAAAAGCAAAGAGCCCAGGTTCAAATCCCAGTCCAGCAGAGAATTTTAATCCACCAGTAGGTTTCAACATTGTATTCATTCCTAAGCTTCTCTTTCAAGCTCCCACAGCATCCTCCAGTCTGCACTTCCAGAAGTACTTGTCCCACTAAATATATAGCAGAGCTGCAGTGACCTTCGGAAAGTAGGAGAGAAGCACTGGCAGGCTGTGAAGGTAGGTCACAAGTAGCACAAAGGTGGCTCGAGTCACTGAAGGGCGTCACTGGTGAAAGGCAAGTCCTAGGTACAAATACCAGTTCAGGACACTTTTGGTTACACAAGAAGTTTCAGTACAAAAGATGCTTGCCAGATTGTACTGGATGATGGAAATATCACCTTCGTAGATGAATATACTTTTAATTCTGATAACCATTTCATTGTTTCCTATTTAGGCTCTTATTTGACTTACCTACAGAGTACATTTCTTAATACCCACTCTGCACTGCATTTCATTCATTGGCATTTATTTAGGTAAGATACCGAAAGGAGCAAATACTGGCAACAGTAAAAGAGAAAAGGATACCCACAGCAACTGCATTCTTTCTTTTCCCTAGTATTTATCCAATATAGTAAGGAGATTGTGAAGCTTTATTTTATTATTTGACTTTGTGGGAGGATGCCCTTCCTGATACCATAGTCAATGTAAGGGACGGAAAAGTATTGTGCACCATCTGTCTTCATTAGGGTATTTTAATTGTTTGTGAATTGTATTCTCTAATGCAGAATTTATGGACTGGCCCAACATTTGACAAAACAAGTGTGCAAAACAATACTGAGGCTGGCCGCTGCACCAGTCCACAGTCATTAATCAGCCACGCAGATTCAATCTGGGCCTGGTGCACATCTTATTTTCACAAGCTAACATGCTGCATGTTACGCTATATAAGCAGGTACCCACGTCATCAATTAATAAAAAAAGACCAATTGTGATCACTGGGGCAACTTGTGGCCAATATCATAAGACTATCACAGCTGTGATGTCAAATGACCTTTCCCCCAGCAGTTAAGACTAATTTAAAAAATAAAAAAAAAAATGCTTTTGACGTCATAGTATTGTCTGTAAAGTATGCTGTTTTGACATTCTATGATATCTGGAGATGACCTGTGCAACTGAAACAGACAGAAAATTAAAAAAATTTTGTCCGCATATCTTAGTGAGCACGGAGTTCTTTAAATATTTACAGGATGTAGGCCACCGCCAATATAGAATTGAATACCATGTTCTCCTTCACAACTCATCCAAGAAGCAAGCCATATTTTTTGAAGATTATTTCAACAGCTGCACCAAGCATGATGACACAATGGTAAAATACTGGTCAAATATTCAGGCGGATGGTGATTAAAATCCTCATATGACCATATTTGGGTTGTACATTTATTCCCAAAATTGCTTAAGGTGAAAGCCAAGAAAGATCTTCTGAGATGCCAGAGCTGATTTTACACCATATCCTTCCCCAGTTGAAGGTTGTGTTCCTAGTGGGTTTGTCACGAATGGGACATTAAACTCAATTCATCCATTCTTCAACAGTTGTTCATAACCCATAAACATTGTTACGTATGTGCATAACAAATGTGAGAAATGTGTGTGTTCCCAAGTTTTTTGTTTTGCCAAGGACAGTAATTGTAGTACAAATAAAGACTCCATGATTGTGCCATAAAGAGCATACAACCGCACAAAAATTTGGAAGGTGCTGTGGCTCCCAAGATTCAGCACTCAGCATATCATCCTTTATCTGCAGGAATAGCCTTTCCATTACTTCAAGGACTCTTCAGTAACTATAACCATTGTTAACCGGAGTATGTTAACCAAGGAGACAAACTGAATCACCCTAGACACTGCAAGGATGGTGTGTGAACAAGTGTACACATGGCTTACAGTACACACGGGGGGAACACGGATAAAGTGAACAAAGTGTTAGGTGAAAGTGAGCAATAAGACTACTATATATCCTCAACATTCCTCATGTGGCACTCATACGATATCCAACTTTTATTTGTTTTTAACTCCAACATGCTGTGCCTGACTGTAGCATGTACTTTACATCTTGTGCTTTCATTTCTGTAAGGTCCTGGTAGCTTTTTATCGCAGTGTTAGAACAGCTTCAAGAACTAAAGATAATTTCTGCTTGTTTGTAGTAATTTTGAACTACTGTAGAATGTATTTATGGTAGCTGCAATATGCTAACATAACACGTACTACAAAATAAAAATTATTTTTTTCCTCTCAAAAAATATGGCAATTTTTTTCCTTGAATGTAGCACTGGGTCTACACCTGGTAATGACCTCTATTTCCACATTCACAAGATAATGCAAAAGAAAGAAGTGTGTAAAGAAGATAAGGAATATGACGGTGAAGATGATGCGCTGCCAATAAGGAAACAGCCCAGTAAACCACAGCCTGAAGCATCACCAAGCCCAGGGATGTTGTGTGTCATGAATCTACCTAAGATGATAAATAAAACCCAGAAAAGTCATTTCAGTTGTGTTTTGCCTGTATATATAGATTAGATTAGATTAGATTCCATTTTTGTTACATACACCCAAAAAAAGAGATGATTCTTGTAGGTGTGGAACATGTCAGTAAGTGAAACAAAAAAACAAACCATTTGAATATAATACTAAGTGCCCTGATCATTCGTCAGGAGATTGTCAAAATAGGTGAATACAATACAGTAAACTGGAACAGCTAATATTTACAGAATTAACACGCTGTCAGAATGAAACATTGTTCTGCACTATTAATAAATTTATCATACATAAAATACTTAATTCTGACTGTTGTGACCAAGTGCTGTTGAAACTGAAATCAGACATTTTTACTTAAAGTGGCCTAACAGCCTCTCTTAAGATTTTCATCTAAAGAGTAGGAGTTGCCTTTCAAAAAGTCTTTCAAACTCTGTTTAAACTGTGCTTTGTCTGAAACCAAGTTTTTGATGGTTACTGGCAATTTATTGAAATGTGTCTTCCTGAATATTTGACCCCTTCTTGGATCAAAGTAGGTGATTTTAGGTCTTTATGTAGATTGTTCTAATTCTTAGTGCTGATATGATGTATTGAGCTATTGGTTGGAAGTACAGACATATTACTTGCAACAAATTTCATTAAGGAATAAATATACTGGAAGCAGTGGTTAGAATACAAAGTTCCTTGAACAGGTTTCTACACCTTGTTCTTGAATTTACACCACAAATGATTCTTATCACATGCTTTTGCACGGTTTTATGAGTTACCTAGAATATGATCCCGTATGACATAATAGAATGAAAATAACCAAAGTATGTGTGTTTTTTTATATTTATATCTCCTACATCTGACATCATTCTCACTGCAAACACAGACTTGTTTAGGTGCTTAAGCAATTCTGTGGTACGCCCTTTGAGTTGTATTCCCAGAAATTTAATACTGTCAGCCTCTTCAATCTCATATGTCTTCATATGTTATACACGTTCTGGAAGGAAATCTCTTACAGGTTCTGAGCTGCATATAGTGGGTCTTTTCAAAGTTTAATGACAGTTTAGATTAGATTAGTTTTTCGTTCCATAGCTCCGTGTTGAGGAGATCCTCGTGGATGTGGAACATGTCACTTTTTTTTTTAAGCTTTAAAGGATTTGTTAATGTGAGTGAAAATTTGATTAGCAGCTATTTCTAAATCTGTACTTGACTTGCTACTTATTGCAATGTTACCTTATTCGAACACTGTTTTCCCCCAAAACTTACCAAGGTTAGACCAAAGTCTACAAAGAAGCCATGAATTACTCAAAGAATAGGGGTGTCTTGTAAAACAAAAAGAAAAGTGCATGTGTCAGTCCGAAACAGTTCCGATTTTGATGCTATAGCACATTACAAGAAATACTGCAAAATATTAAAGACTGTAATACGGACATCAAAGGAAATACATTACAAGGAAAAGATAGTCATATCAGATAACAAATAAAAACAATATGGGATGTAGTGAAGGAGGAGACCGGTAGAACCAGACATGAAGAGGAACAAATGGCATTACGAGTAAATGATACATTGGTGACAGATGTGTATAGTGTTGCAGAACTTTTTAACAAACATTTTATAACTGTTGCTGAACAGATGGGGTTGTCAGGTTCAGTAGATGCTGCTACGGAATACCTCAGACCAGACATTTCAGGTAACTTCCATAATATGAATTTGACCCTCCCTACCCCAGCAGAAATGATGTCCATCATAAAATCTTTAAAATCAAAAACATCTAGTGGATATGATGAAATATCAACAAAGTTAATTAAAGAATGTGATTCTGAGCTAAGTAACATATTAAGCTATCTGTGTAACCAGTTGTTTATCAGTGGAATATTTATTGAATGGTTGAAATATGCTGAAGTTAAGCCACTGTTTAAGAAGGGAGATAAAGAAACAGTATAAAATTTCCGTCCAATTTCACTGTTACCAGCATTCTCAAAAATTTTAGAAAAAGTAGTGTACAATCGTCTTTATAACCATCTTATTTCAAATAACACACTGTCAAAGTCACAGTTTGGATTTCTAAAGGGTTCTGAAATTGAGAAGGCTATCTACACTTACAGTGAAAATGTGCTTAATTCATTAGCAACAAATTGCAGGCAACTGGTATATTTTGTGATCTGTCAAAGGCATTTGACTGTGTAAATCACAATATCCTTTTAAATAAATTAGAATATTATAGCTAACAGGAAATGCTGCAAAAGGGTTCAAATCTTATATCTCTGGCAGGAAACAAAGTGTTATTAGGAAAAAGAGACCTGTATCAAGCTATCAGGCTTCATCCAACTGGGAACTAATTACATGTGTAGTCCCACAAGGCTCCATTTCGGGGCCATTCCTTTTTCTTGTGTATGCCAATGACCTTTCATCAGTAACATTACCAGATGCCAAGTTCGTTTTGTTTGCCGATGAGACAAACATTGTAATAAATAGCAAATCAAGTGTAGTCTTAGAAAGATCAGCTAATAAAATATTTGTGGACATTAATCACTGGTTCTTAGCCAATTCTTTGTCACTAAACTTTGAAAAAACACACTACATGCAGTTCAGAACTTGTAAGGGGTGTCCCACAAGTACATGCCTAACATACGATGACAACCAGATAGAAGATGTGGACGGTGTTAAATTCTTGGGATTACAGGTGGATGATAAATTCAACTGGGAGGAGCACACCACAGAACTGCTGAAGCGTCTTGACAAATCTCTATTTGCAATGCGAATTGTGTCAGACATATGGGATATAAAAATGAAAAAGCTGGCATACTATGTTTACTTTCATTCCATAATGTCATATGGCATTTTTTATTAGTAATTCATCAAGCCAAGCTAAAGTTTTCCGGGCACAAAAACATGCAGTAAGAGTTATATGTGGTGTGAACTCAAGAACATCCTGAAGAAGCCTGTTTAGGAAACTAGGGATACTAACTACTGCTTCCCAATATATTTATTTCTTAATGAAATTTGTCATTAAAAATAATCACCTTTTCAAACCAACAGCTCAATTCATGGAATCAATACTAGAAATAAGAATAATTTTCACAAGGATTTAAAGTCACTTAGTCTTGAACACACATTTTCACTAAATTGCCAGCAGCCATAAAATGCTTAACCACCAATGAAATTCAGTTTAAGAGAAGCCTAAAGGATTTTTTGGTGGCCAACTCCTACTCCATTGATGAATTTCTCAGTAATACCAACTAATATAACTTCTGCACAATTTCAGTGCAGTAATGTGTTCACTGTAATTGTGTGTGTGTGTGTGTGTGTGTGTGTGTGTGTGTGTGTGTGTGTGTGTGTGTGAGTGAGTGAGTGAGTGAGTGAGTACAATCTAACTTCTGTGCCGTTTCTGTGCAGTAATGTGTCCATTCTATTATAGTAGTTGTATTACACGTTTATTAACTTATAAATAAAACTTTTTTATTTTAAATTCAGTGCATTAGTATTTGTAAAATGACTCTTTCATATAGTGTTTATTAAAAAATGACGATCATTCCACTTGGGACCTGTGGAATAGTACATCAGCTTATTTGTTTTGTCATGTATTGTTGTTTTTCTGACATGTTCTACATTCTGGAGGACTTCCTCACTATTGATCAATTGGAATGAAAGTAAATTTAATCTAATCTAATCAGTAACTGACTATTGCTCTGTAAATATATGTGTTGGCAAGTTGATATTAAGCTAGCAGAAGGAGAGAAACAGCCATGTTTTTACATAACTGAGTAAACAGAAAAGTTTTCTGAAAGCAATTACTTTTGTGTTACATTTAGGACATAGCCTCAAGTTACAGATTCCGATTCATTTCATCCCACCATCCCCTTTTTTTTTTTTTTTTTTGAGAAGGTGTCAATGATAAAAATCTGACTCATTTATCTGAACAAAACCTGTTACTACCTCCCAGTTTGGCTTTCACAAAAGATTATTCACAGAAAAACAATATAAGACTTCAAAAATGCAATCCTGCCAGAGATAACAAGAAAAATTATCCTGTTGATACATTCTATGGTCTCACCAAAGAGAGTGTGGGGCAAAAAATCTACTCGACAGGTTAAACTGTTGCATCATTAATGGCATCCTTTCTCAATGATTTACATTCCACTATTTCAAACAAGCAAAAATGAAGAGCTCCTAGTGCTAGAAGTAAACATTAATGGTCACACACTGAATAAATAACACAGAAAGTAATCAAGCAGCTCAATTCAGTATAAAATTCTTCATTTACTTGGCCATAGTGTCCATAGTTGCTTTATAATTCTTGAAGGTATTTTTGTTCTGTCATTGCAACTACAAAAATGCGTTATATTTTCACTGGACGCGTTTCACATAAGTGATTTGTAACTAAGTTATTTACATTCTGACTTGCTTCTAGATTGACAAACAGTTCATTAAGAATAGGTTGATTTGTACTTAAGGTGATTTTTCGGCTTATTTCTCACTTACAATGGGAAATGCCGTCTACTAGCACATCGTTTGTTTTCTGTTAGACACTGATAATTTTGGTCTAATTTTTTAGATGTTCTGCAGCCCTATGCACTTCTTATGTTTTTCACAACACACTTTTATGCACACCATTGTATTCTGTTTGTTTTTGTACTTCAAGCATGTGTTGTTGTTTGTGCTTTGTAGTGTAGCCAACATAACTTTCCACTACTTTGTCTTTGACCTACAACATTTTCTTATTATTATTATTATTATTTTAGAATTAGATTATTGTATGTGTGTAATTCTATTTAATTATGTTTCTGTGTATGTATGAACTGTGTAAGAGTAGAGAAGGAATAGTGAAGGAGGGTTTTTCATTTTTTTACTTTTTTTTTTCTGGGGAGGGGGAAAACATGGCAAGTTGATGTAAATATATAGCAGTGTTGTGTAGTGTGAGTTAGAAGAAAAGGTGAGGAGCAAGAAGTGAAATGAAACTGTGAGTACTGGGGGAGAGGGGGGGGGGGGGGTGTGAAGAGTGGAAAATACTCTTTCCTTTTTCATGTAATGTCATTGTTTATTATATATAGAGTCTGGTTTTCAATATTTATCTGGTATTGAGCAACTGTTTATTTTGTGTTAATGCTTTTTGTATGTGGAAATTTTCTAAATGCACCGACCTAGGTTACAGTACGCTTGTTCGCCCAATGCTTGAATACTGCTCAGCAGTGTGGGATCCGCACCAGGTAGGGTTGATAGAAGAGATAGAGAAGATCCAACGGAGAGCAGCGCGCTTCGTTACAGGATCATTTAGTAATTGCGAAAGCGTTACGGAGATGATAGATAAACTCCAGTGGAAGACTCTACAGGAGAGACACTCAGTAGCTCGGTACGGGCTTTTGTTAAAGTTTCGAGAACATACCTTCACCGAAGAGTCAAGCAGTATATTGCTCCCTCCTACGTATATCTCGCGAAGAGACCATGAGGATAAAATCAGAGAGATTAGAGCCCACACAGAAGCATACCGACAATCCTTCTTTCCACGTACAATACGAGACTGGAATAGAAGGGAGAACCGATAGAGGTACTCAGGGTACCCTCCGCCACACACCGTCAGGTGGCTTGCGGAGTACGGATGTAGATGTAGATGCATATTATGTCATCCATGTATCTGAATCTAAACACAGAAGACGGCAACTACACAAAGATATAAATACTATACATAAAAACTTAAGTTCACCATAGAAGAACAAGAAAACACATACAACTTTTTAGACATAAACATCAGAAAGACAACAACAAACACACATCTGACATATACAGAAAACCCACAAAAACTGACATTATCTTAAATGCAACATCAAACCACCCACAGAACCACAAACAAGTAGCAATCAGATACATGTTAAACAGACTGAACAGGATCCCCTAAACAGTTTTAATTACCAGAAAGAGTTAGCCATTATAAAACAAATAGCATTGAAAACGGACATAAAGATACAATGGCAGACAAACAAAAAATAAAGAGACAAATAATGAAAAAAAAACCAAACCACACTAACTCGTATAATTTGCTCTACAACAAAAAAATGGTATACAATGACCTACCACATCAAATTCATTCATAAGATAGGTAACATTCAAAAAAACAAGTCATAAACATAGCTTACAAAATGAACAATTCCATAAAAAAGCACAGGCCAAAACCGAAATGAAAACCAGACAGATACCAACAATGCAGTATTTATCAGCTTAGTTGCAGAGATTGTGAGAAGATATACATGGGAATGACTGACAGGACATTCGACACGACATAAAGAGCACATCACAGCATTTAAATATTATACAAATCATTCAACATTTGTGGATCATCTAAAAGAAGAACACCATAGACAAAGTATTGAATCCGATATGAACATCATAAAAATCAGTAAAGACAGACACCTCCCCCATTTCCAAGAACATTTCCACATACAAAAAGCATTAACACAAAATAAACAGTTGCTCAATGACCAGATAAGTATTGGAAACCGGACTCTATATATATAATAAACAATGAAATTACATGAAAAAGAAAAGAGCCTTTTTCATCCTTCACCCCTTCCCACAGCCCCCCCCCCCCCCCCAACACTTACACTTTCATTTCACTCCTCAACTTCTCCTCTTTCTCCTCTAACTCCATCACACTGCCATACAGTTACGTCCACTCATCATAGTTTCCCCCTCCCCCTTAAAAAAATGAAAATCATTCCTTAAATAAAATTACACACATACAATAATCTAACATTAAAAAATAATTAAATAAAAGAAAACGTTGTAGATCAAAGAAAAAGTAGTGGAAAGGTTATGTTGGCTACACTGCAAAGCACAAGCAACAACACATACTTGAAGTACAAAAACAAACAGAATACAGTGGTGTGCATAAAAGTGTGTTGTGAAAAACATAAGAAGTGCATAGAGCTGCAGAACATCTAAAAAATTTGACCACAATTATCTCTGTCTAACACAGAAAACAAACGATGTGCTACTAGATGGCATTTCCCAATGTAAGTGAGAAATTAGGCGAAAAATCATCTTAAGTACATCAACCTATTCTTAACGAACTGCTTTTTGATCTAAAAGCAAATCAAAATGTAAATAACTAATTACAGACCACTGACGATGCTTTAACACAATAAAGTGAAATACGTCTGGTGGCGGAAAAAATAATCACACATTTTTGTAGTTGTAACGATAGATCAAAAATACCCTCAAGAATCAGTTCAGCATGTATTGCTGTTAGAAATATGTCTCATCGTGCTCAGCTAAAGAAAAGGTAGGTTCCTAATTCTGCGTATCTGGTTCCTGTTATCTCACGAAGGTGCAGGTAATGCATCTAGAGAGCAAGAATTTATTCGACACAAATGAGCAGCAAGAAAAGTTTGTGAAGGAGGTAACTGCAAACCTGCAGAGACAGATTTAAGAATTGAGGGATTCTTGCACTCACTTCCAAGAAATTAACTTCTTGATGGTTCTTGCTGCAGATAACCAAAAGCAGTTTGATACGAACTGTGACTTACACACAGATCCAGATTTTGTCTCTTCATTTAAAGTACAGAATTAAGTTATGTACTCTGATGCGAAAGTGTTCAACAAGCTCCCATTATATAACAAAGGCAAGAAATGGAATCTCTGCGGATTGAAGAGAAGTAAAATGTATACCTACTTAGCCAGTCTTTCTATCGTCTAGATTCAAGGACTGAGAACTCCTATCAGTGAAGAGCCCACTGTGGAGCTGCATTACAAGTAGTGGCGCACTGTAAACATTCTGTTGTTACACGTGTAGGTTTTTCTTTTAATAAAATACCAATGTGATCTAGTAAATATTTAGCTGATAATAGGATACACACAGGAGCTCTTTAATAAATTTGAGGAAGCTTCTTTCCTGTTAATTTACAAGGTTACATTTATCTGATAAGCACAATTAGTATTCTCTTTGTACTGTTAATGTGTACAGCTATTAAGTTTCTATGATTTGCTTCATCCTTCGTTAATGTGTGCCTTTACTTTTTCCACATTATTCCTTATGGGATCTATGCAACTCAGTGAATAACTGGACAGCAATATAGTAACAGTTTACCATTAATAAAATGTAGAGCTTCAGTTCCAAACAGCTGCTCTTCTGTTGACTTGTTGCGAATCTCAATGCTTTCCTGCGTAATAGGACTCTCAAAATGTGAAAGAATGATGGAATGTGCTGAGATGAAATAACTATCAGTACCTGTTCAATATTTCTTCCTCCACAGAAAGAGAAGAAACCTGCTGATATAGTTAGGAGAGTTTGATAGGTGCAAAGAAAGAGATTTGAGTACAATCTCAGCCTTTTCAAACATTTTATTATTTCAACAAGTATATATTTATTTCCTCTAATAAAGCACACACACACAGAACACTCATTGTAACAGATATGAACAAAAATATACCTTTACAAAAAATCTAAATATGTTCTAATGAATAAAATGCAAGTGCACGGAGAATCCCCTTACATCAGATTAAATTACTCAACACAGAATTATTATTTGTTGTTCTTTATAATAAACACATAAATATGGCGAGGTTGTATACAAGGTGCTAATCCAGTCTATTAGAAAACAATATGGATCACACAGAAGAAACAACTGATACTATTAATACTTTCTTTTGGCATGATAATGTAATGAGCAACATACTCTACTCAACACAATCTGAGGTGCTTTCAGAAAAATGTATGTGCCAAAAACTACAGTGCTAAAGAATGAGCAGCCACAATATCAGTCTCTCACATATTAGCAATGGTTTCACAGAGAGAAGTGTGTGCTCCAATAATCTCAATGAAAACATCACTAAATAAGCTTGTACATGTAGCAAGTGCTGTATTCCGACACATTCATAATAATTTTGCTAAATCTACAGGGTACTTTCATCTAATAATTACATTATTCACAAATTCACATATTGACTGAGGGGTAGATTATAAATTGATTCAATAATCACAGTGGAGCAGTGGCCACACTTTTCTGCTTCATATCTGCTTCAAACAAGCTAGGGATTGCAGAGGTATTGACAGTTGTTTGATACAATGGGAGCAAAAACTTAAAGATTATCTCCTTACTTTTGGTTCTTAGAATGTATGGCCAATATTTTTTCATGCAATTCCTGGAATTCAAAACTCAAGAGACACAAAGGCACATTTTATACATTATAAAGCATCAACATCACTCATTAAAAAGAGAAATGTAAAACTGAGCACCAGTAACACAAACAACTAATTTGTACAATACTGTCCAATGGTTGTAGCAAACAACACACACTGTGAGAATCAAAAGTGCATATTTCATCCATTCTGAGCATCAGCACAACACTTGGGTATCTCAATGGAAACCCTGACATTTTCATTTCTGGTCATATATGAAAATTATGCATATCAGATATCTGCAGCACAAACTTTCATTTTTAAAGATTTAAGCATGTATGATACTCATGTGCACCGTACAACTAGTGTGAGAGAGCACATGCCATCAACTTTTTCTGAATGTCGCTTTTATCCCCCCCCCCCCCCCCCCTCCCCCTCTGCTGCGGCAACTGCCAAATGGCAACAGATTTTCTTGGGTTGTGTTAAAAAAAATTTCAACCATTTAATGCATAGCTGAAGTTTTTAGAAGTGTTCTTATTCTTTCTCTTCTGGCTGATATACTAAGTCAGACTCCAGGACTGTAGGGGTAAAGAAGTCTGACCCATGTGGTCATGCTGAGAGGATTGAGCACAAATTTAATATGGTTTTATTCATATGAAACCATTGTCAATAAAAACAATAGGGAATAATTCGAGGCTCCAACTTTGTAACTTGCATGTGTTGCTCAATAAAATCAGCAACAAAAGCACAGACAACTTAAAAATGTTGGAAAAAAATTAAATCTATATTTCCTTCACAATAATCTGTTTTTGATGCACATTAAAGTTCAGGGAGCTATGGAAGTATATGAGAAATGTAAAATGAGCTTCTAATCAATTTGGGAATGCTCTCTCCAACCGTGTTCATCAATACTTAATACTTTTAAAAATAGTGATCAATTTCCCACATTAAGATCGTTGCCTCTAACAAGTGTGACATTAGGAGGGGGTACTCTATTGAAGTTCTCAGACAGCATGAATGTGACCAAATTACTATTATCTTGGAAAAATAAGGGTCATTAGAATACACACAGTGAAGTTTTAGTTGCCTGTATTTCATAATCGTTTAAACAATTCCGTGTCTTTTTTTGTAAAAAATGGGAAAAATTGAATTATCAGTTGGGAAAAAATGACTGATCTTTAGATTTAACTTGAACAAATTTAAAAGAAGGGTAGGATTTGACATTAAAGGAGGATTCATTGAAGGTGATATCACAAACCTATGTTCAAGCATTGGGAAATCCAGAATGGAATAATGACAATATTATGAAAAGGATAGATTGCTACTCACCACATAGCCAAAATGTTGAGTCGCAGACAGGCACAACAAAAAGCCTACCAAAAATGTAAGCTTTCGGCCAGAAGGCCTTCTGAAATAGAAAACATACACATACACGCAAACACAGCTCTCACACACATGATGACTGCCTCTGGGTGCTGAGGTCAAAAGTTTACACGTTCAGTAGTATTTTTGTTGTGCCTGTCTGCAGCTCAACACACTGCTATATGGTGAGTAACGATACATGCTTTTCATAGTATGTTTGAGTATATTGTGACAAAAATTCATAATGCTCCAATTAGCAACATCCAGGTGAAGATAAGAGAACTTGTTGGCATTGAGACTGCTCTCAATTTTATCACTTTTTAGGGAACATTATAAAGTTGGAAAGTAACTGGACTATTGTCTCGAAGGGGACTACTTTGAAAAATAAAAAATCTCTTAGTTTTCATTTCTTTGGTCAAACCAAAAATGTTTTTAAGTGTATAGTATTTTGATCGATTGACAGGTGATCTTAAGTATCTTCTAAATATCTGACCAAATGTTGACTACACAAGTATACATCATTTTCTTAAGAAGTTTATTTCCCCTTGAAAATAAATTGTTTCAACAGAAATGTCAGTTTCCACTTAGACAAGAAAAATTGGAGGATTTTAACTGAGGGTTTCCTTTTTCCCTACTTAAACTTGAGATATAAAAGTGTGTGTTACAGGGACAAAGTTCAAATTGAAAGTAAATTCAAATAAATATGGTAAAGCTCTATATATTAGCATCTGGAACAAATACTTGAGAACGTAAGAGATATCTGAGAGTACTTGTGATGAGAAGGACACCTTATGACCTATTATTGGGGAAAAAAGATCTATTTAAGACACTACAATACCACTGACCTATACACACACTAATGTGGGCATACCACAAATTTAAGTGAGTACTCAACTTTTTAACAGTACAGCCATCTGATGATTATAAGAATTTGTAGTGAAAGAGCATGGTAGTATTATACATAGAGCATAACCTTTCATACTGTCAGCAAAAAATATATGCTACTACACAACAGTAGATACCAGTGTATAGAAGTATGATATTAAATGTCTGTATAACACTTACACTATTTTTTTCTCAGTAAAATTAATATATTTGACACTTTAGAACAGCCTCTCACCCAATTCTATCCATAGCAAATGTGTTATTAATTCAGAGTATAGCACCAAAAATAACAAAATAGACATTAGTTGCAAATATTTACAAAATTACCAACAGACAATGCTTCTGTGACATGTCTCTCAACTTTTAAACAAGCACAAAAATAAGACCCAAGAAAGAGATAAGCAATCAATCTGAAACAAAACATATTGTGGTATCCCAAACAACAACTTATGACATTTACCGATGAAAATCTCACTCCTGTTACAAAGTTTCTCAATTCCACCAATAAATTCAGACATTGTATTCATGTATTGCTGCATATAAGAAACAATGTGGCTGTTATAGGTGTAACCTGGAAGTTCAAGTATTAAGATTGCCACATGCATATTTGTGAACACGATCAAACCAATCACCAATAACAGGTTATAACAGAATGATAGATTGCTATCAGATGCCACTGCTATTGCTGCAATGATCCAAACAGCTGCACATCATTCTTGTGTTGCTGAACACTTTCCTCAGTTTCTGGAATTTCCTGGGTTGTAGATGGCGTCATGTTGTATAGCACATATTATATCCCCTGATGAAGGCTGCTTGCTGCACTGGCCAAAATATTGGTATATTTTATGACATGACACAGTCTACAACCCAGAAGAATTTTATGAAATTTTACTCCAGGTGCAAAAGCTTCCGAACACACTTTTTTCATTTGTCATCAGGTCAACTGTGAAGAGAGACACTGTTTTAACAGACATCAAATTTTCCTCAGTAACCTAATTCTAAAAGACACTGACAGGGAAGGGGGAAGACGGGTATGGACGACGACAACAACAATACACCAAGAAAGTTGAATGCCAGATCAATAAATAGGGTTTGTAGGACAAGTGGAAGGATGTAAAAAAGACGATGGTAAATGAAATGAGGGTATAAAGAAAGATTTATGAATAGATATGGTAACACCAAAAAAATAAAATAAAATGGATGGAACATGTAGACTGTTTGTGTGGGGAAACATTCCAGGTAAAGTCTCTGAATTACTAATGCACTGGAAGAAGGAATGCAGAAAGGCAATACAAGACATGGAGTACTGCACCAGGCAATTTGCCTAATATATGAAGTGAAGAAGAGGAAGAAGGAGAAGAAGAAGAAGAAGAAGAAGAAGAAGAAGAAACTGACTGCAGCTTCAGTTCACAGTGCCTAGTTATTCGTCTACATTGACATAGAAGATGGGTCTTTTCGTAGGGCCACTTCCAAATCAAATACAACGCTTAACTGCCACAAGCAAAATGTAATATAGTTCTCCGTTACCCAGGAATGAGTTTTGAATTTTGGTTCGAGGAGGACTGCACGTATAATCAACTGTCCACACATGTAACCAGACAAAAGACACAAAAAGTATGTGATATTGTACGAGAGGCAGATCAAGTCAATTCAGACAGGTGAAAAAATAACAGAAATGTATACATATATTGTTCCTGCTCGACAGATTATAGCACAGCATAGATGACAATCTACCTGTTATTGGCAGGTTATGGGTATACTATAAATATCACCGGGGCTGGAATAATGTACAATAATAAAATATAATAACAACAACAACAACAATGGAAGGACACAAGATGTTGTTTCACTTGAGACTTTCCATTATCATATTTATAATAATAATAATAATAATAATAATAATAATAATAATAATAATATTAAAGCATTCATACACAGAATTCATAACACAAATCCATACACAAATATTCCAATCTTTCTGATTGACACCACCAATTTTTCCATTTACATATTGAATCTACTTGTACACATTCTGCAACTTTTGCATCAACTTACACATGCCCACATTTACAACGCAATTCACGTGTTAAAATTGCTAGGAAAGAATTTTACATCTCAGTTTGATCGACATGCAAAAATTTAAGCATATATGAAACGAAAATGATAGTTTAAAAGTTAAATATACTCCATTTTGAGCATAAGAGATCACTAAGGCAGACGAGAATGGGGATAGTGGTTTCCTACAAAACAAACGGGTTAAAAAGTACAGGACCGAAATTATTGTTCCCTGAAATGAACATATTTAGGCAGTAAACATATCAGATAACAGAAAACCACAGCCAGTAGTACAGATCAAAGTCTCTCACAAGATACTACTGCGACACATATTTCAACGCTTCACCGCCTAATTTATTGCACATTCAGAGAAGTGTTAAATCAAAAAATTTAGTAAACAGCAGATATCTGCACTCTTGTTTCAAACATTTACTTGCAGCATTCAACTTCATGACAAATCAAAATAAGAAAGGAGAACAGTGCTCGACCGCCCTCACTTACGCCACCACTAGCGGCCCGCACATCCCCCACCGGACACCGGACACTCACCGCGTGTAGTAGACGCGGTAGTAGAGAGTCTTGGAGCGCCACAGGCTGTACGAGTTGTCGAACTTGAGCAGGTAGACGCCCTGGCCCGGGTACACGTGGCTGCCGGCATACACCTCCAGCTGGCACTCGCGCCGGAACACTGGCACGATCACTGACAGTGGCGGGCGGCTCGCATCGGTCGCTGCCGCCCGCAGGCTCGCGACACCGCCCCCTCGCTCGACGTCCTCGCCCAGTCCGAGGTCTGGGAGTGAACAACAGGTGAAATGAGGTGGTGTGCAGATACTTACAACTGTGCTGGGTTAGTCAATGTAAAAGCAAGGGTTTTTGTTTACTTTTGGACCTCGATGTTCCAGATTTTTCCAATTTTATTTTTAAATATCTACATCTACACACCCAGACCTACATCCACATTCGGAAAAGCACTGTGAAGTGCATGGTGGCATGTACTTCCTACTGTCACCAATTATAATGGTCTCTTCCCAAACCATTCACGTAGAGTGTGAGGGAAAAATTACAGTTTAAATGCCTCTACATGCCCTGTAATTAGTCTAATCTTGCCCTTGCAATCCCTATAGGAGCGATATGTAGGGGTCTGTAGTGTATTCTTAGATTTGTCAATTACAACTGGTTCTTAAAGCTTTCTAAGCAGGCTTTCTTGGGACAGCGTACGTCTATGTTCAAGTATCCGCACTTCAGTTTCTTGAGCAATCCCCAGGCTGTGGCTAAGCCATGTCTCCGCAATATCCTTTCTTTCAGGAGTGCTAGTTCTGCGAGGTTCGTAGGAGAGCTTCTGTAAAGTTTGGAAGGTACGAGACGAGGTACTGGCAGAAGTAAAGCTGTGTGGACGGGGCGTAAGTTGTGCTTGGGTAGCTCAGTTGGTAGAGCACTTGCCTGTGAAAGACAAAGGTCGAGAGTTCGAGTCTCGGTCTGGCACACAGTTTTAATCCACCAGAAAGTTTCATATCAGCGCACACTCCGCTGCAGAGTGAAAATCTCATTCTGAAATCACAGAAGACTAAGGAGTCTCATGGTTATGTGTGCTGCACATGTTAGCCCTGTATTTAGCCAGATTTGTGGTTTTTCCTTTAGGAATGGTCAGTTTCCTGAATGATTCAAGAACTCAGTAGTAAAGCCGCTTTATAAAAGGGGAGAAAGGGATAATGCAGATAATTTTAGACCTATTTCTATACCATCAGCGTGTGATAAAGTTATTGAAAAGGCTGTGTATGTAAGGATAATTGATCAGTTTGTATCACACGATTTGCTATCGAATGTACAGTTCGGCTTCAGAAGTCGGTTAACAACTGAAAATGCTATATTCTCTTTTCTCTGCGAGGTACTGGATGGATTAAACAAAAGGTTTCAAATACTTGGCATATTTTTTATTTAACTAAGTCATTTGATTGTGTCGATCACAAAATTAAGCTGATTCTTGTTGTGTTGTTGATTGTGTTAATTTATACTTATGGATTGGGTATTTCAGGTTCATAAACATTTTATTTTTATCTGTCGTTACTTTTATGTCAATTTCACGTACTGACACTTTCCATGACCTTGGAGATTTGGTCCTCAGTTTGGTCCTAAGGAACTTGGCACGTAAATAAATACATAATCTTCACAAAGCCAAAAAAAAAGAAAAAAAACACTGCATGACATGTCAATGACATTTTGAGACTATTCCTGAGCCGCTTTGACCATCATCTGTACGAATTGAACATTAGTTGGAGGGCAGATTAATTTTTGGAGAGACCTGTTTCATGGATAAAAGAATCAAATTTGATGTTAACTATTCCAAAACTTAGTAAAAGCCTTCCAAGAAAACTTATCCTTATGATAGTAACTTAAGCAGGTCCTACATGTCATTAGATGCCCATAGAGTAAAGGAAAAATACTGTACGTAGCAGGGTATCTAATTTTAAAAATGAGATTGCAAAGTTGTAAGACGTCAACATAAACTGCATGAAACTTTTAGTACCTCAAAAATTTGCAAAAACAAAAGGGCACTGCTGAATTTCAGCTCTCTGTCAATATTCTAATATAATTTACCGTGCGTCGGCAAAGTCTCTCTGCGGCAGTGAGCCTCACGTGTCTCCCCTTGCATGTGTAAAATTGGCAGCACATTCAAGTCTCACTTGCACGTGTTCCGTTGTGGATCTGAAGGGGTAGGGCGGGGGAAAGCAGTGTTGCATGTGTGTTGCAGCTTTTAGTCGTGTTGTCGCCCACTTCTTGCGTAAACTGTGTGTTGGGAGAATGTTTACTATTGCAGAGAGTATCGCAGTTGGGTAACTGGTTAAGGGTCTTATTGTAGTTTTGTAGAAGTAGTTGCAGTATTTTAAAAATTGTCAGGAATAAATAGTTAATACGTAATTTATTACTATCCAAGGAAATGTTATTTGTATGGCTTATTTTAGCTTTTCAGATAATAGGCTGTAATTACCAAGAACAAATAAATAAATAAACGTTTCAGATGGAGCATTTTTAGTGGAAGAGGTTTTCTGTACAGAAGGGAACTCTTCAGGCCATGTGAGGCGGCAATTTAGTTTGCGCTTTCCTGCTTCAAGGTACCCACATCATGACTCTGTAGAGGATTTAACTTGTAAATTCCAAGCAGCAAGTGCAGTTCAAGATGCAGCACGGACTGGTAAGCCCATAGAACAGAAGCTTGATGACACTTCGGACATCGTGGTGCAGCGTCCAACAAAATCAGTGAGGAGAGTGTCCCGTATGACAGCACGTAAGGCCGCAACCAAAAACCTGGGGATGTATCCATAAAAAATTACTGCTGTGCAACAATTACATTGTATAGACCACGTAATAGTGTACTGTGATTGGTTTCAGCGATTTGTAAACTGACATACAGCTAATGTTTTAGTTTGAACCTTTTTCACTGAAGAGGTTTGGCTCCACCTGTGTCACGATATTAATTCCAAAATTCAAGAATTTGGTCATTAGAAAATCCACACGCCTTATGAGAACGCCATTGCACACAGAGAAAATAAGAATGTGGGTGAAATAATGTGAACATGAATCGTGAGCTGTTCTTTTTCCATATTAACGTAACTTTCAATGTCTATTATTCCCAGATAATTTAACCATTTATTCCCCTGGTAAATGAAAATGACATCAATTATTTATTTTTCCAACAAGACAACACTACTGCTCACACGGCACACCAGTCCATATGACTTTTAGATTACATCTGTGGAGGCACAGTAATTATGAAAAGGTCTCTGGCCCCTGCACTCACCGGATCTGTCTCTGCCCGACTATTTCCTTTCAGGTGTGGCTACAACAATCGTGTATCAAAATAACCCAAAGATATTAGATGAACTGAAGACCCCAACAACTGATTATCTGCATTAGATTACATTTGGAACATTGGTAAAGGTGTTTGCAAACAAATGTAAACATATTGAACTATGCCTTCAAAAAACAAGGTAAACATGTCCAGCGCCTACAGTGATTTTGGTGAGTATAAAGTGTTTAATTGTAATTAATATGATTTTTTTTTTCACTGTAATAATGTTGAATTCCATCTCCCAACATAACTGTGGGCACTAGCACTGAATCCCGGCCCCTAGCTTATACAGTGAAATGAATGTTCTGCCAATTTTACACAACCCTCGAGGCACAACATGCGGAGCTTGTCACTGCAGAGACACTTTGCGAAGGTATTTGTATACAGCATACGTCCCAAATGTAATTCATACCATCATTGTCATCATCATCATCAAATTCCTCTTCATCTTCTTCTTCACTCTCTGCGATGTGAACAGAAACTTGACTGGTGGTCGGTTTCGCCCATTCAAAATATACTCCGAAACCAATATCGTAGTTGTCTGTTGCAAACTCCCAAAACAGGCATGTGCCATCTTCATGTGTTGGAACTCGTACCTACAAAGAGAACACATCAACAAAATCATTTACAAACAAAAATCTGTTAATACCAACTTGCTTCACATGTCTGCAAAACAATTACCGTATTTACTCGAATCTGAGCTGCACTTTTTTTCCAGTTTTTGTAAACCAAAATACCGCATGCGGCTTCGAATCAAGTGCAAAGTAAGTGGAAGTTCTGAAAAATGTTGGTAGGTGCTGCCACAACTAACTTCTGCCATAGAATTTATGTAGTGGTACACAGGCATGATTTGCAGGCACAAAGATAAATACTGGTGCCAAAACCTCTGCGTCAGTAAAAAAAAAGGTAGAAGACGAGCTTTTTTCTTGTTCCGAATTTCGACCACCACTGTTTCATACATTATCCAACAAAGTAAATAGAAATTCCGTATTGTTCATCTTCAAATGCAGCAGCCTTTTCAATATTTGTTCCAACAAAAATAAATTTCGTTACACTAAAATATCAACAATGTACAAGGCTTTAGGATTTTTGCACGAGTTGATAAGCAGGGTCTCATTAAGATTTCACATAGTGCACCTATTGCTTTGTGGGATTTTGTAAAGTGCTTGTTGGTGTTAGTGAACCATAATGAAGCGCTTTCATTATAGTGCCAAATTCAAAAAGGGAGTTATTTCTTTTGCGGAACAAAGTTCTAATCATGCTGCAGGTCTGCAATAAGGGATTGATGAGAGCAACGTCATTTGACGGCAACTGCAAGGAGACAAATTATTTGAATGTTCAAGTAGCAGGAAAGCATTTAGTGGGCCAAAGTATGGCCAATATCATGCACTCGAAGTGATTTTAAATGAATTTGTTAAGGAACAGTGTCAGAAATTCCTGCCTGTGAACACTGAAATTTTAAAAATTAAGGCACATGAAATTGCTAGAGAGCAAAAAATGAATTTATCTGTTTATGAAGCGCTGGGGTTTTTCACTTCGAAGGCGAACTTCAGCTGCACAGGAGATGTCGAAAAATTATTAAGAAAAACTTGTGTAATTTCAGCGCTTCATAATTAGGCGGCGCACAGAAAAGCAATAACTTGGTCAGATAGGAAATGCTGACCAACTCCCGTATATTTTGACATACCGTCAAATTATATGGTTGACGCCAAAAGAAAGAAAGACATAAGTGTTCTTACATCAGGGGGTGAAAAACAGCGGGTGACCATCATGCTTGCTCGCACAGCAGATGGACATAAATTACCCCCATTCATAGTTTTCAAGCGAAAGACTTTACTGAAATTGGAAGTGTTTCCAAAAACTAATTGTACGAGCAAACGAAACTGGGTGGTTTTCGGAGGACATGGTGCTGGAATGGATTAGGTGTTTGTGGAATCGACGTCCTGGCGCAATGCTTGGTTTAAGCAAGTGATCTCTGGTTTGCACAGTCTGTTGGTATTAGATGCGTATGCAGGCCATACAACACCTGCAGTAAAACGAGAGGAAAGCAAAACACACTTGGCAGCAATTCCAGGCGGGATGACGTCAATTCTGCAACCACTTGACGTCTTTTTGCTGATGACACTACTATTATGCTTGAAAGTCAATCAATCAGTGAAATAGTAAATAAATGTAATGCTGTAATTGTAGTTGTCCTATACTGGTTTAAGTCTAACAGATTAACACTAAATATTGAAACAGCACAACATATTTCGTGCACCATCACCAGAAAATGAAGCAATCAACTTATACTGTAACAGTCAAAATATATTACAGAGTGACGCTTTAAGTTTCTGGGCATTACAATTGATAACAAGTTAAACTGGTCTTCATAAAAGACCAAGTGTAGTAACTTACGCCCTGCATGTAATTACCCCTGTTGGTGATGTGAATGCTATCAAAGCAGCTTACTTTGGATACTTTCACTCCATCACGTCATATGGTATAATTTTTTGGGATAATCAACCTTCAGCCAAAAAGGTCTTTAATGCACAAAAGAGAGCAATTAGAATCATGAGTGGTGTTCATCCAATATATTCTTGCAGAAACCTGTCCAGTAAACTACAAATATTGACCACCATATCAGTACTTATTTTCTTTGATGATTTTTGTCTTGAATAACCACTCTTTTTCCATCCAATAAAGCATACCATGATCACAACACAGGTCTTAAAATGATTTACACAGAGACCCAAAACAGCTAAGTGTCATACAAAAAGGTATTCATTATTCTGCCACAAAACTCTTCAATTCTCTTCCATCTGATATCAAAGTCCACATTAATTCCCCAGCTACATTTAAATTTAATTTAAGAAAATGCCTTATCAATAAGTCCTTCTATTTTCTGGAAGAGTACCTGCAAAGTAGGCCTAACCAGTGGCAGTCTTTTTAATTTTTTATTTTATTTCCTATTTATATTCTAGTCTGTTTATATTATGTTAGCTGTAATTTATCTTCGCTGCCTAAAATGATCACTGTACAAATTTTCTTTTTTCTTTTCCAAAAGTTATTTTCCGCAGTTTACATCATGTTTACCTGAACTGTATTTACTTAATTTCAGTTCAGCCTTTAAGCGTATATCACCAGACTGCTATGTTCTTGTCATTGTGCTAATGTTTGTTGTATATCTATAAAGATGTGAACCTGACTCATTCAAATCCTTGTGATACATCACTATATGGATTAATGGAATATGAAATAAACAAATAACTAAAAATAAATACATAAATTATTGCTCAGTAAACTATGGCAGATGTCCAAAGTCATGTTCCCCTAATCATTTTGAGCAGTGTATAAATAAAGTGAGCAATTGGATAGCACCTCAATACATTACTCTACCCGATAATGTTTAGTTGGTTTGAAGTGCCAGTGCAAAAACTGACAATGTTCTTGTAGATAAAATCCACACTGAATGGTTTTAAAACAGATTTATTATCTGTCTTGAATGTATTAACGTTTTTTAAATGACTAGTTCTGATTCAACATGAACCAGTCTCAGAGCTGTAGACAACAGTAAACTAACTAAACAGCAAATACATCAAATGCATCAGAATGTACCGATTGTATCGGTTACAAGAGTAACTCATCCAACCGTCAGAAAAATGTAAATGCAATATCACATAATAAAATGACTGTTCTTGGAGGCACTTAATTAAGTACATTCAGTAACAGTACTCTCACCACACAGACAACAATTATTATTAAATTAGAGAGGACGCACATGTTTTGTGAAATAATGTGTGCACATTTGAAAGGTGTATGCATTAGCAATGTGTTGTGATCTGTGAGAGTGCACTGTGTAAGAGCAATACTGTGAACTTCCTATAGAACCCACCACAGGCGAGTGCCTATTTAAAACCTCCCACACCACACTCACACCCCGTATCATGTTATTACCTGTTTGCATACATTTACCTTGCCTTACCTTACCATGTTAAGTGACGTTATGGTGTTTGGTGTACATTCCACATCTAATAGAGTTGTACTAACATTCTTCGTTGTGTTGTATGTCCAAGTTACAACACAAGTGATGATGAGTGTGGGATTATTCTCCACACAGTTTCCAGTCTCTGGTTGGTCCTTCATAGCGTTCACAATGTCTGACAGTGCTACTGACAAGTTCTTACATCGGCCGTTTCATCAGCAAGGGGTTCCTACTGCGGTGTTGCAGGAGGCATCCACCACGGCACAACATAATCAAACCAAGGTGTTGCTAATGCTTGCCTCTGTTTTGGCCAGTTTGAATCGATCTCAATCTATGACGCCAGTTACACTGCCCCTTGCACCTCCTGTCTCGCCTGTCGCTACCCCTGTTTTTTATCCCCTGCTGTATCCAGCTTATGATGAGTCTGTCGAAGAATGGGAAGCATACAAAAAACAGTTGCGACAGCATTTTCATGTACTGGGTTGACTGATGTTACCTTATTCTGTGCTTTCTTTTTGTCTTGGTTATCGCATTGCACGTATCAACTCCTTTGCCAGCTGGATCCCCTGCAGGATCTGTCTTCATTCTCTTTCGATAACACGTGCTACCTTCTTTCGAAGTACTACTGTAAACGGACACTCGTCATTGCCACTCGAGTTGTGTTCCATAGGTGTCACAAGAAACCAGAAAATTCCTATAAGACTTGGGCAACTGAGCTTCACTGTTGAAGCCATCATTGTCGCTTTATCAGTGATGAAAATGAGGAGTTGTATCCCAACCAAACGGCTAGTGATGCAATTATTCGATTGGCCACTGATCATGAGGTTCGTGAGCAGGGCCTTCAATATGAAAACCCCTCCCTCTTCGACATTTGCACTATTGCACAATCATTTGAGGTTTTGAGGGCTGCAGGTACTCATAATATATCATGGTGTGAGATTGCAGAAGTTCAACCCGCTCCCCCCAGACCCCCCCCCCCCCCCTCCCCGCCGGTTACATCCATTTGCCTTATCTTATTGTGTTCAGTGTATGTTATGGTGGTTGGCATACATGCGACAATCTAATAAAGATGTAGTAACATTCTTGGTTGTGTTATGTGTCCAAGTTGCATCTTTTGTTCACATGTGACAAATGTACCAGATACCCCTCTGCATGCACAGTCTAGGGGTAGGGGCTTTAATTAGTAATCAAAATGTCCTCAGTCCTCGATTTGAACCCCGCCACCACTTAAATTTATAATAGAAAATCAGCAATGGCAGCCGAAGAATTCTGGCATAAGAAGATCCACTCATGCTGCTAACAGCCTTGTCAAAGAGGGTGCATGAGTGGAGAGAGGTCTAGGGCACTCTCGCCCATGGAGGTGGGAAACTTTCCCTAAAGATGGAAGGATCAGCAATGATCAATGGTATGAGGATGCAGAAGGCAATGGAAATCCCTGCATTAAAGAAACATTATGTGTAGCTACAGGACATGTGGCCTGTAATTGAAAAAGCCTCACGATGAGCTCTCCATTGGCAAAAGATTCTGGAATACTCCCAACAGTGCCTCATTCGGATCTCCAGGAGAGGACCGCCAAGGGGAAGGTGATCATGAAAAAAAAAACTGAATAACCATTGAAAGGATAATTTTCTATGAGCTGGAGCATCAAATGTCAGAGGTTTGAATGTGGTAGGGAAGATAGAAAGTCTGAAAAGGGAAATGCGGAAATGTAAAGGTCAGATCTAGAAAGAAGACAAGGATTTCTGGTCATATGAGTATAGGGTAATATCAAAAGCAGCAGAAAATGGTGTAATGGGAGTAGGATTCATTATGCATAAGAATGTAGGGCAGGTTCAAATGATTCAAATGGCTCTTAGCACTATGGGACTCAACATCTGTGGTCATCAGTCCCCTAGAACTTAGAACTACTTAAACCTAACTAACCTAAGGACATCACACACATCCATGCCAGAGGCAGGATTCAAACCTACGACGGTAGCGGTCACGCTGTTCCAGACTGACGCGCCTAAAACCGCACGGCCACATCGGCTGGACGGTAGGGCAGGGAGCACGTTATTGTGAACAGTTCAATGATAGGGTTGTTATCGGAATTGACAACACACCAACAACGACAATGGTAGTACAGGTATACATGCTGATGTCGCAAGTTGAAGATGAAGATGAAGAGATAGAAAAAAATATATAATGATATTGCACAAATAATTCAGTGCATAAAGGCAGATGAAACTCTAATTGCAATGAGGGATTGGAATGTGGCTAAATGGGAAGGAGTAGGAGAAAGAGTTAAGGAATAATAAAGGCTTGGTACCAGGAATGACAGAGGAGAAAGACTAACCATGTTCTGTAATAAATTTCGGCTAATAACAGTGAGTACTCTGTTCAAGAACCACAAGAGGAGGATGAATGCTTGGAAAAGGCTGGGAGATATGGGAAGATTTCAGTTAGATTACATCATGGTCAAAGAGAGACTCTGAAATCAGATACTGGATTTAAGGCATACCCAGGAGCAGATACAGACTCAGATCACAATATAGTGGTGATGAAGAGTAGGCTGAAGTTTAAAAGGTTAGTCAGGAAAAATCGATACACAAAGAAGTGGGATACAGAGGTACTATGGAATGAAGAGAGACACTTGAAGTTACTTAAGGCTGTAGCTACTGAAATAAGGAATAGCTCAGTAGGCACCAAAGTTGAAGACGAATGGATATCTCCAAAAAGGGAAATCACAGAATTTGGAAAAAATATCATAGGTATAAAGAAGGTAGCTGTGAGGAAGCCATGAGTAATAGAAAAGAAATACTTCAGTTGATTGATGAAAGAAGGAAGTACAAAAATGTTGAGAGATAGTCAACAATACAGAAATACAAGCTGCTCAGAAATGAAATGAAATGAATAGGAGGAGCAGGGAAGACGAAATGGCTGCATGAAAAATGTGAAGAAATCAAAAAAGAAATGACTGTCGGAAGGACCGACTCAGCATATAGAAAAGTCAAAGCAACCTTCAGTGAAATTAAAAGCAAGGGTGGTAACATTAACACTATGTCGTCTGGCGACACCACAGTGGTGTCATGTGCACAGTATCGCGCAGTGGCCAGCGACGGCACTTCAGTATCTTTTGCATTCTGTTGGTGTTTTGTTTAGGTGACAGGAAGTTACACACATCAACAATTTTTGTTTTGTTTTTGTAAGTACTTGTGCCCTTTCATCATGGCAGACAAAAGACACTATATGATTATTGTCGATGGGTGCGCGAACGTCTTGTCTGATGTTCCTGATGGTTTGGCCAATTTGGAAGAACACAATGCATATCAAAAAAATGAAAGTGAAGCAGAATCGTCGGAAGATAGTGAAATACATCCAAGAAGAATTCAGTGAACACTATGGTTGCCAACTGATTTGGATGGATCAGATGAAGAAGACAGTGCACAGTGGTCAAACTTTTATTTACCGAGGACCAATAATAAATTTGAAGGATCTCCAGGTCCAAACGTATTTCCCAAAGATACACAGAGCATCAAAGATATAGAAGAATTATATGTTCGGAATGATCTATCTGAATATATTAGCAATGAAAACAACAAGTACTACAGTCAAAATTACAATAGAAGGAAACTGTATTTTAAAAATGCCAAATTTGTCGATGTTACGGGACCCGAACTTAGAAAATGGTTTGGGTTTGCTATCCTTATTACATTTTTCCAACAATAACAATAAACTGGATAATGCCGACTGGCTTTTCAAAGTGCAAGTTGCAATTGCATATTTTTCCAAAAAGTTTAAAGAAACTTTTAGTCTAATTCAAACATCTCAATTGATGAAGGAATGATACCATTTTAAAGTTTACAATCCATTGAAAATTATAAAATATGGCATACTCATTCAGATGCTATGTGATTCGAGTACGGGATACACTTCCGCAGTCAAGATATATTCTGGCGTTGGACAGCCTTTAGCAAAAACAAAGATAGAACTACTGACACCTTCTTACGGTAAGTGGCATCACCTCTACATGGATAATTATTGTAACAGTGTAGAACTTGAAGAGACGTTACTTGAGAAGAAAATTTAAGTTTGTGGAATGATATGACAAAATAGACTACTTCTGAAAAAATTAAATGTGCAATAAGTCAACGTGTTTGAAGCTTGTCATCAACGCAAAGGTGAAGTACTCGCACAAATATGGAGAGCTTCGAAAATATTTGAGTTATTACCCTACATACAGAAAAACTATAAAATTGTCAAAAAAGGTTTGCACGTACCTCTTTAATTGCATATTATTTAATGCATTCCGTACATGGCAATATTTCAATACAGAACACAAGAGTCTCCAATTTCATGATTTTTTTACTGAAAATGTCTTCTTCGTGAATAAAAGACCATGTACTTGCTTCTGAGTAAAACTTGGAGGTTGCCACTACATTGCATACATATCATCACGATCCAGTTGACAGACTTTCCGGTCACATAAAGCAACACCAACTAATACTTATTTCCGAAACGAATAAACAAAAAAAAGGAACCTCCATGTATCTTCCAATAACAAAAAAAGGAGAACAACAAACTTAATGTGCAAGTCTTGTCGAGTTGCGTTACATCTTGGAGCCTGTTTTACTGCGTTTCATATGAAAGAGAAATACTAAGTATCAAAGACAATGCAAATACGCAAATTATGAAACAAACAAATGTTGTATTTATTTACATATGTATATCTCTGAAATTTCAAGAAAGTAGGGGAACAGGGCTGTGAACTTATGAGAACTAACGATGACATTAGTAAAACTTAACAATTTATAATCTCCCAATAATGACAAGAATGGCCGGCGACAAGCCAAGTAATCTGAATCAGCGTTGCCGGTGCCAAGTGAATCAATTTGTACAACATGTTTGGACAGCAAAGTATTAAGAGGGCAATGGGTATTCCACTGTTAAATGCAGAGGAATAAGCAGATAGGTGGAAAGAGTACACTGAAGGCGTCAATGAGGGAAAGATTTGTCTGATATGATAAAAGAAGAGATAGGAGTAGATTTAGAAGAGAGAGGGGATCCACTATCAGGGTCATAATTTAAGAGAGCTTTGGAGGACTTAATATCAAATAAGGCAGAAGGGATAGACAACATTCTATCAGAATTTATAAAATCACTGATGAAAGTGGCAACAAAATTACTATTCACATATGTGTGTAGAATGTAAGAGCCCAGCGATTTACCATCTGATGTTCAGAAAAATATCATCCACACAATTCCAAAAACTGTAAGAGCTGACAAGTGAGAGAATTATCGTACAATCAGCTTAACAGCTCATGCATCCAAGTTGCTGAGAATAATAGTATACAGAAGAATGGAAATGAACATTGAAAATCTGTTAGATGATGATTAGTTTGGCTTCAGGAAAGATAAATCCACCAGAGAGGCAATTCTGATGTTGCAGTTGACAATGGAAGCAAAACAAAAGAAAAAAGACATATTCATAGGATTTGTTGACCTGGAAAAAGCATTCAATAATGGCAAATGGTGCAAGATGTTAAAAATTCTGATGTTGGTTAAGCTATTGGGAGGGACAGGTCATGTACAACACATACAGGAGCCTAGAGGGAATAATAAGACTGGAAAGCAAAGAACGGACTGGTCAGATTAAAAAGGGTGTAGGACAGGGATGTAGTCTTTCACCTCAACTGTTCAATCTATAAATCAACAAAGCAATGATGGACATAAAAGCAGGGTTCAGAAGTGGAATTTAAATCCAAGGTGAAAGGACATCAATGATACGAATTGCTGACGATTTTGCTATCTGCAGAAAAAGTGAAGAAAAATTACATGATCTGCTGGATGGATTGAACAGTCTAATGAGTACATGATATGGATAGAGAGTAAATCAAAGAAAGAGTAAAGTAATGAGAAGTAGCACAAATGAGAACAATGAGAAACTTAATTTCAGGATTGATGGTCATGAAGTAAATGATGTTAAGGAATTCTACTACCTAGGTAGCAAAATAACCCAATGACGAATGGAGCAAGGAAGACATCAAAAGCAGCCTAGCACTGGCAGAAAGGGCATTCCTGGCCAAGAGAAGTCTACTAGTATCAAACATAGGCCTTAATTGGAGGAAGTAATTTCTGAGAATGTACATTCTGAGTGCAGCACTGTACGGTAGCGAAATATGGACTATGGGAAAACCAGAACAGAAGAGATTCAAAGCATTTTAGATGTGGTGCTACAGACAAATGTTGAAAATTAGGTGGACTGATAAAGTAAGGAATGAGTAGGTTCTGAGCAGGATTGCAGAGAAAAGGAATATGTGGAATACAATGACAAGAAGAAGGGACAGGGTGATAGGACATCTGTTAAGACATTAAGGAATAACTCCCATGGTACTAGAGGGAGCTGTAGATGGTAAAAACTGTAGGGGATGAATACATCCAGCAAATAATTGAGGATGTATGTTGCAACTGCTACTCTGAGATGAAGAGGTTGGCACAGGAGAGGAATTTGTGGTGGGCTGCATCAAACCACTCAGAAGAATGACCGGAAAGTAATAATAATAATAATAATAATAATGTGGATTCTACTAAACCATTATTTTATTATGTAACAGAGCATGTATATTTTTGCTGACAGTTGGAGAGGTTACCCTTCTAACCAATACAATCAGGTACATTCCGGAGTACATTCTGTCGTCTACAGATCTGAGGAAGGTTCAAGATGAACTGCAACCGGTCATTTCTAAAATAAAAATAAAAAATATTAATGCAAAACAAGATGAAAAATAGATGTTATTTAAGTATCGTGCCAGTCTGATATGCACACATCTGGTATTTGAGAGACAGGAAATAAAATAACAGAACAGCACTGAAGCTTGTGAAGAATCTGAAAAATGGCTTCTAGCCCTCCAGACAAAATCAATGTTGTGAGAGTCCCAGAACAGGAATCTGGTGACCCACTCAGGGCACTCTCAATTAAGGAATTATTTGCAATTTCTCAACAATTACTCCTGCCTTATGGACTGGTTTGTACTGGTTGCAGAAAAGTTAGGACTTAGTTGAGAAGCAGCAGCGCACAACACTGAACTGATGCACACGTGTATGATGATCTCACCGTTACTGTTTCTCCGTGGCCAACCTTTATGATGGCATCTCCCGACTCCCTTCGGATAGCTTCCTTGAATTCGCGTATGTCCTTTCGAGTCCACATAGAAGCAGCTGATGGAGTTGGCAGACCACCTGAAATTTAAACACTTTTCAATAATCACTAAAGTAGTTCGTATCATTCCAAGAGAGACAAGCCACACAATTTTTTATTAAGCCATTTAAATGATATTTCTACAAGTCCACACATTAGCACACTTTTTGAAAGGTCTGAAACATTCTCAGTTCAGGAACCTCTCAGCATCTCCAGCAGACACAGATAAATTAAACGAAGCAGAGGCTGTTGAGAATTTCAAAAGGAGTAACAGCCAAGGATCGAGTGGAATAGGAGAAAGGAATACAGCAGAAGATGAGAGGGTATCTTTTGTAGATGAAATAGTTGGGGCACCAGATCAAACTGGCAAAAAGACAATGCAAGAAATACTGAATTTACTGATGAAGGGAGAAAAAACAAAAATGCAGCAAATGAAGCAGGCTAAAGGCAACACAAACACACACCAAAATGTGAGATTCACAGAAAGTGCAAAATAGCTTAGCAGGAATAACTAGAAGACAAATGGAAGGCTGCAGAAGTATGAATAACTAGAGGTAAGGTAGGTGTTGCCTACAGAAATAGTAGACACTTTTGGGGAAACGAGAAGCAGGAGTACGAATGTCAAGAGCACAGACGACAAGCTCGCACTAAGCAGAGATGGAAAGCTGAAAGCTGTAATGAATTTGTAGTGCGTCTATATTAGGGACAGAAACTGGAGGACAATATTATAGAAAGAAAAGATGAGGTAGGGGAAAATGAGATGGGAGATAGGACAGAACTTGACAGAGTACTGAAGGCTCTACATGGAAGTCATACAGCGGAGCAGACATTTCCTCTGAATTATTGGGATCCTCAGGAGGGCCAAACACGAAAAAAGTATTCCACCTAGTGTGGAAGACATATGACACAGGCGAAATACCATCGGACCTAAAGAAGAATGCAATAATACCAATTTCATAGAAGGGTGTTGCTGACTGAACCACCAATTTAGTAAGCCACAAATTATTTACAGGAGAATGGAAAAACTGGTAGCAACCGACCTTCAGGAAGATCAGTTTGGTGAATGGTTGCAATTACTTCAGAGAACTTTTAGTTGGGGTTTTGGTGAAATGTAGGAACACACGAGTGATACCGATCCTACAATTTATCTCGGAAGATAGTTAAATATAAGTAAATCTATATTTATAGTATTTGTAGGTTTACAGAAGGCGTTTGCAACACTGATTGGAATGCACTCTTTGAAAATCTTAAGTAACAGGAACTGGCCGATAGAGCAAGTAACGAGGCATGTAGAAGTCATCAATTTGTTAATGGAGGGAAGTGTAGGAGGTAAAACTGCAGAGGGAGACCAAAGGGTGAATTCAGTCAACAGTTTCAAATAAATGTAGGTTGCAGTAGTTGTACAGAGCTGAAGAGACTTGCACAGGACAGACTAGTACAGAATGCTGCACCAAATCAGTCTTTGAGCTGAAGATAGCAACATAAAAAGCAGCAGCAAAAACAACATGATATTCAAAAATCTAACTTGTGTATTTTAATCTAAAATCCGAATGTAATGCGTAATTTTTAATGTAAAATATTACTGTATACCTATATAAGTCTAATTAAGAAAATCCGTATCATCTTCCTGATGATTAAATACAAAATAATTATATAAATATGAAAATATGCTAACAGGGTGAAGCATGAAGCCAAGCTGAAGTGGCATTCTCTCTTATTTTAAAAAGTGTCACTGATTATAGAAGTCATTTCAAGCTACCTCTGTAACCATAGAGAATATCTCTGGAATGCTCTGTAACCAAAGAGAGCACCTTCAGAAGGTCAATCACGAGTTATCAAAAATATTAAAAAGCCGTAAATCATCGCCTAAAAACAACAGCAATTTTTATTTTGCCGGTATGCGAAGAAAAGTGCCAAGATGCCCTCAAGCCTAGCAGAATTTTTGCAGCGCACCTCCACTTTCGTCCTCGTCGTCGCTGTCCTCGCCCCGGGGCGACAGCGTGCCGTTGGAGCCGAGGTGCTGGAGCAGCCCGGCCTGCTCGTCCATGTCGCCAGCCATGGCGCCGGGTGCGGCCCTGCCCTGCTGCTGCTGCTGCTGCTGCTGGATGTACAGCTGCTGCATGTACTGATGGTAGTGCTGCTCCTGCAGCTGCCTCACCAGCACTGCTTGCTGCAAATCACCACACATCTTCCCTGGATTTGGATTTTACCGAGCTACTGCGGTCTGTACGGGAAAGGTAGTCCGGTACCTGTCCGGCACCTCAGAGAATACAATATGTCCCAATTACAACTCAATTTTGTATCGAATTTGACGTACGTGATCAGACGGGACTGACAGCATAACAAGTACAACTTGTAGTGGTATATAAAATATATTAACTCCAGTTTGGACTGGGACGTGACTCTCCTCTGAGATTTAAAAACAATTTGCATATGTTGGCTACATTTTGTGCAGCAAATGTAAAAACTCCAGCAATTACATTTTTCACTGCAAACTTCCTGACTGAAATGCAGTAGATTTATTAATTCTGAACCGTCATAAAAGCTTACTGACAATAAAGATGAGATAAGTTAATTACCAAGTTTTGACCCGAGACTATAAGATGCAAAAGAATCAATTTTTTTAGTCAAAGAATTTCCTTATAATTGCACGATACACACTGCTTAAATAAGAAAAGAATAAATCTTTAAATTAATGTCTTTAATTTTTTATACATAAAGTAAAGCATTCGCAAGAATACTAACTTCAGGAACGTTACGGAAAGGACAAATTGCTACTCACCACACAGTGGCGATGTCGAGTCACAGACGGGGCCGACAAAAGGACTGTCAAACACGTAAGCTTTTGTCCGAAAAGGCCTTCGTCGGAATTAGACAACAAACAAACACACGAGCGTGTGTGCAAACACAAATGTAGCTCACACACGTGGCCATAGTATCTGGCTGAAGAGGCCAGACCGCAAACAGCAGAGCACAATCGGAGAAGCAATCTGGGTGGTGGGGCTAACGAAGTGGCTGAGGTGGGGAGAGGGAGGGATAGCAGTAGCAGGGCAGGGACAGGGGACAGTAAAGCGCTGCTTGGGAGAGCACACATTGAAAAGGTGGAGAGAGGGTAGGCCAGCTAGGTGCAGTCAGGAGGTTAGACAGAAGGCAAGGGGTGTGTGGGGAGCGGGGCAGTCAGAAAGGAGAGAAGTAAAATGACTGCGGGTGTGTCAGTGGAACAGAGGGCTGCGTAGTGCTGTAGTGGGAAAAAGGAAGGGGATAGGTGTGTAAAGGATAATGACTAACAAAGGTTGAGACCAGGAGGTGTATACTGCAGGGAGAGTTTCAACCTGTGCATTCCAGAAATGATGGTGTGGTGCACAGCATGTGAAGCAGTCATTAAAATGAAGAATGCTGTGTTGGACAGCATGCTCAGCAACTGGGTGGTCCAGCCGTTTCTCGGTCACCGTCTGTCAACGGCCGTTCGTGCGAATGGCCAGCTCGTCTGTTGTCACGGCCACATAGAACACGGCACAGAGGTTGCAGCTTGGCTCGCAAATCACACGACCGCTTTCACTCGTAGCCCTGCCTCTGACGGTATACATAATGCTTCTGACCGAACTGGCATACGAGGCCATTGAAGGATGTACGGGACAGGTCTCGCTTCGAGGTCTATTACAGGGATGAGCCGTGAGGCGAGGGGTCGGGGGTTGGGAAGAAGGGTCGTGTAGGGATGGACGAGGATACTGTGTAGGTTCCGTGGGCACCAGAATACCACTGTGGGAGGGTTAGGAAGGGCAGTGGGTAGAACATTCCTCGTTTCAGGGCACGACGAGCGGTAGTCGAAACCCTGGTGGACAATGTGATTCAATTGTTCTGGTCCTGGGTGGTACTTAGTCATTAATGCTATGCTCCTCTGCGGGACTTCGGAAGGTATGGAGTGAATGGCAGGATAAGCCATGGAAATCTGATTCTGTACAAGCTCGGGAGAATAATTATGATCTGTGAAGGCCTCAGTGAGACCCTCGGTGTATTTCGAGGGGGACTGCTCGCCATTACAGATGCAATGCCCGAGGGGACTAGGCTGTACGGAAGGGACTTCTTGGTGTGGAATGGGTGGCAGCTGCTATATAGAGGTATTGCTGGTGGTTGGTGGATCCGATACGGACAGAGGCACTTATGTACTTTGTTGTGCCTATCTGCGACTCAACATCTTTCTCATCCTTCATTATTCCTTCCCGAGATTCCCCTGTTTAACTTCAGAAATGCTTATAGCTCAGTTCTTTTCCCTTAAACATATTTTCTATAGCAACTTCAAAGATGATGCAAAGATCACTTCATATTTTGGGGGTCCCCTCTCTATCCCATATACATACAAAACAGAGGTTAGAATAAGCCCAGAACTGAAAAGCAGTTGGCTGAGACCTGACCCCTTCCACTTGAAACATTAAAGGACCACGAAGGTAGGTTTATTGAAACATATAATCTTCTATAAATCCTCAGAGTTCAGATCCATGTGGGCATTTTTTACATTTGTGTACTAATATGAAACTGATGAATGCACACTCTTATGTACACATACAGAATGAACCTTGCAACATGTTCAAAGCTTAGAACAAAATAAAGCAGTCACAGAAAAAAGTTTGTGGAACCTGCTGGATTAAGGAACAGCTTATATCAGGGAACAATTCTTGGAATGAGGCAAGTGACAAAACATAATAAAAAGAGTGCTCTGTTTCACGCCTCAGTAGCATCTGAAGACAAGAAATATTGGTGTCAGTCTATGACAGTAAGTATAGTGCAAAGGTCCTTGCTTCTGTCGGACATTACACATCAAACCAGCTCACCTGTTCTGGGTTTCCAGGATACTGCTGCTCAGCATATGCTTTGAACTGGTGGAATGTCTGCTGGTTCAGAGCTTCCTGGATTTGACGTCTGTAACAAGTAAGGAAAGCCTTCCTGCATAATAGAAATATGATAACATTGAATATACATTTAAGTGTTTGGAAGCTTTCTCCAAATGTATTTGTCAGTAGTGTAAACTCATACACGAGTTAGACACGGATGATGAACAGTTTAGGCACGAAAAGAACACAAGCTTAGGAGATGCCCCGCCACCAAGGAACACTGAAGATTAGGTACGTGAACAGCTTCCGAATCTAAATTGGGGAGACAAGGAATGAATGGCACAATCAGACAAACATTAGGAATAGGTTGATAGGACATGTCCTGAAGCATCAACAAATCACCATTTTGGTAATGCAGGTAAGTGATTGTATGTGGGGAAGGGGATTTTTGGAGTGGTGGGAGTAAAAACTGTACAAGGAGACTAATGTACAAACACAGTAAGCTCATCCAAACTGATGTAGTCTGTTATACAGATACGAAGAGTCTTGCACGGTACGGATTGGCATGGAGAGCTGCACCAAACTGAGGATCAAAATAACAAGCAAGTGTGCAAATAAGTATCTGCAACAAATTTCCCACATTAATTTCTAAAACTGTGAAATCTTAAGTACTACAGATCCAAATTTTGAAGAAGTTTTGTAAACAGCATGTAGGGAAGCAGCCTACTCACGCCATATAGAATTCATATGCTTTCCATTGTCTGCTGAAACTAGCTATGACATCATGAATGTTGTGTAATACTTTAAAATTAAAGTACATAATCTGTAAAGTTAATAGCATGTCAGGAGTGATGCTAAAATGATAATGTGTTAAGTTTCAGTTTAGTAACTTTAACAGTTTTCGAAATTTGGACTTTTATGTAACAATCATCGGTGCAACAGGAAGGAGCTAGAAACTTCATAATTTGTATTCGGATTCCTTTTCACTGTAATTTAATGGGAACAGCATGCTGGATCTCACAAAGACATATTTTGGTTGAAACTCAAGATTTTCTGCTTTTGTGTCCTAAAAGTACGGAAGCAAGATAGATTAAGTAAGTGATTAGATAAAGCTAGGATGTTTAGATTTAAGAAGAATGGAGATATGCTATAATAACAAAGATGTGAGAAGTTTCCAAAAGGTAGCTATAAAACTATAGCTGTAGCATCTCTCCAAAGGTCAAGTTCAGAGCTCATCTACTGCGTGCAGTACAACTAAAATAATTCTATCGCCAAAAGTATTTACCACATCAGAATTTTATTACAGATACTTACCTGTGTGCTGATTGCACAATTAAATTGAGAGCTTCATCGGCCTTCAGCGAAAGAAGCAATTAATTATTTAGTAACTTGAAGTGGTGCTCTACTAGCCCCAGCTGCTGGTCAGGACACAAATTTTGTCAGCTGTGCTTTCGGCAGTCCCCACCTTGGCTATATAAATAAGAGCACTGTGAGCTGGATTCAGGCCCCAATTCTCTTCTAGATTCGTATCGGAGCACACTCCATGTCGGAAACCGCATCGCATCTGTGCAGTTGCAAGGAACAGCTTTGGATGCTGTATTATGTAACTCAGCATGCACGTAACAATGAGTTCACATTGGGGTACAGTGTTAATTGCGGAATGACTTCAGTGATTTATTCTCAGTTTGCGTATGTTGTATTTTCACGTGTCGCCGGAGGACAGATCTTCTATCGTTACTAGCTTGGCGTTTGACGAGTATTAACATCAAATTTTGGCGAGTATTCACTTTGAGCATTTACATCGATAACGGTCATGGAACAGTTTCGTTATGTAGGGATAATAGGATCCGTGTAATAGACTATGAACAGCTCTGATAGTACAAGAACTGATAGTAGCATTGCGTGGGTTAACTTTTGTCTGGAACTTTACACTTTACCGTTTTCAGAATATAGTGAATATTGTTATAGTAAACCACATTTTCTATTAATCCCAGACATCATTCTAAACCCTCCGCGTAATGAACTTCAATGATCAATAACTTTATTTCTCCATCTGAGTGGGCACAGTGAATTTTAATTACAGACATCACATTTTTGCTAATAACTTTCTGGTTGCCAACATTGTAGTTAGAGAGCCTGTGTTGAGAATGGCAACAATATAAAAATTTTCCACTCGCTGCCCCACAAGCACACTGAACTGTAAAATCGAAACACCATCATTACCAAAATGAAAAATTCTTTGAAGCAGCTAAACATACAATTTGTTAGGTAACTATTAAAATGAAAAATTTATTGCATGCACCAAAACAAGAAATGTAGACACAGCAACTGTGAGAATCCAAAACTGTACTTTTTTGGAAGCAGGTGGTAAATATTATGTCAACTATTAATCTGCTTTGTAAACAGCACATTAATATATCAGTAGTTTCTACAGTTTTTCTTAAGACAACTTTTGAAATGTGAAGCTACAGGAAGCTTTGAGCATGCAGATTAAATTCTGAATGAAGCGGGTCTAGAAACAGCAAATAATGTAATAAATCTGCCATAAGAAGAGAGATTTATGAAACAATGACTAAGGGTACCAAACTGTAAGGGGCATAAAAGCAAATTTTATACACACATTTGATTTAATTTATTTACCCAGGGATAATATCAAAATTACAAAGGATTTGTCATAATACTGAAATGGAAATAAACACCTCAAAATATGGATGCACAGTATACAAAAGTATGAGTTGATAAGGATAGGACAGGTGATCGGCCATGGTCTTGCTGAAGGAACACCCCCCCCCCCCCCCTCCCAGATGACCCCTCACTGCCACGGACAAGTTACTTCCATATCTCGGTGCATAAAAAAGAGATTCGACTCTTTATTACACAACATATGGGCCTCACTGCATGCTATTGTTTGCAGAAAACCTTGTTTTGATACCTTGAATCGTTTACGAAATATTGTGATTGTTATGATCACATTATTCGTGATGAAGAAGGATGTGAATGGACCTGCCATGCACGACTGTCCTTCGGATATAACACCAGTAACTCGAGAATGAAATGACATATCCTCCCAATCTCAGTTTTAAATAATACTTCGATCCTTATATACATTTTGTTCACTGCAATGTGTGAGCTAAAATCACCCATAAAGCAAAGTTTGTGCAATTCTTTTTTACCTCTGCAAAAGCTTTAAAATTTTGTGCAATGTTTTATGTAATTAGTTGCACCACAGTAACAATGGCATAAAATGAAAAGAAATTTGTCAGTTGAAGGTATCAGACTGCAGGATGTGCAAAAATCAAATTTTGTTCACATAATAGTTCAAAAAATTGGATAATAAGTATTCCATAACAGCCAGAATGCCATCTCTCAGCACAGTCAACGTTTTACTTATCTTATGCAGCAGTAAGTATAATAGATAACAAAAAGAAATTCAAATCTTTATTGAGTGAAGATATCTGATGGCAATAAGGTGTCCAAAAATCACATTTTTTTCAACTAATGGGTTTTGAAAAATTGTATGACATGTATTTTACATCACCCAGAATGACATCTCTCAGTACAGGCACTGGCATTTGGTGAGCAGTACAGACATAACAAATGCAGCCTCAGAACAAAATGCAAAGGGCTTGTCTGTAGCACTGTAACAGTTGTAAGCTGTTGATTGACATTTTTAGTGCAACATTACTAAAGGTAATTTTAATTGTAATCACATTCATAAATACTGACGGGGAACATCAAGCAAAAAATAGTTCACATATTCAGCTACTGTACAACATACACATGGAAAGTATGCTTATTGTATTAAATGTACACACTGCAAATAGAAAGCATCAACATTTCAGATGAATCACCTGTCTTTTATGAACCAGGAATTAGACAATAAATAAAGAAATTACAGAGTGACCAGTTGTAATTTTTAAAACAGTTTATATTTGCATTGAACTGACTATTATGGACTTTCAAAAAGGAAAAGGTCAAAGCAATGGACAAATTGGTATGCTACTCATTGGTACAGATTTTGCACACTACAGGCAGCAAACAAAAGGAAGCATACCCACATTTCAGGCAGGGTTTCATTTTATGTGACTGAAGCCTGTGTTTAATAAATATATATCTAACAGAAAGAAACATTCCACATGGGAAAAATACATTAAAAAATGCTGTGACTTACCAAACGAGAAAGTGCTGGTAGATAGACACAATAAAACACACACACACACACACACACACACACACACACACACACACACACACACACACACACACATTTCAATCTTTCGCAACCCACAGTTGCTTCATCAGGAAAGAGTGAAGGGGAGGGAAAGACGAAAGGATGTGGGTTTTAAGGTAGATGGTAAGGAGTCATTCCAATCCCGGGAGTGGAAAGACTTACCTTAGGGGCAAAAAAGGACAGGTATACAGTCGCGCGTGCGCACCCCCCCCCCCCCCTCAACACACACACACACACACACACACACACACACACACACACACACACACACAGAGACACAAGCAGACATTTGTAAAGGCAAAGAATTTGGGCAGAGATGTCAGTCGAGGCGGAAGTACAGAGGCAAAGATGTTGTTGAATGACAGGTGAGGTATGAGCGGCGGCAACTTGAAATTAGCAGAGGTTGAGGCCTGGTGGGTAACGGGAAGAGAGGATATACTGAAGGGCATGTTCCCATCTCCGGAGTTCTGATACGTTGGTGTTAGTGGGAAGTATCCGGATAACTTGGACGGTGTAACACTGTGCCAAGATGTGCTGGCCGTGCAACAAGGCCTGTTTAGCCACAGGGTGATCCTCATTACCAATAAATACTGTCTGCCTGTGTCCATTCATGCAAATGGACAGTTTGTTGCTGGTCATTCCCACATAGAAAGCGTCACAGTGTAGGCAGGTCAGTTGGTAAATATGTGGGTGCTTTCACACGTGGCTCTGCCTTCGATCATGTGCACCTTCCAGGTTACAGGAATGGAGTAGGCGGTGGTGAGAGGGTGCATGGGACAGGTTTTACACTGGGGGTGGTTACAAGGGTAGGAGTCAGAGGGTAGGGAAGGTGGTTTGGAGATTTCATAGGGATGAACCAAGAGGTTACGAAGGTTAGGTGGATGGCGGAAAGACACTCTTGGTGGAGTGGGGAGGATTTCATGAAGGATGGATCTCATTTCAGGGCAGGATTTGAGGAAGTCGTATTCCTGCTGGAGAGCCACATTCAGAGTCTGATGCAGTCCCGGAAAGTATCCTGTCACAAGTGGGGCACTATTGGGGTTCTTCTGTGGGAGGTTCTGGGTTTGAGGGGATGAGGAAGTGGCTCTGGTTATTTGCTTCTGTACCAGATCGGGAGGGTAGTTGCGGGATGCGAAAGCTGTTTTCAGGTTGTTGGTGTAATGGTTCAGGGATTCCGGACTAGAGCAGATTCGTTTGCTGCGAAGACCTAGGCTGTAGGGAAGGGACTGTTTGATATGTAATGGGTGGCAGCTGCCATAATGGAGGTACTGTTGCTTGTTGGTAGGTTTGATGTGGACAGACGTGTGAAGCTGGCCATTGGACAGATGGAGGTCAATGTCAAGGAAAGTGGCATGGGATTAGGAGTAGGACCAGGTGAACCTGATGGAACCAAAGGAGTTGAGGTTGGAGAGGAAATTCTGGCGTTTTTCTTCACCATGAGTCCAGATCATGAAGATGTTGTCAATAAATCTGTACCAAACTTTGGGCTGGCAGGCCTGGGTAACCAAGAAGGTTTCCTCTAAGCGACCCATAAATTGGTTGGCGTACGAGGGGGCCATCCTGGTACCCATGGCTGTTCCCATTAATTGTTGGTATGTCTGGCCTTCGAAGTTAACTCCAACTTCAATTCTTACTGAAATACATTTGGTCTGTGTGTGTGTGTGTGTGTGTGTGTGTGTGTGTGTGTGTGTGTGTGTGTGTGTGTGTGTGTGCGCGCGAGTGTACACCTGTCTTTTTTTTTCCCCTAAGGGAAGTCTTTCCGCTCCCGGGATTGGAATGACTCCTTACCCTCTCCCTTAAAACCCACATCCTTTCGTCTTTCCCTCTCCTTCCTGAAGAAGCAACCATCGGTTGCGAAAGCTAGTAATTCTGTGTGTGTTTTTGTGTGTTTTGTTCATGTGCCTGTCTGCCGGCGCTTTCCCGCTTGGTAAGTCTTGGAATCTTTGTTTTTAATATGTTTTGAAATACATTTAATGTATACATAGTTAAAAATCGTAATTGCATTTCAAAATTGCATATCATGCACAATAACAGTAACAAGTATCATCATTTCCCGTGTCAGTTTTTGGAAAATCTTATCACTGGAAGCAATTGGAGGAGGAGAGGGAGAGAGAGACCGTTTTTCATTATACATTCTAAGTCAAAAAAAGAAGACTGACAAACTTATGCACACTGTCACGCAAATGGACTCACACTGCTACAACAGAACACATCTCTACAACCAAATCTGCTAATTCACCCAACATGAAGTTAGTAGAAGCTGAATTTCATATTTCATTTTCTCCACTTTTCAGTACACATTTGTTGATGAAATAACAGAGGGACAACTATTCATCAGAGTGGGGGTTTCAAAATCCAAACTCTGCAAAACCAAAAACCTCATCCTCATTCAAACTATTTTTTCATTTCTTTTCTTCAAAATTGCAACTGATGAAGTGTCTCACTTCATATCATAATGCATCCCAGATGCACAACAAAGGAGAGAAACATATGACAATGATAGTTGAATCTGTATTTATATTCATGACAGAGAGATACTAAATAATGGGTCTTCACCTGAAAAAGAAAAACTGGATGATAAGTATTAGATTACGACTGACACTTTTCGCAGAAATTGTGTGCATAAGTTAAATTTTACACGAAAAAGGTAGACACCAATGACAAACTTTTACATACATGTATTTTGAAAGGAAAAAAAAAACTTTAATACTGACAAATTAACAAAGAGAGACGTAAGGAACTATTCTCATCAGTAAAAGATTAAAGATTATGACTAGTTAAATGAGAACACACACGAGTGTGTGTGTGTTTGTGTGTGTGTGAGAGAGAGAGAGAGAGAGAGAGAGAGAGAGAGAGAGAGAGAGAGAGGGAGAGAGAGAAAAAATCATATCTGAATTGGTCAAAATGTGTGACAGTATACACAATAGGCTGCTGTGAGCAGAAATAATAAAACAGCAGTCTGCCCACAGAAACTAAGTATTTTGCCAGTAAAAAATATTACTGTATTAACATGACAAGATTTACCGTAAATGTGCAGCAATAAAATATTCAAAAAGTATGACACCGATACCTCTACCTGTGCCATGGTTACCGACTGGTGTGTAAACTTGCTTTCTGATCAAACAGCTGGTGTTTGCCAGTAGTGTCACTGATACAAGATAAGCCGTTGTGGGGACACAGATAACAGCTACCGGGGCAATTTTGCTGCCCACACACACCCACATTCATTAAAAGCATCCTAAGGTATGCCACTTTACAACAGAAGACACTCTGAAGGCTGCACCTGCTATCTGTACTGAGTCTGTGTGCTAGATCCCAAAAACATTACCTGCTGTGCAAGGTAACCGAGTGTCACGTATTTTCACATCAGTTTGAACAGAATACGACAGCTTAGAATACGTCCACAGATTAATCCACAGATTTGAACATTTCTGGCTGTACCATTTATTTTGAGACATGGCACTTTTGATTAGAAAACAAAGATACTAACTCTTCTGAACATTAAAATGAGGAGTTCACTGAATTCTAGGAATGTAAGACATAACAACCACTACTACAATAATAACAACAACAACAATAATAATAATAATAATAATAATAATAATAATAATAATAAGATTACAGCAAACTGTTTACATCAAAAGCCTTGAAAGCAAGAGCTGGAAAAACAGAAAAACTTAAATAGCATTCCACACCACATGATACATTTAAAACAAACACTGCTTTTCTGTAACACCAAAATTCATCACTACAACTCTCATCGTAAAGCAAAATGTCTGTATTTATCAAATAGCTTATCCTCTCAGTGAGATATTTATAAGCAGAATTAGACCAAAAAGGGAGAACAGGCTTACAAATTCTACCAGGTCCAAAATCTTATAAATGGGATCAACATAAAAAATTGAAACATGAAATACATGCTGAATGAAAAAAATTACAGAAACAATGTGCAAACACAGAGTTTTGTTTTAAGGCCACATATAAATAATGGCTGAAATGCATCTTCAATACCTTCACGTCATAGACATGAGAAAAACCTAGCATATAATCATTAAAAAACAAAAAAAAAAAAGTATCTTTCTGAGAAGAGAAATGCTCTACTGTTGCCAAAAGGAATGCTGTGCTAGACAAGTGAGTTTATGGAAAACTTAAAAACTTCTGGCTAAGGGTTGTCATGACAGTCTTAAGCTTATCTTGGTCCGTAAATACCATACTTATAAAACAAGCAAATAAATGTACAATATAACTGAATTATCATAAAATAGAAAGAGATTTGAGCACTTTCATAATGATTGGAAAAGATACTTCCAAAATCATGCTAGTAAAACCAAGACAACAAGTAAATATTAGAGGAACATTATACTGATTTAAAAAAGATCAGAACTTGGCACTTTTCAAAATCTTTAGAGAAGAGGTGTAAGTGTTAAAATCAATGAAGCTTCACCTCAAACCTTCCACAAAGAGTCTGATTACAAACAACATAGCCAACTGCAAGTTGCTATCCAAATATTTTGAAGAGCTTCTAAATTGTGAGGAGGCATCGAAACCATTATTCTTTAATATCAACATGATGAGAACCTAGTTTGAAAACCACCAATACTGCAGCAAGCATAATCCAATACTTAAGAAGAGTGATGATTGGTGCATATTCTGTTATCATATTATGAACAAGACACTACTTATTTAAATATACTTTAATCTCTTTGTTTTCCTTATGTTAGTTCTCACTCAAAAAAATGTTGTACCATTAATGTTATAAATAAACTGGCACAGGACTGTTTTAAAAACAGTTCTGATAATCAGTCACTGCTGTTACAATATACCAATTCCAAATGTACTGATATCACACCTGGTCAAGTGACAGGAATATTCAGAAGCCATTCTTGGGTCAGAACTAAAATAATGAAAAACAAAGTGTAAATCTATTTAATTAAGCAATATTTTGAACATAATATAACTCAAGAGAATGCAAGTATTAATATAAAAAATATATTCTCATTTCGTCTGCTTCTAGGATCAGTTTCAATAAACTTTGATTAAAAAAACTTTATGACTGGTGTGTCACCAAGACAAATATTAGGAACCAGATCCCAGCCAATTGCTTTTCTTCCTTGCACATTATGTGCTCACTGATTCATCAGTTTTATAGGTACACACCGAGCTTCGTTGTGTGTGGCTAGTAGAACATCTGCAACAATGGCCCCATCACTGCTGTCTGTCAATCATAAAGTTATTTTATTCAAGCTATAATCAACTGTTGCTATTCCTCGACAAGCCTAAAATTACTGTTGATTTTATTGTAACACAATCTGAACCTACTATTAACTTGCCTCATCTTTGTGCACCATCCATCCTGGTCTGCATTAGATCTATTCACGAGGGTAATCCCAAAAGTAAGGTCTCCTATTTTTTTTATAAGTACATTGACCTGTTTATTTCTACAATGGTTTACATTCCCCCCCCCCCCCCCCCACAGCGGGTACTGCAGCAATGAATTTATTAAATAAAGTGGCAATTTCCACTTTTGCTGTATTCATTTTATTTGTTCTCAACTAGTTTCAGCCTTCTAGGCTGTTCTCAAGTGATTTTGTGATACTGTACAAAATAGAATATATTTACCTCCACAAACAGAAATGTAATGATGTGAATGGAAAAATGTTTTAAATAAATTTACTTGCAACAGAAAAACTATGCCTTACATACTGAAATGACAGTGTTTTCAAATTTTTGTTTTCTGTTCACTTTGATTCACAAATGCTGTGTACTGGATAGACAGCTTGACATTTATAAAGGAATTATATTGATCAAAGAGTAAAGGCCAAAATAAATTGAATAATAATTTCAAATACAACGGGCGTATATTTGTGTGCATGATTGCGGAAAGTTAAAAAAATAGTAAGAAATAAAACAGTATGGAAAACAAAATAAAAGTAAATATTTAAATATACAATGAGGTGACATTGAATTTTAAGTTTCATTTTACTGTATACTGTAGAAGATTTCTGATGGGTCATTAGAAGAATGTGATTGAAGTTATCCAGGAATTTTTTGTTCTGAAGATCTGTTTGCTCATAGATGCAGTGCAAAGACATTTTTGCTGTTATCACTAGATTTTATGTGGTCTTTAAAATGTATCTGAAAGTTTCTACCAGCTTGCCCAATGTATACTTTGTCACTATCGTCACATCCAATTTTGTAGATCCCTGTCTTACAAATGCATCACTATTGTTCTGGCTGTGTATCTTATAGCATCAGTAATACTGTTTTCAGTACAGAACTGTATTTGATATTTGTATTTTGAAAATATTTCCCTATTTTATTACAAGTTATTCAATAATAGCGCATAAATACAAATTTAGTTTTTTCATTTGGTTTCCTCTTTTTCTGGAGTAATTTGATTTGCACCTCATTTTTGCTTAACTTTCAGTTTCTGTCTATACTTTTCTTTAATTATTTATTGCTTGAAATTATTTATTTTGGCTAAATTTTCTAATATTGCTAATTCTTTGTCAATATCATTAACCAAAAGAAACTGAAGACACAAATTTAAAGACGCTGTCTTTTAAATACATAATTCATAGCTTTGTGTTGCAGGTAAATTTATTGAAAATGTATTTACAGTCACCTCATTACATTTCTATTCACGGACATAATATAATATATTCAATTCTAGCAGAACCACAAAATCACTTGAGAATAGGATAGAAGGCTGAAATGATTTGGGAACAAATCCAACTGATACAACAAAAAGTGGAAAATGCCACCTTCTTTGCAAGTGAGCATGTGGCATATGCAATACCCCCATTGTCAACAAAAAATAAGTACCAGTTGTTATCACTCCATTATATCCCACCTTCCACTGGGCAAAAGTTAATAATGATAACTTGCCACCAAAGATTTTACACCTGTAATGTGATGAGCTCCAGTATGAGGTCACAAATGTTAGGTGGTAGTAAAGTGTTTCATAAGAGTGGCATACAATCACCACAAAAACAAAATTAATTATGTAAACAATGACACAGCTTAATGCAGGATGTCAAACTTCAGCACTCTGAACAGTTTTCAAAATAAATAAGACTACAGCACAAGAAATTGTTAATTACTTCACAGTAATAAGGTTCTCAGGCATACACCACTTGAAGAATATTCGTCGCAAAAATAAATGAGAACATCATACCTGACTTGTGTATCATCTCTTATTTTCCACTGACAGTAACAGCTTATAAAAGCATCTAAACTAATCAGACACCGAATACAGACAAGCAAGGCTGAGAGGGCATCACATGTAGTCAAGTCACACCCACCAAACTGCTGGCACACTGTCACGAATACACAATGAGCCACACACACGGAACAAAAATCTTTATGGTTCCCAGTGATGGTGGACAGCAATGTACACACTGCACTGCAGAAATACTGATGAGCAGCTATAACACCACGAAGATGCTGTAGTAAATCAAACCATTTTCTTTGACTAGTACGTTACTCAATGATAAATCAATTTGTTCTCCTCATAAGTACTTTTGTTGGGTTAAAGGAGTATCCTGATTGTTTACTACCAATTAATCCACTCACTGTCACAATATGGGAATGAAATTTGGTATGGGGCAGCTGCAGCCTGCACGGTTGGAGTATTCAGGCTCCAGAAGAGAGCACTTACGATCTTTGCTAGTACAAGTAAACTCCAGTCCAGTAGGGATCATATCTTCAAGTATGATTTATTCTGGACACTCAGTATATGCTATTAAAACACATGTGCTTAAAAGACAACGTAGTGAGTAGCATAATGATTTGGCAACATTCATTGTTGCATTAAATAAATGACAGATGATTATCAAAAGACTGTGAGTAATAAAGTAGCTACAGATCGCTTGCAGCTGGAAGATATTTCTTTGCCACTTTGCCAAGTGATGTAAAGCAAATACATAGTAATCCTTATTAATTAAAAGTGGTTTATACTCAAACACATATTTCTGAACTCTGTGATTGAGGAACTATTTGTGTGTGTTTGTAGATCTAGTATATTATTGGTGGTGAATATTTAGTAAAAGATTCTAAACTATAGTGTCTAATGTGTTATTCTTATCAATTAAACAATGAAAACTTCAGGTAGGAATATCAACAATGTAGGAAAAGCCAGATTGCTACTCATAGTAACGATGACACGTTAAGTTACAGACAGGCACAATCAGAAGATGCTTACATAAAGCTTTTGACCACAGCCTTCATCAGCAAAAGAGAAACACACTCCACTAATACACACAAGCAAGCAAACCTCAAGCACACTATACTGCTAACGCTAGCATCTCAGGCCAGAATGCAAGCGTCTTAATTGTGCTTGTCTCAACTTAACATGTCTTCTTTACAGTAAGTAGCAATCTCTCTCTTCCTATGTTGTTGTTATTTTTATCTATTATATAGGGTTTTTCAAAAAGGACTTTACAACTTTAAAAATTCATGTAACTTTATTGAAAGAAGGTATAGAACTGGGTTTAGTGTTACTTTATAGGGAAATATATCAAGTTTTTTTAATCTTAAACTAAAAATGTTGTATGTGGCTTCCGTTGGTTATCCTGCACACATCCCATTGGAAGTAATTTCTTCCAAAACTCATGGTAGAATTGTGGGTGTAGCTTGCTCAGTGGTGGCATAAATTCTTGCTGTACATTCAGGTGGAGAAGCCAACACAGGGGGTACAAATACGATATCCTTGATGAATACCCCCCCCCCCCCCCCCACACACACACACACACACACACACACACACATACACACACACACACACACACACACACACACACACACACACACAAAAAATCAAGTGGAGTCACAGCTGGGGAACACGGGGACCATGCAATTCGCACATCATGGCCAATTCATTGACCCAGAAAGTGGCCACAGAAAATCCTAGACATCGCCAGGTCGTAGGGTAGTGCATCATCTTGCATGAAGTAAACATTTCATGCTTGGTCATCCTCATCGATCTGTGGTATCAAAAATTGTTGTAACTTGTACAATTACACTATTCTGTTGATGGTTCTCTCGTGGAAAAAACAGGGGCCATACACTTTGTTCTTGTTTAATGCACAAAAAACATTCAGTTTAGGGCTATCACGAACATGTTGCAATGTAGTACAACTAGGAGGATCTTCAGCATACTTTGTACAGACATTACACTGAACTGTTGCCGCTGACTTTGATTTTTCAACTCAAAACACACAGCTAGCATGCTCGGGTCCAGTGAAGGCAGCCACCTTTAACAAAACTGCCGCTAGCGCTCCTTATGTTGTGGTTCAGCACTAGCAAACTAAGTGAGACAAAACTTTATGTATTTCCCTACAAATTAACACTACAATCACCTCTGTAGTTACCATGAATTAGTTTATATGAATTTTATTAACAAAGAAATAGAGGGGCTGGCCAGTACTTACCTCAGCTCAGTACAGCCGATAGATACACAAAAAACAACCGAAAATTTACGTTCCTAGCTTTCGGAATAAATGTTCCTTCATCAGGGAGGAGAGAGGGGAAAGAAAGGGAAGAAGGGAAAGTGGATTTAGTTACTCACAACCCAGGTTATGAAGCAACAGGGAAAGGAAAACAGGGAGGGTAGCAAGGATGGAGGCATGGTTGTCAGAGGGAAGCCAAAGATATTCTATTGTAAGTACTGTGCCAGCTTCAAACCAAAGAGGATGCATACAGAAGTAAAGAGGTATATAGTATAAAGATGTAGGTTGAAAAGATGCATGAATGGCTAAAGAGGGAAGGGAAAGAGGAAAAGACTGAAGAGTAAATGGGAGTGAGGTTGTTTAACGAAGGTTCAGTCCAGGGGGATGGCGGGATGAAAGGATGTGTTGGAGTGCAAGTTCCCATCTCTGCAGTTCAGAGGGACTGGTGTTGGGTGGGAGAAGCCAAGTGGCACATACAGTGTAGCAGGTTCCTAGGTCCCTAGAATTATGCTGGAGGGCATGCTCCGCTACTGGGTATTGGACGTCTCCTAGGTGGACAGTTCGTCTGTGTCCGTTCATGCGCTCAGCCAGTTTAGTTGTTGTCATACCAATGTAAAAGGCTGTGCAGTGCAGGCATGTCAGCTGATAAATGACATGTGTAGTTTCACACGTGGCCCTGCCTTGAATTGTGTATGTTTTACCAGTAGCGTGGCTGGAGTAGGTGGTTGTGGGGGGAATGCATGGGGCAGGTTTTGCAGCGGGGTCGGTTACAGGGGTAGGAACAGCTGGGTAGAGAAGGTAGTCTGGGAATATTGTAGGGTTTAACAAGGATGTTACAGAGGTTAGGAAGTCGACGAAAGGCAACTCTGGGTGTTGTGGGGAGAATTTTGTCAAGGGATGATCTCATTTCAGGGGTTGACTTGAGAAAGTCATATCCCTGGTGGAGTAATTTATTGATGTATTCGAGGCCAGGATAATATTGGGTGACAAGGGGGATGCTTCTGTGTGGTCTGAGGGTAGGAACATTGTTATTGGATGGGGAGGAATGTATTGCTCGGGAGATCTGTTTGTGGACAAGGTCTGCAGGATAGTTGCGGGAGAGGAAAGCACTGGTCAGGTTATTGGTGCAATTGTTGATGGATTCGGCACTGGAGCAGATACGTTTGCCACGAATACCTAGGCTGTAGGGAAGGGAGTGTTTGATGTGGAATGGATGGCAGCTATCAAAGTGAAGGTACTGTTGTTTGTTTGAGGGTTTCATGAAAAAAAGGAAGATTAACAGATTGTTAGAGACAGGACAACTTGAAACTTCCTGGCAGATTAAAACTGTGTGCCCGACCGAGACTCGAACTCGGGACCTTTGCCTTTCGCGGGCAAGTGCTCTCTGAGCTACCGAAGCACGACTCACGCCCGGTACTCACAGCTTTACTTCTGCCAGTATCTCGTCTCCTACCTTCCAAACTTTACAGAAACTCTTCTGCGAACCAGAAGAGTACCGGGCGTGAGTCGTGCTTCGGTAGCTCAGATAGTAGAGTACTTGCCCGTGAAAGGCAAAGGTCCCGAGTTCGAGTCTCGGTCGGGCACACAGTTTTAATCTGTCAGGAAGTTTCATATCAGCGCACACTCCGCTGCAGAGTGAAAATCTCATTCTGGACAGGACAACTTAATGGTATGGTCAATAGGTGTTGTGGCAATAAGAAATAGGTCACTGTACGCATAAACAATGGGATGAGAGACCAATCGACTACACTAGCTTCTATAAGGAGCAGATGCCTGGCGCGGCAGTGACTCACCTCTGCAGCTCCTGCTTGGCCCTCTCCTCCTCCTCCTGCTGGCGAGCCGCCTCCTCTAACCTTCTCCTTTCATCCTCCTCTCTTTGCCTCTCCTCCTCTTCTCGGCTGGACAGATGCATGAAAGCGACATATTATATACGGGAAAAGAAGGGGAGTTTGTACAAAAAATCTTAACAGGCAAGAATTGTGAAGCTGTCTCCCAGGAGAACTTCACAAGTCACTACACTGTTATAAACAATGCAAACATTATTTAAAGAAAAAACACAGAATGAAAACACTACAGCTATACGAGATGGTGGGCACCATTTAGTATATCACAAATGGCTCAATATATGTCAATTACATTTTCGAATGATGATAAATAGGAAAACATGAGCAACTGGTTGTGTATTTATTCATTTTTTTACACTATGTTTCCCAGTGAGTGACATTTCAGTGATCTGCACAACAGGAGTACGGTTATACATTTCTCACTATGCCCAGTTTACACTGGAGCACACACCGGCGAACAGGCATCACTGAATAAGAATTTTGTCTGGTGTAACAGTAAGTGAGAGCAAGACAACGTCACTCGGCCATGTTCGGTTCACATCAGCTGGTGCTCCACTCCCTCGTGTTCCTCCAGTTGTCGGTTTCTTTAGGTAACTGTGAAAGTTCACATTTTCTCTGCTTCGGCACTAGCAGTATAAAGAGAATTTGCCTATTGTCGCTTTTACAAACTACTTTTGTTTTTTGGTCTGATGGAATTATACTTTGCTGGAGACGTATTGAGTCTCAATTTTATCTTCAGTAAGGATAGAAGCTGAAGTAATGAATTAAAATTTGTGCCAATGCCTTCAGATCACTAGATCATATTTACCTGACGTACAGGCAGGATTTCCCATTACATACAAAGCTGAGGTTCCATTCCAACATTGGAGAGCCTCTATAGTATTAACGATTTCAGGAGGGGGAAATCAAGATGGGCTGGGGTGTGAAGTTTGTGTTAGGGAGGGCACTGGACGAGGGTAATCCATTCAGATGCGACAGCCACAATGCCAGAGTGATTCCGCGGATAACATATGTGCCTAGTAAGCTCTCAAGTCCCAGCCTAGGCACAAAATTTATTTCATTACTTCAGCTTCTATCCTTACCAAAGACTTCTGTTTTTGGAGAGAACTGCATGAGTGACACAGTGGTCTGAACAAAATGCAATGTTTGTGAGAGAGAGTGTACATAACATAGGTGCTTGTGGGGTCTGAGAGATCCACAGCACAAATGCCAAAGTGAAACTAATACAATTGGTAAACACCAACTAAATAACTTTGTGACTGACAGATTGCAGTATTGCCAGTGAGCAGCCAGCCGTCCTCCATGAAGTGCTGCATGTACCCACAAAACGAGCAACGTGGCAAAGCACACGGTGCTGGAGAAACAACTACAATTGGCTGGGCCCTACCACTTGACGCCTTGAAATGTCAATTACAAAGTAATTTGAATCAGGGTACAGAAAATTGCTGAATCACTCAGAGGTCCAGCTGGAGATCTGACAAAGGTGATAAATTCATTTGATCCTTCAATCAGGTGGAAAAGTAATTAATCAGCAGGAGCTTTGTATTTCTTTTTATTAAAACTGAACAGCACAATGAACTTCCTTGAAAGTTAACAGGTACAAATATGCATCCATTATGTTCACTAAAATTAAAATTGTATGAAGACCTGATCAATCAGGTTGCTTACACTGGTAGAAGTAACTGCAAGCCCGAGGATCACAGTTATTTTAAAGGTTTCTAATCAGAATGGTTTCTAATCAGAATAAATAAAGATGATTTCCTATAATTACACTACCTCCTTCCTAACGAACTATACAGCAGATTTTATTAAATAGCCTACTTAATAGGTTGTACGAATATTTCACATTTCATTTATCATACTTTATTGACATTTATCTTCATTATATGTAATTGAAGTGAATGTACAATAGCTACTGAAATCGAAAGCACTTTCTAATCATCACAGTGTAAATGTCAGCCTTTCTCCAAGTTACGTTGATCGTCAGTAATTCGTGTGCCGCTTTCGAATTTTCTCCTAAGTTCTAATGAGAAGCCAGTGAGAAGCCCCATCTGAAACAAGTCTGAAGTTTTGGAACAATGCTAAGGAAGGCAGGAGCTCCAGGTCGGCTACCTTTAGGCTTGCGTACACTTTCAGGCACCGACATTCTTCTTTTCCTTACCTAATTTGTTTACTTCATCAAAACAGTGCAAAACTAATCCAATCTGAATATCAAAGTTTTGCGCTGTGGTTACAAACTGAAACACGTGATAATTATAAGTGACAAAAAACCAGACTGCGGCTTTTGTAAGGTTGTCACCTGACACTCGTTCTCTTCTAATTTAATCTGATCGTTTCAGTGTAATGGTAGCGAACACTGGTAAATTATCAATGAAAGCTCATTTGATTATGTCCATTTCCATTTGCTCCCATGTAAACCAGCCTTTAACAGTTGTGAGAAAATGTTCATAAAAGGTGACAAAAGTGCTAAATGTGAACTGTGATAGCAGCAAACATTGCAGTTTCTGCCCTGTTAGGCAAACAAGGTGAAAATGGGCTTTCCTGGCAGTCTCAACTTTCACACTGAAGAACCTCATTTATATGGACTGAATGGGCCATATGTAATCCGGATTACTGAAAAATTAGGATAATGTGAAAATATTCTACTAAATGTGAAACTCTTATATGCACTACAGTATACAAATCCTTTATTTTGACACAAACAAGAAAACCCCTTTTTGCACTTCATCTTTATAGTTACTGTAGTCTACTCACATTTATTTACTGAAATAGTGTGCAAATTTCTTCCGTGACAAACTTGTGTCTTGTTCAAGAGCAGCACGAAAACAATAGATGTTTCCCTAACATCAGCTCAGATGGATTTGTTTTTTGCTGAGATTCTAGTAAACAGTTACTTTCCCCAATTGTGCCATTGCTTAAAAAAAAAAAACATCATTTGGAAGTCAGAGTCTTAATGGATAGGATGCAATAATAATGCTCAGATTTATCTGCATTATAAATCTGATGTTGAGTTCAGTTTTCAGAGGAAAGAACTTCTTCAAATTAGTTTTTGAAGTTTTCTGCAGCACTGTCCAGTCCAAAAACACTTTCACCTGTCACTGAAAGGTAGAAAATGCCATGACAAGCATTCCATCTTTCCAACTGACCTTGGCTAGCTAAGAAGTTAGGATCGTCGTCGGTTAGTTCGTCATTTAATTTTAACACTTTTCCCTGCAGCGCATGGCAGGACATCTGAGCACCAAGCACTCTTTTCTCACAGGACCAAACAAATAATGCTTCATCCAGTGTTCATTTCTTGCTTTCCTTATTGCTCATCAGTCCTGCAAACTGTATTTAGTCATCATTTTGAAGCACAAGCCTTCAATTTCTTTGCAGTTCCAGTTGGGGACAGTCACTGTCCCTACACCACATTCTGCAGCTATGTTTTTCCACAATTTTTCTTTGTCTAGTTTAGTGCTTCCTTGAGCCATTTATTGAACACCAAGAGTACAGAGACTATATTACACACCTATGTAACAATGCTTACCAGATTTTCTTGCTAATCACTCATTTCAGAATTTTATTAAGTTCTGGTAGTTAATAAACTTTGTACGAGTTATACTTCAACTAACTAATTTTCACATCTAAAAAAGCCAATGTAACTTCACTGGTGTGCCTCTTCAACTGAGACAAAAGTGCTTTTGCTTTTCAGAGTACACAGCTTGAGTGATCTTTGTACCAACACAACAGGGGAAGAAAAAACAACAGATAAGGAGGCTACATCCACTTACAGCAAGCATCACCTTATCTTGTTTAAACATCATTTGAGCGGGCTGCATTCTGTGTCAAGAAATATTAGGATCTTACTAGTGATTATTAACCTCAAAATTCTGCATATACCTTAGTCTGCTTGCATCCAACGGACATTATGAATGGCCAGTAACAGATCCTTATGGTCTAGGTTTGGCCCAATTTCCGCTTCCCTTTACCTTACATTCTCCTTTCAACCCTCTGGGTTCAATTATACCATAGTCTAGCTCAGGCTTTTCCTCAGTTTACTCCTTAGCAACTTGCCAATATTTCTTCTTCTTTTGTGTCATTTTGCAGTGGGCCACATTATTTCAGCTGGCCCTTTCCTTGATCTACAACCTACAACCAACTATATGAGCCTCTCTTCTTTCTATAGCCTATGTCATGCCAATTTTCAACCTCAAAGACTGGTGTGTTCCAGTTTCTTTTTGAAAAGGTCACATTCCTAATTGTCTTTGTGATGCTTGAAGTTTTAAGATCCTGTTGAACTTCAAAAAAGAAAGGCTTTTTTGTTCCGAAAACAGGTAAAATTCTGTTTAGTCTGTGTATTTGGGCTGATTGTGTAGTTTTTACAAAGAAAGCAATCCTTTACTGCTTCATGTCTGTCCCCTTTTTCCACGTGCAAGTAAAGCTTGCTAATATACCATATTCTGTACCAGTCATTCTCTTTTTCAGGACCTAAGGTCTCCTTTAACATCTTAGGTTCTAATTTCTCACCCAGACATCTCCTGTTCACAATGAGACATTCTGTTGCACACAAAGCCTCTTGCTGAATGAATGAACAACAGTTGCCTGGGACTGCGGTCATGTGTGCCTTTGTTGACAAAGGCAATTGGCCGAAAGCTTTAAGTGTGAAAATCTTTTTGTTGTGCCTATCTGCGACTCATCATCTCCGCTATATGGTGAGTAGCAACTTTCCTTCTCATAATATTGCAACAACACCCAAGTTTGACATTGAATGACATAATTCATTTATTGCAAACACCTCTAATTAGCTGATATATCATTTCCATCTTGCTGATCCTAGATTTGAAGGGTTCTCTTTCAGCAGCATTCGCATATATCCACACTCTCAGGTACTTTTTTTGTCCATTTGATTTTTCCCTCTTCTATATTTAGCTCCGCAAACACCGTCTTGACATTAGTTATGAAATCCAATTTCTTCAAAGAAATCTAGAGCCTCACCCACAGCAATCGATTCTCAGGTCTGTTTCCACAACCCATTCTGTCACCACCATTGACCCATTGATTACACAGTTCCTTGAACCACTCATCAATGCATTTTTCCTGCACACAGTTGAAAAGGACCCTCGATTACTTGTCTCTGCACAAAACCGATCCTAATCTCGAAGGCAGCTTAAAACTTCCCTCCAATTTTCACTTTACAAATGGCTTCAGTCCAGGTCGTTGGATAATTCTTCTTGTTTTGCTGTGTATGTTCATTTTTTCTAACACTTGGAATAGTGGATTTAAAACAACAAACGTCTTGTTCCTGAACTTCAGATACAAAAGTACAAATTTAGGGTTGATGAGCTGCTCAGCACGAAAGGGTTCCTTCCTAATACCAACTTGATATTCTTCCAGTTGTGAGGAAAAATACCCCTCTGCTTTATTAAGGGTCTGCAAACCTGTCCACAAGCTAACTGAAACAGCAGATAAGTAGTAAGTTCATAAGACTGCAGGGAGACGATGTGTGCTAATCCACTCCCATCTAAGATGAGTATTACACCAATCTCAGTCACTGGAGAGCGATCAAAGTGGAAATGTGAACGCAACTGCCACCTGTGCTCCTCACTGCCAGACTGAAGCATCAGCATGATAATTGGTTCAATTTGGAACAGCATAATTGGTCTCTGGTAAACTGGATTCTTTTTAAAATGGTTTATTGTATGACACAATCACACAAAATTTCAAATTACAGTTGCCAATTTCAGTCAATAGGTCATAAAAAAGCAGCAGTTCAGTAACAAGTGCATTGATAAAACCACATTCTTGATCTCCATGTGCTTTGAATGAAATATTGCTCCCTCTTATCATCAGAAAATTGTGGCTGCTGAAACCAGTAATTACCAGAGACAATTTTATGCAGTTGTGCTGGACAATAAATCATCTTAGAAAGAATTTTATCTATCACAGACACCTCCGTTACAATTCAAACGTTTCTATTTCCAAAACTGGTAATTTGTATAGTGACATTTCAGCTCATACCAGGCATATCTGTAATCTGTAAGTTTCGGCACCTCAGAGAATATGGCAGTGCAAGCTCCGATAGTCTGGACAACACAGAAAATTGTCAGTGGGTCCTGAGAGTGTCACAATAAATATGAAATTATATTTAAAAATTATAGGAGGTGGTTCCTTGAACAATGGCTGCATAGCTGACAAAGCAGTCCTGTAGCTGCATTCGCAAAAAATACATGCATTTATTTGCAGTGTTTTTTTCACCTATTATAACATTTTATACTTAATTTCTTCAAAGTGTGAAACATATTTTAGGAATAGGAAAGGGTCCATTTAAGCACTGTGACTGATGGTGTCACTTCCAAGCCCCACTGATTCCTGTATCCATGATTTGAGCACCACGAGTCATGGTGCATTTCAGCTGTGTCAGTGTTGTTCCCAATCATCCATTTGCTACTCACAGTTGCCAGCATCTATCTCTGTAGCATTGTACTTTCTGTACTTTCTCATCACTCTACACACATAAAGCTTGTTGCATGAGAAGTATCGGCTGCCTGACGACCTTTTTTTTTTTTTTTTTTTCAAAAGGGGGGAAGATATTTGTGCAGGCTTCGTTGGTTGACTTTTAAAAACGGATTTACAAAAAATAAAATATTATTTTACGCACTGGAAGAGCTTAACTGCCTATGGGCAATATCTTGTATTTTTTTGAAATAAATCTACATAAAATAAATACTTAATTAAATCTAAGAAGCCCCATTTACACAAAACTGTTTAAATTTTAATAGATGTACCACATAAAGGATTAAAGAAGAAATGATGTTTCCCAAGATTTACCACTGACACATGACACAGCCCATCCAGGGCAATGACATTCAAAAAAATTGCATGCTAAATTAATATTTCCCCATGCCCTTCTGTTTTCTGCAGGTTTTTGATGTGTTTGACCAAACAACACTGAGCATAATGAAAGAACACACAGCAGCAAAAAGTAAAGTAATAGGTAAACTTTAACTACATATTCCGTAAATTACTTACGCTAGCCTCTCCTTCTCTTCAACATCTCGTTTATGAGCTTCAATAAATGGAGCGAAGGATGGACACAGATTGTCTAGCCTCTCCACAAAATTACACATTGCCTCCTCAGGAGACATGGTACCCAACTGCTGCCACGCCAACCTGATGAAGTGAAAATGTTATTCCCATAGTGCCATAAATTCTGACTGGGTACACTACCACATATGTTCTAGTTAAATATTATAGTATCAAACTATGGAAACTCCAGGTAGGAATATCAACAAAGTAGGAAAAGATAGACTGCTACTTACAGTAAAGAAAACATGTCAAGTTGCAAACAGGCACAAGGTGTTGGAGTTGGCAGCCATGTGCACATGAGCTGTGCTTGCTTTGTGTGTGTGTGTGTGTGTGTGTGTGTGTGTGTGTGTGTGTGTGTGTGTGTGAGTGCGCGCACACGCCTATCTCTTTACTGATGAAGGCTGTGGCCAAAAGCTACATGTGTGAATGTTTCAATCATGCCTTTCTGCAACTTGCCATTTCTTCTTTGCAGTAAGTAGGAATCTATCTTTTCCTACACTGTAAATATTATAGTAAGTCCGTTCCACATTCCACAGATCATATTCATGATAAATATTATGAAGGGTAATGTGTGTACTGAACAACAGCTAGCAGAAACAATTAAAAATATACACTTGTTTATAAGGCCACATGCTGCACATTCACACATTTCCAACTAGCTACTTGTTTCTATTCATTAATTCCTCTACATTACGGAAAAAGCTGTTACGGGTAGCACAACATTCACCTGCATATTAAAACACTTGCCAGATGTCCAAAATGCACAGATCAAACATAAATATTAAAAATTTTTGAATATACATTAATAAATGTACTGCCAAAGATAGCTGCTACTGCCTATACTTAAAGGTTTGAAAATGTCAGCAGTCCTGAACACCAAAACATATATCCCCAAAATTGCATTACATCATTCAACAAAAACATCGTATGCCACAAACATAAATTATAGTGATAAAACTAAGAGGTTAAGATCAAGATTATTCATTACTTACATGTTGTCATTTGAAATGTCTATGGTGAATAGTTTTTGTGGAAATTAATCCATACTTAAATAAGACTGTGTTAAATGTACACATTTTCATAATCTACCCATGAGGATCATTAGATTGAGATGTTTACTCACGACACATGCACATCTCAATCTAATGATCCTCAGCTTAAAAAATTATGCTTTCTTCATGTGATGTATAGCCTTAGATGATCCTGAATAATGGAAAATCTTCCAAGCTGATAAAAACTGTGATGGGACTGAACAAATGAGATACTAATTTACAGTCTTTCCTTCACATACTAGTTGTTCTTGTGGATTTCTCTAATATTTTCCACAGAATGGGCAGAACCATGTTTTTACGGACAGCTTCGCACTGTTGAGATTGATCTATTATCAATACTTTCTCAGTATCTATACCCAGTACAATGGTGGAACAATAAAAAAAATACTTGAAAAGTTATGAAATAACAGAAACAAGGCAATTCAACAGCTATGAAAAGCAGAAAGCAAGAGGGGAAACTACATTTATTACATTTCATGAGGGCATGCAGATGACTGCATCATCTTGGGTAAAATATTCCAAAGACAAAATTGTTCTCCAGTCAGATTTCCAGATGTGGACTGCTTTCAGGAGGATGCTGTCTGGAGAAATGCAAATCTGGCATTCTAAGGTAGACCAAGAAATGTTAGACCCCTTAATTAGGTGAGCAGACTACAATACTTGAAAACAGAAATGGATAGGTTGAAGTTAGATATAGTGGGAATTAGTGAAGTGCAAGGAGAGTAAAAGATTATTGGCACAAAATTAAATAGGCGTAAAACAGAAGCAAGACTTATAATAAATACCACGAACAGGAATCAGAATGAACTGCTACAAACAGCATAAAAATGGAGCCACCACACTAAGAGAAGTGTGTATGCCAACTGCCACCAATCATGTTGGAGATTTAAGAAATGTCTGATGGGGCAAAATAAATTATTTACAGACAAGTCACTTTAAAGAGATCCACAACAGTTGCAGTGGGCTGGGAGCCGCAGCTTGGTGCCACTACTGCAACCAGTCACATTAAGCAATTTTGTAAATGTCAAGTGTTACCAGAGTTCTATACACATCTATTGTTTTCACCTACAATCATTTGCACTTCGCAGTTGAAAGCTGGCAACAGTGCCACCAGCTGTCAGGGATCATCTTACTTTGATTCGACAACAGTTCATTAACCCTTTAACTGCTCTGGACATGTTAACGCATGCGCCTTTGTACCTGTCCCTGTGTGTTCTGAATGTGTTTAGGCGTGCCACCAGTCCTTCTATCTGGTACTCTGAACATGTCTAGGCGTAGACACATTCAGAGTGCCAGGTACAAAGGCACACGCGTTAACACGTCCAGAGCAGTTAAAGGTTTAAGGAAGGTGAAAATTTCATTGTACTGGATCACTAAGATTACAGAGTAAGAAAAGAAAAAGAAGGTGAAACACTAAGAGAACATGAGGAAAGCAATGAAAGAGCAAGTTACCCGGTAAAATTTTGTACACAGAACAATTTAATCATTACTAACTTACTTGAAAGAAGGTTGTATATGTGGTAGAGGTGTGGAGACACCGCAAAGTTTCAGACAGGTTTGACACTTCCCATCAAAAATGTGGACTTTGACCATAATTTATTGGTTATGAACAGCACGTTAAAACTGACAAAATAGCACAAAGGCTGGAATTCAAGGAAAAAGAATCTGGATAAACTGAACGTACCACAGGTTGTTTAGAGTTTAAAAGGAAACATAAGGCCATGTTGGACTGTAACAGGGGAAAGAAGTACAATAGAAGACAAGTGAGTAGCTTTGAGAGATGAAACAGGGAAGATATCAGACAAGGAAAAAACAAACAAGATACTGAATTTATCTGATGAAATGAGAAATTAAAAATTCCACGAATTAAAGAGGTAAAAGGGCATACAATGGTATTGACAGAAAGTGCCCAAGAACAAACGGGTAGAGGAGAAATACAAGGCTATGGCAAAAATATATCCCACATACACAAATCTATATTTAAAAAAATCTTTGGAGATACTTAGGAGAGGCAAACACAACAAAACTATTCCACCTGGTGTGCAAGATGTACATGAAATGGGCGAACTACCATCAATACTCCAAAAAGAATGTCATAATTCAAATTCCTAAAAGGGCAAGTATTGACAGCTTAAATCATGATTGCAAAATACTTACACAAATTATTTACAAAAGAACGTAAAAACCGGAAGACGCTGACCTTGGGGAAGATCAATTTGGGGTTCAGAAAAAGGTAGGAACATGTGAGACAATATTGACTCATTGACATATCTTAAAAGATAGTTGGAGAACGGCAACCCTAAATTATTAGCATTTGTTGATTCCGATACAGCTTTGAAACAATGTTATCTATAACTTGTACAGAAACAGGACTACAGAGAAGACTCAGACATGAAAGGGAAGCAGCAGTTGAGAAGGGTTGCCCAAAGGAAAAAAAAAAACATGAATACTGTGGAAGGGGAAGCACATTTGGAAAAGGTACAACACATGGAGCGATAAGTGTGATGTTCAAATTGAGATATGAAGTGCCAATTGTAGAAAAAGGTGTTACTGGTTCAGAAAACTCTAACTAACAACCTAGTTTGTTCATGGAGTCCAAACCAAAATAATTTGCATTTTGTGTTGAGTACCAGTACATCAATCAAGTCTGGTAGATTTTCTTTCTGCTATTTTTGCTATTATTTTTTTCCCTTTTGCTATTAAATTTTCAACGACCAAAATCACAAGATAAATAATGTGTGCATGCGGTTATTATTTGTTTTTCCAGTCTTGTTTAAGTGGCAATTGCCTACTCAACACAAGCAGCTGCCTTATTTCATTTTACTATTTTCATTCCACTCATGTTTCACATTACCTGCGATCCCTGCCAATAACATCCAGCACACCTAGAGGTGGGAGAGTTCCTGGGTTGTAACGCCCATGCCTTGCTTGGCATGTCAATGCTACTAAACCACATTTTGCTTCGTACGATAACTGAACTGCTTTGCCCTCTTTCTCTGAAAATAATGAAAATAAAAACACAAATGATCAAATGGAAATCATTACACTGATATTTTGCACTGTTAAATGGAAACGTTAATAGATGCACAATATGGCTACTCGGACACTAACAGTCATTTGAATGAAATAAGAACTGTTACATGAAATGTGCATCTGTACTACAAACTGACAACCGATTATTTGTCTTAAGTGTGATGGTGAATGTACACGGAAGGACATGAATGAAGGTGGAAGTAGTGAAGGATACGACAGCAGTCAGCTTTGATCTCTGACGTTATAAATCAGTACAGCCAAAGATTTCCAGCATAAGCACAAACCCTGTTTTGCAGCAGTTTTGTCAGAGTGTGGAGGAGTGGGAAGAACTTCAAGGCTGACTCTTACCTTTGGAATGGTTGGATGGATAGTTGGCTAGTTGGTTGGTTGGTTGGTTGGTTGATTTGGAGGAGGGGAGCAAACAGCGAGGTCATCAGTCTCATTAGGTTAGGAAGGAATGGGGAAGAAAGTTGGGTGTGCCCTTTCAAACGAACCATCCAGGCATTTGCCTGAAATGATTTAGGAAAATCACAGCAAACCTAAATCAAGATGGCCGGATGTAGGTTTGATCCGTTGTCATCCTGAATGTATGTCCAGTGTGCTAACCACCTTGGAATAGGAAACTGCCCCTACAAGTGGGTAGAATCAGCAATGATCAACAGCCTGAGCATGCAGAAGTCAATGGAAAACGCTGCATTCAGGATGCACACAATGTGTATCCATGAGATATGTGGTCTGTAAGCTGATGATCTCTGCTTTGGCAAAAGATTCTGTATTACTTGCCCCATCAGATCACTGGCAGGGGACTGCTAAGGGATATATAACAATGGGGGGAAAGAAGAGTCTAACGAACAAAAGGGTAGCATCTAAGAGCTGTATGGTGACATGTTTGGAGCCTGAATGTGGTAGGGAGGTTAAAAAGTCTGGAAAGAGAAATCGAAAGGCTCAACTTACATGTAGTGTCGACCAGTGAAGTGGAACGGAAAGGAGGATAATGATTTCTGGTCAGATGAATATAGGGTAGTAGCAGCAGCAGAAAATGGTATAACTGGAGTACGATTCATTATGAATACAAAGATAGCGGAGAGAATGAATTATTGGCAACAGTTCAGGTTTGTTCACATCAGAATCAACAAGGAACCTAGGCCAACATCAATATTTCAAGCACACATGCTGATGTCATAAGATGAAGATTAAGAGAGAGATAAAGTACAAGGACACTGAACACGTAATTTGGTATGTAATAGGAGATGATAATCTAATAATCATGAGGGATTGGAATTTGGTATCAGGAGAAGGAATAGAAGACAGAGTTACGCGCGAGTTGGTAGCGGGAATGAAAGAGGAGCAAGACTAATTGAGTTTTGCAATAGACTTCAGTTATTAATAGCAAATACTCCATTCAGTAATCCCAAGAGGGCGAGATGTATTTAATAAGGGTCCACAGACACAGGAAGATTCCAGCTGGATCTCATGATGGGCAGACAGAAATTTCAAAATCAGACATTGGATTGTAAGGCACCCCCAGAAGCAGAGAGAGACTGAGATCACAATTTAGTAATGACAAAGAGTAGACCAAAGTTTAAGAAATTTGTCCATAAGAGTCAATGTGGAAAGAAGTGCATACTGAAGTAAAGAGGAATGATGAGATGTGTTTCAAGTAGCAGTTCAGTTGAAAAGGAATCTACATCTCTAAAAATTGCAATCACAAAAGTTAGACGATCATAGGTAAACAAAGGTGCGGAGAAACAATGGTAACAGAAGAAATACTTCAACTGACCCAAAAAGGAGGAAGTACAAAAATATTCACGGAAATACATGAATACATCAGTATTGGTCACTAAAGAATTAAATGAACAAGGAGCGAAGGGAAGCTAAGGCAAAACAGCTACAGGAAAAACAAAGAAACAGCGAAAGAAATTGTTATTTGAAGAACCATTTTCAGCAAACACACAAGAAATTCACAGCAAGGGCATCGACATTAACAGTGCAATGGGAATATCCCTGTTAAATGCAGATGAGAGAGATAATACGTGAGAGGAAAGTGTACTCTGACAACACAATAGATGAAGAAAGGGAGTCAATATGGAAGACAAAAGGGACCCAGTATTAGAATCAGGTTAACAGAGTTTTGAAAGGCTTGTGATCAAATAAGACAGAAGGGATAGATAACATTCCATCAGAACTTCTAAAATCAATGGGGGAAGTGGCAACCAAATGACTATTCGAACTGATGTGTTGAATTTGTAAGCCTTGAGACATAGCATCAGACTTTAAAAAAAAAAATCATCCACACAATCACAAAGAAAGTAAGAAAAGATAAGTGTTAGAACTACTGCACAATCAGCTTAACACCCCATGCATGCAAGATGCTGCCAAGAATAACACACAGAAGAATGGAAAATAATAATGGGAAGCAGTTAGGTGGCAGTCAGTTTGGCTTTACGAAAGGTGAAAGTATCGGAGAAGAAGTTCTGACATTGCAGCTGATAATGGAAGCAAGACTTAAGAAAAACCAAGACATGTTCATGGGATCTATTGACATAGAAAAAGGGTTCAACAATACAAAATGGTTCAGGATGTTCAAAATTCAGAGAAAAATAGGAGTAAGCTACAGGGAAATATGGGCAATATGTAATATATAAATGAATTAAGAGGGAAAAAATAAGAATAGGGGGCTAAGAATGAAGCAACCGAATTAAAAAGTGTGTAACGCAGGGACGCAGTCTTTCGCCTCTACTGTTCAATCTGAACATCAAAGAAGCAATGATGAAAATAAAAGACTAGCTTCACGAGTGAGATTAAAAAGCAAGGTGAAAGGATATCAATGATACAATTAATAGAGGGCACTGCTATCCTTAGTGAAAGTGCTTTCCAGGGCCTTTTCAATGGAATGATCAGTCTAATGAGTACAGGACATGTTCTGAGAGTAAACCAAAGAAAGACAAAAGTAAAGAGAAGCAGCAGAAATGAGAACTGTGAAAAATTTGTGAATCACAGAGTAGCTGAAGTGAAGCAGTTCTGTTACCTCAGAAGCACAATAATACATGACCAGGTGAAGGAATTCTGCTACCTCTGAAGCAATATAATACGACAGACGAAGGAAGGATGACATAAAAAGCAGATGAGTAGAGGCAAAGAGGGCATTCCAAGCACAGGGAAGTTTACTAGTGTCACACACAGGTTTCAATTTGAGGAAGAAATTTCAGAGAATGTATATCTGGAGCACAGCATTGTATGGTAATAAATTCTGAACTCTGGGAAAAACTGTAAAGAAAACTGAAGTGTCTGATATGTGGTGCTACAGAAAAATGTTGAAAATTAAGTGGAACACTAAGATAAAGACCAAGGAGATTCTCCACAGAATTGGAGAAGAAAGAAATATATGAAAAACATTAACAAGAAGAGTGGACAAGATGACAGGCCGTGTGTTGAGACATAGGGAATAACTTACACAGTACTAGATAGAGCTATAGAAAGTAAAAATTGCAGGGGGAGACAGAGATTGGAACACACCCAACAAATAATTGTGGACGTAGGGTGCAAATGTTATTCTGAGTTAAATAGGATGGCACAAGAGGTTTGAAAAACATTGTGACTGATTAGATTAGGTTACATTAACTTAGATATACATTTCATTCCAACTGATGCACGGTGAGGAGATAATCCAGAATGTCAACATACAATCCCACATATTTTAACTACAAATGATTCCAGACTCCGGGGGAATGTGTGTGTTTTGGCTGGACACATGTTATGATATTGCAGTGCCCATGTTGTTTGGAAGTATGATGCAAAGTTCCTTCGGACATGCACCTACATCTAAAGGAACAGGAACAGGCTACTTTGTGATTCCCATATTTCTCACAGTTCTCATTTCTGCTGCTTCTCTTTACTTTTGTCTTTCTTTGGTTTACTCTCAGCCCATGCCCTGTACTCATTAGACTGATCATTCCATTGAAAAGGCCCTGGAGAGCACTTTCACTAAGGATAGCAGTGCCCTCTATTAATTGTATCATTGATATCCTTTCACCCTGCTTTTTAATCTCACTTATGAAGCTAGTCTTTTATTTTCATCATTGCTTCTTTGATGTCCAGATTGAACAGTAGAGGCGAAAGACTGCGTCCCTGTGTTACACACTTTTTAATTTGGTTGCTTCATTCTTAGCCCCCAATTCTAATTTTTTCCCTCTTATGAAACACATGAGACGTATTCACAGTTGTGAACATGGACAACCCTCAGATATATAATGGTATGACAACAAAACTTTGTGCTGCACCAGGACTCACACAAATGAGGGTTATCCATATTTGCAACTGTGAATACATTTCGTATTTCATAATGGCTGTAGTCACAGCAGTTCCTGTTCCTTCAGACATGCATCCATGTCTGAAGGAACTTTGCACCATACTTCTGAACAACTCAGGCTCTACAATATTATTTATTCACCACACCGGACAAATGGCTTCCAATTAAATTATCTCCCCTGTACAGGAATATACATAATAATGTACAAGTACAGGTTGTAAACTCATGGCTGACGATATGGAAGTCTGGGTCTGGCCACGTGTTGTACTCCAATAACCTAGTAAGGCGACCCCTTGCAATAAGCGAGAAATCCGTGTTCAGGCCCCGGTCCGACAGAAATTTTCATTGTCACCATTCCATTATACAGCTGACAGTTGCCCATATTCGCAACTACAAATACATTTCGTGAACACGTCTTGTTAGTATCACCTTCAAACATAACAGAACACAAAGGGGAAAAATGGATATTAATTGGGGACATATTTATAATTCTACGTTTATATCTATAGTTTACAAACCACTGCATAGTGCACGACAGAGGGTACTTCCCATTGTACCATGTAAAAGGGTTTCTACCTATTCCATTCACGTATGGAGTGCAGTAAGAATGACTGTTTAAAAACCTCTGTACGAACAGTTATTAGTCCAATCTTGTCTTCCTGGAAATTACAACAGTGACATTTGAGGGAGCTGTCGTATATGCCTACACATTTCACTCCATTCTGTTTCTTGAAACATTGGAAATAGATTTTAGAGGATAACTGACATTAAGTTTAAGTGTCTTCCAATTCATGGTTTTCAGCATTACTATGAAGCTCTCTGTGGGGCAAATATGCATGCTATCATTTATGCTGTCATGCTTTGTGCACATTCAATATCACCTATTAGTCCTACACATATGAGCCTTAAGCAATATTCTAGGATGGGTCACACAAGTGTTTTGTAAATAACCTTGTTTGTAAACTGACTGAATTTTGACAATATCTTGCTAACGAAGTCATCCACCTGCTTCAGCTACAACAGACACTATACAATTATTCAACATCATATTCACATACATTGTTACACATAGGTACTCGCATGAGTTGACTGGTTCCAACTGTAGCTTATCAATCCTGTTATATGATACTCCATTTTTGTACTTTGTGCTATTCACAATTTCGCATCTCTAAAAATTTAAAGCAAGTTGTCGAACTTTTCACCACTCTGAAATCCACCACAAAAAGCCTGGTCACCATTAATACTGTCTGACAGATTGTTAAAATATAAACAAGAACAGCAAGGATCCCAACAAATCTCATCATGGCACAACTGAAGTTATTTCCACATCTCGTGATGACTTTCCGTCAAAGATATCATGCCGAGTCTTTCCTACCAAGAAATCATCAAACTAGTAACAAATTTCATTTGTTACTCAGCATGAACATACTTACATTAATAAGGATTCATGTAGTACTGAGTGGAATGTTTTGAAAAACTCGAGAAATACTGCATCTGATTGCCTCAACCCACAGATTTCAAGATGTCAAATGAGAGTACTGCAAGTTGTGTTTATGCAAAATAGATTACATAGAGCACATGCTGGTTTCCAAAAATAGTTAATTCTGTTCATGATAACTTTTAAGTTATAAAATTACACAGCACATGGATATTTGTGTTACAGGATGATTATATTGCGGAAAGCTTCTGTTGCTGGCCAGTTAGTTTTGAGTAATCTATGGTTTATTATGTTTAAATAAAGGGTAACTGGGCCACATATTCTAAATAGCAGCTGGCAGGGACTCCATCAGGCCCTGGATTCCAGTCTAGCAATGATAGTTGTTTCTCAGTGCCACTGAGATCATTACACTTATTTTTGAAGTGGTTCACGAATGAAACTTAAGTAGTAGTTCTGGACCCTCATTTGAAAATGAACATCTGTCAACTAAGTACAGCATACAGTGTTTTTGTTTTTGCTTTTGCTTTACTATACTCAATTTCAGTTCTTTTGCTATCCATGAGTGTCTGAACTAACTTTGTTGCCACTACTAGCAGTCTTAAACATATGACCAGAATTTCTTTACATTTTAAGAGAGATCTTTCAATAAGATTCTGATATGTAAGTCACTGATGGCCTCATGCATTGCGCTCTTGACGTGTTTCATTTAGCATCTCTATGTCTAAAACCCTTTGCTTCATTTTAGATCTATTGTGCAGTAGCTGTCATTTCTTTGAAAGTTTTTTGATACTGACTCTGTAGTGTGCACCATGTAAGGTTCCTCCTATCGTTAATTGTTGTTCTAGGTACGTACATATCTATTACTTGGTCAACTATTCTTCTAAACAGTTTCTCTCATCAGAGACGGCCAAGAATTCAGCTCACGAGTCGAGCCCTGACACGAGTGCCTTAGCGCTCAGCCTACTTGCACATTACCCCTGCCACCACGGCACAACGTCTGAGCATGAGAAGGGAGAAACTGCAAACATGTCGCATTTAAATGTCAATGATGTCAAACTGCAAACAACTTTGTTTTATACTTCATATTTCTCAACAACATAGATTACAAACAAAACAAATTTTCAAGCGGCAAAGCACCGGTAGACAGGCACAATAAAATACACACAAAATTACGAGCTTTCGCAACCGGCGGTTGCTTCGTCAGGAAAGAGGGAAGGAAAAGGAAAGATGAAAGGATGTGGGTTTTAAGGGAGAGGGTAAGGAGTCATTCCAATCCCGGGAGCGGAAAGACTTACCTTAGGGGGAAAAAAGGATAGATATATACTCGAGCGCACGCGCGCGAACACACACACACACACACACACACACACACACACACACACACACACACACAATGAATTCTTAAAGTCTAGTGTCTTCTTTAATGCCACCATGCTTAGGGAAATGGACAGTGTTTTTTGGCAGAATTTGTCACTTCCACATTGCAATTTTCTTTTCAAATGCATCTATCCAAAATTGTTGCAACTGACACTGAAATAATGCATGTGACTTCAGAAATTTTACCATTTATACCACCAATTTCCTTGTGTGCTCCATGGCTGAAAGTTAGTATAAAGTGTTTCTTGATGTACAGAACAATGAATCCTGTCTAGTGATTGTTGTGATTTTTTGCTCTATCACTGCTAACTAAATCTTCAAATTCTTTCTGCATGGTACTTTAATACTGTTTCATAGCAAATTTGCAGTACCTGTCAATCACACCTCTACGTAATAGATACTGAGAAGTCTCATCCCTCTCTTCTGTCATTCCCATTCAGTTTTCAAGGCTTGTGGCGACAGATCACTAGACTGCCTCTGTTTGTGCATACAGCCAGGGGACCTCTGAATATCCTTCATACCACAAAAAGCTGATAAGGGCATACAATGCTGACACCACAATTCTGCCACACTGTAGTGTGTTAAGATGACCAAAAAATGCCATGCCACAATACCAAATGAAACATCACACTGTACCGAGTACTTCAGTGAAGGATCGAGCAAAGCCAAGATAGGCCGAGCCTTGGCCTGCACACCCAGATCATGAGCTGTTTGGCACGTTATGCCTGGCCCTGCTCTACATCTCCTACCCAGAGATTAATTTTCAGCTTCCTCCTTGAGATATGCCACTACTGACTCTTTATATAATTCACTGAACGTATACATAGCTGCACTTGTTTCAATTGCCATTTCTACTCTGGTCATCATTGTTGCAATGACTATCTCACATTCAGTGATACCAACACAATATACACACCTCAAAGAAGTCAAAGTCTATTTGTTGGCATTTGATCTAATACATTCTTGTCAAGAGTTACGTATAAAATAAATTTGTTACAACAAATTATTGACCTCCTCAATTCACAACCAAACTATGACCTTTCAACCTAATCAATACAAGGGGGTACACAAAAAAAGACTAGACTAACACTGCCGTGGGCAGAGCTTGTGTAGTATGCATTTCTGCCAATAGGCCTGTATAGAGCAACTCCTTGCCAGTTCAGTGCCACCCATGATGTCAACCTGCCTTTGTTCTGTTCATCTGCAGTGACTGGTTTTGCTGGCACTATTTTGTTCTTGTTTCATTTTTATGATGAAAAGTTTAAGTGAACAAGGCACAGCTGTGATTTTTTTTTCCTACTCAGTAAAAATACAGCTGAAACTGTTTTAATATTGAAAATAGATTACTGAGATGATGCTATGGGAAAAACTCATGTGTACGATTGGTTTGCTCGATTTAAAAATGGCAACATGTCGAATGATGACAAATGATGACGAACCTTGTTCTGGATATCCATTAACTGCCTGAATCAACAAAAATATTGAAAAACATTCAAGAGCCTGTGCTCACAGACCATCGGCAGACACTGATCAACGATCAGAGATCAGTGGGTTATCTTGGAGCTGAGTTTAGCGAATTTTAACGGAAGATTTGGGCAGACAGGAGACTGGTTCTTCCACCATGACAGTTTCTGGATAAAAATAAAATGGTTCTACTAACTGACCTGGCTCCACGTGACTTTTTTTTTTATTTCCACGCATGAAAAGGGGCATGAAAGAGCACAGATATGACAACACTGAAGAATTCAAATGGGTGGTGGGGGGGGGGGGGGGGGCAGGGGGGCAAGGAGCTGTCCGTCATTTCTAAAGATGAATACAATAAATGTTTCGAACAGTTCAAGCATGGGTGGGAAAAATGTATTAGTTGTAATGGAGCATACTTCAAAGAGGGCAAGGTTGTTTCGTAGACAATTTGAAACTACACTCCTGGAAATTGAAATAAGAACACCGTGAATTCATTGTCCCAGGAAGGGGAAACTTTATTGACACATTCCTGGGGTCAGATACATCACACTGACAGAACCACAGGCACATAGACACAGGCAACAGAGCATACACAATGTCGGCATTAGTACAGTGTATATCCACCTTTTGCAGCAATGCAGGCTGCTATTCTCCCATGGAGATGATCGTAGAGATGCTGGATGTAATCCTGTGGAACGGCTTGCCATGCCATTTCCACCTGCCGCCTCAGTTGGACCAGCGTTCGTGCTGGACGTGCAGACCGCGTGAGATGTGCTCAATGGGGGACAGATCCGGAGATCTTGCTGGCCAGGGTAGTTGACTTACACCTTCTAGAGCACGTTGGGTGGCACGGGATACATGCGGACGCGCATTGTCCTGTTGGAACAGCAAGTTCCCTGCCGGTCTAGGAATGGTAGAACGATGGGTTCGATGACGGTTTGGATGTACCGTGCACTATTCAGTGTCCCCTCAACGATCACCAGAGGTGTACGGCCAGTGTAGGAGATCGCTCCCCACACCATGATGCCGGGTGTTGGCACTGTGTGCCTCGGTCGTATGCAGTCATGATTGTGGCGCTCACCTGCACGGCGCCAAACACGCATACGACCATCATTGGCACCAAGGCAGAAGCGACTCTCATCGCTGAAGACGACACGTCTCCATTCGTCCCTCCATTCACGGCTGTCGCGACACCACTGGAGGCGGGCTGCACGATGTTGGGGCGTGAGCGGAAGACGGCCTAACGGTGTGCGGGACCGTAGCCCAGCTTCATGGAGACTGTTGCGAATGGTCCTCGCCGATACCCCAGGAGCAACAGTGTCCCTAATTTGATGGGAAGTGGCGGTGCGGTCCCCTACGGCACTGCGTAGGATCCTACAGTCTTGGCGTGCATCCGTGCGTCGCTGCGGTCCGGTCCCATGTCGACGGGCACGTGCACCTTCCGCCGACCACTGGCGACAACATCGATGTACTGTGGAGACCTCACGCCCCACGTGTTGAGCAATTCGGCGGTACGTCCACCCGGCCTCCCGCATGCCCACTATACGCCCTCGCTCAGAGTCCGTCAACTGCAGATACGGTTCACGTCCACGCTGTCGCGGCATGCTACCAGTGTTAAAGACTGCGATGGAGCTCCGTATGCCACGGCAAACTGGCTGACACTGACGGCGGCGGTGCACAAATGCTGCGCAGCTAGTGCCATTCGACGACCAACACCGCGGTTCCTGGTGTGTCCGATGTGCCGTGCGTGTGATCATTGCTTGTACAGCCCTCTCGCAGTGTCCGGAGCAAGTATGGTGGGTCTGACACACCGGTGTCAATGTGTTCTTTTTTCCATTTCCAGGAGTGTATATAGATTTTAAAAACCAATTCCAGTTTTTTTTTAGGTACCCCCTCATATTTCGGGCTGTGTGCAGAAAAGCCTACCACCAGTGACACATTCCCCAGTTAGCAACCAAATTATCACCTTCCAAAATAAGCAAGTCCTACACTTAAGATCAGTCTGACAACAATCTGATATATGGGGGACATTTCATTAATAATGCACAGGTTGGTATTCCTGTGGATTGGAAGCTTAAGGAAGAAGTACATGTTTTTGACTATTTTGCTCGGTATTCTTAACATAAAATTGGCATCACATAGAAATGGACCCTTCAGGGGTGTCAGGTATTGTGACTGTTGAAGGTCAGAGGATGTACATCAAGATCAAAACTTTACACGGCAATCCATAGCGTGTTAAGTGAAGTTTGTGGTGAGTTCACAATGGACCATAGTACAGTTTCATGTTGTGTTAATCGTTTTCGTGATGGTAGTATGGCAATACACGATAATCCAAGACATGGAACAGATGAACCAAATGTGAAATTTGTGGGAAAAATTCTCTTGAAGAAGATTGCCATGCAAGTTCTGAGGAATTCTCTCAAGTCATGGGAATTCCCCCAGCATCAGTATTCCATTTTCTGACAAACAATTTGAAAAAGAGAAACATTTCTGCGACAAGGGCCCCACACTGTTTAACTGCCGAGGAGCAGCACAAAAAGGCCTGAACGCTGCACCCTTGCTCAAACAACGATTTAACCATGAAGCTCAAGGATTCTTGTGTCAAACTGTCACTCTTGGTGAAATGTGAATAACGGACTTTGAACTGCAGTTGAAATCAAGAATTTCAGATTCTCCACATTTCGACCCACACATTCAAAGCTCAAGCAAATGATGATTTTTGTTTACGATTACAAAGGAATCATCGTAACGGATAGAGTCCCATGTAGAACAAGTGACACGGCAGTGTATTATCGTAACTTCAAACAAACTCTGCATAGAAAAATGCTCAAAATCCGATCTCAGCTGTTGGAGGCTATAGCAATGATCATCCACATATCAGCAATGTTGTAGCCCAAAAACTAAGCAAATAATACAGATGGCAAGTGTTGCCGCATCCTCCTTGCGGTCCAGATAAGAGTCCATCAGGCTTCAACTTGTTACCGAAGTTGAAAAAACCTAAGCGTGGACATCTTCGTCTTTCTCTGGAAGAGCTATTTGCCACCATTATCCGAGACATTTGACAGATGAACAGAAGTGGTGTCTTGGATGGAATAACAGAGTTTCCAAGATGTTGGGATCAGTCGTAGAGAAGCAAGGAAACTCTACAGAAAGGCTGAAAAGGGATAATGGAAAAAAGGGGGAAAAAAATAAACACTATACTCTGTCAGCTCTGACACAGAAAGATGCCTATCCTAGTTCACGGAGCAGGCAAGCCTCCAACCCCACATTCTGAAATGAAACATGGTCATCCGACACCTTGTCAAATACTGATGGCACTATCCTTCGAGCATTTTCACTAGATGCTCATGATTGTAGAACCTGAATAGCTAACCAGCATCACCAGTTCTGAAATGCTTGCTCCCAGGTGCCAGGCAATGACAATCTGTACTTTGTCGAAGTTGCTCATGTCAGTGGATTTACTCACTTGCAGCCCTTATTGCTAGAATGATCCTCATTCATCTCTGCTCCATTTACAAGCTTTCCCTACCGGATCACATGTCCACAGTACCACCAAGCAGCATTCTGCCTCACAGTGGGCAGCAGGGGAGACAAAGCCAGGCTACTTGCCCATTACTACTGCTATATTTATCAAAAGAACAGGGCTGCTGTGTTAATAAATGTTGAATAATAGTTCAATCTGTATATTGAGCAAGCAGTGAAGGAAACAAAAGAAAAATTCAGAGTAGGTATTAAAATCCACGGAGAAGAAATAAAGATGTTGAGGTTCTCCGATCACATTGTAATTCTATCAGAGACAGCAAAGGACTTGGAAGAGCAGCTGAATGGAATGGGTAGTGTCTTAAAAGGAGGATATAAGATGAACATCAACAAAAGCAAAACGAGAATAATGGAATGTAGTCTAAATAAGTCGGGTGATGCTGAGGGAATTAAGATTAGGAAATGAGACACTTAAAGTAGTAAAGTACTTTTGCTGTTTGGGGAGCAAAATAACTGAAGATGGCCGAAGTAGAGAAGGTATAAAATGTAGACTGGCAATTGCAAGGAAAGCGCTTCTGAAGAAGAGGAATTTGTTAACATCGAGTATAGATTTAAGTGTGAGGAAGTCTTTTCTGAAAGTATTTGTATGAAGTGTAGCCATGTATGGATGTGAAACATGGACGATAAATAGTTTGGACAAGAAGAGAATAGAAGCTTTCGAAATGTGGTGCTACATAAGAATGCTGAAGATTAGATGGGTAGATCATACAACTAATGAGGAGGTATTGAATAGGATTGGGGAGAAGAGGAGTTTGTGGCACAACTTGACTAGAAGATGGGCTTAGTGAGTAGAGCATATTCTGAGGCATCAAGGGATCACCAATTTAGTATTGGAGGGCAGCGTAGAGGGTAAAAATCTTAGAGGGAGACCAAGAGATGAATACACTAAACAGATTCAGGAGGATGTAGGTTGCAGTAGGTACTGGGAGATGAAGAAGCTTGCACAGGATAGAGTAGCATGGAGAGCTGCATCAAACCAGTCTCAGGACTGAAGACCACAACAACAATAGCAAAGTTGACACACCACAAAACAGGGAGACTGATAAAAACAGGAGGTTATCGCAGTTTGGCCATGTGAAACAAAAACAAGCTGCCAACTTCCTGAACAACTCTTGTGGAAGAACAGAACATTTTGACACAGCCATTGGCCACTGAGAAGTATTATGAGCTACTGAAAAATTACTAAATAGTTGAAACCAGTAGAGCCAATATAGCTATATTTGATGCCATGTTCCTTGGTTTTTTGGAGGAATCCAATACACTACTTCATTGACTTACAGTGAACAAACTTCAAGTTAGTGAATAATGGATAATATATATATGAGATTGGATAGAGCTTTCCTTGAAGTTACAACACAACGTAAAACAACATTCTCAGTGGACCAAAATTGATAAACGAAAAGGTAATTTTGGGGGTAAGATAAAGGAGTGTTATAGAGGTACTAATATTTATAACTTATATTGCTGATCAAGTGGATAATGTTAGAAGCTCCACGAGGCTATTCTTTCATGATACTGTTGTCTACAGGAAGGTTGCAAAGCCTGTAGTGAACTGCAGAGGATCGAAAGCTTGGTGCAAGGACTGGCAGTTTACCCTAAAGGTAAATATATGTCAAATTGAGAGTAAATAGGCGAAGATATCCATTACTGCTCAATTACACCATTGGTGAGAAATCACTGGATACCATAACAACTGTAAAATACCTCTCAGAATAACTGTCCACAGTGACCTCAAGTGGAATGACCAATAAAACAAATAGCAGGTATTGTACACTCATGTTCATAAATTAAGGATAATTGCAGAATGTGGTGCCACACAACGTGGCGCTATACAAAACTGGCACTAATAGCATAGGCCCATAGGGAACACACACAATACAGATCTGTAAGTCCACGGTATTGGTGATAAGTTTAGTAAACCATCCCGAAACACATGTGCTACAAAACGCCACTGTTTCCTGTGCATATACCCCAACATCAATATGAGATATGATCACCATGCACATGTACACAGGCCGCACAATGGGTTGGCATACTCTGGATCAGGTGGTCGAGCAGCTCCTGGGGTATAACCTCCCACTCTTGCATCAGTGCCTGTCGTGAAGAGTCGTCGGAGGTTGAAGACGAGCAGCAATACGTCGACCGAAAGCATCCCAGACATGCTCGATGGGGTTTAAGTCTGGAGAACAGGCAGGCCACTCCATTCACCTGATATCTTCCGTTTCAAGGTACTCATCCACGATGGCAGCTCAGTGGGGCCATGTCTTATCATCCATCAGGAGGAAGATGGGACCCAATGCACCCCTGAAAAGGCGGACATACTGGTGCAAAATGACATCCCGATACACGTGGCTTGTTACAGTTCCTCTGTCAAAGACATGCAGGGGTGTACATGCACCAATCATAATCCCACACCACACCATCAAACCATGACCTCCATACAGGTCTCTGAAGGATATCTGGTATCTGATTCACGCCAGATGAAAATCTGGCAAGAATCACTGTTCAGACTATACCTGACTCGTCCGTGAACATAACCTGGGATCACTGTGCCAATGACCACGTACTGTATTCTTGACACCAGGCTTCATGGGCTCTCCTGTGGCCAGGGGTCAGTGGAATGCACTTTGTAGGTCTCCGGGCGAATAAGCGAATAAACCATGTCCATTCAGTCATCTGTAGACTGTGTGTCTGGAGACAACTGTTACAGTGGCTGCAGTAAGGTCTCGATCAAGGCTACCTGCAGTACTTCATTACCGCCTGCGAGCACTGATGGTGAGATATCGGTCTTCTTGTGGTGTTGTAAACTGTAGACGTCCCATACTGTAGTGCCTGGACACGTTTCCTGTCTGATGGAATCATTGCCATAATTGTGAGATCACACTTTGAGGCACACGGAGGGCCCGTAATACAACCTGCTGTGTCTGACCAGCTTCCAATCGCCCTAGTATTCTACCCCTCATAACATCATTAATATGTGTTCTTTGAGCCATATCCAACACACAGTCACCATTCGCGTATCTGAAAAAGTCTGCACACTTACTCGCTGCACCGTACTCTGACATGCACCAACACACCTCTGTATATGTGGACTGCAGCGAGTGCCACCGTGTGACGACCGCAAGTCAAATGTGCCACAAGGTCATAGCCTGAGGCGATTTAAACCCAAAAACTGCCCACCAGAGTGCTGTTTCACCATATATCTGCATTATATTTAATTTATGAGCATTAGTGTATATAGCAAACTGAGGCTCATAGTAAAATACATAAACAAAAGAAGTGGTTTACAAAATGCTTTTTCAACATATTCTTGAATAATGTTCATCAGCCTGGAACACCTACCAAACAGTGTTAAAAGATTTAACTAAGAGAAGGTCCAATGAAGCATGGAATGCTGCTTCACGGGACTGTAGAGCAAGTGTGGGAGTGTTAGAGATATGTTCAACAAACTCCAGTGGCAGACAGTACAAGGAAGGCTCTGTGCGTCACGGAGATTACTGCTGACATTCTCAGATCCTATGTACAAGAAGAGTCGAGGAACATCACATTTCCTAACACACATCTTGCGAAATGATAACTTTGAGAAAATAAGCTATCATATTTCCCATTCACCCTTCATGAACAAACCAGGAATGGGTGGAAAAGTTAATGGCAATGACACTGTGACTGAAGAGATGTCTGTGGCAGTGCCAGAGGCAGCAGCCAGGGCGCAAGAAGTTCCCAATCCACACAGACTGGTGCATATGCATGAAAGTGAGTGGGACGAGGGCACGCCCTCATACCCTGGGGCGGAATTATCACATAGGCTCAGTCATGGGTAAAGCAGGTGGGAGACTTTGCTTACTGGTGGAACACTGGGGAAGTGCAATCAGTCTACAAAGAAGATTGCTTACAAATCACTCGTACAATTGGTTCTAGAATATTGCTCAAGTGTGTGTCACACACTGCAGAGTATAGCTGTAGATGAAACAAAATTTGAGTTAGCATCAACTGATATTATTAACAGTCGAATTTAATGATCTCTTGGGCACCATCCACCAAGTAAGCAAACATTTTGGCAACTCTACTGCACACTTACAGTTCAAGTTAACCCAAAAACCTTCAAAATATGTACTCAGTTTATTATTCATTGTTCATTCAGTAAATTAACTGGGATGGAGCACTCTTGATAGTACACAAGTGGATAAACTGTCTACCCTCCCCTTTCCCCTACCCCAAAAAGAACCTGCCCCCAAATATTAATGCTAGCCAATTTGTGCTATACCCACCACAGCTAAAATTTTGCATTCACTACCAAACTGTCACCTTTCATCCTACTTTATACACAGGCTACACTACAGATTAACCTGTCGATCTACATTATACAAAATAATACACAAACACAAAAGAGGTAATTGTCAATGTTTGGTTCTCTTCTTCTTTGTGCATGTCCGACAACACATGCCACAGCATCATTATCTCACAGTCTGATAGACCGACCTCCAGTACGAGTAGGTTTAAATGACCCAAATAAAATGGCATAGTATTAACACACAGCAAGAATATTAGTGGCCTAAGACTTAGTCTTGTGGAATACGCATTATAATTTATCTGTGTGTGATTGATGCAATGTCTCCCTGGTTTGGTTACTAGTTAAATAACAGGACACAGAAACCGAAACTAACTCTGGCTGAAGTGCACTTCAGTGCACCAGGCTCTTCCGCCATTTGCTGTTGTTGGCAATTTGTTTTCGTCAGTCGTAGCCAATTGGTTCACATATCTGAGAATAGCTGAGTTTAATTACTCCTTTCCAAAGAATAAGAAAATTTGTTTCTGATATGCTCACTGAATCAACTGTAGTGTAGCCCAATTAGGTTCAAATGTGACAATTTTGTTACGAGTGAATGTGAATGGAAGAAAATTTAATGTGCTGACCGACTAACCAGTAGCAAAGCCCAAGGCCTTGGTTACAATGGAATGTGACAATTTGGTTACAAGTTGAAGTAGCCAACAAATCTCAACACAAAAATAGAAGTGCCATGATAGATTGATGTGTAATTTAGCCAGAAACACATGTCCGTTATCACAATACGCTCCTTGTATGTCTTATTTCCGATTTCACAGAAAATTCTGACAATGTTGTTAAATTCTAACCTAGCAGAACAAAATACTCAGCTAATTTTATTTACGAAACACAGGAAATTATGAACAAGCACTCTGATTGGCTACCAACAACCAACTCGAGATTTGTTTAGTTAACCTCCCACAACTCATCGTGTCAACAACTACAAACAGCAGCACATAGCAGGAAAGCTGTGGTACACTGAAAATGCACTTTTATCCTACATTTTCTACATTCTTTTCATTAAGTATAAATCAGACCGCATATATACTGAGCAATGTCCAACATAAAATTGTAACACCTAAAATAATATGTTGATTACAATGGTAACTTTTTATCATTTAAAAATAATTTTAAGTATTTACTGCAATTATTCACAAAATACAAAGAATCAACCAGTTACAAACAATATCACGTTTGCAGCGATCTCATCAAAGTTTATCAGCTTGATAGTCTCTCAGGGTTGCAAACACATTGATTGACCATTGTTGAAAGATTTTTTTTTGATGGCATAACATGCCATCATCATCAGGTTACCCCTGCTCACTGACATGCTGGTCTCCCCCTCCAATGAACCCATGTATGGACCACACTATGTGATGCTACAGTGGTGGGGGTAGATCATGCTCATGATTCAAGTGCGGTCCTCAGTCTGCGCTCCAACTTTGGCGTGCTCAGTGTTCCGCTTTCACTGTTTTTGGAGAACTTTTCAGTGCTGGAGCCCACACTTGACTAAGTTGAAATACATTATTGTTGTTGTTGTTGTTGTTGTTGATTAGCCTCCCACGTAGCCAGATTTCAATAGCCTCCTCGTATACACAGTCCCAATAGTGGGATGTGTTGTACAGACTTTTCGTACTTTTGTGTTTCATTTTGTGGTTGGTTTCAATGCAATGTTCACCAGTTCCTGATTTAGTGGGTTGCTTTCGGTCAGTGTTACCTTACACGGTCGAAAGTTAATTCTACAATGATCAATCAATCCAGCTGCATGCGTGAGAGACTGTCAAGCACCATATTCGCTGGGAATTGATGAGTACTTTAAAGTTAAAGTTACATTAGATGTGGAACTAGAAATACATGGAGTAGCAATTGACTCCAGGTGCTAGGAATTTTAAAAAGATTTTTCAACTTTTGATTACAATTGTGTCCATGAAAAATTCCAAGTACTCCACTTGCAACCGAGTTGTTCTAAATCACAGTTACCAATATCATGCATCAACTATCCATTGTTTCTCATGAGCCTATACAATGAGGGAGTCCAGTGGCACTGTTCCGAGTAGCGTTGGATATAATGTTGCATCATTCTCTTACAGAATCAGGGTCGAGATCTGTTTGACTATTCCCAACAATACCACACAACAAAATAATCCAAACTGTTGGGCAAATGACTGTCATTGTGGTACTACTGTAAAAGCACATGACAACTGGTATGCTGTTACTGGCAAATGAAAGTAATACACAGCTGTTTTCTGTAGATGAAGATAAAAGTTTTTTTCTTACATGTTCAATGGTGTTCCTAACTGCTACAAATTCAACAGAAGTTCTGAAAAATAGTATGAAAACACACAATGAAAGTGCTACTGCACACAGTATTGTTTAATCATAAAGTGTGAATTGATCAGAAACTACACACTAGCAACCCAAAGACTTCAAACTTCAACCTGTTTAGAACTAGAGAGTCAAAAACTTGAAAAAAAAGGTTAAGAAAACCCACGGCTTTTGATTCTACCCATCTGCTTTGACTAATGACATCAGAGATTAGCTACGACTGCAAATGTATTTCAAAATGCAATATGATTAAGGCAGTAATTATTCACTGTCCTTACAAACATAACACCTGACATTTTACAGCATACATGGAGAAATTTAAATATAATCTACATATGATTGGAATGGGAAGAAAGCCTAACATGTGGTAGCAAGGTCAGTACCCCTCTGGCATGCACTTTAGTTGTTTGCAGAGTATTTATGTAGATGTAAATGTTGGTTTCTAAATGGAGTTATTTTTGTTATGTTTTTAATGTGGCATTTACCATATCATAGAAATTAATTGAAAGAAAGAATGCAAATATGAAAAGATGTCATTCCTGTTTTTACTGATATCAAGGGATAAAACCAAGTACACATCAATGGAAACTTTATTCAAATCTAGTATGCATTAGGCCTATAGAATGTGACAAACTATAATTATAATATTGTTTGGGACTGGAACACCTGCTTTCAGAAAAACACATAACAATCACTAGACTTACTGGTAGAAATACTTAAACATCAGCAACCTGTTTACAGGACAGATGGTACTTTCAATGTCAAGTTTTAAACTATTTTCCTTCAGCGATGCAAATGCTATACTATATTTTCTTTTTTAAAAGATGACATTCTTACCTTTATAAAACCTAAGGGCAAGCCGATATAGATCTTTCAATTGGAATCCCCATTTCTCCAAGGCTTCTTCATCCTCCTTACTTAGCTCTCCATCAATGTGTGAACGTGTTATGCTTTCCTCGGATCCTATACTTAGCCGGTCTAGCTGGCTGTCAAGATGACTGCTTTCGCCATTCGTCGCCATTGCATCTATAAGCCCCTTGGACTTATAGGTACCGAATTATGTTGTAAGAGTCTGTTTATTACTGTGAGCATAACAGTTATTGCTTGCACAAATCGACGCCACTGTTTATCTCTCTTGGAATTCGTATTGTTATTTCGCAGTAGCACATTAGATGGCTTTCTTACTCAGTACCAGTTACATCTAATTCCTTCAACACATCTTCAAGCACTTCGTTACCTCCTATTAGTTTTCATTCCCTTAAAGAATGTGCTAGTTCAGCTTAATAAACACAGTTCATTTTCCTCTCTTGCCAACGCACAATACTCCACCGTACATCACGACGACCCACCAGCGATGTTCTTTCGCTGTTCAATCTGTCGACAAACAGTAGCTACGCAGACGTCAACATTTTACACATTACTTGGTGTACATTTATGTTAATCAGCGTGCAGCAGTAGTATCAGCAAAATTACAATACTCGTATATGCGGAAATGACAATGTTTTTTTTTTTGCATTCCGACTGTGCAACCACAAATTGTTGAATCTTTGTATTTGGCTATGATCAGCTGCAAAAGTCCGTCTTTCGTCACAGATTCCATTTTCTGGCTGTTTTATTTGTCACAAAATGTAATTAAAAAGGCACAAATACTTCTATCCAGCCTCGTGGCCAAATAGATCGGCTATGTATCATTCGCGTAGTTTTTTTCCAATTACTTTGAACATTGTTTAGACATTCTGCGAGTTCAGAAATGTCATCCCTTACGCTGCGCTCCACGTTCCACTATGTCGAAGTTGAGTTTTAAGCAGCTGAGTTTAAGAAAGAAAAACAAAAGACACTGATGAGAGCAGATTATTAGCCAGACTTTAAACATTATTTTCAAAATGAGGTAGAAATCGGTCGTCCCTTCTTTAAAGCTAAATCTAGATTTCGGCTAGTTCCGAGACACGATACTGGATAGGCCACAGCCGAAATCTAGATTAGCTCTAATAAAGCCTGAAAGAAAGGGAGACTGACTGCAGTGCTCTGTCATTTTTAAAGTCCTATCACTGTCGTTGAACACACTTCACATTCCTAAAATAAGGAAACTTGACAGATTATTTTCGTCAGCTGTTAACACTTTAAAACAGCGCAGAAAAGTAAACAACACTAATAGGTAAAACGGGAGTTGCATTTCCGGCCATCAGTGATTTAACTATACCAGGATTCAAAATTATTATTTGGAAAAGAGCTAAAACATTGTTTTTAATTTTTTATACTTCGATTTACGATAGGACATGATCACAAAACATATTACAGACAGTACTTCCGGATTATCGTCATACGTTGCAAAATACAATTACATAGTATTCACGTGTAAAGGGTCACCATATTCTATTCAATTCAATTTATTAGCGTCCTTGTAGTACGCCATCAAAATGACATAGGACTTGTCAATAAACATAACAATTTAAAATACATGTACATGAAAATTTATAATTGGATTTACTTGTCACTTAGACTTTAAAATTTTAATAGAACTATAAGAACATTGACATAAAAATGTACAAGTAGGATAACAAAATACAAAAAAAACCTAGTTATTCTCACATCAAAGATTATTTCCATTCTTACATTAACACTGTTTCACACTTTCATAGAAATAGCATGTATGTAAATGTGAGCAATTACACATATTTATTATGTCAGGGAAATATTAATTGCACTTTCACTGTCAATGATTCATAAACGCTTTAATAATGTAAAAGCTATTGCTCAATAACATGTGCAGTTTTGGTATTATTTTTAGTTCTTTGGGGAGAGCACTGTATAGGATTTTGGGTTGGTATGGTACACTTTTGTGATACATAGCTGTTTTATGAATTTCTCCGTGGAAATCATTCCTATTCCTCATTTCGTAGTTGTGAAATTCTCTGTTTAATGTAGAAAATTTGCCATGTTCTTTTAAGAAACATATGCTTTCATATTTGTATAGGGATGGCAGTGTCATGATTTTTAATTCTTTGAAAGCATGCCTACAAGAGTCTCTACATCCTATACCTTTTATTATTCTGACTGCCTTCTTCTGTAGTCTAAATGAATGTTTTGTTAGACTGTTTTCCCCCAAAACTGCACACTGTATCTTAATAAACTGTGCATGAATGAGAAATACACACATAACACTGTTTTAATATTACATGAGCTTTTAAGCATTCTAAGTATACAACATGCTTGACTTAATTTTTTGCTCAATGATATTACATGCTTTTCCCATCTTAAATGTTCATCAAACCATATTCCCAAGAATTTAGTGTATGATGCTTGTTCAGTCTTACACCTACCCAGTTCTACTGTAAGGTTAGTTTTTATTTTATTTGTAATATGTCTGAAATTGATCCACATTGTTTTTTTGGCATTCACAATGAGTCTGTTTTCATTAAACCATCTGTCTGCTTCGTCTGTTGCTAATGTGACTTTTTTCTGTAAGTCAGCTTCACCATTTGCTTTAACAAACAAACATGTATCGTCAGCAAACAGTACTGCCTCTGCTGCAGATAGTTGACTTGGTAGGTCATTGATAAATATTAACAGTAATGGCCCTAATACAGATCCCTGGGGTACACCGTACAAAACTCTCTCAAATCTTGATGAATATGTCCTATCTGCATGGCTTGTCTCCACCTTCTGATACCTGTCCAACAGATATGATTCAAACCATTTGTGGGCAACTCCACGTATCCCATAGGCATATAACTTCCTAAGCAGTAACTTATGGCCGATGACATCAAAGTCCTTTGATAAGTCTAAAAACAATCCAAAATTTAATTCCTTTCTATTTATGGAATTTAGAACAAGTTGCAAAAAATTGAAGATAGCTGTTTCAGTTGATTTACTTTTACAGAAACCATTTTGCGCATTAACCAATATTCTATTCTTAATAAGAAATTCGTATAGTCTATGATACATTATCCTTTCTATTATTTTTGAGAAACCTGACAACATTGATAAAGGCCTAAAATTACTAACATCATATTTCTCACCATTCTTGTAAAGTGGCTTTATAGTTGACATTTTAAGTTTTGATAGAAACACCCCTGTCTTAAAAGATTCATTTATAATTTCAGTGAGATGTGAGGCTATGTTTCTTGCACTTTACTTAACGACTTTGTCAGGAATCCCATCACACCCACATGACATTTTATTTTTTAACTTATTTATAGCATTTAATACCTCTGATTCAGTTACTGGATAAAGGAACATTGTCATGTCATTCATGGGGATTTTTACCTTGCTATTGGAATTGCATTTAGTTTTAATTAAATTTATAGCTATATTTGTGAAATGTTTGTTAAATATGTTGGCAATCTGAAGTGGGTCCTTAACAGTTTTACCCCCACTTTTAATGACAAAGCTGCTATCTTTTCTTTTGTGTCTACCTATATTTTTATTTATTACCTCCCACGTTAACTTCATTTTGTTGTTACCTTTCTCAATATATGAATCATTATCAGTAAGGATGTAGAAGCTTATCTCACTAGGGGTAAGATAGATACTGCCTACAGGAAAATTAAAGAGACCTTTGGAGAGAAGAGAACCACGTGTATGAATATCAAGAGCTCAGATGGAAGCCCAGTTCTAAGCAAAGAAGGGAAGGCAGAAAGGTGGAAGGAGTATATAGAAGGTTTATACAAGGGCGATGTACTTGAGGACAATATTATGGAAATGGAAGAGGATGTAGATGAAGATGAAATGGGAGATACGATACTGCGTGAAGAGTTTGACAGAGCACTGAAAGACCTGAGTCGAAACAAGGCCCCCGGAGTAGACAACATTCCATTAGAACTACTGACGGCCTTGGGACAACCAGTCCTGACAAAACTCTACCAGCTGGTGAGCAAGATGTATGAGACAGGCGAAATACCCTCAGACTTCAAGAAGAATATAATAATTCCAATCCCAAAGAAAGCAGGTGCTGACAGATGTGAAAATTACCGAACTATCAGTTTAATAAGCCACGGCTGCAAAATACTAACGCGAATTCTTTACAGACGAATGGAAAAACTGGTAGATGCAGACCTCGGGGAGGATCAGTTTGGATTCCGTCAAAATGTTGGAACACGTGAGGCAATACTGACCTTACGACTTATCTTAGAAGAAAGATTAAGAAAAGGCAAACCTACGTTTCTAGCATTTGTAGACTTAGAGAAAGCTTTTGACAATGTTGACTGGAATACTCTTTTTCAAATTCTAAAGGTGGCAGGGGTAAAATACAGGGAGCGAAAGGCTATTTATAATTTGTACAGAAACCAGATGGCAGTCATAAGAGTCGAGGGGCATGAAAGGGAAGCAGTGGTTGGGAAAGGAGTGAGACAGGGTTGTAGCCTCTCCCCGATGTTATTCAATCTGTATATTGAGCAAGCAGTAAAGGAAACAAAAGAAAAATTTGGAGTAGGTATTAAAATTCATGGAGACTAAGAAAAAACTTTGAGGTTCGCCGATGACGTAATTCTGTCAGAGACGGCAAAGGACTTGGAAGAGCAGTTGAACGGAATGGACAGTGTCTTGAAAGGAGGATATAAGATGAACATTAACAAAAGCAAAATGAGGATAATGGAATGTAGTCAAATTAAATCGGGTGATGTTGAGGGAATTAGATTAGGAAATGAGACACTTAAAGTAGTAAAGGAGTTTTGCTATTTAGGAAGTAAAATAACTGATGATGGTCGAAGTAGAGAGGATATAAAATGTAGACTGGCAATGGCAAGGAAAGCGTTTCTGAAGAAGAGAAATTTGTTAACATCGAATATAGATTTATGTATCAGGAAGTCGTTTCTGAAAGTATTTGTTTGGGGTGTAGCCATGTATGGAAGTGAAACATGGACGATAACTAGTTTGGACAAGAAGAGAATAGAAGCTTTCGAAATGTGGTGCTACAGAAGAATACTGAAGATAAGGTGGATAGAGCACGTAACTAATGAGGAGGTATTGAATAGGATTGGGGAGAAGAGAAGTTTGTGGCACAACTTGATTAGAAGAAGAGATCGGTTGGTAGGACATGTTTTGAGGTATCAAGGGATCACAAATTTAGCATTGGAGGGTAAAAATCGTAGAGGGAGACCGAGAGATGAGTACACTAAGCAGATTCAGAAGGATGTAGGTTGCAGTAGGTACTGGGAGATGAAGCAGCTTGCACAGGATAGAGTAGCATGGAGAGCTGCATCAAACCAGTCTCAGGACTGAAGACAACAACAACATCAAGCTTCACATTGGTAATTTACTTTTATACATCGTGCAGAGTTTGCTATTAATCAAGGAAGATTTAAAATTTGTGAAGTCCTACATGATACTCTTAGACTATAGTCCTCCATAACATACTTTATAATTTACAGAACTGAAGTTCTTGTATGGTAAGCTGATTTTCAATTCCTTCAGGCAAAACTTTAGTTCTGTGATTTAAAAAGGAAAGCAATTTCTAGTGTACATTACCCTCTCTGCTAAGAGAAGCACATTCATAGTTCCTGTAAATGTTACTAATTTTGGCCGGAAAAGGTGATGCGTCATTTCAAATTCTGCTGACCTGAACTGTTGTTCCATCAGCTGGCAAAAAAGGGTTTTCTCTAGTTCCTGCTAGAGTACACCTATTTTCTTCTTCTGACACTTCTGTTTGTACAATTTCTCCTTTGCTGATGAAAGCAAATTTAACGTCATTAATGAACTTAGAGCAGAATTGAAACAGATCTGTAGGCATAATAATCTACCTATTAATCGGCTGTCACTAGCTTGTTCTTTCTGTTAATTGCTAGATCAAATTAAATATCCTTGAGATGCAAACTTTTATATTTAGCTATGTAATGATGGCAAAACTGACTCCAAACTTTTGTTTCTACTTCATTATTGATTCCCTGCTTTTAGCCTTGTGTCCCATTAGTTCGAGTCCATTGCCTTGTGGTATGAAACAGCAAGCAACTGCAGAATTTACAGCTTCTGGTCCATAGTGATTCTTTAAATTCCTGATTTCCGACTGTCATGCATAGAAGCTAAAGTGGTTATCTAAAATTACTAGACATATAAGAAATGAGAACACTATGATTATTAGATTCTTTATGTTCTTTCAGAACTTCTGAATCTACATGGGGCCATTAATCAGTTTTTGGCCCCAATTTGTAAACTACTGGAAATTTGTAAGAGAACTCAAATTTATATTCTATGACCTTGTGTTAGTAAGTTATTACAACCACAGTTTCTGATTTATCCCACAATTACTTCAAGAGATACAAAAAGCTCAATTTCACATTCTTTTTCATGTAGCTATTTCTTTGCCCACATTCACTTCAAGTTATCTAAATTCATATTATTCATGATAACTTTTTGTATTATTCCTTGTAAGAGAGTGCAAAAAAAGTTGTACAAAATGGAACAGCTCTGTTTCTTTCAAAAAATATTGCAGAGTCCAACAAATAACTATTATCTCTGTTAAGTATTTCATTGGCGAAAGTAAAAATTTGGCAATATTCACTGGGAACATGTGCGAGTGCTCACACAAAATTTCATCAATATCTGTGATAGTCACTTAAGAACTTTTTACAAAATTAGACCACTTGGCATGGAATGACCATTTTATGGGATAAAATTATTCCAGAAAAGGCAAAATTAGTGAGGTTTAATAGCTACTTCATAACAATACTGACTTATGGTATCAAAGCATGTACCTTTGCAAATAAAGTCATCAAGACTCCAGGCATCAGAAATAAAATTCCTTAGATTCACCATCTTGAAATTCAGAAATGAGGAAGGAAGCCGGAATCAAGACAAGACATCCCTTTTACAGTGATGTAGCTATGAACTAAGGTTGAAGCCAACAAGAGCAGCCCAACTAAATTTGGGAAGATAGATGACTGGAAAACATCCTGCAAGAAGACACCAAACCCATGGAATGGATACCATCAAGACGATCTTACTGCCATATGAAGGACAATGGATTACGTTTTTGGTGACGGGTTATATATGGACAGAAGCAAGTGGAAGAGGCTCAATGACAGTGCCCAGGAAACTAGACTTACACAATGATAATGATGGCACTGACTGGTTTGCTATCAAGGGCTCTGCTTGAATGTGATCAGCATGCAGAGTGATCATGTTGATTTCGTGCTCCAAGGTTCAGTACACCTCGGACCTCTGGCGGAACTACTGAGAGCATAGCTCTGCGAGGTTTTGCAATAATTACATGCTCTACCAAAGTGTCCAGACACATTACATATACAGACTGTGTGAAAATGGTTCGTTACTTATGTGGCTGGGTACATCATCTGTATTAAATTAAGCTTTAAAGATTTATTTTTTCTTGTAACAGTATTTACTCTTTAAAGTTACTTTTCAGAAGGAGAATTATATCCTCAAAACATGCTGGTTTAATAGTGAAATAAGTTTTAGAGGCAGCTGTCTACATTTACATCAGCAATAATTTCATTCTACTACATAGTTAACAAGTGCCAATATTGAGACTTCCTGCCAAACTAAAACTGTGCTCATATATGGTCAAAATTTGACCAAATTTCATATAATCAAAATGTCCTATATACAAATACCAAACAGCAATGTTGTGCATCACTGTTAGGCGCAGAAACAAAATTTAAAAGCAAGACTAAACAACTGAGCAGAAATAACTCAGGGCAGGTGTAATTTTCCCTTGGAGAATCAGTGTACAAAATGAGAAAGCAGTTTACAAAATAGTAATATCCATGGGAATGTCATACATTTAGTTATCAACCAAAAGATCACTTTCTGAAGTAGAAAACACACACCCGCGCACAAGCACAACTTGCACACACGACTGCTATCCCATACGCCCTTCCACTGCCATCAAACTTGGTCATAGGCACCCTGTACCCCATCAATGACAGGGCTATCTGTGAAAGCAGTCATGTAATTTACAAACTAAACTCCAACCACTGTACTGCTTTCTACAAGGGCATGATGGTTAGCAAGCTGTCTGTCCACACGAATGGTCACAGGCAAATTGTGGTCAAGAGAGAGCTGGACCACTCAGTTACAGAACATACTGCCCAACAGAATGTACTTCACTTCAATCACTGGTTCACAGTGTGTCATCTAGATTCTTCCTACGAACACCAGATTTTCTTAAATGCACAGGTGGGAACTCTCCCTGCTATACATCCTACATTCCTGTAATCCCTCTTGTCTCAATCTTTGCTAGTCCCTGTCTTTCATCCATCTATCCCCTTCCCTGCTGTCACCCAAACAAAACACAGCTTTATATTCAACCAACACGTCCATTAGTCCTTTTCTCCTGCTCCACTCCCCTCGCCCCTCCCCATCCTCCTGCTCCTGACTGCACTCTGAAGCACCACCCTAACCCACCACATGCTCCCCAGAAGTGGCATTACACCTTCCCCCAGCCCCGGTTACCCCCACCCCCTCCCTGGCCCATGCTTACTTCACACTCTCACCACTGGGCTGCTGCTGCAATCACACGCAGCTGCAACTCAGTCTGGTCACAGACAGTGGTCATGTGTGAGAGTTGTGCTAGTATAAGAGTGTGTGTGTTTTACTCAATGCCTCCTATATATGGTGAGTACCAATCTATCATCACTGACCAACACCTCCAACCAGTTGTTCGTAATCTAGCCTCCCACGCCAAAGATACCAACCACTTTCTTTGCCGACTCTCTACAACCTCCACCCCTTTATCTCCTGGATCCCCACTCCTCACAGCTGACGCCACCAGTCTATACATCAACATACCTCTTGCTCACGGTCTTACCGCTATGGAATACCTTTCCCAACGTCCTCTAGAATCCAAATCCACTACCCCATTCCTCATACACATTACCAACTTCTCCTAACCCACAACTACTTCTCCTTTGAAGCAAAGGAATACAAACAAATCTGCAGCACAGCCGTGGGCACCTGAATGGCGCCTTCCTATGCCAAATACTTCATGGGCCATGTAGAGAAGACTTCCCTAGCCTCCCGAAACACGACACCCCTAGTTCGGTTCGCCCCCTCCCCACCCCACAGCCTCCCTGTGCTGCATATGTTGGCAGTCTAGTCCTGCACACTCCACAAGACAGAGCTCATTTCAAACATACACTGCCGTTCCTTTTCTTCCCCTTCCCTGCCCCCTCCAGATTGCTGCTTCTATTCCACGACAGTTGCATTCTGGTCCAATCTGCCGGAGATGGTATATGTCTGTGTGTGTGTGTGTGTGTGTGTGAATGAATGCATGTACATCTGTTTCCCTGACAAAGGGTGTGGACATAAGATAATGTGTGTCTTAATCATGCCTGTCTGTGACTTAATGAGTCACATTTACAGTAAGTAGCAAGCTATATTTTCCTTACTTTGTCAATCTATCCTTTTCATAATATTAGTGTTCTAGCTTGTGTACACAGTGTCACAATGAGCCCATGGTCGGATAAAAAAATAAATGGATTCTTACAGCATGTAAAAATATGTCTTTTAAGCTAGTTTAACAGCAGATGGTTGCTCTTTCTACTTTCTGTGGGAATTCACATGCATTTCATGTAGTTACCTTTTCTTACAACATATTTGTCTTGGTTTCATTAATGCTACATTGGTGCCATGTTCTCCAGTTTTCCACTAGGAATTGTGTACTAAAAGATGGTTGGAAATTTATTTAAAAATACATTGCATTTAGGACTGAAGTCTAACCCATCAAAACTGGGCAATTCAGATTTTTAGAACTTTTACGAAGCTCAGAGTCCATAATGTGAATGTGGACCAGTGTATCTAGAGTTTCTTCTTCATTACATCAAACAGAAAGAGCTACATCCATCACTTGTATTATGAAAAACCCATATTAGGTATCTACTAATGTTACAGTATAATGGTGCACCATCATATTTAAATCCACGTTTTTGTGGATTAAACATTTCAGTGGAAATGATTAGATGATTAGTCTGGCATCAATTAACTGTTCTAAGACTTTCCTCCATTATGTTTTTTTCGTAGGACAACAAAGTAGTTAACAATACTCTAACACACCTGTCACATCAAATTTATAAATAAAAGAGCCGACAAGAGAATATTGTTAATTAAGATACAAGAAAAGGAAGAAAAAAAGTGTGGGAAAACTTGTCAGGGAGCAAGAGGTTTACATAGTAAATAACCAAAAACAGAATGAGGCTTCCAGCATTTTATTCCAGAAACTATTAAAATAATGAATGAGCACATTAAAGTTGGACAGGCACAAAATGAGTCTTCGCAGAAGACAATCACGTGTCTATCGTGTCTGAGTCAGAGTCGTCCTCCATCGCAGCTTTGGCTGCCTTCTCTGCTTCTGCGAACACAGGTGCGGGCACACGCTCGTGCAGACCTTTGGTTACATTTCCTACCCAGCTCAATTCAAGTTCAAACTGCTTGTCCTTCAGCTCATCATGGACAAGGTAGATTCTGTAAGAAAATAAAGGTACTGTAGCACTGTGGTTAAACTCCAACATTAATCCAGATTTGGATAGTGTATTACACTTTCATATACCCAATATGGCATATTAATCTCAAAAAGATAATGTTAATTTTACAATTGCAATAATTCCAAGCCTTTTGTAATTTCACTTTAATGACTTCCAGTATTTATCCATTTGATAATTACTGAATATAAATTAAGTGTGTGTTGACCGAGTTGTAGGTAACTGTCCTTAGGTAGGGTGGTCAAAGTGGTCTGTGCCTTTCACTAATTCTTAACTCATCAGAAAAGATTCCCTATCAATTATTTTTTTGGTTGGTGAAGTGGTAAATGCATAAGTGTCACAGATATACAAAATAAGTTAGAGAGAATGTATGGGCCTACATTTGCAAATAATTTGAGCAGAAAAACACAGGTCCGAAACTGACAGCTGGCCATAGTTAAGTGCTTATACCTGAAATGTCTTATGAATATAGCTCTGAATTTGTAACAATGGTGTGTTTGGCAAACAGTGTCTGTAGGAGTGTGCTAAATGCCAACATAACATGCTTTTAATATGTAAAACATTTTCTTTATGGAAGTGGGTCTGGACTGGAGTGCAAAATTTAGGACCATATACATGAGTTCAAGTTATGATGGTACACTATTTGTCATTAGAATAATTATGTGGATGTTTCTAAATCACAAAATCTGACATGTATGCAAAACATTCTGTAGTATGCCATCCATTGTTATTGAGTGTGACAGTTCCACTGTCTACGTGCCACACTGACTTGTGAACTGTTTTTTTGCAATAAAACTTACATGTCATGTATTTTAATTTTCATATAGCCTACACAAATTAATTTTTCTTATTACATGAGGCCACTTATTTCTGCTGTATCACGGCTTTACATCAGTTTCAACTCCACCAGGAATTATGAAAAGGGCTGGAAAGTTGTAGTCCTGAATTCTGAAATCACTCTCAGTTCATTACAACTGTACAGGCAATGGCTCTCAGTTCAATGGAACTGTTCAGGCAATGGCTAAAAAGACAGTGCCCAGTACGCAACCTAGCTAAAATGATCTCATGGCCAGAGGGCCAGATGGCGGTCGTCCAAGCTGTTGGAAGAGGCTTAATAATGCAGAGCTTGTTCCCTTGAAGGGAGGACAAGGGATGATGCCAAAGTGACAACACCTGCTGACAGACAGCAACACAGATATCATCAAAGAGAACGTAAGAACCAGTGAGCTGAGGTACGAGGACTGCAGTATTGGCAACAGCGTCAGAGACCTCGTTTCCTGTCAGACTGACATGACCAGGAGCCCACATAAACATCACGTGGCTCCATCAGCAATGAGCAAGTTACAGTTTTCCTGGACCTGTTGCACTAAGGGATGGACGATGTGTAGCACACAGAGGCTTTGAAGGGCACAGAGTCAGAACAGATGACACAATTGAGAAGCCTCTGTTGCCAGATGTACTGTTTCGTCTGATAAGAGGGTGAAGAGCTCTGCTGTAAATACTGAGCAGTGTTCCGGAAGCCGATACTGAAAAACGCTGGTGTCAATGACAAAGGCACACCCAACACCACGGTCAGCCAAGAGCCATCAGTGTACACAAAGGTACTATCGCGAAGTTCTGTGGGAAGGTCGTGAAACAAAGTGATACAGTGATGGTGGAGTAGTGTTCTTAGAAAGCGAATGAAGGCCAAGGTGAACATGGGTTGCCGCAAGAAGCCAAGGTGGTAAAGGCTTCACACCCACTGGGAAAGTAGCACTTAGTGTGAAGTTAAGCTGCTGGAGAAGGAGCTGAAAGTGAACTCCAGAAGGAACACAGCCCATACTGGTAATCAAAGGAGTCATTGAAGAAGGAAGCATAGGATGGGTGGCCACGCATGGCAGACAAACGGCATACATATCTGCTGAGGAGAAAGTCACGGCAGTATGACAGCGGTAGTTTGGCATCTCATGGATACAGACTCTCACCCGGGCTAGTGTAAAAGGCGCCTGTGGTCAAATGGATGTCACGATGGTGGGTAGTAATGAGACAACATAAGTGAGACAGACGTGCAGATGCATCTACAAAACACTCATAGTCTAGTTTCGAATAGACAAGGGACCGGTACAAATGGAGGAGGGGATTCCACCTGCTCCCCAGGAAGTACCACTGAGGACACATACAATAGGCTGCCAGGTAAGACACATGGGAAGACTAAGAAAGTTTCCTATCAAGCACGAACCCCAGGAATTTTGTAGTTTCAATGAACGGAAGAGCAACAGGCCCAAGTTGTAAAGATGGTGGAAGAAACCAATTGTGCCACCAGAAATTCATACAAACAGTTTTATCAGTGGACAAATGAAAGCCACTGTTGATGCTCCACAAGTGAAGACGGATGAGACATCGCTGGAGACGCCGCCGCTCAGTGAGACAAGTCTGTGGAGAACTGCAACAGATGGCAAAATCGTCAACAGAACGGTAGCCCGAGATGCCCGGCAGGAGAAAGGCCATTATAGGGTTAATGGCGATAGCAAAGAAAACTTAGTCTTTTACAAATTCCTGAAGGAAACTAGGCATGTGGCCGTGGAAGCTCCCACATGTAGCAAGTGCGGAGGATATCAGTATTCCATCAGGTGTCTTAGTCTTCCTCCATATCGAAAAACACGGCCGTAGTCTGGGATTTCCGCAGAAAACCATTCATGACATGGGTGAACAAAGTGACAAGATTGTCAACTGCAGAAAGGCGTGCTCGAAATCCACACCGTGCAGTGGTTAGAAAAGTGCGAGACTCGAGTTACCATACCATCCATGCATGAATCATATGTTCCATCAACTTGCAAACACAGCTGGTGAGAGAAATGGGTTGGTAACTAGAAGGAAGATGTTTGTCCTTACCAGGCTTAGGTATGGGTGTAACAGTGGCTTCACACCAGAGACTGGGAAACATGCACTCCCCCCATATGCGGTTGTATGTATGAAGCAGGAAGTGCTCATCCACAAGAGAAAGATGCTGCAACATTTGAATGTTAACACTGTCTGGCCCAGGGGCAGAGGATAGGGATGAAGTGAGAGCACGATCTAGCTCCCTCATAGTAAAGCAGGCATTGTAGCACTCTTGATTCTCAGACAAGAAGGTTATCACTCAAAACTCCTCTGCTTGTTTGCAATGGAGAAAGACAGGGTGATAGTGAGGCGAGCTCCAAATCTCCGCAAAATGGGGGCCCAAAGTGTTGGAGATAGCAATAGGGTCCAGATGACACTATCTGCCACTGCCAGGGTGGAAATTTGGAAACAGGTCTTGGTCCCAGAGGGCAGTCGGAGGTTGGCCCACGTAATGGAAGGAGCAGTGCTGTTAAAGTAACTAGTGAATGAAATCCAGCTAGCTTTTTGCTATCCTGAAGAACACAACGACACTGTGCATGCAACTGTTTATAATGAATGCAGTTTGCCGTAGCAGGATGACAGCCAAAAGTGCAGAGAGCACAACTCCGCGTGCGAATTACGTTGCAGCACACCTAAGTCCACCAAGGGATTGAGACACAGCGTGGAAAAGAGGAAGTGCAATGAATGGATCATTCTGTAGTGGTAAGGATAACATTTGTAAGGTATTGTACTTAGTAATCACAACTTGGGAAATGTTGTCTGTCAAAGGTCACAAGGGAAGAGCAGAGCCTCCAGTCGGCCTTAGTAAGCTGCCATTTGGGAGTGCACGAACTCAGGGTAGGAGTCAGCAAACAGATAGTATGCGGGAAATGGTCGCTCGAGTACGTGTCAGAGAGAATGGACCACTCGAGATGACGGGCAAGTGGGACAGCGCAAAAGAGTAGATGCAAATGGGAATAGATGCGAGGCGTCTGAACGGGACATAGGTGCCCCTGTGTTAAGGCTGAGGTGGTTAAGTTGATTGAGGTCAGCCAAGAGGACACTTTTCGGACAGGTTCTGGGAGAACCGCAAAGGGGATGATGCACATTAAAGTCACCAAGCAACAAGAAAGGAGTGATGTAGCTGTCCAATAAGCTGGAGGATGTCTGTCCTGGTGGCAGTGAATGATGGAGGGATATAAACAGTACAAATGGAAAAGGTCATGTGAGGAAGGAAAAGGCAAGCAGCAACAGCCTGAAGGTGGGTAGCTGGAGAGATGTGTTGAATATGAACGTCATCCGGTATGAGCAGCATGACTCCAACAGATGGAATGCCATCCTCAAAAGGGAAGGTCAAAATGGGCCAGGAAGAAATGCAAGAGCTCAAAGCAGTTGTGAGTGTGCAATTTTGTTTGCTGGAGGCACAGAACAAGTGGACGCTATGATTCTAACTTCAATCCTAAATCATCTTCATTTGACCAAAGGTCACGAATGTTCCATTGAAAGAGTGTCATAATGAGGAAAGGGGAGGAGGGAAAAAATGAAAGGATGTCATCTCGGTGGCCATTGAGTACAAGCCTTCAAAGACACTCTTCTACAGGTACAGAGGCCGAAGGATCCTGCTGCATGAGATCTACAGAGGCGTTGGCAACCTCTCTCTCTCTCTCTCTCTCTCTCTCTCTCTCTCTCTCTCTCTGCAGAGTGCAGGGCACAAAACCAGTTGGCAGTGTGCACCAGAGACACAGAGGTCGGCCAGGTGAGGGTATCACGTGGCGACACCGTCAAAGAGGATCCCCGAAACGGCAAAGGAGAAGACCGTTTGCCTTTGTTTGACTTCTTTGAGCCTTTCCTGTTGGCAGAGGAAGATTCAGATGTTTGTTGGCTGGAGGGAGGTAGGAAGTCTTCATGGGAATATTCCTGCTACCCTTTTTGGCCTGCCGGTTGTGTAGCAGGTGACTTTACCCCAGGAGGCAAATGTCTGGCGGCCTGTTGTACACTGGACGAGGAGACAGCGATGCTATCATGACATTGGGTGATTTCACAACCACAGTCTTGAATCTGGGGCCACATGTCCCCGTGGCCATGTTCCTTCACGGAGCGAGATGCTGCGAGAACAGTACTATAAATTCCCGATGCTAGAACGCAGCGTTTGGGGGCTAGCAAATAACTTGCGAGTGACAGGGTAAGGCGCTTTTTCCTTTACCTGGATCTCCTGAACAGCCCACTCATTGGGATACATGTTACAATTTCAAGAAGCGGCGGCACAGTCACCGTTGCAGTCAATACAGTGGGGAGGAGGTGGCAGACAATCGCCCTCATACGCATCCCTATCAAAGGTTACACATTTGGCTGGGTGTCGACAAGACATTCGAGAGTGGTCGAAATGATGACAACAGTAGCAGCGCATTGGTCAGACTGTGGGAACTCCACAGCCTGCTTTGATCTTGGACAAAAGCACCACTCTACCAAAAGTGAGAAAAAGGAGTGTGTGTGTGTGTGTGGAGCACTAACGACACATCTACCTTTTTCATCACCCAATGGATGGCAGTGACACATTGATCAGAGAAGTATGTTTAGATTTCTGCCTCAGTCAGACCATTGAGAAGCCTCGTGTAAACAGCACCATGGAAAAATTCAGAGTTCTATGGGCCTCAACATGAGTAGGATAGTCGTGAAGAAGTGAAGTGGTAAGTAGTTGCTGTGCTTGAGAATCAGAAGTAGTCTCCAAAAGCCACTGCATAGTTGAGAGCAGGATTGGCCCAGGCCCGGCAATTGCATCAACTCCTTTCTGAATAAGAACTGTATTTACTGTTGCAAAGAACAGACTGGCTTCAGTACGTGAAACGACAAGGAACTGTGGTGCAGCTGGGAGGGTCTTTGAATTGGGAGCTTCATTCCATTTACACGTCAGACATGGACTGCGAAGATGATGACTGGTTCATTGCAAGAAAATCACCCACGATTGCCAGTGTCTCCGATGGTGCAATCCTTCCAACTGCCCCCCCCCCCCCTCCTCAGAGTGGGGGGGGGGGGGCTCACCTGCCTTAGGTGATTGTTCACACCTAAGGTCACACCTCCCAAATACCTGACAGAGAGACCAATCAGCAATTTGGGAACATAGGAGCTCTGGCAATCACCCCTCCCTGGGCCAGCCTGTATCAGGAAGTACGTGTGAACTCTACCTGTCTACCTGTGTCTAGGAAGTATGCGATAACCAGTCACTGGTTATGCGTTGGATGTGTGGGCTGGCCTTCAGAAGTGCACAGGGAGGAAGAACAAAAAAGAGGAACCTCAAACGCTGAAGTGGAGGAAGTATAAGAGAAGGTGAGCGAAGAAAGAAAAAAGGAATGGTAAAAAATGGTGAGACTGTTCTGGTGTCAGCCTCTGAAAATCCCACATGTTCTGCAAGAGAGGGAAAAAGAATAGCAAGAAGACAGACATGCAGCACGGAAGGGAAAAGATGCTGCAAAGGTTGGGGCCTCAAGGTAGCCAAGCACGAACCCACCAAAGAGCGGCGAGCTCCCTGGTGGTACATGCAAATGGTAAAACCAATGTTTTCGTACAAACTTTAAAGCATCCAAGAGAACAAATGCATTGCCATACTGAACAACAGGCAACTCCAAAAATAACAGCAAGTGTAAACTCTAACATGGGAAAGTTGCAATTAGTTCCATACAACAGAGGGAAAATTCTATTAGAAAGTCATCTATATTTAAAAATGTGAAAGAGCTCCAGGGCAGACTCACTTATTCGGTTCATGTATTGTCACAAGTGAGTAGAGAACTCCACCACTTACATTTTTGCAGCATCCTTCACCAGATCCTTGATACTGATGGAACTCAGCTTCAGCTTCTCAATCTCTGTTTTTGCAGCCTGTTTTGCTTTACCAACAGCACAGCCATAGTAGCCCTGAAATACGTTACATTGTTTTAATACGGAGTAAATAGACACCTTTCAAACTGGAGCAAGTTGGAGAAAAGAGCAGTTAAAAACAGCAGCTGCTATACAAAATACTTCAGTCTCTAAAAAATTACTTCCAAGCCTCAAACATACCATATTTACCCAAGTTTAACAATAAACAATAAGACAAGCCTGAATATAAGATGTGCCTTTTATTAAGACCCTACTTTGGAAAATTTTATTTTTAACATATTCATATTAATCAAAACTGCAAGCTATTCTAATGATACAAAGTATCTGCATTAAAAAATTGGCATTATAACTATTCTAAACTTGTGTCATTTACTGATTGTCTACATTCTGATAATACAAGGAGAAACATAATAAACAAAAATAAATGGTTTACATTATTTGTTAGCTTCATGTCTTTATTTGCTTATTACCTAAATCAATCGTGTGGTATCGCTATTTTTTAACCACACCACCAGCAATACCAAAATCTGGGACGATAGCTTTGCCTAACAAATGAGAGGTGCATAAAGGGGCAATTTGTTTCTACATACAAGCAGCCATGAAACTTTTCATTTCGGTTGATACAAATATTTGGTTGCTTCTTTAAAAAATGTCACGATTTCTGAGGTGGAAGTTAAGGTAGGACCTGAGAACTCAGCTGTTCTTTTTTTTTCGCAAATATATAGCAGATTTTCCATCTATACTGACGTGAGAACGTGACACCATTCCTTTGTCTCTTGCTTTCAAACATGTCTGGCCACTGCATAGAAACAGCACCTGACACTCCTTTTCATTTCCATCATACACCACAGCAAGCATTGACAACTGCATAAAACACATAAGTATTCCACTGGCTTCTGTCTAGACTTTTAGCATCTCCTACAGAAATGTATACTACATTTGAGTATTTGTCCAATTTTAAAATCAATTCATTTCCAACTACACATGGTTTCTGGTAAACTGCAATTTAAAAGTGGTAAATGTTCTTAAAAGGAGCAGGTATCCAGCATATTTTCCCACAGTTGCAACCACAATGAAACTAACAGCTCACCACTCTCTTCCCCACATTGTCCTAGTTCTCAGCAAATTTGGAGTCACTGCTCCTCCTCCAGCCCTTGAGTATTCTTCAGAATAAATCTGCAAGTGACCTCAACTGCCAAAGTTTCATCTGAAAATTTAAGACAACCACTATACTAGTCTATTACACAACACAAAAAACACTGACCTCCGCGGTACTGGATTAATCTGGGAATGAGAGACAACTTTGTATTTTTTGAATGAAGAATTTCAGGAGAAACATCTTATAGTTGGGTAAATACAGTATTCCTATCTAAGGTCTAAATAAGCACTTTGTTAGAGTAGTTTCATATTAAATACATATTGCAGATAATAATTTTAATGTTTACTTAGAGTAGGTTCAATGTATTTTATTACACTAATTGTGTACAGCAACTGTTCCGCTAAATTTAAACCTCAAGCAGGCACGCAGTGTACTTTGTATACATGTAAAGTAGCTCTCTGTTACCCAGGTAAAAACATGTCTGAGCAAAATCATAGTACAATCTTAGTTTATGTGACCTAAATCACTGTTTAATTAAGCAATAATAAAATAAACTTTCATTGCATCACTCTGCTGCTGCATATGAGTGTTACCCCACAGTAATCACCCTGTTGGAGCATTAACCAGCGCAGTTGCATCAGATCCCTGCCAAATGCTTATTTGATTCCTAATTATCTTGTAGACAACTGCCTCATTGTGGGATTGTCCTGCCAGCTTTGAATCAGGTCATTTTCTTGCAGGTACTGTAGAGTTTCTCACTTATCTCGCTGCTTCCTTTATATTACTGCTGCCCAGGCTGACATATAACACAACTTATTACTGTGTTAGCTGAAGCAATGATGAAGGAACAGGTATAGGCTCACAATTGTAAAACAATGGAATGGTGCAAGACAATGTTATCTGCAGTTGGTGCACTTTATACATAGGTGGATCAGATAGCGCTTAATGAATAAAAATGTGCAAGATTTATTAGATTATCACTGATGCTGTTACACTAACCTCACCTCTGGTTATGACATCCAGATGTAGAGAAGATCACAACACTACGAGTGGTTGGAAGAAATGAGGAAAGTATGTATTTCATGTGATATATTCCACAGATCCTAGTTTTAGAACTTCAAATTTATATTTACATTTACAGTTTATGTTTAAAAATGTCTGTTAACACCCTATATGCAAACTATTTATCATGTAGAATATTTTTGTAAAGAGAAATAGTAAGTATAAAAATTATGCCAGTAACTTCTGGCCAGAGAAGTTGATGTGTAGTACTTGTTAACGGAACAAAGCTGTGTATGATGAAGTGAAGAATATTTTCCGTATGCTCATTTTCTATAATTGATATTGTCACCTTAATTTTCTTCCTGCTTTACAACTGTCTGTGACCTTTATGAACACAGTTAAGTTGAAATTACCGTTGTATTGTCTCTATGAACTAATTACGAACCTCAAGCTCTCCGACCCATGTTTTACAGCTGCTATTTGCATCTATTATCACTTGCTACAGTTTATTGTTCTTACAGCACTGACAACATGAGCAAAGTCAATGACAACACCATGTTGTCCTCTCAGCTACTTACAGTTCAACCAGCAGAAATCGTGCCACTTTGGATTCGCACTGTAGCCAACCTTGAAAATCAACAGTTCTGTAGAGCAGTAACAACGTTAATGATGATGTTGAAGCTCAAGTTGCATTTGTTGTGCAGTGTTTCAAGTGCTCTCTAGTGTTAAGTCTCCTGAAGAAACGTATGATATTGTTGAGTATTTATCCAATTTTGAAGTCATTTCAGTTCCTACTACAACTGGATTCATGTGAACTGCATCTAGGCAGAGAGCCAGGATATACAGTGAAGGGACCACAAACTCTGAACACTGTATAGAGGAAAACACTATAAAGATGAAGGCTTCCAAATAATAATTATAAGGCATTACTGAAGATTGGGATACCACTAATCAGCTTTGACAAATGGTGCCATAGGTGACATTTTAAATTTTCACAACACTGTAATATGATATTCATTGCAAATGATCAATGTATCAAATGATTATTTTTTTGTCATTAAAACACGGGGACCGGTAGGTGGATGGGTGAAAGTAAATGGTGCCAAAAACATCACAAGCAGAATGTGCGTCACATGTCACGTGACCAGGTTCTGCCACTGACATATGAAATACGCTGAGCGTGGGCTTTCCGAGCCGGTGCAAACTGTGAATCCACAGAATGAAAAACGATGCATCTACATCCAGTTATTTAAATGTTATAAAGAGGTAAATAATTGACCAGTGTTCCAAAAATATGAGCGTTATGTAGAGGAATTTGTAATATAGAGGAAACACAGTAAAGAGGAAAATTTAACATTGTGTATATGGGCTTTTAGTTGGGACCGAAACAAACAGATGTAACAAAGACGAAAACATTATATGGAGGAATGTTATAAAGAGGTTTCACTGTATGATATACATTCCCATGGTAGCAACACAACAAAATTTGCTGCCTGCTAGCCACTTCCCTCCTGACATTGGCCCAAGTGCTCCACCGAGCTAGTGCCACTATCTACACTCTTACTATTCCAGTTCCTACAAATTATACCTGTGCATGACCTGAACTGCCAAAGGATCCATATATGTAAGATGACCACTATTAAACTACTACACAATGTAAAAATGCTAACTTCAGGAACAGTAGATAACTCTGGAAATGTTAAGACAACCTTGTATTTTTCAAATGACAAATTTGAGAAAAAATCTCGTCTTATACTTATGTAAGCGTGGCCCCAGGCACGCACGCACGCACGCGCACGCGCGCACACACACACACACACACACACACACACACACACACACTCTCTCTCTCTCTCTCTCTCTCTCTCTCTCTCTCTCTCTCTCTCGGCTCTGCACAATACTGCTTACGCAAGTGGACATGAGCATGTGTGAGAGGGAGAGAGTGCAAATTTCTTACTCACATAGGAAACTCCTGAAGGATCAATCATGAACATAGCAGGCCCATCAACAGGTTCGTAGCTGCTAAGAACCACACTACACCCGAATGGACGCACAGCACTGTACAAAGTGTAAGCGTGCATGTAGCCCGCAACCCTGTCCACTAAGTGACGCAGTGGGATTCCATCTCCATACTGGGCGCGGTAATTGGCTGCTTCTGTCCGGGCAGTCTCCACAATCTGGCGTGCATCCGATATCAAACCAGCCACAGCCTGGAAATACCAGAAAGATCATTTAGTTTGTTTCAAAGAACCAGTATCAAAAATTGGGCAAGATTGTCTACTCTAATTTTGTACTTCTGCCATGCATTGTCCTCTTCTAGTTCAATCCAACATTTCCTTTTTGCCTCTCCTCTTCCCACTTCCACTCCATCCCATATCACCCCCTCCCCCTTCATTACACCTTATTTTCATGCACAATGTTAGTTCCACTGCAACATTAGCATGTAGCCATGCCATCAACAGGAATAAATGTCTACGCACTGCCTTAGATCAATAATTTAATATATTAGTAAAGCTACTTCTAGTCAAACTTTTCTCTTCTACCATAGCAGTGTCTAAAATTTCTATCATACTAAATTAATACACTAAACTGTGTGTCTAGCCTTAAATCTTTATATGATGAGGCACACCTTTTATAAAAGTCTTTTGAGCCCAAGAAGGTCTTTTCATCATGTGAACACTACCTTGTCATACATTACTTTACAACAAACACTATTTCTGTGAAGACTTTCAATACAGAAACAGAAAATTCAAGGCAATTAATGTTGTATGGCCATCTTATTTACATCAAAAATGACACTTAACTCCTATGACTGTGTCATTAATAACTGTTTTTCCATTACAATTTAACCAGGATCAAATTTCAAACTATATTTTCAACACTAGCATGGCTATTAGAGCCAACTATTGGACACACAAGTAAAAATGCAGCTTTCATGCATCTGAAGATACGACAGCTTTACCAAGTGAGCCCTTGCAATAGTTGCAACACCCTTATCATATAATGGCAAGTAAATTACATACTAGTTATTCTATTTTACCAATTTTGTACTCACCATTCCAACATGTTTGTCGATATTGAATATTCTTTGGTTCGCACCTGGCTCATACAATTTTGAAGTGACAAGTTTTTCGACAGCAAATACAACGCCATCTTTTCCCCTCAGGCCTATTACAGTACTGTGAAAATATTCAAAAACATTAATTGACTTTTAACACTGGTACGACGAAACAATGTGCGTGCAACAATTTCTTACCCACTGTTATCCACTGCTTTCTGTGCATATTCCACCTGAAAGACACGGCCATCTGGAGAGAACTGCGATGCGGAGAGATCATACTGAAACAAAGTAGTGAAAGACGATGTGTACGGTTGTAACAAAATACATACCAATTGTAAACACAGTGGTTTGCTGACATTTTCCACACGATGTTGCATAACGCCTTCTGTAAATTGGAGTTTCTAGAGAAATGGTTACCAACTATTTTTGTAATAATGTTAAATAATTAACGCTGAACTAACACTCCATTTTAACGTAAGTGCAGAGTGAATATCTATTCCCACTAAAAATTTTGAACTAGTTGAGATCAAACCAATTGTCAGTATTTCAGCGTACAGTACCTGCAAAAAGCTTTCACAAGAAAATCATTCCGTACTTTGAAGGTAGCTACTTACACCCGTTCCTATAGAGCTCATGTTGATTATGTTCTCTTTCCTCAAAGGATAACAAAACTACAATTCGTCGCCCACAACACACGGTGATACGGCAAATTGTTTTTCGTGAAACAACAGACTGTCTGTGGATTCAAAGTTTTGAATGTCGAAGATATTGTACAAACGAAAGTAATGCCTTCCCTTCTAAATTCTCTGCCGCTGTCAGCTGACTTCGGAGATAGTTGGTTTGTGTCGAGAAGCAAAAATGTCTGGAAAAGATAGAATTCCAATATTTCCTTCGCGAGGGTATGTATGCAGACAAAATTTTTGTTAATAGATTTTGTAATTACACTGTAAAGAAGTTTGGACTATTCATTCAAATATTAGTTTCCACATGGGGGGAGTGTCCCTTTATAGAATTGGGTTACCATTAGAGTGTTCTAAAACAGTTTCAAATCTTCTAAATGGGTAGCAAATAGACGGCCTGTATAATAATTCGAATTTTACAGAGCGCAGATGTTAATGAAAGCTAGACTCAAAGGAGCACAGAAAGGCCACAGTTTACTGAAGAAAAAGGCAGATGCTTTGCAGATGCGATTTCGGCAGATTCTGGGGAAAATTATTGAGGTAATGTGTTCTGCTTATACCACAAATAATTATGAAAGTTGTAATTTTTATATGTGCTGCTCGGATATTTTATGTGGATTTTTTTTTTTTTTTTTTTTTTTTTTTTTTAGACTAAGACGCTGATGGGAGAAGTGATGAAAGAAGCTGCCTTTTCATTAGCTGAAGCAAAATTTACTACCGGAGATTTCAACCAAGTTGTTCTGCAGAACGTAAATAGGGCCCAAGTAAAGATTCGCACAAAGAAGGACAATGTTGCAGGTAAGACAGTTTTTTGTTGCAGCTATAGTTCGGACCATTTTCAGTATGTTCGAAGAGACAAGGAATACTATCAGTGTAAATAACATGACAAATAAGTGAAAGAAAATGTGGGTTCCAAGAGTTGTGGAATTGAGGTAATGTATAAATTACACACGTAGCAGATTATGGGTTACCCTGTGACGCCATAATATGTCAAAGGTTGATTATGTGTTTCAAAATCTGATAATGGCGAATTTTAATCCTATTTCTTTTAAGATATTAATGGAAACTGATCTTGTATTTGAATACAGTTTGAACGATGTGGCAATATGTCTTTGGATACAGGGTGTAACAAAAAAGTGTGGTCAGACAGATAGAAAATATTTCACACACTTAGAGGAAGAAATTATTATATGGACATGTGCCCGGCAATGCTATATTTCCATGTTATGTTTCATTTTCTACTTTTCTTCGTCATCACAATAATCGTAGAAAACGCACACAGAGAGAATGTACCACATTACATGAAAAGTTTTCTTACATGGCGTGTTCAAAGTGCTCTCTTGGTTACTTTTAATTAGAATGTATGGTAAGTTATTCTTAGATTCACTGTCAGTGTTTGTTGTTACAGTTGAATGAAGGTAATGTTGACATGGAACTCAATTTATTTTAGTTGACATGTGACAAAATTCATTGCTGTACCAGCATCAAGCATGTAGCATCAAGTGTTTAGTGGTCACCACAGACTGTACAGACATGCTGTAAACTGTTTTAGAGTTCATGATTGATTTAGTTTCCAGTACAATGTAATGTAAGTGTACTCAAACACTGAGATGGCAGATGCTCATTTGTTGAACAGTTTAGCAGATGTTAAGTCATGCCACTCAACATTTTGATTGGGATAGATTCCCAGAGTGATGGTGCCCCAGCAGGAGAACTTTTGAAGCAATTGATCATGGCTGCATGGAATGTTTAACCCAACTACTCACCACTGGGGAAGGCCCAGAAGAACAAGGACAGAGCAGAATTTGTCCATGATTAATGTGTTGAAGAATTGTATAAACTGAGCTGCTTCTGGACCAATGGCCATATAAAATGTTTTCTTCCTTGGCATGTGAAGAATGTACCTGAAGGTTTGGCCATGCCTTTTTGTTACTCTCTGTAGAAAATAATGAATTCATCAGTGGTAGAAAATTGTTTAGGATAAGCTTCATAGTAGATAAGTCTTTTACATAGTTATACCATACTTAATTTTGTTGCAGGTGTTATGTTACCTGTATTTGAAAGTTATCAAGATGGTACAGACACTTACGAACTGGCAGGTCTGGCAAGGGGTGGACAGCAACTTGCCAAACTCAAAAAGAACTACCAGAGTGCAGTGAAGCTGTTAGTTGAATTAGCTTCACTGCAGACATCTTTTGTTACTCTTGATGAGGTCATCAAAATAACCAATAGAAGAGTTAATGCTATTGAGCATGGTAAGTGACATAATCAATATATATTAGTGAGGGGACTATTGTATGGGCTAAATGGAATGGTATGAACACTTAAGTTGTCTACAGATTTGTTCTCAATGACTGAGAGGGTACAGGGGAGAGTGTGAAAGATAATTAACAGTGAAGAATAGTTTGTCAGAGAGAAAAAGAGAAGCACAAGCTGGATTTCCTATGATGTTTCTGGAATCTATGCTGTTGGTCTGGAGGAAGTAATTCTGTTTGAGGTACCTCATTGTGTTTGAACTCAGAATACATTCTAAAGTTCTGCAACAGAAGAATGTCAATGATACTGCAGAATAGTTTTGGTGATCATTTCTGCTGTCCTTGTAGGCTGTTGTAACCTGTGCTGTATTCAGTTTTTTGGCAATGAGATTTACGAGGGGCGTTTGAAAAGTCCGTGCAAAGTCCGCAAGATGGCACCACTGGCACGTATTGAGGTCATGTTTAGTTAGTAGCATCTTTGGAAAGAACGCACACCAAGCATCAGCAATATTGGTCTACTTCTTTTTATTTGGCATTCTTGTGAATCGAGGAAGTCGAGTGATTGTCCAAAAATGGACGAAAAAGAATTTCGTGTGATGCTTAAACATTATTTTATGAAATGGCTGGCAGGGCTAAGATTTTATTCAAATGAGGAGGTGATTGCATTAGCTAATAGCTATTTTGCAAATCTGGACAATTCCTATTATCCGGAAGGGATCAACAAATTAGAACAGCATTGGACAAATAGTATAAGTCTAAAACGAGACTATTTTGAAAAATAAAAAAGGTTTACCCCAAACTCGTAAGTAGTTATTTTTGCACGGACTTTTCAAACACCCCTCATATAGTTTATTTTATTTTATTTACACATCTAGTTTTGTAGAACCAAATTGAGGAGTGAATCTCCCAGGTCATGGTATGTGTCAGTACACGAAATTACAACATAAAAATGATTACAGATAAAATAAAATGTATTAACCCAAAAAAGTCAAGCCCTAAGTTTAAGTAAACGCAATCAACAATATAACGTAAGAATCAGCTTAATTTTTCAAGGATTTCCTCAGCAGACTAGAAGGATTGACCCATGAGGAAACTCTTCAGTTAAGATTTGGAAGCACGTGGATTACTTGTAAGATTTTTGAATTCGTGCGGTAGCTTATTGAAATGGATGTGGCAGTATCTGCACAGTAGTTAATGAAGTACGATCCTGATGCAGATTGGATTTCTTCCGAGTATTAACTGAGTGAAAGCTGCTGCTGCTTGGGAATAAGCTGATACTGTCAACAAGAAACAACAGTAAAGCATATATGTATTGAAAGGCCGATGTCAGAATACCCAGACTAATGTCAAGAGGTTCGTGAACTTGCACTACTTATTGCCCATTTCTGAGCCAAAAATATCCTTTTTAGAATGGGAAGAGTTACCCCAAAATATAATACCATATCACATAAGCAAATCAAAATAACCAAAGTTGACTAATTTTCATATTGAACAGTCACTTACTTCAGATAACGTTTGAATAGTAAAAATGGCAGCATTAAGTTTTCGAACAAGATCTTGAATGTGGGCTTTCTACTACGGTTTGCTCTCTGTGAACACCTAAAATTTTGAACTGTTCAGTTTCACTAATCATATGACTATTCTGTGAAATTAAAACACCAGATTTTGTTGAACTGTGTGTTAAAAACTGTAAAAACTGAGTCTTTTTGTGATTTAGCATTAGTTTATTTTCTACAAGCCATGAACTTATATCATGAACTGAACTATTTGAAACAGAGCCAGTGTTGTGCACAACATCCTTTACTACCAAGCTAGTGTCATCAGCAAAGAGAAATATGTCATTTATATAAATAAGGAACAGGAGTGGCCTCAACACTGATCCCTGTGCTCCTCCCCCACCACCCCCTCTTGACTGTACCTCACTCAGACCCCACATCACAGCCATTTGCAACCCTGTGAATAATGACCTTTTGCTATCAGTTGTTAAAGTAAGAGGTGAACCAGTTGTTAGTTACTCCCCGAATTCCGCAGTGGTCCAACTTCTGGAGCAATATTTTGTGATCAACACACACACACACACCTTAGTTAAATTAAAAAATATTCCTAGTGTTCGAAACCTTTTGTTTAACCCATCTAGTACTTCACAGAGAAAAGATAATATAGCATTTTTAGGTGTTAAACGGCTTCTAAAGCCAAACTGTACATTTGATAGCAAATTGTAATATAAAATGATCAATTATCCTTGCATACACAACGTTTTCCATAACTTTAGCAAACACTTATGGCAGAGAAATAGGTCTAAAATTATCCCTTTCTCCTCTTTTCTTGAGCAACTTTACTACTGAGTACTTTAATGGTCCACGAAACTGATTATTCTTAAAGGAAAAATTACAAATATGGCTAAATACAGGGCTAACATGTGCAGCACAGTACTTTAATATTCTGCTACACACTCCATTATAACCATGAGAGTCCTTAGTCTTCCGTGATTTGATTATTGACTCAATCTCCACTTTGTCTGTGTTCCAGAGGAGTATTTCAGACATCAATCTCAGGAACGCATTTGACAAGAGAGTTATGATTCCCTGTAGAAACTACATTTTTATTTAATTCTTTAGCAATGCTCAGAAAATGATTGTTAAATACTGTACATATACCTGATTGATCAGTAACAAAAATTTTAAGTATGAACTGACTTTATATCATCGACCTTGTGCTGCTGACCAGACACTTCCTTCCAACTTACCACATGGTTTTAACTTTATCCTGTGAAATACCTATTCTATTTGCGTACCACACACTCTTTGCCATCCTAACAACATTTTTGAGCACCTTACAATACTGTTTGTAATGGGCTGATGTAGCTTCATTGTGGCTACTTCTAACATTGTGATATAATTCCCGCTTTGTTTTACATTATATCCTCATTCCACTAGTCAGCCACCCAGGCTGCCTTTTACTGCCAGTACCCCATGTAGAATGTTCTAATGGAAAGCAACTCTCAAAGAGCATGAGACGTTATCGCCACTATAAACATCCTGTCACTCTTGTTCCTTAATGAGGTTAAAATAAACTCTCTATTGCCATTAGATTAGCTTCCCTACATAGTTTGTAATTATATAAATGGTGTTAAAGTTTTGTGCAGTCGTCTCTAATTTTTTTTATTTTTTGCAGCAGGAGAATGAATTTTTTTGTGAACATACTTGAAACGTCTAGTTATACATTGAGCCTACTCACTGTAGCCTCCATCATCTGTGACACATCTGACCCAAGGTTCTTTCCATGATGTAAATGCACTTTGGTAAAATTCTGGGGATTGACTTTTACACCATCGCTTGAACAGGAAATAAGGTCTTTCTCGCTCTCAAATGTTTTACCATGCAGGTGGGCCATCAGACAACCAAAGAGATAAAAAAAAGGATGGAGCCAAATCCAGACTGTAGGGAGGATGAGGAACAATTTTCTAACCCATTTTGCTGATTTTCTCCTGCATCATAAGGGCTGTATGGGGTTTGGCATTGTCATTGTGTAGTCTGATGAGCTCATCCTGAAGCTGTGGTTTGTGGGTCTCGATAATATGTCGCAGCTTGTCCGATGACAAGCAATAATGGTCCTAGTTAACTGTGGAGCCAGGTTCCAAAAAGTCAATGAAAATGACACCACAATGATCCCAGAAGGAGGAGGCCTTCACCTTTCAGCCTGCTGTTCGTGAAAGTCTTGGTTTCTTGTTCCGAGGGGAACCCGGATGACGCCACTCCACGGATTGGGTTTTGCTCTCAGGTTCGGACACAGCAACCGTGTTTCATCCTGGACATTTACACAGTCAAAATACTGTTTCCATTCTTCAGTAGATGCTCACATACATTCTTCCTCATCGTTTTTTCTTGTCAATAATCTGGGCACCCAACTTGCACAGATTTTTCTGTACCCTAGTGACTGTACCAGTGATACCACACTACCAAATGACAAAAGAGTCATTTCAGCAAGCTGCTGTGTTGTTACACATCTGTTATTTTGGATGATTTGATCAGTGGTCTCCTCATTCACATCACTCACAGCCGTCAATGGTCTACCGCATCGTGGATTGTCCAGTAGAGAGAAATCGCCTTCTTTAAACCTCTGCAAGCACCTCTGGATATTGCTGTGATCCACTGTGTCCTCCCCATAAACAGGGAGCAACGTCCTGTGAATCAATGTGGCAGAGTCATCAGAGAGGATCTCCATCACCGACCATTGTCACAACTTGGCATCTACTTCACGGTCCATTATGACTCACCTGTAAATAAAAGAAAATACTTTTATATACCAACTTATAGCTAAATGTTCCAAGTATGTTCACGAATTTCATTCTCCTCCTGCAAAAAAATTTAAAAAAATAGAGACGACTGTGCAAAACTTTTTGAACGCCCTTTGTATGTGACATTTGTTTGAGTACAAAAGCCTTTTAGTGTTACAATTTGTGCATCATGGTCTACAAAGCCATTCACTTTTTTTTCTAACAGAATGCTCATCTAGTAATGAAGAATGAGTAAAAAAACTGTCTGTGGCTGTGCTTCTGTTCACCTGCACCCTAGTTGGAAAAAACACAGTCTGCATCAGATCATATGAGTTACTAATTTTTGGTATTTCCTATAAAATGAACCATTAACCTTCTCTAGCTTGAGCAGAAATGATCTGAAATTAAAGTCAGGGTACCTATAAATGACAACAATTAGAAGTTTAGTTTCACTAAATTCAACTGCCCCTGCACAGCATTCACATATCTGTTCAGTGCAGTGCCATGATACATCTGTGGATTCAAATGGAACACTGTTTTTTACGTACATGGCCACTCCCCCACTCCGTAAGGAACTTCTTGAAAAACAGCCAGCTAATCTGTACCCTGGTAAAGGAAGCCTCTGAATTGTCAAATTATTTAAGTGGTGCTCTGATACACCAATAACGTCAGAGTCAACATGTATAAGCAGTTCACTAACTTTGTCTTTAATACCTCTTCTATTTTGATGAAATATACTAATTCCTTCCTTACTTGGATACCTGACCACCTCTCAACATGATTCCTTAGCTAGTGGGACTTCCTTTAAACAGGTACACCTATCAGCTGACTTTCTCACATAGTTGCAGCTCTGACACCAACTACTAAGGGGTTTTTTCCATGAGTGGTCCCACCACCACCCACTACACTGTGGGCCAGCCTCCCTTTCCCAAACCTATTGAAGTGCAGGCCATGCCTCGTGAAACTCGATCTACTGATAGAATGAACTGACACCACTGCTATGTGACCCATGCCCTCTGCCACCAGTGCCTTCTCCAGCCCAGTGTTAATATGCCTAACAGCTGCAGTAGGATGAAGCCGATCATGATGCTGAAACAGTTGCATGAAATGCACAGTAGTACCATCAGTTTGAGTAGCTATCTTTACCAAGTCACCACCTACATCATATTCCCTGTCCATGTCAGTACCATTCCGTGCCCCACCAACAATCACTGCCTGATCCTCTTTCGTAAAATTCCTTCATAACTCCCCTATGCTGTCAGTCACCTAAGCTAACCCTGCATTAGGCTTCACAATGCTGGTGACCAGATACTTCCTGCAACTGCTGGCCCACACCTCCACTGTGTGAACGACCTAGCAACAAAACCTTCTTCTCTCTGATAAACTTTGCAACTGATTCAGGCCTCCTAACTGCTGAGAGCTGCTGCATGTTTCCTACAACTACATCTACAAGACAACTAATACAGTTAAAATTCATTTGCAAATTCTGCACATAATCTGGCTGGTCAAGAGGAATATTTGATAGCAGACATCAGCTTTCACCAGTGACATAATGTTAATGCCTACTGTGACATCATCTTTTGGTGTGTATTTTCATAGTTTTGTCGTTAGTTGGCTAAGTCAACAAATGTGAAAGCAAAAATCTGGTTGTGGTGACAGACTGATCTTTAGCTTAATCAGTTTGAAAACATCGCCACTGAAATGGCGTTATATTCGCCATGTTGTTTATGACATTTGTGACATGTTTCCTGTCATTGGTCAAAACCTATGACTAGTATGGAAAATTCCTCTTTTATCTAGTCTGATGTGGATCCCATTGATCCATCAGTCCCTTTTCAATTTTAGCAATTTGAGCTGTTTCTCAGTGCCATTGACACTGATATCTGTTTGACTCATTATTGTAGTGTTGCGAGAACTGAACAAAGGTAGTATATTTGTGGATTTTCCCATGTAAAGAAATAATTGAAAACTGAATTCAGCATTTCTGTTTTCGATTTGCTACACTGTTTCATTTCCTGTGTCATCCCTGCGTGTCCAGACACTAAATGTGTTTCCACTGACTGAAAATTGTGACTTGGCAAACTCGTGAAGTTGGCAAAAATTAATCCTGTGAAAGCCTGCTTACAAAATTGCAACAGCAAGCATTAAATGAAGAATCCAAATATATTCTTCATGCTGGTATGTATTACTCCTGTAGGGATCACAAAGAAAAGATTAGGTTAATTACAAAGTGCCAAGCAACCTAATTGTGTATGGTGAAGGGTACTTGGGGTACCAGTATCTGATCCCCACTTCCCTATTCCATTAACAGATGTTGCACAGGAAGAATGATTGTTCGTAGACTTCCATATTAGCTCTAATTTGTTGAATTTTTCGTTGTGGTCATTTTGTGAGATATATGTTGGAGGAAGTAATACACTATGTGATCAAAAGTATCCAGACACCTGGCTGAAAATGACTTACAGGTTCGTGGCGCTCTCCATTGGTAATGCTGGAATTCAATACGGTGTTGGCCCACCCTTGGCCTTGATGACAGCTTCCACTCTCGCAGGCATACGTTCAGTGAGGTGCTGGAAGGTTTCTTGGGGAATGGCAGCCCGTTCTTCATGAAGTGCTGCACTGAGGAGAGGTATTGATATCGGTCGGTGAGGCCTGGCAAAAATTCAGTGTTCCAAAACATCCCAAAGGTGTTCTGTGGGATTCAGGTCAGGACTCTGTGCAGGCTAGTCCATTACAGGGATGTTATTGTCATGTAACCACTTCACCACAGGTCGTGCATTATGCACAGGTGTTCGATCGTGTTGAAAGATGCGATCACCAACCCCGATTTGCTCTTCAACAGTGGGAAGCAAGAAGGTGCTTAAAACATCAATGCAGGCGTGTGCTGTGATAGTGCCACAGAAAACAACAAAGTGCCATCGGATTTCCACATTGTGTGCCATGATTCGTCACTCCCACACAATGTTTTTTCAACTGTTCAATCATTCAAAGTTTACACTACTTACACCAAGCGAGGTGTCGTTTGGCATTTACCGGCATGATGTATGGCTTATGAATAGCTGCTCAATTATGAAATCCATGTTTTCTCACCTCCTACCCACCTATCGTAGTACTTGCAGTGGATCCTGATGCAGTTTAGAAATTCTTTGTGCTGGTCTGGATAGATGTCTGCCTACTACATATTACGATACTCTTCAACTGTTGGCAGTCTGTCAGTCAACAGACATGGTCAGCCTGTATGCTTTTGTGCCGTGTATGTGTCCCTTCATGTTTCCACTTCACTGTCACATTGGGAATAGTGGACCTAGGGATGTTTGGGAGTGTGGAAATCTTGCGTACAGACGTATGACACATGCGACAGCCAATCACCAGACCATGTTCGAAGTCCATGAAATCCGCGGAGCGCCCCAGTCTGCTCTCTCACGATGTCTAATGACTACTGAGGCCACTGATATGGAGTACCTGGCAGTAGGTGGCAGCATAATGCACCTAATATGAAAAACCTATGTTTTTGGGAGTGTCCAGATACTTTTGATCACATAGTGTGTGTTGTCTGATTCTTCCTAGATAGTAATCTCAGACTTTCAATAGTAAACCTCTCCATGATGCATAATGCTTCTCTTGTAATGTCATCCACTGGATTTTGTTAAACATCTCTGTAACACACTTCTGCCAATTAAATGATCTCATGATGAAACATGCTACTCTTCATTGGATCTTGTCTTAAGTATTGTATCTGCCCTGCATGGTAAGAATTCCACATTGAAGAACACTACTCAAGAATCAGATGAACAAGTGCCTTGTATGCCACTTCTTTCATGGATGTGTTACATCTTCGTAAGAGTCTTCCTATGAATCTGTCTGGCATCTGCTTTTCCTAAAATATGTTTTATGTGGTCATTCCACTTAAGTTTGATCTGGATAGTCACTGCTAGATATTCTGTGGTATATACTGTTTCCAGCAATTTGTCATAAATAGTGTAGTTGTATACTAATGGATTTCTTCTCATATGTATGCACAGTATGTTACATTTATTTACGTTCAGAGTCAACCGTCGGAGCCTACGCCATTCATCAACTCTCTGCTGCTTATTTTGCAAATATGTATTGTCTCCTGGTATTGCTGCTTTCTGATAGACAATGATATTGTAGGTGAATTGTCTTAGAGCTTCTGATGGATTCCACTAGATCATTTGCATACAATGTAAACACTAACCTCCTTGGGGTACTTCAAAAATTACCTTTACATTTTTCAAATTTTATTCGGTTAAGAATGATGAGTTGAGTTCTGTCTGAAAGGAAAGCTTGAATCTAGTCGAAAGTGAGGCCCAATACTTGGTAAACTCCCTTTGCTTTTTGCTGATGATACAAGTATAGTAATAACATCCGAAAACCAAGAACTAAGTGATGTAATTGTAAATGATGTTTTTTACAAAATTATTAAGTGGTTCTCAGCAAACACTCTCTTTAAATTTTGATAAAACACTGTATATACAGTTCCGTACAGTAAATGGCACAACTCCAGTAATAAATATAAACTTTCAACAGAAGTCTGTAGCTAAAGTAGAATTTTCAAAATTTTTAGGTATGTCCATTGATGAGAGGTTAAACTGGAAGCAACACATTGATGGTCTGCTGAAACATCTGAGTTCAGCTACATATGCTATTAGGGTTATTGCAAATTTTGGTGATAAGAATCTCAGTAAATTAGCTTACTATGCCTACTTTCATTCACTGCTTTCGTATGGCATCATATTCTGGGGTAATTCATCGTTGAGTAGAAAAGTATTCATTGCTCAAAAACGTGTAATCAGAATAATTGCTGGAGCCCACCCACAGTCATCCTGCAGACATCTATTTAAGGGTCTAGGGATCCTCACAGTATATATATTCACTTATTAAATTTGTTGTTAATAATGCAGCCCAGTTCAAAAGTAATAGCAGTGTGCATAGCTATAACACCAGGAGAAAGGATGATCTTCACTATGCAGGGTTAAATCTGACTTTGGCACAGAAAGGGGTAAATTATGCTGCCACAAAAGTCTTTGGTCACCTTCCAAACGGCATCAAAAGCCTGACAGATAGCCAACTAACATATAAAAATAAATTAAATGAATTTCTAGATGACAACTCCTTCTACTCGTTGGCTGAATTTTTAGATATAAATTAAGGGGGAAAAAAACTTAAACATTAATGTCATGCAATATTTTGTGTAATGTAATATCTTGTACAGACATCTTTTATTAACCTGACACGTTCCACATCATTACGAAGTGTCGTATTCATGATCTGTGGAACAAGTATTAATCTAATCTAATCACTGCTTAAGCGAGTGCTCATTGGGGCCAAGGCAGAGGTCAGTTGTATTTTCTGATGAAAGCTGTTTCCGCCTCGGTGCCAGTGACGGGCGTGTGTTAGTTAGGAGGTGGCCAGTTGAGAGCCTGCAACCCACCCGTCTGCCTGCTAGACAAACTGGGCTTACACCTGAAGTTACGATCTGGGGTCCAATTTCATATACAGCTCCAGTGCCGTCACAACCACTGTAATCATCCCTCTATTGACTGACCGAGTGGAATACACCTGGAACTCCTACCCATAAACTGACATCTGGCACTTGTACAACACATGTACACGCTGTTTGCATTCAACATTCTGGTGGCTACACTGGTTATTAATGTACCAAAATTTCACATTTGCAGTGACATATCTTGCAGTGTTACTCACTTACATATGTTAGCTAGACAAATGGCTTCCCAAAATTTCATTGCTCTGCGTTTACGATTTCTCGGTGTTGCGATTTTTTCCCCAGTGGTGTGTAACACCGTACAGGGTAACAGAGTGAATGTAAGCAATACAAACCAACCTTTGAATTTCAGTGTCAGAGACAATGGAGATCATTCTTACAGTGACATAGCAACATTCAGTTTCTCCCTAAGATTGCGAATGTCATTTTTTCAGGAAAGAGTCTCATCCACCTTCAGCCCCCAGAATTTAAAACAGTCAACTTCACTGACTGACGATCTTTAGACAATAAAACTAGGGTTCTACAACAGTTCAGTATCATAAACTGTATTCATCATGTTCTGTTATGATGGAGCGTTAACCTGGTCTCTGAAAGTCACGTGCCGCTATTACTAATTATCCTATTGGGTACATCATTTAAATTACAAATCTCATCTTTAACAATAACACTTCGATCATTTGCAAAAAGAAAAAAAAAGAAAAAATTTGAATCACCTGTCATGTTTAGTTGACAGATCATTGATGTATATCAAGAAAACCAATAGGCCCAGATCAGTGCCCTCACCCCCACCTCTTGCCATTTCATCCCACAGATTCACATGACCCCAGTAGTTTCAGATCATCTCTTCCCTGTTAGTGGACACAAGAATAGAACCTTCAGATGTGAAATGAACTGTTGTTAAGCTAGTTCCTTAATCCCATAATGTTCCACCTTATTCAAAAGTTTTTGATGGTCCACACAATCAGATATATCTGTTAAATAAAAGAAAATGTCAAATGTCCTTAGCATATTGTTTATGCCTGTTAATGGCCCCAACACAAAAGAATAGTACCATTTTCTGTGGATACTCCTTTCGTGCACACTCACTGTGAGCCTCGCTACAAAATGTGTGTACAGAGATGTTCCAGTACTTCCTTATACATTGCTTTCTCAAAAGCTTTTGAAATCACTGATAGCAAAGAAACTGTCCAGTAACTATCTAAATTTGGTACCTCTTTCTCCCATTTGTAAACCAGTTTCAGTAAAAGGTATTTGAATCCATCAGCAAGTTGACTGCACCTGGGGGACATTGTAAGGGGCTGAGTACATTAATTTCATTATCCTACATAAAAGTTAATCATATCAATGGGAGTCTTTACTCTTTAGTGATTTAATAATTGATTTTTTCATCTTCGCTTATTTGCTGTAGCTGAATGTGATATAATTGTCCAGGAACACCAAATTTTTAGAATGCTGCATAATTATCTGTACGAATAAAATTTTGCTTTAACTGAACAGTTTCATTCTCGCAGGAGAGGTGTAGTATGTTGAGCATCCACACTCTGCCCACATACCTCTTTCACAATTGTCCATATAGTTTTAATGTTGTTCCGAGGGCTATCTATTCTCTTGGAGTAATGATTTATTTTAGCCTGTCTGATGACATTCTTCAGCACACAGTTTACAGTGAAATAAAATTCTGTAGCTGGGCTGTGACTGTCCTGTCTATTATGATGTTGCTCCCATTTCCTCCTGTGCAGCATTTTACTGTCATTAGTTATCAAAAATGGTTGCTTAATACAGTTGCTTCTCCGCCTGCAATTTTTAGTGGAAAAAGGTTCTCAGAGAAAGTGATAAAGGTTTAGCAGAAATATGTTCTGTTTGTAATTTAATTTCTCTTTATTGTAGACTTCTTGCCTTTACCCTCCAACATTGGCTGTAAATTTCTACAATGGTCTCTAAATAATTTGTTTATTGGTTTGGAGTGTGATGCTCTATCTATTGAGTTCCTGTCTATAGTTGTGCTACTGTTTACCTGGACTGTAGTTGGCAACCATACTACGTGTACCATTTTGTAAGATTCAAATAAATTCGTTAATGTCCTTTCCTCTGGAGAATCAGTAACAAAGTTTATGCAGAAATTCCCACACCAATTAACTTCAAACGTCTTTCTTAAGAACTGAGGCTGGCACAACACCAACTCTGACTCTGAACTGGCAGATCTGTAGAGGCCTACATCTAAATGATTTTTCCTTGAAAATTTAGACTTCCTTGCTGTACAATCTTCAAATGTTTGGTCCTCACAAAGTTTTGATACATCAACTCTTTTGAATGAAACAATACATTGCCATAAATGGCCACTCCTCCCTTCTGCTACAAACTCCTCATCTTGAAATAAGGTGTACCCCTCCAAAGAATGCATCAGTATATTTTTTCTATATAAATGATGGCTGGAGATACAAATCAAGTCAGTCAATATATATTAGCAGTTCATCTGCTTGACCTCTAATTGCCTTAATATTTTGGTGAAATAGTTTTAATGAGTCTTATGATATGCACTCCCCGTTTACTGAACTGTCTTGCAGCATTAAAGGAGCATTACTCAAGAAGGTGTAAAACATATGACTTCTGTGCATTATCAGAGGAATTTGGCCTTGAGTGAGCCCAAATCCATTCACCCCTTCTCAGGTGTAGGCTGGGTATCCTATAGCTAGACCTATTGATGCCCTCAGCTGGCATCCTTGCAAAGTGTGCCAAGTCAGCAGTCATTGGTAGCCTCTGAAGACCCATGTTAGCATGTTCTACAGCACGCAGTACCGCAACAACACTTATTACCGAAAGTACAGTCATATGGATTATCGAATGAATTTTGTGACTGGGATTAAGGATTTCTTGCTACAGTGAATGCCACATGTTATCTTGGATGGAGAATAATTTGACAGATCTGAAAGTGACTTCAGACTTGCCCTAGATAACTGTCTTGAGGCACTTGCTGTTCATGTCGTACATCTGTGGTCTGCCATAAAACATTAATAGTAACCTCAGACATCTTGCAGATGCAGTTATACATACTGAAGTATATCTGAAAATTTTCAATCAAATGTTGGTAAGATTTCAAAGTTGCACAAACATTGACAACTTATTTTAAATATCCAGAATGAACATGAGAAATGTATTATTTTATAACTACGAGGTGTGTTCAAAAAGTAAGGTGACTTTATATTTTTATGAAAAAATGTTTATTAATTCATCAGTATTCCTGCTGTCCCCTTTAAAGTAATCCCCCTGAGATACAATACACATGTGCCAATGCTTCTTCAATCCTCGAAGCACTTTTTGGTACAGCCATGAGTTCTTCCAGTGATGCAGTTTTTATTACCTTAATCGTTTTACCTGTGGTCTAGGGGTAGTGTCTTTGATTCATAATCAAAACGTCTTCGGTCCCGGGTTCGAACCCCGCCACTGCCTAAATTTTGATAAATAATCAGCATTGCCAGCCGAAGACTTCCGGCATAAGAAGTCAGCCTCATTCTGCCAACGGCCTTCTCAAAGCGGGCAGAGGGGCGGATAGAGGTTCAGGGCACTCTCTTGTCCTAGGGGTGGGAAATTGCCCCTAAAGGTGGAAGAATCAGCAATGATCGACGACATGAGGATGCAGAAGGCAATGGAAACCACTGCATTAAAGACACGTAACGTGTATCCACAGGACATGTGGCCTGTAGTTGAAGAAGTGTCATGATGATCTCTCCATTGGTAAAAGATTCCGGAATAGTCCCCCATTCGGATCTCCGGTAGGGGACTGCCAAGGGGGAGGTTACCATGAGAAAAAGATTGAATAACCAACGAAAGGATAATGTTCTAAGAGTCGGGGCATGGAATGTCAGAAGCTTGAACGTGGTAGGGAAACTAGAAAATCTGAAAAGGGAAATGCAAAGCCTCAATCTAGATATAGTAGGGGTCAGTGAAGTGAAGTGGAAGGAAGACAAGGATTTCTGGTCAGATGAGTATCGGTAATATCAACAGCAGCAGAAAATGGTATAACAGGTGTAGGATTCGTTATGAATAGGAAGGTAGGGCAGAGGGTGTGTTACTGTGAACAGTTCAGTGACCGGGTTGTTCTAATCAGAATCGACAGCAGACCAACACCAACAACGATAGTTCAGGTATACGTGCCGACGTTGCAAGCTGAAGATGAACAGATAGAGAAAGTGTATGAGGAAATTGAAAGGGTAATGCAGTATGTAAAGGGGGACGAAAATCTAATAGTCATGGGCGACTGGAATGCAGTTGTAGGGGAAGGAGTAGAAGAAAAGGTTACAGGAGAATATGGGCTTGGGACAAGGAATGAAAGAGGAGAAAGACTAATTGAGTTCTGTAACAAGTTTCAGCTAGTAATAGCGAATACCCTGTTCAAGAATCTCAAGAGGAGGAGGTATACTTGGAAAAGGCCGGGAGATACGGGAAGATTTCAATTAGATTACATCATGGTCAAACAGAGATTCCGAAATCAGATACTGGATTGTAAGGCGTACCCAGGAGCAGATATAGACTCAGATCACAATATAGTAGTGATGAAGAGTAGGCTGAAGTTCAAGATATTAGTCGGGAACAATCAATACGCTAAGAAGTGGGATACGGAAGTTCTAAGGAATGACGAGATACGTTTGAAGTTCTCTAACACTATAGATACAGCAATAAGGAAGAGCGCAGTAGGCAACACAGTTGAAGAGGAATGGACGTCTCTAAAAAGGGCCATCACAAAAGTTGGGAAGGAAAACATAGGTACAAAGAAGGTAGCTGCGAAGAAACCATGGGTAACAGAAGAAACACTGCAGTTGATTGATGAAAGGAGGAAGTACCAACATGTTCCGGGAAAATCAGGAATACAGAAATACAAGTCGCTGAGGAATGAAATAAATAGGAAGTGCAGGGAAGCTAAGACAAAATGGATGCATGAAAAATGTGAAGACATCGAAAAAGATTTGATTGTCGGAAGTACAGACTCAGCATACAGGAAAGTCAAAACAACCTTTGGTGATATTAAAAGAAACGGTGGTAACATTAAGAGTACAACGGGAATTCTACTGTTAAATGCAGAGGAGAGAGCAGAAAGGTGGAAAGAATACATTGAAAGCCTCTATGAGGGTGAAGATTTGTCTGATGTGATAGAAGAAGAAACAGGAGTCGATTTAGAAGAGATAGGGGATCCAGTATTAGAATCGGAATTTAAATGAGCTTTGGAGGACTTACGGTCAAATAAGGCAGAAGATACAGATAACATTCCATCAGAATTTCTAAAATCATTAGGGGAAGTGGCAACAAAATGACTATTCACGTTGGTGTGTAGAATATATGAGTCTGGCGACATACCATCTGACTTTCGGAAAAGCATCATCCACACAATTCCGAAGACGGCAAGAGCTGACAAGTGCAAGAATTATCGCACAATCAGCTTAACAGCTCATGCATCGAAGCTGCTTACAAGAATCATATACAGAAGAATGGAAAAGAAAATTGAGAATGCGCTAGGTGACGATCAGTTTGGCTTTAGGAAAAGTAAAGGCACGAGAGAGGCAATTCTGACGTTACGGCTAATAATGGAAGCAAGGCTAAAGAAAAATCAAGACACATTCTTAGGATTTGTCGACCTGCAAAAAGCGTTCGACAATATAAAATGGTCCAAGCTGTTCAAAATACTGAAAAAAGTAGAGGTAAGCTATAGGGAGAGATGGGTCATATACAATATGTACAACAACCAAGAGGGAATAATAAGAGTGGACGATCAAGAACGAAGTGCTCGTATTAAGAAGGGTGTAAGACAAGGCTGTAGCCTTTTGCCCCTACACTTCAATCTGTACATCGAGGAAGCAATGATGGAAATAAAAGAAAGGTTCAGGAGTGGAATTAAAATACGAGGGTCGGTCAAAAATTAATGCCTCCCATTTTTTTTCTACTTAGAAAAATTAAGTTAAGTGAAAAATTTGAATTTGGCGCCATTCCTCAAACCTTCTTCTGCAATCCACTGCAGTAGTAACTTTCTGTGTCAACAGGTGGCAGCACAGCAGAAGTTTGTAAGATGGCCGACATCGATGTTCGTTTGAGACAGCGTTGTGTGATTGAATTCTTGAATGCAGAAGGTGAAACGCCCATACGCATTCATGAAAGACTGAAGAAGGTGTATGGTGTTGTGACAGTGGATGTCAGCACTGTTAGACAATGGGTTCGTCGTTGTAAGGAAGCTGAAGGGCAAACACCGTTGACTGACGAAAAGCGGAGCGGCAGGCCGGTGAGTGCAGTGACTCCACACAACATTCAGCAAGTTGATGACATCATTCGTGGTGACCGTCGGGTGCCTGCAGATGAAGTGTGTCGCATTATTTCTCTTAGTAAAGGCAGTGTGATCACGATTATTAAACAATTGGGGTACTCAAAAGTTTGTGCACGGTGGGTTCCAAGAATGTTAACCGATCAGAATAAAGAGGCAAGGAAAACAATAGCCTCCCAACACTTGCAGCGCTTCCGTTTGGAGGGAGATGAGTTTCTGAAAAAAAATTGTGACCGGGGACGAAACATGGGTGCATTTTTTTGAACCCGAATCAAAGAGGCAGTCAATGGAGTGGCGTCACACAAGCTCGCCGAGGAAGAAAAAATTCAAAACTGTGCGATCGGCAGGGAAAGTTACGAGTATGGCAACAGTTTTCTGGGATACAGAGGGTGTGATTCTGGTTGATTTTTTGGAGCAGGGATGCACAATAAATTCTGTTCAATACGTCACAACCCTCAAAAAACTTAAAGCACGTCTTCAGCGAGTTCGCCCAACAAAATCAATGGCAGATGTTCTTCTTTTGCATGACAATGCAAGACCACACACCAGTCGTCACACCTCTGACGAGATTGTCAAAATTGGATGGGAAGTTTTGCCTCATCCCCCATACAGCCCTGACCTGGCACCATCAGACTTCCATCTGTTCGGGCCACTAAAAGAAGCTCATCGTGGGATTCATTTTGAAGATGAGGAGGCCGTCAAAACATCCGTGCGTCAATGGCTTAGGAAGCAGAGCTGTGATTTTTACCGTGCTGGGATACATGCCCTTGTTCAAAGATGGACCAAAACTGTAGAGATGGGCGGAGATTACATTGAAAAATGACAAAATGATCCTCTATGTTGTGGTTTTCAACCTATGTAATTGCATTTAAATTTCCTGACAATTAAACGTAGAAAAAAAAATAGGAGGCATTACTTTTTGACTGACCCTCGTACAAGGTGAAAGGATATCAATGATACAAGTCACTGATGACATTGCTGTCCTGAGTGAGTACACAGTATGGTTTGAGAGTAAATCGGAGAAAGACGAAGGTAATCAGAAGTAGTAGAAATGAGAACAGTGAGAAACTTAACATCAGGATTGATGGTCACGAAGTCAATGAAGTAAGGAATTCTGCTACCTAGGCAGTAAAATAACCAATGATGGACGGAGCAAGGAAGACATCAAAAGCAGACTTGCTATGGCAAAAAAAAGACATTTCTGGCCAAGAGAAGTCTACTGATATCAAATACCAGCCTTAATTTGAGGAAGAAATTTCTGAGAATGTATGTCTGCAGTACAGCATTGTATGGTAGTGAAACATGGACTGTGGGAAAACCGGAACAGAAGAGAATCGAAGCATTTGAGATGTGGTGTTATAGACGAATGTTGAAAATTAGGTGGACTGATAAGGTAAGGAATGAGGAGGTTCTACGCAGAATCGGAGAGGAAAGGAATATGTGGAAAACACTGATAAGGAGAAGGGACAGGATGATAGGACATCTGCTAAGACATGAGGGAATGACTTCCATGGTACTAGAGGGAGCTGTAGAGGGCAAAAACTGTAGAGGAAGACAGAGATTGGAATACGTCAAGCAAATAATTGAGGACGTAGGTTGCAAGTGCTACTCTGAGATGAAGAGGTTAGCACTGGAAATGAATTAGTGGCGGGTCGCATCAAACCAGTCAGTAGACTGATGACAAAAAAAAAAATCGTTGAAAATCTTTGTTCTTTCATAGGTCTCTTCAGTTTCAGGAATAGGAAAAGGTCGCAGGGGGCCAAATCTGGTGAATATGGTGGCTGTGGCATGATTGTTGTGTTGTTTTTGGCCAAAAAATCTCTAACAAGCAATGATGAATTAGCAGGTGATGTGAAAGGCATGAATTGTTTTTCCACAATTCTGTACATTTTTTTTTGTGTATTGTATCTCATAAATGGTGCATGATATCAAGATCACACTCCTTATTGACCGTACGAACTTGAGGCAAAAATTTTTGATACACTACACCACGGTAATTGGGGGGGGGGGGGGGGGGGGGGGGAGGAATAAAAAATGAAAACAACTTTCACATTTGATCAAACTTGACATGCTTTTTTTTAATCTTGGTTCTCTGGGATGTGTCCATTGCGATGACTGGGCTTTCGTTTCACCATGATAACCATAAACCTATGTTTCGTCACCACTTACGACCCTTTTGAGCAAATCAGGATTATCATTGACATCATTCAAGAGCTCCTGAGGGATGCTCATGTGATGGTTATTCTGGTCAAAATTGATGTGTTGGAACAAACTTCACGGACACACATCTCATGCCCAAAATGTCCAAAACAATTGCATGACACAAACCGACCAATATGCCAATGTCTTTAGCAACTTCTCTTATGGTAAATCGACAATTTCCCAAAACAATTTTTGTTCACAGCTTAGACATTATCATCTGTCAGTGTGCTGGGGTGTCGAGAGGGAGGTTCGTCATTGGCATCTTCTCGGCCATCTTGGAAGAGCTTGTAGCACTTGTAAACTTTTTTATTTTTATTTATTTATTTATTTTTGTATTTATTTTAGAGCAGACTCACTGTATGCCTCTGTCAAAATTTCAAGTGTTTTAGAGCACTTGAATTCATTTTTCACACACAATTTGACGCAAATTCTTTGCTCCATTTTTATAATAATCAAAAATCGCCAAGCACACTGAAACAGGTCTAACCTTACTATCTGTCAAAAGCAAACAAGGTATGCTGTACACCTGAAACTGTGGACATGTGTTTGGGACATGTGTACCAATATAACAAAAAGAAAAAAAGATTGATAATCGAATGTACATTGCCCATGCGATTTGACAAGTCACCTTACTTTTTGAACAGCCCTCGTAGAATATCACTAAGTCAAAACTGGTATCAGTTAACTCACTCACATATCTGGGTGTAACAGTTTTTAGGGATATGAAATGGAATGATGACATAGATTCAGTCCTAGGTAAATGATTTGGCAGACTTAGATTCACTGGTAGGATACTGGGAAAATGCAATCAGCTTACAAATTGGATTTAAAAAAAAAAAAAAAAAAAAAAAAAATTGATGTATCTTCAACTGTATGGGACTGTTACCAGTAAGGCTATCATGGAATATAGACTATATACAAAAGTAGACAGTGCATAAGGTTTCACATTTGTTTGATCCATGAACTTTGAACAGGCAGACACTTGAAGATAGTCTGACTTTACTGTAGAAGTCTACTTATGAAGTACCAGCGTTAAGTGTGGAATATGCAACAATACCACCACCCCCAAATTATGTATTGCTCACATACGGACTACAAAGACACAATTAGGCCAATTGTAGCATACCCAGAGTAATTTATCTAATTGTTCATCCTGTACCTCATTAGCAAATGGAACAGAAAGAAGTGCTGCTCAGTGGTACAATTGGAAGTACCCTCTGCCGTGCACTTAACAGTGCTGTGGAGAATATGTATGTAGATGTTCAAATATTTTTTTAAATATTTAAACTCTCTCAGCAGTTTCTGCTGTTTGTGTCCTCTGAATGCTTTGGTTAATAAAACAACTTATTTTGTTGTTCATCATAGACAAAAACATTGACTTAAATAGGGACTAGAATTATGTATTCATTCTATTTTTTGTGTATTCTTTGATGTATTAATCCATTAATGACTAATATTAATCTTTCAGTAATTATTCCACGCATTGAACGTACACTTGCCTATATAATATCTGAACTGGATGAATTGGAGAGAGAGGAGTTTTACCGGTAAGCAAATTATTGTATTCTGTGTATATGGTGCATTTGTCTGTAAACTGAAATTATCAAAGATTCCTGAAAAAACTTAATTTTGTGTGGGAGCAAGTGTTTACAAATAGAAATAATTATTTTCATTGTAAATGTCTGAATCTCACGTTTGATTACATTACGTTATTTCTAAGGAACAAAAAAAAATGTGTTAATTGCAGAAATAGACATCATCAAACAGGTATAATGTAACAGTACATGGATCATTGGTTGTTGCCCAGGTAAATAACAAGTTATAACAGTGGACACATGGGCAAGTTGAGTAGCTCAGATCAGTGCCTCTGATGGTGTTGACTTAAGAATAAAGTTGTTAGCTTTTTCTCATGTGTTTTATCCATTCTTTTCTCTTCTAGAATCATGTTTAGGAGGCACTACAGCTAAAGTGAAATGTAGGCAATGAGAGCATTGTATGTGATATAGTTGCCCATCTTTCAGATGTCTCTTAAAACTTATTGGGATTGTCACACTCAATTCCCAGCCGTTTCTTAATGATATATTTTATTATGAGCAGTAACAATGAATTCACAGAAAATGTCATTTACACAATTACATGCATAATAATCTCCACAAAATCTGAAGCATACCTTAATGCCATGTCTCCTACAAGTTAAGATTAGCTAGTTTCATGGTCATAGTCACTTGATAGCTACATGGCAAGTAGCAGTGTTCATTCTACATGGGTTGCCTATTGTTTCAGATGTAGTTAACTGTTGTTCTTTTATTGAGGTCAGGAGTGTCCTGTTTATACCACTCTGCAAGCTTTTTCCAGTGTATTGGAGTTGCTTCAAAGTTAAGTTAGCCAGTCTAAGCAGAAGCAGTACGTCCATTCATCGTGTTCCTTAGATAGTATAACCTTCGGAGAGTTGAATGAGTCAGAATGTTGTCTGCAATGGGAGCTTCTTTTTTGTTATTTGTGCACCTTCGCCGATTCCACTCTCTGAAGATTCTCTTTCACAGCCTGTCCTGTTTCAGAGGAAACTACTCAGCCTGCAAGATCCGGGCAGTCACAGAGGGTGGGATTATTGTTAGTTTGGAGCTCCAACATTAGGCATATTATGGGGCCCCTTAGGGACTTGGCTGACAAGAAGGGAAAGAAAACCAATGTGCACTCCGTGTGCATACCGAGTGGAGTCATTCCAGATGTGGAAAGTGTCCTCCCGGATGCTGTGAAGAGCACAGGGTGCAGCCAACTGCAGGTGGTTGCTCACGTCGCATCAATGATGTGTGTCACTTTGGATCAGAAGAGATTCTCTCTGGTTTTGAGCTGCTAACAGAAGTGGTAAAGGCTGCCAGTCTTGCTTACAAGATGAAAGCAGAGCTGACCATTTGCAGCATAGTCAACAAGACCGATTGCAGAGCTCTGGTACAGAGCCTAGTGGCCGGTCTGAATCAGAGGCTCAGACAGTTCTGCAACCTTGTAAGCCGCAGATTCCTTGACTTGCGCCAAAGGGTGGTTGGGTTTTGGGTTCCACTGAATAGGTCAGGTGTCCACTATACGCAGGAGGCAGCTACACGGGTAGCAGGGGCTGTTTGGCATGGACTGTTTGGCAGAGACTGGGCGGTTTTTTAGGTTAGAGGGTCTTGCGAAAACACAAGAAGGGCTTCAGTCACAAGGGGTGCAGGCTGAACACAGGAAGAATGTAGAGATAGGAATCATTGGTATAACAGTTGTAAATTGTCGTAGCTGTGTTGGGAAAGTACCAGAACTCCAAGTGCTAATAGGAAGCACTGGTGCTCAAGTAGTTATAGGCACCAAAGGCTGGATAAAGCCTGATATAAGCTCTGCTGATACTTTTGCAAAAAACCTAATGGTGTTCCAGAAGGATAGGCTAAACACGGTTGGCGGTGGTGTGTTTGTCGCTGTTAGAAGTAGTTAAACTTGTCGCAAAATTGAAGTAGATACTTCCTGAGAGTTAGTATGGGCAGAGGTCATTGTTGGCAACCAGTATAAAATAATAATTGGATTCTTTTACTGACCTCCAAATTCAGATGATATAGTTGCTGAAAGTTTCAAAGAATACTTGAGTTTGATTTCAAACACGTATACGACTCATATGATAATAGTTGGTGGTGACTTTAATTTACCCTCGATATTGGCGAAAATACATGTTTAATTCCGGAGGTACACATAAAATATCATCCGAAATTATGCTAAACGCATTCTCTGAAAATTATTTCGAGCAGTTAGTTCATGAGCCCACACGGACAGTAAAAGGTTGTGAAAACACACTTACCTCTTAGCAACAAATAATTGAGAGTTAATAATGACCATCAAAACTGATACAGGGAGTAGTGATCACAGGGTTGTCATAGTGAGATTGAATATTGTAACCCTCAAATCCTCCAAAAATAAGCAAAAAATATACCTATTAAAAAAAAAAAACAGATAAAAATTCACTTGACGTCTTCCTGAGAGACAATCTCCACAAATTCCAAATTAATAATATAAATGTAGACCACATGTGGCTTGAATTGAAAGAAATATTATCAGCATCAGATTTATACCAAATAAATTAACAAATGACAGAGCTGATTCTCCTTGTTACACAAAACTGGTTAGAATGCTGTTGCAGAAATGCAAAATCCCCAAGATTGGCAATCTTTTACAGAAGCTAGAAATTTTGTGCGAACTTCAATGCAAGATGCCTGTAACAGTTTCCACAATAAAACTTTGTCTTGAAACCTGGCAGAAAATCCAAAGAGATACTGGTCGTATGTGAAGTATGTTAGCGGCAAGAAACAATCAGTGCCTTCTCGGCGCGATGGCAATGGAGATACTATCTTAAGACAGTACTGCCAAAGCAGAGTTATTAAACACAGCCTTCCGAAATGCTTTCACAAAAGAAGACAAAGTAAATATTCCAGAATTCGAACTGAGAACAGCTGCCAACATGAGTAACATAAGTAAATATCCTCGGAGTAGTGAAGCAACTTAAATCACTTAATAAAAGCAAGTCTTCTGGTCCAGACTGTATACCAATTAGGTTCCATTTGGAGTACGCTGGTGCATTAGCTCATCAATACAACTGTTCGCTCGACGAAAGAACCATACCCAAAAACTGGAAAGTTAAACAGGTCACACCAATATTCAAGAAAGGTAGTAGGAGTAATCTACTAAATTACAGGCCCATATAATTAATGCCGATATGCAGCAAGGTTTTGGAACATATTTTGTGTTCAAACATTATGAATTTCCTTGAAGATAACTGTCTATTGACACACAGTCAACATGGGCTTAGAAAACGTTGTTCCTGTGAAACACAACTACCTCTTTATTCACATGAAGTGTTGAGTGCTATTGACTAGGGATTTCAGATTGATTCCGTATTTCTGGATTTCCGGAAGGCTTTTGACACTGTACCACACAAGCGGCTTGTAGTGAAAGTGCACGCTTATGGAATATCGATCCATAAAATTTCAGGTGTGCAGCCACATCTGAAGATGGCTATACGATATTGAGTCGAAATATTAGAAGAAGTAGTCAAATATATGCGGCTGCATGCCCAAAATTTTATGGATCAGTATTTGCGCTGCCAAAATATGAAGATGCATATTGTGGAATACCGTCTCAGTTATGTGACTGGATATGTGATTTCCTGTCAGAGACGTCACAGTTCATATTAATTGACAGAAAGTCATCAAGTAAAACAGAAGTATTTCTGGCATTCCCCAAGGTACTTTTATAGGCCCTTTGCTGTTCCTTATCTATATAAATGATTTGGGAGGCAATCTGAGCAGCCGTCTTAGGTTGTTTGCAGATGACACTGTCGTTTATCAACTAATAAAGTCATCAGAAGATCAAAACAAATTACAAAATGATTTAGAAAGATATCTAAATGGTGTGAGAATTGGCAGTTGACCCAAAATAACGAAAAGTGTGAGGTCATCCACATGAGTGCTAAAAGGAATTCATTAACTTCAGTTACACGATAAATCAGTCTAATTAGTAAATTCAACTAAATACCTAGGTATTACAATTACGAACAACTTAAATTGTAAGGAACACGTAGAAGACTGCATTTTATTGGCAGGACACTTAGGAAATGTAACAGACCTACTAAGGCAACTGCCTACACTACACTTGTCCGCCCTCTTTTAGAATACTGCTGCGCGGTGTGGGATCCTTACCAGATAGGACTGACAGAGTACATCGAAAAAGTTCAAAGAAAGGCAGCATATTTTGTATTATCGCGAAATATGGAGGAGTGTGTCACAGAAATGATACGGGATTTGGGTTCTACATCATTAAAAGAAAGGTGTTTTTCGTTGCGACGGAATCTTCTCTCGAAATCCAATCACCAACTATCTCCTCCAAATGCGAAAATATTTTGTTGATACTGACGTACATAGGGAGAAACGATCACCACGACAAAATAAGGGAAATCACAACTCGTATGGAAAGATGTAGGTGTTCTTTCTTTCCACGCACTATAGGAGATTGGAATAATAGAGAATTTTGAAGATGGTTCAATGAATCCTCTGCCGGGCACTTAAATGTGATTTGCAGATTATCGATGTATATGTATGGATGAATGAGAGAACTAATTACTCAAAATAAATTTTTGTACTAATTATAGTCTAAACCTGTGCACTGTCTATATTTTTAATGGGATTATGTTAAGTATTTTTCCTTGTGTTCCAATGACTGTTTAATGTTGTAGGCTGAAGAAGATTCAAGACAAGAAACGCATTGCCAGAGCCAAGGCTGAAGCTAAAGCAGAAGCACAGAAACAGGCGTTACTGAAGGCGGGCCAAGATGTCACCTACACTCCGAGTCTACTGGATGAAGGAGATGAAGATATCCTGTTCTAAGTGTTAGGTACCATGTGGTGGTTTTAGGTGCATTTCTTATCTGTGTAAATATTTGCTACTGTATCTTACATTTTAATGTAAAAGAAAAAGTTCTTTGTCAGTAGGCTTTAGGCTTTCATATGTTGACATCAGTAATATGGGTACAAAACAATGTAAAATATATTTAATGTCCCGTTAGCAGACAGCAAAATTGACTGGTTGCTTTCATTTATCCATTCCGTATGTCCACTTATATATTCAATACTGACATTCATTAAAGTGATACCTGTTCATTGAATTTACTAGGGGATCTTTGAAGGTGGAAGAGTCGGTAAAATGGTTAGAAGGAAGTTTTGTAGAACAGTATTAAAATAAACCTGTAGCTGAATTGATGAACTGTTAAAAGTGATAACATGTAAACTGAAATTTTTGTTTCAGTGGCTAAAGTATAAGTGTAAAGTTGTAATCCTTAAAGATTTAAACAGTGCTGAGAGCATTTTTCTGTTTGAAAGTTGGATGCTACTGCCATGTAATATTTTAGTCTTTTGTTGTGTGTGTGCGTATGTGCAACTTCTAGCAGTTTGGCAGATGGCTGTTACTCTGTGTTACAACGCAGGACAATTCCAGAGTCCGTATGCAGACTGTATCTTATGTAAATATTCATTTGGGTGAAAAAATTTCAACAAACATCTCATTGTGTCCATTGTAAATATGAAATGTGGTCTAATTGTAACATTCCATTAATGTGAACACTGTATATAATGAGTTTAAATAGCTTATTGCAAGATAAATTATCTTAATGTCAAATCTGCATTCTGTTTTTCCAAAATAGAAGACATTTCAGAAGCGTAAGCAGTTTCACAAAAAGCTGCAATAAAAAACCAAAGAAAAAGCATTATTTACAAGGTGGCTGCTCCACCATAGTGGATAGATGCTAAAATCAGTAGTTGTATAAATTGAAATTTCCATCCTCTGGAAAATGGGCTTTTCTTAATTAAAGCAAGAGTCAGTCAGGACAAAATCTAAAATGGAGACACCAAAGTATATAAAAAGACAGACTCAACAATCAACACAAGCATGTATTCCTAAAATTTATCTTTATTTGTCATATTTGGTATTTTTGCATGTCTCCTACTGTAAGGTAAGTAGATTTCTTTCTAAATTATGTCTTCGGTTGTTTCCAGGATAAGTTATCTATTCTGCAGGAGAGCATGTGCTGGTTTTATGAACTTTCTGGAAGATTAAAACTGTGTGGGTTCGAATCCCAGTTCAGCAACAGTTTTAATCTGCCAGGAAGTATCATGTTAGTTGAAGGGTTCACGTAATAAATAGGGGAATGAGCAAAAGCAACCACTAACAGTGCTAGGAACTGTTGAGGAATAAATTAGAAAATTCACAAGTTGTTGCACACCGTAGCCCCATCTTAAAAGTTTTCTTCTTCTTCTTCACACACACACACACACACACACACACACACACACACACACACACACACACACACACACATTAGGACAATAGAAAGAAACTTCCACATGGGAAAAATATATTAAAAACAAAGATTCCAAGACTTACCAAGCGGGAAAGCGCCGGTAGATAGGCACAATGAATAAAACACACAAACACACACACAGAATTTAAACACACACACAGAATTTGAGCTTTTGCAACCGGCGGCTGCTTCATCAGGAAAGAGGGAAGGAAAAGGAAAGATGAAAGGATGTGGGTTTTAAGGGAGAGGGTAAGGAGTCATTCCAATCCCGGGAGCGGAAAGACTTACCTTAGGGGGGAAAAAGGATAGGTATATACTCGCATGCGCGCGCACACACACACACACACACACACACACACACACACACACACACACACATATATATATGCACACGCATATCTATCCATACATACATACATACACAGACACAAGCATATATATTAAAAACAAAGATTCCAAGACTTACCAAGTGGGAAAGTGCAGGTAGACAGGCACAATAAAATAACACACAAACACACACACAAAATTTCTAGCTTTTGCAACCAACGATTGCTTGTTCAGGAAAGAGGGAAGGAGAGGGAAAGACGAAAGGATGTGGGTTTTAAGGGAGAGGGTAAGGAGTCATTCCAATCCCGGGAGCGGAAAGACTTACCTTAGGGGGAAAAAAGGATAGGTATATACTCGCGTGCGCGCGCGCACACACACACACACACACACACACACACACACACACACACACACACACACACACAAGCAGACATATTTAAAGGCCTTTAAATATGTCTGCTTGTGTCTGTATATGTATGGATGTGTGTGTGGGGGGGGGGGGGGGGGGGGGCACGCACGCGAGTATATACCTATCCTTTTTCCCCCCTAAGGTAAGTCTTTCCGCTCCCGGGATTGGAATGACTCCTTACCCTCTCCCTTAAAACCCACATCCTTTCGTCTTTCCCTCTCCTTCCCTCTTTCCTGAAGAAACAACCGTCGGTTGCGAAAGCTAGAAATTTTGTGTGTGTGTGTGTGTGTTTTATTTATTGTGCCTGTCTACCTTCGCTTTCCCGCTTGGTTAGTCTTGTAATCTTTGTGGAAACATTCCACGTAGGGAAAAATATATCTAAAAACAAAGTTGATGTGACTTACCAAACAAAAGCGCTGGCAGGTCAATAGATACACAAACAAACACAAACATACACACAAAATTCAAGCTTTTGCAACTAATGGTTGCTTCTTCAGGAAAGAGGGAAGGAGAGGGAAAGACTCCTCCCACTTAAGTACAATGCACTGAATGTTCAGACTACCGTGTTAAACTGCCAAAAAGCCTCTTTTGTGATGTTGTTGAACTTGTGCATCACATTGGCATCAATGTCAGTTGTGTCGCCAAAGTGTTGACCCTTTGTGTAAATCAGTGCACTATTTTCTTTGTGGTTTCATATTGATAATGCCAAGTTTTGTCACGTGTGATAATTTTTTTGCAGAAAAGATTTGTCCACATTTTGCATTTCAATCAAGTCAGGGCAGGCATTCACACGTCATTTCTGTTCGGGAGTCAAGGTGTTTTTCAAAACATTTGGAAGAATGTCTTGATCACTTAATTTAGAGATCTTGTTCCATAGCAGTTTGCGACACAATGGCATTGAAAGACATTGTCTGCATGTCCCACTACTTAACATTCCCTGCCCACATCTGAATGATCAAATACACATCTGTTGTTTACAGTTGTTAGTTTTAGCCCACTGTTAGATTAGATTACATTATTTTTTCGTTCCATAGTTACTACATTGTTACATCATTGTAAACATAGACAAAATTGCCATCTCATTTTGAAACTGTCATTAAGCACATTGTTATTTGTTATCAGAGTTAGCCAGACATGAAAAGATGTGGAATGATAGTGAAGCTATATGATCCATGGAATGGATTCAGTATCTGAAACTGTTTGAAAGCATACAGCTATTACCTCACCTTGTGCAAAGCATGTTCATAAATGCATGCCATGTAGACTTTGACTGTACAGGAAGTAGTAACAAAACTGTTTGAGTCCTTAAAACACAAGAGTGACCTTTGTTGGTGAATGATATTAAGGTTGAACTCATCTGATGAAACACAATGTATGTGGTCTTCTAAATTAAAAAGAAAACAGACATGAATGAAGGATATTATTGAAGGCCTTCCTGTAGATTGCATTTTTCCCAACAAGCATCTCCCTCCCTCCCTCCCTCCCTCCCTCCCTCCGTGTGTGTCCCTCCTTTCTCTCTCTCTCTCTCTCTCTCTCTCTCTCTCTCTCTCTCTCTCTCTGTGTGTGTGTGTGTGTGTGTGTGTGTGTGTGTGTGTGTGTGTGTGTGTGTAGAGGTGGAGGTGTATTTTTGGTTTGTTGACTGTGCTTGGTGTTCACCTGTAACTGAACTTTGGTGTATTGTGATTCTTTCACTAGTTAGTTACATGTTCCATAGATCATTTGAATGTTTTTTTTTTTTTAAATTGAAATGATGTGGAACGAGTCAGTTTACAGGATACGTATACGTGATTCGCGTTAACATTAATGAACACATTATTATTTTTACTCCTACTCATGCGACTGTACTTAATTTTTTTTCTGGAAACCAGTGTTTAAGTAAAAATAGAAGTCATCTGGGAAAAATGATTTTAAATTATATTTAAAATCTGCTTTGCTACCTGTCAGATATGTTGTGTTTTTCCACTTTCCGTGTGTTCTGTATTGTTTGGATGGTGCCTATTGAAGCACAAAACACTACAGCTGCCTTGGTTACAGAAGCAGCCACCATACACACACCAGCCATTTGTCCACATTCAGAGTCACATATCTCTGACATAATGCACTCACAAACACACGGAACACTGTTCTAATCGTGACGGACACTCGCAATGTATTGAGAGAGCATGCACAAGTGCCGCTTGTGGTCAAATACAACAGCGCAACCTACAGACTTAGCCAGCTTTTGCATTTGTGTTCGAGCCTGCATTTCTTGTTGTTTTCCATATTTTTTTGTCAAACCCCTGTATATTTTTTTTACTTGGTTTGGATTTCGATGTTCACTTTAAATCCACATACTCTATAAAAGAAATGGTTTTTCTAAAAGAGTAGGTTAATATAATCATTTTTCTAAAATTTCCTTTGTTTCCCCTTAATGTTGTACTTACGTACACTACCACTCATTAATTTCAATACACCCAATAAATGACATCTAGTCATCTGCAGAGAAGGTCTAATACCATGGGTACGATTGAGGAAGCAAAGGAATAGTACAACAGTTGTACGCTTGCCATGATTCTTGTTTGTGGTCTTCAAGATGCAATAGTATCCAGCACACAGTGTTGTGTACATAACCTTTATGTACCTATCTCATATGTTTGTTTACCTATTTGCCAATGGACATCACATTTGGTACATCTGTGTTATTCCCTGTAGTGATGTGTTGTGCACATCACTAGTGTGGCTCCACAAGTAGAGATATCAATAGAAAAACTTGCTGCAATTGTAGCACTTAGCCAAGCTGGTTTATCTATTTGCCAAATTGCGAAACAGTGTAGTATATCTATACGGTGAGTGCAATACACTCCTCACTGCCAGAAGATAAGGACATACCGCTGCCAGGGTCACCTTGTGAAACAACTAAAAGTGATGATAAATATATCAGAATTACCAGCAATAGAAATAGATTTGAAACAGTGCCCCAAATTTTTGCACAGTTGGTAGAAATCAACACGAAAGCAATATCTGTAGCTACAGTACAAAGGAGACTGACTGAAGCCGGCTAGGAAGGATGTGCCACAGCGAGAAAACCCCCTCCTAAGGCCCATAAATAAACAGAAGAGACTTGAATGGGCTAGAAAACATAGTAAGAGTGGATGAACGTGTTATTCACCGATGAATCAAAGTTTGTAATTTTTGGAATCAGGAGGAGAATATTTGTAGGGGAAAGGGTAGCCCAGCAGTGTGTTCTTCCTACAGTTAAACACAGTGGAGGTTCTATTATGGTTTGGGGATGTTTTGCCGGAGGTAGAGTTGGCAGCGTTGTGAAAATAGGAGGATGTATGGATCAGAAGCAATACCACAGCATATTTCAGTATCATGCAATACCAAGTGGATTGTGCTTAATAGGGAAAGGGTTCACCTTATAACAGATTAACAACCCAAAACATTGGTTGGCATACAGTACGAACTACATTGCATCAAAGGAAAAACGGAAAGTATTGGAAAATATGGTATGGATGTCTCAAAGGTGTGAAAAAGTCGAAAAAGTGTTGGTTTGAGATGAGCTATGTTGATCTTGTGCTGACCTTAGGTTGGTGAACAACAATGGGTGCAACGGTTAGGTAGTTGTGTTGTCTCCAAAACACGTTAAAGGGTGGGGAAATTCAGGAAAATTTCGAAAATAGTTTACGAAAAAAGTCTCAAAAAAAATTCGAAAAAAGTTTCGAAAAAAATGCATGTAAATGTATTCAAAGGCCTGGTTATGTACTGGCAGGTTATGAAAATGGGGCTAACAATTGTTTGATGAAGAAATAATAACGTTTAAACCTGTCAAAGACACCAACAACTTTCTCGAACGCCTGGAATCCTTACCCAGTCTGTTACCCCCGGGAACCATTCTTGTAACCATTGACGCCACTTCACTATACACAAATATCCCGCACGTCCAGGGCCACGCTGCAATGGAGCACTTCCTTTCACGCTGATCACCTGCCACCCTACCTAAAACCTCTTTCCTCGTCACCTTAGCCAGCTTCATCCTGACCCACTTCTTCACTTTTGAAGGCCAGACATACCAACAATTAAAGGGAACAGCCATGGGTACCGGGATGGCCCCCTCGTATGCCAACCTATTTATGGGTCGCTTAGAAGAAGCCTTCTTGGTTACCCAAGCCTGCCAACCCAAAGTTTGGTACAGATTTATTGACGACATCTTCATGATCTGGAGTCACAGTGAACAACAACTCCTGAATTTCCTCTCCAACCTCAACTCCTTTGGTTCCATCAGATTCACCTGGTCCTACTCCAAATCCCATGCCACTTTCCTTGACGTTGAGCTCCATCTGTCCGATGGCCAGCTTCACACATGCGTCCACATCAAACCCACCAACAAGCAAGAGTACCTCCATTATGACAGCTGCCACCCATTCCATATCAAACAGTCCCTTCCCTACAGCCTAGGCCTTCGTGGCAAACGAATCTGTTCCAGTCCTGAATCCCTCAACCATTACACCAACAACCTGAAAACAGCTTTCGCATCCCGCAACTACCCTCCCGACCTGGTACAAAAGCAAATAACCAGAGCCACTTCCTCATCCCCAGAACCTCTCACAGAAGAACCCTAAAAGTGCCCCACTTGTGACAGGATACTTCCCGGGACTGGATCAGACTCTGAATGTGGCTCTCCAGCAGGGATATGACTTCCTAAAATCCTGCCCCGAAATGAGATCCATCCTTCATGAAATCCTTCCCACTCCACCAAGAGTGTCTTTCCGCCGTCCACCTAACCTTCGTAACCTCTTGGTTCATCCCTATGAAATCCCCAAACCACCTTCCCTACCCTCTGGCTCCTACCCTTGTAACCGCCCCCGGTGTAAAACCTGTCCTATGCACCCTCCCACCACCACCTACTCCAGTCCTGTAACCCGGAAGGTGTACACGATCAAAGGCGGAGCCACGTGTGAAAGCACCCATGTGATTTACCAACTGACCTGCCTACACTGTGACGCTTTCTATGTGGGAATGACCAGCAACAAACTGTCCATTCGCATGAATGGACACAGGCAGACAGTGTTTGTTGGTAATGAGGATCACCCTGTGGCTAAACATGCCTTGGTGCATGGCCAGCACATCTTGTCACAATGTTAGACCGTCCGGGTTATCTGGATACTTCCCACCAACACCAACCTATCCGAACTCCGGAGATGGGAACTCGCCCTTTAGTATATCCTCTCTTCTCGATATCCACCCGGCCTCAACCTCCGCTAATTTAAAGGTGCCGCCACTCATACCTCACCTGTCATTCAACAACTTCTTTGCCTCTGTACTTCCGCCTCGACTGACATCTCTGCCCGAACTCTTTGCCTTTACAAATGCCTGTGTATGTGCGGATGGATATGTGTATGTGTGTGCGAGTGTACACCTGTCCTTTTTCCCCCTAAGGGAAGTCTTTCCGCTCCTGGGATTGGAATGACTCCTTACCCTCTCCCTTAAAACCCACATCCTTTCTTCTTTCCCTCTCCTTCCCTCTTTCCTGAAGAAACAACCGTCGGTTGCGAAAGCTAGAAATTCTGTGTGTGTGTTCGTGTGTTTTATTTATTGTGCCTATCTACCAGCGCTTTCCCGCCTGGTAATTCTTGGAATTTTTAATATATATGGAATTTAATACAATTATATTTTCTGAGAAATAAATTTGATTTGTGTTTGAAATCTGAAATAGCAGGGTGTATTGAAATTAATGAGCTGTAGTGTAGATCACAGTCTACAATAGACCATAATATGATGCTAAGACCTGTTTCACTGTACCACTATGAAAATAATTTTTTTCATTACCAGATTTACAAATATTAATATATATTATAAGATTTTTTTAGCATTTGCAGGTAAGTAAGCATAATTGTGGTTCCTGAAGAGGAGCGGAGGAGCAGCGGCATTTTCAGTAGTTGAAGGAGCGACAGTCTGATTGACTGACTGATCTGGCCTTGTAACATTATCCATCAGATTTCTTCATCAGGAGGGAAAGAAAAAGGTGTTATGCAGATTGGAGTGTGTAATGTTAGAGTCCTTAGCCATGCAGTAAAGTTAGAAATTTTAAAAAGGAAAATAAATAGGTTCAAGTTAGATATAGTGGGGGGACTAGTGAAGTAGAGCGAGAGAAGTAACTTAACTTCTGGCCAGATGAGTAAAGGGTTATGAATACATCATCACCAGGGATAATGAAAGAGTAGGTCCAATAATGAATAAGTTAATAGGCATGCCGCAAAGCTACTATGAGCAGCATAGTAAACACATTATTGTAACCAAGATAGAGGCGTTAAGCCCACACCCTCCATGTCAGTACAAATTTCTATGCCAACTAGCTTCGAAAATGTTGAAGAGATCAAAGAAATGTACATTGGGATAAAAGAAGTTGTTCAGCTGGGTAAGGGAAACAAATTTTAACTGTGATGGGGAACTGGAATTCACTATTGGCAAAATAAAGACAAGGAAAAGTATTAGGCGAATATGGACTGAGGAAAATGAATGACAGAGGAAGTCACTTGGTAGAATTTTGCATAGAGCATAATTTAATTATAGCTAACATTTGGTTTAAAAACCACGGAAGATTGTATGCGAAGAAGAGACCTGAAGGCACCAGAAGGTTTCAGACTGATTATGTGATAGAAAGACAGAGATTTCGGAATCAGATTTTAAATTGTAAGACATTTCCAGGGGCAGATTTGCACTCTGACCACGATTAATTGGTTATGAAGTGTCAATTAAAATGGAATAAATTGTGGAAAGGTAGGAAATGAAGGAGGTGGGGCCTGGAAAAGTTGAAAGAACCAGAGGTAGGTGAGTGTTTCAAAGGGAGCCTTAGGCACAGTTGACTGAAACTGGGGAAAGGAATACAATAGAAGATAAATGGGTAGCTGTGAAAGAGAAAATAGTGAAGGCAACTGAGGATCACGACAAGGTCTAGCAAAAATCCATGGATATTGAACAATGGAAAATCCAGGATGGAATGTAAAATTACCTTAACCAATACAATAACATTCTCTGCCAGGGTTTCGATTACCTCTCACCGTGCCCTGAAATGAGAAATGTCCTGCCCACTATCCTTCCCACCCCTCCTACCACGGTATTCTGCCATTCACTGAATCTACACAATATACTCATCCATCCTTACACAACCCCTGTTCCCAATCCCTTACCTCATTGCTCATATCCCTGTAATAGACCTAGATGCAAGACTTGTCCCATACATCCTCCTACCACCAACTACTCCAGTCCGGTCACAAACATCACCTATTCCATCAAAGGCTGGGCTACCTGTGAAACCAGTTACGTGATTTACAAGCTAAACTGCAACCACTGTGCTGCATTCTATGTAGGCATGATAACCAACAAGCTGTCTGTCCATATGAATGGCCACTGACAAATTGTGGCAAAAAAAAGAAAAAGAAAAAAAAGTGGACCACCCTGTTGCTGAACACGTTGCCAATATTGATATCCCTCATCTCAATGACTGCTTCACAGCCTGTGCCATATGGATCCTTCCCACCAACACCAGATTTTCTGAATTGCGCAGGTGGGAGCTTTCTCTGCAATACATCCTATGTTCCCGTAACCCTCCTGGCCTCAACATTCATTAGTCACTGTCCTCACCCATCCAGCCCCTCCCTGTTCCCATTCCAGCACTACACAGCCATCATTTCATCACCACACCCAGTCTTTTTATTTCTCTCATTTCAGCTACTTACCCCTCCCCCCTCCGCTCCTTCTCTCCTGCCCTCCGTCTAAACTGCAACACTTCACTGCCCGCCACTCCCACCATACTATCCCTCCCCCTCCCCGCCCCAGCCTTCTCCTTACCCCCACCAAGTTGCCACTCCCATCATGCACTGGTGCTGCCGCTTGCAGTGTGGTTTCAGTTCTCCGAGACTGCAGACGTGTGTGCAAGTTGTGTTTGCGTGAGTGTATGTGTGTCTGCTGCTGACAAAGGCTTTTATGGCTGAAAGCTATAATTGTGTGAATCTTTTTGTTGTGCCTGTCGCAACTCAGCATCTCCGCTATATGGTGAGTAGCAGCTTTCATCGCTGGTATAGTTACATTCCATCCATGGATAATGAACTTAATCGGTGGTACTGAATGTAATTGAAAAACAGAGGAAATATAAAAATGAAGCAGGCAAAAGGAAATTCAAATGTCTAAAAAAATGACATTGATAGGAAGTGCAGAATGGATAAGCTGGAATCACTAGAGAATGAATGTAAAGATTTAGAAGCATATATCACTAGGGGAAAGATAGGTACAACCTACAGGAAAATTAAAGTGGCCTTTGAAGAAAAAAAAGCAAGAGAATGAATATCAAAAGTTCAGATGGGAAACCAGTATTAAGGAAAAAAGGGAAAGCTAAAAAACAGGAGTAGTGTTGAACTTGAAGGCAGTATTATAGAATGGTAGGAGGACATAGATGAAGATGAGATGATGGCTCTAAGCACTATGGGACTTAACATCTATGGTCATCAGTCCCCTAGAACTTAGAACTAGTTAAACCTAACTAACCTAAGGACAACACCCAGCCATCACGAGGCAGAGAAAATCCCTGACCCGCAGGGAATCGAACCCGGGATGATGAGATGAGAGGTACAATACTGCGAGAAGAATTTGACAGAGCACTGAAAGACCTATATCAAACCAAGGCCCCAGGAGTAGACAACATTCCATCAGAAGTGGTGATATCTGTGGGAGGGGCACTAATGACCAAACTTTTCCATATGGTGTGCAAGATGTATGAAACAAGTGAAATATCCTCAGACTTCAGGAAGAATGTAATAATTCCAGTTCCAAAGAAAGCAGTTGCTGAAGGTGTGAAAATTACCAAACTGTCAGTTTAAAAATTCATTGGCGAAATATTAACACAAATTCTTTAAAAAAAGAATGGAAGAACTGGTAGAAGCTGACTCTGAGTAAGATCAGTTTGGATTCCTGAAAAATGTAGGAACTTGCAAGACAATACTGACTCTACAGCTTATTTAAGAAGAATAGTTAAGGAAAGTTATAGTGCCTGTAGATGTAGAGAATGCTTTTGACAATATTGACTGGAATACTCCCTTTGAAATTCTGAAGGTAGCATGGGTAAAATTTAAGGAGCATAAGGCTATTTACTACTTGTACAGTAACCTGACAGCAGCAATGGTTGGGAAGAGAGAGAGACAGGGTTGTGGCCTATCCCAAGTGTTATTCAATCTATACATTGAGCAAGCAACAAAGGAAACAAAAGAAAAAATTGTTCAGAAAGAACTAAAGTTCAGGTAGAAAACATAAAAACCTTGCAGTTTGCCAATGACACTGTATTCTGTCAGAGACAGCAAAGGACTTCGAAGAGTAGTAGAATGGAGTGGCAGATGTCTTTGAAGGAGAATATAAACTGAACATCAGCAACAGCAAAACAAGAATAGTCAAATGTAGTTGAATTAAATCAATTGATGCTGAGGGAATTAGATTAAGAAACAAATAACTAATAATGGCCAAAGTAGAAAGGACATGAAATGAAGAGAGGCACTTCAGTCCAGAACCGTGTGACTGCTACGGTCGCAGGTTCGAATCCTGCTTCGGGCATGGATGTGTGTGATGTTCTTAGGTTAGTTAGGTTTAAGTAGTTCTAAGTTCTAGGGGACTGATGACCTCAGATGTTGAGTCCCATAGTGCTCAGAGCCATTTAAACCATTTTTGAAGGGAGGCAATGGCAAGAAAAGTGTTTCAGAGGAAGAAGAATTTAACATCAAATGTAAATTTAAGTGTTAGAAAATCTTTTTTGAAGGTATTTACTGTTGTGTAGCCATGTATGGAAGTGAATCATTGACAAAAACAGTTTAGACTAGAAGAAAATAGTTTTCCAAATGTTCTGCAGAAGAATGCTGAAAATTAGGTGGGTATATAGCATAACTAATGAAGAGGTATTGAATACAACTGAGGAGAAAAGTAATCTGTGCCACAGTTTGACTAAGAGAAGGTATCGGTTGATAGAACATATTCTGAGACGTCAACAGATTACTAACTTGGTACTGGAGAGACGTATGGGGGACAAAAATCGTTGAAGGAGACCAAGAGATGGATGTAGGTTGCAGTAGTCATTCAGAGGAAGAGGCTTGCATGGGTTAGAGTAGCATGGAGAGCTGCATCAAACCAGTCTTCGGACTGAAGACCATGACAGAAACCACCACCAGATGGGGCAGAAACCTGGGACCCTTGCCTTTTGTGGGCAAGTGCTCTACCGACTGAGCAAGCCTAGCACAATTTATGACTTTTGGCAACAGTTCATGTTTGCTAGTACTTCATCTCTTGCCTTCCAAAGGAGTTTTGCAACCTCGCATGACTAGCACTCCTGGAAGAAGGGATTTTACAGAGATGTGATTTAACCACAGACAACTCTGCAGCAGAGTGTGGGTTGATTTGAAACTTCTTGGCAGGTTAAAACTGTGTCTCTGTTCAGAAGCACTTTCAGTAGTTTGAAGGTAACAGAAGAGGTACTGGCAGAAAAAAAGCTGAGATACAGGTCATGCTTGGATGGCTCAGACAGGAGAGCTCCAGACCACGAAGTACAGAGGTCCCACTTTCACGTCCCAGTGTGGCACACAGTTTTAACCCATTACTTGCCAAATTTTGTTAGTTTACTTTTTGAAGTCTTGTTATAGTAATATATCTTGTGTGACAAATGAAAGAAATAGTGGTTTAAAATATTCCAATTTATTAGAAAAAAATTGCAGACTGTTCCTTTTTGTGACATTGAAAAAAATGAGCTATCAAAATGCTCAGCAATATTGTCAATGCATAAAACTGTAAGAAATGAGAAAAAAATAAAAGCACTGTAATGATATTGATTGTCTACTCAGTATGAAATAAAACAAAATACGCGTCATGCACACCAACTTTGCACCTATCACACATTTTTGTCAGGTTTTATTTTTTTATTTTATTTTATTTTATTATTTTTTTTCCCCTATTGTGGTACACAAATCTCTTCTGTGTTTTACTTGGCCCAGTGAAGTGGTTTCCTGGCTATAGTTCTCTTTGTCAAACATGTAGTCATATAATCCTCATTCATTTTCTTTTGCTGTGTTTCTTGTGTCAACAAAGGGACATGCATTAGCTCACATCTCTCTTATCGTTCCAGTAGCTTTCATTTTCCTCTTTCCCAGAGTGATGACAGACTTAACATTTGTGAAAAAATTGTCAAAGAAAAGCTTTTGATCTGGATACCCTAATTCTGGAATCATGCTGATTAGTTCCTTTATTACCCTTGCACCCAAAGGCTTCTGTTTATTGTAAGTCTTGCCATTGTATGGTGAAAAATCATAAAGAAAGCCGCTGAATCTTGTAAGACACCATATTTTATATCCAAATCTGACAGGCTTTTTCCCAGAAATATCTTAGCTGAATGTTTTACATAATAATGTACCACTATTTCATCAAGAGGGAGCTTTGAACTAAGTAGACTAAATTTACCAAATTCCTTTTTCAGTATTTCAAAGTACAACCTCAGATTGTACATCTTGTCACATCTGTCTATTTTGGAGTTGTCATTCAGATGGATAGATCATCTTATTTCCAAAAACCTAATTTGTGATATGCAGTTGAAGACTAAAGGAACACCAACATGTGGAGTTTGTTCCCACTACATACTCTCATAGGGAAGCTTTTGATACACACTCAGAAGTACTATGCCAATAAAGGATTTTAGTTCTTCTTTGGTTAGAAGAAAATTTATGTTATGTTTGAAAGCATAGGGTTTGCTTTTTTCAGTAATAATAATAATAACACTAACACTAATCAACAATTCCCCAAGAAAAAAATTCCTCTAACACATGGGGTGCTGTATTGTTTAACAGACATTCTGCAACGTCATTTTCATTTCCCTTATCTTGTTCGTTAGTGTTTGTATACATTGGTTTGCATTTATACCACTTACATTTATACATTTTGTGGGTATTTCACAACTTTACACTCCATTTCCTAATGTTTTTATTCTCTTGGCTCCTGGAGTTGAATCGGTAACATTACATTCATCCTTGTTTGTTGTAAGTTCTAAAGTACCTGCTACATGTTGTACAACACAATCATTGTTCAGTGCATTTTTATCAAATGTCCTCTTTATTTGTTATTCATCTGTATCGTGTGGAACAATCACCAATTCTGAGTCACCAGCTTTATCTTCTCTAACTTCATCGTTCTCCAGTTCCGCTAAAATTTCTTAAACTGTTAAGTCCATGCATCATGTTATTATCCTGTTGGAACCATAAAATGTGAATGAGGGAAGATTTAAATGGTGGGAAAATTTCACACAATATAAAGAAAGGAGATATAAAGAATGTAAATAGTAATTTTTGTATGTAAGATGTGTGTACAACAATAGGCTACATCAACAAAAGATTGATAATGTAACATGCCATTGTCTCATTATTATGCTTGTGGACATCTGAAATATAGGCTACTGAATCTTACATGGACATCTGTACATTCATAACAAATATACCCAGACAACTAAATCAGAATTCATTGGTGTACTGTACAACTACTACAGTAGTACAGTAACCACCAGCAAACATACAGTGTAGCTAAGAGTGAGGACAGCAAATAGACAAATGAATTGCTTTCCTAAAACAAACTAATTGGAGAAAAATTGTTTCAGTTTCCAGATATTATAGCAGTAAATTCATCTTTCAGTTACAATAATCAGAGCTAAAACTTCATTGCTTGCATAGAAATAAATGAAATATTTGTACCCCAAAAAGGGGACAATGGTATGTGATCGGTTAACCTGCCAAGAAGTTTCATACAGGAGACTGATGATAAATGTAGCAGCACAGCGAGCCTTACCGCAGATCGAGTATGTGGTTATCATGTAGGATTAGTTGAGAGATATCACAACTAAGTATTCAATACACACTTATTAATCCCTTGTATACAACAAATATGGCAATTGAGCATGTTACATGCTGAAAGTTAACACTGGAACAAAGATGCAAAGTCGCGAAGATAGGGCACTCTGAACCAGAGACACCACAGAGCCCTCCCCAGGAATTACACAGCATGGCGGAGGGAAGCCACATTGCAGGAATTCGTAATCTTTGTGCCAACGCGGCAGCCAGTGCAACAAACAGGGGCGTCAATGTTGGCGGTGCAGCAGTGCTGTGGTTCCAACGGCTGCACAGGCGGAGTCGAATCAGCCGAAGGCAGGTCGGCAGCATCAGGAGGTAGATTGGTGAGTGACGATGCCGGTTTCAGGTGAGTAACAGACATTGTCTGTGGCTGTCCATGGAGGTGTATGACGAACGTTTCCGTACTGCAGCGTAGCATGCGGTGAGGGCCCGAATACGGTTTCTACAGGGTTGCTCACAGTGTCATCCTGCAGCATGACAAAGTCGCACGTAGATAGGTACTTGTGGACAAACACAGGCGGGGTGGGGTGGTGTGGGGCGGGGCAAGGGGTGCAGAGGTGTGTGACGTGTGCATACTCGCTCGACCAGTGTGGGGAGAGGAAGAGGCTGAAGGTGTATCCTCGATTAACACAGCGGGGAGAAGAAGAGGCTCGCTGTATAGAGCCTCAGTAAGTGATGCGTTACGATCTTCTTTATGGGCCGAGCGAATACCTAGCAGATCCTACAGAAGGCTTCTGACCGTAGGCCTCCATGGCACATTAGGGCAGCTTTGAGTGTGCGATGCCACCGCTCGGCCAGGCTCTTTGCCTGCGGGTGGTAGGCTGTGGTACAAAATTTGGCGTCGTGCCAGAGTTCACAGAGGCGTGCAAAGGAGCAGACTCAAACTGGCCTCCCTGGTCGGTTGAGAGAGACAGAAGAGAGCCAAAGTGAGCAACCCACATCGCGATGGAGTGGGCAACAGTCTTGGCTCTGTTGTCAGTAAGTCGGACCACCTCGATCCAGTGGGTCACGTGGTCAGTGATTGATAAGATGTATCTGTAACCCTTAGGAGGGGGGAGGGGACCAATGACGTCGATACGGACGTGCCAGAAACGCCTCCTTGGGATGTCAGACTTGCCCAATGGAGGTTGAGTGTGCCTGCCGTCCTTGCTGTGCTGGCACGGGACACACGCAGAGCTCCAGGCATGACAGTTGTGCTTCACATGCGGTCAGACGAAGCACTCTGTAACCAGCCGCGTTGTGGCTTGCCTCCCATGGTGAGCTAAGCCGTGCAGGGCAGTAAAGACCCTATGACGAAGGGTGGCAGGGACCAGAGGGCGGAGTGTGCCCATAGAACCGTCACAAAGGACAGGGATCGTCGAACCAGGTAGTATATGGGGCTAAACAGAAAGCGATGAGTCGTCGTATGATATTATTCGCTGTATGCCATCGTCATCGGCTTGTAGATGGGTGAGCTCCTCCAAATTCAGTGGTGTGGTTAGCTTGCAGATGTGGGAAAGGTAGTCTGCCACAACGTTCTCTGCGCCCGGATATAGCAGGTGTTGGGAAAGTTCCCACAGATGTAGTCCATATGGTGGAAACACCTTGGTGGAAGGTTCTTAGCCGGATTATGAATAGCATCCACGACTGGCTTGTGATCTGTATAGATCGTGAAGGGTCATCCCTTGAGGCCACTACAGAAATGTTTAATAACCTCGTACACAGTGAGGAACACACAGTCGAAAGCCGACCCCTTCACTGGGAAAGGAAGCGGAGGGATTGGGTGGAGTGAGCGGTGTGCTGTTGTGAAACAGCCACACAGCTGAGTCACTGGCATCAGTTGTGATCGAGACGTGGCCCTCAGGGTCAGGATGGGCGAGTGTGACTGCTTTGGCGAGGGCAGTTTTAAGGTTACTAAAAGCATCGGTTTGGTCCACTCCAACTTCCGCTTTCCGGTGGTGTTATTGCTGGAGAGAGCATCAGTGAGGACCATTTGGACAGAGGCAGCTTGAGGAATATGGCAGCGGTAAAAGTTTGCCATACCCAGAAAACAATGGACCTGAGCACAATCTTCGGGGAAAGGAAGGCTAAATATGATTTTGACATGAGAACTGGTCAGTCTGAGGCTGTCGGCAGAGACAGAATGGCCGAGTAATGTAACGGATGTGGAACACAGTTGAGATTTAGTGTGGCTGCTCACCACGCCGTTGGCAGCGAGGGCTGAATGGACTGCATTGAGGAGAACTTTATGCTCCTCAGTGGAGGAGGAAAAGATAAGTATATCATCTAAGTAAGCATAGGCAAATGGTAGAGGAAGCAATATGGAATCAGTGAACTGCTGCCATGTCTACACAGCGTTTTTCAATCCATAAGGCATGTAACAGTATTCAAATAGGCCAAAGGCTGGAATGACGGCTGTCTTCGGAATAGCTGGTGGATGCATAGGAATCTGATGATATGCCTTTGAACAATCTAAAATGCAGAAAAAGGTAGCACTATGAAGTAAATGCGTGAAATCTTGGATATGTGGAATGGGGTAGTTATCGATAATGGTGCGAGCATTAAGGGACCTTTAGTCCCCGCACATGCATAATGTGCCATCCTTTTTGGGAACAAGGTGAATATGTGAAGACCAGTTGCTATTGGAGGGGTGAAGGATTCCCAAAAGCCAACATATCCTTAACGATCTCCTTGGCGTGCAGAAGTTTGGAAGTTTTAAGGCACCTTGACTTAATAATGAACAGGCAGACCATTGGTGGTGCGAATCCTATGACAAGTGCGATTACTGATGGCTGATACTCGAGTAGGAGGGTTGGCAAGAAGGTATCTGCAGACAACATCGGTTCACTGACCTTGGTGAACTGGGGGGCATAGGCGGGGCACTGGCTGTAGTGGGCAATGAAAGGAGCGAAGTGGTGCAAAGGATCTGGAAGGGCACATGCAGGTGAATCACGTAGATTTGCCATGGCAGTGTGAAAAAAATAGCAGGCATAGGAAAGCTCCACACAGGAGCAGATTGCTGAGAAGATGCTGTAGAGATGTGTGATGGTCCGCCTTGATGCTGGGCTGCATATAGGCGATGTATGGTATGCCGTGCACGTGACAATTTGGCAGAGACGGAGGCTACACGGGTGGGTAAGGCCTCATTCTGGGTGTGCAGTTCGTTGATTTGTGAGCAAACATGCGACAGATCAGAGAGCCGTGTTGTTATGCGCTTGACCAGGGATGCCACCGTGGAAAGTGTAGCCAAGGAGGTGCAGTGCAAAGTAATGCTGAACTCATGTTAGCACAGAACTGTAGAGCCACACGTTTGGTGGAGTGTGACAGTCTGCAGGTCTGGTGAAAGTTTGCAATGGTGTAGAAAATCTACCCCGATCACAGGTTCATCCACATCGGCAGCGTGGAAGGTCCAAGGGTAGGTGTGAACCGGTGACAGGTGAAGCGACATCTTGATGGAGCCATGGACTGCAATATCAGAATGATTGGCAGTGAGCAGTGTGAGGGTAGAAGAGGACAGTGCACTGACAGCGTGCTTGGCCAGCATTATGCTAACATCAGCACCAGTGTCGACGAGAAAATTTATTCCTGTCGGTATGTCTGTGGCATAGAAGCATCGCATAGCTGAAGCAGGTGGTGCAGTGTCAGAGGATAGGCACCGTGAAAGTACATGGTGGGACATGGCCCCTAAACGTGTCCACCAGTCTAGTTTGGGTAGGCATAAGATGCATGGCAGTTGAAGGCGGAATCCCTGTAAGTAGTGTGGAACCGGTACAGCAGGTAGGGCAGTTGGTGTGGCAGTGCGGTACGGGAGGGCGTTGCAGCTAACTGCTTCGGAGCCAGTAGCTGATCGGGTTGCTGCTCGGGCGAGGTCGGCGAGTGTCTGGAGACAGCTGGCAGTACATCATGTAGGCTGCCAGGTGGCAGCTCCTGACAGGCAGCTGAGGCGCCGAGGCGAGCGCGCTGGTATCTGCCCACGGGCCGCAGAACCGTAGGCGCAGGTGTGCCAGCTGAGGATGACGATTAAGACGTTCGTGACAGGCAGTGGCAATGACGAATCATAGCGTAAGCCTGATCTGCCACGTGTAACCGAACCTCGAGTGGGTTGGTGATGTGAGACAGTAGATGAAGTTGCAGATCCAAAGCCATTTTGACCATCCACAACATCCAGTGTGTGGCATCACGTAAAGCTTGATCGTAGATTAATGCACGTAGGTGCCGCCAAAGCTGCGAAGGGATACTCCTCGTGAATAATGTGATGAACAGCCTCCACTAGAGGGCAGGAAAGGTGTTCAATAAGCAATGCTTTCGCTATCAAATATTTGTGCGAGACGTGTGGTGAGAGAAGCAAGTCACTCATGATATCTATATGTGCGTGTAGGTGGCTCACCAGGCAGACAGAACGGACGTCATCATCCAAAATGCTGTGGATGTCCAGTAGGTCGTCCAGTAATGTGAACTAAGTTTTTAGATTGTCTTTTGGTAATGCAGGTAGCTTGGGGAACATGCCAGGTAACACATGTTGAGGCAGCACCAGCAGAAGTGGAGTGTAGGCAGAGCAGTACACCTCCAATGTCGGAAATGCAGTAATAATGAAAGGTGTGTCATCACCCGAGATCTGTGTGGAGTGGTGGCCGCATGCATCACTCGGTGTGTCCAATCTGCAAGCCCAACGAAGAACACGGTATGGGTGTAACAGCCGGTGACACCATTTATATTAGACTGTGCTACCCTGTTACCCTGTGCATAGAAATGTTTGATTCACAGATACGGAACTTTGTCGGCACGTCAAGCCATTCTGAAGGCAACGATGTATGTGAAGGGTAAACCACAATGTCTTTAACTGGAAGGTCACCCATGTTGCGATTAGGCGGTGTGCACTGTCCATGTTGTGGCTGCTGTTGTGCTGCCACACTAGGTGGTGGCCGTGTTGAGCCGGGTAAGGTTAGTCGGCCACCGGCGTGGCCAGGAGTGAATAGTTGTTCACTTTTAACCAAATTCGAAGTAGGTACACTTTTCCACTCGTGGTTGGAAGTGGCGTAGTTAATGGCGCCCATTACACTTGCACTGAAAGACACTAGTAGATGCATTGTGGCAGAAACAGTGCGGGCTGGCACACAAAGTTTGTAAATGATGAAAACATGCACAAAATAACTCCTGATGATATGATAACGGTGTCGGAGTCACCACTGTGGTTATCACGTAGGATTAGTTGAGAGATAACTAACACTAAGTATTCAATACACATTTATTAATTGCTTGTATATAACAAATACGGAATCTGAACATGTTACGTGCTGCAAGTTAACACTGGACCAAAACAGTCCAAAGATGCAAACTCACAAAGATAGGGTCCTCTGCACCAGAGATGCCACAAGTCCCACCAAACGCTCAAATACAAGTTATTTTGTATTCAGAGATTATAGTTTGAACAGTTAATTGATGCGCAGAGTTGTTATGGCTTATGCAAACTGCAGAAACATATGCATAGCACTGGCAGTTTCATAGAAGATCTCCAGTTAATAACCTGGGCACCCCCCAGTTCACTTATCTTTTTTATGGGGCTAAATAATCATTGTCACTATTAATCATTTCCTTCTCATAGTCAAGAAAATATTTTCCACTTAAATTTTGAAGTTTATCTATTGCTGGCACATAGTGAGATGCGTATTTACAAGGACTTGTCAGAAAAATGGCTGTAAACTTGCTAATAGTACTTAGGTCAAATTATTGATTTTGGAGCTGACATTTGGCCTTCTACCCCATTCCATTAGGTCACCCTCTTCATGTTGTCTTTTCTCTTGTAATCCAGCAAAGAGCCTGTTCGGTCCAGTCACCATTAATCCCCTGGGCTACATGTCCGAAGCACCTCCAGTTTATTTTCATTACAGTTGTAATCACATCTTTCACTTCTGCCTGATCCATTTGGTTCGCACTATCTCCTGCTAATGCCCTTCTTTCATCTGTGTGACTTTCTGAATTACCCTCAGTTTTTAAATGGTTTTCACATTCGAAGTCCATTCTCCTGTTGTAAGTCATATCAGGTAGTACACTCTCGTTGTAAACATTCCTTTTTGGACATGTCAAAAGCTTAGTTCTGGTACTCCTATTTGTGTTTGTTCCTTTTGCTGCCCATCCAGCTGTTGTCTTCAGCTGCATTAAACAGTGCTGTAAAGTTGATCCAGCAGTCCTGACAGAACTGCGAAAGCTGCACCCTCTCCCCTTTCCCTTAAAACTATCTGCAATTTTTTCTATGCAGTTTCAGTAAATTTTATTATTTTGTAAATATGTTTAATAGATATGAAGTATGAAGTGTTATTGAAAAATATGAGAACCACGAGTGTTGAACACTTGGGGTAGTGAGTTGCAAAGAAGCTTATAGCTTTTGTGCTTTAGTGTTAGTCAGAGTTTCATTCACAAAGTAGAGCCTGCCAGATACCAAATGCTTGAACGGTGCAGCCAATGACTAATGGCAGGCCATACATTCGCTTACACGAAGTTTCAACTCACCTTGTTAAATGAACAGGATACAGCTATCTGTAGGCACAATGATTAACAACTCCTTTAATAATGGCATAACTAATTAGCTATAGGAGACTTATTCTTGAATTATTATTATTTATTTATATAGCAGACTACACCAACTGACACTTCTGAGCAACAAAAGTACTGGCTTATGGAACAAGCAGAATGCATTTACATTTTTGTTCACTTCCTCCTTCGGTGCATCTCGTGTAAGATCTCAATTGGCAGAAATCAGAGGCTTTGGTCCAATAACATATTTGATTCAACATTCACTCACCAAACTTTGAGATCCTGCCCCAGTAATGTCTAACATGAATTAGCTGCTTAGGTGCCAGTTGTGTGAACCAAGTTCACTGTTACCACATAAATCATGTTAGCAACAGATCTGTCTCTCGGGCAGTAGTCGTTTCTTTCCATGTTAGTTGGACAAAATGACACACGGGTGTTAATAGCGCACATGTGCATACTCTCTGTCATACTAATCATTTAAATGCTTTGTTGGTCCTGTAAGTTTTGTATCGTTTTACATTTGTATCATTCTGGAAGCAGTGGCGCAGGTTTTTTGCAGTAACAACATGACAGGACAGGAGCCAAATGAGTCAAATGGTATGGCAGGAATGAGTTCAGATGTATACGTGGTCCTGAGTAGCAAGTACGGCCGACCGGCTGAGTACGGCTGTTATCTTTTATAAGGCAGTGGCCGCAGCTGGCATGGCAGTGAGGTTGAGCGCGTGGCAATGGCATGCATTTGCGGTTGTGGACTGAGGGAAAGACTTCTTCTCATAGGCATCGAATGGCAGCTGATAGGAGAACTCACATACCTCTCCCAGTTAATTCTTAAACTAACCTTTTTTTTGATCAGTTTTTGTATCCCTTCTGTGCTTGCACCCTTGACAAGCTACTTTGTCACCCCTAACACTATAGCCCTGCCACACCTCCCCCTCCCCTTCCCACCACCACCACCACAAAAAAATATATTTTATAACTTCATTCTTAATATGTACTATTTTAATGCATACACAACTATAACAACAATGGCATACTGACCATAGGTCAGATAGTTTTTACCACAAGTTACAACAACCCTGTTCACTAAAGTTATATCTTCAGTGTTTATTTTTATGATATGATCAGTAAATTTGTGCAATTACTAGTTTTGGAAAACTTGTAGCTGAATGTAATCTATTAAGTTGTAATTAGACAAAACACGCACATAACTCAGACAGACGTGGCCACAGGAATGAGTGCTAACGCCAGACTGGTCTTAGAAACAGAAGTTTTGTAAGTTCACAGCCTTTATACTGTCAAGGTAAATCATAACAACATACTGAACAGTCGAAAATCTGGGACGGATTAGCAACAATATGAAATGCAAAAATTGCTGCTGACCACATAGAGAAAGCATTGAGTGACAGGTAGGAACATAAAAAAAGACTGCTGGATACTATCAGCTATTGGACAAAATCCTTAGATGTAGTTGTTTCCAGGGCGCTCGGGTGTCCAGCTTGATGCGATCGCTGAAGTCCCACAATATTTCAGCGAATAACCTTTCCACCATCATCAGATGATTCTGATGAAATTGTCTGTCTGCTCATTGTCAGTGTTATTTATGTACCTCAGTCGAGCTTCGATTCCCTGCACCGACGGTCCGATTGCGGCCGCTGACATTCTGTTTGCAAGCACCGATGCTTCGATTGCGGCCACCGACAATCCGTTTGCGGGTGCCAACCCAGGTCCGCGCCCACCCGAGTCACGCGGACGTCATAGAAGGCTCTTGTGCCTGCTTGTGGCGTGACTCCTTGATGGAGTTAAGTGATGGTTCCCATGCCTTGCTTACTTGAAAACCTGTGTCTCAGTTTAAGAGATTGTCCGTTACGTGAATTTCAATGGCCTCCTTGAAGATGCTGTCCCAGTAGAAACTGGTAGGCGCCAGAATCTTGGTTTCTTCGTATTTCGCGTTGTGTCCAGTTTCCAAGCAGTGTTCTGCCAATTTGGTGGGCTGGCCTAGGCATGTGTGGCATTGGTGTTCTTTGCAGCAGTCTTAGACTGTTCGGATATAAATAACACTGACAATGAGCAGACCGACCATTCCATCAGAACCATCTGATGATGGCAGAAAGGTTATTTGCCAAAATATCGTGGGACTTCAACGATCGCATCCAACTGGACACCTGTGAGCCCTGGAAACAACACATACACCAGGAAAGCCTCCGATCACATACCCTTAGATGTAAATAAAACATGCACACATGTGTAACGCACATGCACATGGCCACTGCTACCTCCAGTCACTAATGTCCAATGGTTTTAAAAGGACAAAAATGTCTTATTACTGGGTAGTAGTTGGGGGGGGGGGGGGGGATTTGAGATTGTCAGAACTGAAACAGAACTCTTTGGAAAATGCTTACCATGAAATACCAGACCTCTTTTAAGTCAAGTGCAGGTTTCAGCAATGTCACCTGTTAATTACTTACTTAGGAGAAGAAATTTTTGAAAAGATCATATAATAGTAGTTGGGGAGCAGGTAACAAATTTGATTGTAATCTTAGTTTTACAATTTAGGATGACATTAGACGCATCACTGAGAATGGGTAGTATATGATCTCCTGATTGAAGTTTTCTGTGAAATCCAATGCAGAGCTAGGAAAATAAATTGGGGGTGGGGGGTGGGAGACATTAACATATGAGTATGACTAATGTGTCATCCTTTACGCTGTTGCATCATTTACGATATCCATAGTTTTCATCTGCAGCTTCTCGTGACAGGATGATTACGTGACTAATTGCCAGAAGTATCCAGCCTGAAGGAAGAAGCATCCATTCCATTGTGTTCATTAGGCCTTTTTAATGCAAATTCATGCAAGACAGAGCTGCAGAATAAATATAGTTACAGTTGAAACAGTTATTAGCAAAACAAAATATTGCAACTTGGATAAAGCCATGGATATTTTTAAAAAGTGCATTTAGTGCTCTCCCATTGTGAATGAAGTAATAACAGCCTTCGAGAATAAAAATAAAGCCTCACTTCCTTTATGTGATTTAAGTAAGGCATTTGACTGCATTTCTGATGATATCTTACTTGCTGAACTCAAATTCTATGGTGTACAAGACTCTGCTTTGGCAGTAATTGAATCATACTTAAACAATAGAAAGCAGTTTGCCTCTGTCAGAAACAGACTCACAATTGCTAGAACTTAAGACAAGAGTCCCACAAGGTTCTGTCCTTGGGCCCTTCTTTTTTATAATTGCGGTCAATGGTTTACCCCATTGTATCCCCAATACTGTTATTTGTTATGCTGATGACACAACTTTGCTTGCTCAGCATGAGAACATATCAGTTCTGCAAAATATGATGCAAGATGGCCTGGAAGCAGCACTAAATTGGTTCTCATCAAATACACTGCTTTGCAATCCTGATAAAAACCAACAGATTATACTAGGATTGTCAAAAGAGGTAGAGGTGAAAGCAGTTAAAATTCTAGGAATTCATGTAGACTCTAAGTTAACGTGGAAAACACACATCAACCATACCTGCACAAAATTGTCTCGAGTTACATATTTAATGTGGAAACTGAGAAGCTTGGTGACAAAAGAATATTTAAGAGTTATTTATTTTGGACTCTTTCAGTCACATATAGAGTATGGACTGCTGATATGGGGACACTCTCTTCACGTCAATCAAGTTCAAAAAATTAAGAAGATAGTGATACGGGCAATGAGCAATTCTGGTAGATCAGAGCACTGCCGCCACTGTTCATTCAGCTGAAAATATTAACAGTTATTAATCTTTACATATACGCCTCTGTGTAGTATATGTAAAAAACAATATAACAGATTTTTAAATGAGGGAAAACATACACCACCATAATACCAGAAGCAAAACAAAATTAGACATACCTAGGCACGGGCTGACAAGAACAGGGAATTCCCATCTAATCAATAGTCTAAAAATACTTAATAAACTTCCATTTTCTTCTCGGTTGGCTCACATAAGTAGCTTCAGGAGCAAGCCATTAAACTGGTTACTAATCAGTCCTTTTTACAATATAACAGAATGTATGAATATAAAATCAATTGACATTAATTTTTAAGGATTTCATTATGTGATGTCACTGAATGTATTTATCTTATGTTATGGTGTATGTTGTCATCTACGGGCACTATTTGCAATGCTTATTTAGCTTTAAGGTAGTATTCAAGGAAAATGTTATATGATATCCATGTAAATTGCCTATTCCACCTCAGGTGGTCAATGGTGAATAAAGAATCTGAATCCCTCAAAACATCAGAAACCCATTAGTAAAAAAAAAAAAAAAAAAAAACCTGAATATCTCATATCTTAAAAGTAATCTGAAATGACAGATGTAATGTCAGTAACCTGGCCAGATAGCAACAAGCATTAGCGCATTGCTTCCGGGATTCTGAGAGGCATGCTGGTCCCAGACGAATCTGTCTGGCAGGTTAATGATGAGGGTCTGTGTGTCAGACATCCTAGAGGTGTTATTTCTTTTTAGTCCGTTTCCCCACATCTGACTATGCAAGTACAGGGCTGGTACCCGAGCCCTGCTTCACTTAAACAATTCACAAACATTTTGAAAATATTTTCATACAAAATTAACACTAGACGCACAAAGACAGGGTATGCAAACTTCATCCCAGGAGTGAAGAAGTGCATCCACTAACCCTCTACCACTGAGACTGTCAGAGCCAGAATACAGTGCTGGCACAAAGATGCTGAATAATGCCAGTAAAAAGAAGAAAGAGATGGAACTAAGAAAAAAGAGGGAATGGATATAGACACAAAAAGTGAAGTTAAGTCTCAGGTCCTTCATGTTGATGAATGTTGAATTGAACAGCTTTTTGAATCCTGTACCTCTGTAGCAGACCATTAAACACACCTGCTTATGGGACCATCAGTTTACAGGCCACCAACAGGAATTATCTTAATCTTCAAAAAGCAGTCATGAGTTTTAGTATATATATTTTGATGTCACTTTCCTGTCAGATGGTGCTGACTGGGGGCACCTAGAGTTGTTGTCCAGTGTGGGTTATCTGTCACAGCAAAATTCTATACGAGGATTGAAGGTATATTACAAAATCCACTGGAAATTTGCTTTAAGACCCAATAACCTCCATTGATTTAGCTGTAAAACAATTACTCATTGGTTTATTTGACCGTTGTGGTCAAATGTTAACAGTAAAATTTACTGATCGCTTTGTTACAGATCCTACAACAAAATTGTTGTATCACAGAATCATAAGCAATGTTAACAATAAAACACACTGATGGCTTAGGTACAGATCACACAACAAAAGTGTTGTATGACAAACAATGATCTGATGAATTGTGGTGTTTTATGAGAAACTACATACAGAACATTGGAGAGAAATTTACAAAGGAGGCATTGTAAATGGAATATTTAGTCTTAAATTTATTTGTATATCATTTTAAATATTATTTGCTGCCATAAAAAACAAGTAAAAATTGGGTAGATGTAAGGATAAGAGAACTACTTGTGCTAGGAACAAGAAGCTCTACCTCATTCCTGTAGTCAAGAGCTAAAACACTGTTACCATAATTACTGTAAAATATTACATTATTGAAACACAAAAACACATGCAACATGCTCAAAAATTAACACTCCAAGATTACAGAAAAAATCATTTGGAACATTATTAAACGTTAAATGAACAAAAATAGTAATCCAAATAAAGTTAAGCACCCAGAAAATTCTCTGGCAGCCACAGTGACACTTTCAAATTATTGATAACCAAATTCAATGTTTATTCCCTCACAGTACCAGCAGGCAATGGATTCACTTACAACTGACCAAATGGGGTTGCTTTAGATTTATTAAAATAAAAAATAAAATAAACCATTAAAATCTTGCGCTATCCCGACAGGATTAACCTTAAGTTATCTTTGTAACCAATCAGACAGATATGCTGTATTAACACACATTTATAAAACAGAGGTCAGTAAACCATCTATAATTACATACATATGTAATTTTGGTTATTTCAGAATTGTTTCAAAACATGCCGAACAATATAACACTGACTTGTTTAACTGAGCAGAATGGGTTAACTACCTCCATTGTTTGAATTTCATAAAGGGTTCTGCACAGAGAAAGCAGTACAAGACCTCACAAGTCAAGTCATGACAAAACTAACAAACATTATGCTGTTGGAACATATTGTGACCTTGCCAAAGCCTTTGATTCTGTGAAGCAAAAAACTTAAGTGTTATGGGATTAATGAAATTGGTTTTGCAAGGATGGAGGCCTTTGTTGCAAAGGCATGAAACTATCCTCAGAACAGTGGTACACAACATGAGGGATGCCACATGGACTGGTACTGGTCTCACTTACAAAAGTGATCATCCAGTGACTTCAAAGAGCAGTTAAAACTGTAATGTTTGGTTACAGCACAAGCATATTAATAAGGGTTCACTTTAAACCTTACCAGGCAGCTCTCAGATGGAAGGTGAACTCTACCCAGCACCAAGCAAGGTGGCGCAGTGGTTAGCACACTGGACTCACATTCAGGAGGATGACAGTTCAAACCCACGTCTGGCCATCCTGAGTTAGATTTTCCGTGATTTCCTAAATACTAGTAGCTTCAGCCAAATGCTGGGATGGTTCCTTTGGCAGGGCACGGCCAATTTCCTTCCCCAGCTGTCCCCAATCTGAGATTCTACTCCGTCTCTAATAACCTCATTGTCAACAAGATGTTAAACACAAATCTCCTCTCTCTCCCCTCCTTCTCCTCCTCCTCCTCCTGAACTCTGCATGGTGCCAGCTGGACACACAGTGTGGGGATTGCAGTTCAGCAGGTGGACCGATGGGGTGGGGGTTGTGTTGAGTGGGCTGAGTAGAGGGAGTAGTATGTGTAATGCAGAAGAGGGGTTGGGTGTGGTGGCTAGCAGCTCAGAGGGTGGCAGAACGTTTATTGGGTAGGAATGAGAGAAAGAGGGTAGCAGGTGCACAGGCTAGGTGTGATACACGGATCCTGGAGCCTTTGGGAAGTGGCATGTGATGAAGGTGATGTGGAGACATCAGCTGGGGGAGGACGGGGGCTGATAAGATGGAGAAAATTGTTGAGTGGAGGGTGTCAGGACACTGGGTTAATGGAGGTTGAGTCATGATGTGTTACAGCAGTGAATGATGTGTGGTGACAAGGATAACTCCCATCGACATATCTCAGAAAAGCTGGTGGTAGAAGATACAATACATACATATGGTGTGAAGCAACAATTGAAATTGCACATTTTGTGTGCAGTTGCGTGTTATGCTACTGGATGGTCAACTTTGTTCTCAGCCACAGTTTGGCAGTGGTTGTCATACCAAATAAAATTCTCAGTAGTGATTCTAGCAGTGTTGGTATATTACATGAGAGAGAGAGAGAGAGAGAGAGAGAGAGAGAGAGAGAGAGTGAGAGAGAGAGAGAGAGAGAGAGCTGTGTATAAATTCCTTGCCATGCAGCTGAGTTGAGTTAATGCATAGATAAAGTAATCAAGATGCTTAGCTCAGCATTTATTGCCCCTAGAAGAAACTCTCTTAGTGTCGACTGAAAGGCAAGAGTGGTGTCTTATTTTGCATGTTGTCATTCGTTGTTACCTATGTAATATAGTAAATATGAAGGTACAAACAGAAGTTAGAGAACTGCTTTTCAGTATAATTGAGGAAGCAGTCCCCTCCACAAGAAGCAACTTTCTTTCTAATTTACTTAATTAATTTTAGCTGCCATAACCATGAATATGATTTAGCAGTATAGTGTGGGTTTATTGTTAATGTAGTAGGTGCATTAAGTTTCTGTGATGTTCTTGTATTCTTTAATAAATGCTTTGTCATTCTATATCCCTTGTAGGTTCTCCTTGTTTATAGAGTCTTTGGAACACAATGAATAGTTTGACATACTAAATCATAGCATAAAGTATGGTACAGTATTTTTCAGTTGTTTTTCTTATTTCATTAATGACTTATGGCAAACGAAGTGATGTATACCATGTGAGAGTAACAGTTATTCGAAACTGTAAAGCAGTGGTCATGACATGTCAGATGCAAGCAAAAAAATAAAATAAAATAAAAAATAGAAAACACAAAAGCAATCATTTTTTTAGAAGTGTTTGTGAACAAACAAGCTTTGTTGCTTTCAGGTCATCATGCAACATCAACACAGTTTATTTGTCACTTAATTTATGGGTTGTATGAATATATCCAACTTGCATCACCTGTTATAATGTTGTTTAGCGACTTTCTGTTTCGTTGGTCGAATATGCAACTGAGGTAGCCCTTATTTCAACCATAGTATAGTGTAGGCCCCTCAAATAGAAAACTGTTCCCAGAAGTTGGAAGGAAGCACAGGCTACTCCTGTCTGCAAGGTGAGCATAGGTAATCCATGAAACTACTGTTGAATGTCCTTGCCACCTCTCTATTTTAGTATCTTATAACATATTCTGAGTTCAGATGTAATGTATCTCAAACAGAAAGACCTTCTCTTTGTTAACCAGAAGAGTTTCAGAAAACATTATTCCTATGAAATTCAACTTGAAATTTCCCGACACAACATGCTGAAAGTCACATTTCAATGTGGCAAGGTGGATTCAGTATTTCTTGATATCTGAAAAGTATGTGACTCAGTAACACACCAATGCTTATTTATGAAAGGGTCTCAGTTGAAATTTGTGACTGAAAATGTAATATAATTGGATAGATAAAATATCTACTCATCAAGTGGCAGCAGGAGAAAACATTTCTGAGAGAGATAGAAATACACCAGCTTTCGGAGCCATTGGGTCCTTCCTCTGGAAAACGAGTTGAAGGGAAAAGAGGAGGAATGAATGAAAAGGACTGGCAAGGTTTAGAAAATGGGGAGAGTTACAGAAAAGCAATCTAGAACCCCAGGTCGGGGGAGACTTATTGGATGGGATGAGAAGGAAGGATTGATTATTGGTGCCTGCACTGGATGAGATTTGAAAACCTGAGGACTTAAAAATGTAATAAGCAAGAAATCCGCATTGTTTAACTGCCCTTTCTCAGTTTCCAACAGCATCATGATAACCTGTCCTCTGCAAATGCCAGGTGCTTTGTTCCCTGCAAACTGATGCCTCTATCATTGTCCTCTCAACAGACAATGGACCAACTGCTGTGGTACTTGACCAGCACGAGTTTATAAGCAAGTGTCCATGCCAGCTTTCTGATGCTTCTGCATACAACACCTGCCATTGACATCCCACCACTGTGGTACAAACTGGCCAAGTCCCTCCTTAAAAACTTCAGCCCCTCACAAGGACTAACATCGCACTCATTAGAACTCCTTTGCACACCAAAACCACACACTTCTATCTTTTACCTTCTTCCTGAGGCCTTCAAACTCAGTGGAACTGGCTGTCCCATAGTTGCTGCTTCAATGCACCCACCGAATATATCTCTGTCGTGGTTGACCGACACTTGCAACTTTTAATACAAAGACTTCCTCCTATATTAAACACACCACCCATTTCTTAGATTATCTGAAATCTGTGTCTGTTCCACACCCATGACGCACTTCGCTTGCCACCATTAATGCCACCTCCCTCTATACCAACATCCCCCATGTACATGGTCTGTCAGCTGCTGGACATTACCTCATCCAGTGCCCACCTGATTGCAAATCTGTAACACCCTTCCTGCTCACCTTAATCAACTTTATACTTATGAACAACTACTTTACCTTTTAGGTGCAGACATTCAAATAGATCAGGGATGTTTTCTTCCTATGTGAACATTATCATTAGTCAGTTGGAAGGAGCTTTCCTGTTATCTGTAAGCTTTCAGCCCAATGCTTGGTTTAAATGCATTGATGACATCTTTGTAATATGGACATGGGATCAGAAAGACAGATTAGATGCCACGGTAGATGGGATGTTCGTTGCTGCTGACAAAAATATTGTCTCCACTGAGGTCGAAGTTGAGCGTGATGAGGAAGTTATCTGGTGGTGTATAACAGATCTAGGGGGAGCAAAGTTAACTGTTGGATGTTTTTATAGGCCACTTTATTCCCCTGTAATGGTTACAGAATCATTCAACAAAAGTCTGTGGGCAGTAGTGCATGGACACCCAGATCGTGCCATACTAGTCAGAGATGACTTTAACCTAGCGAGTACAGACAGGGACAACTACATATTCATTATGGGGGGCAAAGACAGAGCCCTGAAAATGGTTTTTTAAAATGTTTTCTGAAAGTTGTCTTTGACAGCTAGTTCAGCAGCCCACACACTATGGAAATATCTTAGACCTTGTAGCTACCAACAGGCCAGACCTTATTGATGGCATCATATTGAGATGGGGATTGGTGTTCATATCATCATAGTGACTATGATTACAAAAGTTGATAAATCAGTCAAGAAGACTAGGAGAGAGTTTCTGTTAGAAAAAGCAGATAAGCAGGTGATAGCATCGCACATAGACAGTGAATTGTCATCACTTAGTTATAGTAAGAAGGACATAGAGGAATTATGTGCAAACTTTAAACTGACTGTAAATCATGGTCTGGAGAACTATGTGCCTAGTAAGAGGATTAAGGTCAGAAAAGACACAGTGATTTAACAATAAAATTCAGAAAATGCTGGGAAAGCAAAGGCTGTTGCACTCTTGGCTCAAAAGAAACTGCACCTGCGATGACAGGACAGGTTAGAAGATATTCTTGCATCTGTGAAAATATCTATGCATGAAGCATACAACAATTACTGCAATCATACCATGGCTAAAGATCTGGCTGAGAACACAAGAGAATATTGCTCCTACAGGTATGTAAAACTGCTAAGTGGGTGTCAGGCTTCTGTCCACTGACTCATTGACCGGTCCGGTGTGACAGTTAAAGATAGCAAAATGAAAGCCATTTCATGTTTAAGTAATCATTCTTGCAGGAGAATTATACAAACATGCCATCATTTGGCCATTGAACAGTCCTATATGGACAATGTAGTAATAAGCATCCCTAGTGTAGGATACCAACTGAAAGAGTTGAAAACAAATATTTCACTGGGTCCAGATGGAATCCCAAATTGGTTTTACAAAGAGTACTATATAGCATTAGCTCCTTACTTAGCTTGCATTTACTGCCAATCTCTTGTCCAGTGCAAAACCCCAAGTGAATGGAAAAAAGTGCAGGTAACTCCTGTATATCGAAAGGGTAAAAGAATGAACTTGTAAAATTACAGACTGTTATGCTTAACATAGGTTTCCATGCTGGGGATTTTCTGTGCAGGGAGACTGGGTGTTTGTGTTGTCCTCATCATTTCATCATCATCATCATCATTTTCATTGTATAGGCACTGATGACCATGCAGTTGAGTGCCCCACAAACCAAACGTCATCATTAACGTTGGTTTACTGCAGACTTCTAAAACATATTCTGAGTTTGAATATAATAAATTTCCTAGAGACTGAGAAACTTGTATCAACAAATCAGCACAGTTTTAGAAAGCAAAACTCAGCGTGCCCTTTTTTCATGTATACTCAAAACTCTGGATGAAGGGGAACAGGCAGATGCCATATTTCTAGTTTTCTAGAAAGTGTTTGGCTGATGCCACACTGCAGAATGTTAATGAAAGTTTGAGAATATGGAATGTGTTCCCAGATATGTGAGTGGCTCGAATATTCATCGATGACCAGTGCTCATCAGAGATAAGGGTACTGTCAAGGAGTGCCCCACAGAAGTATGACAGGACCACTATTATTTTCTGTATACATAAATGATCTGGAAGACAGGACGGGCAGCAATCTGCAGTTGTTTTTGATGATGCTGTGGTGAATGGGAAGGTGTTGAAGTCGAGTGACTGTAGGAGGATAAAGGTGACTTAGACAAAATTTCTAGTTGTTGTAATGAATGGCACTAAAATCTAAATGTAGAAAAGTGTAAGTTAATGCAGATAAGTAGGAAAAACAATCCGTAATATTCAAGTACAGCATAAGTTGTGTGCTGCTTGACACAGTCACATTGTTTAAATATAGTAAGGCTGCAAATCAATACGAAATGGAACAAGCATGTGAGGACTGTAGTAGGGAAGACAACTGGTCAACTTCAGTTTATTGGGAGAATTTTGGGAAAAAGTGTGGTTCATCTGTAAATAAGACACATTTTGGAGACTATAACCTATTACTGAGTGAGCTGGCGCAGTGGTTAGCACACTGGACTTGCATTTAGGTTGACAACAGTGTCCGCCCACTCTGATTTACGTTTTCCTCAATTTCTCTAAACCACTTCAGGAAAATGCCAGGATGGTTCCTTTGAAAGGGCACAGCTGACTTCCTTCCTCTTCCTTCCATAACACAATGAGACCAATGACCTCATTGTTTGGTCCACTCCTCCCCGGAATCAACAAACTAACAAATTCTCGAGCACTGCTCGAATGTTTGGGATCCACATCAGGTCAGATTAATGGAAGACACCGAAGTGATTCAGAAGTAGGCTGCTAGATTTCTTACTGGTGGGTTCAAACAACACACAAATATTATGCAGGTGCTTTGGGAACTCAAATGTGAATCCCTGGAGGAAAGGCAACATTCTTTTTGAGGAACACTACAGAGAAAATTTAGATAACATGCATTTGAAGCAGACTGCAGAGCGATTCTGCTGCCATCAACGTACATGTTGCTTAAGGTCCACAAAGATAAGATACAAGAAATTAGGGCTCATATGATGGCTTATAGCACGTTACTTTTTCCTCACTCTGTTTGTGAGTGGAACAGGAATGGAAATAACTAGTAGTGGTACAAGGTACCCTCCAACACGAGCCGTACAGTGACTCACGGAGTATGTTTGTAGATGTAGATGTGGATTCATTGTGAGGCTGACCTGTTGTAATTTTTGGGATCTTAAATACATTCTCCCAATATAAAATTCATATAATCCTATTTCAAATCTCATGCCAGTTTCCTTGATGCTTACGTCCTCACTGAGGTTCAACTGCACACTTCCATTCACATTAAACCTACAAACAAACCAGAGTACTTTTATTCTGACTGTTGCCATCCTTTTCATGTCAAACTTTCCTTCCCACTCAGCCTCTGCATTTGAGGCAAACATATTTGTTCTGACACAGACTCCTTCTAGCAATACACCAGCATTTTCACATCAGCCTTCACCATATGTAATTATCACACCAGCCTAGCTAAAAAGTAGATTTCCTAGGTCCTCACATCCAATCCTGGTACTGTTGATCCCGTCATAAAACAGCTTAGGAATACATATCTTAACACTCAGTACTACTCCGGTGTAGATTGTTTGGCTTCAGAGGGACTGAAATTAAATGAATAAATTAATAGTTCTGCCTCTTACCATCTTCCTTACCAACAGATTAGAAGAACCTCACCTTAATGTCTGCTACTCTCTGAACCATAGGCATCGAGTGCTTATTCATGTATCGCATGTATTTCAATTACTGGTTGTAATTAATTGATAAATGCAGAAACCAGGAGGAGACTACAAACCAGTAACTGTCAGACAGTAAAAGAAAAGCAGATATATTCTTCAAAACAGGTGGAAATGTGAGATGGTCTTGATACAGGTAGATGGGAATTATCCAGTCCACAATTTTGGACTACAAAGGTGATATGGAGGCTTGCAGTGGGTCAAGTCACAAGTGCACGAAAAGCATAAAACACAACCTATCTGTGGTTATAGGTGTCTTGAGAAAGTTACTTTTAATGCATGATGAAATGAATTAAATCATCACCTTTTCAATAAAAGAGTGTGCAGCCCCATGCCTACTGCTGTTGTACTCATAACTGTAAAAGCAGTTTTAGTTTTGTTTTACTGGACTGTACATCTGTAGAAAGCTGTTGTATAGAGACTCGGACACTTGCTCTAAATGTATCAGGGGAATCTCCATATTATACTGGTCTTGAATGTATTGATCAGCTACTTGAACAATGCTATGACTTCCTAAAACCATGCCATGAAATGAGGTCCATTGTGTGTGACATTTTGCCTGGCACACAAAGAATAGTTTTTCAAGGCTCACCCAAAACTCCGCAATATCCTTGTCAAACCCCATGTTCCTTCTGCACCCCTACTCTACCCTACAGCTATGTGACTGTCCCTACTGTAAGACTTGCCCTATGCACCCTCCTACCACCGCATATAGCAGCCTTGTAACTGGCAGAATGTCTACTATCAAAGGCAGAGCTACCTGTGAAATGACACTTCATGTACCATCTGTATGATAAACACCATTCAGCATTACACTTTGGTATGCTTACTGCCATGTTATCAGTCAGGATGAATGAGTGTAGGCAGAGGGTTTACACTGGCAGCTCACAGTATTCTGTTGCAGTGCATGCTCTACAACATGACACTCATGAGCCCCAAGCCTGTTTCACCACATGCGTCATCTGGATTTTCTATGCTAACCCCACTTTCTCAGAGCCCCATAGGTGGGAACTGGTGTTACAAGATGTGCGTGGTTCTTGACACCCACCAGGCTCAAATTTACATTATTTTCTGTTATTCAGCAATTTGTCTCCATAACTGTTCCTTTTCTTCACTCCCTTTATTTTTCAATGTCTGTTGTTTTTTGACCTACCTATTTTTCCCCATACTCCCTCAAGTTTTTTCATGTATAATGCACTTAGCTTTCACTCATTGATTCTTGCATGATGTTTTTTCAATGTCCTCTACCTTGCTTATCACTAGAACTCGGACTTTTAAGTTCTAAAGATGTTAAAATAAATTCCTCAAATAGGTTCTATCACTTACAAAAATAGGTTATAAAAATTAGAAAATAGGTGACCAAAATCTGATATTTTACTATCTGGAAAGATAAACAGACTGGCAAAAATCTACATTACATACTTGTCCATGTCCATAATTACAGAATGATGTATTAAGTGCAAAGGGACCACACTCTCTTTCTTTTTTTTTTTTCAGTGTCTTTAGTTCAATACCAGTAGAACCTGGGACCAAGTTGATTTTTTTTCTGTCACTTCTTCTATCAATCACAGTTGTATGTAGACTGGTTTCCCTGAACACTCTAGAGCTTAAATAATAGGAACAAAAAATGTATAATGAGAGTTTATGTTTGCAATGTTGTTGGAAATTGAAACTTCCTGGCAGATTAAAACTGTGTGCCGGACCGAGACTCGACCTTGGGACCTTTGTCTTTCACGGGCAAGTGCTCTACCGACTGAGCTACCCAAGCACGACTCACGCCCCATCCTCACAGCTTTTAATTCCGTCAGTTCCTCATCTCCTACCTTCCAAACTTGGGTTGGGTCCTGTAGAGGATCTTTAGCTGACATAATGCTCTCTGCCTTCTCATGCAATTTAAGAACAATGTCCTTAATGTCTTCCAAATACTCACTGTAATATTCCATGGCCTCTAGCCACGTGCACCAGCGAGTAATTATGGGTGCTGGTGGAAGTGGTACGTCAGGAAGTTCCTTTCAAAATAACTGGATTCTAGTGGGTGCTTTAATAAAAACCGTTTTGATGGTTGAAACTATCTTATTTACATGTGGAAAGTTGAGACATATCGTCTCAGATACTTGATTCATGGCATGGGCAACACATATGATATGGAGCAATGCTGAGTAAAATACTTGTGGCACCGATGAAATTGACACCAACATCATATGCATTCATCTTTGGACTCTAAGCCTTATCTTTGGCTGTTCCACCACATTCAAGTCAGTTCTTTGTGATCCTTGTATGTGTTAAGGTTAATAAGTGAACTACTGCTAAATGGGTGTGCTTATTGGAGAAACCAAGCCGAACACCCTCCTCATACTTTCAACAGCAGCAATCATGTATGTGGCTGTGTCAGTGGAGATTGCAAGTTCTTTACTTTCATCTAGACTGTTGCGAAAAAGAAATTTTGAGGGCTTTATTAACAAAGTGAGCAATTATTTCCTGTTTAGTCTTCTTTAGCTCCTTGCTGCAGATCAGATGAGATACAGAATGAGTGTCAGGATCTAACTATACAACAGTCAAATTAGCCACGTATCAACCTTGTCTGTCAGTTGTCTCATCGACAGAGATCCAAATATATGACTTGCCTGTATCTTTTCTTATCCTGCTCAATATATTTTCATATAAAGCATCTAAATAGTTCTTGCTCAGCGTGGATTCTGATGGAATGCTGCGGTGACAGTATTTCTCTAGAAAACTTCTGAAATGGCTATTTTCAACTGCATTGAATGGTATGTTTGCTGCAACAATGGCTCAACACAGGTCAAGATGATTTTTTTTTGTTGCATTTGGTGTAGTTACAAACGTTTGTTTCAAGTTTATTTTTTAAATTTGCCTGGTGTTTAATCCCTGCAACATGCTGACTTAAATGCGACCTCTGTTCAGGACGTAGCTAAAAACAAAAAGAAATGAGAAATACTTTGTGGAAGAGTTCACATATGAGATCTACTTAGCAAAATTAACCTACTTCAAGGGTTTACAAACAATATTTTTGCATTCGCATGTGTCTGGTGCTAGTTAACTCGGGACAATAGTGGCATCACTGTTCTCTGAGTGGGAGTAACAGATAGCTTAACATTTTACTTAGATCTTTGTTGCAAACATTGCACTGAATAACTCTTCTGTCTGTAGAGAAATCAGGAAAATCACTGACAAATCAGAGATGATTTGGAGCTGGCTACTTTTGGCATGCTTGACTTTCCACAAATACACTGTCGCTGTAAAATATTTCACCACATCCGAGCAGCATGCTGACTGACTGAATGAAGGCAGTGCAGGTGCTCTAAACAGGCTGTTCTGACATGACAGGAAGGTGCCGGAGGCAGATCACGAGGCTCCTCCGTGCCCTGCCAGCCCCTTTTATGGTTCACAGTGAGTAACAACGCTCTGCGGAGCAGGGCGGGCTGGAACACCGTGGCATATACTGTCATTGTCTGACTCACCATTGGCATTCACACATGCAAACAAACCAGATATCATTCAATTACTGTTTTCTAAGTAGACGGGGAGCCAAGAAGAGTAGTTTCAGTCATACAAATTTTATTTGACTGGATTTTTAAAAATTAGATACAGTCAGGTTCTAACATGAAATTAGGTATTTTAGGTGCTATAGAATTACAATTTTCGATAAACTATTTCTGTAATTCTCAGGTTGGAAGACCACGAGAGAACGTCAGTCATAAAAAAAAAAAAATTAACTGGATTTTTAAAATTCAGGTACAATCGGGTACTAACCTGAAATGAGGTATTTTTAGGTGCTCTAAAACTTTATTTTTCGATAATAAATTGGTGTAATTCATGTATGTACAATTTTTATTGCCTTTATTTAATGAGCAACAAAATGGGTTTTCACCTAAAATGCGAGGTCTGCTTATCGCCCTACCTTCCACATTTGAGTCCTCAGGTTTCCAAAACTTGTCTAGTGCTGGTACCAACAGTCAGTCTTACCTTCTCATCCCATCCAACAAGTTTCCCCTGACCCAGGGTTTTGGGTACCTTTTCCATAACTCTCTCAATTACCTAAACCCCACCATTCTCTTTTCTACTTCCTTTCTATTCAACCCATCTGCTGGAAGAAGGTGCCATTAGCTCTGAAAGCTTGCATGTTTCCATATCTTTGTAAGTGTTTTATCTTGCCACCACCTGGTGAGTAGATTTTTCATCTATCCCATTACGTTACAGTTTCAGTTATGGATTACTTTCACTGAAATTTGAGACTGAATTGAAGATTTGTTGGTAGGGAGGACACAGCATGATATCTTGGATGGAGAGTCATTGACAGATGTAGGCATGTTCGAGGGAAGTGTGTTGAGGCATTTGCTGTCCATATTGTACTTGTATATTAATATCCTGGCAGACACCTCAAGGAACCTCCAACTTTTGCAGACAATGCATTTATCTGTAATAAAGTGTTCTGAAAAAAGCTGAATGAACATTCAGGCAGAGCCTGATAAGATTTCAGAGGAATTTTACAAAATTGTAGTACCCTATGATTGCAGTACCAGTGAGCCATAATTTGAAGAAGGCAACTAATACAAATACCTGAGCATTGTAACAGCGCAGTACAAATGATATGATAACTTGATGTTAAAACAAACTTGTAATTTGCTTCACAGTAACTCATAAAGCTTTTTGCAGTTGCCGATATAAACTGTTGCAGATAGTTTGATTTGATTTGATTTTTTATTGGTCCAGTTGTATCATACAGCACAAAATGTACAATTGATATTGGACAGGTCAAAGATAAGTTACAATAATGCACAGTATTAGCAAAATAGTAGGCAAATTAAAAATGGGTACCTATTACAATTAATTTTGTTACATGTTCAAAAATTCTCTGACAGAATAGAAATAGTGCTTTATTAGAAATGCCTTTAGTTACAATGTTGTTACTTAACTTCTGATTCCTTTGTTGCTGATACGATTATTATACTTGCATTGCATAAACTGGGTATTCATAAGTGTAGTATCTCATTCATGGACTCCAGTAACTACTGAAGACTGGCTTTTTCACAATACTTCATCAGTTCTGACTGGCACTTACTTCAAACATGCAAACACGAGTGCACAGTGTTAGACTTCTAGTTATTTATCCATTACAATAATTTCATTTTTATTCCATTATTAAAATGACTGAGGAAACAGACTTTCAGTTAACATTTACAGTTCTGCAAGAGTTCAGATACAAAGTACAACTTTACAAAGGCTATTAATCTGTTTTATGCAAACAGAATTCCAGTACAGGCACATTTTTAGTACATAAATTAATCAAATACCTTTCTGGATCAATTAACCCAGAATAATTCTAATTAACATTTTAATTACATTATCATTTTTAATACTAACATTTACACACATTCTTGTTTAGGTGATGAACAGTTTACAACAGTTCTTTTCAAAACATGCAGTTTGAAAATGCTGTTAAAGTGAGGCCACTTTTATGAATGTAATAGCATTTGTAAACTCAAAATTTTGTACATGGCTGCACATTCAGAGACCATGAATAGCTACAATTGAAAGAAAAACAGCCCTCGGTCACTATTTTTAACAAATTAACCTGGGTTCAACACTGCTAGGAGTGTCTTCTTCAGAATTTAAAACAAAGAATTGTCTATATTCTATAACAGGGTGAGCCACTGCTCGTTACTTGTGTGGTGCAGGTTGCAAAACGGACTCCATTTTGCAAAATGGACTCCGTTTTGCAACCAGCACCACGCAAGTAACGAGCAGCCCTTAGTGGCTCACCATCACAGTTTTCTTTATCTTAAATATCTTTGTGACTAATGCTCTTTTGGCATATTTATTATTTTATAAATGACATATAAGTACTGTTAGTCTTTTATGGTGATTCCATACCTATACCCTATCATATGTTTTTAGTCATTATTCTGTGACCATATTATAGAATATAGACCATTCTTTGTTTTAAATTCTGAAGAAGACACTCCTAGCAGTGTGAAACCAGGTTAATTTGTTAAAAATAGCGACCGAGGGCTGTTTTTCTTTCAATTGATTTGTAAACTCATTTTCTAGTAAGATTGACTGGTGAAGTTAAAAGAAACTATGAAACATTTGTGCTATTCACAACCTATGGACTAAAATATTAATCAGTCCTGGTATCGAAAACAAACACGACTCAGGACCTGTCCTCATAGCTTTACTTCCGCCAGTACCTCATCTACTACCTTCCAAATTTCACAGAAGCTCTGCCGAGAAACTTGCAAGACTAGTACACTTAGAAGGATGACGATGTGAGGATGGGTCATGAGTCGTACTCGGGTAGCTCAGTCAGCAGAGCACTTGCGCGTGAAAGGTGAAGGTCCTCAGTTCAAGTCTTGGACCGGCACACAGTTTTAATCTGCCAGAGAGTTTCATATCAGTGCACACTCCACTGCAGAGGGCAGATTTCATTCTGGAATCATCACCCAGGCTGTGCCTAAGCCTTGTCTCTGCAATGTTGTTTCTGCCAGAAGTGCTTGCCTTGCAAGTTTTGCAGGAGAGTTCTGTGAAAGCAGAAGATAAGAGACGAGGTGCAGGTGAATTAAAGCTGTGAGGATGATTTATGAGTGGTGCTTGGATAGGTCAGTCAGTAGAGAACTTTCCTGTGAAAAGAAAAGGTCCCAAGTTTGAGCTCGGTCCAGCACACAGTTTTAATCTGCCAGAATGCTTCATAAGAGCAAAACTCCACTGCAGAGTGAAAATTTCATTCCAGTCCTGGTATTGACCATTTCACCATAGTGTTTCTTGATCTACCACATTACAGAGTAACAGTTTGTAGGGACATAAAGTGTTGAAATTTGAATGTAGTAGGATTGTAGCATATCAAGACTGGATTTTACCATTCCACAATCCTGCTGCTTGCATTGACCCGTGACTGGTTTGTGAATATGAAAGCATAGGCATCAGGAGAGCAATGCTCAGCTCCATGCAGGAAATCAGTGGTCCCATGCAATTAGCACCCGACAGGACAGACATACTGTGTACTTGGCCATACAGGCTCACACAGTCGCATTATGTAACTTGAAATTGAACATGGGCTTTTTTGCAGCCAGACAAGTATCCAAATGGACATTTTTATTTTATTTATTTACTTGTTATTTTCTTTTAGTCTCTTATCCATATCTCTACTTCTGCATAAAGACAATTTGTAATTTAACATAGTCACCAAAAATCTCAAACAGTTCTTGGCCAATTTACTTCAAATTTTTGCATGATACTCCAATAAATGTTCAGGCAGACACAGATTAATGTATAGTCTATGTCCACCCAAAAGTTTAATAGAGCATTGTGTAAAAAATTGAAATAGTCAATCAAAAACTTTTTGCTAACAAATTTAAACAAGACAATTGGTTTTTAAATAGAGATATATGTTTGTTTACCATTTATATTTGAAAGATGTGTAGCCTATGTCTCACAGAACATTTATTAGAGTATCATATAAAAATTTGAAGCAGGTTGGTCAAGAACTTCACAAGATTTTTGCTAAAAAAGGTTTCTAGCAAAAACCTTGAAAGTTCTTGACCAGTTTACTTAAAATATTTTCACAATATCTCATAAACTTTTGTAAAGATATGCACTACATATTTTTTATATATATGGTGAATAAAAAAATATAATACATAAGGGGGAAAAGTCAGCAAAAATCACAAAAAGTTCTTGACTACTTCATTTCAGATTGGTATACAATACTCTAACAAAGATCAGGACAGACACTGTCTGTAGCTTTTTAATATAATTACTATACATATATACATTTAATATATGAACTAGAAAACTTACTATCAAAAATCTTGAAAACTTTTTGACCATTTTGCTTTGAATTGTTACTGATACTGTTCAAACATTCAGACATATGTAATATATTAAAAACGAAGATTAAAGATTCCAAGACTTACCAAGCGGGAAAGCACCGGCAGACAGGCACAATAAATAAAACGCACAAACACACACACAGAATTTCGAGCTTTCGCAACCGGCGGCTGCTTTGTCAGGAAAGAGGGAAGGAGAGGGAAAGACGAAAGGATGTGGGTTTTTAGGGAGAGGGTAAGGAGTCATTCCAATCCTGGGAGCGGAAAGACTTCCCTTAGGGGGAAAAAAGGACAGGTGTACACTCACACACACACCTATCCATCCGCACATACACAGACACAAGCAGACATTTGTAAAGGCAAAGAGTTCGGGCAGAGATGTCAGTTGAGGTGGAAGTACAGAGGCAAAGAAGTTTTTGAAAGACAGGTGAGGTATGAGTGGCGGCAACTTGAAATTAGCAGATATTGAGAAGAGAGGATATACTGAAGGGCAAGTTCCCATCTCCAGAGTTGTGACAGGTTCTGTTAGTGGGAAGTATCCAGATAACTCGGACGGTGTAACACTGTGCCAAGATGTGCTGGCCGTGCACCAAGGCATGTTTAGCCACAGGGTGATCCTCATTACCAACGAACAGTGTCTGCCTGTGTCCATTCATGTGAATGGACAGTTTGTTGCTGGTCATTCCCACATAGAAAGCTTCACATTGTAGGCAGGTCAGTTGGTAAATCACATGGGTGCTTTCACACGTGGCTCTGCCTTTGATCGTGTACACCTTCCGGGTTACAGGACTGGAGTAGCTGGTGGTGGGAGGGTGCATGGGACAGGTTTTACACCTGGGGCGGTTACAAGGGTAGGAGCCAGAGGGTAGGGAAGGTGGTTTGGGGATTTTATAGGGATGAACTAAGAGGTTACGAAGGTTAGGTGGACGGTGGAAAGACATGGTGGAGTGGGGAGGATTTCATGAAGGATGGATCTCATTTCAGGACAGGATTTGAGGAAGTTGTATCCCTGCTGGAGAGCCACATTCAGAGTCTGATCCAGTCCCGGAAAGTATCCTGTCACAAGTGAGGCACTTTTGTGGTTGTTCTGTGGGAGGTTCTGGGTTTGAGGGGATAAGGAAATGGCTCTGGTTATTTGCTTCTGTACCAGGTTGGGAGGGTAGTTGCGGGATGCGAAAGCTGTTTTCAGGTTGTTGGTGTAATGGTTCAAGGATTCCGGACTGGAGCAGATTCGTTTGTCACGAAGACCTAGGCTGTAGGGAAGGGACCGTTTGATGTGGAATGGGTAACAGCTGTCATAATGGAGGTACTGTTGCTTGTTGGTGGGTTTGATGTGGACGGACATGTGAAGCTGACCATTGGATAGATGGAAGTCAACATCAAGGAAAGTGGCATGGGTTTTGGAGTAGGACCAGGTGAATCTGATGGAACCAAAGGAGTTGAGGTTGGAGAGGAAATTCTGGAGTTTTTCTTCACCGTGAGTCCAGATCATGAAGATGTCATCAATAAATCTGTACCAAACTTTGGGTTGGCAGGCCTGGGTAACCAAGAAGGCTTCCTCTAAGTGACCCATGAATAGGTTCGCGTGTGTGCAAGTGTACACCTGTCCTTTTTCCCCCTAAGGTAAGTCTTTCCGCTCCCAGGATTGGAATGACTCCTTACCCTCTCCCTTAAAACCCACATCCTTTTGTCTTTCCCTCTCCTTCCATCTTTCCTGAAGAAGCAACCGTTGGTTTCGAAAGCTAGAATTTTGTGTGTATGTTTGTGTGTCTATCGACCTGCCAGCGCTTTTGTTTGGTAAGTCAAAACATCTTTGTTTTTAGATATATTTTTCCCATGTGGAATGTTTCCCTCTATTATATATATATATATAGGTAATACCTATTGAAAAAGCTTTATACTGTAATTTCATTTCTTGTGACTCAACAATTTAAAGAAATAGTTAGAAAATTCTACCAAAATCATTAACTATATACTTTTAAGAAAATGCTCCCTTTCTTGCTTCATTATATCCCACTTTAAAAAAAGATATAATGTCTAATTGAATAGCTGAAATTGTTTACCTGCTTTCTCTTCACAATCAGTCTAATAAACAATACTGACATCCTGTTCTTAGCAGATACGTCTTACTTCCCCTAATCTACCTTTTGTGTAATAAACATGATGAAGACAAAAAATGTAGACTTACACAGGGGATACTAGCAATCTTGCTTCTGTGTACCAATCACAAAAAAAAAGAAATAAGTTGAGATGACTCTGTTATACAAGCAAACTGAAATGTCTGTGTAATTGTAAGTGGAATTTCCAGACTGTGACAGTTTTTGCAAGCCAGGAAAACAAAAGGAAGTTCTAGAAGTTTCTTAGTCTTTCCTAATACTGCTAATTTTAAAACTGTATCAGTTTCAAAGTGTTTAAATAGGAGCAAATTGTTTAAATGATTCTGGTTCTAGCTTCACCCTTTGTATTGCATATATTCTGGTTCTAGCTTCACCCTTTGTATTGCGTAACTGTACAGTTATTCTGTTAAAACTGACTGCAAGAGAAAAAGGCTGTGCTGTGGAAAATGTGTAGTTTTGTTTCTATCTTACAGTCAGTTTTAACCTAGATATCAGGACATTTATACTATGAGACAAATTGCTTTCCACATATGTTCTTTCTCCTTATGTATAATTTTAAACAAAAATAGTTCTGCCACAAATTTTACAGTGATATGAGAGTATAAATGTAGATGTAGATGCACATGCAGAAAGGCTGATAACATACACAACAGTGTGCTCTGGGTGCTTTCCTTATCACAGTCAGTTTTATGTCTTTTGCTTTCCTAATCACAGCCAGTTTTAAGAGGAAAGAGGAACGTTGTATTTATTGCTTATTGACTTATGATTAGACTTATGATTAGAATACTACCACTACCACGAAATCTGAAACATCTGAAACTTTACAATCCTACCTTTACAATCCTACCCATTCATAGATTAAAACTGTGGGAAATACTGTAACTGAAGCTGCTGTCTTCACATACCCAGCAGCTGGACAGGTCTCTCCTGTACGGTATCTCTTGTGTTGATGATCCCAACACATTCATTTTAAGTGATTTCATATCCCAATAGAGGTTTCATTTGCAGTAACAATAAACAAGACTTGAGGTCAGAGATACTGGAAGAGGAGGTGGGGAGGGGGGGGGGAGCAGATGGACAGAGAGAAAGGAAGGAGGAGATGGAGAAAGACTGGGAGAGGGGGGGGGGGGGGGGGGGGAGAGGAGGATACAGAGAGAGAGAGAGGGAAGGAGATTAGGACTTGTATACAATTTCTACACATATTTAGCAATTGTGAAGCATTGCCAGGTTCGCTAGTCTAGATACAAGAACAACTCAAATGCTGCCCATGGATTGGTATATATAAATATAAAGCACAGGATATTTGTATAAAATTTCAAATATATTAGTACAGCACAGCATTATGGCATTTAAGGAAAAAATACATAAAATATCTGCATAAAAAATCTGCATACTACTACCCTTTTGCCATCTGAAGCGCAAATAAGGTACATGCTCATGCACATATTGCTACGCTACTATACTATACCCATTGCACATTACAGATTTTGTACCTTAGAAGTCTTAATTCTAGACTATACTACACAATTCAACATTACACTATGTAGTATTGGGCTACAGTAATTGATATTAAAAGCACAACTTGGTTTCCTCATTTTGTCAGGATCGTTAGCCCCCTTGCATTCTGAGGGACAACTGTGGATTCACAAGGGTTGTTCTGTCATACTACTTAAGGTTCATAGACCAGGGGATGGCTTTCAGGTTCTCAGGAAATTCCTGTGATTCCTGCCTGAGTCTCATCTTCTTGCTGCTTCTGGAATATTGTTGTAGTTGAATGTGTGTAATTTTGATCTATAATATGTTGTCAATTAGTAGACATCCATACTACATCTTCTGGGATGTGGATTGCTCCACATTCACAAATGTCTACAGTGCATTGGCACATTTTTAGTAAGCCGTTGGGATATGGATCCTGTCCTGACAGGTAATGTATTATTTACTTGGTCATGGAAACATATAACATTATGGAACTTCGTTTTATGTTAGGAAAGAACTGGTACATTCCCCTCCCAGTCTCTGCCCTGCCCCTGACGTGTCCTTTATTTCTCGCAATTTTCTTTAAATGCGCACTTTTATTTCCCTTTACAGTGTCGATCTTGTGCCTAGTACCTTCTTTATCTCACCACGTTTACACTCTTCGAGCCAAAGTTTGAACCTCTCTCTCTACTGGCTAAATCCAATGGTGCCTGTCAGCAGCAGGAGTACACTTCTCTGTGAGCCCAAATGTTTGACCTGCAGCCTACAACAGAAACTAAGATTGCAATGTGGTACATTCTTTTTGCAGTTAGAGACACATGAATGGACACAGGCAGACAGTGTTTGTTGGTAATGAGGATCACCCTGTGGCTAAACATGCCTTGATGCACGGCCAGCACATCTTGGCACAGTGTTACACCGTCCGAGTTATCTGGATACTTCCCACCAACACCAACCTATCAGAACTCCAGAGATGGGAACTCGCCCTTCAGTATATCCTCTCTTCTCGATATCCGCCAGGCCTCAACCTCCGCTAATTTCAAGTTACCGTCGCTCATACCTCACCTGTCTTTCAACAACTTCTTTGCCTCTGTACTTCCACCTCGACTGACATCTCTGCCCTTACTCTTTGCCTTTAAATATGTCTGCTTGTGTCTGTGTATGTACGGATGGATATATGTGTGTGTGTGTGTGTGTGTGTGTGTGCGAGTGTACATCTGTCCTTTTTTTCCCCTAAGGGAAGTCTTTCCGCTCCCGGGATTGGAATGACTCCTTACCCTCTCCCTTAAAACCCACATCCTTTCGTCTTTCCCCCTCCTTCCTGAAGAAGCAACCATCGGTTGCGAAAGCTAGTAATTCTGTGTGTGTGTTTGTGTGTTTTGTTCATGTGCCTGTCTGCCGGCGCTTTCCCGCTTGGTACATAAGAAGTCAGGTACTTGTAACATGTTTAAAGAATACATATGGTTTATAGTGGACATATTCAGTAATCATTAAATATAAATACGTCATGCGCAATGAGAGAAGGAGAAACAGTATGTGTAACACAATACATATGCTGAAGAAAAAAAAAAACATTTTAACAACTGTGAGTGAGATATGCTTGATATTTGTTGATCATCACATATAAATGCATTATGAAAATAAAAACAACGATACGACACAATAATATTTTCGGCAAACCTCAGGTAATACAATGGTAATATAATACAGCAAATTTAGTAGATTACATCATTTTTATTGTGTATTTTAAATTCTTCTATCATACAGAAGGCTTTTTGTTCAAGCCACTTTTTTCTAATAATTCTGAAGGCATTCAGTTATATACAGTGTTCGGTAGGTGTTAACATATTAAATAATGGTTGTTGTTGGTGTGGTCTTCAGTTCTGAGACTGGTTTGATGCAGCTCTCCATGCTACTCTATCCTGTGCAAGCTTCTTCATCTCCCAGTACCTACTGCAACCTACATCCTTCTGAATCTGCTTAGTGTATTCATCTCTTGGTCTCCCTCTACGATTTTTACCCTCCACACTGCCCTCCAATACTAAATTGGTGATCCCTTGATGCCTCAGAACATGTCCTACCTACCGATCCTTTCTTCTAGTCAAGTTGTGCCACAAATTTCTCTTCTCTCCAGTTCTGTTCAGTACCTTCTCATTAGTTATGTGATCTACCCATCTAATCTTCAGCATTCTTCTGTAGCATCACATTTCGAAAGCTTCTATTCTCTTCTTGTCCAAACTATTTATCGTCCATGTTTCACTTCCATACATGGCTACACTCCATACAAATACTTTCAGAAATGACTTCCTGACACTTAAATCTGTACTCGATGTTAACAAATTTCTCTTCTTCAGAAACGCTTTCCTTGCCATTGCCAGTCTACATTTTATATCCTCTCTACTTCGACCATCATCAGTTATTTTGCTCCACAAATAGCAAAACTCCTTTACTACTTTAAGTGTCTCATTTCCTAATTTAATTCCCTCAGCATCACCCGACTTAATTTGACTACATTCCATTATCCTCGTTTTGCTTTTGTTGATGTTCATCTTATATCCTCCTTTCAAGACACTATCCATTCCATTCAACTGCTCTTCCAAGTCCTTTGCTGTCCCTGACAGAATTATGATGTCATCAGCGAACCTCAAAGTTTTTATTTCTTCTCCATGGATTTTAATACCTACCTCGAATTTTTCTTTTGTTTCCTTTACTGCTTGCTCAATATACAGATTGAATAACATCGGGGAGAGGCTACAACCCTGTCTTACTCCCTTCCCAACAACTGCTTCTCTTTCATGTCCCTCGACTCTTATAACTGCCATCTGGTTTCTGTACAAATTGTAAATAGCTAAATAATGGTACCCCATGCATATGTAACTATTTTGGATTTTTTTAAGTCTAGTAAATAAAGCGTTCATCATTTGCCTTTGATGTGTGTCATGGTTATGAATAGTCTCTCAGTTTATGGCTGTCTTGGTTTTCCTTGATATGCATCAAGCAGCTGAGAATAATCAGTGATGCAACTGTCAATAGTTTGAGCCCTGTAAAGCATTCCGTACATGATACAAGGTCTCTTACTCCAGCAACACACCTAATGCCCCTATTCTGCCACCTAATGCCCTTTTTCTGCCAAATAAAAATTCTTTTTTGCTCCAGGGGAGTTGCTCCACTGCATATGTGAAGTGGCAGTGAAAAAGGCATAATAGATAATAGGAATTCAGTAGTAGGTAGTTTTCGCACTTTACTTGGCACATAGGTGACTCGGGCTAAGTTTTTGCATACATTATTAGTGTGAGTTTCATATGTTAATTATGGATCAAGATAATTGCCAAGAATCTTAACTAAGGCACTACAGTTGTTGTTGTTGTTGTTGCTGTTGCTGTTGCTGTTACTGCTGCTGCCACTGCCGCCATTGTTACATAAGCAGAAAAGAATGATTACAATTTAAGAGTGGTTGATTTATAATTCATTTGCTCTGAACCAATTACTGGATATTTTGATTTGTTCTGCAGTTTTCTGCTTGAGTGTGTCCAAGGTCTTATCAACAGTAACACGAAGGTGATGTTACCTGCTTATACTATGAACTTACACGGCATCATATTGGACAAATAATTTATTTAAATTATTAAAACCAAGAGTTCAAGCATGGAACCACATGGGACACCTCTTATTATACCAAGTGTCTCTCATTTGTTTTTGTTAGTATGTATAATTTGTCTTCTATCACTCAGATAAGATGTAACTAGAGGCCTTTAAAACCATAAGAGCAGAGCTTTTCTAATAGAAATCTTTGTCTGACAGAGTCAAAAGATTTACTCAGGTCTACAAGCATGGCATTACAGAAAGTTTGGATTTGAATGCAGACAAAGTGAAAGAAATATTATTTTCCACTGCTTTCACAGTTGGTAAGCCAGACCTGAACAGATATTGAGAATCACACATAATGTTGTTGGCAGGTAGATGCTTATGGATTTGGAGTTCCATGCAGTGCTGTACTACTTTTGATAGAATGGGTATTAGAGAAATTGGTTGATAATTACTTGGACATGACTTATCTCCTTTATTGTGTAGTGGTGTGACCACTATCATTTTTAAACATGCTGTGAAACAACCACTAGTAAATATCCAATTTACAAGTAAACAGAGTGCGTATGCTATTATTCTCCTATTTTTTATTACAAAATTAGATAAACCACAAATGTCTTCTGTTTTTGAGCTACTTAATTTTGCAATTGATTTCATGGTATCACTTAACAGAACTTCTTTCATCCACATGTACAAGAAATGTGTCCAGAATGTAGTAGAAAAGTTATAGCATCTCTTAGGTCCTGTTCATATTCGTTATTTGATTCAGTTGCAATAGATGAACTTATGTTACAGGCATTAACAAAATATGCATTGAATTCATCTGGTGTGATATTAAAATTGGAGTTATCACTTCTCACCAGTTCAGTCTTTACAACATTCCAAGCAGCTTTATGCTTATTGTTGTAATTGTCATTTGCCTTACACTTTGCTAACCTGATTTCTGATGGTTGGTCGGTTCAGGGGAGTGGACCAAAGAGCGAGGACACTGGTCTGATTTCTGATCTGAATTACAATACGGGGCCTATAGTGTGTGTGTGTTGCACGTTAAATGAACTGTAGTGTGGAATGTGCAAGACCGCAACAGTTGTGGCACTGTTAATAAGCTAAGCCCAACCACCACCGTTTTTTGTCACAAGCTGAAATCGAGGAATAGCATGTTCCACAACAGATTTGAGTGTCTTATGAGTCAAGTTCTGAATGCACTGCAGAACGCATGCCTTCAGTTCGGCTTACATTTGTAATCGGAGCATCTTTCAGATAATCCCTCTGGCAGAAGTCATTTCTTCCGGGAGTGCTAGGTTCTGCAAGGTATGCAGGAGAGCTTTTGCGAAGTTTGGGTGGTAGGAGACGAGGTACCGGCGGAATTAAAGCTGTGAGAATAGGACATGAGTTGTGTTTAGGTAGCTCAGTTGGTAGAGCACTTGCCCACGAAAGGCAAAGGTCTGGAGTTCAAGCCTCGGTCCGGCACACAGTTTTAATCTGCCAGGAAGTTTCATATCAGCGCACACTCTGCTGCAAGGTGAAAATTTTATTCTGGACAACGAACTTCAGATAAACAAATCTCAACAGCAGGGCGGCGCTGAAATTGTAGAGTGCAGTCGGTCGGGAAGCGTCTAGTCTGACAAGTTGGTTGGATGGTTGGTTGGCTGGTTGGGCGGCCTGCCAGCCGACAGGCCGATAAATTGCTGCGTGTGTAGGGAGGGGATGCAACCGTTTTGTCGACGGACGCTGTAGAAAGGGGCGCAGGTTTGGAGCGACTTTGATTACGGAAGGCGAAGCTGGACAACGCCCTTAGCGGCTCGCACGGTGTGTATGGGAAACGCAGTGTCTTGCACGTAATGTTTATGTGGAAGGCAGACGCATGAAGTGATGGAACATTTGCTACAGGTATTGTCGTTCGGCAATATTATTATCATTTTTTAGCGCTAAAATGTTAGATGCTGCATACATTTCTTGTTACTGTCATAGTGTAGCTTTATTTTAGACTAGCCATAACATATATGCTAAATGCTATTTTATAATGAAAATGGCACTATGTAAACAACTACTTCAGGTCCACTTGTTGAAGCAGTTATTAATACGCTGTTATTAGGCAAAGGCAGTGGCTACAAGGATTAATAGGAAACGATAACTGTGTTAGTCGGTTCATGGAGATGGTTTATGCAGTTGTCTAATACTGAACTGTTCAATGCGTAAGAGCCTGTATTGGATTTTATTTTCGTGGGATTGACATAAACTGACGCTGGTTTCTAATGGACCTGTGACGGTGCACTGACTGGAGCGCGACCAGCTGTCCAGCTTTTTATAAATAAAACGCATTAAAAGCTTAAAAAGACCTGACACCAGTGTCTCAGAAGTAAAACAAAATATGCATTGCCGCTGTAATATAAGTAGCAATATTTTCATTCAAGCGTCGTCACATCGGGGAGACCTCCAAGTAAATAAATATATACAAACACAAGAAAGTAACAATAGCTATCCTTTCTAAGACAGCATACTTTCGTTATTGCTGCGAATGAGCCACTTCTGTTTGGCGTTCTCTCTTGCAGGCCTGCGTGTCCCGCATTCACACCTCAAAATAGCTAGTGAAGTTATAATTAGGTAATTATTGTATAAAATATGAAAACCAGTCTGCCTTAAACTATCCAAACATTGTTAAAAATAGTGTTACCTATTTATTTTGTCACATTTTTACACAATTATGTACGAACTTTGTTTCAGGCATTAATCTGTCTTAAGAGGACGACTGTCCTGCAGTGGTTTGATGATAGTGTACAACTCACGCTTTTCAAACCGCGAACGGGCAGACATTGTCTATATTGCGAATTCTTCGAAGTAAATTAAGACTTAGGCCCAACGGTTATATGTTCTTTTCATATTTACCTACGTTGCCTAGGTAGCTGACTTGTACTTAAATTTCAAATTTTATCAATCTTAGATGTAGCTTATTCTATTTTTCTTAGCGCCCTCGACGGGACGAAGCTTGGATCAAAATATTAACTTACATTGTACTTAGAGGGGCAATACATGTTACTTTGTCTTTTTTAAATTTACTTTTATTTCATGCTTTTCAAACATTGTACTTTTCTAGTAGACATTCACACAAATACTTTCTGGGAAGAATCAAGAAATAGCAACGCGAGATCTTGCCTCGCCGAAATCTGCGCATTCGGACAAGACTTATTTTCATAAACGTTCCTGCAGTTGCAAGAGTTTAGCAATGCAGTATCTATCGCACGTGTGCTTGGGAGTTTGTCTGAAATTACTCCGACATTTTTCTTTTCTGTGGTATTTTGTTCATTTATGCGATTTACGAGTTTCTCTTAATTCACATATATATATTAACTATGTTACAGTATATATTCAGCTAATTTAGGTAATATAAGTAATAAGCAGCGATGATAACTTTAAGTCGAAAGAAAGTGGGCTGCCATTACGTTCTCTTGGAACAGGCAGCCTAAACTATTGGGGCAAAATCTTTTGATTTAGCACTGACTTGTAGACCTCAAAAAGAACAATAGTCCGATAGAGCGTACGTTTATCGTTTATAGTTGAGCCGCAATCACCCTTTTCCCGCTTTTTAGGTGCTGAAATGGGCGACTACAAGACGCTAAAATCATCGTTGTTGGTCAACAGTAGAAGTTAAGCATATGTTCTCGAGGACTTTTACTAAGATATTTTTGAGCTTTACTATCTGGTACTACATAAGTTGTTGTAGCTATTATGTATTACGTAGCATGGCGGAAAACATTTTTCCTTAATTTAGCTGATAAAATTTAAATGGCTGAACAGACATTCACGGAACACAGCTAAGAACCATCCTGATTAAACCAGCTTTCAAATTTAAAAAAAAAAAAACTACTTAAAATCGGACTTTTCGTGTGGGCGTTACGATGCCACAGCAGATACACAGGTTAAACGTATAGTTACGAATTAATACTGTTATACAGATTAATATTCGTGCGTGTTAAAATCAAACACGTTTATAATCATGTTAGTCCATAATCGTAACAGTTCGGAGCAGCGCGACTGCTACGGTCGCAGGTTCGAATCCTGCCTCGGGCATGGATGTGTGTGATGTCCTCAGGTTAGTTAGGTTTAAGTAGTTCTACGTTCTAGGCGACTGATCACCTCAGAAGTTAAGTCCCATAGTGCTCAGAGCCATTGAAACCATTTTGAACCATAATCGTAAAAGTTTATAAATAAATGAATATTTATAACCTTTTGTAAGGGTCTACAGGTTGCACGCAACTGTACGGTACGTAACACGCGCTCGCCAGCCGACCTATCTGGAATGCTACCAATTTGCCACCATCCATGGGTAGCCAATAGCCGAAATATGCTCCCCAAGTCACGTAGTTCACATGCCGGTTCATTATTAATCGCAGCACACACGGATGGCAACTATCATCCCACTAGCCTTAATCGCACAGATTAATTTATCGTCTCCTTGTAATAATTGTCATAACTCTTGCACCTGACCTTTCTTTATGCAGTCCTAACTTTTAGGACCGTGCCTACCACACTTCCTATCCGCCATCTTTGATGTCATTCCATTTCGTTTTAGTAAGTATGGTCTGCTTTGCTGCAGTCTACTGCAATCTAGTTCCCCTTGCCATTTCCCTCCTATATGTCTACTATCCACTGCAACTGCTTTTATGTTATGTTCCCCATATTGATCCTATATTTGCCTCATTACCTTGTTCAGCTGAGCAAACGTCCCCGTACTATAATAAAATGTCGCCTTTTGTCTAATTTCTGTGATCTGCCCACCTACAATACGCCTCACGATTTGCTCACCAATGTGTGCCATCTCAGATACTACCATACTTTGCTTAATTCACTCTACATATTCTCTCTCTCTCTCTCTCTCTCTCTCTCTCTCTCTCTCTCTCTCTCTCTCTCTCTCTCTCTCTCTCGTACACAGTTGTCGGCAATATTAATGATGATGGTTTGTGGTGTCATCAGCACCTGTCCAAGTTCCAATCTTTCCATTTTCACTCTCGCCACTACCCAAATGATGATAAGATGATGATGATGACACAAACACCCACTCCCCAGGCGGAGAAAATTCCTGACCTGGCCGGAATCGAACCAGGGACCTCATGATCCAGAGGCAGCAACGCTAGCCAGTAGACCACGACGTGCAGACAGCAATATTGATTGTACATCACTTCTTGCGTGGCCCTTGGTGGGACTAATTCACAAATTCTACACTGAAATTGCTGCCATGTAGAATTCTTTCATAATAATTAGATGTACTTTTCATTCTGCACACACACACACACACACACACACACACACACACACACACACAATTGTTTCTATTAAAGTCATCAATGGAATAGGAGGAGTTGGCCATCAATAAATGATTTAGACCCCTCTTCAGCTGACTTTAGTGGTAGTTAAACTTTTTATGGCTGCTTGCAAGTTATTCAAAATATGTGTTTCTGAATAGAGGACACGTTTTTGGACCAAAGTACATAATTTTAAATCTTTGTGAAGATTATTCTCATTTCTAGGTCAGATTCAATCAACAGAGCTGTTGGTTTGAAAAGGAGATATTTTAACGACAAATTACATTCACATTGCAAACAGAGTTTTGTTGAGAACTGTGGTGTGCTCCTCCCACTTGAATTTACTATCGAGCTGTGATCGAAAGAATTTAACACTGGCGACTTGTTGTATCTGTTTGTTTTAGGCTTGTACTGGTGGGACACCTCTTGGACGTTCTGAACTACATGTAGCGTGTTTTTTCAAAGTTTAATGAGAAACAATTGCCTAGGAACCATTTATTAATGTCCATGAAGATATTATTAACCAATCTTTTTAAGACTACGCTTGATTTCCTGTTTATTGTAATGTTTGTATCCTCTACAAACGAAACAAACTTGGCATTTGGTTACTGATTAAACGTCATTAATGTAAACAAGAAAAAGCAAGAGCCCAGAGATGCAACCTTGTGGGACGCAACATGCAATTAGTTCCCAATTGGATGATGCCTAAAAAACTTAATTTATGCCCCTTTACTAATGACACCCATTAATTTCTGTCAAAGATACATAAATTGAAACATTTTGCAGCATTTCCTGTTACACCGCAATGCACATAATACTTCCTCCCGTAAGCTGCCTTTCAAAAACACCGCAATTAATCTAAGTAGCCTACTTCTAGAGCACTCGTTTTCCAATGCTTGTTTTATTCTGAAATTCCATCGTAATGGTCAGACATTCAACTATACGGATGACTGAGTATAGACAACTTAGAACAACCTTTAAACATCGTACAATGGATTTGGCAACTTGGAGAAAAAACTATCCCCTTCGTGTTGTTAGCACAATCTAATTGGTTTCCTCAACGATTTCACTTGCACTACCACCTCGAATAATACTATTGGAAATCAACTGCTTCATCTGCTCCTGTCCACAACTGCCAGTTCATTCAGCCTACCCAGGTACTGACTGAAGCACCTGAATCTACACAGCTGGATAGGAGTACCAGTCCGGTTCCGCACCATTTCTACTACCACCTCAACTGTCGTAGTGGTGATGGCGGCAACCAAACCCACCTCATTGGAGTCCATTGCCTTTCACACGGACATATGACTTTTGACGCTTTTGTTCGACCAACTCGCGAACAGTTCCCTTTGGCTCTATCTCCAGTTCCCTTAATCCATACTCCGACACACTTCTCAAGTAAGCCAGATCCTTTACATCAATCATTCTGAAAGAAGTGAAGAGTAAGTCCAACAGCTACAAAGGACACATTATATGTATTTTTAATCAATCAATCGAGATTGGTCTACTACCACAAATGTTACAGGTGATTGGGCAACAGTGGTAAAGGGCGCAGCAATTGTCTGAGTCTGGAATACTTTTGCAATTTTTTAAAAGTTGTTAAAGACCAAATTTGCTTAAATCTTCAGTGGCTGATGACCGCACTAACATTGCGCCTTAGATTTGACCGCAATTATTGTAGCAGTATGAAACACTGAAACTACTTTTAGAAGCAAATATTTAAAAACAATGCTTAAGTTCTGAAACGAACTTTGGAAAGGAACCGACAACCTTTCAAATAAATCAATATACTTTACAGTTTAATAAAGCAACCAAATTTCAATGTGGGGGAAGTCCACTGATGTTGATCATGTCGTGTGTTCGTGTTGCAATAAAACGTCGGGACCTATGTACACTACTGTTCTAAAGTATTACATGTCCCTGTAGAATTTTGAGAATTTCGGTACAGAATTTAAGAACAAGATTGTTTCTAATATTTTAATTCAAGGATACCTCTCAACAGTAAGTACATATCTGTATGTAACTGATGAAATCAAAATTAAATATTTTGATCAGATTTTCATTTTATGTGATCATAGTTTAAAATAATGTTCATCATAAGAGCATTACTCCTTAGTCATACTTTGAATGATCTTAGTATTTTGTTGAACCCATTGGCCCTCACAGGAGCCTTGATCAATTAACTAATGGTACTGATGTCAATTTCCCTGTGTCATACTTTGTCACCTCCAACATCTCCCGTTTTGTCGCAGACTTCTTGCTCTGAACCCTTTTGCCAACCAGATGCCACAACTTCTCAGTTGGATTAAGGTCTGGTGAATTTCCTGGCCACGAAAGTTCTCTGACGCCCTATTCAGTAATGACAGAATAAATGTGATATGGTAGATTTGAACTGTATGTAATAGCAGTAACCTTGGAAATTGTATCACAAATATAAAAGAGCCAAACCCTGTTGGAAAATCAGCTATAAATCAGGGAAAGCATCACATAGAGTGAATGTCAGAGGATGCCAAATCACAACCCGACTGATCACCATTCGTTGTTCCCTGAACAAAGTACAGTCTTCCAGCACCCTGGTATGTCATTCCGCACACCATTGCTGATGGATCATGCTTCATGTTTTGCACAAGGGAGTCAGTATCCACCCCTTCACTGGGTTCACGCCTGATCAGCTGTGGTCTGTCACTCATCATGGTAAATCGGCTTTCCTCTGAAAATAGCACAATTCTCCACCGTTCCTTTGTGCAGCTTACGTTCAGTCTGGCCTATGTCGGCCTATTTTGCAACACTGCAGCAATCAGTAATGGCTTCTTCTTGGCAACTCTGGCCTTCACTCCGATTGAATAGACTCCTTTCCTGACAACTGATGAGCTGGAATCAACTCCCATTGCCTCTTGCCTCGTTTTTGCCAGTTCAACAGAATTAGCATTCCTGTTTCTCTGGCTTACTCGACCAACTAATCTGTCCTCCCGGGGCGAAGAAATGTGTGGGTGCCCATTTCGTGGCATATTTTCCACATTTCCTTTGACCATCAGCAGACTTCCACTTACAGCGACCATTGAAACTTTAATTTTTTTTTTGCAATATCAGTGTTGTTCAGACCTTCGTTGTGTTAAACGTCGATACACTTTCTCTTTTTAGGGGTTTCATATATGAATTTTCACCATGATGTACATGCACACATGACAGTGGGAAGAAAATTTAAAAATAAAGACAACATTTTCAGACTAGAGCTAACGAACATGTGGTGTCTGGTGTTTGAAAATTGTTTTTTTGTAATTAAAAGCTTTTATGGTATCTTGAATAAATAGAAGTGTTGTTTGGAAATTAGCTAGTAAAATATTGTATGGGTTCTGAGCCTAAATTACAGGACAGTTCTTAGCCACATTTACTTTAATAATCATGACTTGAGCCTTGCATTTAATTATTGTGACTGCGTAGGTGTAAATGCTGTTTTAACAGATGACCAAGAAAAAACAATCTCGTGGAAAATGTCAAGGACATTCCAAGACAAGGCATCTTGGTAAGATGCAGTTGGGCTCCCTGTTGATGAAAGCTGCTTCTGCCACCCAGTCCGCAGCTCTTCGTGCCTGTGATTGTCTTGGCGATGTCCCAGTGTCTATTACTCCTCACCAATCTCTGAATATGGTCCAGGGAGTGATTTTTCATAGGGACCTCGTCCTGCAAACTGATGAGAAAATCTGGGATAATCTGGAGAAGCATGGCATTCATTTTGTTCGATGTGTGCAGAAGCGTCGCCAAGGCAACCGGACCAATACTGGCACCTTCATTCTGGCTTTCGATGGGAATACCCTCCCAGAGGTGGTCAAGGTTATGTACTACAGATGTGACGTGAAGCCGTACGTCCCTCCACCTACTCGGTGCTTCCAGTGCTTGCATTCTGGACACGTCTTCCCGCTGTACGGCGGACCGTCTGTGTGGTGACTGTAGACACCAACTCCGTGAGGAAAGCCTCTGTGTTCCGCCACCTGTGTGTGTCCGTTGTGCTGACCACCACCCACCTCGCTTACCGGCTTGCTCGGTCTTACAAGAGAGAAAAGAAGATTCAAGTCCCTTGATCACCTGTCTTATGCTGGGGCTCGCCAGAAGTATGATAGACTCCATCCAGTGTCACAATCTTCAACTTTTGCCTCTTTTACATAATTTTCCCCACACATGTCCCATTCTCCTACCCCCCTCCCCCTCCCCTGCAGTTCCCATGACTCCTGTCTGAGAGACACTCTCCAGCCCCAGCCGAAGTAGTTCCCCCCCTTCTTCAGCACCTGACAGTGATCGGGCCCCCTCCTTGGACCCCTCTCCCTGGCGTCTCTCAGGCTGGAAGACTCCTGCCACCACTCGACCATGAGACTCACCATCTGTGTGCTACAAGGTCGCTCGCTTTCTTTCGGTTCCAGATCTTGCAGACACCTGTACTCTCTCTGTGTCCTGGCCATCTCCACCTCTGAAAGGGAAGAAGAAGAAGAAACGCAAACCCCAAGACAAGGCACCCCCAATGCCCCCAGATGTGCCATCTCCCCCCATTGCAACCTGAGTCTGACATTTTATTTATGGATGTCACCCCATCCTTGTCAGTGACGATTACTGACAGAGTGACGTAACCTTCTCTCGGCTTCTTTATGTGACTTGGACTCTTGCCACACGATCATCTAGTGGAACTGCAACAGATACTATCGCCACCCACCGTAAATCCACTGCCTTGTCTCCTATTCTGCATTCTGTCTTGTTCTTCAAGAAACGCATTTCCGTGGTGCCCACTCTCCAACATTCCATCGTTGTCGGGCGTTCTGTCGGAACTGTGCCAGCTGCGGGGTAGCATCTGGTGGGGTCTGCACTTTGGTCCGCACCGATGTCATTAGTGACTGGATCTCAGTATGTACCAACTTGTCATTAGCGACTGGATGTCAGTATGTACCAACTTGTCATTAGCGACTGGATCTCACTATGTACCAACTTGGCATTAGCGACTGGATCTCAGTATGTACCAACTTGTCATTAGCGACTGGATCTCAGTATGTACCAACTTGTCATTAGCGACTGGATCTCAGTATGTACCAACTTGTCATTAGCGACTGGATCTCAGTATGTACCAACTTGTCATTAGCGACTGGATCTCAGTATGTACCAACTTGTCATTAGCGACTGGATCTCAGTATGTACCAACTTGTCATTAGCGACTGGATCTCATTATGTACCAACTTGTCATTAGTGACTGGATCTCACTATGTACCAACTTGGAAGCGATAGTAGTTAGAGTGCACATGACTCTGGCAGTCACCATTTGCAATGTCTACCTCCCTCCAGATAGGCCACTTCCTTATTCTGCACTGTCTACCTTAATCCAACAACTCCGGCTCCCATTTCTCCTCCTTGGGGACTTCAATGCCCACCGTCCTCTGTGGAGAATGTCACTTCAATGGGCAGGGGTATTGACTAACTTATCACAGACCTAGATTTGTCTCTCCTCAGTGATGGTTCCCCTGCCGACTTCAGCGCTGCTCTGGCACCTTTCCTGCTATCGATCTTGCGATCTCTTCCCCTGCCCGTGTGGCTTCCTTACATGGGTCATCCCATGATGACGTTTATGACAGTGACCACTTCCCAGTAACACTATCGTTCCCCTGCTGCCACCAGGCAGACAGGCCCCCACGTTGCGCATTCTGCAGATTCAGTTGACCTTTGTATACGTCTGCTGTGAACTTTGACACCCCCTCTTGAATTCTACTGATGTAGAAGTGCAAGACGTCTCTGCTACTATTCTTCATGCTGCTGGCACTGCTGTCCCCCTATCCACAGGTCCTTCTCGTCATCGACTGTTACTGTGGTGGATGAAGGATGTCACTGTCGCTGCCCAGCGCTGCAGCGATTTAAGCAACACCCTTCACAGACCAACGTCACTCTTAAGCGTTACGACAAGAAAGGAAGACTGAATTGATTTTGGTGTCAATAACGATCATCGTCGGTTACCACCTCTGCGTTACTGCAGATGACGTGTCGCTGAGCACATGCGTTCTGCGCATGCAGTACACGTGAGGCACCTGGTTGTTTCCACTGCACTGTGTGGAGTACGAAGGTTCTGTTATAGTTCACTAACCTGCTGTCTTCAAGCTGATGTCCCCAGCGCAGAAAACAGCACGCAGGTCGTAGGTTCTGTACCTTGAGGCTGAAACTGACTTTTAGCGAGGTTCTGTTCTGAAATAATGTATCACTTCTTTGGGATGCCACTCGCGTGTTTTAATATTGCCACACGAGAAGACTACATGATCTTCATACAACACCTTCTGATACAGCAAAGTACATGATCAAACACAATGATTACGAAAATGTATCTGTACACTATTTGTGGCACGTGTCTGTGCCTCATGACTATTGGAGTGAATCTTTTAATACTGAATACTGGCAAACGCATCCTGCCACCGACAACAGGACTGTCCTTCTCGATTGCCTAATCTAGGGTGACGAACAGCCCGAAACACTTCGCACGCCATACCAGAAAAGGCGTGACCCGAACACTTCCGAAGTGCTTCGTCTGCAATTTTGTCAGTCTTTTGCTTTTAATTTAAATAGTTTTCAATAATTCTAAAATGACTGACTGATAGTCAGCTGTTGAGAGATATTTCTATTTCAATATTCCAGTGAGTAGTTAGTAATAATAATAATAATATCTAACACGCGAGAAGTTCACCTCAACACATTCACATCTAACTAAATTATTTAACAGTTACATTGCAAACCCATACACATTCCCTGATACACTTACACATGGAATAACGTATATGAAACCTAAAGATCAAGCAGACATAGCAAACCCAGCTAAATACCGCCCCATAACATGCCTACCAACAATATACAAAATATTAACTTCAGTCATTACACAGAAATTAATGACACATACAACACAGAACAAAATTATAAATGAAGAACGAAAAAACTGTTGCAAAGGAGCACGAGGATATAAAGAGCAATTGATAATAGATGCAGAGGTGACATATCAAGCTAAAACTAAACAAAGGTCACTACACTACGCATACGTTGATTACCAAAAAGCTTTTGATAGTGTACCCCACTCATGGTTACTACAAACATTGGAAATATACAAAGTAGATCCTAAACAGTTCCTAAACATATTAATGAAAAATTGGAAAACCACACTTAATATCCAAACAAATTCAAATAATATCACATCACAGCCAATACAGATTAAGCGTGGAATATACCAAGGAGACTCATTAAGTCCTTTCTGGTTCTGCCTTGCTCTGAACCCACTATCCAGCATGCTAAATAATACAAATTATGGATACAATATTACTGGAACATACTCACACAATATCACAGATTTGCTATACATGGATGATCTAACACTACTGGCAGAAACAAATCAACAACTCAACCAATTACTAAAGATAACAGAAGTATTCAGCAATGATATAAATATGGCTTTTGGAACAGACAAACGTAAGAAAAATAGCATAGTCAAGGGAAACCACACTAAACAAGATTACATATTGGATAACCACAGCAACTGCATAGAAGCGATGGAAAAAACAGATGCCTATAAATATGTAGGATACAGACAAAAAATTAGGAATAGATAATACAAATATTAAAGAAGAACTAAAAGAAAAATATAGACAAAGACTAACAAAAATACTGAAAACAGAATTGACAGCAAGAAACAAAACAAAAGCTATAAATACTTATGCTATACCAATGTTGACCTACTCATTTGGGGTAGTGAAATGGAGTAACACAGTCCTACAAGCACTCAATACACTTACACGATCACAATGCCACAAATATAGAATAAATCACATACATTCAGCAACAGAAAGATTCACATTAAGCAGAAAGGAAGGAGGAAGGGGATTTATCGACATAAAAAACCTGCATCATGGACAGGTAGACAATTTAAGAAAATTCTTTATAGAACGAGCAGAAACTAGCAAAATACACAAAGCAATCACTCATATAAATACATCGGCTACACCACTGCAATTTCATATCCACTTCTACAACCCTTTAGATCACATAACATCAACAGATACGAAGAAAGTAAATTGGAAAAAGAAAACACTACATGGCAAGCACCCGTATCATCTAACACAGCCACACATCGATCAAGACGCATCCAACACATGGCTAAGAAAAGGCAATATATACAGTGAGACGGAAGGATTCATGATTGCAATTCAGGATCATGCAAGAAACACCAGATATTACAGCAAGCGTGTTATTAAAGATCTTGATACCACAACAGATAAACGCAGACTTTGCAAACAACAAATGGAAACAGTAGATCACATCACAAGCAGGTGTACAATAGTAGCAAATACAGAATACCCCAGAAGACATGACAATGTAGCAAAAATAATACATCAACAACTTGCCATACAACATAAACTAATAAAACAACACGTTCCCACATACAAGTATGCACCACAAAATGTACTGGAGAATGATGAATGCAAATTATACTGGAACAGAACCATTATAACAGATAAAACACCACCACATAACAAACCTGACATCACACTCACCAATAAAAAGAAAAAATTAACACAACTAATCGAAACATCCATACCCAATACAATAAATATACAGAAGAACACAAGAGAAAAAATTGAAAAATACATCCAACTGGCTGAGGAAGTCAAGGACATGTGGCATCAGGATAAAGTTGACATTATATCAATTATACTATCAACTACAGGAGTCATACCACACAATATTCACCAGTACATCAACGCAATACAGCTGCACCCAAACTTATATGAACAACTGCAGAAATCTGTAATTATTGATACATGTTCAATTACCCGAAAGTTCCTAAATGCAATGTAACATATACCGTACAGTTAAGAGGAAGTCACGCTTGATCAAGGTCTGCGTCACTTCCCATTTTTGACCATACATAACGTCTGAGAAAAGACAGAATAATAATAATAATAATAATAATAATAATAATAATAATAATAACTACTATAACGTTTTGGCGCCCTTCCTCCGAACACAGCAGCCAATCACAGAGCAGTAGCATTATGCAGGCGGTCTTTCTCACGGGAATGGTACCGAATCTAACATCTGTCGTAGGTACCTCATACCACATTTAGTCATCTATATACTTCTTACATCTCCACTGCTCTGGGAACAGCTTCTTGGAGCCTAATATGATGGCTGACTAAGCCAGAAACATTACAGCGTCTCCATGTTAAGGCTCATTACCTTATTAAGCGGAGTAAAAAAGGGATGCTGGGAGCGCTATGTTTCCTCTGTGGTGACGTATGCCTCTTCATCACAGGTTTGGTCCACCCTCCTTCCCCCCCAGGGGGTCCACAACTCTTTTGTGGATACGTGTGAGGCGAGCACGGGGCCCCGAACTATTGCAGCCTTCCCTCTTTCCAGGGCTGCATTTCCTTCCCCTCCTTTCCCCTCATTGCTCCTCCCCCCTCGCCCTCTCCTCTCCCTCTCTTGGTGTCCTTGCTTCTGTTGGCCCCCGCTATCCTCAGCACGATAGCCAGCCCATGTGGTGGGGTCGCTATGTATCCTTTTGGCTGAGCCCCCTGAACACGCAGGGATCACACTTCTGATACCTGAGCTGTGACCTCCTCATGCAAGCCTCGGAGTTGTTGCTCGTCATCCTGGAGCACCGGACCTCCCAGCAATGGCCGCCGTGCCAGGTGGCCCTCACTGTGGCTGGGTGGCGCCCATGAGGAGAGCCCCTGATCGGAGTGGGTGGTATCGGGGCAGACGCTATGCAAATGAAACGCATATGGGTCCAGAACTCTGGCCGTTCTTCTGCGGCCGTCTCTCTGCGTGGAACTGATTCCTGAAGTGCTGCTTCTCTTGCCCCTTCGGCCTTCCATTCCATGGCTACCCCCTGGGGAGAGGGTCAGGCCCGTCGGCTAGGGGCAAAGCCTTTCCCCCGCTATCTTGTTTGCACCAGGACTGATAGGGTTACTTTCACCAATACCAAACCTTTATTCTCTGGGGAACACTTGGAAGACAAGTTTGGCGAAGTGGACTTCCTGAGCAAGATGCATTTGGGTTCATCGCTGATCAAAACTGCTTCATCTGCCTGTGGCCCTTCGTGCCTGTACCCTGTCCATTACCCCCACCAGTCTCTCAGTATGGTTCAAGATGTGATTTTTTACAGGGACCTCATCCTTCAAATTGATGAGGAACTTTAGGACAATCTCGGACAGTGGGGTGTTCACTTTGCTCAGCGTGTTCAGAAAGGTCCTGAGGTCAATCGTATTGATACTGGTGCCTTTATCCTGACATTTGAAGGGGATACCCTCCCTGAGAAAGTAAAGATTATGGTTTATCAATGTGATGTGAAGCCGTACATCCCACCTCCTATGTGGTGTTTTAAGTGCTTGCGTTTTGGACACATGTCCTCCCACTGTTCGCAGGCCCCTCTCTGTGGTGACTGTGGACGTCCACTCCATGAGGGGAGTCCCTGTGTTCCCCCTCCTGTGTGTGTTAATTGTCATGGCAACCATTCTCCACATTCACCAGATTGCCCAGTATATGAGAAGGAAAAGAACCTACACAGAGGCTCGTAAGAAGTATACACGTCTTCACCCTGTGTCCATGACGTCTAGTTACGCTTTGGTTACATCTTCACCCCTTCCTCCCCCTTCCTTACCCCCATCCCGGAACCCTCTCCTCCCCCCTCCCCCTGCGGCTCCCACACCTTCTCTTCTGGGCGCTTCTCTCCCTTCCCAGCCAGAGAAGTGTCCCACTCCTTCGGCGTCTGCTGGTCAAGGGCGCCCCTCCAGAGATGCCCCTTCCTGGCACCTTCCAGGCCAAAGGTCTGCTGCCGCGCGACGACCGCGAGAACCGCGGTCTGTCGGCCCCAGGTCGCCCGATCTCTTTCTGTTCCCGATCTTGCTGCAGCTGTCTCCTTTATGCCACACAGCCCTCCTTGATCTCAACCAGAAAAGGAAAAGAAACATAAGTCCCGGGACAAAGAGCCTCTGGTGTCTCCAGAGGTCCCATCCCCGGCTTCACAACCAGATTCTGACCTGTCGGTCATGGATGTCGCCCCCTCCTTGTCGGTGACGGGTGGTGACCAGGTGGTATGACTGGCTTTAGCCTGTTCAACCCCCATTTAAATCATTTTGCAAAGACATCAGCATCAGCCTCCTATCCGGCTGCTTTCCTTCACCAAAAACAGTGGGCCAAAGCTTACACCTTATGTTTTACCCCTTGTCAGTCAGAATCTTACAATGAACCTTTTACTGAATGGGAATTTCTTTTGCACTTTCTTCTTATGATACGGCCCCTGGCACAGACTCCATTCACAACCAACTGCTTCAGCATGTCAGTGCTCCACAATGGCAACATCTTCTCCGGGTGTTTAACTGTATCTGGCTCCAGGGTCACTTCCCTTCTCAGTGGAGGGATAGCATCGTGGTTCCTGTCCTTAAGCCTGGTAAGGACCCCCTATTTGTTGACAGCTATCGGCCAATTAGTCTGACCAATATTGTTTGCAAGTTACTCGAACGGGTGGTAGCCCGTCGGCTCAATTGGGTCCTCGAATCTCAGTATCTATTGTCCCCTTACCAGTGTGGCTTCCGAGAGGGACGGTCTCCAATCGATCATTTACTTCGCTTGGAATCCGCAGTTCGGCAAGCTTTTTCCCAGCGCCGCCAGTTGGTTGCAGTATTTTTTGACCTACGCAAGTCCTATGACATGGCCTGACACCATCACATCTTACTTACCCTTCATCAGCGGGGTCTTCGGGGCACACTCCCGATTTTTATCCGCCAGTTCCTGTTCCATCGGTCATTCAGGGTTTGGATTGGTACTGTTTTTAGTTCTCCATGGGCCCAGGAGATGGGCATCCCACAGGGTTCTGTCTTGGGTGTACTTCTTTTCCTCATTGCTATCGATGAACTTGTGGCCTCTGTCCATCCTTTGGTCGCCCCTGCCCTGTATGTGGATGATTTCTGCATTTGGGTTAGTTCCTCCTCAATGGCCTCTGCAGAGCGGCAGCTCCAGAGAGCTATACGGCGTGCCTCTGCATGGACCCTCTCACATCGGTTTCAATTCTCTCCTTTAAAATCGCGGGTGGTCCACTTCTGTCGCCTTACTACGATCCACCCTTATCCAGAGCTCTATCTCGATGCACAACGATTGCCAGTGGTCCCACAGTTCCGTTTCCTGGGTCTTCTTTTCGACAAGCACCTCACTTGGCTGCCCCATTTCAGACTTCTGAAGGTAGGATGTTTCCATGTCCTGTGCTTCCTTGCCCATTCCTCTTGTGGTACAGACCGCTCCCTCCTTCTCTGTCTTTATTGTGCTCTAGTTTTGTCTCGCTTGGACTATGGTTGTCAAGTTTATGGTTCGGCTGCTCCTTCCACAGTGCATGTACTGGATCCAGTCCACCATCATGGTATCCGTTTGGCCGACGGTGCCTTCCCTACTAGCCCTGTTGATAGACTCCTGGTTGAAGCTGGGATCTCCCCCCCCCCCCCCCCCTTTGTGTTCGGCGGTCGCAGCTTCTGGTATCTTATGCACTCGCTGTCTGTTCCTCTCCCACTCATCCTTCCTATTCTATCCTGTTCCCAGTCCATGGACGTCGCCCATCCGACTCCCCACCCTCGGGCGGGTTTACCGGTTAGGCTCCACCTTGTGTCTCTTTACCATGATTTTCAGCTTCCTTGTTTGTCCTGTCTTCCTCGCTCCCTCCCCTCCGCCCCCAACCCCCTTGGTTAGTTCCTTGGCCTCGAATTTGGATGGATCTCCGCTGAGGTCCAAAAGATTCCATCCCCCCGATGGTGTTCCATTCCTTGTTCCGCCTAATTTTATGGGAGTTTCGGGATGCTGTTGTTTTTTACACTGATGGCTCTAAATCTGCTGATCATGTGGGGTATGTCGTCAAGTCCTCTGTTGGAATGGAAAATCATCTGCTGCCACCTACATGTGGGGTGTTTACTGCGGCATTGATGGCAATTTCCCAGGCCCTTACCTTTATTAAACAGTCCCAACACAACCGTATTTTGTTATGTACGGACTCAGAGTGGCTTTCTGGCTGTTGACCGGTGTTTCTCGCGCCATCCCTTGGTCTCTGGCATCCATGACCATCTCGCTGATATTCACCGTGCTGCTTGTTCCATTGACTTCCTTTGGGTCCCTGGCCATGTGGGTATCCGTGGTAATGAGCTCGCTGATCGTTTGGCTGAGGGAACAGTCACGTACCCCCGTTTTCTGTAACCCCTCCTGCAGCGGATTTACGGCTTCACATCAAATCCCACTTCGCACAATCATGGGCCAACTCTTAGGAGGCTACTTCCCTGTCTAATAAACTTCGTGCGATTAAGGTGACACCAGGCATGTGGGGTTCTTCCTTTCATCTCTCCCGGAAGGACTTGACCACACTGTGTGGTCTCCGCATTGGCCATACCAGGCTGACCAATGTTTTTTTTTGCGTGATGCGGCACCCCCACTTTGTGGTTGTAGAGCCTTCCAGTCAGTAGCCCACATTTTGGTTGAATGCCCCCTTCTTTTGGCTCTGCGTGCTAAGTACAGACTGCCCCACACTTCACCTTTGATGTTGGCTGACAATTCCCAGATGGTCGTCCGGGTTCTCAGTTTCCCCCGGGAAAGTGGTTTTTATTCTCAGTTTTAAGGTTTTTTAATCTCTATCTGGTGTTGTGGTAGGGCGGTGAGTGTTGGGGTATCTCCCACTGTAAGCAGTGTTTGGAGATTCCCGACTACCCTCCCTGACCGAGATCCTCTTTTCTTCCCCTTTTACTCTGTTTTATCTTTTTTTTAGGATTGGTTAGTCTTTCCCATACATACTTCTACATTCTAGCGGTTACGCCTTTTAAGTCGCAGGTGGTCTTGCCTCTGCTGCTTCAGAAGTGGGATATTTCCTGCCTCTAGCATAGCATTGGGTTCACTCTCTTGCTGACTTACCTCATTTTCAGAATGAGATTTTTACTCTGCATCGGAGTGTGCGGTGATATGAAACTTCCTGGCAGATTAAAACTGTGTGCCCGACCGAGATTCGAACTCGGGACCTTTGCCTTTCGCGGGCAAGTGCTCTACCAACTGAGCTACCGAAGCACGACCCACGCCCGGTCATCACAGCTTTACTTCTGCCAGCATCTCGTCTCCTACCTTCCAAACTGTACAGAAGCTCTCCTGCGAACCTTGCAGAACTAGCACTCCTGAAAGGAGCTCCAGGGTGCCACCATCGTTTACACTGATGGTTCTAAGACAACCAATAAGGCTGGATACGCTTTCACAACTCCTGCTGGCTTTGAACACCATTTATTGCTGGGACCATGTAGTGTGTTTACAGCAGAGCTTCTAGCCATTCACAGGGCCTTCCTTTTTGTTTCTCAGCCCTCCCTCCACAGTGTTTTACTTTAGGCAGAGAATCAGGAGTAACGACGAACAATAGTCGCCGAAGGGCAAAGTTTTTCTTCCATTCACTAGAAAGGTCACAGATCGCATTGGCAAAGTTTTAAGCAAGTATGGGGTGGAAACTACTTTCAGACCCACTAGGAAATTAAAAGAATTTTTAAGGTCGGCAGAAGATGCACGACACCCTTTGGCTACACCGGGAGTGTATAAAATTCCTTGTAGTTGTGGACAGGTTTACATCGGTACCACAAAGAGAAGTGTGAGCACCCGTCTTGTTGAACATAAGAGGAATTGCCGCCTGGGTCACACGGATGAATCGGCCGTAGCGGAACATGTTTACCAGGAAGGTGACCATGAAGTAAAATTCAGCGAGACGAGCGTCATATCAAAAACCTCGCATTATTATGTACGCTTGTATAGAGAGGCTATCGAGATTGATAAACATCGTAATAATTTTAGCAGGAAAGACGAAGGTGTTAAACTGGATAAAATTTGGATGTCAGCGTTGCACCGCAAGCGTGACGATCGATTACTTTCAATCGAGAATGTTGGCATTACCGGAGACAATCTCGTTGCCGACGCCACGTCATGGACAGTGGCGCCCTCTGTACTGTCTATATAGTCAGCGCTTCCTCGAGTTCTCTTCGCAGTTCGCCGCTTTACCTCCGAGGATGTCTCCCGCAGTACGAGACGAAACGTCGGGAGAGAGTTTTATACTTCGACCGCGGCCTGTCAGCCCGGAAGTTTTAAGTGAAGTGTTTTAATTTTTTCAGACTATCGAATGATGCTACTCTCGTCACCCTTTGGTCTCCGCTATCCATGACCTCCTCTCTGCCCATGAGGGTGCCACCTGTTCAGTTGTCTTTCTCTGGCTCCCAAGTCATGTGGGCATCCTACGGAATGAACTGGCTGACCATTTGGCTAAAGAATCAGATACTTACCCCCCCCCCCCCCCCAATTTCCTTTCATGATTCTAGCAGCGGATATGCAGATCTACGTCAAAATACTCTTTGCCCAAAAGTGGGATGCCATCTGGAGTGCTACTGCTCATAGTAATAAACTCTGCACAATCAAGGAGTCGACTGCAGTTTGGCGCTCTTCCTTCTGCTCCTCTCGAAAGGAGTCCACTGTTTTATACCATTTACGCGTTGGTCATCCATTGATTCCTCCTACGTAATGACCCACCCCCACAATGTGCTTTTGGAGCCAGGCTGACAACGTCCAACGTATTGGCGGAATGTACCCTTTTTTCGACCCTTAATTTTAAGTATAGCCTTCCCGATTCTTTAGATTTAATATTAGCAGACGATCCACAGATTTTTGAATTGGTCCCCAGTTTCCTCCTTGTAAGTGGTTTTTACTTCCAGATATGAGGTTCTACTTCAGTCTTGGAGCAGGGGCAGGTTGGTTGTGGTTGGGACTTCTTTTCCAGACTTCTCGGCCTGTGACCCCATGACCATCCCCTTTTTTCCAGTTTTTAGATCTGGTCTCACCTTTCATGACTTTTACTGTGTGTGTTTAATGTTCGTTTTTTTTATTTGACTCCCCTGAGTGGATCCATCCACTTTTCGCGGACCCTATTTCCTCTGTGACTAACTTTGGAATCGCGGGGACTGATGACCTGGCTGTTTGGTCCCATAGTCCCCCTCACTCGATCAATCACGACATGCATATACTTTCAGGAAAACTCTATGGATTTCTTAATTTACTTGTCGATAGTTATAAAGGTTTGTTCTAATTAAATTTAATTAAAAATAGTAAGCACTTAAATAACATTCATTCACTAAAACTCCATGCAAATACGCGTGATTTTTTAAATTATGTTACCTCTCAAATGTCATATAAATAAAATATGACCAGTGATGGAAAAAAATATAGGTTGAAAATTGTGAGAGGGAGCAGAGCAGTCGCCTCATACACATTCGTCTTAGGAAGCTCGGATGCTAACCGCTTCACCGCCACGAATTCTGGCGCTGAGTCTCTAGCGCACTGTTCCATCCCGTACACAATAGACGCCTAATACTTCTTGAGATTTTCTCGAAATTGTCACAGTGGTGTACCTTACTCCTCGCACATTATGATCCTGTAATGGCCTACGAAAGTTGTACAAAGTCTGAAGTAGATCTGTGATCCCAGAGTCGTGGGCTCCCATTGTGAGTACGCTGATCTACCTCCTTTCAGGGCGGGCTACACATGCTGATGACTTCCAGTGAATCTTAGGCTGACTTCCTCCTCTCCTTGTGACTAGCTAAATGCACTCGCTCCGCACGTCTACTGCTTCCAGCGATTGTTCATCAGTCCTCCTGTCACTCAATGGTGGGTGTCCCTCCCTATTTATGCGCAATACGCTACATTTGTTTAGGATATCTTAGACATCTTATTGAGGCAATAAAAAGCCCATACATGGACATAAAAATTAGAATAAAAGTCAGTAATATGATACAGCTGAAAAAATCATTATCAACAGGGGACTCAAGCACGGCTGTTGCCTGTCACCAACCTTATTTAATGTGTATGCAGGGTGGTCCATTGATAGTGACGGGCCAAATATCACACGAAATAAGCATCAAACGAAAAAACTACAAACAACGAAACTCGTCTAGCTTGAAGGGGGAAACCAGATGGCGCTATGGTTAGCCCGCTAGATGGCGCTGCCATAGGTCAAACGGATATCAACTGCGTTTTTTAAATGGGAACCCTGATTTTTTAATACATATTCGTGTAGTACGTAAAGAGACATGAATGCTTTAGTTGGACCACTTTTTTTGTTTTGTGATAGATGGCACTGTAATAGTCACAAACGTATAAGTACGTGGTATCAGGTAACATCTCGCCAGTGCGGATGTATTTGCTTCGTGGTACATTACCCGTGTTAAAATGGACCGTTTAACAACTGCGGAAAAGGTCGATATCGTGTTGATGTATGGATATTGTGATCAAAATGCCCAACGGCCGTGTGCTATGTATGCTGCTCGGTATCCTGGACGACATCATCCAAGTGTCCGGACCGTTTCCCGGACAGTTACGTTATATAAGGAAACAGGAAGTGTTCAGCCACATGTGAAACGTCAACCACGACCTGCAACAAATGAAGATGCCCAAGTAGGTGTCTTAGCTGCTGTCGCGGCTAATCCGCACATGATCAGCATGCAAATTGCGCGAGAATCGGGAATCTCAAAAAGGTCGGTGTTGAGAATGCTACATCAACATCGACTGCACCCTTACCATATTTCTGTGCACCAGGAATTGCATGGCGCCGACTCTGAACGTCGTGTATAGTTCTACCACTGGGCACAAGAGAAATTACGGGACGATGACAGATTTTTTGCACGCGTTCTATTTAGCGACGAAGCGCCTTCACCAACAGCGGTAACGTAAAGAAGCATAATATGCACTATTGGGCAACGGAAAATCCACGATGGCTGCGACAAGTGGAACATCAGTGACCTTGGCGGGTTAATGTATGGTGCGGCATTATGGGAGCAAGGATAATTGGCCCCAAATTTTATCGATGGCAATCTAAATGGTGCAATGTATGCTGATTTCCTACGTAATGTTCTACCGATGTTACTACAACATGTTTCACTGCATGACAGAATGGCGATGCACTTCCAGCATGATGGATGTCCGGCACATAGCTCACGTGTGGTTGAAGTGGTGTCGAATACCATATTTGATGACAGATGGATTGGTCGTCGAAGCAGCATGCAATGGCCCGCACGTTCACCGGATCTGCCCTTCCCGGATTTCTTTCTGTGGGGAAAGTTGAAGGATATTTGCTATCGTGATCCACCGACAACGCCTGACAACATGCGTCAGCGCATTGCCAATGCATGTGCGAACATTACGGAAGGCGAACTACTCGCTGTTGAGAGAAATGTCGTTACACGTATTGCCAAATGCATTGAAGTTGACGGACATCATTTTGAGCATTTATTGCATTAATGTGATATTTACAGGTAATCACGCTGTAATAGCATGCGTTCTCAGAAATGATAAGTTCACAAAGGTACATGTATCACATTGGAACAACCGAAATAAAATGTTCTGTATTTTAGTTTAAAAAACCTACCTGTTACCAACTGTTCGTCTAAAATTGTGAGCCATATGTTTGTATTACAGCGCCATCTATTACAAAGCGAAAAGTGGTCCAACTAAAACATTCATGTTTCTTTGTGTACTAACGAATATGAAAAAATTGGGGTTCCTATTTAAAAAAAAACAACGCAGTTGATATCCGTTTGACGTATGGCAGCGCCATCTAGCGGGCCAACCATAGCGCCATCTGGTTTCCCCCTTCAAGCTACACAAGTTTCGTTCTTTGTAGTTTCTTCGTTTGACGCTTATTTCGTGAGATATTTGGCCCGCTCACGATCAATGGACCACTCTGCGTAAGTCATTTGCTTAAGAGCTGGGGACAGGAGGTAAGTCCAGATTAATAGAAATAGTCTATTAATTACACCAGTTGTTCGAACCTACGGGTGACAGATCTAGCAGCCCACCTCTGACATTGCTTCGATGTCTTCCTTCAACCCGACCAGGTACGGACGCCAAACACTCGAACAGTACTCAAGACTAGGTCGCACCAGAGTCCTGTATGCAGTCTCCTTTACAGGTGAACCACTTTTTCCTAAAATTCTCCCAATAAATCGAAGTCGACCATTTGCCTTTCCTGCCACAGTTCTCACACGCTTATTCCACCTCAGATCGCTTTGAAACCGTAATGCCCAGATATTTAAACGACTTTACTGTGTGAAGTAGGACACTAGTAATACTGTATCCGGACATCACAGGTTTGCTCTTCCTGCTCACCCACATTTACTTACATTTTTCTGCATTTAGGGATGGCTGCCATTTGTCATACCATTTGGAAACTTGGTCTAAGCCATTTAGTAACTTTCTACACTCAACTTCGAACCTTACAGTACACAATGGCATCATCAGCAAAAAAGCGCAGATTGTTGTCCACCTTGTCCCCCAAATCATTTACGTTGAGACATCCCCTTACTCATTTTTTTATAAATGAGTGCTGGAAAACCTCTACGTTATTTGATTTTCAAACAGCTGAGCAAAACTGAACATACTCAGACATTTCGCTCTTTACTTATTCTGATCAACACTAAACTGACAAAGAATTTTTTTTTAGCGCAACGTAATCTGACTTTCAATAATCCCTACAAAAGAATGGCCCTGAGTAACAATAATCTATACCTTTTATGAATCACTTACATCACAAAAATCTCCGTTACTCCAACTACTGCAATACAGCGAGTGCCACTACTGCCAGCTAAATGAAAGATTCTAACTACTGACAGGCACAGTTAGCAAATGAAAGATTTTGATAGAGAACAAACAACGTATTTACCTTAATAATGTTCAAAAGTCATCATTATATATATATATATATATATATAAAGTTCATGATATCCAATATTACAAATTTATTCTTTCTGATGGATGCACGTCCATTTCGTCCGCTGTCAAAACTCCGCCATCTTTCTCCCCACATCCACCACTTGTGGCGGCTCACCTCCAACTGAGCAACGCTACGCGCTGTTCACATCCAACAGCCCAACACTACAATAGAAAAAATTTCAACAATGCAAACCAGCCACAGACTGCAGACAGCACAGCCAGTGACTTTCATACAGAGCGCTACGTGGCTAAACAGCCTACTTACAGCGTAGACCTATATAGAGAACAACTGCGGTCCTATTATACTTCTCTGGGGCGCTCCTGACGATACACTTTTCTCAGATGGACACGTGCCTTCGAGGCCAGCATACTGAGTTCTATTTTTTAAGAAGTCTCCGAGCCACTAACATACCAGTGAACTTATTCCGCATGCTCATACCTTCGTCAACAGCCTACTGTGGGGCACCGCGTCAAACGATTTCCGGAATTGTAGAAACATGGAATCTGCCTTTTGCCCTTCATGCATATTTCGCAGTATATCATTTGAGAAAAGGGCAAGTGGTGTTTCGTACGCGCGATGCTTTCCAAAACCGTGCTGGTTCGTGGACATAAGCTTCTCAGTCTCAAGAAAGTTTCCTATATTCGAAGTGAGAATATGTTCAAGGATCCTCCAGCAAACAGAAGTTATGGAGTAGCGTCAAAGAACATGTTTTCCTGCATTCGCTGTCACTTTACGTGGAAGAGTTAAAGGAAGGACATTTCATGCAGTCTCTGAGTTCGACCATGACGCTTTGAGACGTGTATGAGAAGGGTTTCGCAGTGTCACAAAGTGTGTTCGTAATGTGAGTTAGATTAGTAGAGATGCTCTGGCCACCGATGTGTGTCTGTTTTCCGCGTGTCTTTCAGTTTCTGCACAGTTGCCTCCTGAAACGCTGGGGGTACTTATGAGTAACTCTGTACTGGTACTTCAAATCCTAGTATACAAGAGATTTCAGTGAACCTAACAGACCAGCACCGCAAGCTCGAAACAAAATTCAAAGGGCGATATAGTAAACTCTACTATATTTATCACGTATAATACTCTCAACTCTTTAAAGCGATTGAAACACTCAAACGTGAGAGTGCAATTAAAGAATAGCCTGCTGTCTAAATATATTCTGTTGTGTTTTCCTCTTAATTTGGAAGGAGGGCAACGAAAAATTTGTCACCCACTTAAAGAAAATTTTATGTATTTTATCAACTCACCTCACCTGGTAACATTGTATACTCCAGTTTTCCCAGCGAAACAATTTGCCTTTGAGTTTGTTGTTTAACACGTTATTATTAGATCGCTTTCTTGTCTGTTCGTTCGGTACAAATTTTGCAATTGATTTTAAACTACATTCCCGATGAGCTAGTCGCTTGAAACTTTCAACATAGCCAGAACTGGGTGACAACGCAACATTAACCTGCTAACGTGTCTGGAGTGTGGCGGAGGGTACACTGGAAAAATTGGAAATTTGTGGTAAGTTCCTATGGAACTAAACTGCTGAGGTCATCGGTCCCTAGGCTTTCACACTATTTAATCTCACTTAAACTACCTTACGCTAAGGACAATACACACACCCATGTCCGAGGGAGGACTCGAACCCTCGACGGAGGGGGGGGGGGGGGGGTGTACACTGGGCACCACCGCTATTTCCCTCTTCTCCTGTTCCATTTCCGAAGGTTTCGTGATGTAAATGGTTGTTGGTAAGCCACCGTATGAGCTCGAATGTCTCCAACTTTTGCCTTTCATGTCTTTTCGAGAGATGATGGTAGGAGGAAGCAATACATTGGTTGAGTCAGATGGAGAAACTTAAATAACAAATTTTATTTAAAAGACAACATGGCACGTTTTTAAAGCGGACTGAAAAGTGTAAAATAATTTCTCCTGACCACATAAAGATTCCCAACACCATTCGGATAGTCCTGAAAATTTGTGCTCGTGATTTTTTTTAATAACCATGAAAATAATTGTAGAATTTAAAACGAATCATGGGGGGGGGGGGGGGTGGCGCATGCAATACGACTATTCATGAATCAGTTATGTGTTACATGCCCGCCACGTTTTTAGTTTTAAATTCTGAAAGAATTTTCATAGCTGTAAATAAACTTCGCCATCATAAATTTTCAGGATTATCTGTAGGAATCTGTATGGGGCTAGGAGACATTATTTTGTACGTTTTACTCCGTTTTCAAAACGTGTTACATTAAAAGCTTTTTATTTAAATAATTATTATTGCTTTACTTACTATAAATACTGCTTGGATTTATTATTACAACAGTGTATCTTTCTGCATGAGAATTGAAATGTCTGAGTCCGTTGTTTGTTCTGGTTTAATGGAACATAATTATGAACAGTTCTTTGTTTATTCTTCTTCAATCGGCAATTTTTGTATCAGAAAAAAATGTTCTTAATAGTGTACTACAAAAACGTAACTACACTGGGAGCAGAACTTAAGGGCAAAAGTAGCTTCCGAATGATGAGACAGTGCAAAGAAATATAGCTCGACGGAACTTGGACCATACATACGAGAACGTGCTGATAAGGAATCCAACCGAAATTTTTGTGTGGAAACTTTATTTCTCATGTCTACACATCTCGCCACTAGCGGGGCCCGTTAACATGACGCTGTGTCACGTGACTATGTCGGTACGTGAGAAGCCGTGTGCTGTAATCGAGTTTGGAATTGGACAGTTGGTCCACACGTGGCGTGGCAGCTCCCCAACACACACGAAAACTGAGGCAGGACACCTTGGGTTCACTGGCATCGGGCATCCTCTACACACACCCTAGTGGGCCCCATTCGATTTCCATCTGTTTTCAAAACTTGAACACCACCTTCGAGGAGGTGCCTTCGTCAACAAAGTCAAACATTCTACAGCGACGGTACGAAGAAAGTGGTCTCCCGTTGTGAGAAATGTGTTCGTCGCCAGGGTGACGATGTTGAGAAATAAATAGGGTAAGGTGGGACTAAGTGAATCGTTTCAGTTTTTTACTATACGTATTAAATTGTAATGGTGAATATATCACAGTTTATGTTTTGTATCGTAAAGGTACATCGCTACGAGATATATTCTGCTCCGCTGTAAACAGCAAAATGTAAAATGTCTGAAACAACATAAAAATTAGAAATTTGCGGGGCTGGATGAATCGTAAATGGGGCTAAGTGAATCATTGTAAACTGTCATACATGCAGTTATATACAGTACGGAAGAAACATTTTAACTGTTCCAGTAGATGTTACATGCATTTCCTATGGCGGAATTGGCTACAACGGCAACGTCGACACACATTTTGTGAAACCATACTTTGTACTTACCATACCTCATCCATTGCCCATTCTTCATAGATCTAGGGTCATTATATTTGATGTTGCAGAAACCAAAGGTGCGTTTTCCTCGTCAGACTCGACCTTTGGCGGTGATGAAAATGAATTCTCTTCTGGATTAGAAGGCATCTCTTGAATATCTGTCGCGTTTCTGCAACCCTTGACCTTCTTTCTTTGGGAGTTTTTAAAATGCAGATTTCTCTTCCCCTTGCGATTGAGATAAAGTGACGACGTCGGATGGCAAGCGGAATTTTTCCTCACGCATGTGGTACCGGTAGTTTTCGTGGCAAAGCAGAAGAAAATGATGATGATCATCATGTGGTGTCACCGCCAGACACCACACTTGCTACGTGGTAGCCTTCAAATCGGCCGCGGTCCGTTAGTATACGTCGGACCCGCATGTCGCCACTGTCAGTGATTGCAGACCGAGTGCAGCCACACGGCAGGCCTAGAGAGACTTCCTAGCACTCGCCAATTTGGATTCCATCTCGCCGCCTACAGAATTCGAGGTAACGAGCGGCAGCCTTTCCTCCTTTCATCCGTCGGCGTGAGTACGTACCGTGTGATAGTCAAATTATTTCCTCGCCGCGACGTAGCAACTCTGTCCTACGAAGAAATTTTGTCTGCATTAGATGCATATCTCAAAGAATCAGTCAATGTAGTTGCGAAAAGGTATACCTTCTTTCGTACAAAACGTACGGCATGTCAGACTAATCGGGAGTGGGTTGCAACCTTGCAAGGCCTTACTAGGGATTGTGCTTTTGAGTGTCAATGTGGACTTCCTTATACAGATACTATGGTACGTGATGCAGTTGCACAGAACGTTTCTGATGTTCGTATAAGGGAACAGATTTTGAAACTAGTAAATCCCTCCCTTCAACAAGTGGTGGACATATTGGATCGGCAGGACACACTTGACTTTGCTCAGGAATCATTTGAAACTTCGCCAGCAGTGTGTCAGATTAACCGGGCCGCCGGGCGAGCTGCACGGAGCAGTAAAGTCCTCGCGCCCGGCCGCGCCGCTGCCGCCAGGCTCTCAGCCACGTGTACCGCGACGGCAAGCAAATGCAGTGATCAAATCATGCCCGCGGTGTGCTACTAAACATTCGCGTGAGAATTGCCCGTCACGCCAAGCTATTTGATTTTATTGTACTAAAAAAGGACATGTTCAGAGTGTTTGCCAGAAAAAGCTCAGATCGGAAGCTCAAACCCGTTCCAGGCCCTTTGCTTTGCGCCGGAATCGGAATCGAACCAAGGATACTCCGGCTCGCGAAACTTCGCCCATGGAAATTCATGTAGTTCATTCCACTCCGCGCAGTGCCACTCTCTCTACCAGTGCTGTGTTCGTCCCAAAAATAGTGTGCGTCGACATCGCAGGAACTCCCGTCAAGTCGCAAGTGATTATGTACCAGTGTCAGTTCACGTTGCACGAGACAGTCGCTCTTGTCGTCAGCAGGACAATAGACTTTTTGTTGACTTGGACATTAACGGCAAAGTGATACCATTCCAGCTCGATACCGGAGCTGCAGTTTCACTGATCAATCGAGACACTTACAAACTGCTGGGCACACCTTCGTTGCGTGCCGCAAATGTTACGTTAAGTAGTTATTCTGGTCAACGTATCCCTGTGTTAGGACAGTGCAGCCTTCTTGCAACATACAAAGGACACACAAAACTTGTCATTTTACGTCCTTCGTTATTCTTCTGCAGTGAACTTGTTTGGTTTCGATTTATTTCAGTTGTTTAACTTGTCTATAGTAAATCAGGTCCTATCAGTGAACCAGACTGTGCCTTCAGACAGTGTTTCTCCTCTATGTGAAGAATTTGCAGAAATTTTTGCACCGGGCCTCGGTTGCGCTAAGAACTATACAGCACATTTGGAACTGAAAGCAAACGCGCAACCGAAATTTTTCAGAGCGCGCAATGTTCCCCATGCATTGCGTGATGAGGTCGCAAAAACATTACACGATTTGAAATCACAAGGTGTAATTGAACGTGTGCAGGCTTCTCTCTGGGCATCACCTTTAGCAATTTTGCCAAAACCTTCCGGAAAGTTGAGACTTTGTGTGGACTTCAAGGCAACAGTGAATCCACAACTAGTGATTGCAACTTTTCCTTTACCCCACCCAGAAGATCTTTTTGACAAACTGTGCCCTGGTAAATATTTTTCGAAGTTGGACCTAGCAGATGCGCACTTGCAAATACCGGTGGACGAAGATCCCAGCGCGTTTTGGTGGTTAACACGCATCTTGGGTTGTATCGATTCAAACGACCGCCATTCGGGTGTGCATCCGCCCCTGCATTGTTTCAGCAATATCTACAAACTGTTTGTGCGTCGGTCCCTACTGCAGAAAATTATCTGGACGATATTGTGATCTCCGGAAAGACGGAAGAAGAACATTTGGCCAATCTCAGAACATTATTTCAGGCCTTGCGACAAAATGGTCTTCGCTTGCGAAAGGACAAATGTGTGTTTTTTGCTCGGGACTTGCCATACCTGGGACATGTAACCAATGCCCAAGGCATACATCCCAGTCCCGCGCACCTCCGTGCCATACACGACTTGCCTTCGCCGCAGAATTTGAAGCAGCTACAGAGTGTGCTGGGAAAAATCAACTATTATAATAAATATGTTCCGCGCGCCTCTTCCATTTCAGCTCCGCTTCATCGCTTACGCCGTAAGGGTGTTCCGTTCGTCTGGACGACGGAATGCGAACGCGCCTTTCGCCAATTGAAATCGGCGTTGCGTTCCAATACTTGCCTTACGCCATTCGATCCCCGGAAGCCCCTTTTGTTGGTGGTGGATGCATCAGATTTCGGGATCGGAGCTGTGCTTGCGCACAAAGATGGATCGCACGATCGCCCTATTGCCTTTGCGTCCAAATTGCTCTCGTCTGCTCAAAGAAATTATTCACAGATCGAGAAAGAAGCATTGGCTCTCGTATTTGGTGTTACAAAGTTTCATGATTTCTTGTATGGTCGTCACTTTACCATAATCACAGACCACAAACCTTTGACATCGCTTTTTCATCCGACCAAGCCTGTACCTCCACGTACAGCGCAGAAACTCATTCGCTACTCTATTTTCCTCTCGCAGTACCGGTACGATATCTTGTATCGGTCCACTGCTAAGCACGGAAACGCCGATGCGTTGTCCCGCTTGCCTGTTGCTGAGGATAGGGCATTCGATTCCTCCGAACTTGCTTGCATGTTCATTGATGCGGAAACCGATGACGTGGTCGAATCGTTTCCGATTGATTTTCGTCGTGTAGCTACAGCCACAGCTGCCGACCCTGTCCTTGCTCCCGTTCTGCGTTTTGTTGCTACGCAATGGCCTTTGTCAAAGTCACGGATCGGGGACCCGTTGGTTCGCCGATTTTTTGCTCACAAGGAGAGACTTTTTGTACGACGTGGTGTTTTGCTGTTGCGTTCTGATAATGATCAGTCCAGGGTCGTGGTACCACGTTCGTTACAGTCCTCTGTCTTACAGATTCTCCACCAAGGACATTGGGGTATAGTGAGAACGAAACAACTTGCTCGTCAGCACTGTACTTGGTTCGGAATCGATGCCGCGATTACGAATATGTGCTCTTCTTGCATGGTGTATGCCGAGCAACAATTAGCACCACCGCGGAAATTCTTTGCATGGCCAAAAGACACTTCCCCTTGGCAACGCTTACACATCGATTTTGCTGGTCCATTCTGGAATGCTCGATGCTTGGTTGTGGTAGATTCATTCAGTAATTTTCCTTTTGTTGTCCGGATGTCTTCCACGACGTCATCTGCCACCACCCAAGCGTTATCCGCTATCTTTTGCATTGAAGGTCTTCCACAGACTATTGTTTCCGACAATGGCCCACAATTCATGTCCGCAGAATTTGTCATTCTGCAAGGCCCATGGTATTCAACATCTGACGTCCGCACCGTTTTCGCCACAGTCAAACGGTGCCGCTGAACGATTGGTCAGGACTTTCAAGTCACAGATGTTGAAGATGAAAGAGTCGCATTCTCGGGAGGACGCGTTATTGTTCTTTTTGTCGTCGTATCGCTCTCAGCCCCGAGATGGTCGCTCACCGGCTGAGTTGCTCCACGGTCGTCATCATCGAACCTTGATGTGTTTGCTACATCCGCCGCATCAGGTTCCTGTGCCGCGGCAGACACCTGCTTTTGCTCCAGGCGACGTTGTCTACTATCGCCACTGCCTAGGTTCACGGCGTTGGCTCGAAAGGCGCATTCTTCGCTGCCTAGGAAGCGCTATGTATCTGGTTTTGGGGGCCTCTGGTGAGGTGCGTCGGCATCTCAATCAGCTGCGCCTCTGTCGTCGCACGGGATCTGCCGCTCGCCGTCTGCTTTCAGCGACGGTGCCGTCCTGTCAGCTCCCTGGGGACCCATCTACTGGCTCACCTCAGCCCCAGGTGTTACCGACGCTGCCTTCCATTTTGCCCGATGGCGACGCGCCGCCGCCGCCTGTTCTCCCGCCGGCGACGCCCGCAGTGGAAGCGTCGCTGCAACCGCCGGGCGCCTCCCTGGGTCACGCGCCGCCGATCGCTTCCCGTGACCAGTCGTCCTACGACATGGAACTCTTGCCCGCTCCGGACCATGTGTCGTCTTCGGCCGTCGGGTGCCCGGGCCCGATAGAGGTCGACCCTTCGGCCCCTCCTGTCTCTGTACGGGCGCATACACCGCTTGTTGGCGTGCACCCTGGAGCAGGTTTTCAGGCGTTTCCTAGCTCTCCGCGGTCCGAATGGCAGGGTGCGGGTGGCACAGCCTCGCCTGTTATTAGGCTCCCCACCTAGTCGCATACGTCAACATGCGATCCTCTCCACTGCGGGCGGAAGCCTTATGCCACAACCGTTCGCCGATTTGTGGGGGAGGAATGTGGTGTCACCGCCAGACACCACACTTGCTAGGTGGTAGCCTTTAAATCGGCCGTGGTCCGGTAGTATACGTCGGACCTGCGTGTCGCCACTATCAGTGATTGCAGACCGAGCGCCGCCACACGGCAGGTCTAGAGAGACTTCCTAGCACTCGCCCCAGTTGTACACCCGACTTTGCTAGCGATGGGTCACTGACTTCTACGCTCTCATTTGCCGAGACGATAGTTAGCATAGCCTTCAGCTACGTTATTTGCTAGGACCTAGCAAGGCGCCAGTATCCGTACTATTGATATTGTAAATCATGTACCGTAAAGAGCGACGTTCGTCATTAATGGATTAAAGTTAAGTATTCCACCAGCTACGTCCGTTTTTCTCAATTCTAATTCCCTTGTCATGTTCCAGACCTCACGCCAGCCTGCGTGAGGTAAAACGCGTACATTTCGGCCTCCTTTAATCATACGGGTTGGCTCTCCTGCCAACCACAACACATCATCATCATCATCATCTGACTTTCGGTATCTCTTGGAGTATTAGGAGGATTTACGTCTGGTTTCGTAGTAAGAGAAGAGAACTTATCATTCGGGAAAGTGGACGAAGAGTGGAATTTGTGTGATGGTCTTTTGTTCGGATTGAGGAGGAAAATTCTCGTGAACTTAAAACCTTTACAGCAATTCCTGCATTAGCTCTATGTTTCCTTGCGACGTCGAATATTTTACCAGAAACAAATTTTGCAAAGGAGCTGACGGATTTTTATGTATAAGTAGGCTAAATGAATACTTTATTACAGAAAAAATAATTCGTATTCCTTTCCGATTCAGAAAGACGCACGAAGACTGATTCACATAGCCGCATTCCCTTATTATTTCTTTTCTAATGTAAGCAGTTGCTCAAATTTATAACAGTTGTTCTGTTGACCAATGTGGTGGATCCTATACAACTGGTAGCGTAGGGATTTATAACTAATATTCATGTATATAAACAGTATAGCTTATTGTAAGCAGACTTAATATTTCACGGTGGATTGCTATAAGCGATACTGTCTTACCTGTCCTATTTCCTTCTGGATGATTGCTGTCTGGATTAAAAATATTTGGAGAAATCTTTTTTACGCTTGTGCTCCACTTGACTAGCAACCAACGATACTACGACGTAACAGAGCCAGAGCTGAGCAGTAGAACTGAAATGGTAAGACCGACCAGTTTAAACGGCAATCTATGCTAACGTTGTACCTCTGCGAGGAATTTTTGAGAAAGTTGACCCGTGAGATAGTCTAATGGGAACAGAACAATCAAACGGATTCATTTCCGAAACACTCCAGCAGAGTATAACCAACAGTAAACAGGTGGGTCAGGAACATCTGTTTACACTACAATACAGTAATCTAACCTTGCAGATAAATATACTACTAACTTGGAAGTCTGGCAAACAAATGGCCAATGATATAGCAAACAGTAATATGTGCCTCTCAACAATACGTACCTTAAAGGAACTAGATGTAGCAGTTTATGGAACGAGTACCACCAATACTCATGAAACTAGTAGCAACACTAAGCAGGGACGAGCAAGAAATCATTCTGATTTAAATCAGGAGGTCTGTTAATGAGCGTATTCTCTAACATCATTGCTTATTACAGAGTCTCTATGCCTGTGCATTAACCACTTGCATTAGAATAGCTAACGCTGTAAATATTTCTTTCTTAAACACTGTTTGAAGCCTTTGAACTATTCTAACTACAATGGCTCTGAAGGAACCTTTGTTTTGCTTCATTAACTAACTAGTCTAATACATGAGTGACAAACTTTCATCGTTTGAAGAACCGTGCTCATTAACAAAACTACACAAGTATGTATCATAAATGGCAAGTATTCTTATCAATAATTATTAATTAAGTAAAGCACAACTACTCTTCAAATAACAAATGTGCTTTCATAAGCAGTCTTTTAACCTACTCAACATAAAGTTGGCTGTGCAAATGCCAACACAACATTAAATTCAAGTTCAAACACTTTGTCATGAAACGAACACTGATAAAACTTTGTAATTCTGATTAAAGTGCATAAATGCAACAATTAATAATCTTTCTCATTTCAGATCAGCTTTACTATTTTCAGGCAGCTTTTCAAGTAATGAAAATCATTTTAAAAAGTGACTGCAGATGAATTAAAAATTGCACTGGAAGTGGAGTATTTCTCAAACTATAAGACTGAACTTTAAATACTATAACTGCACACATTAAAAGGCAATTACAACTATTTGTACTCCTGCCGAATAAGTCCTTCCATTATAAATTACGACGCTCGGAATTAAATTCGTTAGGATAGGATTCCTCTTTTGTTTTGTGATAATCACAGGTGTAAGATAAGAGTTTTTAGCAACACCACGATGATTATTAACCCATTAAGGCCCAAATTACATTTTTAACTGAATTTTTTATTCCTTAATTATAATGTATATAGTGTATGAACCATAATAAGTACAAAAAGAAACAAAGAATATTTATACATACTGATATAATGGCCGTCTTCAAAATAGGACACTGGGATCTAACAGTATCGTATACCATACTAAACTGTATTCAAGTCTTCACTATTTATTTCTTGTGAAATGGTACAAAACACTTCACACACAGTGTTACACGGCATTTAACACAATATGTTTTTGGTTTCCCGTTGCATTTAGCTCTTACACATCTTCTTTGCGTGCTTCTTTTGTCAATCATATGACCAATTGGGAACCAAACCCGATGTCTGGTATCATTCTCAACTGACTTGGTGGGTACTCCATTGGACGTCCAATATTCGATCTTCCAGTGTCCAATTTCAGGTAGGTAACCGTAACAGCACGTCTGAAATCCAGTAAATCCTGTGCATTTTTCCCATGTACTAGTCTGTAGAAGAGTCAGGCATTTACGGGGGCCATTTACAGCAAACGTGTAATAGGACCCAGTACAATTTTTTCCCTCTAATTACCATCGCATATTTTCCAACTAACCAGTCACGGTGGGCAACACCTCCCATGTATGCGTTATACGACTTGAAAACGACAGGTTGTTGCACTTGTGTCTTCTTACTTGCTTGTCTACTGTACCGCGTAGCTGCTCCCAAAGGTTCAACTTGGCCAAAATTTGTACCAATTGAAACCCATCTGTTGTCGTGCCATCGAACAAATGAGACTTCACCATTCCTGTCGAGCTGGTAGTCATGGTTTCCTCGAACTGTCTTTTTCAGTTCGTTGCTGCTCAGTAGTGGACAGTCATTAACTCGATTCAATCTGACAGTCCCAGTTGCTCGAAAACCCAAACTTCTCAGATGAATCAGAAGATCTCTACTAGTGAAGAAATTGTCAAAGTACACACAATGATTCTCGGTTTTTTCAATGCAGTCCAACATGTTTAGCACTATTCTTGATCCCAATAGTAAGTCATCCCTTGCAGTATCTTCTGGATCCTTTCCACAGTATAAATCAAATTTGAAACAGTAGCCACTTGCTCCACAAAGAAACCACAACTTATAGCCAAATCTAATAGGCTTGCCTCGGATAAACTATCCATCTGGAACTATATTACTTACTAATGAGTAACGTATTCAAAATATACTTACATAATGCACTGTAAATTTCAAAGTAACTTTATATATATATATATATCAGCAACAAAATCTGGTAAAATTACCACGTTCTAAAAAGAAAATACATCAGCTGTAGCAGAGTTTCATATTGCAACGTGCAGCAATACAAATAACTGAAATGATAACACCAAGTCCCAGTGTCCTATTTCGAGTACACCAAATTTTATAGCAATGGAAAACAATGAACATAGCTCCAATTCAGCTAACAACGCAAGTAGTTTAAAAGACACATTGTTGACTATAAATAATCACAAAAAGATCTTTACCACATATTTCAAATATTACTAAATTGTCGATAAAGTAAATACCTGTAATAACGAAAAGTGTACTTTAGTATTCAATAATCAATTAATGGCAGGATTTATTGCTGTTAATTTCCTCTAAGCATACATTTGTTATTAAAAGCATCAACAAATCATGTAGAACAGTAATAGATGCAAGTTAATAATTTATTGTACATTTATAAATAAATATTTGCTCCGTCCTCGAAATAGGACACTGGTACTTAATGGGTTAAAATCACTCAAATTTCACAAATACCTGGTCTGTTTACAGAGTGACACATATAACAAATTTAGTGGAAGGCTGATGGTACTGGTGACGTAATTTGCGGTGGCTGTTAACCTGGCGGCGATGCAGTACTGTTGGCCTCGCCCTGTTACAGATCTTCTTGGCGTCGGATTTATATTTTTATAGGGCCAAAAACCTTGCCATGATAGTAGTATCGCCAAATGTAGCATCCGAGGCCAATAAATACTACTCTTAAGCTCTTCTGGCCCAAAACTCACAAGAATTCTGAGCCACAATGATCCACTACTGCTAGCGAGGTGTTAACCACAGCACTGCTCAGCCCACACTCCTTACCCATCACACGGACGAGTTGCCACTTGAGTGCCAACCACACCTTTTCCACTCCGCCAGGCTACTTCCTTAGCTACGGGGCTTCTCCACGTCTTTTACATTCAACCCTATGTTCCCTAACTATGGACCAAGTAAATCCGGTGCGTTTTTCCAATGTACTAGTCTGTAGTAGAGTCAGGCATTTACGAGGGCCATTTCCAGCAAACGTGTAATGTCATTTACAGTTCATTTTATAACAAACATTCCAATAGTTATTTAAATCCGTAAGCACAGTGTTGTGTGCATAGTTCCGCGTAGTCAGCGCGTACACAACTTTCCCACTAGAGCACGCCCCGCTAAGCACAACAGCGCAGGCGCAGCGCTCGTCCGTCTCCGCACTACGAGATGGCGCTGCTTTAGAGACGGACCAAATTCTGCTTCCGCCGATCCGCATATTAATATGTAACGCAGCCAATGAGATTGCTGCTAACGTAGAACTTTTTCTCCTCGCGCGGATCACACTCGCGCCGTCATACATGAACACGTGAGGTATTATAACGAGTGTACAGACCTCCGATTAGTCAGTCTGCGTTAGTCTGTACGAGTCTGCATTAGTCTGTACGAGTCTGCATTAGTCTGTACGAGTCTGCATTAGTCTGTACGAGTCTGCATTAGTCTGTACGAGTCTGCATTAGTCTGTACGAGTCTGCATTAGTCTGTACGAGTCTGCATTAGTCTGTACGAGTCTGTACGAGTCTGTACGAGTCTGTACGAGTCTGTAGTCAAGTTTCAGTCTGCGCCTAATAAGATTACCATATTCCTGTAGATAGCCATAAAGATAAATGTATAGACACTTTGTCAAATATCAGAGATATGTGAGAATAAGATTAACGTACCAAGACCAAAGGAACTTCAGATTGTCAATTGTAAACAGCATCCAGAATCAAGTTACGTAATATCCATGATTTTTATTATTTTAATGAATGTTTGTGAAAATTAACCAAGTTCTGTTTAAAGTTGGTCACCGTCAATCTGCTACTCTAAGCGTGTAAGTGGCATTTCTATCGTCTGACCTAACGGCAGAAGATAAACACGCCACGACAGGACCACGAGACATATTGCTGACACTCGCCTACTTCGTTAGAGCGACAAGTCAGATAATCTGATGGTCTGTGTACTGAAGGTCTTACAGCGCGCACACCACACACAGTTTAGACAACATTGTTAAAAAGTTCACATAACTGAAATACGTATACACAGTCAAAGAATTTCCATGATAGACACAACTCTCTACATAAGGAACACTACATACTGAGATAGAAATATCGATACAGATACAAAATGGGTCGAAAGTAGGTGATAGAGAATATTTTCTTGTTTCTATCCAAGAAGCTCCATGGTTCAGAAAGCCCCATAGTACCCTGCGTAGACGTGAAGAATAAAGACGTTGAATGTTAATGCCGTTACGGCTTTCTTCCTATAAAAAATTCGGAGGCGTTACTTTTCAGAGCGCTGTTTACCATGCGAAGTTTTAAACCGTGTACTTTTTGATACTTGTGCCATGTGTATGTAGCCTGAGTTCTCACCTATCACGTGTTCAGTAGGAGCTCAGTTCCAGGAATACGCAGCTTTCACTCAGTTAATACCCGGCAGAAATCAAACCTCCATTTGGATCGGACTTCCTTAACTATTGTGCAGAAAGGTGTGCAGTATACTGCTGCATCCATTTTTCAATAAGCAGCCACTCGAATTCAAAAATCTTGGCAGTAATCCACGCTAATTCAAATCGAAACTTAAGAGTTTCCTCATGGGTAACTCCTTCTATTCTGTCGAGGAGTTCCTTGAAAAATTAAGCTGATTCTTATTGTATTACTGATAGCGTTTACTTAAACTTATGGACTGACTTTTTATCAGGTTCATGAACATTTATTTTTATCTGTTATTACTTTTATGTTGTAAGTTCATGTACTGACACGTTCCATGACCTTGGAGATTTGCTCCTCCGGAACTTGACGTGTAAATAAATAAATAAAATTCTCGTCGTCGTCGTCCTTCGGTGACCACGCTGGTACAGAGGTGTCCCTCGAGCCACTGAAAACGCCCTCTCTCGCATGCGCACGAATAGTTTCTTCCGTAGGACGATTTGGTGGAATATTGAACTGCTGCGTGCTCTGTTCTTGAAAGCTGTGTGTCTCTCCTCCCCGGCATTAGTCTAATTTTTGTGGTGGGAGTACAGTCATCTAATTACGTCTGTATCGACTGTGGTACTGAGAGAAAATCGATGTTCCATTGGAGACAGGACCATTTCCCCCACGGAGGGAAGCCAATTTTGGTGTTGCTTAGGGTGCTTTTGTCTGGAATTAAAAGTTCACTTTGTCGTAGCAGCCCTATAGCCGGTTTAAAATTAGTTGATACTTCACTTGTGACACTTGCAACAACAGTGTTGCCACATCGGCTGCAGCTCTGTTACAGATGACACACGAGTGCTGTTAACGGGCCTGCACACTTCAATATTTATTGACAATATTAGTTTTTTCATACCTTTCAAATATTACAGCTACCCTCACACCATAAATAACATTGTCAGTGGGCAACTCGATTTTGTAAGGTTATATATATTTGACATTATTCCATTCTTCTGCTATCTATACCGATATGAAGACAAGGTAACAAACTTTGAACTGCCACGATCTCTTTAGTAGGGCGTTTATTCAGATTACTGGTTTCGGCAAATAATGTTGCCACAATCCGAATATAATGCTCTGCTAAGGCGATGGTGCCATTCTGAATTTTGTTACTTCTATCATTTTACAAGGTTAAAATGTTGAACACCCAAAATAAATTGTGCCACAAGTTTTTTAGCTGTAGCTGGTAAACAACGGTAAAAAGCGCTAATGGGCAGAACATCCCAGAATGATGGAAAAGGAAGCTACTTGTCGTACGTTAATTTACTGGCTGACATCTTAGCCACGGGAACAAAAGTAGTCAAACCATTGTCGTATGAGTCCTTTATCTGACGACAAATTATTAATATCCATATGACATAAAACAGAAAAGCAAAATTCGTCAACGGGAGCGGCAATCGCAGTCGACGAGATTACGTGTAACTGAGATTTCTGGCAACAGGCAGGTCATTCGAATCGTTGAAATTTAGTACTGTAATATCATCAAACACAACTAGAAAAAACGTTATTGAAACGTGTGAAGTAATTATATACGAGGGTCGGTCAAAAAGTAATGCCTCCCTTTTTTTTTTCTACTTAAAAAAATTAAGTTAAGTGAAAAATTTGAATTTGGCGCCATTCCTCAAACCTTCTGCAATCCACTGCAGTAGTAACTTTCTGTGTCAACAGGTGGCAGCACAGCAGAAGTTTGTAAGATGGCCGACATCGATGTTCGTTTGAGACAGCGTTGTGTGATTGAATTCTTGAATGCAGAAGGTGAAACGCCCATACGCATTCATGAAAGACTGAAGAAGGTGTATGGTGTTGTGACAGTGGATGTCAGCACTGTTAGACGATGGGTTCGTCGTTGTAAGGAAGCTGAAGGGCAAACACCGTTGACTGACGAAAAGCGGAGCGGCAGGCCGGTGAGTGCAGTGACTCCACACAACATTCAGCAAGTTGATGACATCATTCGTGGTGCCCGTCGGGTGACTGCAGATGAAGTGTGTCGCATTATTTCTCTTAGTAAAGGCAGTGTGATCACGATTATGGCAGATGTTCTTCTTTTGCATGACAATGCAAGACCACACACCAGTCGTCACACCTCTGACGAGATTGTCAAAATTGGATGGGAAGTTTTGCCTCATCCCCCATACAGCCCTGACCTGGCACCATCAGACTTCCATCTGTTCGGGCCACTAAAAGAAGCTCATCGTGGGATTCATTTTGAAGATGAGGAGGCCGTCAAAACATCCGTGCGTCAATGGCTTAGGAAGCAGAGCTGTGATTTTTACCGTGCTGGGATGCATGCCCTTGTTCAAAGATGGACCAAAACTGTAGAGATGGGCGGAGATTACATAGAAAAATGACAAAATGATCCTCAATGTTGTGGTTTTCAACCTATGTAATTGCATTTAAATTTCCTGACAATTAAATGTAGAAAAAAAAATAGGAGGCATTACTTTTTGACTGACCCTCGTATGTACTGAAATGACACTTTCAGGTAATTAACATAAATGATGATGATGATGATGATGATGATGATGATGATGATGATGATGATGATGATGATGATGATAAGTATTTCGTAGCCATTGCATATACAATACATGTCGAGGATTACTGTGTTTCCGTATTAAAGAAGGAAACAGTGCCGTAGAGAATGCTCTATTGATTACTGTAAAGTGATAAATACCACTACTGCATTTTCCTTTTAAAGCAGTTTTCTGTTAAGAGTACTACAAAAATTGAATCTGAGAGATGGTATGCTGAAAGGTGAACTTAATAACATGAAGAGTTCACATTAGTTCATGAAGCTCTGCCAACACCTGGGTGGCGAATAATGTCAGACTGTCAATGTTCGACCCACTCGCTCAGTAACGATTGAGAATGTTTTTCGGAGCCTTCAGTACTGCTCGTCAATATTTCTGGTGTTGACAATAAGTCAATACGTGTCCTCAGGCGGTCTGCATAATGACTGATTGATAGTGTTATTTAAGGCCCCTTTTCTTACGTGTAATGCTTAGCAATGTTGGCAGTGACCGTTTTGAGGTATGATGGGAAATAGAGATGCTCTGTCTGCAGCTGATTTTTAAGTGGTTGAACTGCTAACATACGTGACCATAACCTCGCGATACGCAATAATGTATCCGAGGAAATGGCGGTCAACAACTTGAGGCAGAACTATTCATCAGACTCGGTTTGTTCACAGCAGTTAAAGGTAACATGTGCGAGCAAACTCAAGGGAGAAATTAGTGCCAAAAGCAAGCTGTAATTTCTCGCTCTCATTGGTTACATGGAACTATCCTCATATTGGCCTCAGGAGATGACACGTCACACGTTGTAGGCAACACGGGCACGGCACATAGAAATAATGTACTCTGCTTAAAAGTAAGAAAACTTTTTTGTGTACATACCTTCACTGATTCCTAGGCACCAGGCAGCTACGCTCTTCAGAAGAGGGTGGCTACCACTCATGTCGGTGTACCTGGAACTTTCCAAAGAGGATGAGCACCTGGAAGTAATAAGAACTTCCGTAACACTATCTTCAAGATGAACATTATTCCACTCTTCATATGGATCACAACAATCCTCCAGTCCATTTCGGTGACATTTTCCAGGCCCTGAATAGTCAATTACTCAATATCACTCACAGTAATTATTTTATTTTCGCGAGAAACATATCCTTTCACTTGTGCCCAACTAAGTACAGTAGCGTTAAAGTGGTAGTGATAAGGTTGTAGTCTAAGGACCCTAAGTCCATATTTATAAGTTGCTTCGTCGATAAGATAGGTAGGAAACTGTGGCTTGTGAAGTGACAGGAGTTCTAATAATTCTGCTTTCTTCAATTCATCATCCGCAGTAACTCTGTGTTGTCGCAACCACTGAATAATGTCTTCTTTTCAATAGGACAGGGTTGGAGTATTATCCTTTAAAACTCGATGGTATGAGGCACTGTCGATAATAATTATAGACGGATTTTCTAAATTTGGTAAAAACATGTTTTCGAACCAATATAAACATGTTTCATGATTACTTTCCTCGTGGTACTCTGATGTTTCCTTGTATCTGAATAGCAGTTGACTGCTGGGAATAAAGCCGTGGTAGGTACCAGTACGCAAAACAATACTTCCACCAGTTTCTTCAGTGGGGAGTGCCATACCTTGTCCTTTGTCGTAATTCCAAACTTCATCGACGTTTCATCGACAAAAAAAGTCTTCGAAACCAGTATTTTTCATTTCACTCAAAAATCTACATCGCCGTGTGGCTATGTCTTCTGGTTCCGTCAAGTTGCATTTAACGCCGAAACTCTGCAGAACCAGTCGTAACGACGGTCTGCTACCTTCAGAAAGTTCGCTCTCACACAATGTTTGTTCGAAGCTTATCTGATGTAGGCCAATCTCTCTTATGATGATAACTGCGTATGTGACCCCGGATCGCGTCTTGTGCGAAAGCATCCAGGTTTCGTTGCCCGGCGTATGAAGACAAGAGGACCCCACTTCGCTCCTTCGGTTCGAGTATTTCTCCTTACTAACAGGAAGTGCGGTCGGTTCGCTAACCTTAACCGCGACTGCTGCGGAAACCGGTAAGGAGGGAGGATTTTCTGCCTCACGTCAAAGTATTCACACGATTTGTCGCGATTGTCCTTTAAACGCAATTCCTTGCCCGGCATTCTTTTCTGATGTGCTTACATCCCGGATCCTGGGTCTGCCCTTGTTCTTTCGGATGTCATCAGACATGAGAAGCCACATTCACAGCGATGGTAACGGAATACAATGAGCGCCAGCTGATCATTTGTGGTGGCAGTTCGGCATCGGCGAACGGTTCGGGCGTGACGTTGAGCGCTATCATTGGAGGAAACCAGCTTCAGCCTGTGAAGTGTCAACTATCGAGTAATTTAAAACGGACTCCAGTGCTTCCAGTTTTCGTATTGACTGCAGTTTCAGCTTTCGTTTTGGATCAACAGCGCCGGGCTGACTGCTTTCGAAGCCGATCAATATGTCTTTGATCGAAAAATTCTTTTTTGGCTCTTGAAGGCTAATAAAAACAAAATGCGACCGTGTAGTTATATACACCACAAGAAGGAAGAATGTGTTATAAATATTTATTTTTCATGTTTTTATTTTAATTTGGGAAAAGTGGGAACGGAAAATTTGTCACCCACTTCACGAAAATTTATATTCAGGTTCACCTCACCGGGTGAATGTGACAGTTTCGTTTCTCCGCAAACAAAGCTCATCAGCAAAATCAAACGTATTTGATTCTTTTTTATTATCTAACTCATTACAAATACTTGTTGATTTTATGATTACATTGCGATATCTTTCTGTACAAAAACTAAAATGTGTGGCGTTGTTATTTATATTGTATAATAGAACATAATTGTGAACTGTTCTTAGTTTCTCTCTTCTTTAACGTTCACTTTTAGTGTTGGAGATAAAAGGTTCTTAACCATGTTTTTCAGTAACTGGTATGTAGCTAAATAAAGTGTAAAAACAAAAAAAAGAAGTGTCAGACTATGGGCCCAAGGGTCTGCATTTCGATACGTGACGATTCTTAGGTCTTCTTCTTCCTCTTCCTGTTCCTAAACAATTGTGCTTGTGCAGGTCGTTCATAGGGCCTGTCCAAGTTTCTCTTTCCTCCCACAGCCTGTCGTTGAGCTTTCCTCGCACTGCAGTCTTCTTAGCTTGACACCATCCTTCACGCGTTCTCTCCATCTTCTTCGTGGTCTACTTAGCTTGACACCATCCTTCACGTGTTCTCTACACCTTCTTAGTGGTCTTCCAGTAGGTCTCCTTCCAGATTCTGCCCATTCTGGGGCTCTTCTTGAAAGTATTTCTGGTCCCACTCTTTTTAACGTGGCCATATCGTTTAAGCGTATTGTTCTACACCGTCTCTTTTAGGGTGTGATCTGCAGGGTGTTTCGTATTATTTCATTCCCCATCCTACTCTTTCTCGTCTTAACGACGATTCCTCGTAGAAACTGCATCTCTGTTGCTTCTATTCTGCTTAAATGTTTCCTTGTCCATGTCCTACATGCTGATTTCTTGCCATCTTTATAACACAAGTCGGGCATTTGTTATACATGTTTCTCTTTCCGAATTGCATTTCTTTTGACAGTTCCAATCTATCCAGACCTTGTCGTACTGCCACCCTTCTTCCTTTCTAACAGTGTGATGACCCTCACTTTATATCTATGAATGCATCTACGATATTTTCCTCAAATTCTCACTTCTTTTCTATAACCTGTCTGCCTGTAAATATAGCATCTATAGTTGACCTTCCAGGTCGAAATACTCGCTGTTCTTGTCTTAATTGTGGTTCTACCTTGTGCCTCATGGTATGTGGAACTATTTTTTCATAAAATCCACGTCGTAGCACAGTAGCGCCATTTTTCGGGAGTTCTCACTGAGCGCCTTTTTTACTCTTCTTAAAAATAGGCCGGCCGCGGTGGTCTCGCGGTTCTAGGCGCTCAGTCCGCAACCGTGCGACTGCTACGGTCGCAGGTTCGAATGCTGCCTGGGGCATGGATGTGTGTCATGTCCTTAGGTTAGTTAGGTTTAAGTAGTTCTAAGTTCTAGGGGACTGACGACCACAGCAGTTGAGTTCCATAGAGCTCAGACTCATTTGAACCTGAAAAATAGGTACATTACCCATCCCCTTCCCTCCCCCCCCCCCTCCCCCTGCGGGTCCGGTGGTTTGAATAGGCCCGAGGTATTCCTGCCTGTCGTAAGAGGCGACTAAAAGGAGTCCCTCCCCCTCAAGGGGGTAGTTAGCGCCTGCGTCCGGAGACGGACGGATTCACGACCTATATTTGCGTTCATTTTGGTTTTTCACTTCTTCTGGTTTCTTCCTTCCTTTGGTTGGTTCCTTTCTTTGCTCTTCTCCATCTCACTGTCTTACTTACTCTTTCCCTTGCCTTCTTCTCCTTGCCTTCTTCTCCTTGCCTTCTCTGGTCTCCGCCTCGGCGTTTGAGACAGTCTGTCCTTTCTTTCCCTCTCTCCTTTCTTTTTCCTCTTCTTCCTTCCTCCTTGTGCGTGCCTGAAGGCCGACCCACGCGTTCGCACGCGTAGCCGGTGACGGGGTAACGCCTAATTCCCCGCCCTGGGTAGACAAGTAAGGCACGTACGTACCCCCTGGTAAAGCCAGGCCCAGGCAGGGGTGATTGCCTGAGCTGACACCTTCCGACCATGCTGATTGGTCCCTCCGTCCGTTTCTCGGGAGGTGTGAACAATCACCTAAGGCGGGAGTGCCCTCTGAGAGGGTCCCCACAAGGAAGGAGCGCGCCATTGGAGACGCTGGCAATCATGGGGGATTCTTCCGCAATGGATTTCTCTTCTTCTTCTCTCTCGACTTCTGCCCACAAACGGAAACTTGACCAGCCACCAGTGACAAAAGTACTACCGCCTGCCCCACAGTTCCTCGTAGTTTCTCGATATGAGGATGGAAAGGATTTTTCCTCTGTCAACCCTTTCGTTATCCAGAAGGGCGTAGATGCCATAGCCGGATCTGTCAAGACTTGTACCAGGTTGCGTAACGGTACCTTGTTACTAGAAACTGAGAGCGGCTTTCAGGCACAAAAACTGCTTCGGGCCTCACTCCTGTACACGTTCCCTGTCCGAGTGGATGCTCACCGCACTTTGAATTCGTCTCGTGGTGTGGTATATACTAGATCACTCGACGGATTGACTGACGAGGAGATTCAGTCTTTCTTCGCTGAGCAGGGCGTGACGGCTGTCCATAGGGTCATGAAAAAGGTCAACAATGACCTAGTACCGACCCGGACACTTTTCTTGACCTTTGAGAGTGTTCAGCTGCCGTCGAGCATCAAAGCGGGCTACGAGGTTATTTCTGTTTGCCCCTATGTCCCGACACCTACGCGCTGCTACCAGTGTCAACGTTTTAATCACACTCGCCAGTCTTCTTCCAATGCGGCTACATGTGTGACTTGTGGCAGGGCTGCCCATGAGGGTGACTGTCCACCTCCGTCTCCTCGTTGTGTGAAGTGTCGCGATGACCATCCAGCGTCCTCCCGCGACTGTTCCGTCTACAAGGAAGAACGCTGTATCCAAGAAATTAGGGTCAAAGAGAAAGTGTCCACCTCGGCTGCTCGCAAGCTATTCGCTAGTAGGAAGCCCACGCAGCTCGCAGCGGGGAAATACAGTACTGTCCTCGCCTCTCCTCGGACTACCAGGGAGGTGGCGACGCAGACATGCGATCTGACCTTCAGCACTACGGTCGTCCGTTCGGCCAGTGCTAAGATCGCCCGGTCGACGTCTCCTCTTCCTCCCGTCCCCCCCGACACAAGCACCTTTATCAGCTTCTGCCAGGACGAAGACGCAGAAGTCAGAAGCACGGGCCTTCAAGAAAGAACCGTCTCGTGCAGACCTTCTACGTACCACGAACCCTCAGCCATCGACCAGTCCTTCCACAAAACGACCTTCCAAGAAGGCTCATAGGAAGCACAGTTCTCCTTCCCCGCCACGGCGCATTTCTCCTCCTGCGCCACCCAGCGGTTGCCGCCCCAGGCCGTCATCCGTTTCGCCTGGCCGCACCCCTGGTAGCCGAACATCTGGCCGTTCACCAGCGGAGGAAGATCCCCCTCCCGGCTATCTTCACAAGATGGCCGATGAACCTATAGAACAAATGGACGATGACTGTCCGCCTCCTGCTAGCGGCGGCAGTGCTCGCTCGAAGCCCGGCCTTCAGCGGCCTTCTAGATGACCGCTTCTTGCATCTTCTTCCTCTCACGATGGCACTTATTCACTGGAATATTCGCAGCATTCGTTCCAACCGAGAGGACTTGGAATTGCTGCTCCGCTCGCAGCGTCCGCTCGTCGTAGCCCTCCAGGAAACGAAGCTACGCCCATGCGATCAAATTGCCTTGGCACACGACACCTCTGAGCGTTTTGACTTACCCCCTGTGGCAGGTATTCCGGCTCATGGAGGGGTTATGTTGCTGGTCCGGGATGATATCTACTATGAGCCCATCACATTGCACACCAGCCTGCAGGCAGTTGCCGTCCGCATTACCCTCCCCAATTTTACATTTTCCATTTGTACCGTTCACACTCCATCATCGTCTGCCGTTACCAGGGCAGACATGATGCAAATTATTGCTCAGCTCCCTGCACCATTTTTGTTAACTGGAGACTTCAATGCTCGCCATCCTCTTTGGGGCTCTCCAGCATCCTGTCCGAGGGGCTCCCTGTTAGCAGACGTTTTCAACCAGCTCAATCTTGTCTGCCTCAGTACTGGCGCCCCTACTTTCCTTTCAGACACCTCTCACACCTATTCCCATTTAGACCTCTCTGTATGTACTACCCAACTTGCACGCCAGTTTGAGTGGTATGCGCTTTCTGATACATATTCGAGCGACCACTTCCCGTGTGTTATCCAGCACCTGCATCATACCCCCTCTCCGTGCTCAACTAGTTGGAACATCTCCAAAGCAGACTGGGGGCTCTTCTCTTCCAGGGCGACCTCTCAGGATCAAACCTTCACAAGCTGCGATAGTCAGGTCACACACCTCACGGAAGTCATTCTCACTGCTGCTGCATATGCCATCCCTCACACTACTTCTTCTCCACGTCGCGTACCGGTCCCCTGGTGGACCGCAGCATGTAGAGACGCCTTACGTGCTCGTCGACGTGCTTTACGCACCTTTAAACGCCACCCTACAGTGGCGAATTGTATCAATTATAAACGATTACGTGAGCAGTGTCGTCGTATTTTTAAAGAAAGCAAAAAAGCCAGCTGGGCTGCTTTCACAAGCACCTTCAACAGTTTTACTCCTTCTTCTGTTGTATGGGGTAGCCTGCGCCGGCTATCTGGCACTAAGGTCCATTCACCAGTTTCTGGCTTGATGGTCGCGAATGACGTCCTTGTGGCCCCTGGGGATGTCTCCAATGCCTTCGGCCGCTTTTTCTCAGAGGTTCCGAGCTCCACTCATTACCCCCCTGCCTTCCTCCCCCGAAAGCAGGCAGAGGAGACACGGCCACCTAACTTCCACTCCTCGAATTGTGAAAACTACAATGCCCCATTCACCATGCGGGAACTCGAAAATGCACTTGCCCGGTCACGGTCCTCCGCTCCAGGGCCTGATTCTATTCATATTCAGATGCTGAAGAACCTTTCTCCTGCGGGTAAAGGTTTCCTTCTTCGTACCTATAATCGCATCTGGATTGAGGGACATGTTCCGGCATGCTGGCGCGAGTCTATTGTTGTACCAACTCCTAAGCCAGGGAAGGACAAGCACTTGCCTTCCAGTTATCGACCCATCTCGCTTACCAGCTGTGTCTGTAAGGTGATGGAGCGAATGGTTAACTCTCGTTTGGTTTGGCAGCTCGAATCTCGACGCCTACTTACCAATGTACAATGTGGATTTCGTAGGCGTCGCTCTGCTGTTGACCATCTGGTTACCTTGTCGACCTTCATTATGAATAACTTCTTGCGGAAGCGCCCGACCGCGGCTGTGTTCTTTGATTTAAAGAAGGCTAACGACACCTGTTGGAGGGCGGGCATTCTCCGCACCATGCATACATGGGGCTTTCGCGGTCGCCTCCCTCGTTTTATTCGTTCCTTTTTAATGGATCGACAGTTCAGGGTATGTGTGGGTTCTGTCCTGTCAGACACCTTTCGCCAGCAAAATGGGGTGCCACAGGGCTCCGTTTTGAGCGTCGCTCTCTTCGCCATACCGATCAATCCAATAATGGATTGCCTTCCAGCTGATATATCTGGCTCCCTTTTCGTGGACGATCTTACCATCTATTGCAGCACCGTTTTTCTGCCGAGAAGACGGTCTGTATTAACTTCTGGTGCTACAAAGAGTTTCTCCCACCGTCCTTACGACTCGGCCCCGTTGCTCTCCCATTCGTGGAGACAACAAAATTTTTAGGTCGTACATTTGACAGGAAACTTAGCTGGTCTCCACATGTGTCATATTTGGCTGCCCGTTGTACCCGTTCTCTAAATGTCCTCCATGTTCTCAGTGGCACATCGTGGGGAGCGGATCGAACGGTCCTACTTCGCCTATATCGGTCGATCGTCCGCTCCAAGCTGGATTATGGGTGCTTTGTATACTCCTCTGCACGGCCGTCCATCTTACGCCGCCTCAACTCCATACAACATTGGGGTTTACGCCTTGCGATCGGAGCGTTTTATACTAGTCCCGTCGAGAGTCTTCATGCTGAAGCCGGTGAATTGCCACTCACCTACCGGCGCGATATACTGCTTTGTCGTTACGCCTGTCGGCTACTGTCAATGCGCGACCACCTGTCGTATCGTTCCTTTTTTGACGACTCTCTCGACCGTCAATACGCGTTGTATGTCTCTGCCCTGCTACCCCCTGGAGTTCGCTTTCGTCGCCTCCTTCAACACCTTGATTTTGTACTCCCTGCAACCTAGAGAGTGGGCGAGAGCCACACGCCACCTTGGCTCCGTGCTCAGGTTCGCGTTGACCTTGACCTCCGCTCGCTCCCAAAGGAGGTTATCCCCGGTTCAGTATACCACTCCCTCTTTGTCAAACTTCGTTCGATGTTCATTAATATGACCTTCATTTATACAGATGGCTCTAAGACCAATGACGGGATCAGGTGTTCTTTTATTGTCGGGGCACAAAGCTTCAAATACCGGCTACATGGCCATTGTTGGGTCTTCACAGCTGAGCTCTTTGCCCTCTACCAGGCTGTTCTTTACGTCTGCCGCCACCGACATTCTGCTTATGTCATCTGCTCCGATTCTCTGAGCGCCATCCAGACCTCAGTGATCCGTATCCGGTTCACCCTTTCGTGCACCGGATCCAACGCTCTCTTCAGCAGCTGGTGGACGACGGGTCTCCAGTTAGCTTTATGTGGGTTCCTGGCCATGTCGGTATCCCTGGGAACGAAGCTGCAGATGCCGCGGTCAAGGCTGCGGTCCTTCAGCCTCGGAGGGCTTCTTGTTGTGTCCCTTCATCAGATTGTAGCACGGTCATTTGTCGGCGCATTTTATCGCTGTGGCATGCCGATTGGGCTGCACTTAGGGACAACAAGCTTCGGGCCTTGAAACCTCTTCCCGCAGCTTGGACGTCCTCCTCACGTCCTTCTCGGCGGGAGGAGGTCGTTTTGGCCCAGCTACGAATTGGACACTGCCAGTTCAGCCATCGCCATCTGCTGACGGCAGCGCCGGCGCCGTTCTATCCATGTGGGCAATTGATGACGGTCCGCCACATTTTAACGTCCTGTCCGGATTTTACTACACTGCGTCTTGATCTTGGCCTGCCATGTACTCTGGATGCCATTTTAGCGGATGACCCAGGAGCTGCTGCTCGCGTTCTTCGTTTTATCAACTTGACACACCTGTCTAAGGACGTTTGATTATGCTGTAGTTTTTTAATCCTATGCCTGTTAATACGTCTTTTATAGTGTTGTCCCTTTTAGTTGCTGTTTTAACCTTGTGCCTCGCGGTGCATTCCTAACTTAGTCAGGGTGCTAATGACCATTGTAGTTGTGCACCCTACAACCACAAAAAAAAACCTTTTCCAGTCATCATGGATCTTTCTATATGGGCGTAAAATCCCCATTATTCTACACAGCCACAGAATTCCGACAGGTTCTGCCGCTCCTATCATTTCCATTACTGATGTCATCTACTCCATTTGGCATTTTCTCTTTTGCACCACAGCTTTCTCTACGTGTAACATGTACAGATGGTCTCGTTCTATTTCATCTGCGGTGAAGTTATTTCTTTCGTCTCCTTCTGTTTCCTTGTGTGTGTTTCATCCTGTCCTTCGCATGGATTTTGAAGTAATCTTTGCACACATTCAAAACTACTTCTTCCTCCCGTACGGGTTTTCCCTTCCTGGTCGATGACTTTTGAAGTATTTTTGCTGCCTTCTGTTACCTAATATCTTCTTGTCACCCTTAAAATTATCTTCTATTTCTTTTGTGAATTTTTCCCAAGACATCATTGAGCCGTGGTGCGCCTTTTCTGCCACATCAGCCCTTTGGTGCGACACTATCGATTACCCGGCTGTACTAGGATCAAAATGGCTCTGAGCACTATGGGACTCAACGTCTGAGATCATCAGTCCCCTAGAACTTAGAACTACTTAAACCTAACTAACCTAAGGACATCACACACATCCATGCCCTAGACAGGATTCGAATCTGCGACCGTAGCGGTCGCGCGGTTCCACACTAAAGCGCCGAACCGCTCGGCCACATCGGCCGGCTGTACTAGGATCTTTGCCCCTGTTGTGATCTCACGGGTGTCTTCGCGCTCGCGGCAGTTGGTGTTGGACTCGCCACGAGGAGCAAGGACGTGCTTGCGTGGACGAAAGAGGAAAACACGCGTGTTCGGCCAGCAGCGACAAGGCAGGTCTACCTCGTAAGGCGCTCGCGAGTTTGTGGTGGAGCTGCGTGATGTCAACTCCGGGCGCTGTTTGTCGCATCGCTTTGGTGCCTGTTTTCTCGGAGAGACCCATCCCTGGAGACCATCTCGAACAACGCTCTCCATCGAAGGTGTAAATGATTTTGGTGCTTCGTTTCCTCGGAGTTCGAAAAGAATAACGGACAAAACGCCATACAGCTCTGTTGTGTTGCATAAATTTCCAACAATGCAGTGGAGGAAAGCGGATGTTTCGCTCTGGTTACAAAGTAGAGATGGGCAAACTGAAATACCTAACTGTTTCGAAACGAATGAAACAGTACAATGTAATGTTTCGATACGCTGTTTCGAAACAGTTTGTGTTTTGTAATCTAATAAACCTACACATTTTATCATCTTGACAATCATAACGCAGAAAGTATGAAACTATCACTTGGGCGTCTTGGCAGTTTCGTACTTTCTGCAGCAAATGCGCTGCTTTCGTGTCGTGTGACCTTCGTACTTTTCAATTGACTGAGGGCAGCCATAGCTGAAGACAGAAGAACCATCACGAACGGAAGTGGGGTAGGAGCAAACTGCAGAAACATCAGATATGCTACTGGGATTCCCACATTCCCGTAGTATGGGTAATATACCCATCCTGCTAATTTCCATGCACACAAGGGAATCATTGTGAATAATAGGCACAGTGACTACAGACTCACAAATAACGCCAAATAATTCGAATAAATAACTAAATATAACGGAAAAAATTTTGTCTTGCAAGGTGTTTCGAACCGTTACTATAAAATCACCTTGCTTCCTAGTCACTCCCGTTCACCATTACACTATCTGTGATACGTCAAACAGATTGCTTGTAATTATACCTACATCAAATTTACGTATATGTCTAATAACACTCACTCTACGCCTTTTTTATTCAAAATGTTGTAGGCTTACTTGCGTTTCTTAATATGATTACTGTACATGAACAGAGAAGCGCATGTTACAAAAAAAGTGTAATTTAACTCAATGATTTTCACATATTTATTATTTTGAATGTGAATATTATGCGTTGTTTTATTGTTTGGTTAGTGTTTATAAAGGAGATGTTACGCCACTTCGGAATAGGAAGTCAGCTAGAAACGAAGCTTTATTTTCGGATATCTTAAGCTTCATGTTATTGCTTGTCAAAAAGATTTCGACACTCTTGAAAGTGTTTCATGAAGTGTTATGTTGTGTTTCAGTACCTGTCAGAGCCCGAATCTCGTCCGACACAGAGCGGAATGAAACATCACTGTTTCGATACAATTAGTCCGTTCTAAGCACAGGTGGAGTGAAACAGCCTTATTTTGAAACAATTATACAGTTTCTGTGTCTGGCTCGAGATCGAATCTGGTCCGGTTATCCGAAACAGGGGCGGACTGAAACACCACTGTTTCGAAACAGTGAACCATAGCCGTTCCGAAACACTGAAACAGTTCCATGTATCGATACACTGTATCGAAACATAGAAACAGTGGCCAAGTCTATTACAAAGAAATGTTCCACGAGACAGAGTTGAACCTAGATTACTTAAGGCGAAGTGTTAATGGAACTTGTAGTGCTGTATAAGCCAAAACTCCACGCTCCCAGGTCGACGAACTGGCTAATGGTAAAGGGTATAGCTTAATCACGCTTCCTCCGTATCATGCTTACTTAATTCCGGTAGAGTATAAGGGGCCTAAGTAAAAAGTAATGTGGCAACAAGAAGTGACACTGAGTTTGAAATGCTGACGAAACAAGCCACTGCAAAGGATACACGACACGACTGGTCTTGAGTTAGCACCCATACCAAGAAGTTAGTTGAGTAGACATTGAGTCATGAAGGACTGTGACGTGTTTCGACTAGTACGTAACTACTCCTCGTGTTGCCATGTTAAATCTGCTTCTTTGTCAAAACACTCCAGCAGAATTAGAAATATTCATCTCACTAACTTTCTAATGCGGTTGAAACTGCGACAGACTCCGGATATAGTGTATTATTAAACTATCAACTGAATACAAGTCAAGTCGATAGTTTATTTTTCGGTGCAATAATAAACATGTAGCTTCTTCACTTACATTGTAGCAAAAACCACAACAATTCTAGTTTCACCAGCTATCGATGGCCCTCAGTAATTACACTATTTCAGTAAAAAGTCTGTAGTGGCTTGAGTATCGCTGTAGATATGAAAGTTTCGCATATTAGCCATACAGCAAAACACTGCCCTATTTGCGCGGTATCGTTTGCCAAGACGTTTCGATATATCAAACCATTTATAAAACACGAAGAATTTATGACGATTTCATTCTGTTTTTTCCACCGACGCACGAGTTCGTGACGGGACGCTGTTCATACATTCCATTTTCTCGAGATTGGACGCAGACAGCGATCCTTCCAAACTTAAAGAATAATTCAATATATTGTTTACATTTAATACGCAGCAACATGGAACCTAACACGCACAAAACACAAATTTATAGCGAAATCTATTTTAACAATTTCTTGCATTAGTTACCTACTATAGAAATACCACAATAACTAACGAAATGATAGGGGTTCCATGATGAATCTGACGAATTGAACTGTAAGATGTGCGACAATCATCGTTTATTAGAGAATCGTTTGAGAAAGCTCGCAGATCGGCCGGCGGTTTTCTGTACACGCAGGCAATCTTAGCTGCCACGTTCCGCGCCGAGTAAGCCTGGCGTAATAAACCTGCTGGCGCGCCCAGCACACAATAGCGACCAAGCTTAGTTGCACGAGTGTCAAAAATCTTCACTTATTTTAAACGTACTTTTTATAGTAATGTACCGGAACCGCTTTGTTATTTCCTCTTAAGAAATGTTCTGTGTCAAGCAATGCTTTGTGTTAAACGAGTTTTGGGCATGTTTCAGTAGCGCAAAAGCAAGACTCTCTAGAAATAACGCAATAGACTTTTTTTCGAATTTTTGTAGTTAAACTAATAGTGTAAAATGTACAGATCTACCGCAAAAAAGAAGCTTGAAAGTAGTACGAGTAATTCACGAAAACTTAGTGATCTGAGGGAAAGCTGAAATATTTCACAGACAGGTGCTGCAAATGAAGTGACAAAAAAAACCAAATCACAGAATAAACTGAAACTTCTCTGCATTCTCTTGATTTACACAAACTTAATAATGATGATGATGATGATGATGATGATGATGATGATAGAAGGCCGCTGAAGTATTATACACTCCTGGAAATTGAAATAAGAACACCGTGAATTCATTGTCCCAGGAAGGGGAAACTTTATTGACACATTCCTGGGGTCAGATACATCACATGATCACACTGACAGAACCACAGGCACATACACACAGGCAATAGAACATGCACAATTTCGGCACTAGTACAGTGTATATCCACCTTTCGCAGCAATGCAGGGTGCTATTCTCCCATGGAGACGATCGTAGAGATGCTGGTTGTAGTCCTGTGGAACAGCTTGCCATGCCATTTCCACCTGGCGCCTCAGTTGGACCAGCGTTCGTGCTGGACGTGCAGACCGCGTGAGACGACGCTTCATCCAGTCCCAAACATGCTCAATGGGCGACAGATCCGGAGATCTTGCTGGCCAGGGTAGTTGACTTACACCTTCTAGAGCACGTTGGGTGGCACGGGATACATGCGGACGTGCATTGTCCTGTTGGAACAGCAAGTTCCCTTGCCGGTCTAGGAATGGTAGAACGATGGGTTCGATGACGGTTTGGATGTACCGTGCACTATTCAGTGTCCCCTCGACGATCACCAGAGGTGTACGGCCAGTGTAGGAGATCGCTCCCCACACCATGATGCCGGGTGTTGGTCCTGTGTGCCTCGGTCGTATGCAGTCCTGATTGTGGCGCTCACCTGCACGGCGTCAAACACGCATACGACCATCATTGGCACCAAGGCAGAAGCGACTCTCATCGCTGAAGGCGACACGTCTCCATTCGTCCCTCCATTCACACCTGTCACGACACCACTGGAGGCCGGCTGCACGATGTTGGGGCGTGTGCGGAAGACGGCCTAACGGTGTGCGGGACCGTAGCCCAGCTTCATGGAGACGGTTGCGAATGGTCCTCGCCGATACCCCAGGAGCAACAGTGTCCCTAATTTGCTGGGAAGTGGCGGTGCGGTCCCCTACGGCACTGCGTAGGATCCTACGGTCTTGGCGTGCATCCGTGCGTCGCTGCGGTCCGGTCCCAGGTCGACGGGCACGTGCACCTTCCGCCGACCACTGGCGACAACATCGATGTACTGTGGAGACCTCACGCCCCACGTGTTAAGCAATTCGGCGGTACGTCCAACCGGCCTCCCGCATGCCCACTATACGCCCTCGCTCAAAGTCCGTCAACTGCACATACGGTTCACGTCCACGCTGTCGCGGCATGCTACCAGTGTTAAAGACTGCGATGGAGCTCCGTATGCCACGGCAAACAGGCTGACACTGACGGCGGCGGAGCACAAATGCTGCGCAGCTAGCGCCATTCGACGGCCAACACCGCGGTTCCTGGTGTGTCCGCTGTGCCGTGCGTGTGATTATTGCTTGTACAGCCCTCTCGCAGTGTCCGGAGCAAGTATGGTGGGTCTGACACACCGGTGTCAATGTGTTCTTTTTTCCATTTCCAGGAGTGTACATCATGGTGAAACGTCCCCTTAGAAAAATTAATGAATTACTGTGCTTGTAAACCCCTTGCGTTATTTAATTTTCAAACAGCTGAGCAAAACTGAAGGTACTCAGACATTTCTCTCTTTATATATTCTGATCATCACTAAACTGACACACAATATTTTTAGCGAACGCAATCTGACTTTCAATAATCCCTACAAAACAATGGCCCCGACTAACATTAACCTATACCTTTAACAAATCACATACCTCACAAAAATGTTCGTTACTCAAGCTACTGCAATACAGCGAGCGCTACTACTGCCAGCTAAATAAAAGATTCAAACTACTGAAGGCACTAACTACTGATAGGCATAGTTAGCAAATGAAAGATTTTGATAGAGAACAAACAATGTATTTATCTTAATAGTGTTCAAAAGTCATAATATATACATCAGTTCATGACATCCAGTATTACAAATTTACTGTCTCTGATGGACACACGTCCAGATCGTCCGCTCTCAAAACTCTGCCATTTCTCTCCCTACATCCACCACTGCTGACGGCTCACCTCCGACTGCACAACGCTACGCGCTGTTCACATCCAACTGCCCAACACTGCAATAGCGAATATTCCAACAATGCCAACCAGGCACAGACTGCACACAGCACATCCAGTGATCTTCATAGAGAGCGCTACGTGGCGCTCCAACATAAAAACCTAAACTGTCTACCTACACCTAAACAGCCTACTTACAATGGTTCTGAACAAAATTTGAAACTAAAAACAACTGAAAAAAAGAAACGGTCAATATTTTTTGGAATTATTTGTATAAAAATAAGAAATAAAATAGATTGGAAAATCATTTGACGCGACTGTGAAATGACGCTGGAAATCGTGTGCGGCAAACGAAGTACCAATTGAGAATTTAAAGCTCAGCTGCTGTACACTAAGCTAGCTAAACTCCGCCCGAACAGGACTTGAAGCCCCAACGGGACCGACCGGCCGCCGTGTCATCCTCAGCCACAGGCGTCAGCTGATGCAGATACGGAGGGGCACGTGATCAGCACAACAGTCTCCCGGCCCTATGTCAGTTTCCGAGGCCGGAGCCACTGCTCGTTAATCAGGGAGGTCCTCAGTTTGCCTCACAGGCCTGAGTGCACCCCGCTTGCCAACAGCACTCGGCAGGTCGTATGATCCCCCATCCGAGTGCAGCCCGGCAGCGCCCAGCTTCAGTGGCTGCTGTACATCTGTTCGAGCATTATTTGAGGGCGCGTCAGATGTGTTTCTAATCTATTTTATTTCTTACTTTTAGACAGCTCGTTTCATAAGATATTTTATCATTTTTTTTCCAAATTTTTTATTTGCTGTTGAGCTATTTTTCTTTGTGTGTTAAGCTTGTCTTGTTAGGCATTTTCGTGTCGAAAACTGAATTTTACTTGGATAGGTGTCTGCAGAAAGTTTTGGAACTAACAACAGTTTTTGAACAGCATGCTTCGCTATTCTGGAAATATTTTAAGTGGCCGCTAAAAATTATTCCATACATTGTTAGTGAATGCAAATAACACACCCGCGTAGCCGCACGTGTGAGCACCCCATTCGGGGATTCGGGCAAGTACGCCGGCTACGTATCGAATCCGCCTGAAAGATCAACGAAGGCGCCGGTGTTCCGGCCAGCTCGGATGTAGTTTTTAGGTGGTTTTCCACATCCCACGGTTGAATACTGGGCTGGTACACGAGTCACATCTCAGTTACACGATTTGCAATCATTAACAATACTTTCGCATGGGTAAGGCTACAGCCAGACAGCTGCGTACATTCACTCCCTCAATGGGAGGGGAGAAACAATGCCACCTCCTGTAGTAACCACGGCGACCCCGCCTAGATGAGGGACAAAGGCACAAAAAAGAAGAATATCGGTCAGTGGAAATAAACTACAGTCGGATTAAAATTGCTTGTTACTTGTCGTCTGTAGCTTGCCGCTGCAAAGTTACCATATCGGCTGCCGGCTACTGCTAGGTTATAGCTGACACACTCGGCAGCTCGTTTCACAAATGTTGTCAACGTGTAAACTGAGGAGCTTAGGAAGTGACTGCCGCGAGGTATGTCGGGAATGCGAAGATGCTCCGTCGACTGCCCGATTTTAAGCGACCAGTTACTGAACTGTGGCAGACGGAACGGTTTGTAGCCCTGAATTTTAATGCATGTTCTAAGTTAACCAGAATCTCGTGATGTGCAATATATGCGAGAAAACGGCAGTCAACAGTCCACGGCAGAATTAAAATCACGATCGCTTCGTTCACGGCAATTAAAGCTAATCTTTACGAGCAAATTCAAGATAGGAAAAAAAAATCCGGTTTTAACGCTGAAAACAAGCAGTAATTTCCCGCTATAGTTTGTTATGTGAAACTATCCTCACACCGGCTATACGAGCTGCCAATGTACCAGCCGACGAGCAGTCCTGGTTGGCACTTGGTTCCAGACTATAGGCGACACAGGAAGATTCGAAACGAAAAAACAGGATATAAAGAAACTAAGATCAAGTAACAAAGCCAAAACGATGATATAAAATGTCGCAGCAAAGATTAGAAATAAAAAATTTCAGTTAAATCAATTAACTGAATAAAAATAATAAACTCTTTTGGTTAGATTTATAAATAAAAGAAAATGACGCTACATTTGACAAGATTTGAACTACGACCATCGACACTTGGGGTTAACATACTAACTATTACGCTACGGTACACCGTTCTATGAAACACACACGAGTGTTGGAACTTAAACAGTGGCAACTATTTATTTACAGCTCGTACAAAATAGATACGTGTTTCAAAGTTTTACTGACTTTCAAAGTAGTCACCATAATTGTGTATAACCCGTTGCCAGCGATGTGGAAGTCGTAGGATACTCTTAGCAGTGCCAGTTGTGTTGACAGTTCAAGCGGCGCGGTCTATTGCCCGACGAATTTGTAGCAGTCCTGAAGCGAATGCCGTGAAGTGTTTCTCTCAGTTTAGAAATCGAGTTGAACTCACAAGGGCTTAAGTCAGGGGAGTGCAGGAGGAGGTATAGCACTTAGCAGCCCCATCAATCAAACAAATCAGTGACAGCTTGCTCTGTACGGGCTTGTGCATTGTCCTGAAAAATGATGGTCAGGTCCTGCAGAAAGTATCATCACTTCAGTCTCTATACTCTTCAGTTTTGGAACACAACCTACGGCCAGCTCAGAGACAGAAGTGACGACACTTTCTGCAGGACCTGACCATCATTTTTCAGGACAGTGCTCAAGCCCGTACAGAGCAAGCTGTCACTGATTTGTTTGACTGATGGGGCTGCTAAGTGCTATACAACCTACTGCACTCCCCTGACTTAAGCCCTCGTGAGTTCAACTCGATTTTTAAACTGAGGGAAACACTTCACGGCATTCGCTTCAGGACTGCTACAAATTCGTCGGGCAATAAACTGCGCCGCTGGAACTGTCAACACAACTGGCACTGCTAAGAGTATCCTACGACTTCCACATCGCTGGTGACTACTTTGAAGGCCAGAAACATTTAGAAGTACGTATCTATTTTGTACGAGCTGTAAATAAATAGTTGCCACTATTAAAGTTCCAACCCTCGTATATTTATGATTCTCGTGACCCAGCAGTATTTGGTTCGTGCTCTGTATGAAACATGTGCATTGCATTGGCATCGTGTTGGTGTGGTAAGCACGTGTTGCTACATACGTAATAAAAGCGCCACACCCATGATTCGGAATCCAGACACATCAAATAACAACGCGACAAGTAATTGGAAGTGAACTGACCAAATGTTGTGCCTGTTTGACAACGGTGTACGGTTCTGGCGTGAGGTGTCAACTGTCAAGTAATTTTAATTAGACCACAATGTCTTCATTTTTCAGTTCATTTTAAGAAAACGCATAAAAAACCATCGTGCTTTCATTGATACTTATTAACATGCCGAGATCTAGAAAGTGCGTTTTTCCATTTCAAGGAAATTCTGTTACAATAACCATCAACTACGGGACCTTGTCCGTTTATTTTATTTCGCTTTGATTTAGTAAACCATGCCGCCAACAAAGGTTCAAACGTATGTGTAGAAACGCGTTGTCTTTAGAACTATGAACTCCAATGTTACAACGTCATTAAGTGACAAATCATGCCTGTAATCCTACACACTTAGGATGTCGGTTGTGCACAGTCGTAATTGCCAAAGCGAGGGGCAGCATTTCACTTAATGAGGCCATCTCTCGTCCGCGGCTGTGTGTACTTGCGTCGGCCATTGTTTAGAAATACAGAGAAACGCCTCTCAAAATCGGCTTCCCTTTTGCTGCCTATTTACCCCGACAGCGAGCCCGTTTACCCAGAAAGCTTCTACGCCGCGTCAGCCCACTTGTCGAGAACAAGCGCTCCAACTCCTCAAAATTAACACACAATATCGTTCCCCCTAATTAATACAAAGGCTAATTGAATTACTCACGCCAGGGTCTCGCCGAAGAGCTGCAATTAGTTAGGAGTAACGCCGGCGGAGGGCTCTGCCGCCACGTTGCGCGCTGCAGAATATCGGCGGCCAGTTGTAAAATTTGCCGCCAGATGGCGCCGCCCGTGCCGGAGATCCTTATTGCGTGTAACGGACAGATATGAGCGCTTTAATAATCCACCCAGATCCGGCTGATTTAAAACGAGCGTCCGTGGAGAGACGGTGCTTATCGCCGCTGTAATGGAATGAAAAACGTTAACTGAAAAAAAGGCTCGCTACGCTTCTTTAACGTTTTTTTCTTCCGCCGAGCACAAGAGTTAAAATATGCGCCGAGCCATTTTTGCACTGAACACCAGAATGAAACGGCTGCGAACAAAAGCCTCTCGCTAGTGAACTAGTCCTACTTCAGAGCAATAAAGTGATTAAGTAGTGCTGTTAATTTGAAACATCTGCTATTCTGTCCTTTCTTTTCCCAGAAATTTTAATTCTTCTCGCATCGTAACTCACTGAGGGCAATTATTGATTATTAATAGCCGCTGTAGAATCGAATTAATTTGTACCAGAAATTCAAAGAATAAAACTATCCTAAATAATTGTTTCAGCAAATGGCCAAAGTTAGTGCAAGGTCTTCCCTGTCTCTTTATACGTATAGTGTTACACACTACCACATAACGAATCGTAACTGCTATTTAGGAAGTGCAATTTCTTTTTCTTTCCTAAAAAAAGTAGACCATCATAACCTAACATTTCAGTTATCAAGTTGCGCCTGATACGACATGTGACACTTTTGGCTTCAATATAAAGTTATCATACCGTTTAATATCAATCTTTTCACTCACACTAATTTTTTCAGCCCTCATCGTTTGATTAAAGTATTTGCATTGGAATTGTTTTTCGGACGTTCTTTTCACATTGCCGTAGGACATCGTTTTCGACTCTCATGTAAACTGTTTTTTAACAAATTCTAAAATGAAGGAAGCAAAAGATCAATACAATGTAACTTCCATCCTCTCCATGAATATACAGGCACTGTTACTTCCTGGCACATAAGAATCAACACCTTTCTCCGTTATTTCTTACGAACTGTTCGCAAATTAAGTTATTTATTATACGGGGTGAGTCACTAACCTTTGCCACCAAGAATAATTCCGAAACTATGATAGGATCTGAAAAGTTTGTGGGATAAAAGTTGCATGGGATAACGGGGGCCATAATATGACGTTGCTTTTTGTTGCTAGGTGAGGTCGCTTCAGAGATATGAAGGTCAACTTTTTTTATGGGATGCTATAGTTTGATACTTATTTACTGAAAGCGGTTATCAAGACGAATCTAATATGTGTAACAGTAAGGTCTTTGAAGGTCAACGAAGACCAAAAAGTGGCATAAACGTCAATTTTCAGAAGGTGTTCGAAATGATTACCATTGTTATCAATGCAGCGCTGCAATCTTCTTATCATGGACTGAGTGGTATTTATCACTTCGGCACTTATCGAAGCACATGCTCTGACAATTCTCTCTTGAGTATCTTCTGGTGTAGTTGGAACGTCTTTATAAACAATGTCGTTTAGGAATCCCCACAAGAAAAAATACAGAGGCGTCAAGTCTGGCGAACGAGTCGTCCACGACGCATCCAATCACACGATTTGGGATTGTCTCTACAACTTATTTCTAGCCATCAGCGAAAAATGTGCCAGACACCCATAGTGTTGATACCACATTTTGTTCCTTGTTCCTAAAGATATTTCTTCCACTAACACTCCTCATGTTTCTTGCAGGAATGTGGTGTACTTCCTACCATTAAGATTTCCTTCGAAGACACAGGGACCTATAATTTTGTCCTCCAGAATCCCACACCATACATTCACCGACCACGGTTTTTGGTGAGCAACTTGCCGCTGCTAACATGGATTTTCAGTTGCCCGATAATGCATGTTATGCAAATTAACATTTCCCTGGTTCGTGAATGTAGCCTCGTTAGTAAATAAAATCAAATTAATAAATGTGTCATCCCATTGAATCTGAGGTTAAGCCCATCGACAGAATTCAGTGCGATGCATACAATCCGTACCAGTTAATTCTTGGTGGAGGCTGAAATGGTAAGGATGATATTTATGGTGATCAAAGAAAGGAACAACACTACTCTGGCTCATGCCAGATTCCCTTGCGATGTGATGCGAACTAATAAAAGGATCTCGAACCACATTGGCAAGAGTACCAATTTCCGTTTCCTCGTTAGTAACTTTACTTTGCCGGATAGCCTATGTTTCTGATGCGTGAAAGATCCAGTTGTTCTCAATTTATATATGTTGTTGTTGTTGTCGTCGTCTTCAGTCCTGGGACTGGTTTGATGCAGCTCTCCATGATACTCTATCCTGTGCAAGCTGCTTCATCTCCCAGTACCTACTGCAGCCAACATCCTTCTGAATCTGCTTAGTGCATTCATCTCTTAGTCTCCCTCTACGATTTTTACCCACCACGATGCCCTCCAATACTAAATTGGTGATCCCTCGATGTCTCAGAACATGTCCTAACAACCGATCCCTTCTAGACAAGTTGTGCCACAAACTTCTCTTCTCCCCAATCCCATTCAATACCTCCTCGTTAGTTATGTGATCTACCCATCTAATCTTCATCATTCTTCTGTAGCACCACATTTCGAAAGCTTCTATTCTCTTCTTGCCCAAACTATTTATCGTCCATGTTTCACTTCCATACATGGCTACACTCCATACAAATACTTTCAGAAAAGACTTCCTGACACTTAAATCTATACTCGATGTCAACAAATTTCTCTTCTTCGGAAACGCTTTCCTTGCCATTGCCAGTCTACATTTTATGTCCTCTCTACTTCGACCATCATCAGTTATTTTGCTCCCCAAATAGCAAAACTCCTTTACTACTTTGTCTCATTTCCTAATCTAATTCCCTCAGCATCACCAGAGTTAATTCGACTACATTCCATTATCCTCGTTTTGCTTTTGTTGATGTTCATCTTATATACTCCTCTCAAGACACTGTCCATTCCATTCAACTGCTCTTCCAAGTCCTTTGCTGTCTCTGACAGAATTACAATGTCATCGGTGAACCTCAAAGTTTTTTATTTCTTCTCCATGGGTTTTAATACCTACTCCGAATTTTTCTTTTGTTTCTTTTACTGCTTGCTCAATATACAGATTGAATAACATCGGGGGGAGGCTACAACCCTGTCTTACTCCCTTCCCAACCACTTCTTCCCTTTCATGTCCCTCGACCCTTATAACTGCCATCTGGTTTCTGTACAAACTGTAAATAGCCTTTCGCTCCCTGTATTTTACCCCTGTCACCTTCAGAATTTGAAAGAGAGTATTCCAGTCAACATTGTCAAAAGCTTTCTCTAAGTCTACAAATGCTAGAAACTTAGGTTTGCCTTTCCTTAATCTTTCTTCTAAGATAAGTCGTAAAGTCAGTATTGCCTCACGTGTTCCAGTATTTCTACGGAATCCAAACTGATCTTCCCTGAGGTCGGCTTCTACTAGTTTTTCCATTCGTCTGTAAAGAATTATCGTTAGTATTTTGCAGCTGTGACTTATTAAACTGATACTTAGGTAATTGTCACATCTGTCAACACCTGCTTTCTTTAGGATTGGAATTATTATATTCTTCTTGAAGTCTGAGGGTATTTCGCCTGTTTCATACATCTTGCTCACCAGATGGTAGAGTTTAGTCAGGACTGGCTCTCCCAAGGCCGTCAGTAGTTCCAATGGAATGTTGTCTACTCCGGGGGCCTTGTTTTTACTCAGGTCTTTCAGTGCTCTGTCAAACTCTTCACGCAGTATCGTATCTCCCATTTCATCTTCATCTACATCCTCTTCCATTTCCATAACATTGTCCTCAAGTACATCGCCCTTGTATAGACCCTCTCTCTCTTTAATTTTCCTGTAGGCAGTATCTATCTTACACCTAGTGAGATAAGCCTCTACATCCTTACATTTGTCCTCTAGCCATCCCTGCTTAGCCATTTTGCACTTCCTGTCGATCTCATTTTTGAGGCGTTTGTATTCCTTCTTGCCTGCTTCATTTGTTGCATTTTTATATTTTCTCCTTTCATTAATTAAATTCAACATTTCTTCTGTTACCCAAGGATTTATATATACATAAACATACACACATTTAAGCGTACGACGTGTAGGCTGATTACGCCGAGGATATGTTTCAGCGTGTGTCTCCAAGTCTCTCTGAATTTTGCTGGGATTCTCCGTAAATGAGAAGCATATCGACTTGTTCTTCCAAGGAATGCATCATTCACATTAGCTTGGTTCCACGATAATAGTCTTATCAGTGTTGTATTGCGAAACCGTCGAATGGTGTTTACATGTCAATGCCATGTTAGATGGATATGCCGTATTCAGCGAATATTTACTATTTGCACGATATACGCGAGAGAATTGTCGCAGCATGTGCTTCCGTAAGTGTCGAAGTAATAAGGAATACCACTCAATCCATGATGAGAAGATTGCAGCACTGCACTGATACCAATGGTCATTACTTCGATCGCCTTCTGTAAATGGACGTTCATGCCACCTTTGTGACCTTCGTTGACCTTCAAAGACCTTACTGTTACACATCATTGGATTCGCCTCGATTGCCGCTTTCATTAAATAAGTACCAATCTATAACATCACATTTAAAAAATAAAAAAAGTAGACCTTCACATCTCTGAAGCGACCCCCAAGTAGCAACAAAAAACCAACGTCATATTATGGCCCTTGTTGTCCCATGAAACTTTAGTCCCACAAACTTTTCAGTTCCATCGCACTTTCGTAGTTATTCTTGGTGGCAATGGTTAGTGACTCATCCTGTATGACAGCTTGTAGCTGCTGCAGCGACTGCCTTTAATTTATTCTGCAGCAGCTCCAAACAATTCCCTGTCGTTAATTTGTTACGATAGTCTTTTTCCTCAATGCCTCCGGTTCTCGAGGCAATTCAGTGGAGTAAAACGTAAAATCTTCATTTGACGTGGCCATTCTGAACGACTCGAACAACTACACGAACGTAAGCATATTGTTTCAATTAGCTATAAGACGACGAAGCATCTTCGATGATTCCGTTATTGGAACACAGTTTTGATTTCATAAAGACATTCTGTAATATGCGCTACAACTTTGACAGGTTAACAGTTAATTCCAATTACTCAAGTGATGACGATTTGCGACGGATGTCTACAGTCCGTTGCTCGTGTGTTGGGCCTAGGGATGGGTAAAACCGATACCGGTAGTTTATTTATAAATAATAAGTATTTTTCGGTCCCTTTATAAATGTTATTTTTATTATTTGCTGATAAGCGGGTATATAACCAATATATCAATTTTCCATAGCAGTGATGCTGAAATTTTTTGATTTCTAAATAATTTCCTTTTTGAAAACGTGATAGATATGTTCTGTGGTTCCTGAAAGATTGACATCATCTTTGAATCGTATTGTTTCTGCTGAAATGAATCAATTTACTGATGAACACATCGTGGAAAGAGTCTTTATTAACAGACTGGCCAATGAACATTGGTTAGTGAATTAAGTCATTAATGAAATGTTGACTATTAATCTTTTCGAGTTGCAGCTCTTGTTATTTGCCGTGTTTACAGTCAGATCTAGGGGGTGGGCAGACCAGGGTGCCTGCCCCGGGCGACAATTTCAGGGGGCGCCAAATTCGTATTCTTGATGAAAAAAAAAACTTGTTTCACAAAGCGCCTAGCATCTAGCACACGTTGGTCTACCGCTTATTCATATGATTTTGAAACGCGTATCTGTTGCTTGTGAACATGTACTAAGCTGATTGCTGAACGAATTATAGGTCGATTTTTTGAATGTTTATATAGTGTGTGTGATGTCTCTGCCAGGGGAAATAAAAAACTATACGGCAGACAAAAGGGGACGAGGTTATACGAGCTGATCCGAATAAATCCGAACCTGTGAATGCCAATCGCAGTTCGTTCATGTGGTTGATTGGGTGGGCGAATGATAAGCGTTCTTTTAATTATTAGGGAAATTCAGTCTCAGACTACCAGAGTGGAAATAAACGATTAACAGAAATAACAGGTAAGAAAGATTAATACGTAATCTTCTCAGTGTACCCAAGAAAATGAAATTTTGACATTTTTTTGCCAGATCGTTACACTACAAAGGGCCAGTTTGACAGTCCCCAGTTATTGTGTTCTCGGGACAGTGCGGAAAACGCTTTGTGCGAAGACTTAATCGCGCATAATCGGATAACAAACGCGGGACAACTATACCGGTTATTCTGGCAGGATTAGTGCAGTTAACTGGAGAATGAGTTTTGACAATGGCATAAAAGTTACAGATTTAGTGATAACAAAATTGTTTGTTAGATCGAGGAAGGCATTACACAAATTATGTGGAGGAATATGATGATTTTAAGTTTATAAAAAAATTGTGTACTACTAATTTTCGATCTCATGCTTCAGAAACAGTAGCGTATGAATGAAATGTGAAACTATTTCCTAACATAAAAGTTTTCGCTTGTCGTACTCGTTGTAGCCATTTGATACTGGCACTTCCTGATGTGTATTCTGTCGAGTTACTGAGATGAATGAGGTAGATAAAAACGACCATCTATGCTAAAACAGCCTCGCTTATTTGGCGTGTGTTACAATTGCTGCAATGTTAGATAGGCCTATTTCGTTTTATTTAGCAGACAGTGACAAAACAGACTTAATCAAATAGACACACCACATCAGTCTTGGGTATTATGCATATTAATAGCTTATTCAGACATTTTGATTTTTCGTGTAGCAAAACTTTTGACAAACTTTGATGCGGTAACACATTCTTTCGCAGAAAGGAAATATCGCCATGTAAAGCTGCAGCAACATCAGAGACAAAAAAATTAAAAATGCTGGGACCTAAGGATGGAAGAAATGTGTACCGTCTTGCTTGTGTCTTGTCTTTACTGCTTTTATATTCCCTGTATTTAATTTTATGTCACGGAAAAGGGAAAGTTATTAGCAAAGAGTGCAAATTGTTTTGAAGAGTTCCTATTCTCCCAGTCACAAATAATCCCACCCAGTATTTATTGTGAGTTTTTAAGGGGTTTAGGATGTCAAACCGACCGACCGGGAGCAGGAAAGGCACCACAGGACATTTTAATTTTCACTGTCCTGAATATTAGAAAATAGGCTCACGTTGGAATTCCACAGAGTGAAATGCAGTACAGTGACATGCGATAGAAAAATGCTGTGTGATGTGGCGTGCCACTGCACTTTGACACACTTAGACCAAGTGACATGTATTGCAGGGCCCCAAACGTATATGTTATATATATCAAACTCTTCAGAAAAAAGTACACTGAATAATAAACATATTTTTAAAATTCGAATTGCTGAAAATTTTGTACGTCCAATCTCAAACGCTCAAGGGGGGAGGAGGGGTGGGGGCAATCAAGTATTAGTACTGGTTCGAAAATATCGTAGATCTAGGGCTGAGTAAGAAATATTAACTAGGAAACGGTTTTTTCATTCGAAACAATTAAAGAAAGTGAATGCTGCAATTTCGCGCAAAACAAATTATCTGTCTGTCAGTTTTTGAAACGATACAGAGAAAGTAAGTCACGACAACAGTAATAAAAACCTACCAGTTCATTGATAGTTTATGATAAAAATAGAAATTATCTGTTACCTGTGTCTACATAATATACCTTCATTTGACTGTAGCCTTTGTACACAGACAACGCAAAAAATAGAGTTCTATAACCTCAGTTTTCATTCACCCTTAAGCACTAATTATTCGTGTTGCCCCAAAAAGTAGGATGATGATCGATTATAACATGATTTTTGAACAGATTTAAAACATTAGAATCAGCAGGAGAATATTGGTGAATTTTTTGTAGTATTTAACGCTTTATTGCTTTCGAGAGAAGCAAAGACCGATGACAGACCAAGTTTTGTTTCATATACCTATTTCATTTGACATTTTGATTCTATGTATTTTAAATTGTATGATGCAATAGTCTGAGGGAGTCTTAGCATGTTTGAATCTTTGTTCAGTGTCTACAGTCGTTTCTGTAACTAACACTAACAACAAACCGAAAATCGTTTATTTCAGAAACCGGTAATTTCAGGTGGTTTTAATAGTCATATTAAACTGGAAGTGAAAAAGCTGCGTTTTCGGTGGTATCCGCCTTGGTTACTTCGGCCACAGAGTACAGGTCTTGAAAACAGCGGAATGACGCTAATAAACTTCCGTGTCACTGAAAATGCGCCTAGACGCGCCTTAGTTGGCACACAAAGCACTCCGTCTTCAGGCCACAAGTGGCCCATCGGAACCATCCGACCGCCGTGTCATCCTCAGCTGAGGATGCGGATAGGAGGGGCGTGTGGTCAGCACACCGCTCTCCCGGTCGTTATGGTGGTTTTCTTTGACCGGAGCCGCTACTATTCGGTCGAGTAGCTCCTCATTTGGCATCACGAGGCTGAGTGCACCCCGAAAAATGGCAACAGCGCATGGCGACTGGATGGTCACCCATCCGAGTGCCGGCCACGCCCAACTGCGCATAGCTTTGGTGATCTTACGGGAACCGATGTATCCACTGCGGCCCGCCTTAGTTGGACCAGTAATTAAATAACGAATGCCGTTTTCGTCTATTAGGATGCTATATGAGCAAGAACAGACTGTGAAAAACCTTTATTCTTATGAACATGGTGAGTGCCAAAACATTAGTTTTGGTGTGGGCTATGTGTATGGTTGACATCCAGATATTTTGAATTGCAAGACGAAGCTTCAAAAGATGCATTAGTTTAGAAGACAATATGTAACATTTTATACTTTGAAACAAAACTTATCAAACTGTATAGCTAGCCTAGGTCTACATTTTAAGTGACGTATAAAGAATAAATAGAACTTAAAGTAACTAAAATAATTGTACATAAATATGCCCTGAACCTTCTTGAACCTTCTTATAAAAAGCTGAGTGTTTTGGGTGAAAATAAGAGTGAATGATATCGCCATGCGAGATATTACGTAGAGACTTCTTGGACTTTTCATTGCTGATACTCCTTTCTACATCACTCACACATTTATGGTAAAAAAAATGTAAATTTGTGGTAAGATCTTCAAACTGCTTAGGTCATCACACACACACACACACACACACACACACACACACACACACACACACACACACACACACGTACATCCCCGAGGGAGGACTCCAACCTCCGACGGGGGGGGGGGGGGGGGGGGGAGGGAGAGAGCCACGAATTTATGGTGACACCGACGTTTCAGTTTATTGAGACAACGTATATCTGTTGCAATTTATTAAGAAGTTTACAGTTTTTCCCCTCTCTTTTTTTGTGGAAATTACTGGCATACATTATCGGGTCAGGAGTATTCGGAAACCCGTATGTAAGGCGGAATTGTCCGTTAGAAGTCTGGAGAGGCTGGTGATGCGATTCTGATATGGAAACGCGCAGGAAAAAACGGCAGCTAAGTCAAGACCAAGCAGACACGACAGCATTGTGGAGGGAGGCTGTAAGAAATCGCACTAAATCAGCAGAAGGAATCACTCGTGATTTCCACAGTCGACCCAGCGCACTGAGTGACAGTAGGTACTGAAAACGGAGAGACAGCAGCCGAGCAGGTCGTACGTCGCACATGAGCTCGTGAGCTAAAGTATTATGACCAGCTGCTTAATAGCTTGTTTGACTGTCTTTGGAACGAAATACGCGTTTTATTGGCAGGACACTTAGAAAATGTAACAGATCTACTAAGGAGACTGCCTACAATACTCTTGTCCGTCATTCCTTAGAGTACCGCTGCGCGGTGTGGGATCTTTAACAGATAGCATTTACAGAGCACATCGACAAAATTAAATGAAGGGCAGCACGTTCCGTATTGTCGCGGTATAGGGGAGAGCGTCTCACTGAAATGATACAGGATTTGGGGTGGACATCGTTAAAAGAAGTGCGTTTTTAGTCGCCGCGGAATCTTCTCACGAAATTTCAATCGCCAACTTTCTCCTCAGAATACGAAAATATTTTATTGACGCCGATCTACATACGTCGAAACGATCATCACAAAAAAAAAGAGAAAGCAGAGCTCCCACCGAAAGATATAGGTGTACGTTATCTGCGCGCGCTGTGCGAGATGGGAATAACAGAGAATTATTGTGAAGGTGGTTCGATGAACCCTCTGCCAGGCACTTAATGTGATTTGCAGAGTGTTCGTGCAGATGTAGATGTAGAAATACATGACTGATTCCATGCATCAGGGATCCGACAGTTTGTTGATAGGTCTGTGGAAATATGTGGCATGACATTCCAAGGTGCTACTTCAGACGGTTCTAAGACACATGTGCGCAACGGAAAATATTGAACGCTAAAATGATGATTTGGCCCTGTCTGACTACCCCCTAAAGTATGTTTTGGAATCTCTTACTGCTCTTTAACATATAAATTACAACGTCAACATAAATGAATGATTAAGGCAACTAATGCTACTAAATGATAAACGTTGTTTCTCATTGTAGAATGAGATTAAAAAACAACCCTTTATATTACAATTGTCTACATTTCATGACTAAACATTGCTAATCAATTGCCCAATTCTGCCCCTTTTTGTGTCCTCGCGATCTAACATAAATAACGCGAAATGACTGACATCATCTACGCACCAAACACTAGGAGACACTAGTTTCAAAGATTATCTACAATGGTGTGGAACTTCATTGGAAATAAAATTTACATGATCACAGAAGTTTAGCTTTATAGCCCTAATAAGCCGAAGCAATTAGCAATATCACCGTGTAGCTTGAGGCTTTCCCGACGGACATGTTGTGTATATGGTTCTCGGGCGAGACGTCGGATGTCATAGTGAAAACTCCAGAATATTTCATCAGCGCAAGTGGCCGACGTCTTCAGGTGCGACGAACACACTGCTAAGGCAGGACCAGAGCCCCCTATTTATGCCATTCTTAGGCAGGAAGTGCGCACGCGTGGAGGCGCCAAATACGATGGCCAGTAGCGACGAGCTGTCATACTGTCGGCCGTGTGGCCGATCAGTTCCAGGCGTTTCAGTCGGGAACCGCGCGACTGCTACTGTCGCAGGTTCGAATCCTGCCTCGGGCATGGATGCGTGTGATGTCCTTAGGTTAGTTAGGTCTAAGTAGTTCTAAGTTCTAGGGGACTGATGATTTCAGATGTTGAGTCCCATAGTGCTCAGAGCCGTCTGAACCTACTGAGTCGTTACGTTAGTCATCTGTCTTCCATGCCTGCTCATCCGACCCCTGCCCTCCTTTTCGACGCCTTCTTGGATTTAGTGCGTGCAGGCCGCCCTTCCTCTCTCCTACCGCCGCGAGTCCGCTTTCCTTCTAATTTCCTAAAACTATTTTGACAAATGGGGGTACGACGCCACCCTGGCTTCGCCCCCAGACCTGCCTTCAGCTTCCCAAGGATAGTACACCTCTATAGTTTATCGTCGGGCATTTGTTGCTCTATGCGCACAAATGGAACATGCCACATTTATTTCCACTGACGGCTTCGCGACCACCTTTGGTGTCGGGAGTGCCAATATTATTGACGACACCCCTATTAGATTTCGGCTTCCCGACCAGTGTTCGGTTTTTACTCCAGGCTGTCCAATATCCGTCGCCATCAGATACTCGGATTCGCTCAGCTTCTCAACAAAGCTCTTTATCCCGTCCACCCTTTGGTGCACCGGATTCAGGACTGCCTCCACATGCTCCACTTGCATGGGGGCGGGGGGCGTCTCTGTGGTGTTTCTCTGGATCCCAGGACATGTTGGTATCCGCGGAAACGAGGCAGCCGATATAGCAGCAAAGGCTGCTGTCTCCCTACCTCGGCCCGCATTTCGCGTTGTTCGCTTTGCCGATCTGCAGTGAGTATTATGTCATCGTGTTGCTCTTTTACGGTACACACTCTGGTCTGCACTTCGGGATAATAAATTACGGGACATAAAGCCTCTTCCCTGTGCTTGGACCTCTTCCTCCTCGGGAGGAGGTACTTTTAACTAGACTCCGGATAGGGCACTGTCTTTTTAGCCATCGGCAACTTTTTAAGTGGCGATCCTCCCGCCGCTTTGTCCCCACTGCATTCAACTGTGGACGGTGAGACACATTTTACTTCAGTGCCGCTATTTTAATCCGCTACACACCCGTTTACAGCTGTCGCCTTATCTGTCTTCCCTTTCAGCAGATGACGCGCGCTCAGCCGATCGTCCTTGAGTTTATAAGTGTAGTGAGATGACATCGGCCATTTGAAGCTCTTTTCGGGGAATACAGTCCTCCTTCAATAGCAATTTTATAAGATTTCCTTCCGTTTTCAGTTTCTCTCCTCTTTGAGTTTCGCTCCCATTGCTGCTGATTTAAATTTAGGTTTTTTACCCTTCACTAAGCCACAGAATGGACGCTTATGACCTTAGCAGTTGTGTCCACTGAAACCATAACAAAAAAAAAATCAAAATTTCAGATAACGTATGTCACAACGGACAACGCAGTGGCCAACGGTCTTCACTTAACGACCCACATCAGCGGCGTTGCGTATAGTTCTCAAGTAGCACTGCGTGAAATAACGTATCGGTTAAGACAGTGCCGCGGAATTTGGCATTAATATCAGCAGACGACCGACGAGAGTGCGTTTGCTAAGAGCACGACGTCGCCTGCGGCGCGTCTTCTGGGCTGGACTCTAGACGGCTGGAAAACCGGACCTGCTCAGATGAGTCCCGATTTAAGTTGGTAAGAGGTCATAGCGAGCAGACCCCACAAAGCCATCGACCCATGTTGTCAACACGGTACTGTGAAAGTGGTGGTGTTTACATAATCCTGTGGGCTGTGTTTACATGCAGTGGATTGGGTTCTCTGGTCCAACTGAACCAATCATTTCCTGGAAATGGTTGTGTTCGGCTACTTGGAGACCATTTGCAGTCATTAACGGACTTCATGTTCACAAACAATGATGTAATTTTTATGGATGACATTGCACAGTGTCACGAGGTCCCAGGTGTTCGTGATTGGTTTCAAGAACATTCTCGACGGTTCGGACGAATGATTCGGCCACTCAGATCGCCCGAGATGAATCACATCGAACATTTGTGAGACATAATCGAGAGGGCAGTTCGTGCACGAAATACTGCATCGGCAACACTTCCGCGATAATGGAAGTCGGGGAGGCTCAGTATTTCTCGAGGGGATTCAAACGATTTGTTGAGTTCATTCCACGACGAGTTGCTTCAAACGTCGGGCGAAAGGAGGTACAACACGACACCAAAAGGTACGCCATGACTTTCGTCACCTCTTCTACATCTACGTCATACTCTGCAAGCCAAGTAATGCTGTGGGGCGGAGAATTTTTTCAAATGGCTCTGAGCACTATGGGACTTAACTGCTGAGGTCATCAGTTCCCTAGAACTTAGATTTACATAGACCTAACTAACCTAAAGACATCACACGCATCCATGCCCGAGACAGGATTCGAACCTGCGACCGTAGCGGTCTCGCGGTCCCAGACTGTAGCGCCTAGAACCGCTCAGAGTTTTTTCGGTACCATTTCTGATCCCTCCGACACTGTTCAACTCGCGAATAGTGCGTGGGAAGAATGACTGTCGGTAAGCCTCTGTATTGGCTCTAATTTCTCGAATTTTCTCCTCGTGGTCAATACGCGAGATGTATGTTAGGGAAAGAGATGTGTTTCCCAACTCCTCCTGAAAAGTGCTGTCCCGAAATTTCAATAGTAATCTCTCCGAGATGCACAACGCCTTTTTTGTAACGTCTGCCAACGGAGTTTGCTTAGCATCTCCTTAACGCTCTCTCGCCAGCTAAACGACCCCGTGACGAAACGCACCGCTCTCTGTTCGATCTTCTCTATCTCCTTTATCAGTCCTACATGATAGGGATCCCAGATAGATGAACAATACTCAAGAATCGGGCGAATAAGTGCCTTATAAGCCATTTCTTTTGTGGATGAGTTACATTTTCCTTAAGATTCTTCCGATGAATCAGTCTGGTATCTACTTTTCCATCTATCTGTTTTATATAGTCATTCCACTTAAGGTCGCTTTGAATAGTTACTCCTAGATAGTTTAGGAAAGACGCTGTCTCCAGCTGTCATCAATAGCGTAGCTGTACAGTAGGGAATTCTTTTCTTATGTATGCGCAGTATGTTACATTTATTTACGTTCAGGGTCATCTGCCAGAGCATGCAGCATTCATCAATCCTCTACAGGCCGTTCTGCAAATTCTTACTATCTTCTGGCGTTGCTACTTTGCTATAGAACACTGCATCACTTGCAAATAGCCTTAAAGAGCATCCGACGCTTTCTACTAGATCGTTTATATGCGAGGGTGGGTCAAATGAAAACCTTAAATATTTTTTAAATATTATTTATTGTGCAGACGTCGTATAAAGATGTATCACTTTTCAACATGATCTCCCCCACGCTTAATTCAAGTCCTCCAGCGCTTACAAAGGACATAGAAAAATTCTTTTGTTAGTCCGCGCAAACACTCGTACACCGCGTGGCGTACCTCTTCATCAGAACGGAACTTCTTTCCTCCCATTGCGTCTTTGAGTAGTCCAGACACATGTAAATCACTTGCGGCGAGGTCTGGTGAGTATGGTGGATGAGGAAGACACTCAAAATGCAGGTCTATGAACTTGCAACTGTTGTACGGGCAGTGTGGGGCCTTGCATTGTCATGTTTGCAAAAGGACATCTGCTGACAGCAATCCACGTCGATTTGATTTGATTTCAGGCCGCAGATGACTTTTTAGGAGGTCTGTGTATGATGCACTGGTGACAGTGGTCCCTCTAGGCTTGTAATGCTCCAAAATGACGCCTTTTTCGTCCCACAAGAGAGTCAGCATAACCTTCCGTACTGATGGTTCTGTTCGAAACTTCTTTGGTTGTGGTGATGAGGAATGGCGCCTTTGCTTGCTCGCTCTCTTCGTTTCCGGTTGGTGGAAGTGAACCCAGGTCTCGTCTCATCTACATCTACATCTACGTGACTACTCTGCAATTCACATTTAAGTGCTTGGCAGAGGGTTCATCGAACCACAATCATACTATCTCTCTACTATTCCACTCCCGAACAGCGAGCGGGAAAAACGAACACCTAAACCTTTCTGTTCGAGCTCTGATTTCTCTTATTTTATTTTGATGATCATTCCTACCTATGTAGGTTGGGCTCAACAAAACATTTTCGCATTCGGAAGAGAAAGTTGGTGACTGAAATTTCGTAAAAAGGTCTCGCCGCGACGAAAAACGTCTATGCTGTAATGACTTCCATCCCAACTCGTGTATCATATCTGCCACACTCTCTCCCCTATAACGTGATAATACAAAACGAGCTGCCCTTTTTTGCACCCTTTCGATGTCCTCCGTCAATCCCACCTGGTAAGGATCCCACACCGCGCAGCAATATTCTAACAGAGGACGAACGAGTGTAGTGTAAGCTGTCTCTTTAGTGGACTTGTTGCATCTTCTAAGTGTCCTGCCAATGAAACGCAACCTTTGGCTCGCCTTCCCGACAATATTATCTATGTGGTCCTTCCGACTGAAGTTGTTCGTAATTTTAACATCCAGGTACTTAGTACAATTCTCAAGGCTGTCAATTCAAATATTTATCGAGTAATCGAATATCAATGGATTTCTTTTGGAACTCATGTGGATCGTCTCACACTTCTCGTTATTTAGCGTCAACTGCCACCTGACACACCATACAGCAATCTTTTCTAAATCGCTTTGCAACTGATACTGGTCTTCGGATGACCTTACTAGACGGTAAATTACAGCATCATCTGCGAACAGTCTAAGAGAACTGCTCAGAATGTCACCCAGGTCATTTATATAGATCGGGAACAGTAGAGGTCCCAGGACGCTTTCCTGGGGAACACCTGATATCACTTCAGTTTTACTCGATGATTTGCCGTCTATTACTACGAACTGCGACCTTCCTGATAGGAAATCACGAATCCAGTCGCACAACTGAGACGATACCCCATGGCTCCGCAGCTTGATTAGAAGTCGCTTGTGAGGAACGGTGTCAAAAGCTTTCCGGAAATCTAGAAATACGGAATCAACTTGAGATCCCCTGTCGATAGCGGCCATTACTTCGTGCGAATATAGAGCTAGGTGCGTTGCACAAGAGCGATGTTTTCTGAAGCCATGCTGATTACGTGTCAATAGATCGTTGCCTTCGAGGTGATTCATAATGTTTGAATACAGTATATGCTCCAAAACCCTACTGCAAACCGACGTCAATGATATAGGTCTGTAGTTAAATGGATTACTCCTACTACCCTTCTTGAACACTGGTGCGACCGGCGCAATTTTCCAATCTGTAGGTACAGATCTATCGGTGAGCGAGCGGTTGTATATGAGTGCTAAGTAGGGAGCTATAGTATCAGCGTAATCTGAAAGGAACCTAATCGGTATACAATCTGGACCTGAAGACTTGCCCGTATCAAGCGATTTGAGTGGCTTCGCAACCCCTAAGGTATCTACTTCTAAGAAACTCATGCTAGCAGATGTTCGTGTTTCAAATTCTGGAATATTCCATTCGTCTTCCCTGGTGAAGGAATTTCGGAAAACTGCGTTCAATAACTCCGCTTTAGCGGCACAGTCGTCGATAACAGTACCATCGGCACTGCGCAGCGAAGGTATTGACTGCGTCTTGCCGCTTGTGTACTTTACATACGACCAGAATTTCTTCGGATTTTCTACCAAATTTCGAGACAATGTTTCGTTGTGGAACCTATTAAAGGCATCTCGCATCGAAGTACGTGCCAAATTTCGCGCGTCTGTAAATTTTAGCCCATCTTCGGGATTTCGCGTTCTTCTGAACATCGCATGCTTTTTCCGTTGCCTCTGCAACAGCGTTCGGACCTTTTTTGTGTACCACGGGGGATCCGTTCCATCTCTTACCAATTTATGAGGTATGAATATCTCAATTGCTGTTGCTACTATATCTTTGAATTTGAGCCACATCTCGTCTACATTCGCATAGTCAGTTCGGAAGGAATGGAAATTGTCTTTTAGGAAGGCTTCTAGTGGCACTTTATCCGCTTTTTTAAATAAAATTATTTTGCGTTTGTTTCTGATGGATTTGGAAGAAATGGTATTGAGCCTAGCTACAATGACCTTGTGATCACTAATCCCTGTATCAGTCATGATGCTCGCTATCAGCTCTGGATTGTTTGTGGCTAAGAGGTCAAGTGTGTTTTTGCAACCATTTACAATCCGCGTGGGTTCGTGGACTAACTGCTCGAAATAATTTTCGGAGAATGCATTTAGGACAATCTCGGAAGACGTTTTCTGCCTACCACCGGTTTTGAACAAGTATTTTTGCCAACATACCGAGGGTAGGTTGAAGTCCCCACCAACTATAACCGTATGAGTGGGGTGTTTATTTGTTACGAGACTCAAACTTTCTCTGAACTGTTCCGCAACTGTACCATCGGAGTCTGGGGGTCGGTAGAAGGAGCCAATTATTAACTTAATTCGGCTGTTAAGTATAACCTCCACCCACACCAATTCGCACGGAGTATCTACTTCGACTTCACTACAAGATAAACCACTACTGACAGACACAAACACTCCACCACCAATTCTGCCTAATCTATCTTTCCTGAACACCGTCTGAGACTCCGTAAAAATTTCTGCAGAACTTATTTCAGGCTTTAGCCAGCTTTCTGTACCTATAACGATTTCAGCTTCTGTGCTTCCTATTGGCGCTTGAAGCTCAGGGACAACTACAACAATTTACAACTACAATTCCGACTGTTCCTTGATCCAAGCACGTCCTGTAATTGCCAAGCACCCTTTGACATTGCAGCCCATCCCGCACTTTCCCGAGGCCTTCTAACCTAAAAAACCGTCCAGTCCACGCCACACAGCCTCCGCTACCCGTGTAGCCGCCAGCTGAGTGTAGTGAACTCCTGACCTATTCAGTGGAACCCGAAACCTCACCACCCTATGGCGCAAGTCAAGGAATCTGCAGCCAATACGGTCGCAAAACCGTCTGAGCCTCTGATTCAGACACTCCACCCGGCTCTGCACCAAAGGTCCGCAGTCGGTTCTGTCAACGATGCTGCAGATGGTGAGCTCTGCCTTCATCTCGTAAGCAATACCGGCAGCCTTCACCAAATCAGATAGCCGCTGGAATCCAGAGAGAATTTCCTCAGATCCAAAGCGACACACGTCATTAGTGCCGACATGTGCCACCACCTGCAGCTGGCTGCACCCTGTGCTCTTCATGGCATCCGGAAGGACCCTTTCCACATCAGGAATGACTCCTCCCGGAATGCACACGGAGTGCACACTGGATTTCTTCCCCTCCTTAGCCGCCGTATCCCTAAGGGGCCCCATTACGCGCCTAACATTGGAGCTCCCAACTACCAGTAAGCCCACCCTCTGCGATTGCCCGGACCTTGAAGGCTGAGAATGATCCTCTGAAACAGGGCAGGCAGCTGCATCTGGCTCAGCCAGAGACAGTGCCTGAAACCGGTTTGTCAGACGCACCGGGGAGGCTTTCTGATCAGCCTCCGGGGACGCCTTTCGCTGCCTGCCAGGCCTTGGAACGACCTCCCAATCAACCACAGGCGAGGGCTCAGCCCCACTGCGGGCAGCAACCGGGGCAACCACAGCGGCAGACCGATCTGGGGACAGACGGGACGAGGTTGACATCCCCGTGATACCTGAGTCCGACTCCCCACAGTGGTGCCCATTGGCAACAGCCTCAAGCTGCGCGACCGAAGTCAGCGCCGATTGCAGCTGTGAGCGAAGGGATGCCAAGTCAGCCCTCATCCGAACACAGCAATCGCAGTCCCTGTCCATTCTAATCGATGTTTAACAACAGTTACCGAAACACGAGTCCGTGCCTAGATAACGCAAGCGAAACACGCAAAGAATGTATCAACTAACCTGTACAAATGCCTAACGACTGCGCTACAATCTGCTGAATCTACGATTACAGTAACTAAAACTCGAAATTGCACCTCCTATACGAAACTCACACGCAATTTAAATAAGAATCTACGAAGTAAACACTAAAGCGCGATGCTACAACTGTCAAATACTATAATACGCCCGAAATATATGAATTAAACAATGCAAGTACCCAAAAACAAGCAAAGAAATTAATTAAACTATCTAACAAATAAGTAAGCTAGGGTTATACGACTTGCTACTGCAGCTGCTTATCCAACGGCGGCAGGGAGCACACTGACTGACCAACCGACACTGGCTGTTCAAAACAAAAACAGAAAACAGACGACTACGCGAATTTAGACTATTCAGGTACTAAGGCGCGATGCTACAACCCTCAAACACTATAATACGCCCGAAATATATGAATTAAACAATGCAAGTACCCAAAAACAAGCAAAGAAATTAATTAAACTATCTAACAAATAAGTAAGCTAGGGTTATACGACTTGCTACTGCAGCTGCTTATCCAACGGCGGCAGGGAGCACACTGACTGACCAACCGACACTGGCTGTTCAAAACAAAAACAGAAAACAGACGACTACGCGAATTTAGACTATTCAGGTACTAAGGCGCGATGCTACAACCCTCAAACACTATAATACGCCCGAAATATATGAATTAAACAATGCAAGTACCCAAAAACAAGCAAAGAAATTAATTAAACTATCTAACAAATAAGTAAGCTAGGGTTATACGACTTGCTGCTGCAGTTGCTTATCCAACGGCGGCAGGGAGCACACTCTCCAGTAACGATTCTTGCAAGGAAGCCATCGCCTTCTCGTTCAAAGCGCCGAAGAAGTTCTTCACAAGCATCAACAAGTCGTTCTCTCATTTCAGGAGTCAGCTGCCGTGACACCCATCTTGCAGACATTTTGTGAAACTGGAGCACATCATGCACAATGTGGTGTGCTGCCCCATGACTAATCTGTAAACATGCTGCAATGTCATTCAGTGTCACGTGGCGGTTTTCCTTCACTACGGCTTCAACTAGTGCAATGTTCTGTGGAGGCACAGCTCGTTGTGCCTGACCTCGACGAGGAGCATCTTCACTGAAGTCACACGATTTGCGAACTTCCTCCTCCATTCGTAGACTTTCTGCTGTGACAAACATGCATCACCGTACTGGACCTTCATTAGTCGATGAAATTTCAGTAGGTTTCACACCTTCAATACGCTAAAATCGAATATCAGAACGCTGTTCTTCCCTGGTGCAAGTCGCAAGTGGGGCGGCCATCTTTGTACTGATAATGGGACGGTATGTGTGCATCTGCACTATGCTGCCACCTACAGGCAATTCTACACGTTGTTTGTAGCACATCTACCAACTTGATAACGGCCCGAAATTTCAATTTATTATTACAAATTTAGGGTTTTCATTTGACTCACCCTCGTATATAACAGCAAATGACAATCGCATATAAATGCGTTAGCTTGTATAAAGTAGACATGGCTTAAAGCCAAAACATCTGCACTTGATAATGGCCTAAGGCCGAAATTGCGATAGTGAAAATCAAAAGATTAACTCATTATGTCTTTCAAGCAACTTCACAACCTTCTGTGGTTCTGGCACTTCAGGAAGAATGCACTGCCATCCTTCCACAGCCATCAAGACATCGTCATTAAAAACTACCCCAGCAGAGCTTAAGTCGTGATAAGGGTGAAGAATGGGCACAACCCATATTAATGTGCAGTAATAGGTGTCCTGACACTTTTGCTCATATAGTGTGTTTATTGTATCTCATCAGGTTAATAATCTATCAGACAGAGTATTTATAGAAATGCACAAAGAAAACCGAAAATTTTCGTATTTCATCAGAGCCACACTATCATCGCAAAACTGTCCCCCCTGCGGGTTCGGGGGTTAGAATAGACCCGCGGTATTCCTGCCTGTCGTAAGAGGCGACTAAAAGGAGTCCCTCCCCCTCAAGGGGGTAGTTAGCGCCTGCGTCCGGAGACAGACGGATTCACGACCTATATTTGCGTTCATTTTGGTTTTTCACTTCTCCTGGTTTCTTCCTTCCTTTGGTTGGTCCCTTTTTTTGTTTTTCTCCATCTCACTGTCTTACTTACTCTTCTCCTTGCCTTCTTCTCCTTCTCTGGTCTCCGCTTCGGCGTTTGAGACAGTCTGTCCTTTCTTTCCCTCTCTCCTTTCTTTTTCCTCTTCTTCCTTCCTCCCTGTGCGTGCCTGAAGGCAGACCCACGAGTTCGCACGCATAGCCGGTGACGGGGTAACGCGTAATTCCCCGCCCTGGGTAGACAAGTAAGGCACGCACGTACCCCCTGTAAAGGCCAGGCCCAGGGAGGGGTGATTGCCTGAGCTGACACCTTCCGACCATGCTGATTGGTCCCTCCGTCCGTTTCTCGGGAGGTGTGAACAATCACCTAAGGCGGGAGTGCCCTCTGAGAGGGTCCCCACAAGGAAGGAGCGCGCCATCGGAGTCGCTGGCAATCACGGGGGATTCCTCTGCAATGGATTTCTCTTCTTCTTCTCTCTCGACTTCTGCACACAAACGGAAGCTTGACCAGCCACCAGTGACAAAAGTACTACCGCCTGCCCCACAGTTCCTCGTAGTTTCTCGATCTGAGGATGGAAAGGATTTTTCCTCTGTCAACCCTTTCGTTATTCAGAAGGGCGTAGATGCCATAGCCGAATCTGTCAAGTCTTGTACCAGGTGGCTTAATGGTACCTTGTTACTAGAAACTGAGAGCGCCTTTCAGGCACAAAAACTGCTTCGGGCCACACTCCTGTACACGTTCCCTGTCCGGGTGGAGGCTCACCGCACTTTGAATTCGTCTCGTGGTGTGGTATATACTAGATCACTCGACGGATTGACTGACGAGGAGATTCAGTCTTTCTTCGCTGAGCAGGGCGTGACGGCTGTCCATAGGGTCATGAAAAAGGTCAACAATGACCTTGTACCGACCCGGACACTTTTCTTGACCTTGGAGAGTGTTCAGCTGCCGTCGCACATCAAAGTGGGCTACGAGGTTATTTCTGTTCGCCCCTATGTCCCGACACCTACGCGCTGCTACCAGTGTCAGCGTTTTAATCACACTCGCCAGTCTTGTTCCAACGCGGCTAAATGTGTCACTTGTGGCAGGGCTGCCCATGAGGGTGACTGTCCACCTCCGTCTCCTCGTTGTGTGAACTGTCGCGGTGACCATGTAGCGTCCTCCCGCGACTGTCCCGTCTACAAGGAAGAACGCTGTATCCAAGAAATTGGGGTCAAAGAGAAAGTCTCCACCTCGGCTGCTCGCAAGCTATTCGCTAGTAGGAAGCCCACGTTGCTCCCAGCGGGGAAGTACAGTACTGTCCTCGCCTCTCCTCGGACTACCAGGGAGGTGGCGACGCAGACATGCGATCTGACCTTCAGCACTACGGTCGTCCGTTCGGCCAGTGCTAAGATCGCCCGGTCGACGTCTCCTCTTCCTCTCGTCGCCCCTCCGACACAAGCACCTTTATCAGCTTCTGCCAAGACGAAGTCCCAGAAGTCAGCTGCACGGGACTTCAAGAAGGAACCGTCTTGTGCAGACTTCCTACGTACCTCGAACTCCCAGCCATCGACCAGTACTTCGACTAAACAACCTTCCAAGAAGGCTCATAGGAAGCACAGTTCTCCTTCCCCGCCACGGCGCATTTCTTCTCCTGCGCCACCCAGCGGTTGCCGCCCCAGGCCGTCATCCGTTTCGCCTGGCCGCACAGCTGGTAGCCGAACATCTGGCCGTTCACCAGCGGAGGAAGCTCCCCCTCCCGGCCATCTTCAAAAGATGGCCGATGGACCTACAGAACAAATGGACGATGACTGTCCGCCTCCTGATAGCGGCGGCAGTGCTCGCTCGAAGCCGGGCCCTCAGCGGCCTTCGAGATGACCCCTTCTTGCATCTTCTTCTTCTCACGATGGCACTTATTCACTGGAATGTTCGCAGTCTTCGTTCCACCCGAGACGACTTGAAATTGCTGCTCCGCTCGCACCGTCCGCTCGTCGTAGCCCTCCAGGAAACGAAGCTACGCCCATGCGATCACATTGCCTTGGCACACTACACCTCTGTGCGTTTTGACTTACCCCCTGTGGCAGGTATTCCGGCTCATGGAGGGGTTATGTTGCTGGTCCGGGATGATATCTACTATGATCCCATCACATTGCACACCGGCCTGCAGGCAGTTGCCGTCCGCATTACTCTCCCCACTTTTACATTTTTCATTTGTACCGTTTACACTCCATCATCGTCTGCCGTTACCAGGGCGGACATGATGCAAATTATTGCTCAGCTACCTGCACCATTTTTGTTAACGAGACTTCAATGCTCACCATCCTCTTTCGGGCTCTCCAGCATCCTGTCCGAGGGGCTCCCTGTTAGCAGACGTTTTCAACCAGCTCAATCTTGTCTGCCTCAATACTGGCGCCCCTACTTTCCTTTCAGACACCTCTCACACCTATTCCCATATAGACCTCTCTGTATGTACTACACAACTTGCACGCTGGTTTGAGTGGTATGCGCTTTCTGATACATATTCGAGCGACCACTTCCCGTGTGTTATCCATCACCTGCATCATACCCCCTCTCCGTGCTCAACTAGTTGGAACATCTCCAAAGCAGACTGGGGGCTCTTCTCTTCCAGGGCGACCTCTCAGGATCAAACCATCACAAGCTGCGATAGTCAGGTCGCACACCTCACGGAAGTCATTCTCACTGCTGCTGCATATGCCATCCCTCACACTACTTCTTCTCCAAGTCGCGTACCGGTCCCCTGGTGGACCGCAGGATGTGGAGACGCCTTACGTGCTCGTCGACGTGCTTTACGCACCTTTAAACGGCACCCTACAGTGGCGAATTGTATCAATTATAAACGATTACGTGAGCAGTGTCGTCGTATTTTTAAAGAAAGCAAAAAAGCCAGCTGGGCTGCTTTCACAAGCACCTTCAACAGTTTTACTCCTTCTTCTGTTGTATGGGGTACCCTGCGCCGGCTATCTGGCACTAAGGTCCACTCACCAGTTTCTGGCTTGACGGTCGCGAATGACGTCCTTGTGGCCCCTGAGGATGTCTCCAATGCCTTCGGCCGCTTTTTCTCAGAGGTTTCGAGCTCCTCTCATTACCCCCCTGCCTTCCTCCCCCGAAAGCAGGCAGAGGAGGCACGGCCACCTTACTTCCACTCCTCGAATCGTGAAAACTACAATGCCCCCATTCACCATGCGGGAACTCGAAAATGCACTTGCCCGGTCACGGTCCTCCGCTCCAGGGCCTGATTCTATTCATATTCGTATTCATATGCTGAAGAACCTTTCTCCTGCGGGTAAAGGTTTCCTTCTTCGTACCTATAATCGCATCTGGATTGAGGTACATGTTCGTGCATGCTGGCGAGAGTCTATTGTTGTACCGATTCCTAAGCCGGGGAAGGACAAGCACTGGCCTTCCAGTTATCGACCCATCTCGCTTACCAGCTGTGTCTGTAAGGTGATGGAGCGAATGGTTAACTCTCGTTTGGTTTGGCTGCTCGAATCTCGACGCCTACTTACCAATGTACAATGTGGATTTCGTAGGCGCCGCTCTGGTGTTGACCATCTGGTTACCTTGTCGACCTTCATTATGAATATCTTCTTGCGGAAGCGTCCGACAGCGGCTGTGTTCTTTGATTTGGAGAAGGCTTACGACACCTGTTGGAGGGTGGGCGTTCTCCGCACCATGCATACATGGGGCTTTCGCGGTCACCTCCCTCTTTTTATTCGTTCCTTTTTAATGGATCGACAGTTCCGGGTACGTGTGGGTTCTGTCCTGTCAGACACCTTTCGCTAGGAGAATGGGGGCCACAGGGCTCCGTTTTGAGCGTCGCTCTCTTCGCCATAGCGATCAATCCAATAATGGATTGCCTCCCAGATGATGTTTCAGGCTCCCTTTTCGTGGACGATTTTACCATCTATTGCAGCCCGCAGCGTACATGTTTCCTGGAGCGCTGTCTTCAGCGTTCTCTTGACCGTCTTTACTCCTGGAGTGTCGCCAATGGCTTCCGTTTTTCTGCCGAGTAAACGGTCTGTATTAACTTCTGGCGCTACACAGAGTTTCTCCCACCGTCCTTACGACTCGGCCCCGTTGCTCTCCCATTCGTGGAGACAACAAAATTTTTAGGTCGTACATTTGACAGGAAACTTAGCTGGTCTCCACATGTGTCATATTTGGCTGCCCGTTGTACCCGTTCTCTAAATGTCCTCCGTGTTCTCAGTGGCACGTCGTGCGGGGCGAATCGACCGTCCTACTTCGCCTATATCGGTCAATCTTCTGCTCCAAGCTGGATTATGGGTGCTTTGTATACTCCTCTGCACGGCCGTCCATCTTACGCCGCCTCAACTCCATACAACATTGGGGTTCACGTCTTGCGATCGGAGCGTTTTATACTAGTCCCGTCGAGAGTCTTCATGCTGAAGCCGGTGAATTGCCACTCACCTACCGGCGCGATATACTGCTTTGTCGTTACGCCTGTCGGCTACTGTCAATGCGCGACCACCTGTCGTATCGTTCCTTTTTTGACGACTCTCTCGACCGTCAATACGCGTTGTATGTCTCTGCCCTGCTACCCACTGGAGTTCGCTTTCGTCGCCTCCTTCAGCGCCTTGATTTTTCACTCCCTGCAACCTTTAGAGTGGTCGAGAGCCACACGCCACCTTGGCTCCAGGCTCAGGTTCGCGTTCACCTTGACCTCAGGTCGCTCCCAAAGGAGGTTTCCCCCGGTTCAGTATACCACTCCCGTTTTGTCAAGTTTCGTTCGAAGTTCATTAATATGACCTTCATTTACACAGATGGATCTAAGACCAATGACGGGATCAGGTGTTCTTTTATTGTCGGGGCACAAAGCTTCAAATACCGGCTACATGGGCATTGTTCGGTCTTCACAGCTGAGCTCTTTCCCTCTACCAGGCTGTTCTTTACGTCTGCCGCCACAGACATTCTGCTTATGTCATCTGCTCCGATTCTCTGAGCGCCATCCAGAGCCTCAGGGATCCGTATCCGGTTCACCCTTTCGTGCACCGGATCCAACGCTCTCTTCAGCAGCTGGTGGACGACGGGTCTCCAGTTAGCTTTATGTGGGTTCATGGCCATGTCGGTATCCCTGGGAACGAAGCTGCAGATGCCGCGGTCAAGGCTGCGGTCCTCCAGTCTCGGACGGCTTCTTGTTGTGTCCCTTCATCAGATTGTAGCAGGGTCATTTGTCGGCGCATTTTATCGCTGTGGCATGCCGATGGGGCTGCACTTAGGGACAACAATCTTCGGGCCTTGAAACCTCTTCCCGTAGCTTGGACGTCCTCCTCGGCGGGAGGAGGTCGTTTTGGCCCGGCTACGAATTGGACACTGCCAGTTCAGCCATCGCCATCTGCTGACGGCAGCGCCGGCGCCGTTCTGTCCATGTGGGCAATTGCTGACGGTCCGCCACATTTTAACGTCCTGTCCGGATTTTACTACGCTGCGTCTTGATCTTGGCCTGCCATGTACTCTGGATGCCATTTTAGCGGATGACCCAGGAGCTGCTGCTCGCGTTCTTCGTTTTATCGACTTGACACACCTGTCTAAGGATGTTTGATTATGCTGTAGTTTTTTAATCCTATGCCTGTTAAAACGTCTTTTATAGTGTTGACCCTTTTACTTGGTGTTCTAACCTTGTGCCTCTCGGTACATTCCTAAATTAGTCAGGGCGCTAATGACCATTGTAGATGTGCGCCCTAAAACCACAAAAAAAATCGCAAAACTGACATATATCTGTCAATTATCACCTTTGACGTAAATCGAAAACCGAAGTGTTGACTATTGTTACATAACTATCGCTTCGACACCTAGCTAACAGATTTGAATATCGAATCGGATTTTCTGAACTGAATTCTTCAGTCTCACTGAGAATAGAGCCAGTGGGAAAAGGCCGAAGATTTGGTAAAGAAGGAAAAATAGGCGCCAGGTGTAAAAAAAAAAAAAAAAAAAAAAAAATTAAATGCCGTGCTTGTCTGGTAACATCCGGACGGATCGTAATTTTTAGCTATTTCATTTTCATCGTTGTATTTAAATTCCTACGGTGTTACAGAAGGTAAAAAAAAACGTAAACAAAGTAGCCGACTAATTCACAGATCCATGGATAGATAAAATTGTTAGTTGTGACATTGTGATGGGGTTGGGTGGGGTGGGGGGGATATACTCTCAAGAGAAAAAAAGAAGTGTCGCGCTACGAAGGAATTATCCGCATGTGACGAAAGTCGGTAGATATGAGGTGCGTTTACAGACAAACATATGCCTACAAGCTCGGAAAAAACGGATGATTTATTCAGAGGGAAGAGCTTGAGAAGACGAGCAGTTGACGCTTTGGTCCACCTACATCTACATCTACATGACTACTCTGCAATTCACTTTTAAGTGCTTGGCAGAGGGTTCATCGAACCACAATCATACTATCTCTCTACTATTCCACTCCCGAAAAGCGAGCGGGAAAAACGAACACCTAAACCTTTCTGTTCGAGCTCTGATTTCTCTTATTTTATTTTGATGATCATTCCTACCTATGTAGGTTGGGCTCAACAAAACATTTTCGCATTCGGAAGAGAAAGTTGGTGACTGAAATTTCGTAAAAAGGTCTCGCCGCGACGAAAAACGTCTATGCTGTAATGACTTCCATCCCAACTCGTGTATCATATCTGCCACACTCTCTCCCCCATAACGCGATAATACAAAACGAGCTGCCCTTCTTTGCACCCTCTCGATGTCCTCCGTCAATCCCACCTGGTAAGGATCCCACACCGCGCAGCAATATTCTAACAGAGGACGAACGAGTGTAGTGTAAGCTGTCTCTTTAGTGGACTTGTTGAATCTTCTAAGTGTCCTGCCAATGAAACGCAACCTTTGGCTCGGCTTCCCGACAATATTATCTATGTGGTCCTTCCAACTGAAGTTGTTCGTAATTTTAACACCCAGGTACTTAGTTGAATTGACAGCCTTGAGAATTGTACTATTTATCGAGTAATCGAATTCCAACGGATTTCTTTTGGAACTCATGTGGATCGTCTCACACTTTTCGTTATTTAGCGTCAACTGCCACCTGACACACCATACAGCAATCTTTTCTAAATCGCTTTGCAGCTGATACTGGTCTTCGGATGACCTTACTAGACGGTAAATTACAGCATCATCTGCGAACAACCTAAGAGAACTGCTCAGATTGTCACCCAGGTCATTTATATAGATCAGGAACACTAGAGGTCCCAGGACGCTTCCCTGGGGAACACCTGATATCACTTCAGTTTTACTCGATGATTTGCCGTCTGTTACTACGAACTGCGACCTTCCTGATAGGAAATCACGAATCCAGTCGCACAACTGAGACGATACCCCATAGCTCCGCAGCTTGATTAGAAGTCGCTTGTGAGGAACGGTGTCAAAAGCTTTCCGGAAATCTAGAAATACGGAATCAACTTGAGATCCCCTGTCGATAGCGGCCATTACTTCGTGCGAATAAAGAGCTAGGTGCGTTGCACAAGAGCGATGTTTTCTGAAGCCATGCTGATTACGTGTCAATAGATCGTTCTCTTCGAGGTGATTCATAATGTTTGAATACAGTATATGCTCCAAAACCCTACTGCAAACCGACGTCAATGATATAGGTCTGTCGTTCGATGGATTACTCCTACTACCCTTCTTGAACACTGGTGCGACCTGCGCAATTTTCCAATCTGTAGGTACAGATCTATCGGTGAGCAAGCGGTTGTATATGAGTGCTAAGTAGGGAGCTATAGTATCAGCGTAATCTGAAAGGAACCTAATCGGTATACAATCTGGACCTGAAGACTTGCCCGTATCAAGCGATTTGAGTTGCTTCGCAACCCCTAAGGTATCTACTTCTAAGAAACTCATGCTAGCAGATGTTCGTGTTTCAAATTCTGGAATATTCCATTCGTCTTCCCTGGTGAAGGAATTTCGGAAAACTGCGTTCAATAACTCCGCTTTAGCGGCACAGTCGTCGATAACAGTACCATCGGCACTGCGCAGCGAAGGTATTGACTGCGTCTTGCCGCTTGTGTACTTTACATACGACCAGAATTTCTTCGGATTTTCTACCAAATTTCGAGACAATGTTTCGTTGTGGAACCTATTAAAGGCATCTCGCATCGAAGTACGTGCCAAATTTCGCGCGTCTGTAAATTTTAGCCCATCTTCAGGATTTCGCGTTCTCCTGAACTTCGCATGCTTTTTCCGTTGCCTCTGCAACAGCGTTCGGACCTTTTTTGTGTACCACGGGGGATCCGTTCCATCTCTTACCAATTTATGAGGTATGAATATCTCAATTGCTGTTGCTACTATATCTTTGAATTTGAGCCACATCTCGTCTACATTCGCATAGTCAGTTCGGAAGGAATGGAAATTGTCTTTTAGGAAGGCTTCTAGTGGCACTTTATCCGCTTTTTTAAATAAAATTATTTTGCGTTTGTTTCTGATGGATTTGGAAGAAATGGTATTGAGCCTAGCTACAATGACCTTGTGATCACTAATCCCTGTATCAGTCATGATGCTCGCTATCAGCTCTGGATTGTTTGTGGCTAAGAGGTCAAGTGTGTTTTTGCAACCATTTACAATCCGCGTGGGTTCGTGGACTAACTGCTCGAAATAATTTTCGGAGAATGCATTTAGGACAATCTCGGAAGACGTTTTCTGCCTACCACCGGTTTTGAACAAGTATTTTTGCCAACATACCGAGGGTAGGTTGAAGTCCCCACCAACTATAACCGTATGAGTGGGGTATTTATTTGTTACGAGACTCAAACTTTCTCTGCCATTATGCAAGCAGCAGTTATTCGACTTGGCATTGAGTGATAGACCGGTTGGACTTCCTTTTGAGGCATATCGTGCCAAGTTCCGTCCAATTTCCACATTAGATCGTCGGAATCTCGAGCTGTTGGAGGGCCCTGCTCATAATGCTCCAAACGTTCCCAATTTGGGAGAGATCCGGCGACCATGCTGGCCAAGGTATGTTTATCGAGCACGAAGGCAAGCAGTAGAAACTCTTGCGATGCGCAGTGGTCATTATATTTCTGTTACATAAGCCCAGGACGGCTTGCCATGAAGGGCAACAAAACGGTACATAGAATATTGTCAACGTTGTTGTGCAGTATGGCTACCGCAGGTGGCAACCAAAGCGGTCCAGCTATGAAAAAAAAAGTCACCCTAGACTATGACTCCTGGTTGTCGGGCTGTACGTAGGTTGACAATCAAGTTGGTACCCCACAACTGCCCGGGAACTTTGCTGGTCATCGGGTCCTGGAATCTCGTAGACTGTAGTAGAACTGTCTTGAGTGATGGCCTTCACTTCAAGCTGAGCTCCGATGACCAGAAAACGTGTGTCTGAAGACGTCCTGGTCAGTGGTGGGATACCAACCTGACAGTGTCGCTCGCCATGCTGTGATGGTCTGGGCTGACGTGGAAAAGAGGGGCGTCGACGAAATGTCCTTCATGGCTAGTCATACTGGTGTATGATAATGCTCTCCCGCACGCGGCGAGACTTCCTACCTCTTTCCTTCGTGCTTGTCACACCCTGCCTTGTCCGACAAGTACGGCAGATATCTCACCAATTGAGAACGTGTGGAGCATTGTGGGGGACACCCTCCAACCAGCTCAGGATTTTGACAATCTAAAGCGCCAATTGGACGGAATTTGGCACGAAATCCTGCCGACGTCAGGCCGAATACAGTCGTGCATAATTTTGACCAATGCGTTATTGACTTGCTCGATTTGTGAAGTTTCTCCTCTCGAACGAACTATCCAATTTTTCTGAAATTGTAGTAATTTGTTTCTCTGCTCGTGTAAGCCACATCCACCGTTTCTGTCCCATACGGGCAGTGCCTTCGAGTTTGTCGTTTTCTATTTCTGTCTTAGAGCGTGTGATAAATTCTAGACCTAACTGTCTGTGATTTGTTCTAAACCGTTTATTAATATAGTATGCATAAACTACAGCAAAACAAAGAAATATATACAGGGTGTTTCAAAAATGACCGGTATATTTGAAACGGCAATACAAACTAAACGAGCAGCGATAGAAATACACCGTTTGTTGCAATATGCTTGAGACAACAGTACATTTTCAGGCGGACAAACTTTCGAAATTACAGTAGTTACAATTGTCAACAACAGTTGGCGCTGCGGTCTGGGAAACTCTATAGAACGATATTTTCCACATATCCACCATGCGTAGCAGTAATATGGCGTAGTCTCTGAATGAAATTACCCGAAACCTTTGACAACGTGTCTGGCGGAATGGCTTCACATGCAGATAAGATGTACTGCTTCAGCTGTTCAGTTGTTTCTGGATTCTGGCGGTACACCTGGTTTTCAAGTGTCCCCACAGAAAGAAGTCACAGGGGTTCATGTCTGGCGAATAGGGAGGCCAATCCACGCCGCCACCTGTATGTTTCGGATAGCCCAAAGCAATCACACGATCATCGAAATATTCATTCAGGAAATTAAAGACGTCGGCCGTGCGATGTGGCCGGGCACCATCTTCCATAAACCACGAGGTGTTCGCAGTGTCGTCTAAGGCAGTTTGTACCGCCACAAATTCACGAAGAATGTCCAAATAGCGTGATGCAGTAACCGTTTCGGATCTGAAAAATGGGCCAATGATTCCTTTGGAAGAAGTGGCGGCCCAGACCAGTACTTTTTGAGGATGCAGGGACGATGGGACTGCAACATGGGGCTTTTCGGTTCCCCATATGCGCCAGTTCTGTTTATTGACGAAGCCGTCCAGGTAAGAAAAAGCTTCATCAGTAAACCAAATGCTGCCCACATGCATATCGCCGTCATTAATCCTGTGCACTATATCGTTAGCGAATGTCTCTCGTGCAGCAATGGTAGCGGCGCTGAGGGGTTGCCGCGTTTGAATTTTGTATGGATAGAGGTGTGTAAACTCTGGCGTATGAGACGATACGTGGACGTTGGCGTCATTAGGACCGCAGCTGTAACACGGCGAACGGAAACCCGAGGCCGCTGTTGGATCATCTGCTGCACTAGCTGCGCGTTGCCCTCTGTGGTTGCCATACGTGGTCGCCCTACCTTTCCAGCACGTTCATTCGTCACTTTCCCAGTCCGTTGAAATTTTTCAAACAGATCCTTTATTGTATCGCTTTTCGGTCCTTTGGTTACATTAAACCTCCGTTGAAAACTTCGTCTTGTTGCAACAACACTTTTGTTCTAGGCGGTGGAATTCCAACACTAGAAAAATCCTCTGTTCTAAGGAATAAACCATGTTGTCCACAGCACACTTGCACGTTGTGAACAGCACACGCTTACAGCAGAAAGACGACGTACAGAATGGCGCACCCACAGACTGCGTTGTCTTCTATATCTTTCACATCACTTGCAGCGCCATCTGTTGAAAATTGTAACTACTGTAATTTCGAAATTTTGTCTGCCTGAAAATGTACTGTTGTCCCAAGCATATTGCAACAAACGGTGTATTTCTATCGCTGCTCGTTTAGTTTTTATTGCCGTTTCAAATATACCGGTCATTTTTGAAACACCCTGTATAAAACGAACATGTGAAATTGTATTCAGTACACAAGTTTTAAAACGGCTCAGACTACAACCGGATGTTGATGGAATCGATCCAGAGGAGTGCCTCGTGGGATGCTTGATGGAGCTTCTCAGTGCCAACAGAGAAGTGTCTGACTGGACAGTCATTCACAGTGTGGCTCATTGTTTGGGTGTCACCACAGTCACACACACTGTCACTTGAAAAGCCCCACTTGTTGATGTTGTATTTGCACCTACCCTCTTCGGTCCGATATCTGTTTAACTGCACCCACGCCTCCCTCGGTTGGTGGAAGCCTGGAACTGGAACTGTTGGATTGCCTACAAGTTCGTAGTTTCGAGTTCTTGTAGCTTGCCACTCACGTTTCCGCTCTGCGTCGTGGTCGAACCCTGTGGATAGCATTTGGACTCCCATTTCATATGCTGGTCTTCTAGATTTGAGGCGTTTCCTGGGCAGTGACAGCATATCGTCATGAAGAGGGATCGAGTTGTTTTCAGAAACTTGCTGACAGAGGTTGTAAACAGCAGCCTTTCGAAGGAGGTCTGGTGGACAGATGTTTGAAAGCACTGGTAGCCAGCAAGTGGGTCTAGACTGGACTGTGCCACTAATTACCTCAAAACTGAGTCCAGTTAGAAGTCTACTTTCACTACGTGGGCGCTTCGGAGCAAACCTGGTTCACAGTATTCTGCTGCAGAGTATAACAGTGCAAGAGATGCTCCTCATGTACTGCTTGCCAGCTTTCTCACAATGTTCATTCGTATTTGTATCTTCCTGGCCAAGTTGGAAAGGTGTTTTTTTTTATTGTTCTGTCCAGAGTGACTTCCAGGTATTTTGGGCTTTCGTTGTATCTGACTGTGCCAAGAGGGCCGAACTGTTGACTGATATCTGCTGACGAAAGGCGATTAGAGAGGTGGAACAGGCTTACCTCGGTTTTAGAAACATTTGGTCTCAGACATGGCGACTGAGACCAAATGTTTCTAAAACCGAGGTAAGCGTGTTCCACCTCTCTAATCGCCTTTCGTCAGCAGATATCAGTCAACAGTTCGGCCCTCTTGGCACAGTCAGATACAACGAAAGCCCAAAATACCTGGAAGTCATTCTGGACAGAACTAAACCGTTGGTTTGGCGCATTGAGAGACATTATAATGCCGCGTGTTTTTGTGAAAAAAATGGTTCAAATGGCTCTGAGCACTATGCGACTTAACTTCTGAGGTCATGAGTCGCCGAGAACTTAGACCTAATTACACCTAACTAACCTAAGGACGTCACACACACATCCATGCCCGAGACAGGATTCGAACCTGCGACCGTAGCGGTCGCTCGACTCCAGACTGTAGCGCCTAGAACCGTACGGCCACTCAGGCCGGTTTGTTTGTGAACAGTGTGGCTTTAGCGATCGCTACGAAAGGCTCGTTCGAAGTTAGCCAGAGAAAAACCTTGCGGAGAACCGGGAAACGAATTCGGAACCTTGGCTTCCTCGGACAGTGCCCATACCGAGTCAGCTTCCCAGGCAACTTAACGGATTGTGCAGCTATCACACTGAGGCTTTCAACTCAAATGTTCAGATGCGTGTGAATTCCTAAGGGACCAGACTGCTGACGTCATCGGTCCCTTGACTTAAACACTACTTAAACTGACCTACGCTGCTAACAACAACAACAACACACACACACACACACACACACACACACACACACACACACACACACGCCCGAGGGAGGACTCGAACCTCCTGTTTGAGGGGCTGCGCAATCAGTGACACGGCGCCTCTAACCCTGCAGCCACCCCACCCGACTTTGAAGCACAGTTGCCGTGCTTGCAGAAAAATAATAATAAACTAAGATTGGATCCGCCTTTTTTTCAGGTACACAAATGATGTTTTTTTCACCCAACGTGTTTTGCCACCGTTGTGGAATTCTCAGTGGGTTTGTTATTGTTTTCCTCAAATTAATACGTACAGGTTATTTTTAGGTTAAGAAATATGAAACAATAGGTTTTATTGTCATTTAAATTGTATGTGCAGTTTACCTTCTAGTTTAGAGTGGTGCGTCCTGTGGCTGCCAACCAAAATCACCCTCTGGTCTTAATTAGTACACTGTCTCATCTGCAAATATCAAAATTTTAAACATGGCTGAAACAGCAACTGTTGAAATTCTTCACGGTGAATGATGACAGCCAAAACATTTGCAGGATAAAGATTTGTTAAAATTCTTGACCAAGTTTTCGGTATATATAAATATACCTCGATCAGAAATAAAAAATCTAAAATTACATCCTGCAATGGAGATTAATAAAACAATTGTGCCAAGAGGCGTCGTCGGTAGTTAATACATCATCTCCATAGTTCATAGGCGAAGTACTGATGCTAAACTGTGTTCGCATTGACCCTGTGTCCATAACCATGTTGTACAAATGGAGATAAATCTTTATCCTGCAACTGTTTTGGGTGTCATCATTCACCATGAATGTTAGGAAATCTTTAAATTGCATGTTGTAAAATTCGTGGCATACGCCCGTTTTTGGCCTTACAAGAACAGAATTTTGCTAGTCCATAACAGTGACAAGTTTGTTTTTGTGTACCAGACGTGTTTTGTGTAGTTCAGCTGAACCTGTGGACATAGGTCAAAGTTTTGTGAACCTTAGATATGGCGAACTATTTCGCGCAGCTTGTTACTCAAGGATTGTTTCGTGTGTTGTCAGAGTTTACTCACGTTTTCTGAAGCTCGTTTGTAATACTGCGTCCTGTTACGTTGCCCTGGCTTGGACTCACGTTTCGCAGCACAAAATTTGCGTCTCTGATGTGCTTCCGACTCTCCTTTGTTTACTTTGGTTACTGTGTTTTAGGTTTTGGAGGTCTGTTTCTGTGTCATTGGGATGGTGGTTATTTCTGACGAAGTGGTCCGCAAATGTGAATTGCGTGCTGCCGCTTTTCAGTCCTCTTCAGTGTTCTGAGAATTTTATCCTGAAATATCTACTTGTCTGTACGATGTATATATAACCAAGTCATTGCAGGTTAGCTAGTATAAATCTGATTTTCTGAATATATCCGTGATTTTTGGATCTTTTCTGCAGTGTTGTTTGTTTTATATGCCACAATTATACCTTGTTTCTTCACGATGTTTCCTATTCTGTGTTATTTTATTGTCAAATGTCAGGGTGCGTTTTTTTTTCTTGCTATTTGCACCTTATGTGCCTTATATGTTGTCTATTGTGTGGTTGTTGCTGGTGTGTTGTAGGGTATAGATCACAAAGGGTATCTAAATAGGTCACCTTGAAAAAAATTAAGATCTAAAACCACTTTCTGGAGCATTGTAGATGCCTCAGATCATATATTTCAATTCACTTGAAACTACTAAAGAGTGCCAAGTTAAGTCCGAACTACAACATATTTTGATATACCAAGAGTAAAACCATGAAAACTGGGAATAAAATGTAAGTAGTTAAAGAGTCAGAAACGATAATTAAATGTATCGTAAAGATTGTAAGGTAAAATAATCTTACAAAATTCATCTTGTAGTGATCCACATACATTTATCGTGTTCCCAACTGCAATATATTTGTAATAAATACATACTTACCATTATTCCTTTGCCTTTCAAAAAAGACAATATTGATTAACTGTCTTGAACTCTCTTCATAGTAATTCCTCTTGGTACAAGCACTAACTTTATTATTCACCAACACCGGAATATAAGTGATTTTCGCGGAATTCGATTGTTACCTGTCTGCCACCTTGCCACCGCTCTCACGAACTTAAAGAAAAACGAAGCAGATTCGTGCTTATCTACCATACTCCTCCATCACTCGTACTCTACCAACACAATTCATTAAAATTTGGAATATTGTCTCTTTAGTGAATAATACGAATGGATCTGATTTACTGGCATGTTAGTAAATCGTGAAAACTATTAATTCTTACTGCACAGGAGTTTTTCAACATGTGTAATTAGTTAAGCTTGGATGTATTCATTTAACACTGTTTTTCGTCAGCAAAGTCTCAAAAAATTAAAATTAAAGTAGTTTATCAAACTAAATTTGCTTGATTTCTATTGGAAATGTAAAGAAATAGCCTATTGATCGGTGACGCCCATGAGTTAAACATTCAACTAATTACTCTGTAGGAAATACTGCAACCAGCCACAAGTTTCCTTGGAATGATTTTACTACAGTATCACTAGTTTCGGGTCTGAGCGCATCATCAGAAGGTAGCATTGACCTCTTTGCAAATTTTGCATTTGTGTCCTAAAATATAACAATTTTCGTGATGCATAGTTTACCAAAAAATTAACGTCTGCATCTTGAAACATAAAGTATTTGTGATTACGCAGTTTTACACTTTCATATCCTCTGTACATTACACTTACTTCCTGAAAAGCCCTCCTTTACATATTATAGGACAGAGGATTGATTTTCTTTTACAATCCATACTGATCAATGAACTGAACTAAAAAGAAGATGGCGGATACATCTGTTTACATCAGCTGCTGATTTGATGTGCCAAACAACATGATACATGTACAGATGTGTTAGACTTCTGGAGTTACTTCAGAGGTACATCTGCATAGAACAGATAATTATGTGTAGTTAGACATTTAATATTTTAGATTTGAAAGATCTGCTAATGGCCACCCAAGAATTTTCTCTGTGTCAATTACTGTTTATATTGTTTCAAATTAAAGGAGTTGTATGAAACTTTGGAGGTACATTTGGTTTTTTAATTCTAGTTGACCATTCAGTATGCATTGAGGTCTACTGTGAATGTGGTTGCATGTGTGTAATTCCTGTAACATACTTATCTGCATTCCTCTTTCGGAAATACGTAAAATTTCTAAGTGTTCTTCGATGCTTACGTCTGTGTTTCTGTCTTGGGCCAAACTGATGAGAGTTTCAGCATAAGATTTCATGAACAAATGGATGCTCTCAGGCTCAAAAAGTAAACTTTCGCCACTCGTTTGGCACTACATGGATGCACAGACATAAGCATAACAACAATTAATTCATAGGGAGAAAATTCTTCATTGGTGATTATCAGTATCATTTAAATCCAAATTATTAAATGTCTAACTGTATGTAATTATCTGTACTAGGCAGAAGTATATTTTAATAGCTCCAGAAGTGTAACGTATCTGTACACACATCACGCTCGTTCATATCAGCAACCGACGTAAACAAATGTATCCGCCATCTTGTTTTTAGTTCAGTCCATTTATCAATATGGACTGTAAAATAAAATGAAAGCTCTGTCCTATGATATGAAAACGAGGATTTTCAGGAAGTAAGTACAATGTATAGAGCATATATAAAACTATTTAATCACAAAATTTTTGTAATATTTTAGGACACAAATGAGAAACTTGCAAAGAATTCAACGCTGCCCTCGGACGATTGGCTCAGACTCAAAGCTAGGAATGATTTAATAAAATCACTTCAAGAAAACTTCTGGCTGATTGCAGTATTTCCTACAGTGTAACTCACGCAAACAGTTCTAGTGTGTTCTAAGCAAGATGAATAAAATAATGTCGTTATTATCCCACTAGGTAAAGAGAACTCTGCCTGGTTTCAGAAAGCGTAGCGTCAGCTTAGCTGTACTATTTTACAAAAAGTGCCCACTAAACATAAAGAACAACAATTTAAGTTCACAACTTGCAAAGGTAAAGTGTGAATTGTATTGGTTACATAGTTGAAATAAGAGCTCAGTACAAACAGAAAGAACTTCAGAATGGTCAGATATAGCGCTTCATTTAGAACAAAGCAACCTACTGTTTCCTCTCGTTTCATATGTACACTAGACGAAATTAGCATTTTCATTGACAGAACATCATATAACAAAAGCATAAAAGGAAATTATCAACCCTAATTTAAAGCAAAATGTCATACAATAACCCATCATCTGCTGAAGATTGTTTCTTTGATAGAATTATGAATTCCACAACTATTATGTCACTGATTCTGTACAAAATTGAAAAACAAGAGCCTAAAATATAACATTGCACCTAAAGCAAATAAAAATAACATTAAAGAAATAATTGTTAAAACCAAAATTTCATGTGGCAGAGCTGAATTAAAGAACTGTGATAAAAATGTAATAGGTAATAAAGTAAAAGAATGAATCGAGGAAAACATGGAACAAACGAAGTGCAATGCAAATTTGCACGAGGCAAATGAATGCAGAAAAATTAATAATAAACTCAAGGAGAATAAAGCACTTGGCGTTACAGCAGACAAAGGAAGCTCTGCCATAATGGTGTGTGAAGATGGTTACGTAAATAAGGCACTATATTTATTCAGAAACTGCAATATAAAAGAAATTAATTCCAATCCAACCCTAAAATTACAGGCTAAGCTTAAAAAGCCTTCAAAGTGTGCAATTTCTTCCCAATTTCATTTGAAAAATCGAATGCACAATAATTAATCCTTCAGCTCCAAAACTTAATTTCAAGCAAAGATTCACAAAGAACATGGTCCTACATGTTCAACTGTGAACTCTTATAAGAGTCCTTTTTACACAATCAGTAAAAGAAACAATTTCATTAATTAAAATTAAGTTGCTTAGACATAAAAAACCAGTGTACCTGAAATTTATGGGTTCATTGAACTTCTAACCTTAATGCCATCACACAACTACTTCAGCTTTAGTAATAAATTTTATGAACAGGAAGATGTTCTTATAATGTGCAGTTGCCTAGCTAGCTTGCTAGCCAACATTTACATAAACCATTTAGAAACATCCTTCTTCAGTGCCAATTTGGCAATAAAGAAAAAATATATTATGACAAACAATATGTAAATGACACACATCTCATTTGATGGAACAACAGAAGAAATTGATCAGTTTGAAAAAGACCTTAAGAAACTCCACCAAAACATAAAATTTACTGTTGAACACGATACTGATAATGGCTCTAGAAATTAGTAAATACTTAACCTTAACATATACAGAAGACACACTACAGCATATGTCACAATCAACAGCTCATCATGTTACCCCAAGTAACAAAAAATAGCATATTACAGGACAATGTTCAACAGAATGTAAAAAATCCATTAGGACAGTGAAGGTAAACCAAAAAATAAAAAGAATCAAACTAATAGCCCACAATAATGGTTAGATCTGACACCATCACTAAACCTCACAGTATAATTAGTTTTTCCTGCCAGCCGGTGTGGCCGTGTGGTTCTAGGCGCTCCAGTCTGGAACTGCGTGACCGCTATGGTCGCAGGTTCGAATCCTGCCTCGGGCATGGATATGTGTGATGTCCTTAGGTTAGTTAGGTTTAACTAGTTCTAAGTTCTAGGGGACTGATGGCCACATATGATAAGTCCCATAGTGCTCAGAGCCATTTGAACCATTTTGAATAGTTTGGACAAGAAGAGAATAAAAGCTTTTGAAATGTGGTGGTACAGAAGAATGCTGAAGATTAGATGTGTAGATCACATAACTAATGAGGAATAGGATTGGGGAGAAGAGAAGTTTGTGGCACAACTTGACCAGAAGATGGGATCGGTTGGTAGGACATGTTCTGAGGCATCACGGGATCACCAATTTAGTATTGGAGGGCAGTGTGGAGGGTAAAAATCGTAGAGGGAGACCAAGAGATGAATACACTAAGCAGATTCAGAAGGATGTAGGTTGTAGTAGGTACTGGGAGATGAAGAAGCTTGCACAGGATAGAATAGCATGGAGAGCTGCATCCAACCAGTCTCAGGACTGAAGACCACAACAACAACACAAACAATAAAATGAAATCCAAAATTATTTAGAACTTAAATTTAAAAACTGAAGAACACCACAGGTCTCGCATTAATAAATTAAATCGTTCTGTGTGCCCCAAGTTATACTTTGGCCATACTGGTAGGAGTTTCAATGTACAATTTATGAACACAGGTATTTTTTCAAGTTGAACAACTTTCTCTGTTGGCCCAACACGAAATCAGTCATAAGCATAGAAGAATACTTAGAAATATTACATTAAATTAGAAGAAGTAGTACAGATGAATTTGTTAGAAGAATTACACATATACAACATTCGCAATAAGCATTGTTAGCAGCGATGTTGGCCCTGTACATTTTAGTGACTTTGATCTTCGGCACGCCAGCGTAAAAGTGTGCACAGAATCAGCTAAGTGAAAAATTTGGGCAATACGCACATTTATTTATACATAAAAGCCGACATAGGAATTTTTCTTTTGTATGAGACTGCATGTACAAGGTCGTGTGCCGGTTTAAAGTTCTAGATTCGCATATTTTACTGTTCGCGTCGTTTCTGGGTAATCGTCCATTGATTGTACGAATACCCGTTTGTATTGTGATAAACTGTGAAATTCCGAACATTTGCGAGTGCCGCGATAAGCTCGTACTGTTATCGTCAATTGTAGGCTTAAACGTAATCGCGCTCTTTTAAAATTTTTGAGAAAAGTAGGCTTATCCTCGCTCAAAACAATCGTTCTCTAATTTCATTGTACAATTACGTGAAAAATAGGTTACTTTTAGAATTTTCAGACGCTTACAAAACTATACTTTCGTTCGGTACGAGTGTTTTGGATATATGACTTATTTCGTAGCAAATCAGCGCTTGTGGTTCACATTTAAGCCAAAGAATACATCACCCCTGAACTTCATTGTATATCAACGCCATTTAAAAGTGCGTTCTTGAGAATTTTCGTAAGCTAACATTGTCCTTTGCACAGTCTACGAGCAATTTGTTGCAGGCCGGCGTTTTTTTATTTAGTTACTGTAGCAGATTTGGTAGCTAACATATTCTGTTACATCTAGATTGCCCTTTAAGAGCAGTAGCGTTATATATTATGTGCTTTAACAGTAAATTAACTCTGGTTTCTGGTTTGCTAACAACTATATTTAACGTGAAAACGTTTTAGGAAACCAGTAATTTTTACACACAGTTTTTGTGTTGCGTTAATAGAAGCTTCGTTTTGTGTATTTGCTTCATTTATTACAGGGAATTAGAAACTTTTTAGTTCAGCAGATTAAAAGATAATCAGAAGGTTTAATTTGAAGTTCTTGTTCACTATCTATAATAAACTGCATCAGCCAAAATTAATGCTGTTATAGAACACGGGGTGAGTTGGTTGACGTCAATAAGCAGTTGGAAATCACCCTGACTGCTGTGAAGCGATTGGCAGCTGCTGCGAATCGGTGTGATGGAAGAGTTGAGAGTCGTGGGTACCTGTGATACCTGTACCAGACGTACCTCGGATACTGTCCCCTGCCGTAAATCCTGTCTGCTCTGCAGAAAGCACAGGATCTGTCGTTACTCATCCACTTGACTGCAAGTGGCGTGTCAATGGTAGAACTAAGCACCCAGCACAGGGTGGACGGGGACCAGGGAGGACTTGAGGTGGACTCATGAGGTTGTACTAATACCCTTAAGTAGCAAGTTTGAGGTGCTGTCTTTCACTGAAACTGAGCCAGTGGGACTCACTTCACCCGTTTTGGGGAAACCTGTTTTGTCTGGTGTCAGGAGGAGGCAAACGAACAAGGGTAGGGGTCTATTCATTGTTGTCAGTTCAAACGTACAGCGAATGATGGTACCCTCTAGGGAAATAGCAGCTAGGGACACGAAAAGGCACCAGGTGCACTCAGGGTGTGTGCCTTTGGGCCTCATTCAACATGTTGATGAGGCTATTCCAGCGGCCAAGGGGTAACAGGGTGCAACCAACTGCATATTGTGGCACACGTTGGAACAAATGACATTCTTGGACCATTCAAGCGACGGGCAGAGAAGGCCGAGAAGACCAGCCTTGTGCATTTACTTTCACTGAAGCTATAAGTTTGCAACATTGTCGCCAGGTCAGATCGTGGCCCTTTGATTCTGAGTCGAATGGACGCACTGAACCAGAGACTTTGAAAGTTCTGTGGCAAGCTAGTCTGCGACATCCTGGACTTGCATTATAGGGTTGAGAACTATAGAGTTCCCCTAAATGCGCCAGATGTGCGCTACACATCAGAGACTGCTACTCAGGTTGCTGACTATGTGGGGCGCACAAACGTTTTTTTTTTTTTTTTTTTTTTTCTAGATTAGGTGACTCTCCATCAAATTCAGATAACAATAGCTGTAGAAAACCCAGAAGTATCAGTGTAACATCGAAAGAAATGCCCCCCCACAAGTGAGACTATTGAAATCCTAATGGTAAATTGCTGAAGAGTTCGCAATAAAGTGCCAGAGTTTGAACCAGTCACGAAAGGCAGTGAAGCTCACATCATAGTAGGTACAGTAAGCAGTAATATTTTTGGGAAAATTTAAGTGTTTAGACAAAGGATAGGTAGCTTATAAATGGAGGAGGTGCATTTGTCGTAGCAGACAAGAAACCCAAATCCACTAAGATAGAAATTGAAGTTGTATGTGAGATTGTTTGGGCAAGACTCAGTATAAGGGGGGGGGAGGGACATAAAATGATAACTGGATCCTTCTATCAGTCACAAGACTCATCTCTTGACATAACTGAAAACTATAGAGAGAACCTCAGTCCTCTTGTATGTAAGTTCACCAATCATATTGTAATCGTGGGTGGAGACTTTTAGTCATCCAACAATTAAATGGGAAAATTACAGTTCTTCTAGTGGTGGGCGCGATATGTCATCCTGCGGAACTTTACTAAAAGCCTTCTGTGAAAACTGTCTAGAACAGATAGTTAGAAAACCCAAAACCCACTCATGATGGAAATGGATCTAATGGCAACAAATATAACTGAAAAGTGTGAGGAAGACCACATTGGAACCGGTATCAGTGGCCATGATGTGGTTGTGGCAACAGTGATTACCAAAGAACGAAGCACAGCTAAAACAATCAGAAAGATATATATGTTTAGTAAACTAGATAAAAAGTCAGTAGTGTCATATTCCAGTGAGGTACTAGAAACTTTCATCACAGGGCAGGAGCATGTAGAGTAACTCCTCCTCAAGTTTAAAAGAATGGTTGACCATGCACTGGATAGATTTGTACCCAGTAGAACAGTTTGTAGTGGGAGGGAACCTCTGTGTAAAGAGTCACTGTAAAGAAACTTCTAAGGAAACGGAGATTACGGCATAATAGGTGTGAAACAAAACGCAGGGCTAGAGAAAGAGAGAGAGAGAAACGCGTTTCGCCGTCAAGCCGTGAAGCCTTCAGTGACTACTGTAGCAGAATATCGCCGAGTGATCTTTCACAGAACCCAAAGATATTCTGATCGTACGTAAAGACTGTTAGTGGCACCGAGTTTAGTTTCTAGTCCCTAGAGAATGACACAGAAACTGAAATCGAGTAGCAAACCAAACTCTGAAGTGCTGAACTCCTTTCTTAAACGCCCCTTTACAAAGGAAAAACCCAAGAGAATTGCCCCAATTTAATCCTTGTACCACTGAAAAGAGTATTAGTGTCATTGTTGTCGATAAACTGCTGAAATCATTAAAGTTGAAGAAAGCTACAGTGCCCGATGGAAACCCTGTCAGATTCTATACTGAATTCGCGACTGAGATAGTCCCTCGTCTAACTATAATATATCGCAGATCCCTGATATAAACCAATGTATCCTCCATCTTTTTTAGTTTAATTTATTGATCAGTATGGATTGTAAAAGAAAATCAAATCTCTGTCTTACAATAAGCAAAGGAGGGCTTTTGAGGAAGTAAATACAATGTATAGAGCATATATAAGTGTAAAACTATGTAATCACAAAAATTTTATTAGATTTTTGGACATGTTTTAGGCAAAAATAATGTAAAACTTGCAAAGAAGTCAACGCTACCATCTGACGTCCGAAATTCGTGATGGTTGAAACATTTCCTGCAATGTAATTTACAAAAACAACTGCCGTGTTCTCCAACCAAAATGGATAAAATAATTCAACTTTAAATTGTCACTCGGCGCTTCCCTTGCTGTACATGATTTCAAGCATATTCAGAGATGCATCAAATGTCTCTCTGCTCTGCTTTATTTTTCACTTTCAGAGAAATCAAATCACAAACGTTTGATACGCTTTTCTTCAATTTTTGTTGATCATCCTGCCTTACATAACGCTACCAATTACACACTTCGGCCGAGATCGGTTGTAGTAAACTTTACACGGCTTACCATAGCTTTCGCGAAGCCGCGGTCTTCATGTGCCATTTTGTTGGAAGTGTTAACTCATTTCCTATGTTCACTACTGTATCTTAACTATTACACACACTTTTATTTTACTTAGCCACAAAAACACAGTCTCCACCTTCAGTGCACGTGTTGTTGTTTTTAAGTGTGTAATGTTCAGTTAACTACGGCGTTGTGAAGTATGGCGTTACCAGCGGCAAACAATTGATAGCGTTGCGTGAGGCGCAATCGTGAAAACGAAAACAGTATGAGTGCGCGTAGGACTTTTGTACCGAGGGTTCCGAACAAACATAATTACGTATACAGAAGTTAATTTCCTCTTGGGAATCTACAATCTGGACGATTTTTTTCTGTTATCGATATCGACGCTGGTAAGACATACGTCTAGCCGTTCGTGAGAAGACATACGGAGATAGAGGCTCGGATAACAAATGACAAAAAAACATTTTTCATGTGATATAATTACAAATTAACAATTTTTTGTGGAAAATCTTACTACTTCCCGGATTTCAGAATTATGGGTCAACATGTAGTACCCTACAGGTTTCGATGACTGACTTCGCGAATATCAAAATATGTCACATAAGTTGGTTTGCCATATACAGTTGGGAACTCGTCGGGACACTTCGAGATGGGAATGTAGAAATAAAGTAAAAAGTTTTGTGTAGTTACTTTTCTTTGGAGCACAATTACAAGGAATTTTTTGAGGCAGAAGTAATTGGTAGAACATACTTTCCGGATGATTTCACCATTTTCAGTAAGTTTTCTTCCGTTCTACGTATTCATAAAACCACCATGAAAGTTAGCTTATGGTTAAACTGGCACTGTAAGCCAGCTTCCACAGTCACTGGCAGCAGTCGATTTCTTTCATCAGTCCACTGGACTGACACCAGCGAAAATACTCTTTCCACAGTGGCGTTGTGTGCCCAAACGGAAAACAAATACTCGCATAATTTTAGCAGTTGGCATTTGCGTTTAGGGTTTTCGGTTTCCTTAAGAAACTAAATCCACCTTTCTTCCACGGAGTATTTAGACTTCCATTCTTCCGAGTCACTATCCGTTTCTATAAAGCCCTTCAGATACATATATTCCTGTAAACAGTTCCCACCTGAAATCTTCACAACATTTTTAGTTAGGTATATAATAGAGTTTTCAATCATCACCCATTCTGGGATTTCAGATAGCGTCATCCAATCAAATACTTGATATTTATTGAAAGAAGTGGTTCATTTCTCTAAGTAATTAAATGCAGAAAGTCGTTGGCTGTTCTTCAAATATCGGAATCAAATTAGTTCTTTCTTGTTGGGGTTCTTATACTTCGATTTGTCCAAATTCATGTTGGTTTTCATGCCAATAAAATTGGTAGTCTTCCTTTCATCCAGACATGTTTCAGTAACGATTAATATATTTCTTATTTCAGTTATCGAGACTTTCTTCTTCTCCACACTTTTTACATTTTTTCGAAACAGAGCCAAGTTTGATTGCAGACACATGAAGTAAACTTCATTGATCGGACTACTGAAAAGATCCGAAATTATTTTAGGTGGCCTGTCTTCGGCAACAAAAAGTTGTTTTAATGGAATGGAAAGCTTACGAATTCTCTCAGCCGCGGCCATTAACGGCAGTCATCTTGTTTTAGAGTGAGGCAGAAGAGTTGGATGATGCACATCAACGTATAAAAAGAACACTTTCAGCTTCTCTGTCCTTACCGTGCATACTGAAAAATAATGAAACATTTTCATGACAGTTATTTCAATGTCGACGGTTAAGACTCCAGCAGAGCTTGAAACAGTATTGCGGAGAATTTGTGCACGGCATCCAATTCCTTCTACATTTTTCCCTGGTACCTTTCTAATTTGGTGAAACACATTCCGCTGGCCGCGCCGATGGAGCTCTTCGAAGTTAGTATTGGTACTGTCTCCACAAAAAGCGATTAATCTATCTAATGGAATCTGCAACAGTGTTAAACCTTTGCAATTGTCTTCGATGTTATTCAGCGAATCAAACTTCAACAGCTTCTGTTGGGCTGCGTCAGTTTCGGTAAAGTATTTAACAACTAAAGGGAACACCTTTTCATCCTTGTGTTTGAAGCGTCTTGCAATTGTGTTATGCATTCGGACACGGAGTGTGGTGCGAAAATATTTTTAACAATCCTTTAGCTTCGATCCTGGCTGTAGACTGCTTTGCGGCGACTTCGGAGTCAGGAGACACTGCGGCATTGTTTTGCGGTACAGTCAAGAGAACTGAAGGATTGATGATGCTTGACAACTTTATAAGCTGCTGTTACTTCTGCGGCAGCAATGAGCAATCCTTTCTGGGTACCTTCTTTGATCGTGAATGTAGGTGTCAATGCTGCCTCGAATCTATTTGTATGATTCATCGTAGAAATGCGATGCCTCACATCTGCCTTATCTTCGTGAGTTACTGAAACACCCACAAATCTCTCACAACCATTATGGATCCAAACGTCTGTTCTTGACAAAAGACCACTCCTTTGTATAATCACCCGAAAAGTGACACTTTCTCTTTCTATCCTCAGGCATTTTCGTAATCAGTGATAAGTTTATTAGACAGTAAACAGTCGACGATAACGCTTTAGTCATCGAAGTACACGTCACTACACACTTCACGCCCTATATACCAGCAGTAAACACTTCAGACACTGAAACTTCCTGGCAGATTAAAACTGTGTACCGGACCGAGACTCGAACTCTGGACCTTTGCCTTTCGCGGGGAAGTGCTCTATCAACAGAGCTACCCAAGCACGACTCATGCCCCGTCCTCACAGCTTCACTTCTGCCAGTACCTAGTTTCCTACCTTCCAAACTTTACAGAAGCTGTCCTGCCAACCTTGCAGAACTAGCACTCCTGAAAGAAAGGATATAGCAGAGGCATTATTAACTTGCACTCTTTCTTCGTATTAAGCAGCGTGGTGCTGCTTAAATACACTGCGTGATCAAAAGCATCCGGACACCTGGCTGAAAATGACTTATAAGTTCGTGGCACCCTCCATCGGCAATAATGGAATTCAGTATGGTATTGGTCCACCCTTGGTCTTGATGCCAGCTTCCACTCTCGCAGGTCTACGTTCCGTCAGGTTCTAGACGGTTTCTTGGGGAATGGCAGCCCATTCTTCACGGAGTGCTGCACTGAGGAAAGGTATCGATGTCGGTCGGTGATACCTGGCACGAAGTCGGCGTTCCAAAACATCCCAAAAGTGTTCTATAGGGACTCCATGCAGACCAGTCCATTACAGGAATGTTATGTCGTGTAACCACTCCGCCACAGGCCTTGCATTATGAACAGGTACTCGATTGTGTCGAAAGATGCAATCGCCATCCCCGAATTGCTCTTAAACAGTGGGAGGCAAGAAGTTACTGTTGTAGTGCCATGTAAAACAACAAGGGGTGCAAGCCCCCTCCATGAAAAACACGGCCACACCATAACACCACATTCCCCGAATTTTACTGTTGGCACTACACATGCTGGCAGATGACGTTCACCTGGTATTCGCCATACCCACACCCTGCCATCGATCGCCATATTGTGTACCGTGATTCGTCACTCCACACAACGTTTTTCCACTGTTCGATCGTCCAATGTTTACGCTCCTTACAGCAAGCGAGGAGTCGTTTGGCATTTACCGGTGTGATGTAGATCCAACTTTTCTCACCTCCCGCCTAACTGTCGTATTACTTGCAGTGGATCCTGATGCAGTTTGGAATTCCTGCGTGATGGTCTGTATAGATGTCTGCCTATTACACACTACGACCCTCTTCAACTGTCGGCGGTCTATGTCAGTCTACAGACGAGGTCGGCCTGTACGCTTTTGTGCTGTACATGTCCCTTCACGTTTTCGCTATCACATCGTAAGCAGTGGACCGACGGATGTTTTGGAGTGTGGAAATCTCGCGTACTGACGTATGACACAAGTGTCACCCAATCACCTGACCACGTTTGAAGTCCCTGAGTTCCGCGGAGCATCCCATTCTGATCTCCCACGATGTCTAATGGCTACTGAAGTCGCTGATATGGAGTATCTGACAGTGGATGGAAACACAATGCATCTAGTATGGAAAACGTCCTTTTTTGAGGGTATCAGGATAGTTTTGATCACATAGTGTAGCTCCAGCTCTGTACTGCTGGAGAAGCCAGGTATTCTATCGAATGATCTAGACAGTACTTGCACCGTCGATACAGGATACGCAGCACGAAACACCATCTGTAATACGACCTTGTCAACATAAACTTGCTGACACGAATCAAAACAACTGAGGCTGCATTTATGTGTTGCGCTAACAGATGCCCTTACTTCAGTATTTGAGCCATGCTCGTAGCGGTATTTTGGAAGATCGGGACAAAATTTGGTCTTGTCGAGATGTTGGTGGTGGTCCCGATGTACCAGGACAGATGGCAAACCTAGACATGAATGTCGTTATCTTCTGACTGCACTGGATTCGAAGCTTAAACTTTTTACACTGAAACATCCCCTTAGAAAAATTTATAAATTACTGTGCTGATAAACCTCTTACATTATTTGATTTTCAAACAGCTGAGCAGAACTGAACGTACGCAGACGTTTCTCTCTTTATTTATTCTGACCAACACTAAACTGACACACAATATTTTTAGCGCAACGCAATCTGACTTTCAGTAATTCCTACAAAAGAATGGCCCTGGCTAGCAATAATCTATACCTTTCATGAATCACTTACCTCACAAAAATATTCGTTACTCGAACTACTGCAATACTGCCAGCTAAATAAAAGACTAACTACTGAAGGCACTAACTACTGATAGGCATAGTTAGCAAATGAAAGATTTTGATAGAGAACAAACAATGTATTTACCTTAATAGTGTTCAAAAGTCATATCAGTTCACGACATCCAGTCTTACAAACTTATTGTCTCTGTCCAGATCATCCGCTCTCAAAACTCCGCCATCTCTCTCCCCACATCCACCACTGCTGGCGGCTCACCTCCAACTGCGCAAGGCTACGCGCCGCTAACAGCCAACTGCCCAACATTACAATGGCGAGTATTACAACAATGCCAACCAGCCACAGACTGCAAACAGCACAGCCAGTGATTTTCATACAGAGCGCTACGTGGCGTTACCAACATAAGAACCTAAACAGCCTACTTACAACACCAACAAGAGACCATATACTTTTGCATGTCACATACATTCGAACAGGGTTCTTAACAGTCGAACGGACAGGCAATTAAGCAATCCTATAATGGTACCATTTTTTATAGACTGAGGTATGGAACCCTAAAAACAATGGAAATAGCTCATAAAATGCAGGAAAACGTGTGAGTGAATTAAAAATAAACCTTGCCTCGCATAAAGCAGAAATTATCTCCAGGTTGAGCTATCCAGGCACGGCTCATCATTTCAAGGGCGAAAACATCCAGTACTCTGGACCATTCGCAAGGCTTTCTCCAAACGCCGAATCGTGGAGAAAGAAAGCGTTTAAAACATTGATTACTAGATGGCATAAGGTCACTGCGCCATCAGAGCTCTGCATCTGGAAGTGTCATATGTCAAACTCGCCTACGTTTAGTTAATGTACTGTTCGTGTGGTAAGCAGAGTGCAATACGCCATTGTTGGTATCAGATAACCACCATTGCAACGGAGGAGGATCGGGTTTCAAAACTAGTACAGAAAAACTTGGAAAAGTTAACGAACAAAATGTATATCTGGAAAATGTTATGGAAAACCACTCTTCCTCAACAGTTGAAGGAGTTTCTGCAGTACACTTTGCAACTTCCGATCCCAAGAATGGAATTGTGAAAGAAACAGAAGTCACTCCTGGAAGACCTTTTTTCCTGGATTTAATTTTGTTATTCTGTTTCAAAAAAAAAAACAGTTTCGAGAAGCGGGTTTTGTTGATTACAGTTCTACCAGTTAATTCTGTACTCATATTATAGCAGTTAGAAGACAGTGCCTCAGTATTAACGGTCCTTCAAACAAAAACCTTTCTTATTGATGCTTAGAACTAGCCACTTCCCTGGTATGACATCCAGAACACTCTTACCAAATTATTTATATTCTATTTTGCCACATTTTTTGCGGTGACGAGGTGAGCACCATAATTCTGCGGTCTCCGAACACCTGAAATTTTTGGATAGAAATAAGTAACGTACACAAACAGAAATATTGCTTTTTATTCTTAAAGCACAAGTGAGATTTGGCGTCTGACGTTTCCACTGTTTTTGATTTGACCTCACATGCTCAGCTGTGTTAACATCCCTCATCTATTTTCCAAACGTGAGTGAAGCTCTCCAACTTAACTTGCGTGACTAGCACTCTTGGAAGAAACGATGTTCCGATGAAATGGCTTAGCCAATGTGTCGCCTTAAAGTGAAGGCCGTGACGCAAACATCTACGTAATTTATTGTAAGAAATTGAGATTTCGATTGTAGGCTTATCGTGAATTTTTAAGTTTACAAAGAAATTTAATATAACTTATTTCCTTCCAGTTTAAGTAAGAAGGTACTTATTTATTGTCTGTTTTATATATATGTTGATAAATGTTATATTTTCGTAGAAATTAAATATACGTAATTTGTTCAGTACTGTTACATTGCATTACTGCAGCAGTATACCACTCTGGAGAGAGAACTTCATAACACTGCATCTTTCGCGTACGGCTTGCTGTTCGTGCTCCTTCCTAAAATTTCATTTTGATATTTGTTCAAGTTTGTAGTTTCTTGTCAAACTACGTTGCTCTTTTCCTTTGCTGCCAAAGAACTCACGCATTGTCAGACATTACTGTATTTCAGTTCAACCGTATTGTTGTTATTCCATGCTAGACTTCCCATCGTTTGAATAGTTCATTTCAGTTTTATCACAGCTACGCTCTGCAGGAGCGCGAATACTGCGATTGCTACTTTCGGTTACAGTGTTCTCCAACTTTTATGTGGATACGTTCACTGTGAGTGGTCCGAGGTCGAATGCAAGTAGTGAAACCGTCGAGCCCGAGAAAAAGCAGTTCAAAGACAATATAGTGATAATTAAATACACTCTAAGACGGAAATGGTAGATGACGTACATGCACAGGCAAACAGATTATTACAATTTAAGAAAAATTTGGATGATTTATTCATGCATTTACCAAGTCAATAACGCGTTGATCCACCTCTGCCCCTTATGCAAGCAGTTGTTCGGCTTGGCATTGATTGTTTGTTTTGTTGGATGTCCTTCTGAAGGAAATCGTGCCACATTCTGCCCAAATGGCGTGTTAGGTCGTCAAAACCCAGAGCTGATTGGGGGGGCTCTGCCCTTAATGCTCCACACGTTCTCAATAGAAAAAAGAATCCTTTATTGTATGACTATATGATAGCGGAACGAACACTGGTAGCAGTTACTTCTGTAAAATATCTGGGAGTATGCGTACGGAACGATTTGAAGTGGAATGATCATATAAAATTAATTGTTGGTAAGGCGGATGCCAGGTTGAGATTCATTGGGAGAATCCTTAGAAAACGTAGTCCATCAAGAAAGGAGGTGGCTTACAAAACACTCGTTCGACCTATACTTGTGTATTGCTCATCAGCGTTGGATCCGCACTAGACCGGGTTGACGGAGGAGATAGAGAAGATCCAAAGAAGAGCGGCGCGTTTCGTCACAGGGTTATTTGGTAACCGTGATATCGTTACGGAGATGTTTGGCAAAGTGAAGTGGCAGACTCTACAAGAGAGGCGCTTTGCATCGCGGTGTAGCTTGCTGTCCAGGTTTCGAGAGGGTGCGTTTCTGGATGAGGTATCGAATACATTGCTTCCCCCTACTTATACCTCCCGAGGAGATCACGAATGTAAAATTAGAGAGATTCGAGCGCGCACGGAGGCTTTCCGGCGGTCGTTCTTCCCGCGAACCATATGCGACTGTAACAGGAAAGGAAGGTAATGACAGTGGCACGTAAAGTGCCCTCCGCCACACACCGCTGGGCGGCTTGCGGAGTGTAGATGTAGATTAATTCAGGAGAAATCTAGCGACTTTACTGGCCAAGGTAGGGTTTGGCTAGCACGGGGACAAACAGTAGAAACTGTGGCCGCGTGCGGGCAGGCATTAACTTGCTAAAACGAAAGCCCAGGATGGATTCCCAGGAAGGGAAACTAAACGAGACGCAGAATATCCTCCACGAACTGCTGTGCTGTAAGGGCGACGCGGATGACAACTAAAGGCCCCCTGCTATGAAAAGAAATGGCACCGGACCTTCATTTCTGATTGCCAGGCCATATGACGTGTGACACTCAGGTCGGTATGGCGCTGCCGTCCAGACAGTGTCTTCAGACTCGTGTTCGGCCCGCTAATATAAGTGACTGGAGTAGAATTGTCTGCCACGCTTCGAATTGAAACCCGATGAACAACGAAGACGTGTATGTAGAGATGCCGTAGACAGCTGCGGGATACCGACCTGATTATCGCCTGCCATACGGCCAGACATCCGGTCGTGATTGTCTGGGAGGCCATTTCTTTCCGTAACACGACACCTTTGGTTGTCATTCGCGGCACCATTACATCACAGCGATACGTCGACTATATCCTACACCCCGCTTCGTTGGACTTCGTGGCAAGCCATCTGCGCTTACATTTCAGCAAGATAATGACCGCCCGTACACGGCCAGAGTTTCTGCTGCTTGCCTTTGTGCTTGCCGAACGCTGTCTCCGCCGCATCTCTCCCCGGTTCAGAATCAATCAATGCCAAGTATAATAGCTGCTTGCGTATAGGCCGGCGGCAGACCAACGCGTTATTGACATGCCCAAATTGTCTCTTCTATTAAATAATTCACCCAGTTTTTTTTCTAAAATTGTCATCATTTTCTACCTGTACCAGCAAGGACGAGGTCAGGATTTGGTCAAGGAGGGGAAGGGGCTCCTATTTGTTAAGGACCACCTTGAAATTTTCATAAAGGACGAAAAACCATTTATTTCGACGACGGTCTCGGACTACTCACCAAGAAGAGCTGTAATCCCGGTACTTAGGAGTGGTGTACGTAACTGCTCCTTAGTGGTTTTCCAGTCTCCCTCCACCACGTCATTTGACACTCTTCTCCTTTCAGTCTGGATTTGAGCTGAATAAGTGATCAGGAATGGACTAGCGAGAATTTTTTGCGACACCGTGATTATTACCGACAGGGTTTTGAAATAATAAAGAGATCCCTGTTCGACAGGGAAGCTAGAACAATTTCTGGCGGCGAAAATGTAAAGGACCAGTAATTATTCAAATTTACACTTTCCCAAATTTCCTCGTGTAATCATGCACCTCTCACTTCTCGCAACGTACTAAGATCTTTTTTTCCTGGGAGACAAATTGGTGAATTTAAATGAGGAGAATGGGGACTATTATTTGTTTATCTTATGTCTTTTAGTGTCTGGAGTCTACAAGGAGACGTTTGGCTCACCTTCGCTGCACCTCTTTTCATTTAAGCAGAGAGGTTGCGTCTTCACTGGAATTGCTATCTGTCAAGGAAGAACGGAACTGGGAAGAAAGTGGCAATTGCCTGTAGTAAGGCACCAATCTCAGATTTGCCTAAACTGAAAATGGGAAACCACAAAAAAATTCAATATCGCCAGCGGATCGATTCCAACCACGTCGCCTCCCGAATGTAGTCGCTGGAGAATTCGGAAAACTGGTTGTTGTACATTGTTTTAAAAGAAAATTAAATGTATCACAACAAAAGATGGAATTCTGATATTGTGTGTTTTTCCTTTAATTGCGCATGATTGGTTCTTTAATGTATGCATGTTTTAAGATTTAATTCTGCATGGAATTGCTGTCTTCAGTTGTTGCAGTATTGCAAGAGCGTAAATAGATTTTGGTCGAAGGTGTGAGGGAGGATATAGAGCACAGTCGGATAGGACGAATTCAACCTTTAGAAATGAACTAAGTATTGATAGTGCTCTCATCACATATTCCCTATGCCCTCAAAAAACTCCTCACCATCGTTCCGTATCGGAAATGATTTTCCTAACAGAATATCGCCCCGGTGATCAGATTGGGAGATATTTTGCCATTTTTACTACTAGTGACATAATTTTGAGGAAATACTTTAAAGAAATGCGACCCACCGTAGTTTGGGCGACACAGCGAATCCAAATCTATTTTTATGCAATGATTTTAGTTTAATCATAATTGTAATGATAATCACCTCTCCGCTGCATTGTGAAGTACTGAAATATTGTAACCTCAAAGTTCCACCACCTCCGAAAGGAAGACTCTAGCGCTAATATTAAACTGCTATAACAGGTAATTAGGATAGTACATGAGTGTTTGCATATTTTTAACTTACCATAACGGTGGTGGGCGAATCAAAGTCGGTTTTCTTCTTCTTTCTTGTTACAAACCTATCCATAATTAAAAACTGTCACGTCACAACAGTACACAGCACAAAAACAATAAATGGTAGAATTTACATGAAATTCAACTGCAAGTAAGAACTGATCTGGTTAACTAAACAATTGAGCTTAAGCAAGGCCAGTAATGTCTTGTTCAAACTAGGAATGGGTGACAACCGATGGTGCTATGGATATATTGACGGTTTAAATCTATCTTTGGCCTTATTGACTATCGATAGTGCATATCTCTTTTTCACTACACCGCAACTAGGTGTGTGTAATTTCATTTAGATGATTTTTGGGGAAGGCGGGTGACCAGACACCCTCCCCCCCCTCTCTTTTGGCTACGTCCTTAGTACCTGTACATCACATCCCCGATTTTCATCCCACTCGGGTAATTCCTTCGTGATGTGTCTTTTTTTTTTGTCTTACGAGATTTTTTGGTGGGGTGACAAAACATGCTCGGTCCCCGAGCGTGTTGTGTGTAAGGTAACAGTGCTACTGTTCACAGCAAACTGAAACGACGTTTGTCAACAAAACATTCTTCTCCGTTAAGTAAAGTATAGAATAATTTTCATCGGTTGTCGGAACAAAATAAAATACAGGTGAAGCTCATGCTGCATCGGTTCGTCTTCAGCATAAAGCACAAGAAGTTAGCTACAAGGTTGTAAGATGGTTGACGTGCCTCACGGTCTTCATGCAAGTGGATAACGTATCTTACGTGCCAATGGATGATGTATGTTAACTGTCATCTCAAACCTAAGGTGGAAAACAGGCATTCCACATAGCTATAAATTTTGGCCCTGCCTCAAATTAATTAAAATTCCAGTGTGAAATTACAAGAATACACGAATTAATATATATGACAAGTTTGGGATTTATCCTAAAATGATAACACGACACCTCATTTTCTCATCCTACATTTTAATTTATCAAAGCTTTCAAAGTACACGTCATAAACAACGAGAAGGTTTAATTACTTTAAACTCTTAACAAATTAATTAACGTTTAGACATTGAATATGTGATTATTAAAACTTTATCTCTATATATGAAATATTATGGAAAATGAAACAATTAAACGTTTATCAGTGATATTTACATCTACGTTGTCGTAACTGAGCAGTGGGCTAAGTTAGTGGAGAATGAACTTTATCTTTTGAACTAATCAAAACTCTCATGTACTCCATGGAGGGTATGTTAGTAGTTAACTCTTGAATTTCTATATTCAACGCGTACACAGGTTGGAGTGAGCAAAATCTCGACTCAACATTTAATCTCGCGTAAAGTGCGTTGGTACATTACCAACCGGGAACTGCGGCAGTGTTGTCTCCGTGCTGGATCTAAAACGCTAATTTCCTACTCTGGCCTTGCCTGAACTCAATCAGTCTAAACTTCCCTCCATTCCGTAGAATGTTAAATGTTCCCTAGTCGAAATTAATGTCAATTGCCACTCACTGTGGGATGAATCGACGTGCACAAACCACCTCAACCCGCAAAAATTCCCGCAGTAATTTGAACTATCGCTTTACGTTTGTCGCCACTACACGTGAAGTGAAGCGTACCGCCCTCACTTTTCAAACGTAAAATATGAGTCTCAACTGCTTCGCTAATTTTGCCACACGCATGTGAGTGGCCCGCCGCGAGACAACAGCCCTCTGTGTTAATTTAATTCTCAAAATGCTTTTATATGACCTTACCGCGATTCTACGTGCCACACGGTATTGCATCGGCCAACTGCTTCCTCGTTATGCGTGAATTCTTATTTTTCTTGCCCTGGTCATCGCTAGCCATTTACCCACGGCCTCGGCTGTGTTTATTCTCACAGGTGTTATATTGTACTCGCCTTATTTGTTTCTGTACAACAGCTGGACTTTCTTTTGTTAATGTTAATTGGGGTTTCCCAAAGCCAATAGCCATATGTGCTGGTCTGCCTCCAAATCGCGTTCACTTCATCTCATTTACGCATGCTCCTGTCGTTATTAGGGTAGATATTGATTTGTTATTCGGTACTTGAGATTGCCATAATTACTTCCTGTTGACAATATAGAGTTATTTTCTGCGGATTTTATTCTGTTTCGTACGTATGAAGATTATGTAAGGTCTGAAAATGCAGATTTCATACAAGGTAACTGAACTCGTCCTAAAGGCCAGAAAACCACACACAGTTGCAGAAACGTTGTGAATTCCTGCGTGTAAAGAAATGATAAAAATAGTTCTAGGTTCAGAAGCTGCTACTGAATTTTCAAACATTCCTCTCTCTCTGTCGTCACATTCAGCCACTGAGTTGGTGACACATTCAGTGACATCGAAGACATTTTCAAGGAGAAAATAGAGAGCAGTCGTATGTCATCACTTCAGATCGGTGAATTCAGTGATATTGACAGTCATGCACAACTTATTTCCTGTGGAGGGTATGTCAGTGGGATGTAATTGCAACTAATTTATTTTCTTGCAAAGAACTACCCTAACGAGGAACGGGGGAAGAAAAATTTCGTGTGACTAATGAATATTTGGTTGGGAGGAATACGTAGTGTTTGTAAAGACAGAACCGCTTCTATGGGAGGCCGAGTGAAATGATTCATGGGTAACATACGCGAAGTAAATCCTACCTATGGCAGTGAGTTGGCAGTTGACAGCCGCTGCAGACGGTCGCACTTGGACGTAAACAACAGCAGTGGCGCAGGGTTCCGGGTTGTTTTGAATGCAGTGCATTCTATAATGTCATATAAAAAAGTGTTGTTACAAATATCATACTTCCGGGAGTTCTGATAACGTTTCGTGTCTTCCATGGTTTACAACGTATGTTAAGTGAAAATCGGTGATGTGTTTATAATTAAGTGTAAACTTCTGCACGTCGTGTAATCGTTAAGTGTTGTCTTGTATCAATTACAGTGATTTAAATAATTTCCTGATACGGTCGGTTTAAGAGTGTAGTTAGAACATATTTGTTTTTATAGTTTTCATTCATTTCGCGTCTGGTACAACCTACGTTCAACGAACTTCGATCGTGTTGTTCATCTGCCTGAGGCTGGAAGCTAGCTGCAGAACTCAACGAAAGGTAAGTTTTGCTGATTATTACTTTATTACGGTGTAGGTGTGTTGAAGTGCTTTTTACTTTACTGTAACAGTAGTCATGTGTGACAGGTGTGGAAGTTGCCGAAGGTAACTGGCATGCGAGAAACATGTCAAGACTGTGGGTCGGTGTTTCATAGGGGGTGAATGCGACGGGAAAGCTCAAAAAGTGTCAGATGAAGCTCTTTCATGGAGTTTTAAATTACGTAGTCGAGAAAAGGAAGTCGTGGAACAGGGGCAAAAGATTTGAGCCCTCAATGCAGAATAAGAAGTGTCATTTTTTAATTAGATAGGTTCAAGGGGAGAGGGGGGGGGGGGGAGACAATGGCAGCTGGGCGAGGAACACAAGTAATAGGCAAAAGAACAAAATATACCCCGCAAACGAGGTCCCTGTTAGCAATAAATTTGACTTGTTTCCTAGAATAGAGGGATAGCCACAACCACTTTTAGAGCTAAATGGGCTCCAACAGACTCGTAGGAACGGCTTAAAGACTAGGTCGGCAGAAAAGTTACCTAGACAGAAAGGTCTATTTACAAGGAGCAGTCATGGGAGAGGTGTAGGCCAATTGCTATAGGAAAAGTTAGGCCTTGAACACCAGATCACAAATGTTGTGAAACCTAGCGCCGAGCTTAATTAGGTGACAGAGAGATTATATTAGTACTTGTTCCATAGATCATGAATACGACACTTCGTAGTGATGTGGAACGTGTCAGGTTAATAAAAGGTGACTATACAAGATATTACATTACACAAACTATTGCATGACACGTAATATTTTTAATTCTTTTGTGGGGGTTGGGGAAATTACCCACTTACTATATCCAAAAATTCATCTAATGAGTAGAAGGAGATGCCATTGAGAGATTCTTTTAAATTCATTTTAAATACTATGTGGCTGTCAGACTTTTGATGCTATTAAGCAGTGTGTGATTTGCCGGGGGGGGGGGGGGGAGATTTCCCTCTCTCTGTATGAGACCATCCCCTCCTCTGGTTTTAGTTTATCCATCCCAACCTGGGATGTTTATTTCCCACGCACTGGAGTAAAACTTAACATATAATTTAAATTTGTGAAACCGAACACTGAAAGTTTTTAATACAGTCTTACTATAAATATGTTTGCTTATTAATTTTGAAAAAGCGTTATCTAGTAGTTATTGTTGCTGTCTTAAGTCCAGAGACTGATTTGATGCATCTCTCCATGCACGTAGTAGTTAAGCATTTCAAAACGTTTAGAACTAAATCATCATCATCGTCATGTTGTCATTGTTGTTTTCGTCTAAGGTGCGTCGTCCGTTTACTTGCGAGCTTGTATCATGATGGACGAAAGTACAACGGTTTCCAATAAAACTCGTTTAATAATATATATACGTTTGTCCTTTGAGGGAGTTGCTTGCGTTTATTATTATTATTTTTTTTGACATTGTTGAATTGGAAAGTGGGACAGTACAATCCATTTTCAGCACACTGTTAGCAGCTCTTGAAAAGTATGGAATTACAAATGAACTAAAAACCCACCTTGTAGGTATCGCAACAGATGGTGCCTCAACAATGCTTGCACCTTAAAACTGCGTAGCCGCTCTACTGCGTAGTCATTTACATACGGATTTAACTGTCGTTCATTGTATGAATCACAAAGCGAAATTAGCTGTCCACGGTGTTATGAATGATGTAGCAGATGTATATCATATACAGTTTTTTTTTAGATTCCTTATATTCTGTGTTTTCTCTAAGTCCCAAAAATCAGAGGCTGCTACAAAGTGTTTCACAAGAATTATCCTCGCAGCTATTAAAACTAGGCAGTATATTTCGCGTACGTTGGGTTGCTTCCTCATTTAATGCTGTTCGAGCTTTTCTTGAAAGTCACAGTTCTCTTGTCCATCTTTTTGAAAAACTGAGACATGATGGTTCCTGATCAACTCAGGAGAGATCTAAATTTGAAGGTTTACTAAAACATCTCACATCTCTGATAGTGCAAACGTGTGAATAGTGAGTTTCGGCATTAACATCTATATATAAATAACTGTTTAACCATGGGTAACGCCACGGTCCAAGCTAGTAACATGTATAATTAGACTAACACCCCCCCCCCCCCCCCCGCCCACTGGTAAAAGCACAAATCGTACACTGCTATTAAATAAGTGACCAAAGACTTTCGTGACCGCATAATTTACCCCCTTTGAGCCAAAGTTAGATTTAACCTTCAGTAGTGAAGATCATCCTTTCTCCTAGTGTTGCAGCCATGTACACTATAACTTCTGAATTCGTTCGGATTGTTAACAACAAATTTCATAATTTATATATATAGTGAGGCTACAGTGAAGATATCCAGCTCTTTAAATAAATGTCTGCAGGATGATCTTGGATGAGCTCCAGCAATTATTCTGATTGCACGTTTTTCTGCAATGAACACTCTTTTACTCAATGATGAGTTACCCCAGAATATGATGCCATACGAAAGCAGAGAATGAAAACAGGCGTGGTGAGCTAATTTAATGAGATGTATATCGCCCAAATTTGCAGTGACCCTAATAGCATAAGTAGCTGAACTCAAACGTTTCAGCAGATCTTCAGTGTGTTTATTCCAGTTCAACCCCTCATCAATGCATACACCTAGAAATTTTGAATATTCTACCTTAGCTACCCATTTTCGATCGAAGTATATATTTATTAATGGTGTCATTCCATTTACTGTGTGGGACTGTGTGTACTTTTTGTCAAAGTTTAATGAGAACCCATTTGCAGAGAACCACCTAATGATTTTCTGAAAAACATCGTTTACAATTTCACCTGTTAATTCTTGTCTGTCGGGTGTGATAGCTATACTTCTATCATCGTCAAAAAGTACCAGCTTTGCATCTTCGTCAATAGAATGGCAAGTCATTAATATATATTAAGAATAGCAGAGGACCCAAGACCGAACCTTGCGGCACCCCATTCTTGTTTGTTCCCCAGTTTGAGAAGTCACCAGTTTATAGATGTTTTGTGAACATTCTGCACTCTTTAAGGTAGGTATGAATTAAACCATTTGAGCACTGTCCCATTCATACCACAGTACTTGAGCTTATGTAGAAGTATTCCATAATTTACACAATCAAAAGCCTTTGATAGATCACAAAAAAAACAATGGGTGACTTCCGGTTACTCAGGGCATTTAATATTTCATTAGTGAAAGTATATATAGCATTTTCCGTTGAAAAACCCTTCTGGAAACCAAACTGACATTTTGTTAAAACTTTATTTTTACAAAGGGGTGAAGCTACTCTACAATACATTACTTTTTCAAGAATTTAGGATAAGGCAATCAGAAGAGAGATTGGGTGGTAGTTGTTGACATCAGACGTATCCCCTTTTTATGCAGTGGTTTAACAATGGCAAACTTAACTCAATTTGGGAAAATACCCTGCTTCAGAGGACTGTTACATATGTGGCTAAGAATGTCACTTATTTCTTGGGAACAAGCTTTTATTATCCTGCTGGAAATGCCATCAATTCCATGTGAGCTTTTATTCTTGAGCGAGCTTATTATCTTCCTAATTTCAGAAGGAGAAATGCCTTGCTTCTTCTAATGAACATTTAGATCCTATTTTTTCTACAACATTTAAAAAATGATTATTCAAAATGTTTTAGACGTCCAGCTTTCCATTCGCTTTGATGGTGATGCCGTCATCCTGTACTCTTGGTTGCCCTGTCTCCCTTGTAATAATATTCCAAATTGTTTTGATTTTGTTACCAGAGGTATTAATCTAAGACATGATGCAGAGGCTTCTGGACTTCTTAATAACCTTTCTTAATGTAGCATAGTAGTTCTTATAATATTTGACTGTTTCTGGGTCATTACTCTTTCTTGTTTTTAGATACAGTTCCCTTTTGTGGTTACAAGGTATTTTTATTCCTTTAGTAAGCCAATGTTTTTTGCATAGTTTTTTATAATTAGATTTATCTACTTTCTTGGGGTAACAGTTTTCAAATTCTCTTACAAATGTATCATGAAATAAGTTATATTTTAAATTAGCATCGGGTTCATTGTACACCTCATCCCAGTCTAACTGCTGAAGATTTTCTCTGAAATTTCTAATTGTTGAGTCATTAATTGAACGCACAACTTTGGAGGGTAGTTTTGAATTACTGAATGGAGCTATGTCATATACTGTAACTAGCTGAGCATCATGATCAGAAAGGCCATTCTCAACAGGACAAGAATTTGTTTTTAAACCTATCTTGGTCTGTAAAAGTGTTATCTATCAATGCGCTGCTGTCCTTTTCTACCCAAGCTGAAAAATTGACACATGTCAAATTGAAAGAACTGAGCAAGGCTTCTAGGTCATTCTTCCTATTACACTCTTTCAGCGAATCAACATTGAAGTCCCCACAAATAATAATTTTCTTTCCCCTATGTGACAGATAGCACAACAATGCATCCAGTTTTTCCAGGAATACATGATAGTTTCCTGAAAGAGACCTATATACTGTTGCAATTATAAAAGAGCCCTCCTTCAGTTTGACAGGCCAGGCACATGCTTCTATATGTTGCTCTAGACAAAACGTTTTTGTATCTAAGCTTTCTACACAGTGATAACTTTTGACATATATGGCAACTCCTCCTTCCACCTTATTCTTTCTACTCATATGTGCAGCTAGGTTATAACCAACCACTGATATTTCCCTTTCGCATATCACAGACAATGTGATGCTCTGACAGGCATTGTATATTACATTATAAGATTCAATGTCATCTAAACAGACCAAAAGCTCATCTACTTTATTCTTCAATCCCAGGATATTTGGGTGGAAAATGGTAACATTATTTTTTACTTTACTTTTGTGAGAATCTACTTTCTTCTTTAATCCACCAATATTTTTGTTAAATATGGAGACATTATTATTTACTTTCCTGTTGTAGAATTTTGTGAGTTTTGGACCTCTTTAGCACCTGCCTGTTCAACTTCTCATTGGACACTGATATTAGTCTAAAAAAGAGGTACATCCATGAGTACTAGTGTCCCCCCTTATGGATTTCACTAATAACCCTGCCAGTTTACCCTTCTGTGTCCTACTGAGGTGTAGGCCATGCCTTGTGAAATCCCTCGTCGATAGCCTCGACAGGAACGAATCCAATGTGTGACAGTGGCAGCCCTATGCAACTGATCCAACTCTGTATTTACCCTCCAGACATAGCGGCTCAACTGGGGCTGATCATGCCGCATGAAAGCAGGCTTCAGTCCATCTTACGGTCGCTATTTTCACCAGGTCACACTCAATACTGTAGCCTTGTTCCTAAAGAACACAGGGCTCTTGTATAGAGATTTTGATGGCGATACAGTACTTATCGTAGGATAATTAGGAAACAGCCTGGCTAAAAATTTAGAATGTGGGATTAAATATGACAGAGAGAAAATAAGAGCAGCAATAGCATGCACTCGGATGTGTTTTGTCAAAGTTCTGCCGTGACATGGCTAGCTGTGTGAACAAGGAGCTGAGTGAGCGTTTATTTTTTTTTGTTTTTTATTTTTTATTTTTATTTCTTTATTTTTTATTTTATTTTTTATTTTATTTTATTTTATTTTTTTTATTTATTTTTTACTGAGATAGTCTCATATGTGTCCCGTGCCTGTTGCTGCAATTGGGAGATGGAGGTTTCACTAATTCTGGCTTGCACCTAAATAGGAGGGGAAGGAAATGCTGGCTGAGCACCTTGCAGAAAGTGTAAGACAGGCCACAAGCACACAAAACAAAATCTCTGTGATTACAGGTACCAAAGGGGTACATCTTTTAGGTTATTCAGGTTATGGACACGGAATACTGAAAGAAATTAGAGAAGTACACCGCCATAATAGTGTAACAGTTTCCAAAAAAGTAAAATTAATTTGTTTCATTAGAAAATTAGAGGGTTGGAAAATGACATAGATGAAGTTATTGTTTGCCTGGATTTGGAAAATTCTGAAGGATCGATGTTTTTGGCCTCTTTGAACAACACGTAACTACAGGGATGGAGAAGTTAAATATCAGTGGTCCTAGACTTGCATCGTTTTCGTGTAGAGTTAACATGGACTAAGGAATTGCAACATATGTAAAAGTTCAACACAAAGTAAAAAATATTGAAAGAAATAGTTTTTATGGTGAGCAGAACCTAGAAGTATGTGCTTGTGAGCTGTTACTGCAGAATATTGCCCTGATAACTGTAACAGTCTACAGATATCCTCTAGGAAACATTTCAGCTATTTATGGGAAATCTAGATGCATTATTGAGCTACTTGTCAAACAAGACACAGGTAGTAGTTAGCGGAGATTTCAGTATTAATTTCTGAAAAGATACGGACAAGAAAAATGAACGAAAATTATTATTTGGGAGTTTCAATCTAATTTCAGTATTCAATTACCTACTTATATGCAGCAAAATACTCATTGATAATATTTGTGTAGACAGTGCTTGGGCTGAAACAGTTAATGTGCACACAATTGTTAATGGATCATGATGTACAATTAATAAAAATAAACATTATGACGCATTACAAGCCAGAGGCAGGTTGATACAAAGCAACGAGGCATTTTAACCAGAACAGAATACAATGTTTTACCCCCTGCGGGTTCGGGGGTTAGAATAGGCCCGCGGTATTCCTGCCTATCGTAAGAGGCGACTAAAAGGAGTCTCAAACTTTTGGGCCTTATATGATGGTCCCCTGTCGGGTTTGACCTCCATCTCTCAAAATTTTCCGAAGAGCGAGCCGATTGGGGAGGGGCGCATTACTTGGTGCATTGTGTCCATCTTGCTATCAGACCTTTCGCCAGCTTATACACCGTTGAATTGCACTCCTGTCCGCTCTCCATCTCTTGGGCATGACTCTGTTTCTGCGTGCAGATTACACCTTGCACTGTGTAGTGCCTGTTTCTGCACCGACGGTGACCATGGACCACATGTATCTAACATCCAGCACGGTAGCCAGTCCGTTGTGGTGGGGCCGCCATGTACCCTGTTGGTTGTAGCCCCCTGACAACACAGGGATCGCTCTACTGATGCCCGCGCCGTTAACTCCCCACGTATGCCAAGGAGTAGATGCCTATCCTCCTGGGTTTCGGGACTCCCGGCAGCGGCCATCCTGCCAGGTGGCTCTTGCCGTGGTTGGGTGGCGCCCGTGGGGAGGGCCCTTGGTCGGAGTAGGTGGCATCAGGGGGGATGACCCGCAATGAAGCGTGGTACATCGTCTCTCGCTGGTGGCCAGCCGCCAGCAGTCTCTAAGCGTTCTCGGGCTCAGTTTAACACTCGGAAGTACGATCCGAAAACGTTCCCCTCCCTGGCCACACCGTGGGAGGAACATAAGTCTCAGGATGGCAGTAGCAGTTATTCGCCCTGCTTCTTAGTTTGTACGAGAGCTGATGGGGAGTCTTTTCTCTCCACAAAGCCTCAGTTCTTCGTCGAGCATTTAGAGGACAAGTTTGGGGAGGTGGAGGGCTTGTCAAAAATGCGCTCTGGGTCAGTCCTGATACAAACGGCATCCTCTGCCCAGTCACAACGGTTACTCGCTTGTGACAAGTTGGGGGATGTTGCCGTTACGAACACACCCCATAACAGTTTAAATATGGTCCAGGGAGTTATTTACCATAGGGATCTTCTTTTGCAGTCTGATGAAGAGCTGCGCGCCAGTTTAGAGCGCCGAGGTGTACATTTCGTTAGGCGCGTTCATCGCGGTCCGAAGGAAAATCAGATTGCTACCGGTGCTTTCATCTTGGCCTTCGAAGGGGATACATTACTGGAAAAGGTCAAGGTGATGGTCTACCGATGTGACGTTAAGCCCTATATTCCTCCCCCAATGCGGTGCTTTAAGTGCTGGAAGTTCGGCCATATGTTTTCTCGCTGCACTTCCAGCCTCACATGTCGAGATTGCGGACGCCCATCACATCCCAATACTCCATGTGCCCCGCCTCCCATCTGTGTCAACTGCGGGGAGCACCATTCACCTTGCTCGCCAGACTGCCGAATTTTCCAGAAAGAGCGTAAAATCATGGAATACAAGACCCTGGACCGACTAACCTATACTGAGGCCAAGAGGAAATACGACCGACTCCATCCTGTGAGAATGACATCTTCCTACGCTGCTGCTACAACACCTGTGCTTGCCCCGTCTCTTTCTCAAATTGTGGCCGGATCGACGAGTAGTACAACTCCTCCTGCCCCCTCGCCAGTGGGGGGGCTCTACCCACCGGGTTGCTCCTGCGCCACCTACCTCAGGAGCAACACCATCCCACCCATCGGTGACGTCCTTCCCCACTTCTAAGCCGGAGGAGTGTCCAACTTCTTCGGCTTCTCACGCTGGCAAGGGGTCCCTTGGGTCCCTCCCTTCCCAGGTTTCCGCCAGCGAGAAGGCTGACGACCGAAAGTGGCGTAAGTGCCCGCAATCCGCTGGTCGTAGGAATTCACGATCCTCCTCCGTCCCGGAGACTGAATCAGTGAAGCTCTCCCAGCCGGTGCGACCCAAGGCATGGCGTGAGAAACCCAAGAAGAGCTCTCAGCCCAAGGAACTCGCGGTGGCAGCCATCCCACCGCAACCTTCCAGCTCTGCGTCTGAGGATGCGGTGGAGATTCTGGCGTCCGCTGGGGACCTCGATCTCGCCAGTCCATCAGACGCCATGGAAAGCACTATCACAGGTGCTAAACCGGAGGCATCAGGTGACCCAGCGGCGTAATCTCCCTTCCCAGTCCCGTCACGCCTTTCTCAGCCATGGACAACACCATCCTACAGTGGAACTGCAGCGGTTTCTTCCACCATCTAGCTGAGCTCCGCCAACTTATCAGCCTTCACCCTTTCCTCTGCATTGCTCTGCAGGAAACTTGGTTTCCGGCAATGCGAACACCCGCCCTCCGTGGCTACCGGGGTTATTTTAAGAACTGGGCAGCTTATGAAAGGGTGTCTGGTGGCATCTGCATATATGTCCTGAACTCTCTTCACAGCGAGTCTGTACCTCTCCAAACACCTTTAGAGGCTATCGCTGTTCGGGTGTGGACGCCGTAGGCTGTTACTGTCTGCAGTCTTTACCTTCCACCATGTCCTGGTTGCTCTGATAGCCCAACTGCCGCCACCTTTCTTGTTACTGGGCGACTTTAACGCCCATAACCATCTGTGGGGTGGGTCGGTGGCAACAGGTCGAGGCGCCATCGTTGAGCATTTATTGGCGCAGCTCGATCTCTCGATATTACATGATGGTGCCTTCACACACTTCAGTGTGGCGAATGGCACATACTCCGCCATTGACCTTTCGATCTGTAGCCCTAGCCTCTTACCGTCTGTCCAATGGTGAGTGCATGACGACCTTTGTGGTAGTGACCACTTTCCGATCTTTCTGTCACTACCACAGCGTCAGTCTTCTGGGCGCCCTAGCAGATGGGCTTTGAATCAGGCTGACTGGGACTTGTTGTCCTCCACTGCCGCTATTGAGCCTCTCCCTAACGATGACATTGATGCAGTGGTTCAATCGGTCACCACCGGCATCATTACTGCCGCCGAATCTGCCATTCCCCGTTCTTCTGGGTCCCCTCGGCGGCGGACTGTGCCTTGGTGGTCGCCTGAGATCGCTGAAGCGATTAAAGCTCGCCGGCGGGCGCTCCAGCGTTACAAGCGACATACCTCAATCGAACACCGTATCGCCTTCAAACGGCTGCGTGCGCGAGCCCACCATTGGCCTCCATGTCACTCCATCGCAGGTCTGGGCCAAGATTCGCCGCCTCTATGGCTATCGGACCCCTGTCAGCGTCCCTGCGCTCTCACTGAATGGAGCAGTTTGTACTGACTCCGACGTCATTGCAAACCACTTTGCTCTGAATTCCGCTTCTGCCAACTACCCCTTGGGCTTCCGCTCCATTAAAGAACGGATAAAACGTCGGAGTCTTTCTTTTCGCACCCACCATCCTGAATTGTACAATGTTCCATTTAGTGAGTGGGAATTCCGCAGTGCCCTCGCCGCTTGTCCTGATACCGCTCCTGGCCCAGATAGCATCCACTCTCAGATGCTGAAACACCTTTCAGTGGACTGCCAGCGACGCCTTCTCGACCTTTACAACCGCATTTGGGTCGAGGGTGAGTTTCCGTCGCAATGGCGGGAAAGTCTTGTCCCCATTCTGAAACCGGGGAAGCACCCTTTGGAGGTGGACAGCTACCGTCCCATTAGCCTCACCAACGTTCTTTGCAAGTTTCTTGAACGGATGGTGAGCCGGCGCTTGAATTGGGTACTGCAGTCTCGGGCCTTCTGGCTCCGTCTCAGGGTGGGTTCCGTAAAGGCCGCTCCGCCGCCGACAATCTGGTGAGCCTGGAGTCGGCCATCCGTACTGCCTTTGCCCGCCGTCAGCATCTGGTCGCTGTCTTTTTCGACATGCGGAAGGCGTATGATACGACATGGCGTCATCACACCCTTTCTACACTTGATGGATGGGGCCTTCGGGGCCCTCTGCCGATCTATATCGACAATTTTCTGTCGTATCGTACCTTCCGCGTGCACGTCGCGGCCTCATATAGTTCCTCCCAAGTCCAGGAGAACGGTGTGCCACAGGGTTCTGTTCTAAGTGTCTGTCTGTTTTTAGTAGCCGTTAACGGGCTCGCTGCGGACGTGGGAAATTCTGTCTCCGCTTCCTTGTATGCTGACGACTTCTGCCTTTACTACAGCTCTAATGGCATTGCAGCTGCTGAACGTCAGCTACAGGGCGCAATCCGCAAGGCGCAGTCTTGGGCTGTATCGCATGGCTTTCAGTTTTCGGCAGCCAAGACCTGCGTTATGCATTTCTGCCGGCGACGCACTGTTCACCCGGAGCCGCGGCTTTATCTCGACGGCGAGCTTCTTACATTGGTGGAGTTACATAGTTTTTGGGGGTGGTTTTTGATGCCCGGTTGACTTGGCTGCCTCATATTCGGCAGCTTAAACAGGCGTGTTGGCGGCATCTAAATGCTCTGCGATGCCTGAGCCACACCGGGTGGGGCGCCGACCGATCTACTCTCCTACGGCTTTACCAGGCGTTAATCCAGTCCCGTCTGGACTACGGGAGTCTGGCTTATGGCTCAGCATCCCCATCTGCGTTGCGGCTTCTGGACCCAATCCTCCACAGCGGGATACGCCTTGCCACTGGTGCCTTCCAGACCAGCCCTGTGGACAGCATACTTGTGGAGGCAGGTGTCCCTCCACTGTGGATACGACGCCAACAATCACTGGCTGCTTATGCTGCCCGTGTTTTTAGCTTGCCCGGGCATCCAAATTATCGTGTCCTGTTCCCGCAGTCAGTCGTTCATCTGCCAGAACGTCGGCCCCGGTTGGGTTGTCCGATCACCGTAAGTGTCAAACAGCTTCTTTCCTGGCTTGTGTGTTTCCCTGTTCCACCTCCTTTCCGGGCCCCTCTGCGTACACCCCCGTGGTGTGTGCCTGGCCTTTGCCTTCGGCTCGACTTGGTACATGGCCCGAAGGACTCAGTCCCTCCGGAGGCCTTCCGACGTCGCTTTTATTCTATCCTGGCCACGTATCAGGGCTCTGGCGTTGTCTACACCGACGGTTCGATGGTTGCTGGTCTAGTCGGTTATGCACTAACTCTAGCGGACCATTCTGAACAACGTTCGTTGCCGGCTGGCTGCAGTGTTTACACTGCTGAGCTGGTCGCCATCTTTCGCGCCCTAAAGTATATCCGCTCCTGCTCAGGTGAGTCCTTCGTTATCTGTAGCGATTCCCAGAGCGGTTTACGAGCTCTCGACCAGTGTTTCCCTCGTTCTCGTCTGGTGATGGCTATCCAGGAGTCCCTGCATACTCTTGCCCGTTGGGGCAGATCTGTGGTCTTCGTTTGGACCCCGGGCCATGTTGGGATACCCGGCAATGAAACTGTTGACCGCCTGGCGAAAGAGGCCACTAGTGCACCATCTCTGGAGATTGGCCTCCCGGCGACTGATTTGCGGGCACTATTACGCCGCAAAGTTTTCGATTTATGGGATACTGATTGGGGCAACCTGCCCGTGCCCAACAAACTCCGCTGTATCAAGGAGACGACTACTGTGTGGCGGTCATCCATGCGAGCCAACCGCAGGGACTCAGTCGTCCTTTGTCGGCTCTGCATTGGCCACACCCGACTCACGCACAGTTATTTACTGTGTCGTGAGGATCCCCCTCTTTGTCGTTGTGGGGCGTCCTTGACGGTGGTCCATATTCTGTTGGAGTGCGCCCTTTTATCTGTGCTCAGGCAGACTTTTGCGCTGCCTGATACGCTCTCTGCGCTTTCATCTGACGACTCTTCCATAGCGGACATAGTTCTGCATTTTATTCGGGCAGGGGGATTTTATCGCTTAATGGAAGTGTGTGAGTTTTTGTGTTGATTCTGGCCTATGGCCTACGATTTGTCTGATTTTTTTTCATGTTTCTCAGTGGTTGGCTTTCCCTTTTTGTTTGTATGGTCGGCCAACCACCGTCACACTCTGTGTGATTTTAGTTCGTCTTGTCTGGTCTTTGTCTACGTTTCTCTTGTTCTGTGTCGTCTGTCTTATCGTCTGTTGATCGTTTTTATCCTCTGTGAGTGTTTTTAGTATTTGGAAAAAGGGACCGATGACCGTAGCAGTCTGGTCCCTTTAACCTCCACAAACCAACCAACCAACCAACCAACCAACCAATACAATGTTTTAAGAATAAGCTAAAAGAGATAGTATATGATGAGATATACATAGAAAGAGATGCAAATGTCAAACTCAATTTATTACATAGGAATTTTGTGTCGATTTTTGAAAGTTATTTTCCTAAGAAATTATCGGAAAAAACATTAAAAAAAAACAAGTAAGCCGTGAATAACTAAGGGAATTCATATCTTATGTGAGAGGAAAAGGGAAATTTACATAAAGGCCTTAGTAAGTCAGGGTCAAGAAATCAGTTGCCAACTACAAAAAATGTTTTAGTTTCTTGAGGAAAGTCATTAAAATGTCAAGAGGTGTGCATGTCCTGACGGAAATAAGTAATGCAGATAATAAGACATAAAATATGGGACATTGTCAAATGGGAGAAAGGGCAGCCAGTCAGTGTACAACAATTCCTAACAATTAAACTAAATAATGGCGTTGTGACTGATAATACACAAGTTTAACAATCACTTTCTTAGTGTAGCACCAAATACACGATTAAATGGTTAAACTGAAGAAGCAAGATAATACATTAAAAAGTCTCTCCACAGAACTTTAAGCAGTTGGGAGTAGCACCATACATTTCAGTGAAATTAGTAAGATTACAAAAACTCTAAAAACAAAACTTCTTGTGGGATTGATGGTATTGCAAGACGAATTCTGAAAAGTTGTTCATTTTTAGTGATACATGCAATGTATCATTGGCATAGGGAATTTTTCCAGACAGTTTAAAATATGCAGTTGTTAAACCATTTCAAAAGAAACGTGACAAGTATCACGTAACTTACTTTTTTGAAAAGAGAGGGAAAAATGTTTCGTTAATTTGCAATGAAAATGTTTGACTTAAGAAAATCTCTTTTACGTTCATTGAAACCCACAGTTAAATTTTCTCAGGGTTCTATGGCCAGAAATATCATGCATATTCCAATGTGAAGACATCCATCTTACGTTGGTAAAAAAAATTATCTTTCTTGAATGTTACGTGATAAGCAAATTTAATATAATATTAAAACAGTTATTTTTCTATGTGAAGCTTCATGCTCCAGTATAGCTGCCTACGTGCAATGGCAGCATACACAATTAGAATAATTGTGTATTAGAATAACCTCTGGCCTAAAAAAGAAATGGAAACTATTATGAGACGCCGTTTTACATTTACTGGAATTAAGTACTTTCAACTCTTTCAGAATTAAATTTGCTATGAAGAATTTTTTATAAATTTTAACAGCAATGGCGTCGCTTCAACAATGCAATTACAAATGGCCAGGGCAAAATATAATTGTTACATAATTAATTAAATAAAGGGGACAGGGTATTACATTCTTGCTACTAACAAAAACATGTACTGCATTAAATACTGGCATATATATTTAGCAAAAATTCTAAATACACTACATGTAGCAGAAATAATTCTTTACAGACCGTAATCTAAATGTGACATTAGAACCAACCTGGCACAGAAGACAATAAAGAAGAAAAGAGAAGACAATGAAATATTTTCCTATATACTACGATATAGAGACAATAGTAATTAATATTCTATAAAATTCTGTATAGCGACTCCATTGTAGTCACATATCCATAAAGTGATTTACGTTATTTTTTTTAAGAAGTGATGCTATACAAGGCAGACTTAAACAATTATTGTGCAATTTCTTTACTGACAACAAAAATAATCTGATAGTATGGGTAACATTCGATGATTTATTAACGAGTTAAATCTGTGATACTGTAACAGTTCCTAAGGATGTCTGCTGAGTAGTTGCTCTCCCCAAACAGCAATCCATGTAAGTTAACCAGTTGCGTCTTTACCTGCAGTTGCTTGTACTTTAGATACTGTTGTTATGCATGACTCTGTTTAAAAACAGTTGCTTCATGTAGTCATAGGATCGAGCTGCACAAGTCAACTTTCATGCCATGCAGCTAATTCCCTGCAAATAATAACCTGTAGCTGTTACCCTGGAGTCAAATAGTATATTCATTGGCTAGAATTGCGAGTTAATGCAATATACAGAAATACAATATAAAGTTAAATGAGTAATTTAATAAAAAGGGTTCTATTCTAACATCTGTAAATGCTGTAGATAAACAGAGCATTATGTTAAAGAATGTTTATTCGAGAATGGACATCTCAAGCAAATGGGAAGTATTCCTATGATATCAGTTAAATTACAGACAGAAAATACACTTATCAATATCAGCAAAGTTACGCCGAAAGTGTTACGAGAGTGGCAGCAAATTCTCCAAACTAAATAGTCATCAAAGACACGCGAAAACTACATCCATTTCGCAATCACAACACACGAAATATTCACCAGTTCAAAACTGTTCAGAGTTCAACATGATTCACAAATTAACACATACAGTATAAAAAAAAGTGACTCATACCCTTTCTGTCCTAAGTTCCTTAATACAGGTGGAATAAATTGGAGTCCTACCCTGGGTTAGATTAGTTTCAGTTTTCGTTCCATAGACCAAAAAATGAGAATTCTCGTGGGTGTGGAACACGTCAGAAACTATAACACAGAAAACATAAAACATTTGAATGTAATATTTACTACCCTGATCATTTGTCATGAGATTGTCAAAATAGGTGAGTACAATACAGTAAACGGAGCAACTAATATTTACAGAATTAATACACTGTCAGAATGAAACACTGTTATGCACTATTAATAAATTTATCATACACAAAATACCTAATGTTGACTGTTGTGACCAAGAGTTGTCAAAACAGAAATCTAACAGTCTTTATTTAAAGGGGCCTAACCGTCTCAATTAAGATATTCATCTCTGGAGTAGGAGTAGTTGCCTGTCAAAAAGTCTGACTTTGTTTAAACCATGCTTTATCTGAAACCAAGCTTTTAAAGGCTGTTGGCAATTTATTGAAAATGTGTGTTCCCAAATAAAGGACCCTTTGTGGACCAAGGTAAGTGATTTTAGGTCTTTGTGTAGATTGTTCTTATTCCTAGTATTGATACTGTGTATTGAGCTATAGGTTGGAAACAGAGATATATTACCTTGAACAAATTTAATTAAGGAATAAATATACTGAGAAACAGTGGTTAGAATACAAAGTTCCTTGAACAGGTTCCTACATTATGGGCTTGAATTTACACCCCAAATGATTCTTATTACATGCTTTTTCACGCAAAAACTTTTTCTCAATTTGATGAGTTAGCTCAGAATATGATTTAGTATGACATAATAGAATGAAAGTAAGCAAAGTATGGACGTTTTTTATATTTATATCTCCCAGATCTGACAACATTCTCCCTGCAAATACAGACTCGTTTAGGCGCTTAAGTAATTCTGTGGTATCCTCTTGCCAACTGAATTTATTTTGGAGTTGTAATCCCAGAAATTTAACATTGTCAATCTCTTCAATCTGCATGTCTTCATATGTTATACACATGCTGTAAGGAAATCTGACAGTTTCTGAACTGCTTATAGGGGTCTTTCCAAAGTTTAATGACAGTGAATTAACTTTAAACCATTTATTAATGTCAGCTTTAGCTATTCTTAAATCTGTACTTAACTTGCTACTTATTGCAATGTTGCATCATCTGCAAACAAAACTTAAACAAAACTTATCATCTGGCAATGTAACAGACGAGAGGTCATGCAGACCACTCGGAATATGAAGTTCCTTCAAAAGTATTCTAGCGGTCATTCACTGCACAGAATCAATCTATACAGCTGAATCACACGATGCCATAGGCAGGTCTGCCTTCTTCAGTATTCGATATCATGTGTCCAGAATCGCTCCCTTGAGCTCTTCCCTCCAAAAATTCCAGTCTCCACTTGACTCCCTTAGAGTTCCGGTACTGCCTGCTTTTCCATTGGCTGAAGGCCATCCCCACCAAAAATGGATAATTTGTATGCACAAAAAACATGATTTGGCTCATCTTGTATCTTCCTGGACTATATGAACATATTACAGTATTTAAAAAAGAAATGTTATAAATATTTGATCACTCAGAGCATTCACAATAGTTACAAATAAATGTTTGTTCATAAATAAATAAGCTAGTATTCTGATATAAGTGCACTCATGTTAAATTACAATGAACTGTCGTTACATTTTGTTTGGACAATTATTTATGACTTCTTGACAAAAGTGTTTTTTGGCACTCTTTAAAACAGTGGTCTCAGCTCAGACATGGGACTGATAACTTTTGAGTCAGCAGTTTTTTAATAGCACTTGCAGTCAACATTTATATAAAGTTACTGGCGAAATGTTAAGCTGTCCATTAAGCAGAAGTATAACAGAATGTGAGGTACTGAAGCTGTGTTCATTTGCTGTGTATATGCGGAGAATACATGTTCTGACAAATATTTGCTTAATAGAAAAAGATATAAAGGCGTAATAAATCAACAAATAAAGTAGACACACATACGTTGCTTCCAGAGATGACGGTTGTAGTGCAATGCTGTCATTTAATATAATGTTAGTTGAAATCGCATGAAGCATTTAGAAACCGTTAATTCGCGCTCTGAGACGTGGGCTAGCCTACATACTCCTAAAATTACAGTACAGACATTGTTTGATGCTCCCCCTTACTGGCTCCTCACTGACGATAATTAGGCGCTGAGAGGCTTAATTAAAGAATATGTAGCACTGTTGCAGAAAAATTCCAAAGAAATATATTTTCGAGACAGTGCTGAAGATTTTGACTGAGTTTGTTGTCCATTAGTGGATTCGAATGACGTTCCAAATAATTTAGGTTTAGGCCTAAAAGAGGAACTAGCAAATTTGTAAGCATACAGAACATTGAAATCAAAATCCTTTGTAGTGTTTGTGGAAACATTTTGGTCATCAACGAGCAGTGAATAGCCGGCTATCTCCTAGATGATACTTAATGTGTTATCATGTTCAACTACATATTTGTGGGAATCGGGCTTCTCGACATTGTCTGAAGTTAAAAAAAGAACAGAGTCAAATCCATCGATCAAGAAATGAGGCTTGCATTGTCAAATATACTGCAGAGAATCAGCATTTGTGTGCAGCAAAAGAAATCTCAAAAATCACATTGAAGGTATCACTGGAGTTAATTACTTTAAAATTCGTATTGAAAATGCCTATTCTCGACAATGACACCAAATTAATAAATTAATAACTTGTTAAAAAATCTTTTAGTCTCTTCCTGTATAATAATAATAATAATTCGTAACTATATTAAGATTCAAACGATTTTGAGGGAAAAGACATTTTGGTGCACCGTGTATAGGCCCGTCTAGCTGTACTGTGTGTAATAAAATGTTGCGCAACAGTGGCCTAGAGGTCTGTTTCTACCATCTGCAACAAAATAAAAGGCGTTCAGCAGAAATTTGGTGAAGTTTGGTGCCAAGGTGACATCATTAACTCACCTTACATCTCACATGAACTCCTGAGCTGTCTCTTATTTTTTTAGCATGTCGCCCCAGGGATAACTTTGCGGGGTGCCACACTTCTGCACCACTAAAGAGGAACGTTGTGGACACCTTCGAGCGAAATTTCAGTGGCCGTAATGGGAAGCAGTAACTGGGTTTCGAAAAAGTGATCACTTTATTCTGTTTCACAGTGAAGAATAGCCCTATAACTATGCTGTGGAATGTGCGTTGATCTGAAACTTCCTCACAGCTTAAAAATGTGCGCCGGCTAAGGAACCTTTGCTTTCGCTGGTAATGCCCTTACCCATTCTCTGCAGTATCATTTCTTCCATAAGTGCGTGGCAGAGGCTATTTATCACGCTCCTCCCTGTTACGGCCTTTTCCGGTTCGAGACGTGTATGGAGCACAGGTAGATTGATAGTTGCACATGTTGTTAACTAGTGTAACATCGTCTTCACTGTTCCAACGTGGGCGAGACAGAGGGGGATAAATAAGGTTTTTATATTCTTCACGTAATACTGCTTCTCGAAATTTAGTAAGTAATCTTTTGCATCTGTCATAAAAAGTCTGTCAGTTAAGGTATTTTAACATATCTATGACACACTCACGTAAGTCAAACAAGCCTGTGACCATTCGTGTTGCTCTTCAGTCCGAAGATAGGTTTGATGTGTCTCTCCACGCCGCTCTACCCTGTGCAAGCCTTATCTCCGAATAACTACTGCAAAGTACATCTTTCTGAAGCTGCGAACTGTATTCATCTCTTAGTCTTCTACGCTTGTCGACCCCGCACGTCGCTCCGGTACTAAACTGATAATCCCTTAAGTCTCGGAACGTTTCCTACCAACGTACCCCTCCTTTTGGTCAACTTTTGCCACAAATTTCTTGTCTCCTCAGTTCTATTCAGTACCTCCTCATTAATTAAGCGATCTATCAATCTAATCTTCAACGTTCTTCCGTAGCATTTCAAAATATTCTATTCTCTTCTTCTCTTGACTTCATTGTCCATGTTTCTTTTCCATACAGGGCTACACTTCAGATCCATAAGTTCAGAAAAGGCTTCCTAACACTTAAATCTATACAGAATGTCAAAGAATTTTTCTTCTTCAGAAATGATTTTTTCGGCATTGGCAGTGTACATTTTAATCCCCTCTACTTCGGCCATCAAATAACAAAACTCACCTACTACTGTGTCCCGTTACCTAATCTAATTGCCTCAGCATCACGTGATTTACTTACACTGCATTCCATTATCCATGTTTTGTTTTTGTTGATGTTCGTCTTATACTCTCCTTTCAAGACACTGTACATTCCGTTCACCTGCTCTTCCAAGTACTTTGCTGTCTGTGAGAGGATTACAATGTCATCGGCAAGCCTCACAAACCTCCAATTTTTTATTTGTTCGCCATGAACTTTATTTGCTACTCCAAATTTTTAAACGTATGTTTGCCTTTCCTTAAAGTATCTTCTAAGACAAGCCGTAGGGTCAGTTTTGCCTCGTGTGTTTCTACATATCTCCCGGAAGGAAGCTAATCTTCCTCGAGATCGGCTTCTTTATTCTTTCTAGTCTTCTGTAAAAAAATCATGTCGGTATTTTACAGCCATTACTTATTAAACTGTCATTTCTGTAATATTCACACCTGTCGCGTACATCATGCACACCAGATAGAATGGTTTTGCCACGGCTGGCTCTCCCAAAGCCACAGAATGTCGTTTACTGAAGGTGCCTTGTTTCAACTTCGTGCTCTGTCAAATTATTCTCACAGTATTATATTTCGCGTCTCATGCTCATGCTCTTCCATTTCTATGATAGTGTCTTCAATTTCTTTTCCCGTGTATACTCCCTCTATATACTCCCTCCAGCTTTGTTTTCCCTTCTTTGCTGGATACTGGTTTTCCATCTGAGCTCTAGGTATTCACACAGCTGCTTACCTTCTCTCCACAGGTCCCTCTAATTTTCCTGTAGGCGGTATCTGCTTGCCCCCTAGTTACACGTGCTTCTGTAGACTCGCATTTGTCCTCTAGACATTTTTACTTTACCATTTTGCACTTCGTCGATCTCATTTTTTAGAAATTAGCATCCCCATTTGCCAACGTCATTTGTTCTATTTTTAAATTTTGTCCTTTCATGAGTTAAATTTAGTATATTGTGTGCTATCTAGGGATTCCTACTAGGCCTATGTTACAACCTGTTTAATCCTCTACTGCCTTAACTATTTCATCTCCGAATGGTATCCTGTCCGTGCATTTTCGTCCAGATCGCAGACTTTTGAGCAATATTCTAGAATAAACGCACAAACAGTTACTAGGCGGATTACATATTCCCATATTCTATGAATAAACCAAAGATTGTCACATCTACTACCCACGACTGAACCTATCTGTTCGTTCCCTCCAAAGTGTTACACCCAGGTGTTTGTGTGAGTTGACCTATTCCAATTGTGACTCACTAAAATTCTAATCATGTGATACTACAAATTTTTGTTTTCTGAAGTGCAAAATTTCCAATTTTTGGATACGTGAAGCAAGTTGTCAGTCTTTGCATCACTTCAAAATCTTTTCGAGATGTGACTGAATATTTATGCAGCTGAGGTCGATATTAATATTGTCTTCCAAGTAATTGATATACAACATCAACAAAAGGTGTCCCAACACACCTTTTCTGGAGCACGCCTGAAGTTATTTCTATTGCTTTCAATAGCAAGAACTCCGCAGACAATTGTATCTTGAACCAGTTTTATTAAGGCACTGTCTGTTTCGTGGCTTACAGCCACGTCCCAGGTGCAAATGAAAATTAAAACATGGTAAACAAAGTGGAGATTATGGAAGGTACAACTACCATAGATAAAAACCACAATGTCCGAAGAGTGGACAGTCAATGAATAAAAGTTGGGCAACGGGAACCCTCCCATGCAGCTTAACAAGGACGCGCCAGAAAGTGTGCACAGCAGAGTGTCACCCAGAGGGGGCTGGACGTCCAATGGGGCAGCATTAAGCCGAGTAACACGCGGTCGCGTGGTTGTACGACTACGGCAGACCGATGATGAACGTCCGCTGCAGCTGCGTGGCATCCGACAAGCGGCCGGACTCCAGTCAGTCGCGATGCAGCTGAACTCGAGACTTAGTGACGACACCTTTCCCAGTGTCAAAATGTGGACCAATGTAAACAACACTGTTGGAAAAAAATCGCAACACCAGAAATAATTAATGTAGAGTCACGAAATTTCGGGAATACGTTTGTCCAAGTAACGTGTTCCAGTGATTAACATTGGAAGATCACAAGTTAATGTGAGCGCGAGATGAGGCACTGCAAATGTGAAATCCTGGTGCATTAATAACCGGTGTGACCGCCAGAATGTTGAATGCAAGCATGCAAATTTGAAAGGTGGCATGAGGCCCCTCTCATATTTCTATCTTACTCTGAGTAATTCAATTTTCCTCTCTAATTGCATGTGGTGAAGTGTCGCTATTACTTCACACGCGGACTTCCCAGCGTCTCTCGTCACCCAGGTGGTCCGGTGACAGGCGGGTTCTGCTGATCTTGAAAGGGTTAAGCCAACGGGTGTGGGGGAGTCGAGTGAATGCTTCCCAGACGCCGACATTGTCGTAAGAGTGGGGGCGACACGCCCACAGGGGCCTGACGGAGCGGCTGGGCTAGAGATTCCGTTACGTCGCAGAAACTTAGTGAAAACACTTTCTGGCGGGCTACCAGCGAGGCGTGGGAATGACTTGTGTTCCCAGGCAGTCTTGGCGGGCAAATTCCCGCGTTTTCTGCAAAATCATAACTGTGATTGGCTGGCTCAGGGGATACCTCTGTGACGTAGGAAAATCGACGCAGTAATTGGCGCTAAGTATCTCCATTGGTGGAATAGTACTGCGTCGGCAATAGAGTGGAATTTTCCGCCGGTTTTAGAGTTGCTGATTGGAACGTTTAACCACAGCCACTGTCGTGGGGGCGGGAAAGTTCTGTGTTCGGCTTGTACAGGTGCTCTTGAGAGGGTCGGCTCTCGCATTTTGGTAGGAGTAAGTTACAAGACTGAGCTCTCGCTGCTCTGGACAGCCTGCCTTTCGTTGGCTGTCTAATATGCTTTTATTTAATTCTACCTGTTTGACGAAGTTGCTGAAGTTTCGACTTTAACGTAACTTTCAGAGTACAGTTGCCAATTGAGAGTTCTGTGTACAAGTGGCCTATGTTGTCCGTCTTGAGCAGTTTTGGCTAAAGTTGACTGTATCAGAGTTACTGTGTGACTTCTCTTATTAAAATCACTCCCTGTTCCATCAGTGCTTGTGTCGCGAGCCTTCTTCGTCTCCCTCAGAGGCGTATTTGTGTTGCTAGGAAGTCTTTAGTCTGGAACAACCAGACCAGGAGAACTTGTTTCGGGCTATACTTGCGACATTTATCATCACCACGACGGGACATCGAAACAACCTGCCATAGCCTCCGGTACGCCAGATCGTGTCCTTGCAGTTAAGAAGACAGCTTGGTAATGTATGTCCGCAGCACCGGAAGATTTGGGAATTTTGCTCTGTGATAATCAGAGCTCAGCAGAGCGCCCCTGTTCCCGTCTTTTCTTATGTGGTTCTGTCTTGCACGTTCACTGCCCGAGTTCTCACTACTGTAGTAGCAATTAATGTTGGGTTGGCTGGATGTTTCTCTTAAGATTCGAGTTGCAAGGAATTGGCTCCACATACCACTTGGTCATAAACATCGCATGCTAGTTTATGGACAACTTCACCTTAACAACATTTATTTGCGTATCCAATTTGATGTATTGTAAATGTTTCATGTGTTTTGTTTATTATTTTGAGCTTAGTCATAATAAATCAAATTGTCCCCCCTGCGGGTCTGGGATAAGAATAGGCCCGAGGTATTCCTGCCTGTCGTAAGACGCGACTAAAAGGAGTTTCAACCGTTTCGGCCTTCCATGTGATGGTCCCCCTCGGGGGTTTGACCTCCATTTTTCAAAATTCTACAGAAGTACGAGCCTTTTGGGGAAGGACGCCTTACGTGGTGTATCACTGGTCCTCAGTGCACTAAGACCTTGGCACTCAGCATTGTAACGGCATTGTAACCGCACCCACTATTCCTCAAATTGGGCCTAAACACCTGGTGGGATGCAAAAGTTACACCCATAGTGCATCCCCATCTGCACCTACGACCATGATGGACTTTCCATGGCACCCGAAATCCAGCACGGTAGCCAGCCCGTTGTGGTGGGGTCGTCATGTACCCTCTAGGTTGTAGCCCCCTGACAACACAGATGAAACATCAACATGTATCAGGTCGATCAGTGGCCGAGTCTTTTAAAAAGAAAGGTACTGTCTCTGGTTCTGGTCCTCCTGCCCTTTCCCCCTTGGCCACTCCCTGGGAGGAAGGACAGGCCTGCCAACTTGGGGCGAAGTACTTCCCCCGCTATTTAGTCTGTTCTCGGACCAGTGGGGGGACGTTCGCCACCTCAAAGCCCATGTTCTTTGTTCAGCACATTGAGGACATCTTCGGGGAAATCGAGGCTCTCAGTAAAATGCGTTCGGGGTCCGTTCTTATCAAGACCACCTCCGCCACACAGTCGGCGGCGCTCCAGGCATGTGACCGACTAGGGGACATCCCAGTGTCCATAGTGCTGCATCTGGCACTGAATAGGACGCAGGGGGTTATTTTTCATCGGGACCTCATGCTACAATGTGATGAGCTCAGGGCCAACCTGGAGCGCCGAGGCGTGCATTTCGTCCGGCGAGTCCAGCGCGGCCCCAAAGACCGTCGCATCGACACCAAGGCCTTCATCCTCGCCTTCGAGGGGGACGTTCTCCCGGAGAAGGTAAAGGTGATGTTTTCCCGGTGCGTCGTGCGACCCTACGTCCCGCCTCCTATACGCTGCTTTGGGTGTTTGCGCTTTGGGTGTTTGCGCTTTGGGCACATGTCGTCATGGTGTGAGGCTGAGCCCCTTTGTGGCGATTGTGGACGTCCTCTTTGTGAGGAACATACATGCACCCCACCACCTCGGTGCGTCAATTGTCCTGGCCTCCACTCGCCTAGGTCTTTAGACTGCCCTGCGTATCAGGAGGAGAAGAAGATTCAAGAATTGAAAACTTTGGACCGTCTCTCTTATTCTGAGGCCAGGAAGAAGTATGACCGCCTCCATCTCGTGACGTTGACAACTTCGTTTGCCTCAGTCGTGTCCACTCCTTCCACAGTATCCTCACGCTTATCCTGTCCCCCCTCCACCTCCTCATCCCATCCGGGGTCTATGCCTCTGCCTCCCAAATCCCTCCCTTCCAAATCTTCTTCCCTCACGGCCCCTGCCCCCTCTGCCCCAGGGGCCACCCTTCTATCCTCCTCCCCCTCCTCCGCCTGAGAAGCGATCCTCTTCTCAGGCGTCCATCGGGGAAACGTTCCGGACCCCGGCTTCCGAGGTCCGGCGTTCCAAAATGGACCCCGCGCGTGAGGTCCTTCTTCGGGTACAGCCCACCATCCCTGTGCCTTATTGGACTTCCAAGAAGGCCTCCAATAAGAAGTCTTTCTCCTCCTCTCTACCCCCGCGCGTTTCGTCTGACGCTCCATCCGTGAGTCGCTGCTCCCGGCCGTCCTCAGTTTCGCCAGGCCGCTCTGCTGCCAGGCGCTCAGCTGGCCTGCGTCGGTGAATGATGCTGCCCCTCCTACGCAACCCAGGAATGCGGCTGCAGCTGGCGGCGACTCGATGGAACAGGATCCGCCTCCCGCCGGTTGTAGCGTTGTTCCCTCGAAACCTGGCCCTCCGCAGCCGTCGAGGTGACCAGCTCTTCACCCGTTTCGTTCCCCCTTGTTTCTGACTTTATTACATTGTAACATAAGAGGTATTCGATCTAATCGGGAGGAATTACAACTGCTGCTCCGCCTGCACTGTCTGCTCGTCCTTGGTCTCGAGGAAACCAAGTTGCGCCCAACTGACCGTATTGCTTTTACCCACTATACCTCGGAGCGGTCTGACCTCACCCCTGTGGACAGTATTCCAGCTCATGGTGGGGTCATGTTGCTCGTTAGAGACGATGTCTATTACAATCCCATCCCATTGACCACCCCACTCCAAGCAATAGCTGTCCGTATTACTCTTTGTGCCTTTACTTTTTCTGTTTGTACTGTCTACACTCCATCATCATCCGCAGTTAGTCGGGCTGACATGGTGCACCTGAATGTTCAGCTTCCTCCGCCGTTTTTATTGTTTGGCGACTTCAATGCCCATCATCCCCTTTGGGGCTCTCCTGCATCCTGTCAGAGAGGCTCCCTCTTGGCAGATGTCTTCCACCATCTCAATCTTGTCTGCCTCAGTACTGGCGCCCTGACTTTCCTCTCGGACTCTACTCATACCTACTCCCACTAGGACCTCTTGATCTGTTCTACCACTCTTGCCCGTCGGTTCGAGTGGTATGTACTTTCTGACACCTATTCGAGCGACCATTTCCCCTGTGTCGTTCGTCTCCTGCACCACACCCCATCACCACGTCCTTCGAGCTGGAACATACCGAAAGCTGACTGGGGACTTTACTCCTCCCTGGCGACCTTTCAGGACCACGAATTTCTCAGTTGTGACAGTCAGGTCCAGCTGTTACCATCAATGCTGCCGAACGTTCCATTCCTCGTACTATCTCTTCTTCACGTGGCGTTTCCGTCCCCTGGTGGAATGAGGCTTGTAGAGACGCTATCCGTGCTCGACGACGTGCTTTACGCACCTTTCGCCACCATCCTACGTTGGCGAATTGGATACAAACGACTCTGAGCGCAATGCCGTAGAGTCATCAAAGACAGCAAAAAAACTTCTTGGGCCTCTTTCACCAGCTCGTTTAACAGTTTTACTCCCTCTTCTGTCGTCTGGGGTGGCCTGCGCCGGCTGTCGGGCATTAAGGCCCACTCCTCGGTACCTGGCCTGACTTCAGGTAATGAGGTACTTGTTGATCCTGTGGATGTCTCCAACGCCTTCGGCCGCTTTTTCGCGGAGGTTTCGAGCTACGCCCATTACCACCCTGCCTTCCTTCCCAAGAAAGAGGCAGAAGAGGCTCGGCGACCTTCCTTCCACTTGCTGAATCTGGAAAATTATAATGCCCCCTTTACTATGCTCGAACATGCGCTTGCACTGTCCCGGTCCTCTGCTCCGGGGCCAGATGCCATTCACGTTCAGATGCTGACACACCTTTCTTCGTACCTACAATCGCGTCTGGATCGAAGGTCAAGTCTCCATGCGTTGGCGTGACGCCGTCGTTGTTCCTATACCCAAACCCGGGAAGAATAGACACCTTCCTTCTAGTTACCGCCCCATTTCTCGTACAAGCTGTCTCTGTAAGGTGATGGAGCGCATGGTTAACGCTCGGTTAGTTTGGATTCTTGAATCTCGACGGCTACTTACCAATGTTCAATGCTGCTTTCGTCGCCGCCGCTCCGCTGTTGACCACCTTGTGACCTTGTCGACATTCATCATGACCAACTTTTTGCGAAAGCGCCAAACGGTAGCCGTGTTCTTCGATTTGGAGAAGGCTTATGATACCTGCTGGAGAGGAGGTATCCTCCGCACTATGCACAGGTGGGGTCTACGCGGTCGCCTGCCCCTTTTTATTGATTCCTTTTTAACAGATCGAAAGTTTAGGGTAGGTGTGGGTTCCGTATTGTCCGACGTCTTCCTGCAGGAGAACGGAGTGCCTCAAGGCTCCGTCTTGAGCGTAGCCCTTTTTGCCATAGCGATCAATCCAATTATGGATTGCATTCCACCTAATATCTCAGGCTCTTTTTTTGTTGGTGACTTTGCGATCTACTGCAGTGCCCAGAGAACATGCCTCCTGGCTGCGCTGCCTTCAGCGTTGTCTTGACAGCCTATACTCATGGAGTGTGGCTAATGGCTTCCGGTTCTCTGAAGAGAAGACGGTTTGCATCAACTTTTGGCGATATAAAGCGTTCCTTCCGCCATCCTTACATCTAGGTCCCGTTGTTCTCCCATTCGTGGGAACAACTAAGTTTCTAGGGCTCACACTGGACAGGAAACTTTGTTGGTCTCCGCACGTCTCTTATTTGGCAGCCCGTTGTACATTCCCTTAATGCCCTCAGAGTTCTTAGTGGTTCATCTTGGGCAGCGGATCGCACTGTCCTGCTTCGCTTGTATCGGTCCATAGTCCGATAAAAGCTGGATTATGGGAGCCTCGTCTACTCGTCCACTCGGCCATCCCTCTTACGCCATCTCAACTCCATCCACCATCAGGGGTTACGTCTTGCAACCGGAGCATTCTACACTAGTCCCGTCGAGAGTCTTTGTACTGAAGCTGCCGAATTACCATTGACCTACCGGCGCGGTGTACTGCTTTGTCGGTATGCCTGCCGGCTGTTGTCAATGCCCGACCACCCCTCTTATCAGTCCTCCTTCGCCGATTCTCTCGACCGTCAGTATGGGTTGTACGTGTCTGCCCTGCTGCCCCCTGGAGTCCGCTTTCGTCGCCTGCTTCGACAATTGGATTTTGCCCTCCCTACCACCTTCAGAAAGGGTGAGAGCCCGACACCACCTTGGCTCCAGGCTCCGGTTCATATTCATCTCGACCTCAGCTCGCTCCCGAAGGAGGGCACTCCGGCTGCAGTGTATTGCTCACGGTTTGTCGAACTTTGTGGGCGACTTGCCGGTCACACCTCTATTTACACTGATGGCTCCAAAACTGACGATGGTGTCGGCTGTGCCTTTGTCGTCGGGGCCGTCACCTTTAAATACCGGCTCCTCGACCAGTGTTCCAGCTTTACGGCCGAGCTTTTTGCTCTCCATCAGGCGGTTCAGTATGCCCGCCGCCACCGCCATTCATCGTATGTACTCTGCTCTGATTCACTCAGTGCTCTTCAGAGCCTTGGAGCTCCATATCCGGTCCATCCCTTGGTGCAACAGATCCAGCAGTCCCTCCATTCTTTTGCTGATGATGGCACTCCTGTCAGCTTTCTGTGGGTTCCCGGCCATGTAGGAGTGCCTGGGAATGAGGCTGCTGATGCTGCAGCCAAGGCTGCAGTCCTCCTGCCTCGGCCAGCTTCCCATTGTGTCCCGTCATCTGACATTAGTGGGGTTGTTTGTAAGAGGCTTGTCATTGTGTTGGGATACTTGGTCATCACTTCAAGGAAACAAGCTCCGGGCCGTAAAACCGTTCCCAACTGCTTGGACAACCTCCTCCCAACCATCTCGGCGAGAAGAGGTCCTTCTGACCAGGTTGCGGATTGGACATTGCCGGTTTAGCCACCGCTACCTGCTCTCCGGTGACCCAGCCCCGCAGTGCCCTTGAGGTCATGCATTGACAGTGCGCCATGTTTTATTGCCGTGTCCCCGTTTTAGTCAATCTCGTGTTGTCCTGTCTCCGCCATCCACTTTACAGGATATTTTAGCTGATGACACTCGAGCAGCTGCTCGAGTTCTTCGTTTTATTACTTTGACTGGCTTGTCCAAAGACATCTAACTCTTTCACTTATTTTATCTGCATCTTTGTAAGAACTTTCTGGTGCCCCCCCCCCCCCTTTGTGTTTTACTAGTTTCTATGTGCTCTTACAATTGTGACTCGGCGCTAATGACCTCAGTAGTTGAGCACCCTTAAACACCCAAAAAAAATCAAATTGTTATTTTGTACAGAACTTTCATTCTGTGACTCGGTAGGAAACCTTTCATTTCTCACTACGTTGATGAAACTTTCCTTTATCTAATTAATTTGTATTCAATTAAATTATTGCAGGTAATAAACTCTTTTCTACTCCACTTGCAGGGTCGATTGCAGTCAGTTCGTGTTTCTTCTTAATCCACGTGCAACAGCAGAAGTCGGAGTTAAAAAAAGGGGTGGCTTAGAGCATCATTTTCACATGAAGATTCTAAAAGAATTTAGTTTTAAATACACTGGTAGCCCCGGCACGTCGCAGACTTGTATGCGTTCTGTTGTACAGGTGTCGGATGTCAGTTTATGGGATGGAATTGTATGCCTGTTGCACTTGATCGGTCAGTACGGGGACGTTCAATACTACTTGTGCATGACGCTGGAGCTGTCGTCTGCTGGTGTCCCGTATGTGTTGGAGACAGAGCTGGTGATCGAGCACGCCAAGGCAACATGGCGACGCTCTGTAGAGCATGTCGTGTTACAACAGCGAAATGTGGGCGAGCAGTATCCTGTTGGAAAACCCCCCCTGAAGTGCTGTTCGTGAATGGCAGCACAACAGGTCGAATCACTAGAATGACGCACAATATTGCAGACAGGGTGCGTGGGATAACCGCGAGAGTGCTCCTGCTGTCATACTAAATGGTACCCCAGACTATAAAGGTGTGTGTAGGTACAGTGTGCCTAGGATGCAGACACTCTGGTTGCAATCCCTCAACTGTCCCCCAACACATGGCCATCAGAAAACACAACAGAACTCCATCCTGCCCTCTAAAGGGCTCCCGCTTTACTCCACCGAAGTTGCAAATGGCGATGGTTTGGGGACAGTGGAATGCACGCTACAGGACATCTGGCTCCGAGCTGTCCGTGAAATAACTGATTTGTAACAAATAACGTACGGGTTTGCTGCCGGGTGACGTCGTCGGCCACCGCCGATGCTTCGACAGGAGCGCACCCTGACATTCTCAAGGCACAACTGCAAGGAGGAAGCAGTGTGCAACGGAATTTAATACCTCGGTTCACAGAGGAGAAACTAGGAAGTCACCACACACAGAACAAGTGTCAACACAAACAAAGGTAACCAACATCAGAAACATCGATAGTTACTATTAATCAACAGGTGATGTAGCACTAATTCTGTCCCTCTGTTTTTCGATGAGAGACAGAGCCGGATTCCAAGCAGCATTTAAACAAAATCCACCATCTCTGTTAATAAGGTTGCTTGATAGTCTGATTTCCACAGCTTCCTTAATAACACTATCCCAATATGAAACTTCCTGGCAGATTAAAACTGTGTGCCCGACCGAGACTCTAACTCGAGTCTCGGTCGGGCACACAGTTTTAATCTGCCAGGAAGTTTCATATCAGCGCACACTCCGCTGCAGAGTGAAAATCTCATTCTGGAAACTATCCCAATAGCTGGACGTGCAAGCCAGAATCTCCGTGTTGTTGTATTCCATAGGATGACCGGTGTCAAGGCAGTGTTCTGCAGTAGCGGCTGTTGTAAGCGTGTGTGACGCTTATGTTCAATACACCGGTCTTCCGCAGTCCTCATTGTCTGACCAATATGTGACACGTCACAACTGCAAGGAATACGATAGACCCGAGCCTTTCGCAAATCAATATCATCTTTCGCGGACACCAACAGGGTCTTAATCGTAGAAGGTGGTCGAAAAACACATTTCACATCATATTTCCGCAAAATACGGCCAATCCTTTTGGAAACGCTTCCTGCGTAAGGCAAAAAGGCCGTAGACTTAGGTGCCACTTCGTTGTTAACGTCACTCATCCGTTGCACAGAAGGCTGATGGCGCAACGCACGTTTGATCTGCCTCTCACTAGAACCATTCTGACGAAAGGTGACTTCGAGGTGTGCTAGGTCAGCTGCCAAGCTTTCAGGGTCTGAGATAACGTGGGCCCTGTGAACCAAGGTACGAAGTACTCCTTCACGCTGAGCTGGATGGTGACAACTATCAGGTCGCAGATACAAGGGGTGGGTGGGCTTCCTATAAACAGAATGTCCCAACGTACCATCAGTCTTCCTTTTGACCAACACATCAAGGAAGGGAAGGCATCCATTCTTTTCCACCTCCATAGTGAACTGAATATTCGGGTGGGTTGAATTCAGATGTTCCAAAAACTGGTTTAAATTCTCACTACCATGAGGCCAAACAACAAAAGTATCGTCTACATACCTCAAAAAACACGCAGGTTTCAAGGTCGTTGACTCCAATGCATGTTCCTCAAAGTCCTCCATAAACAAATTGGCCACAATAGGTGACAACGGGCTTCCCACTGCAACTCCATCAGTCTGTTCGTAGTACTGACCGTTGAATAAAAGGTGGAAGTCAGCACAAGTCGAAACAAATTTGTTACTCGACACCAAACTTGACCTCAATTAGCTGCAACGAATCAGAGAGAGGAACGCGAGGGAAAAGAAAAACCACATCAAAACTGACTAAAATATCAGTCATTCAAACGCAACCCCTGCAATCGACGTAAGAAAGCTGCAGAGTTCTTAATGTGGTGTTCACACCTACCTACTAGTGGGCTCAACAAACTGCCAAGATGTTGAGCTACACGGTATGTCGGAGCACCAATATTGGAGACAATAGGCCTCAACGGGACAGCCTATTTATGGACCTTAGGGAGGCCATATAATCTAGGAGGTACAGCACAGTAAGAATTAAGATTCTTGATAGTCTCCTGTGACAAAGAACTTTTCTTCAGGAGGTTGGTGGTCTTTCTCTCAACACTCTTAGTAGGGTCAGCACCGATTTTGCGATACGCCGAATCAGAAAGTAGACACTGCATCTTCTGAATGTAATCGTGCTCGTTTAACAAAACTGTCGCATTTCCCTTGTCCGCAGGCAAAATAACAATATCAGGATCCATTCTAAGTGAACGCAAAGCAGCCGCCTCAGCTGCTGTAATGCTACACTTGGGTGGACGGGCCCCAGTCAACACACGACAAGCTTCCCTCCCAACCTCTTCCGCAGCCTCGGAAGGTAGTTTGATAGAACTAATGAAATCAACGACTGGCAAACTCTTAGGCGTCGGTGCGAAGTTCGATTCGCCGGGAAAAGGTAAGGTCTGACATTGATTTGTAACAGTTGGTTGTGTCACAGTGGTGCCAACTGCTGCTCAGATTGCCGCTGCTGGTGCAGTACGATGCGCCAGAGCCGTACGCGGTCTTCCCTCTCGAGAGCGCCACGGGGCCGACCGCAGCCGGGTTTTCGTACGACCGTACATTCTGGTGACCACCGCTGCCAGCGCTCATGTACAGTGGCTGCATTACTACCAATTCTTTCTGCAGTATCGCAGAAGGAACATCCAGCTTCTCGTAGCCCTATTACACGACCTCGTTCAAGCTCAGCGGGGTGCTGATCGTGGCGTCTTCTTGCCTTGCTGGCATTGTTGACTAACATCAGGTCGGCACGTCCAGTCTCAAAGGTAACTGACGCTGCGACCGTTACAGCGTGTATTTAAAGCAAACCTGATTTTCGTGCTCACAGTGGCACCACTCTTATGCTACTGGCGCGACGTAAAAACACGCCTGCCAACTTTCGTGTATGTCGCACAACTCCTTTGCATTGCGATTTCTTTTCCTTCAACGTGTTTTCAGCAGATGTATTTCGAAAACTCGGCAAATGACTGAACGTGAATTTGGAATAATGACTATTAAACACAGATTGCTGAAAAAAAAAGATTGATAAGTCTGACAATGTTGACATACTCACAGGTACTTGCTGGTTACACAACATCGTACAGTTGCACCCGAGGTAAATTAATGACGTTACTTTGGTCAGGGGAAGTACAAGAGTGAGGACGGGTTGTGTCCTTTACGTAATACTATGTAGCTGGGGTGAACGTATGCTTGAAGGTTGTCTTCGGAATTTCGGTTTCAAATACAGTTTCTAGAATTTTTTAAATCTCGTGCTGGATGGAGTTCTTGCAATCGGGTTTTGTTATAAAAAGAAGAGAACCGAACAGAAAAATACGGCACCTTGTTCTTTTTGCACTGTCTGTACTGCTCCTTTCACCACGCCACACTAATGTGTTCTGACGTAAGAGTCGAGACTGGATTGTGCATCGTCTTTAGCTTCTTCTCAATTTTGCTTTTAGATACAGAATTAGACCTTTTTCAAACAGTCTTCCTGAATGTGGGATGTACGTCAGACATCACATACCCAATCAGTACCAGTGTTATACTTTTTGCTACGTTGTCATTAGCGTTTACACTCTGCCTCCGCACTCATACCCGTTGAAATTTTCATTCATAGTTTCCTCTATAAATTGCTGTGGTGATACCTCTTGTCTTGCATATTCCACACTGACCTCTTCCCACCCACAAGACCTGAAACTTTCTCTACGTCCCCGGTTCGTACTGAAGTGAGAAACCCGTCCAGACACAAGCAGCGGGCCCTCGCTTGCTCCAGTTACGTCCAACCAGTCCCACTTCACTCGAAAGGGAACATCCCCAAGTGTCAATAGACGATCTTGATGAATCTTGGCGGGTTTGTAGAGGGCAAAATACTGCAGTACGTTTTTTAATTTGGAGTATTAGGTTTGGAAACGATAATAAAAAATGTTTCTCATATACAAGTTGGTGTGTAATTAATTTCTTAAAAGCAGTGTAACCCAAATTTTTAATAATTTCAAACTTTACAAAATACCCTACCACATTACTTAATTTTGAAAAATTAAAACTTTTGTTACAACACATTATAGCAGCTTTCAAGTTACATACATCCATGTGTCATAAAACTCGTTTCTGAAATACCATTCTTGGTAAATAGGCCGTACACTATGTGCTGGCAGAGTATTTTCAGCATACCAGATTAACATAACTACACATCAATTATTAGTCTAGTTCATTATTTTACTTATGTTTTTATTTTTTAAATTATTTCACGTATTATATTCATTTTTTGTTTTGTTTTTTACTTTACCGTTCAAGATATTTGCAGTTTAATAGAAAATAATAAGTCACTCATTATTATGATACAAAACCGTTACAAGTAACAGCACAGTGTAAATAAATGATTAGAACAAAACGTAATCTGACACTATGGACTTAAAATGAACTATGTCTCTCTACATAATACACGCGACAGAGAACACAATATATAACAAAATTCAGTAGAGTTTCATATTTTCCCGGAGACGCTCTAAATATCCTGGTTTATATCAGGCATATTTCATTAGATTGGTAAACCTTGGCGAAGAGAATTTGATTATGTTCTAGTGACTACAACTTGATGATACCGTTTCTTAAGTGGAGTTTTACATAATCACTCAGCAGAACTAGATCTCAACATCTTCTCACAAAGTTCTTCCAACACTGAAAGCTGCATACTTGTTACGGTGCCGTAGAGTCCTCCGGGACCATCGTATGAACAAATCGCTTCTTCTCAGATACGGTGCTCTCTTCGGTTCTTTCACACTGACACCACTAAGAATCTAACAGTAATACAAATTTTTCTGCCTCCCTGGGAAGGAAAGCAGGTTTCAAATATCTTTTGACCCGCTCGGATGTTTGTTCACCAGATTTCGGTACTGTCAGAGCCGGCCAGTATGGCCGAGCGGTTCTAGTTTTTTTGAACTATGAGACGTACACGGCTTTCTGTGTTGGAAGAACTTTGCGAGTAGATTTTTAGATCTAGTTCTGTTCAATGATTATAAAGTCGATCTCCGTTTGAGAAAGAATATAATCAAGCTGGACTCGGTGGCACGTAATCAATTCAGCGCGCCAAGGCTTACCACTCTTCTGAAATATACATTATACCCATCAGGATACTTTGAAACCCGTTGAATTTTGTCTTCTGTCATGTGTGTTATGTGAAGAAATTTCGTTCAATTTATGTACGTGCTGTAAGAAAACGTCATGTTTTAAGCATTTATTTGCAGATTACTATTTCTTATCTCAGACGTTATGTCTGGTCAAAAGTAGAAAGTGACATGGACCTTGATCAAGAGTGACTTCCTTTCAACTGTACGGTATATGTTATATTGCATTTAGGAACTTTCGGGTAATTGAGCATGTATCAATAATTACAGATTTCTGTAGTTGTATATATACGCTTGGATGTAGCTGTATTGCGTTGATGTACTGGTGGATATTGTGTGGTATGAGTCCTGTAGTTGATAGTATAATTGGTATAATGTCAACTTTATCCTGATGCCACATGTCTGACATCCTCAGCCAGTTGGATGTATTTTTCAATTTTTTCTCCTGTTTTCTTTTGTATATTTGTTGTATTGGGTATGGATATTTCGATTAGTTCTGTAATTTGTTCTTTTTATTGGTGAGTATGATGTCAGGTTTGTTATGTGGTGGTGTTTTATCTGTTATATTGGATCTGTTCCAGTATAATTTGTATTCATCATTCTCCAGCACATTTTGTGGTGCATACTTGTATGTGGGAACGTGTTGTTGTATTAGTTTGTTGTATGGCAAGTTGTTGATGTATTATTTTTGCTACATTGTCATGTCTTCTGGGGTATTTTGTATTTGTAGTATTGTACATCCACTTGTGATGTGATCTACTGTTTCTGTTTGTTGTTTGCAAAGTATGCATTTATCTGTTGTGGTATTGGGATCTTTAATAATGTGCTTGCTGTAATATCTGGTGTTTATTGTTTGATCCTGTATTGCAATCATGAATCCTTCCGTCTCACTGTATATATTGCCTTTTCTTAGCCATGTGTTGGATGCGTCTTGATCGATGTGTGGCTGTGTTAGATGATACGGGTGCTTGCCATGTAGTGTTTTCTTTTTCCAATTTACTTTCTTCGTATCTGTTGATGTTATGTGATCTAAAGGGTTGTAGAAGTGGTTATGAAATTGCAGTGGTTTAGCCGATGTATTTATATGAGTGATTGCTTTGTGTATTTTGCTAGTTTCTGCTCGTTCTAGAAAGAATTTTCTTAAATTGTCTACCTGCCCATAACGTAGGTTTTTTTATGTCGATAAATCCCCTTCCTCCTTCCTTTCTGCTTAATGTGAATCTTTCTGTTGCTGAATGTATGTGATGTATTCTATATTTGTAGCATTGTGATCGTGTAAGTGTAATGAGTGCTTCTAGGTCTGTGTTACTCAGTTTCACTACTCCAAATGAGTAGGTCAATATTGGTATAGCATAAGTATTTATAGCTTTTGTCTTGTTTCTTGCTGTCAATTTTGTTTTCAGTATTTTTGTTTTAGTTCTTCTTTAACCCTAGGACGCCTAAGGGGGGGGGGGAGAGGGTTTCGTTGAACCCACAATTTTTATGTTCCCTGCTTTTGCCCAAGTAACGTTCATACTACATATTCCCTTTGAATTATTGTTTGTTGGGTATTTTATGAAACGTTAGTGTCAGTATATTTTATAGAAAATTCCTGGTTTGAAAGAAAAAATAAACAAACTTATTATGGGTCCAACAATCCCCCCCCCCCTTAGGCTTCCATGCTATAGAAAATTTCCCTTAGTAGTATTTCGTATTTCTCATTTCTACAACAATGCAACTTACTTTCTTGTTGGTTGGTATTCTTGATATTCACAACAATCGGTTTACTTTCACAGGAAGTGATTGTTCATGTCAGTCAACTGTTATCTATCTTGTAAACTTGCAGTGAGTTAGTGCAGTTCCGTACTGTTCACACCCAGACTTAGAAATGACTAACAGAATACGTGACTCGTCTTTAGAAAGAGTTCTGAATGAAATTTTAGATGAAGATTCTGACTCTGGGAGTGAAAGTGAATATGAGGATGGTGTTACGGAGTATGATTCAGATCAGGAAAGTAATGTGGATGTTAAGAGAAGAAGAAGATTGCGCAGCTTCTGGCAGTGACCATCAGGATGTTATTGCGGCCAAGTCTGGAAGAAGGTACGTAACCACACAGCCTAGAATTCATCGGAGGTCTGTTGCTAATATAGTAAGATAGCAGGCAAGAGTAACTCCATCTGGTGTTTGACATTCACCTGGAGAAGCCTTGAAGTCACTTCTTACGCCTGACAACATGGATGTTATAGTAAAACATTCAAATGAAGAGGCAGTTAGGAGAAAAGTTACTTTACTAATGAGAAGGAATTGTATGCCTTTACAGGAATCGTGATAGTTTACAGGGGCAAATAAGGACAATTCTGTCAGTGTACACGATCTTTGGTCAGACCTAGTGGGTCGGCCAGTTTACAAGGGTGTTATGGCAAGAGAGCGTTTGAACGAACTTATTGCAATCATAAGGTTTGATGACAAAAGTACCCGCCAGCTAAGAAAGGAAGCAGACGAGTTCACAGCAATCCGTGATGTTTTCAACAAAGTGAATGATAGGTTTCCGCTACTGTATAAGCCAGGGGTCCACGAAGTGCTCAGCTTGTTTAGAGGGTGCTGCCCCTTTGTGAAGGATAAACCGGGCAAGTATGGCATCCTTATATGCATGATGTCCAATCAGTTGACGGATACGTCTTCAATATGGAACCCTATGCAGGTAATGTTCAGAATTTGTCGAAAGAAGAACGGGGTTCAGCAGCTGTCGTCAAACGTCTGGTAGCACCTGTGAAAAATACTGGTCGAAATAATACTACAGACCTATACTACGCATCGGTTGATTTTGCGGATTAGTTACACCAAGATTACAAAGTTACTACAGTAGGAACTCTCCAGTCAAACAGGAAGCATATTCCAGACATAATGAAGAACATGTCGAATCGAGAGCTATATTCATCAATGTTCTTGTTCACAGACCCAACAACAGGTAGGCCTCCAGTAACTTTGGTGTCCTACATAGCAAAAACGAAACCAAGTAAAAACTTACTGATGTTGTCAACAATGCACCAATATAAAGCCACTGTTGGAGGAGAGAACAACAACCTGAGATAAATGCATGTTATAACTCCACTAAATTGATAACATTGATCAAATGGCGCGTATGTACACCTGCAAGAGGGAACAAAGATATGGCCTCTATCTGTATTTTACTCCCTCATCGACATTTGTGCTATCAATGCAACCACTATATTCATCCAGCAACATCCAAGACGGAATGAAAAGAAACACAACAAACGGAAACTTTATCTTCTGCAAGCTGGGATGGAACTAGTGAAATTGCAGGTAGAAGAAAGAAGTGCCAATGCAAGCGGGTTATCTAACCAAATCGTTCAATCGATGGATACTATTCTACAAAAGAAAATCAAAGAAGTGACAACAGTAGCACATCAGCCTCCTGCAGGGAATGGTCGGTGACATATCTGTGTAAGAGAAGCTAAAACAAAGAAGCAGAAGTACAACAATCTAAGTAAACCAAAACAGTATTGTGGACAGTGTCATAAATGTGTGTGTAACACACATTCAGAAAAAAATTGTGAAGTGTCCCTCTTGCCTTGAAGTTGAGGACTCAGAGTAGTCTATAGTATATGAACACATCAATATTTTGTATTGTAATATGTCAGTTTTTTATTCACTCAATCCAATATTTATAACAATTAAAGAGATTTATAAACCGGTGCATTATTTAAAATACATAAACCATTTTGAAAATTGTAATTTTTCGTCAGTAAAGTAATTTAATACCTGTGGGCTCGCCGACCCCCCCCCCCCCCCTTAGGTATCCAAGTGAGAAAAAAGTCTTGGGCATCCTAGGGTTAATATTTGTATATCTATTCCTATTTTTTGTCTGTATCCTAGATATTTACAGGCACATGTTTTTTCCATCGCTTCTATACAGTCGCTCTGGTTATCCAATATGTAATCTTCTTGTTTGGTGTGTTTTCCCTTGACTATGCTAGTTTTCTTACATTTGTCTGTTCCAAAAGCCGTATTTATATCATTGCTGAATACTTCTGTTATCTTTAGTAATTGGTTCAGTTGTTAATTGGTTGCTACCAGTAGTTTTAGATCATCCATGTATAGCAAATGTGTGATTTTGCGTTGGTATATTCCAGTTATATTATATCCATAATTTGTATTATTTAGCATGTTGGATAGTGGGTACAGAGCAAGGCAAAACCAGAAAGGACTTAATGGGTCTCCTTGGTATATTCCATGCTTAATCTGTATTGGCTGTGATCTGATATTATTTGAATTTGTTGGGATATTAAGTGTGGTTTTCCAATTTTTCGTTACTATGTTTAGGAACAGTATCAATTTAGGACCTACTTTGTATATTTCCAGTATTTGTAGTAACCACGAGTGGGGTACACTATCAAAAGCTTTTTCGTAATCAGTGTATGCGTAGTGTATCGACCTTTGTTTAATTTTAGCTTGGTATGTCACCTCTGCATCTATTATCAGTTGCTCTTTACATCCTCGTGCTCCTTTGCAACAGCCTTTTTGTTCTTCATTTATAATACCCCCTGCGGGTCCGGGGGTTAGAATACGCCCGAGGTATTCCTGCCTGTCGTAAGAGGCGACTAAAAGGAGTCCCTTCCCCTCAAGGGGGTAGTTAGCGCCTGCGTTCGGAGACGGACGGTTCCACGACCTATATTTGCGGTCATTTTGGTTTTTCACTTCTTCCGGGTTTCTTCCTTCCTTTGGTTGGTTCCTTTCTTTGTTCTTCTCCATCTCACTGTTTTACTCTTTCCCTTGCCTTCTTCTCCTTGCCTTGCCTTCTTCTCCTTGCCTTGCCTTCTTCTCCTTGCCTTTGCTCCTTGACTTCTCTGGTCTCCGCCTCAGCTTTGAGACAGTCTGTCCTTTCTTTCCCTCTCTCCTTTCTTTTTCCTCTTCTTCTTTACTCCCTGTGCGTGCCTGAAGGCCGACCCACGCGTTCGCACGCATTGCCGGTGACGGGGTAACTCGTAATTCCCTGCCCTGGGTAGACAAGTAAGGCACGCACGTGCCCCCTGGTAAAGGCGAGGCCCAGGGAGGGGTGATTGCCTGAGCTGACACCTTCCGACCATGCTGATTGGTCCCTCCGTCCGTTTCTCGGGAGGTGTGAACAATCACCTAAGGCGGGAGTGCCCTCTGAGAGGGTCCCCACACGGACGGAGCGCGCCATCGGCGACGCTGGCAATCGTGGGGGATTCCTCCGCAATGGATTTCTCTTCTTCTTCTCTCTCGACTTCTGCCCAAAAATGGAAACTTGACCAGCCACCAGTGACAAACGTCCTACCACCTGCCCCACAGTTCCTCGTAGTTTCTCGATATGAGGACGGAAAGGATTTTTCCTCTGTCAACCCTTTCGTTATTCAGAAGGGCGTAAATGCCATAGCCGTATCTGTCAAGACTTGTACCAGGTTGCGTAACGGTACCTTGTCACTAGAAACTGAGAGCGCCTTTCAGGCCAAAAACTGCTTCGAACCACACTCCTGTACACGTTCCCTGTCCGGGTGGAGGCTCACCACACTTTGAATTCGTCTCGTGGTGTAGTATATACTAGATTGACTGACGAGATGATTCAGTCTTTCCTCGCTGAGCAGGGCGTGACGGCTGTCCATAGGGTCATGAAAAAGATCAACAATGACCTTGTACCGACCCGGGCTACAAGGTTATTTCTGTTCGCCCCTATGTCCCGACACCTACACGCTGCTACCAGAGTCAGCGTTTTAATCACACTCGCCAGTCTTGTTCCAACGCGGCTAAATGTGTCACTTGTGGCAGGGATGTCCATGAGGGTGACTGTCCACCTCAGTCTCCTCGTTTGTGAACTGTCAGGGTGACCATGCAGAGTCCTCCTGCGACTGTCCCACCTACAAGGAAGAACGCTGTATCCAAGAAATTCGGGTCAGAGAGAGAGTCTCCACCTCGGCTGCTCGCAAGCCATTCCCTAGTAGGAAGCCCACGTTGCTCCCAGCGGGGAAGTACAGTACTGTCCTCGCCTCTCCTCGGACTACCAGGGAGGTGGCGACGCAGACATGTGATCTGACCTTCAGCACTACGGTCGTCAGTTCGGCCAGTGCTAAGATCGCCCGGTCGACGTCTCCTCTTCCTCCCGTCGCCCCTCCGACAAAAGCACCTTTATCAGCTTCTGCCAGGACGAAGACCCAGAAGTCAGATGCACGGGCCTTAAAGAAGGAACCGTCTCGTGCAGACTTCCTACGTACCTCGAACTCTAAGCCGTCGACCAATCCTTCCACAAAACGGCCTTCCAAGAAGGCTCATAGGAAGCACAGTTCTCCTTCCCCGCCACGGCGCATTTCTCCTCCTGCGCCCCCCCAGCGGTTGCCGCCCCAGGCCGTCATCCGTTTCGCCTGGCCGCACCGCTGGTAGCCAAACATCTGGCCGTTCACCAGCGGAGGTAGCTCCCCCTCCCGGCCATCTTCACAAGATGGCCGACGAACCTATAGAACAAATGGACGATGACTGTCCGCCTCCTGATAGCGGCGGCAGTGCTCGCTCGAAGCTGGGCCCTCAGCGGCCTTCGAGATGACCCCTTCTTGCATCTTCTTCTTCTCACGATGGCACTTATTCACTGGAATATTCGCAGCATTCGCTCCAACCGAGAGGACTTGAAATTGCTGCTCCGCTCGCACCGTCCGCCCTCGTAGCCCTCCAGGAAACGAAGCTACGCCCATGCGATCAAATTGCCTTGGCACACTACACCTCTGAGCGTTTTGACTTACCCCCTGTAGCAGGTATTCCGGCTCATGGAGGGGTTATGTTGCTGGTCCGGGATGATATCTACTATGATCCCATCACATTGCACACCAGCCTGCAGGCAGTTGCCGTCCGCATTACCCTCCCCAATTTTACATTTTCCATCTGTACCGTTTACACTCCATCGTCGTCTGCCGTTACCAGGGCAGACATGATGCAAATTATTGCTCAGCTCCCTGCACTATTTTTGTTAACTGGAGATTTCAATGCTCGCCATCCTCTTTGGGGCTCTCCAGCATCCTGTCCGAGGGGCTCCCTGTTAGCAGACCTTTTCAACCAGCTCAATCTTCTCTGCCTCAATACTGGCGCCCCTACTTTCTTTTCAGACACATCTCACACCTATTCCCATTTAGACCTCTCTGTATGTACTACCCAACTTGCACGCCGGTTTGAGTGGTATGTGCTTTCCGATACATATTCAAGCGACCACTTCCCTTGTGTTATCCATCTCCTGCATCATACACCCTCTCTGTGCTCAACTAGTTGGAACATCTCCAAAGCAGACTGGGGACTCTTCTCTTCCAGGGCGACCATTCAGGATCAAACCTTCACAAGCTGCGATAGTCAGGCCGCACACCTCACGGACGTCATTCTCACGGCTGCTGAATATTCCATCCCTCACACTACTTCTTCTCCACGCCGCGTACCGGTCCCCTGGTGGACCGCAGGATGTGGAGACGCCTTACGTGCTCGTCGACGTGCTTTACGCACCTTTAAACGCCACCCTACAGTGGCGAATTGTATCAATTATAAACGATTACGTGCGCAGTGTCGTCGTATTTTTAAAGAAAGCAAGAAAGCCAGCTTGACTGCTTTCACAAGCACCTTCAACTGTTTTACTCCTTCTGTTGTATGGGGTAGCCTGCGCCGGCTATCTGGCACTAAGTTCCATTCACCTGTTTCTGGCTTGACGGTCGCGAATGACGTCCTTGTGGCCTCTGAGGATGTCTCCAATGCCTTCGGACGCTTTTTCGCAGAGGTTCCGAGCTCCACTCATTACCTCCCTGCCTTCCTCCCCTAAAAACAGGCAGAGGAGGCTCTGCCACCTAACTTCCACTCCTCGAATTGTGAAAACTACAATGCCCCATTCACCATGCGAGAACTCGAAAATGCACTTGCCCGGTCACGGTCCTCTGCTCCAGGGCCTGATTCTATTCATATTCAGATGCTGAAGAACCTTTCTCCTGCGGGTAAAGGTTTCATTCTTCGTACCTATAATCGCATCTAGATTGAGGGACATGTTCCCGCATGCTGGCGAGAGTCTATTGTTGTACTGACTCCTAAGCCGGGGAAGGACAAGCACTTGCCTTCTAGTTATCGACCCATCTCGCTTACCAGCTGTGTCTGTAAGGTGATGGAGCGAATGGTTAACTCTCGTTTGGTTTGGCAGCTCGAATCTCGACGCCTACTTACCAATGTACAATGTGGATTTCGTAGGCGCCGCTCTGGTGTTGACCATCTGGTTACCTTGTCGACCTTCATTATGAATAACTTCTTGCGGAAGCGCCCGACTGCGGCTGTGTTCTTTGATTTAAAGAAGGCTAACGACACCTGTTGGAGGGCGGGCGTTCTCCGCACCATGCATACATGGGGCTTTCGCGGTCGCCTCCCTCTTTTTATTCGTTCCTTTTTAATGGATCGACAGTTCAGGGTACGTGTGGGTTCTGTCCTGTCAGACACCTTTCGCCAGGAGAATGGGGTGCCACAGGGCTCCGTTTTGAGCGTCGCTCTCTTCGCCATAGCGATCAATCCAATAATGGATTGCCTTCCAGCTGATGTATCTGGCTCCCTTTTCATGGACGATCTTACCATCCATTGCAGCGCACCGTTTTTCTGCCGAGAAGACGGTCTGTATTAACTTCTGGCCCTACGAAGAGTTTCTCCCACCATCCTTACGACTCGGTCCCGTTGCTCTCCCATTCGTGGAGACATCAAAATTTTTAGGTCTTATATTTGACAGGAAACTTAGCTGGTCTCCACATATGTCATATTTGGCTGCCCGCTGTACCCGTTCTCTAAATGTCCTCCGTGTTCTCAGTGGCACGTCGTGGGGAGCGGATCTAACCGTCCTACTTCGCCTATATCGGTCGATCGTCCGCTCCAAGCTGGATTATGGGTGCTTTGTATACTCCTCTGCACGGCCGTCCATCTTACGCCGCCTCAACTCCATACAACATCGGGGTTTACGCCTTGCGATCGGAGCGTTTTATACTAGTCCCGTCAAGAGTCTTCATGCTGAAGCCGGTGAATTGCCACTCAACTACCGGCGCGATACTGCTTTGTCGTTATGCCTGTCGGCTACTGTCAATGCCCGACCACCCATCGTATCGTTCCTTTTTTGACGACTCTCTCGACCGTCAATACGGGTTGTATGTCTCTGCCCTGCTACCCCCTGGAGTTCGCTTTCGTCGCCTCCTTCAACGCCTTGATTTTTCACTCCCTGCAACCTTTAGAGTGGGCGAGAGCCACACGCCACCTTGGCTCCAGGCTCAGGTTCGCATTGACCTTGACCTCCGCTCGCTCCCAAAGGAGGTTACCCTCGGTTCGGTATACCACTCCCGTTTTGTCGATCTTCTTTCGATGTTCATTAATATGACCTTCATTTATACAGATAGCTCTAAGACCAATGACGGGGTCAGGTGTTCTTTTATTGTCGGGGCACAAAGCTTCAAATACCGGCTACATGGGCATTGTTCGGTCTTCACAGCTGAGCTCTTTGCCCTCTACCAGGCTGTTCTTTACGTCTGCCGCCACCGACATTCTGCTTATGTCATCTGCTCCGATTCTCTGAGCGCCATCCAGACCTCAGTGATCCGTATCCGGTTCACCCTTTCGTGCACCGGATCCAACGCTCTCTTCAGCAGCTGGTGGACGACGGGTCTCCAGTTAGCTTTATGTGGGTTCCTGGCCATGTCGGTATCCCTGGGAACGAAGCTGCAGATGCTGCGGCCAAGGCTGCGGTCCTCCAGCCTCGGACGGCTTCTTGTTGTGTCCCTTCATCAGACTGTAGCACGGTCATTTGTCGGCGCGTTTTAACGCTGTGGCATGCCGATTGGGCTGCACTTAGGGACAACAAGCTTCGGGTCTTGAAACCTCTTCCGGCGCCGTTCTGTCCATGTTGGCAATTGACGGTCCGCCACATTTTAACGTCCTGTCCGGATTTTACTACGCTGCGTCTTGATCTTGGCCTGCCATGTACTCTGGATGCCACTTTAGCGGATGACCCAGGAGCTGCTGCTCGCTTTCTTCGTTTTGTCAACTTGACACACATGTCTAAGGACGTTTGATTATGCTGTAGTTTTTAATCATATGCATGTTAATACGTGTTTTATAGTGTTGTCCCTTTTAGTTGCTGTTTTAACCTCGTGCCTCGCGGTGCATTCCTAAATTAGTCAGGGCGCTAGTGACCATTGTAGTTGCGCGCCCTAAAACCACAAAAAAATTCATTTATAATTTTGTTATGTGTTGTATGTGTCATTAATTTCTGTTTAATGACTTAAGTTAATATTTTGTATATTGTTGGTAGGCATGCTATGGGGCAATATTGTTCTCGGTTTGCTGTGTCTGCTTGATCTTTAGGCTTCATATAAGATATTCCTTGTGTAAGTGTATCAGGGACTGTGTATGGGTCTGCAATGTACTGTTAAATAATTTAGTTAGATGTGAATATGTTGAGGTGAACTTCTTTATCCAGAAATTTGCTATTTTATCTTTTCCAGGGGCTTTCCAATTGTGCATAGAATTAATTGCTCGGGTGACTTCATGTTGCAAGATTATCACTTCAGGAATTTGTGGTATCATCTTGTGTCTTTTTCTGCTTGTATCCACGGTGCCTGTCTGTTATGTTGTATGGGGTTTGAGCTTATGTTGCTCCAGAATTGTTCCAAGTCTCTTACGTTTGGTGGATTGTCTATTTTAATGCGTGTCTTATCTACTGGCTGATAAAATTACTTTTGGTTGGTGTTGAATGAATGGTTTTGTTTCCTTCTATTTTCACTTTTTTTTGTATCTTCTAAGTCGTTTGGCCAATGCTTGTAATTTCTGCTTCTTTTCATCTAATTGCTCTATCGCTTCTTGTAGTGAGATTTTACCTAACCTTTTTCGTTTTTTGTCTCATAATTCTTTTTTTATAAATTTTATCTGTCCGATGTCTTTTCTCAGTTTTTTCTATTCTGATCTGTAGCCTGTGTTGCCATGCTGGTTTTGTGGGTTTCTTCTATGTTGGTTGGTTCTGATCTCTGCCTAGTATGTATTTCATTTTCCTCTGATTGTTTAAATGATGCATGTCGTTCTTTGTTTGCTTGCTCTGGGATGGTTGAGTCCATTACTGTATTTTCTTCTTTTTCTGATTGCACATTATTTTGTTCCAGTATTTGTTGTACTTGTTGTTTGATGTTTTCTAATTCTGAGCGGGGTATCCTGTTATTTTGTTATTATTACACGAATCTCATCAGCTAGTCTTTGTTCTGTTAAAAATGTTAATTATGGGTATCTGGTAATAAATGTTATGTATACTTGTGATCTGAATCCAGTTGTGTTGGTTCCTAAGTTTGTTGCTTGGTAATAACAGAACATGAGGTGCCGGTTAACTTCATCTGACCATCTCACCCACTGCCTTTGTTTTCCTTCTAGAGTGGTTGGACGAAGCATGTCCTGCAAAACACCTCTATTTGGATTTAAATCATTTTCCGTGTGGCTAGCAGTGTCGTTACCATTGTGGACGGGCATAGGGTTCAAGCGTCGTCCCCGACCATGACAGCGCTTGTCCGAGGCTTCATGAGTTCTGTCCTGAACCAACTAATCACACTAAAAGGGGGGTTAGCCCTATTAGTGGTTTGTTCTTTTCGTCGCCTTTTACGACTGGCAGAACGTACCAAAGGCCTATTCTTTTCCCGGGCCTCCATGGGGTTTATTATTATTACAATTATAATAATTATTATTATTATTTATTATTATTATGATTTTGTATCGTAATTATGAGCTACTTTTTATTTTCTATTAACGAACTAAACGTATGTTGAACGATAAACAAAAACAAAAAACAAAATGAATGTAAAACGTGAAGTAACACTTTAAAAGTTTAGAAAAATTAAAGTAAAATAAAGAATTAAACTAATAATGAATGTTTAGGTATTTTATTTAGGTATGGTGAAAATACTCTGACAACACATAGTGTGTAGCTTTTTTACAGATCATGGTATTTCGGAGACAAGCTTCATTACACATGGATGTATGTATCCTGAAAGAACCTTTAATTTATGTTATATCAAAAGTTTCCATTTTTCAAAATTAGTGAATAGTGGGGGGATATTTTGATAAATTAGAAATTATTACAAAATTCCGGTACATAGCTTTTAACAATGTTAATTACATATCGACTTTTATATAAAAACAGATCTATTGCGAGTCTGTCATCTGCATTTCTGGAATTTGTACATGCTTTGGATATCTCATATGCTAAGCGACAAATTTGAATTGCTTATTATTCGCGCTGTCTTTCCTCAGAGTAGCTGTGTCGTTGGAAGATGTGCGTGTTTTGTCATCGATGCCTGGCAGCCGCTTGTTAGAGTAGCAGTGACACAGATTCCGAGCAGAGGATAGTGGCAATGTAGACGTAAAGTTACATGCATCTGTGTTTAAGTAAAATGATGTGCGTTTGAATAGTGTGTGGCAGAGGTGAATGATTGGATTAGTGATTTAGAATGAAATGAGTACGAAGAGGAATGAAGGTAATATTTTTATTTATTGGCACCACAGTCGCGAGTAGTTAAGATTCATTCTTGAATGGGGTATCCATATCACGGTAGTTTAGATTTTTCATTGAAGATTAATTTTCACAAGAAGCTACTTTTCGTGTTTATTAATGAATTGTAAGACTCTGGTATCGATGTTCTCCTTTCTCACTGTTCATGAGTGTTGTAACATTAATTGCTTACAAATAAGTCAGATAGTTCAATAACAGTTTGTTAAAGGAATATTTCACCTAAGAGCATTTCCCACATCCTCGATCCAAGTTATTTTTATTTATTAGTGTCTCACTCACTGATATGTATAAAATAGTTTATCTGCCGTGTGGAGCACTGCGGTGAGTTCTCAGCAGCTGTAGTCAGGAATTCGCAGCTGGCGTACAGAAAGCACTGCGTTTCCAAGCAACTTCGGTATCAGTTTGCTACGAAAATTATCAACGCACAGGGAGCATTTCATTAACAACATTATTAGGCAGATCACTAACGCGCAGGGACCACTTTGTTTCATGAAAGAGTTGAGTAGTAAAATTAAGGATTTAATCAGTTTGCACATTTTTTAGAAAGATTGTAGAACAGGGCCGAATACATGTTGTATTCTCACAGGGCGATGTATTCGGTTTCTCTTGCAGTTGGAAATGCACAAAGTCACCCAAAGCTGTTGTGGTTGTGGACTTCAGTCCTCAGACTGGTTTGATGCAGTTCTCCATGCTACTCTATCCTGTGCAAGATTCTTCATCTCCCAGTACCTACTGCAACCTACATCCTTCTGAATCTGCTTAGTGTATTAGTCTCTTGGTCTCCCTCTACGGTCTTTACCCTCCACGTTGCCCTCCAATGCTAAATTTGTGATCCCTTGATACCTCAGAACATGTCCTACCAACCTGTCCATTCTTCGTGTCAAGTTGTGCCACAAACTCCTCCGCAATTCTATTCAACACCTACTCGTTAGTTACGTGATCTACCCATCTAATCTTCAGCATTCTTCTGCAGCACCACATTTCGAAAGCTTCTATTCTCTTTTTGTCCAAACTATTTATCGTCCATGCTTCACTTCCATACATGGCTACACTCCATACAAATACTTTCAGAAACGACTTCCTGACACTTAGATTTATACTCGATGTTAACAAATTTCTCTTCTTCAGAAACGCTTTCCTCGCCATTGCCAGTCTACATTTTATATCCTCTCTACTTCGACCATCACCAGTCATTTTGCTCCCCAAATAGCAAAACTCATTTACTACTTTATGTGTCTCATTTCCTAATCTAATTCCCTCAGCATCACCCGACTTAATTCGACTACATTCCATTATCCTTGTTTTGCATTTGTTGACGTTCATCTTATATCCTCCTTTGAAGACACTGTCCATTCCGTTCAACTGCTCCTCCAAGTCCTTTGCTGTCTCCGACAGAATTACAATGTCACCGGCGAACCTCAAGGTTTTTATTTCTTCTCCATGAATTTTAATATCTACTCCGAATTTTACTTTTGTTTCCTTTACTGCCTGCTCAATATAGAGATTGAATAACATCGGGGAGATGTTACAACCCTGTCTCACTCCCTTCCCAACCACTGCTTCCCTTTCATGCCCCTCGACTCTTATAACTGTCATCTGGTTTCTGTACAAATTGTAAATAGCCTTTCGCTCCCTGTAACCCAAAGCTAAACAACAGCAAAGTTAACAACCGACCAAGCAAGCCAGTACAAGTTCAAAAACAAAAGAAACCAAACGAATTTTTAGAGGAATCTGTCGATATGAGAAACATTTTTGTACACTTTATCGTAAAACCTAATATGCCGAATTACCTATGGAGGTGTGTTTCGCCACTTGAAACTGAAATTCGGCATAAACAAAGAAATACGTGTTGTACCATTTTGCCTCCTCAGCGCACCCGCCAAGCTTCGTCACGGCCGTTTACTGAGAGCTCCAGCAGCGGTCGTACGAGGATGACTTGGCGTGCAGTGGGCTCCGGACAGCGCCACTGCACGTCACGCGATCAGTAGGGCCGCGTGCGGTCGTATTCGACGAGTAAGGATCCGGCCACGGCTGGTGGCTGCTGCCTTCACCTAGCTGGTTCACGCGCTGGCGCGTCCTTGTTACATGGCACACCATGTTCCAAAACGCCCAACTTTTTTTACACTCCATCGTTTCCAAACCTAATATGCCGAACTATCAGACCTATCCTCTCGCACCTAAGGACATCATGGTTTCAACTATGAAGGTTTGGACCTTCTATATTCTCCGCCATGTTGTTTACCGTCTTTTAATTTTTACATGTACTTGTAACTGTAACTCAAAAACGTGTTGTGCTTTTGGAACGTCTCCTTAGAAAAATTATAAATGACTGTGCTTAAACTGACACACAATATTTTTTAGCGCAACGCAATCTGACTTTCAATAATCCCTACAAAAGAATGGCCCTAACTAACATTAACCTATACCTTTCACGAATCACTTACTTCCCAAAAATCTTCGTTACTCGAACTACTGCAGTACAGCGAGCGCCAATACTGCCAGCTAAATCAAAGATTCTAACTACGGAAAGCACTAACTACTGATAGGCATAGTTAGCAAATGAAAGATTTTGATAGAGAACAAACAATGTATTTACCTTAATAGTGTTCAAAAGTCTTATATAGCAGTTCATGCCATCCAGTCTTACAAATTTACTGTCTCTGATGGACGCACGTCCAGATCGTCCGCTGTCAAAACCCCGCCATTTCTGTCCCCACATCCACAACTGCTAGCGGCTCACCTCCAACTGCGCAATGCTACACGCTGTTAACATCCAACTGCCCAACACTACAATAGCGAATATTACAACAATGCAAACCAGCCACAGACTGCACACAGCACAGCCAGTGATTTTGATACAGACCGCTATGTGGCGTTACCAATATAAAAACCTAAACAGCCTACTTACACTTTGATAAAACTGGTTCAAGATAAAGCTACTAGCGGAGTTCTTGCTATAAAATATTCTACCACAGCTTCGCAAGTCCCGACCACAGAGTCGTTAGCGACTTATAATGCCGTCGATCACTCTCCATCCAAGATAACATCTTGCACCCCGTGTACCGAGAAGCCCTCAAACCAGTCACAAGTTGTAGCACTATCGTTAACATCGTTGGTTTGGTACCGAATAAACATCAAGAAATACCGCACCTTAACTGATTTCCTTGATCTATGAACTTCGGTACAATCAGAAGTAAAACATCAATCAATCTACAGCATTTACTGTGACTACCGGTTTCAACAAACTACGATGCCGTCATCAGATCTGTAAAGCACAGATCAACACATACGAGTACATTCGGAGCCCATGTACAGAGGCGTAACACTACGTTTCTTTTCAGTTTTCAAAAGATGATGAAGCTTCCCAATAGCCTGTCTAGGCAGTGTATTGCGTGCTGAACGACCAGAACATTACGACCACCTACCTATTAGCCGGTATGTCCACCTTCGGCACGGATAACAGCGGCGACACTTCGCGGCATGGAAGCAGTGTGGCCTTGCTTGGTCGCTGGAGGGAGTCAATACCACACACACACACACACACACACACACACACACACACACACACACACACACACACTCAATTTCCGGCGGCCGGAGTGGCTGAGCGGTTCTAGGCGCTACACTCAGGAACCGCGCGACCGCTGCGGTCGCAGGTTCGAATCCTGCCTCCTGATGTCTTTAAGTTCTAGGGGACTGATGACCTCAGAACTTAAGTCCCATAGTGCTCAGAGCCTTTTGAACCATTTTGAACTTAGCACACTTAACATCGGCAACAATAATTATTGCTACATCATATGGAACTAAATTCAAGTCAAATCCACCATTTCCGTAAATTCTGCGGGGGGTATTAAATCTGGCGCCACGTTCAATCACATCCCAGATATGTTCGATTGGGTTGAGATCTGGTGAGATCTTGGGGCCAGCACATCAATTAGATCTCGCCACTGTGTTGATCGAACCACTGCATCACACTCCTGGCCTTGAGACATGGCACATTATTTTGTTGAAAAATGCCACTGCTATCAGAAACCTATACTTGATCATTGCTCATCAGTGCGGGATCCGTACCAGATCGGGTTGACAGAGGAGATAGAGAAGATCCGAAGAAGAGCGGCGCGTTTCGTCACAGGGTTATTTGGTAAGCGTGGTAGCGTTACGGAGATGTTTAGCAAACTCAAGTGGCAGACTCTGCAAGAGAGGCGCTCTGCATCGCGGTGTAGCTTGTTGTCCAGGTTTCGAGAGGGTGCGCTTCTGGATGAGGTATCGAATATATTGCTTCCCCCTACTTATACCTCCCGTGGAGATCACGAATGTAAAATTAGAGAGATTCGAGCATGCTCGGAGGCTTTCCGGCAGTCGTTCTTCCTGCGAACCGTATGCGACTGGAACAGGTTCAAATGGTTCAAATGGCTCTGAGCACTATGGGACTTAACATCTGAGGTCATCAGCCCCTAGGACTTAGAACTACTTAAACCTAACGAACCGAAGGACATCACACACATCCATGCCCGAAGCAGAGTGTCGAACCTACGACCGTAGCGGTCGCACGGTTCCAGACTGTAGCGCCTAGAACCGCTCGGCCACACCGGCCAGCGACTGGAACAGGAAAGGGAGGTAATGACAGTGGCACGTAAAGTGCCCTCCGCCACACCAGTGGGAGGGTTGCGGAGTATAAATGTAGATGTAGATGTAGATCGTCGAGAAGGTGTGTATCTGGTCTGCAACCAGCGTACGATACCCCTTGGGTATCGTGGTGCCTTCCACGAGCTCCACTAGACCCACAGATGCCTGCTTGAATGTTCCCCAGAGCAAAATTCAGCCGCCGCCAGCTTGTCTCCGTGCTGCAGTGAAGGTGTCAAGGAGCTATTCCCCTGGAAGACGACGAATTTGCGCCCTCCCTTCGGTATGATGGAGGTGTCGGTATTCATCAGACCGTGCAACCCTTCGCGTCTGCGCTAACGTCCACTGCCGATGGTCACGTGTCCATTTCAGTCCTAATTGCCGATGTCGCGGTGTTAACGCTGGAACGCATCGCTGTGGAGGCCCATTGCTGGAAGTGTTCGGTGGTCTGTGTCGTCAGATGTACTTTGCCCAGCATTAAAGTCTGAGGTCAGTTCGCCCACCCCCGCGACGCTTCTTCATATTTAGACCTTGGTTTCGCCACGTGTTGAAGACACAACATGCTCCTCGAACATCCGCCAAGTGCAGTTTCCGAACAGCTCGAGCCGAGTCTCCGCCACCACAATCTACCCTCGGTCGAACTGAGATAGATCGCGTACCTTTCCAATTCCACACACGGACAGCACGCTCACCGCTACTACATGGACCGTCCGTGTGTCTGGCTAAGTCACTCCTCACCAGGTGGCGCTGCTACCAACTGGATGGGTTTATGTGGATAGTAGGTCGGTGGTCGTAATGTTCAGGCTAGTCAGAGTACATGCTTGACAGGGGGCGGTTTAGCTTAACGTAGAAACAGAAGTACAACTTCAAACATCCAAGATCGCTGTTGTACAGTATTTATTGTCATATCCTGTTTCAGAAAAACTACGTTGCCTTTATCAGATCTGTAAAGCACGCAGCTCAGTGTGCCTGAATATAAGAACCTTCAACATCGCAGCGCGTCAGCAATCGTTTGTTAATGTTGTAACACCCCATCTGTTACTTAGTCAATTAGTTGGAGTGAACACACGCCAAAACCAGCTAACAGATCAACAGAGAGTGCAAAACTGCCGCAATGTCGGATAACGCAAAGAAAGTAGTAAGGCCCTGTGACTCCTGATTGTACTGCAGTGGCAGTGTTGACATTAATTTATTCAGAATTGATCACTTTTAATTAAAAAGGGATGCACATTGATGTTGTATTCAGCCATTAAACACCAGATGCAAATGTTGAACATAAAATTAAGAAAGTGACTTGGGATTTCAACAGCTTGATTGAAAACAGATACAGTCGATTAGCACAAATTTATTTTAACTCCCGACCTTCAATCATCACATTACAAGACTATATACTCAGGCAGTGGTAATGAATTGCGTTTGCGTGGAGTAAAGCGCGATAACTCAAAAGTAATTCCTGTCGACTGACCCAGGCATAATGCGAAGTGCGAGAATAATTCTACAATACACGGCCCATGAAACCCTCGTGGATACTTTGCCGACGTGACCTAACAAATTAATCAGTGGCCGGAGCGGGCGCAATACCGCCGAATTCAGCGTGGCAGAGCGTCGTCGTTGTGCGGACGTCGGCGGACCTCGTGGTGCTGCAAGGCTGCACACTTCTATTCACTCCTAGCTATCTTGCTCAGTACATAGCTGAACCAAAACTTTCTATCTCCAAGCTCAATCGTTCCATTTGTTAAGTCCTGAACTGCAGAGATGCTCAGTCTTTCTCAGGCAAGCTGAGTAAAGAACGCCACGTCCGCACTCTAGGCAAGCTGGGAACGGAAGACTTCTACGGAGACTTCTGCCAGTCCGCTCTTCACCTCGGTTTCCCCTCCAGCAAAATCATTTAACGTCAATTGCAGCGCAAGTCGCGTTAATAATGCGTCGCTTCCCATCGCCGACCAATGCCTGCTCTGGGAAGAGAACAAATTCCCACAAAATTTCCCTTCCTCTCAACTTCTTCTATTTAGCTCCCTCCAGGCCACCCATCAAGGTTAGCATCTGCACAGACACCAAGTTTTCCGGAATTCTGACTCCCAGGAGAGTACTTCAAATTCCTTGGTCCTACGTTCCCTACGAGGTCCTATGAGGCCGGCGTATTTCATGCTGTCGCTATTCACCTTACTTCAGGCTCTGTGGACCCTGAATTCAGCGTGAAGCTGCTATAGTCACGAACATGCATATTTTGACCTCTGTTGACCACTCCACCGTAGCTTTGCACAGCTTTCTCGCATGTTTCACAGAAAACGGGACGACAGACATTGATCAACAGGTGTACAAGTTCTCCGTCTGTTTCCTGGTACACCAGCATGGGGTCAACCACCCACTCACTGTCACTCATCTTAAGGCAGCTGGAGGCCACGCCCCATTATTGCTTTCTCAAGAGTTTGAGCTGCCCTAAGCTGCCTATTGTCACTTCCCTTCGCTGCTCCCCAGCCGCCTGCCGTGGTCAACTCGAATACTTCCCTGGGGTAAACTAGCGTCCAGTAAAGCGACTCGTTTCCACAAAGTTTTCATGTCATGTGAATTACTTTAAAACCATCACCCGACATTAATTATTCCAATACGTGCATACTATACCCTCTACAAGATGCATTGTGCCTTGTGCGTCATTTTGTTCAGCCCTACTGTTCGCTCAACGTTAGGTGATCTTTAGTTACTTCATGTCATCTTCTTGCCATCTTACAATATATTAAAAAACTAAACCCGAGTTTATGGCGGGTCATGGCCCATCGAACATAGGCCGGTGTGAGGTGGAGCGTACACCATTAAGTTGTGTTTTTGACATATGTAGTGTTTGTGTTCTCCATTTCTTTTTCATTTATAAAAGTATAGCTATGGTGCTCTTTTAATCATTGACAAAGGTCTTCTTAGGCACTTGTGGGTTTTATTGTTGTTCTGAAGAAGGTGTAGTTACTACGCCGAAACCTGGGTTAACACTTAACACTAGGTGCTTTTTTCGCAATCGAGGCGGGTTTATAGTTTTTTTTAATGTAAGTGCCTTGAATATGTTGGTCTACGATTTACAGATCTGATAACGGCAAATTTCGCTGAAACCGATCATCACAGTGAATGCTGTACAGTAGCGATCTTGGCTGTTCGAAGCTGTACCTCTGTTTCTGCTTTAATCCAGACCACCCCCTAACCAGATATGTCAAGCATATATAAATAAATTGGAAAGAGTCTTGATTGTTTAACTTTCTCATTGGCGACCGGTTTCGATCTTTTTATCATATCATCTTCGGACCATGAATGTATGCCGGAGGCGGTGGAGAATGGTAACCCTCTTGTTTGTGACTAGTGGTCTACTGCAGCACAAGGGATCAAGACTTCTTCCAGTTTATTTATAATAATTACAGATCGCTGTTTTCCTATATAAGAACTATGTTCTTTAAAGTGTTCAGGGATATATACCGTGTCTTTCAGGATGTCCAGTGAGAAAAGTGGAAGTTTGGTTTCGCATGATCGACGTTTCCGGAATTCGTCGTGATTGGTATGGGAAGGCCATTGTGTTATAGATACCGCATTCCGTTTGAACTCGGGATACGATGAAGTATTCTGCACTGCATGAACGTCAGTGAGATCAGGTGCTAGTTCCGTGGATAACTTGAAATCCTTCTGATGGACGCAGTTCTTTGTAACCCCCCACCCCTCCCCTCAATATCATTCAGGCAGTAGTTGTCTTCAATGCCTGTGACGTTGTCAGAATAGGCGTAGCGTAAGCAGATAATCAAACGTAAAATTATAAAAATTTTAAAAACTTTCTATAAAACTTCATAAATTTTCAAAACTTTTGTACATAATTCCCTCAATCGCATTTAACATAATTTTTTTTTCTTTATTGTTGGACCCGCAGCATATATTATGACACAGTAGAACATTAAGCAGAGAATTGGAGGGCAGTATCCTGATTGATATTTAATTTCGGTATATAAGTATATTTCGGCATTATTGCCTTCATCAGTACATGTGGAGGCCTTGTAGATGGACATATGTTAACTCTGAGTAAACGGTTATTGCTCTCTGTAGGTTTTGGTTGTAACATGACCAGTTTCGATAGCTTAATTACCATCTTCAGATCACATGTAGTTTTATAAATGCACTAGCAGCGAACAACACCGTTGCATCGTCCATAGCGTTCTTATCTCAAATCTTCCGGTAAAATCTGTTTCGTGCAGCCACGCTGTGTCGACATCAATTGAAACAAAAAGCTTGTACAGCGTGGTAAAAATTTTTATACATTGAAACACCCATATATTTTCGTTACAGCCAGTAACTGCGAGCCGAGGTTTTCCATGTATGCTGTACTTGAAGACAAAAGTAAAACATAAAATACACACAAAGCGACAAAGAAGCTGGTATGGGCATGCGTACTCAAATAGAGAGATACTTAAACAGGCAGAATACAGCGCTGCCGTCGGCAACGCCTATATAAGACAACAAATGTCTTCCGTAGTTGTTACATCGGTTGTTGCTGCTGGCAGTGTATCAAGATTTGAGTTTGAACGTCGTGTTACAGTCGTCCCACGAGCGATGGGACAGAGCGTCCCCGAGGTTGCGGTGAAGTGGGATTTTCCCGTACCACCACTTCACGTGTGTACCGTGCATATCAGGCATCCGGAAAACATCAAATCGCCGACATCGCTGTGGGCGGAAAAATAGCCTGCTAGAACAGGACCATCGGCGACTAAAGAGAATCGTTCAGTATGACAGAACTGCAACAACATTCCCGCAAGTTGCTGCAGACTTCAATGCTGAGCCATCAACAAGTGTCAGCGTGCGAACCATTCAACGAAACACCATCGATATGGGCTTTCGGAGCCGAAGGTCCACTCGTGTACCCTCGATAACTGCACGAGACACAGCTTTACGCCTCACCTAGGCCCGTCATCACCGACATTGGACCATTGATCACGGGGAATATGTTGCCTGGTACGACGAGTCACGTTTCAAATTGTATCGAGGGGATGGATGTGTACGGCTGAGGAGACAACCTCATGAATCCATGGACCCTGCATGTCAGCAGAGAACTGTCCAAGCTGGCGGAGGCTCTGTAAAGGTGTGGGGCGTGTGGAGTTGTTGGTATGGGACCCCTGATATGTCTAGATACGACTCTGATAGGTGACACGTACTTAAGCACCCTGTCTGATCACCTGCATTCCATTTCATCTACATCTACATCCATACTCCGCAAGCCACCTGACGGTGTGTGGCGGAGGGTACCTTGAGTACCTCTATCGGTTCTCCCTTCTATTCCAGACTCGTATTGTTCGTGGAAAGGAGGATTGTCGGTATGCTTCTGTGTGGGCTCTAATCTCTCTGATTTTATCCTCATGGTCTCTTTGCGAGATATACGCAGGAGGGAACAATATACAATTTTATCCTCATGGTCTCTTTGCGAGATATACGCAGGAGGGAACAATATACTGCTTGACTCCTCGGTGAAGGTATGTTCTCGAAACTTCAACAAAAGCCCGTACCGAGCTACTGAGCGTCTCTCCTGCAGAGTCTTCCACTGGAGTTTATCATCTCCGTATCGCTTTCGCGATTACTAGATGATCCTGTAACGAAGCTCGCTGCTCTCTGTTGGATCCTCTCTATCTCTTCCATCAACCCTATCTGGTACGGATCCCACACTGCTGAGCAGTATTCGAGCAGTGGGCGAACAAGCGTACTGTAACCTACTTCCTTTGTTTTCGGATTGTATTTCCTTAGGATTCTTCCAATGAATCTCAGTCTGGCATCTGCTTTACCGGAGATCAACTTTATATGATCATTCCATTTTAAATCACTCCTAATGCGTACTCTCAGATAATTTATAAAATTAACTGCTTCCAGTTGCTGACCTGCTATTTTGTAGCTAAATGATAAGGGATCTATCTATGTATTCGCAGCACATTGCACTTGTCTACATTGAGATTCAATTGCCATTCCATGCACCGTGCGTCAATTCGCTGCAGATCCTCCTGCATTTCAGTACAATTTTCCATTGTTACAACCTCCCGATACACTACAGCATCATCCGCAAAAAGCCCTAGTGAACTTCCGATGTCATCCACCAGGTCATTTATGTATATTGTGAATAGCAACGGTCCTATGGCACTCCCCTGCGGCACACCTGAAATCACTCTTACTTCGGAAGACTTCTCTCCATTGAGAATGACATTCTGCGTTTTGTTACCTAGGAACTGTTCAATCCAATCACACAATTGGTCTGATAGTCCATATGCTCTTACTTTGTTCATTAAACGAGTCTGGGGAACTGTATCGAACGCCTTGCGGAAGTCGAGAAACACGGCATCTACCTGAGAACCCGTGTCTATGGCCCTCTAAGTCTCGTGGACGAATAGCGCGAGCTGGGTTTCACACGACCGTCTTTTTCGAAACCCATGCTGATTCCTACAGAGTAGATTTCTAGTCTCCAGAAAAGTCATTATACTCGAACATAATAGATGTTCCAAAATTCTGCAACTGATCGACGTTAGAGATATAGGTCTATAGTTCTGCACATCTATTCGGCGTGCCCTCTTGAAAACGTGTATGACCTGTGCCCTTTTCCAATTCTTTGGGACGCTACGCTCTTCTAGAGACCTACGGTACACCGCTGCAAGAAGGGGGCACGTTCCTTCGCGTACTCTGTGTAAAGTCGAACTGGTATTCCATCAGGTCCAGCGGCCTTTCCTCTTTTGAGCGATTTTAATTGTTTCTCTATCCCTCTGTCGTCTATTTCGGTATCTACCATTTTGTCAACTGTGCGACAATCTAGAGAAGGAACTACAGTGCAGTCTTCCTCTGTGAAACAGCTTTGGAAAAAGACATTTAGTATTTCGGCCTTTAGTCTGTTCATGTTCATTGTGCACTCCGACGGACTTGGGCAATTCCAGCAGTACTATGGACACTCCACACGTCCAGAATTGCTACAGAGTGGCTCTACGAACACACTTCCGCTGGCCACAAGCTCTCCAGGCATGAACATTATTGAACATATCTGGGATGCCTTGCAACGTGCTATTCAGAACCCCCTCGTACTCTTACGGATTTACGGACAGCCCTGCAGGATTCATGATGTCAGTTCCCTCCAGCTCAACTTCAGACATTAGTCGAGTCCATGCCTCGTCGTGATCGGACACTTCTGCATGTCTGCGTAAACCCTACACGATATTAGGCGGGTGTACCAGTTTCTTTGGCGCTTCAGTGTATATACAATATCGTCACACTGCGTGACTTCACCAAACAGTAAAGATATATGAACATTTGGTGACAAATGGCTTCTACATACAATAACTCCAAGAAACAAAATTTGAAAATTAATAAAGTTTTACAGAAAGTTCTTAAATTTTTTTACAATTTTACATATGATTAATAGTTCTCTTGCCATAACTGGCTCCCAGACTCTCAATAAAATTGTGCACTATTATTGGCCGTCTGTAGATAAGCTTGAAGGTTCTGCAATACATTAACACATCTACTGAAATTACATTTTATTGAGCAAACTGTTAGTATTATATAGTCTCTTGCTGACACTATATATCTTTGTCCACTCTAAATGCTTGTTTTGCGCTATTTGTTGTGAAGTGAAAATGGGTTCGAAATCAGAGGAACGGACGTTCATTTGAGAACTATTGGGTGTGTTTAGGGTTTTTCCAGCCCTTACGGTAAGCTGAAACGAACATGATATACCCAGTCGTCTAAGAAAACGGAGCAATGCGGTCAGTAATACAGAGATATGCACCCAGAAGCAAATAAGTTTCAATTAGCAAAGAAACCAAAAATTTTAAAGAGAGCATAGAAAAGCAGAGAATTGCTTTCGTACTTCGACGCCATTAACTTTTTGCAAGTGCGAGAAGTTTTTAGCACAATGTAAATGGAAATGTATGCACGTCTTGTTTTCATAATTGGACCTAAAAAAAATATTACGCAGATATAGTCACAATGAAGATAGGTGTAACCATTTACGGATAATTACCAGACCCCGGCTGTTGTGGCCGAGCGGTTCTAAGCGCTTCAGTCCGGAAACACGCTGCTGCTACGGTCGCAGGTTCGAATCCTGTCTCTGGCATGGATGTGTCATGTCCTTAGGTTAGTTAGGTTTAAGTAGTTCTAAGTCTAGGGGATTGATGACCTCAGGTGTTAATTCCCATAGTGCTCAGAGCCATTTGATCCATTTTTGAGTTACCAGGCTCGCCTACCCCTTAGTCACTTAGTAAATTTCCATGCATCAGTCTCCATTTCTTATTATACCACTCCATCTACTTCATCTGCGCTTCCTCTTTTCCTTCCGTGAGCACAAAGCCAGCACAAGAGCCATGTTCGCACGCCCGAAATTTGACACTAATATTGCGCCGTATGTGGAGCCAACCATACTGCACAATAGTATTGTCAATCTAGGGGCCGTTTCAGGCCCTTAGTAAGACCATTTTTAAGATGTTGTAATGTTTAGCTTTATTATTCGAAACATGAGGTAACGCAAATGGAACAAAAGGAAATCCGCATTTTTCATGTTGCAACAAAGAACTGCCCATTGTACTTAGGAGGATCGAGGCAGACATGTGGTTGCAATGCTTTCACTGAGCCGCCATGTTTTTGTGAAGACTGGATAGACTCAAGGCAAATGGTCGAGACTCTGCTGTATCAATCATTAAAAAAAATCTTGTACTACTCCGATTACAAACCTATTTGCTGACTGTACTAATCAAGAATTACACTGATAGAATTCAATTTTTCAGTAAAATGCTTATTTTGTTTTGAGAAGCAGGAAAGTAAGTTTGGCAACAAGTAGATGAAATAAGTACAGACTGATTCTTGCGCGGAAGATGACAGCAACCAGCTACTTTTTATAATGGTGTTTATTCACACAAATGGCGCCGTTAACGGTTTCGAACCGACACGTCTATGATCAGACGGATTGTTCACGTCAGGATTCATCTATACTGTAATTTACATTACTTTTCGATTCTTACTCCCCGTGCGGTGAATATTCGTTGCGGTACATATGAAAAACTGCCTATTTGACTGTATCTGTGCATCATAACGATTTCAAACGGTGTAAACTAATTATTAAAGTGAAAGTATTTCAGTTAGTTGTGTCAAAAAGTCCGCGCCATTGCGTTGCAGTGTTGACTGCTTGCCTTCATGCAATAGCGAAGACTGTACGAAGCACTTTTTTGATACATATGTAATGCACCACTCAAACACACCAAAAAGTTTTGCCAGGTGGAAGGAAATGCTGTATACTAGGAGGGGCAACTTTGGCAACCGAGTTTCTATGTGTGTGACATTTTGTATGGGAGATTATTGTTCTTCAAGTTGTGAATTGCTATCTGCTGAAGTCTGTTGTTGGTGTGAAAGCTTTTCTTAATGCTTGTGTTTTTAAATAGGCTGCTTATTTTGTAGGCTATGCTACGGAAGAAAGGTAATGCAAAATATTTTCTGCTTTACCTTATGTTAGCTGCACGGTTGTCTGGTTCAAAGCTTTGTTGTCTGTTGGTTTTTGGATTTTTTGTGATAGTTTATCATGAGAGGGCTGTATCCATTGTTTGAGGCTATGCTTTCAATGATATTGACTTCTTTTTCTCTTTGAACTGGTTAAAGTGGAATTTTATGTGGCCGATGCACTGTGGACCTAAAATATGCCATCTTCTGCCGGCTTGGATGACAAGATGAGCTGTTGATACCAATATCGATGGATGTTGATTTCTATAAAACTCAAAATGATGTTTATGGTACTTGTTGGCGATTTTTAAGTCAAAGAAGTTGCTGCTGTTGATTGTCTCATGCTCAGTGGTGAATTGAATGTTTTTATGCGTGCTGCTCAGATTTGCTAAAGTGCCAGTTTCCTCGTTGGTACCATCAAAAACCATTTTTGGTATAATCAACATACCTTTTGTAATAGATTCTTCTACTATTGGTGTGACTGCTAGCTTTGAAAAATGTCTGCTCTATGTGTTTCATGTAAATATCTGCCGAAATCCTAGCTAGGCAGCTACTCATTGCCGACTCATCTTTCTGATTGCATATTTTGTCAGTAAAACTGAAGTAAATGTTTGACAATACGAATATAAATAACTCAATGAGGTCACATATCTCTGCCGTGCTTAGTTCGTTACGATTGAGTAGATTATTTCTGATCATGTTTATAATTCCTCTATGCAGGTGTGCTATGTCGAGCCATGCATATCTGGCTGTCAGTGGAACGTGCACAGAATTCATTTTGTCAGTGAGTTCATGTGTGTTCTTAATGGAGGATTTGTTTTCAAACGTACGGCGATTGTTAAACAGCGCAATCAGTTTGTTGTTTATATGAAGGGCTGATCCTAGAATTAAGTCGGCCTGGTAGGACTTACCTGTGATCGGAGGCGTGGAGCAGTGGGGTTCAGTGAATTGCAGTAATGCATTTCCCTTTGAGCCAGAAAGCGTCTTCTTAATTTTGACATGAAATTTACGAGTAAGATCAAAATTTCATTTGTTTGTATTGTTACTGTCGAAGAATTCCATGGTTTTTGTCCTTTTGACAATAAACACATGCAGACACTAACCCAACATGAAATAGTGCATAGTTTAGATTAGATTAGTACTTGGTCCATAGATCGCGAATACGACACTTCGTAATGATGTGGAACGTGTCAGGTTAATAAAAGGTGTCTATACAAGATATTACATTAGACAAATATTACAAGACACTCAATAATTTTTTTTCTTCTTTGTGGAGGTTGGGAAATTACCCACTTACTATATCCATAAATTCATCTAATGAATAGAAGGAGTTGCCATTAAGACATTCTTTTAATTTCCTTTTAAATGCAATACTGCTATCTGTCAGACTTTTGATGCTATTAGGTAAGTGACCAAGGACTTTTGTGGCAGCATAATTTACCCCCTTCTGAGCCAAAGTTAGATTTTACCTTGAGTAGTGAAGATCATCCTTTCTCCCTAGTGTTGTAGCTATGTACACTACTATTACTTTTGAATTCGTTCGGATTGTTATTAACAAATTTAGGCTACAGTGAAGATCTCTAGCTCTTTAAATAAATGTGTGCAGGATGATCTTGGATGAGCTCCAGCAATTATTCTGATTACACGCTTTTGTGCAATGAACACTCTTTTACTCAATGATGAGATACCCAAGAATATGATGCCATGTGAAAACAGAGAATGAAAATAGGCATGGTAAGCTAATTTACTCAGATGTATATCGGCAAAATTTGCAATGGCTCTAATAGCATAAGTAGCTGAGCTCAAGCGTTTCAGCAGATTCTCAGTGCATTTTTTCCAGTTCAACCCCTCATCAATGCATACACCTAGAAATTTTGAATATTCTACCTTAGCTACAGATTTCTGATCAAAGTCTATGTTTATTAATGGGGTCATCCCATTTACTGTGTTAAAATGTAACAGCTTGCATAGTAATAAATTGCCTTCAAGTAGCTATCAAATTATAACGCCCACCGTTGTTATATTTATTATTTATGTACATCCATCCATCATTTGCTTTGCTTCCAGTGTATTTCATAATATTTACAGAATGTCACTGAAGCAAAATTTTAAAACAAACTGCCTTCTTTGTTTCCCTTAATTATAATCAGTTTTCAATTAAAATTTTCGAGCCATTGTGTCGCGCTCGAATGGATTTCACCTTAAAAGCCGACGTTTGGTCCTCATCTGCGGAGGACATTTTCAAGGGGTATCGTAGCTTGTGTGTCAGCTTCACACCCTGGCTCGCTGCTGACTCGAGCAGGAATCCGCTTCCGCGCAGTGTCGTGACGTCACACGTTTTGGATACGTGAGCGCAACCGCCCTTTGTCCACCGCTGTTGCCATCACCCCACGGTGGAAGACCGGTGCACGTCTTTTTCAACACCGGAATCCAAATGTCATTCAGTTTCACGCCCTCCTACTTCCTCTTGAATTTCCTGGGGTGCTCTACAATCTCTGTGGCGTCTCTGTATAGCCTTTCATGGTGTCGCCTTTGGGCTACCAGTACTTCAATCCTATCAAAATCAACGTGGTCGTCTCCCGGCGGCAAAGCATGTTCTGCAACAGCTGATCTGCCAGTCTCCCCTCTTCTGTAATTGCTGTTGCGCATTTCTAGTTTTCTGACCGATCCATTGTAGTACCCACCTGCCCATAACTACACGGAATCCTATCAATTCCAGCTTTTTCCGACGGTTGACGAGCACCCTTGGCCTATTTTAGGCGGTCTTAACACTGGAGAGCCAAAGAAACTGGTACACCTGCCTAATATCATATAGGCCCCGTGAGCACGCAGAAGTGCCACAACACGGCGTGGCATCGACTCTACTAATGTCTGAAGTAGTGGTAGGAGAGAATTGACACCCTGAATCCTGTAGGGGAGTCCATAAATCCGTAAGAGTACGAGGAGGTGGAATCTCTTATGAGCAGCACATTGCAAGGCATCCCGGATATGCTAAAAAATGTTTATTTCTGGGGAGTTTGGTGGCCAACGGAAGTGTTTAAACTAAGCACAGTATTCCTGGAGCGACTCTGTTGCAATTCCGGACGTGTGGAGTGTCGCATTGTCCTGCTAGAATTGCCAAAGTCGGACGGAATGCACGATGGACACGATGGATGCAGGTGCTGGAACAGGATGCTTAGGTACTTGTCACCTGTCAGAGTCGTATCTAGTCGTGTCATTTCAACTGCACTCGCCTCACACCATCACAGAACCTCCATCAGCTTGAACAGTCCTCTGCTGGCATCGACCCACGAGATTGTCTCCATACCCGTACATGTCCATCCGCTCAATACAATTTGACACGAGACTCGTCCGACCAGGTAACAAGTTTCCAGTCATTAACAGATCAATGTCGGTGTTGACGGGTCCAGGCGAGGCGTAAAGCTTTGTGTCGTGCAGTCATCAAGGGTGCACGAGTGGGTCTTCGGGACCGAAAGCCCATATCGATGATGTTTCGTCGAATGATTCGCACGCTGTCACTTTTTGATCGGCCAGCACTGAAATCTGCAGCGATTTGCGGAAGTGTTGCACTTCTGTCGCGTTGATCCCGTTCTTGTAGGATCTTCTTCCGACCGCAGCGATGTCGCAGATTTGATGCTTTATCGGTTTCCTGATATTCACGGTACACTAGTGAAATGGTCGTACTGAAAAAATCCCCACTTCATCGCTTCCTGCTAAATGCTGTGTCCCATTGCTTGTGCGCCGACTATAACACCACATTGAACCTCAATTGAATCTTGATATATTGCCATTGTAGCAGAAGTAACCGATCTACCAATTGCGCCAGACACTTGTTGTCTTATATAGTCATTGCCGGCCGCAGCGCCGTATTCCGCCTGTGTACATATCTCTGTATTTGAATACGCATGCCTTTACCAGTTTCTCTGACGCTTCAGTGTATATCGCCCGCATGGATGTTAGATTACCGTGATGTTCCGCTTTCTCAAGATTTTTCGTATGCGGTCAGTACCGTCCCTAATTAATGGCAGGAAAACTTTTGATTTCACCGGTACTTGAACATCGCTATGATTTCTACGCGGTGTTCTTAACACTCTATCTCAGCGAACGAATAATTCTTGAACAATGCATTGGTGAGAAGTTTTAATTCTGTGTCAAGCAGCTCTGGTTTCGAGAACTTCCTTGCTCTATCCTCCAACGTTTTTATGATGCCTCGCTTCTTTTGGTTTGTTGTGGTTCGAATCTCAGTGCAGGTAACGGTCTGTGGTGCGTGGTTTTTCGGTAAACCGTGTGGCTCAAGCGACCATCTCCTTTCTTAAAAAAACGAACACATTAAGAGAATTTAGTCTTTCGGCTGCCGACTCCTCCATGGTAAACTGAATCTTCGGATTGATCCTGTTCAGTTGTTTGTGAAAACGATCCTCTTCCTCCCCGCCCTGCCGCCAGCAAACAAACGTATCATCCACGTCCCGGAACCAAACAAACGATTTCTTGTTCTTTCTCCAGTGCCTGCTCCTAGAATTTTCCCGTAAAGGTGTTCGCTATACCTGGGCTTAAGGTTAAGGGCGCTACGCGTAGCGACACTGTCCCTCTGTTCATAGAACTCTCTTCCATTCGAAATACGTAGTTGTGAGGCAGAATTTAAACAGTTCTGCAACATCGGGAGGAAAAATCCGATTCTGCTGTTGCAGTACTTCATTGAGTGGAAACATACTAAATAGCAATTCCATATCGAAACTAACTAACATGTCCTCCGGCTGTACCACTGTGCCATTTAACTTTGCTGATAAAATGCGCCCAGTTCTTGATACACGAATCGGATCGGCCCACATACGGTCGTAATAATGTTGTCAAGAACTTGCAATCGAATAGGTTTGCGAACCAATAACACCCACTGCAGGCCCTATAAGGACATGTTATTTGAGCACCTTCCGCAATCCATAAAGTCTTGGTGCTAGCGCAACTGGAATGAACAGACTTTTCTGAACGCTCTGTTCGAGAGGGTTTCATCAGCCGCTTAACAACTGGTTCAGAGCACTATGCGATGTCATCAGTCCCCTAGAACTTAGAACTACTTAACCCTAACCAACCTAAGGGCATCACACACATTCATGCCGAGGCAGGATTCGAACCTACGATCGTAGCGGTCGCGCGGTTCCAGACTGAAGCGCCTAGAACCGCTCGGCCATCACGGCCGGCCAACCGCGTAACAGTTCTACGAACTTAGCCAGTGGGGTCTTTACTCAGTTTCCTGTACGTTTACGGATCTGGTAAGTTGTTAATCTTGCTATAAGAGACGGTCACATTCAAAACAACCGTTGGATTTTCTTTGTCTTAAAGTTCACTGAGGCTTTTTGCGGATGATGCTGTGGTATATCGAGAGGTTGTAACAATGGAAAATTGTACTGAAATGCAGGAGGATCTGCAGCGAATTGACGCATGGTGCATGGAATGGCAATTGAATCTCAATGTAGACAAGTGCAATGTGCTGCGAATACATGGAAAGTTAGATCCCTTATCATTTAGCTACAAAATAGCAGGTCAGCAACTGGAAGCAGTTAATTCCATAAATTATCTGGGAGTACGCATTAGGAGTGATTTAAAATGGAATGATCATATAAAATTAATCGTCGGTAAAGCAGATGCCAGACTGAGATTCATTGGAAGAATCCTAACGAAATGCAATCCGAAAACAAAGGAAGTAGGTTACAGTACACTTCTTCGCCCACTGCTCGAATACTGCTCAGCAGTGTGGGATCCGTACTCGATAGGGTTGATAGAAGAGATAGAGAAGATCCAACGGAGAGCAGCGCGCTTTGTTACAGGATCATTGGGTAATCGCGAAAGCGTTACGGAGATGATAAACTCCAGTGGAAGTCTCTGCAGGAGAGACGCTCAGTAGCTCGGTACGGGCTTCTGTCAAAGTTTCGAGAACATACCTTCACCGAACAGTCAAGCAGTATGTTGCTCCCTCATACGTATATCTCGCGAAGAGACCGTGAGGATAAAATCAGGGAGATTAGTGCCCACACAGAGGCATACCGACAATCCTTCTTTCCACGAACAATACGAGACTGGAATAGAAGGGAGAACCGATAGAGGTACTCAAAGTACCCTCCGCCACACACCGTCAGGTCGCTTGCGGAGTATGGATGTAGATGTAGATTTAGATGTAGATGTCAGTGGGTAAAATGATACCACTGTCGTTCTCATTCAGGCGTTTTATGGCATTCCTCTGACCCACAGTTAAATTACTTCTCGGAGGCTTTGCGCGAGACAATACTCTCACGGCTTCTATACCGATTTCTTCAGCCGTAACCGCGTCCACACTACAGATGCCTGTCTCTACATTGGCGTTATTTCTTCCGTAGGCACAACTCACGGACTGATGGCAAAATTGCCACTCTTGGCAAGCACAGATCTCTGATCGACAGATGACGAACTTTGGGATAAATGGATTATCATGCAGGAAGCATATAAATGGTGGACCGTCTTATTAGATTACAAATTATGAAAATTCTTCTTCTGTCTATAAGACGTTGTCAAATTACGCTCGCGCAACGGTCTGTCAATTCCGTCATTTGGATTCCGGTGCCGAAGAAGATGGGCACCAGTGGTGCACATGGGGTGATACCGACAGCGTGCGGCGGCCAATTGCCCTCGCGTATTCAAAACATGCGACGTGACGTCACGCCACGCCACTGCGCGGAAGCGGAATTCAGCTGTCGTCAGTAGCGAGCCAGGGTGTGAATCGAACACTTGGAGAAGCTACGATGCCCCCTTGAAAATGTCTTCCGGAGGTGGGGACGACACGTTTGGTTTTAATTTGAAACCCATTCGACAAAGACATAATAGCCCGGCAATGTTTATTAATTATGACGTTTCCGGCCGCGGAAGTGCACATTTTACAATTGGTTCTCATTTAAAATAAATTGCAAGTAATGTAAAGTGTGTAAGTTGTAAATTTGTACTGTCACATCAGTGAACATATCGAAATACACTGAAGCGCCAAAGAAACTAGTATATGCTTTAATATTCCAAAACAGAGATATGTTTACAGGCAGAATACGGAGATGCTGTCGGCAACGACTATATAAGATACATATGAAGGTAGTATCTATTCCCGAAAGGACAGATACCATTGATGACAGTTCAGCTTCTCTAGAATGAAATAATTAAATTGACAGCCTAGCTGCAAACAGGCATTATATACATCATTAGGGACATGTTGAAAATGTTCCCCGGCCGGGACTCGAACCCGGGATCTCCTGCTTACATGGCAGACGCTCTATCCATCTGAGCCACCGAGGGCACAGAGGATAGCGCGCCTGCAGGGATTTGTTCCTTTCACGCTTCTCTATATAAGACAAGTGCCTGGCGCAGTTGTTAGATCGGTTACTGATGTTACAATGGCAGATTATCGGGACTTAAGCGAATTTGCACATGATGTTACAGTCGGAGCACGAGCTACGGGACACAGCGTCTCCGAGGTAGCGACGAAGTGGGCATTTTCCCGTACGACCATTTCAAGAGTGAACCTTGAATATCAGGATTACGGTAAAACATCAAATCTCCGACATTGATGTGGACGGGAAAAGATCCTGCAAGAACGGGACCAGCGACGACAGAACTACAATCATTCGCAAATTGCTGCAGATGTCAATGCTGGGCCATCAACAAGTGTCGGCGTACGAACCGTTCAGCGAAACATCTTCGATATAGGCTTTCGGAGCTGAATGCCCACGAGTGTAACCTTCATGATTGCACGACACAAAGCTTTTCGCCTCGCTTGGGCCCGTCAACACGGATATGGACTGTTGATGACAGGGGAACATGTTGCCTGGTTGGACAAGTCTCGTTTCAAATTGTATCCAGCGGATGGACGTGTGCGGGTATGAAGACAGCCTTATGAATCCGTGAACCCTGCACGTAAGCAGGGGACTGTTCAAGCTGGTGGAGGCTCTGTAATGGTGTGGGATGTGTGCAGTTCGAGTGATATGGGACCCCTAATAGGTCTAGATACGACTGACAGGTGACTCGTACGCAAGCATCGTGTCTGACCACCTGCATCCATTCATGTTCATTGTGCAGTCCAACGGACTTGGACAATTCCAGCAGGACACTGCGACATGCCACAGCTCTCGCTCACCGCTTCGAGTTGTCGGCCACTAAGTCGTGTGTCATGCATGCACTTCTGTCGGCGTCGTACGGTTCAGCTGGAACCAGAACTCTACCTTCATGACGATCCACTCGCTGTAGCGGAGATATCGATTCTTAGGACTGGTTTTCGACGCCCGGTTGACTTGGCTTCCTCACCTCTGTCAGCTTAAGCAGAGGTGTTTGATGCACCTCAGTGCCCTCTGCTGGCTGAGCAACACCAACTGGGGTGCAGATAGCTCTACTGAGCTGCAGCTCCCTCGTTCAATCCCACCTTGACTATGGGAGTCTGGTTTATGGTTCGGCAGCGCCCTCAGCGCTGCGTGTACTCGACCCAGAGCACCACTGAGGCGTTCGCCTAGCGAGGGAAGCTTCTAGAATGAGTCCGGTGACCTGCGCGCTTGTGGAGGCCAGAGTCCCTCCATTGCGGGTCCGACATGCACAACTGCTCGCCAGTTACGTTGCACACATTCGTAGTTCTCCTGAGCATCCGAATTACCGACTCTTTTTTTCCACCCGCGGCAGTTCATCTCCCGCATCGACGGCCCAAGTCAGGGCTAACAATTGCCGTTGAAGTGCGATCCCTTCTGTCTGAACTGGAGTCCTCCCCTTTACTATCTCCCATCCATAGCCGTCCGCATACACCTCCACAGTGTACACCTAGGCCACAGATCCGTTTGGACCTTTCGCATGACCTTAAGGACTCAGTTACTCCTCACTGTCACTTCCTCTCGATTCTTGATGTGTTCTGGGGCTCTGAAGTGGTTTGCACCGACGGTTCGTTGGCTGATGGTAATGTTGGTTCGCCTACGTCCACAGAGGCCATTTTGAACAGCATTCCATGCCGATGGCATCAGTGTATTCACTGCAGAGCTGGTGGCCATCTCTCGTGCACTTCAGTATATCCGTTCATGCCCTGGGGAATCGTTTCAAGTACTGACTCCTTGAGCAGCCTACAAGCTATCGACCAGTGCTCCATCCAGGAGTCCATCTGCGCCCTGGTCCGGTCCCGTCGTTCAGTGGTGTTCGTGTGGACCCTAGGACACTTCGGCGTCCCAGGCAACGAACTTGCTGAGAGGCGGGCCAAGCAGGCTACGCGGAAACCGCTTATGGAGATGGGCATGTCTGACCTGCGTTCTGACTTTTTCGATTTTGGGAGACGGAACGGCAAAACAGTGCACACAAGAAACTGTGTGTCATTAAGGAGACTACGAATGTGTGGAAGACTTGCATGCGGGTCTCTCGCAGGGGATCAGCTGTCCTCTGCCGGCTCCGCATTGGCCACGCTTGGGCGACCCACAGCTACCTCTTGCACCGTGAAGACCCGCCTGAGTGTGGGTGTGGCACCCGGTTGACAGTGGCCCATATCCTGGTGCACTGTCCAACTTTGACTGCCCAGCGACGGAAACTTGGGTTACCGGACCCTTTGCCGCTAATTTCGTCTGATAACGCCTCATTGGCTGATTAGTTTTACGTTTTATTCGTGAGGGTGGGTTTTATCATTTGATATAAGTTTGTCCCCCTGTGTCCTCCACACTAGTACTTCTAGGGTGGAGCTTTTAATGTGTTGCAATGTGGCTGGCTTCTCCTTTTTTATTCTCATAGCCAGCCAGCCATGGTAATCTGCTTTATTGTTTTAATCTCAGCATCCAGTTTCTTGCTTATCTGTGGTTTTCTTGTCCCCTTTTGTCCATTTACATGTTTGGTGCCCTTCATCATTCTTGCGATTTTTCCATTAATTCCGTTCTGAGTTGTCACTCTCGCTTGTTTTAGTCTCTCACTTGTGGTATTGTGTTATTTAACCAGGGACTCATGACCTCGTAGTTTGGTCCCTTTCCCGCCCCCCCCCCCCCCCCTTTCGATCCAACCAACCTTCCGTGTGAAGGCTACTGATTGTCAGTCCAGTCTCCTTTCCTGTAGAGTATACATGAGAAAGACGTAAATTAGTTACAAACTAAGGCGTGCATACACTTTATTCCACATGTAAACGTCACTACAGATAATCGGATTTAGGTCATAACATGTTCGGTATGCCTGCCATCATTGGCGATGATGTGGTGCAGAAGAAGAGCGAAATTCTGGATGACCGCTGAAGTTTCGGAACATCGATGCTGTCGATGACCTCCTGAACGTATTCAGCTCAGTAGTGGTTTTGGTTATTACCGTACACCTTGCCTTTAATAATGACCCGCAAAAAGGAATCTCATGTCTTCAGATTCCGAGAATATGGCGGCCAATTGAGGCCCAAGCCAGTGGCATCTTGGTATCCCAGAGCCAGAATGCGATCCCCAAAATGCTCCTCCAGAACATTAAACACTCTCCTGTTTTGATAGGGTCGAGCTCCGGCTTGCATGAACCGCAGACTGCCGAAATCAGGGCCTACTTTGGGTAATGGGGATGAAATCATCTTCGAAACCTTCACGCACCGCTGAGTAGTCACCCTGCCATCGATGAATGTCGCACCTATTATTTCGTTACTGGACATTGCTCACTGCATAGGCACCTGTTGAGGATGAAGAGATTTCTAGATCGCGAAATGTGGATTTTCAGTCTCCCAGATGAACCAATTTTGTTTATTGGCGAACCCATCCCAATGAAAGTGAGCTTCGTCACTAAACCAAACCATTCATGCCATACTAATTCCTATTATGCCCTGTGGTCAACTGTGCAGTTTGAACGTCATTTTGGGACGACGCTGATTGTTCATAACTTGCAGTAATAGAGAAACTAGGATATTACATGTATTTGCCTTGTTTAATATGCATTTCTGCACGTTCGAGTTCTAGTAACAGCCATTGTGCAATATGGTTATTGCTACAGATGTAAAGAGACCTATGTGAAAGGACACCAGGTACTTTCCATACACTGATCAGCCAGACCATAATGACCACCTATCTAACAGTCGGTATGTCCAAATTCGGCACAGATAACAGCGGCGACACGTTGTTGCATGGAAGTCGTGACGCCTCCGTTCGTTGGTCCTCGGATGGAGTTGGCAGGCGCGCGCGCGCGCGGACACACACACACACACACACACACACACACACACACACACTCAATTTCCGTAATTCTGGGGAGGGGGGGAGGCGATAAGCTCTCACGCCATGTTCAATCAACAACTCAGAGTTGGGGGCCCAGCACCTCAATTGGAACTCGCAGCTGTGTTGATCGAACCACTCCAGGACACTCCTGGCTTTGTGACATGGCGCATTATCTTGTTGAAAAATGGCACTGTTATCGGAAAACGTGATCGTTATGAAGGGATGTATCTGGTCTGAAACCAGCGTACGATACCCCTTGGGTATCGCGGTGCCTTCCACGAGCTCCACTGGACCCACAGATGCCCACCTGAATGTTCCCTAGAACAAGATGGAGCTGCCGGCAGCTTGTCTCCGACCTGCAGTACACGTACCAAGGAGCTGTTCCCCTGGAAGACGACGGATTTGCGCCCTCCCTTCGGTATGATGGAGATGTCGGTATTCATCAGACCGTGCAACCGTTCTCGTCTGCGCTAACGTCCACTGCCGATGGTCTCTTTCCCATTTTAGTCGCAGTTGCCGATGTCGTGGTGTTAACACTGCCACAAATGGCTGTGGAGGCTCATCACTGGTAGTGTTTGGCACTGTGTGGTCAGACGAACCTGCACTTTGCCCAGCATTAAAGCCTGACGTCAGTTGGTCACCTGTCCCGTTCTGCAGTCTGCGCAGCCTACGACGTCAGACATCGGTAAGGAGGGGTGCCGCCCACCCATCGCGCCTTCCTCGTTCTGCACACGGACAGCACGCTCAGTAATACTGCCGTGTCTCTGACTAGCAGTTATCACTCGCCACGTGCCGCCGCTACCTCCTGAGCGGGTTTATATCGGTAGTAGGTCGAGGGACATACTGTTCTGGCTGATCAGTGTAGTGATCCAGTACGGCAGTGATAGCGTTAAAATAACTGTGTCACGAGTTGAGGCTTGATAGGCAGACACAATGCCAATCGAACGTGGTAATGGATATGCAGTATCTCACTCAAACCCATCGGTGACGACGTTTTTGCATGTCCACTACTCGCGAGGAACTAGTAACAAAGACCGCCAGTTCTCTCGCTTCTAGACAGCCTTGCACAACCTGTGTTTCTGTAAACCATTTAGAAGCAGGCGCCACTCTGTAGCCTCTCTATTAACTGATGCGTAGGAAAGATTAAAAAGTTTTTTTTTTGTCATCAGTGTTCTGACTGGTCTGATTCAGCCCGCCACTAATTCCTCTCCTGTGCTACATTCGGAGCAGCACTCCTAGGTCCTCAATTATTTGGCTGGATGTACTCCAATCTGTCTTTCGCTACTGTTTTTATGCTCCCTCGAGTTAATCCGTGATGTCGTAACACAGGTCACATCGTCCTGTCCCCTCTTATTGTCAGTGTTTTCCACACGTCCCTTTCTTCGCCAATTTTGTGACTAACCTCTTCATTCCTCACCTTATCGGTCCCCCTAGTCTGCAACATTCCTGTAACCACATCTCAAATGCTCCTATTCTCTTCTGTTACGGTTTTCCCACAGTCCGTTTCACTATCATACAGTTCTGTGCTCCAAACACAGATTCTCAGAAATTTGGTCCTCTAAGGCCTACGTTTGATACTAGGTGTCACTTGTTGTCACGTTACCGGAAGAACGTAAATAAAGTGGAATCTAAGCTCTGATTGGCGAAAGAGCGCAGTGGCATTGCTCTTCGCATCTTTAAGTCGACTTCAGTTCCTGATTCCAAGTCGTTAAGAAGTCTGTAAAACGCTTCTGAAGCTGATCTATCGTAGTAGTAACACTCAAAATACGCCAAGCGCCTTACTGATGAAACCCACGTGACGCGGACAGAACCCTCGCTCTGCGCACCCGAATGCTCACTCCACATACGTTCATACTCTCTGGCCTCTCCCTCGCGTGTTGCGCCCGACGGCGCCATTGGGAGGGGGCGGAGCGGCAGAACAGCGAGGGCGACTGAATGGCTTCTGACGGACTGTTAGTGCGCGCAGTCTTCTGGTTATGTCCAGGTGCTCCGCGTGTAATTCCGTCAATAAAATTGGTCTTATTCCATATGCGGGTTGTGTATTCGATATTACACACCGGTCCGTATCGGCAGTTCCTTCCGGTAAGCGACTTTCACAGACTTCTTTACTAGTCCGTAGCTTTTTTAGAATTTCACCATAGCCAAATGGTTTTTTAATGTTCTGTGAGAGCGTCATGCTGCGCGCTTCCGATTTCTTCTTTCACGTGTTTCCGCTGGAGATACTGAAAATAATCATCGAGAAATCTCCCACAGAATTGCCATTTAAGCGATCAAACCGATTCTCTCTTCTCGCCTCTTCTTCGTACTGCCACAATAGATAAAGCGAAAATCACGTTAAACATCTCCTATCCCCCTATGTGCTGTTCAACTACACGATTTGTGTCTCAACATCTATAAATACTGAAACAACTTCGACTCTCTTTTGTGTAGTAAATGCCCAGTAATAAACCACCAATTCTTTACAGCAGTGTTTTTCAACTTTTTCGAATACGCGACCCCTTTCCTAGTAAAAATATTATGGCGACCCCCCAGAACGATAATAAAAGTATTTAATTTTCTATCTATTGATGCTGTACTGATGGAGAGATCAAATGCAATGTGAAGAGAGGTCTCAGTGCCCTGCGGCCAGAGATATAATTATATTCTTTGCCGTGGAGATGAGAAGGGCTCAGCGGGGGCATAGTCGCGGCTTTTCGGTCACTACAGTTAGTTGTTCGAGTACACCAGCAAGTATGGAAGTAATTGTCTTCACGCTTCGCTCTGAGCGAGCATAAAATGGAACAGTTTTTACCAACAATGCTGCAACTGCTTTCTCCTGCAACCGTAACCCTGAGCACTACTTCGCCCACAGGTTGAAAAACACTGCTTTAAAGCCTCTTAATACACTTCAGCGAGAAAAAGTTTAGGGAAGGTTTGAAGTTACGTGTAAAATTTGTTGGAAGTCGCTAAGACCTCTTATTATGGATGAATGTAATCTGGGTACTTTGCACTCTGTTTTAAGCAGAAGCTAGTATTCCACACACCCATGTGTTGATGAACTGTGCGTCATACAGTGAGAAAGTTTTGTGTGTTCCGTACAGAGTTAGTAATAATAAATTAAAACGCCGTACAGGATGCTTTAGTTTCACTACACCAACTGCGGAAATGTAGCAAGCGATAAACTTCTTTATACCCATTACTTTGTGAGAGATGTCCAGGAGGAAACGTTTCGTAATGATTTGAAATTATGTGTGTAGTTTGTCACAAGTCTCGAAGTGCACTCATTATCAACCAGTGGATGAATATGGTCTGCCGTGAGCTGTGCTGCCTCAAGATGTAAACTGAGCTCTGAGCTTCTAAGTGGAATATTTGTCTTACTGTGTCCAGCCATTAACATAAAATAATCCCCTTGTTGAGTAGGTAATATTAGCTTTTTAAATTCGTCCGTGATATGACACATTTAATATAAAATTTGTGTTTCCCCTGGAAGCCCTTTGACAGACAACATGCAAATGGGCCCATTTCCATGAACTGGGTTGTCATTTAATAATGTATTAGGTTGTTACATAGGTTCGTAACATTCCTGTTTTGCATGTTGATATTCCGGTTCCTATGGGTTTACTTACCGATTGCCATTTTTTGATTTGTACTTCATTGTGGCTATTCGAGTTTACGTATTGTGATACAAAACACTATACAGGCACTGGTTTGGGAAGTCATTCTGCACCCACCTTACTAACCTGACTCACACCATCAGATCGGAGCAAACAACCTTCGAGGAACTTCCTTCCGAGATGAAAATGCACTCCAGACGAGACTCGACGAGTTCTTCGTCCCTACAATGTGCGATTTCTACAGCTGACGACTAAAGAATGTTGTGTGTATCTGTTGTATTTATTAAACTTACGTAAAAATGCTATGAACTTGTGCTCCGATACAACAGATAATCAGTTCTCAATATTATGTAGTGAGAAATGGAACCTGTATTCTAATACATATTACATCATCAATGTTCCACATAATTATTTTATTTTTTCCTTGTACGCTGTAAGATTCTGATGTGTTCTGAATTACCACTTTTTTTTGGCAGTTGTAGAATGTTTTGTAGTACACCAGATGTAACACTAGAAAATGTGCTTGTAACATGAAAAATAGGCCGTGTAAAATAATAATTTGTCAAACATAGCAAAACATATTTCTACTTATTACAAGCGAAATCCGTCATGCTGTTTTAAGTCTTAATTGCTCAGTGTTATCTACTATGCAGATGGCAACGGATATCAGTTTGAAAATTTCCAAATGCCTTCATTCACCTGAAATCTACATCAACGAGCAGTGCATTTCCTGTCATTCAAAGGGTGTGTGTGTGTTTTTGGGGACATCTTGCCTTTGTCGTGCCACACACTTGTGTGAGAACCTGTTGCAACAGCTTTGGTATTTAACAGTGTAGTCACAATATCATTAGCTGACTCATAACTCAAGGAAGAAAGGATCTGTGATGGGCTGGTGACTCATACAGGACAAAACAGGCTTTTTTTTTTTTTCAGGTACTTTATTCGTGACGAATATTCTTCGTCGGTAACCTCATATTTTGGTACATATCTATAGGTATATATATTTTATGTGTGTTTTGTGTATATATATATATATATCTGTATGTTATGTATGTTACAAATAAAAAAACATAATGAAAGTATTAAGCAAATATTATTCAGGGATCATGTAGTTTTCCAATCAAAAAGTTAGGGTTGTGTCTTTCTACTTCCAGTAAAATCTGAACTGTACTGATCAGATATTTGTGCCTGCTGCATTATTAATTTTGATGAAAGTATAACACAAATTTTATACACTGTAAACATAAAATTTGCATAACAGATCCCAGTAACAATAACAATAAAACAACTCTCTTGAACTTTGTCATACAAATTTGCTGTAGTTCGATGGAGAACACGGTTGAATCATTTCTGCGAAGTCCAATGTCATTTCAAAATGCTCTTACAGAGACATAGATATATATATAGTTTTTGTTACTGTTCTATATTCATTGTACCATTTTATTCTGCAGACAATACATACCTGCACATTGCAGACAAAATATTTCTGTTTCTGTGTAATTTCTGAGAAGCCACAAGAGCATTAAAGTTCCTATTCCATTGTTAATAACTTTGTTCATTTTATTGATGGTTTCATTTTGAATGCCCTGTTTGATGGAGTATTCTTCAGAAGATCCATTTTTTTGTTAAGCTCGTTTTGCAAAAACATATATTAACCCATTTTTCAAAGACAGATATTTAGTGTTTTAAGAGAGAACTTAAAAAGTCATAGCATATGAACACATACGCGTAATTTTCATAACCGACAGAAAGAAAACTGGTTATAAGTGATCGAAACAATGCCAACCTTGTTTCACAGGACTATTATCAGGCATGACATAACTGAAACAACTATCTTAAGATCGAAATACATCACTCTATACATAAAACAGTTCACCTAAATGAATAATACAGAAACTGAATCTTGTTTTTTTTTTTACATAAGACTTGCTCATGCTTTTTACAGTATTTGCAAAAATGTACAGGCACAACTAAGACTGAGTACATGAAATTAAGAAGTAACAGGAAAAAATATACAAGAATGAAACCATTTGCAATCAGGTATGGAGTCATTCTGAATAATCTTAAACCAAAATTCAAGCCAAGTCATGACCAGTTAAGGTCTACAAATAAGACAATATCCTTATGAATGTGTGAAAGAATCTACTGACATATGACGATAAACAAACTCAGATGTGAGATTTTTTTTCTTTTGGAAACATTGAATGATACAAATTTTCACTTAAGTGCATATTTTGGTGTTGTGATGGAAATAATATGAAGGAATTTATTTAAATAAAGTTGTGTGTGCTATTTTGTTTGAAAAGTAAATGAAATGGTAACTTCCACCTAATCCACCGCTATCAATCAGTCCATCACACAGAATTCCAGGAATATTGGAGAAGATGGTTACTTACAGTGTTGTTCTTTGTAAATGTTTGTTGTTCAGAATATCAGTTAAAATAATTTTAGGCTGATGTATCTGTAAATTTTCTCATTGCTTATAAAATCAATGAAGTAAAAAATTATGATGTAGGCATCGTGGGTACATAAATTTATATAAATCTGTCATATCTATCTGAAAAAGCTTCCAACTAAAAAATATAGCTGCCACAAAAATTGAACCTTTCTATCACAACACTGAATTGTAACAATGGGAAAATTGTCTACACAAATCTTACACGTTTAGATATTCGTTTTCACACTGTTATTACAAAATGCACGGCGTTTCTATGAATTCTACAAAAGCGTACACATTTGATTTTCAATGATAGTGCAGTGAAAGACAAAGAGGATGCAACCCAATGAATTATTCGTCTTAAGTTTTGTTCCCCAAAACACTTTATATATGTATATATTTGTATAGATATATATGTACACACCAGTGTACATACTTCGCATTTATATATGTATATCTTTATCAAAAAAGGCACTTGGAATATTTTTAGTTGTTCATAAACAGATGAAATGTCTAAAGCCGAGATAAGGTTGTGAGCAGAGACATGCATAAGTGACCTGCTGCAACAGGAAATGAGGCATTTTGCTTAGATGATGCACTCATTTCATGGTGATGCCATGTTTTGCCTTGTTCCTGGTTTGACCTCTTTGTCCCTCAGCAATTGCTACTGCTTCACAGCTAATTTCAATGCCTAATTTTACAAAGCTTTAAATACTGGAAATTGACACTTATTAGAGAGAAATATAGGCAATAAGAAGAAAATGTTCACATAATGATGATGCTTTAGTGTTGGTATTGCAGTAGAACCATTTAAACCAGCCTTTTGCAAAAATAAATAAAAATATCTGCAAAGTCACATGTGGCTGCAACAGATTGCTGCTGCTGATGTTGCAAAGTAATGATGTGTCAGTTTTAAATGTATGAAGCTGTTCAAAGTATAGGTTTTTCCATCATAATTCACTTGTATTCACTGTACAAAAAAACGACACAGACCTGGGTGATGGGATCAGACAATATTCATCTAAACAAAAAAACCTGGTGTCTAGTCCGTATCTACTGTAAATTATTTGAATTAAATAACTGCGGTAAAAATAATTGTATTTATCACAGCTTTGTTGAGTTGAAAAGCACATAAATTCTGCAGTTTGAGAGTGGATACTATGTTACTGCTTTGACAGCAGTGGTAGAAGTATTAATTCAGTGTATTCCTTTTGTTTACACCGATATTTCAAAACAATAAGGTAACAATTAGACTTATCTGCAATTGTGCTGTGGTTATGACTGGCATGTCTCTTACATTGGCTGCCAAGTACAAGACATCACCCAGACTGACATAATAGAATTAAAGATGCTTATAGAATATCACAGACACACTTTGACAAAAATGTTACATATACAGGTTTTTACATGTCAGTATTATTTGTTTTGGCATCCCACAAGAAATACTGTGTCAAATAGCTAAGTCGAGATCTCAATGGAGAGAAGTGTTGAGGGAAGTGTTCCACAAATACATATTTTGGGTGATAATTATAAAACTCTTAAACTGTTATTTAGCAGATCATTTTAAGCATCCGATACCAAATATACTAGATATATCTAAATTTCATGATGATGATTTCAAAAATATTCCAATGGTCCCTGACATATTGGTCTTCTGTGTGAACCCACAAAATGAACACTGATTATTATTACGTAGTGGACTGATGTGGTCCTTGATTGGGATATATAGTTTGTGGTGTCTAAGAAGCCTTTCTGTACATAGTACTCAGCAGTTTTCTGAATATACATTAAGTTTCTTATTTTTCTACACAAAAATTAAATAAAGCAAAGAAATCCTCAAAATAAATTTCATACACTCGTTTATATTTTTGAACACTTACTGATAATATGACCAACACAATATGTTTAACAGAACCATGCTACAGTGACACAATTTGTAATATTATGGAAACAATATGGAAGTCACAGACTTCAGGTCAATAGCACTCAATACAAATGACGCATCAACTGCAATTTTATCGGGTACACTAAATGCCAAATATGTACGAATAGAATGTTATGTGGGACATTTCCATCAACACTCCTAGTAGATACGGCAAAATATCTAATAACAATTCTCAGTGGAACACATTACAACATTTAGCATCACCAACAATAGTTAACACTCTGGCAGCTGTGAGCATCGCATACCCAAAATAATACCGAGATGTTAGTATGTTTATGATATATATATTGATCTATAATGGTAGTAAAAAATAGCTCATTCAGATAAGAAGGATTAAGTGCTAGTCTCAGAACTAGTACTTTCAATAAACGACAGTTTTACATAGCACAAATAGCGATCTACGAAAAGCTCGGTTTTTGAAAATAAATAGTTGATTTTTTTTCTTCATACAGTCTTTATATGAGCAGATAACTTCGTAGGAGAAATATTAGCTACGGCCTGCAGACAAACTGCATGTTCTCATTCTACATGAAAGATACAGCCACTTCACTAAAGGAGCCCAGGGAAGCTTTTTTTGTTATCTTAATAATACACACAGTGCCACAGAAATTTTGATTTCTTAGTGCCAGTAGATACCAACAAAAATAATCATAATTTAAAGTGCACGATCATGGTAGTGCCTGCATCAGCCGAAAGAGATTAAAAAAAAAAAAAATATTACTGTGTTCATTGAGGAAGTAAAACAGTGATGTGCAAGTAATGACCAATTGCTCCCCACTGCCTACAGTGCGCGCTTTTGGAACTCCATAGAGAAAGACAATTTATGATTTGACAGACTGTGTGAAAAAGGAAAGCTATGATAAATGTGCTCCTACCACTTATCAGAAGATTTTCCAACAGATCAAACAGTATCAGGAAAATCTATCGTAGAAAGACACTACAGTGAGCACAGTAAATCAAGTGCAAGTTAATATGAAGATACTGAGCCTTTATTAAATCCATATATCTCATTTTTTTTTAGATGAAATGCATTTATCCCCCCCCCCCCCCTCTCTCTCTCTCTCTCTCTCTCTCTCTCTCTCTCTCTCTCTCTCTCTCTCTCTCTCTCTCTCTCTCTCTCTCTCTCTGACACACACACACACACACACACACAAACACACACACACACACACACAAAACATTTCAGCCCCTCAAACATATTTTCTTCCTTGCTCTTTATGAACAGTGACATGTGACACGATGATTTCTAAAAGAAAAAGTCTGCTGCCTTTCTAGCAGCACAGAGTCAGGCTGTTTAGACGTAGTTCTTAGAACTGTGGAACAATTTAAAATATATATATGTATATATATTTATATATATCATTTATGTACATTACACAGCCTGTTTCGTCCACAAAATGTCTCAAGAACGCCCCAAACCAATTTTCTTTTAATGTTCTGTAAAGAAGTCTTTTCTTCATTAACTAAACTGCTATTGACTTAGTTGCCTTTAACATTCTGTGCCCACCACGGCATTCTTTTATCTAATCCCAATATGTCAAAAGGATAAAATAAAATTGGGAAAGGTGTGACAGTGGTGATTTCACAGAAGATCTAGACAAGGGCCGCTAGTGTTTCTCTCTTTTTTTTTTGGAGCACAGTATCAACGAGATCCAAATGTTAACCACTCGGAAGTCAATACCTAACCACGAGGTTATATATGTGGACGTGTTTTTCTCTCTCGTTCAGTCCACCCCACAATATTTGTGACAAATAATGTTACAGTGTAGGAAATTCACTACAGGAAGGAAACAAACCAAACTCCTCATCACTAGCTCAGTGCTGCACACGAGAGTTCGGTCTCACACGTCGCCTCGAGTATCGGCTTTCCACAGTCGTCGACAGTTCGAAAGACACTTTCTAGCTCGGCAAACGACCCTGCTCCACTTACGTGCAAGTGGCCTTTGCAAATGGCACATCAAATTTTCTTTTCTGTGGAGTAGGTGCATTTTGAAAGGAGTCCAATACAACACGGCAACCGTCAGAACAGTTCTCTATGACAGTCACTCGGGCTGCCACCGAATTCCACGTCACCAGAGTTTCGCCGTTATGACTCGAGCGAGGCGATCAAGCTGTGGAAGACGACAGACTGGATCTCTCCGAAAATGGACGCGTGCCCACAAGAGTACTGGTGCGGTTGCTGCTGTTGCTGCTGTTCCGCTGCCGAGGACTCGGTGCAGTTGCCAGAGGACGCGGACCTGGAGCTGTCGGCAAACCTGAGCCGCAGCTCGTCGGCGTGCGGCGCGGGTACCCTGGGGACGCCGGTGGTCGCGGACCAGCAGCACGTGCTGTTCCGCAAGTCGTCACCACCGCACGAAAAGAGTCGCCTTTCCAGTTCGGCAGTGGCCGGGTCCGGCACCTCGATAGCCACCTCGAACTTGGGCCTCTTCGCCGGTGCGGGGCCGCACAGCTCCTGGGAGTCGACCGGAGAGGTGGCGGGGCCCGAAGTGGGGACACCGGTAGGTGGGGCCGACGTCCCGATAGCCGTAGCCGCGGGGTCCTCCGACGACGGTTCGACGTCCACCACGTTGACCACGACGTCGTCGTCTTCGTCCTCGTCGTCGATAGAGGTGAGCATGCGCGGTGTGGGTGGCATGTAGAACTGGCTGAGTACGTCACAGCAGTCGTCCTCCAGGAGTGGCCTCTTCCGGCTGTCGCTCGGCACCGTCGCCGAGGTACCGGATACGCTGCCGACGGACGTGACCGAGGCCGAAGACGGGTCGACACCGCTCGGGGACGGTACGGTAGTCACACTGCCGACGACTGCGGGGGAAGCTGGGGTTACCAGTGGGTCCACGACACCGGTCGTCATAGGTGACACGACAGAAGCTTCCGTCAGCGTGGGAGTTGTCGTCGTAGTTGCTGTCGGCACCGAAGGTGTGACTGGATCTGGATCGTCCAGGAAACAGCTACTGGTAGTGTTGTACAGCACCTGAAACAGGCACACCACACTGTTGTTAGCTGCTTGCCTAAACATTTTGTCAATTCTTTCATCTGACTACATCGAGCCAAAGTTCCTCGTCTCTAATGGCAATAACTGGCCACACTGGCTGTTGTAGCGTAGATTGCAACAATGTCTTTTGTCATTTTTCACTACTGTCTATGTTCAGCTGTGTGGCCATTTTCGAGTGTGTGATATAAATCCATCAAAGGGACATACTTAAGCTACAGTCAAAACTTATATTGGTCACGCATTGTTAAAATGCAATCCGTACACTCAATTTCTACGCTACTGGTGTGTTGTGTGCGGATGGTCTTCGCTGTACAATACACAAAATTGCTACCACTTCATTTCTCAAAAGCTCTCAAGGGGAAAAAAATGGAAAAGTAGAAGCTGACACAGTTCTTTAGCATGAATTTGAAGTTCTGAATTGTTTACACTGGTGATAACTTTATGGTAACATTTGTTTCACTGCCAAGCATTCTTTGGGTGTGCATATGTTAACACCAAACAACTGTCAACAACACTCGCAACACAGTCGAGAATATCGCCTATCGTAACACAACATTTGTATTTGATTTGGTACACACAATTTAAACTTGCACACTGACAACTTTGTGTGCGGTAACATTTCTTTCATTTATCATAGCAGATGTTTTCAGGTTTAATTTGATCTGACAGTGTGCAGCAGTAGTTACAATCTGCATAATTTAACCACTCATATTTTTAGGTGTTCACTGTGCATAATTCTTTTGTCTTTGGCATCATCTGGCTTAGTATCTATCAGAGCAATGCAATATTCATATTCTGAGAAGGGACATAGATATACTGAATAATATTTTGTGAGCGAGGTAAACACTCTCGTTACATTAATACTACAATCGAATTTTTCTTTAAATATTTTTTTTCAATGTAAAATAACAACAGTAATGTTTCTGTATGACTGCCCGTGTACAGTAAAAAACCTATTTACACCAAAATTCAGGTATCAGTATGTCTGCAGTGACTGTTTCACTTCCTCATGTAAAAAGTCTCTAAGCTGAACTCCAAACCAGACAAATATGTGTAAGCAGATCGGGTAGTCTTGAAACACACTCTACACAATCAATCAATAATTATTGTAGACTACGAGTCTTTATTGTTACACTCTTCTATTCTATTATTACACTTATACGAGGTTCACTCAAATGAAACCTGGTCAGTGAGTACAGACGAGCTATTCCTGGACATCGATTCACAACAGACGACAAAGTGTGCGACTGGGTCCAAACCTGGATCCTATAGAAGCCAACTAACTTCTTCGAGGATGGAATCGACCGACAAGTGTCGCAATGGAATAAATGTGCCAACCGTTTTGGCAACTATTTTTGAGTATGTGTACTGCATGTAACTAAATTTTTGAGTAAATAAAATCGTTACCGTTACTTTCCGCTAGTGACCGTGTTTCATCTGATGCCACTTACATAATAAGTATATGGGTAGGGAGACTCTTGCAGTGATGAACTACTGCAAGAAACAGGCATAGTTTCGTCATGATATGGGAATAAAATGGACTACACTCAGGCCCACAAAATGTGCAAACATCTCTACTAAATGCATGGAAAAGCACAAGTAACTAAAGTTATGCTCTCCTTGTACAGAGAGTAAGTGTGCAAATACACAGTTCAGAATTTACTTTCACGATAACTCCAAATTTACAAGGAGACGGATAGTAAGGACAGGAAGCAAACTTCGATGTACTTCCCAAAATGTATCAGTGATGTGATGTGCTCATCTTTTGTAACCTTTCCCAATGCAACCATTAATGTTTATTATGTGAGGAAGGACGATACAAGTCCTGAAACACAGGATGTTTTTTTTTTTTTCAATTATTTGCAGTTTTGCAACCTCGAACGTAAGTTTCAGTCAGCCATTCTGTTGCCTTGGAAATGTACAGTTTTCTTAATAAAATTTTCCTTCTGATACAATTAACTGGCTTCTGTAACTCAAATACTACGATGATGGCTAATGTAGAATAACTGCAATTATACTGTGGATGACATCAGAAGTCTGTCCAATTTTGAACCACTTCAATAATGACTGGAAGCCAATGAAATTTGTTCTCGTCCTGGACACCCAGATGTGTATAGCACTAGAGCACAATAACTGCTCTGTGACGTAGCTGTGCTTCGGTACTTCGTAAGGATTGGCAACGTAGAAAACAGCCCCCCCCCCCCCTCTCTGCCACCGTACTTCGCGTAAGCAGACCTCGCCCCTTCCCTCGTGCTTTCTTCCCATCCCGTCCCCCTCTCCCCAGGGCACCAGTGCGCACTCGGACGTAACGCAAACTGCAAGGAGATTCAGAAAGATGAGTCTGATTAATTAATGTTTATTTCATATACACTTCATACGAATAATCTACACATTAATGATGATGTAAATAAAATAGAAAGAAACTTCCACATGGGAAAAATATATTAAAAACAAAGATTCCAAGACTTACCAAGCGGGAAAGTGCCAGCAGACAGGCACATGAACAAAACACACAAACACACACACAGAATTACGAGCTTTCGCAACTGGCAGTTGCTTCGTCAGGAAAGAGGGAAGGAGAGGGAAAAATGAAAGGATGTGGGTTTTAAGGGAGAGGGTAAGGAGTCATTCCAATCCCGGGAGCGGAAAGACTTCCCTTAGGGGAAAAAAAGGACAGGTGTACACTCGCACGCGCACGCACGCACACGCACGCACACGCACACACACGCACACACACGCACACACGCACACACGCACACACACACACATCCACAGACACAAGCAGACATATTTAAAGGCCTTTAAATATGTCTGCTTGTGTCTGTGTGTGTGTGTGTGTGTGTGTGTGTGTGTGTGTGTGTGTGTGTGTGTGTGTGTGCGTGTGCGAGTGTACACCTGTCCTTTTTTTCCCCTAAGGGAAGTCTTTCCGCTCCCGGGATTGGAATGACTCCTTACCCTCTCCCTTAAAACCCACATCCTTTCATTTTTCCCTCTCCTTCCCTCTTTCCTGACGAATCAACTGCCAGTTGCGAAAGCTCGTAATTCTGTGTGTGTGTTTGTGTGTTTTGTTCATGTGCCTGTCTGCCGGCGCTTTCCCGCTTGGTAAGTCTTGGAATCTTTGTTTTGAATAAACAGTTAGAAATAGCTCTGTCCACTCACCAAGAATATTCTCTGTCTACAAAAGCGCAGTCAGACTAAGCAGAAATCTGTACGCTATTCTTCGTGTGTGTCAGAATTCTTACTCACTGGTGCACCGTGCAGAGGGGGAAGGGCCGTGAACGAAGCTCTATGGAGGGGATGAGGTCTGCTTATGAGAGGTGGCAAAGGGAGGGGGGGATTGTTTTCCACATTGGCAATCCTTATAAAGTATTGCAGCAGTAAATTGTTATTCCAATTATAATTCTGCCATCCATGTACATATATCCTATTTTGGGATTTGTTGTTGAGAGTACTGAGTTATTAAGAAAAAACTGGACCATAGTTCACTGAGCACTAGATGGAAAAACGATATACTCTTGGATAACACTTCGTTAAGCAGGGTATAGAAAGGTGTGCACTACTCATCAGCTTTCATTTTCAATAGGCTTTCAGGAACTGAAAAAATTGTGGCAAACCAAAAGTATTCAAACTCAAGTTGAAAGTTAACTTGTGGCAATCACCTTGTAGTCTGTACCTGATTTCCTCACAGCAGTTGAGAAATTTTTGTATACTTCTCACAATTTTTTTGTGTTTCATGAACTATTTCTTTTATAGATCCTCTAATCAGCATTCTGTAAATTTTGTACTGTCTTGTTCCATAACCAAGTAGATTTTGCAAACACGATCCCGCAGAAGTTTAAAAGAAAAAGATAGAAAGTTTCGATTAACTCTGTTATTCATCCCAGCAATTGGTCCCTTCCTCGATGACATATTGCACGGGAAAACAAAACTCGGCTCTTACTTCTGGCCACAGAGGTCTTCTAATTTCACATCGTGTGACCTTTTTTCCCCTGCAGAACTTCACAATTAAGAGCCAGACTACTTTCCATATCTGTCCACAACTCTTGCCGACCTGTGGAAACTTGTCGCAGCCGCAACAAACCCCGTACACCCGCAAGTGAAGATTCTTTGCGTGCGGGACAAATCTGACTATCACGTAGATGTCTGCCATGCAACGGTAGACAGACATACTCAACATTTATAACAAGTTTGTAAACTTCACGGCTTCCTGTTTCCACCTGTATACAGGCAGTTTGTATCTATTTCATAAAAGTAGCAGCAAGAGACGCACATTTTTGTATAGCCCTGTGTAGTATCGGAGAATTCAAAGCTCTGTCAACGGAGACGAGGGCTATTGCCGAAGAGATGAGAAACGTACCTGCTGCTTCATCATCTTCTCCTCGCGCGCCTCCTTCTGTAACCGCTTGACTGTGTTGTTGATGAGCACAGAACGCCTCAGCGAACTCTCGGGGTCCTCTATCTTCTTGAGCTTGCCGATAGAGATCTTGAGCACCTTACGGCGCTCCTCCTTGAGCCGGTACTTGGCAGAGATCATGGTCGGCCGCGACTTGGATCCGAAGCGCGTCCCACTGCTGCCGAACATGAGCGGCAGCTGGTCGTCGGGAGTCTGGTTCACCTGCAATGACGAGGGTGCACCGTGAGGTAGGGCACTCTACTGGTAAGGTGGGAGTGGCTTGCTGGGAGGGTTAATTTCGAGCCAGGATAAAAGACTCGTGAAGAGGAGACCTAAGTTTGCTGTCACAGAAGTGAAACTTGTGATTAAGGAAAATGTCTGCAAGTTTCTATAGTGCACTGCACAAGCAGAGAGGCTTCTCATAAAAAATGAACTGCTGCTAACATCCACAGAGATTAATTAAAAGCTACCAATAAGGAATGGAAACAATAGGCTACACATCAATTTGAGATAGAGAGAGAGAGAGAGAGAGAGAGAGAGAGAGAGAGAGAGAGAGAGAGAGAGAGCAGCTTGGCATGCTCTGCAATGTGACTCCATGTGAACATGTTCACAACTGTAGTCGAAGAGATTTTGAAAGAAAAGAATGACAGTGGAAGTTCCAAACAAAATTATTTATAACAGATTACTGGTAATGTACAATGCACCGACTGTGCTGAAAAAGATAACTAGCAAACTCCAGAGAAGGGAAAATTGCCTTAAATCAATGTTGGAGTCTATGACCAAAACGACCACAACTAGACAGGCGGGACAGGGTGGAAAATGATGAGTCTATAAAGAGAAACCTTTGATGATTCACCAGTGACATACAGTTCTTTATATAAACACTGCTGGCTTTAGGCTGTAATAGACCTGTGTATTCCACAGGCCTGATTGGTCATCACCACTAAGTATATAGATGCAGGAAGGAAGGGAGAGTAAAGTTCAATATCCTGCCAATGGTGATGTCATTTCTAATGAAACTTTGGCTCACATTGGGCAAGGGTGCGGAAATTATCTGTGTTCATTTTAAAGGAATCATCCAAGCATTTCGATTAAGAAATCATGACTGCCAAAGATGAAACTGAACTCCTGTTTTTCTGAACGCAGCGGTGTGTTCTCTTAAAGCAAATGCTCATTTGCAATAATAAACACAACTGCACACAAATACTTTGATTACAATACCATACTTCTTTGTGAGTGTAGCAATATTGTCACCTATAGGACTTGTCTGTTTACATAACATTAAGAACAATTACAGGGCCATCTAAAGGCGAAACATTAAAATATAAGCAAATTATGCAAAAATTGTCAATACTTAGTTTTTCTATTGCTTTTTATGAATGATAGACCTCCACATGCAAATCTGTTACAAAGGCAGAAAGAGCTTAAATCTAAAATTTTTGACATAACAAAAAAAAAAAAACAAAAAAAACAAAAAAAAATTGGTGCAGCAATGGCTATAATCTCCTAAACATGTGATTTTCCTGTTAAGTTACTGCTTATAAAAACAAAGAATGGAAGGTATGGAGGAGAAGATGGGAGCTTTAAGACAGTGAAATTTGAAACACGACAGATATGAGAACGCAAAATGAATGCAGTGGTACAAAAGCCTCAGCAAAAAGTATCACTTGAAAACAAATGTTGTGAAGGAAAGTGATAATGGCTGATAACTGAAAAATATATAAGGGGAACAAATGAGAAGTTATGGTATCGCAACAGTAGGATAAGAAATGCGTGTAGTAGGTAACAGTGACAGGAAAAATGCATCACACTAGTGGAAATGTGGGAAGCACAATTTATTTGAGAGGAAATGGAAACACAGAATGAGGGGAAGCAGCTAATAAAATATTTAGAACGATTATGAACAAACAGGGTGCGCACACGTGCACACTCTCTCTCTCTCTCTCTCTCTCTCTCTCTCTCTCTCTCTCTCTCTCTCTCTCTCACACACACACACACACACACACACACACACACACACAAATGATGAAGAGGAAAAAAGTAAATTAGATTGGTTCTCAAATGGGAAGCAGTAGTGTATATTTTGGAAGGAGGCAAGGGGAAGAGAAGGAATAACGGTTTGTTAACTATGTGCACGGAATGCAAAGTAGATGAACAGAGAAAAGGTGCAGTAACCATAACAAGGTGTAAGGTGAGTGGGGCTAGATGAAGAAAAGACGAAAAACTTTGAATATGACAAATGGGCCAAGTTAGTGAATATGGGGAAACTACAGAAAAGCTAATGAGCCCGGCCCAGAGGGGCCCGAACGACAGTGCCAGAAGTGAGGAGGAGGGAAGTGCGTGTTGAAGAGGTGACTCACTTTCATGTTGGCTGCGCAGCCGTGGCAGCTGCTGCGGCCGCTGCTGGGCACGGCCCTGGGGGCGGAGGCTGGGGGCGGCTGCTGCTCGAGGCGTAGGGGCTGGACACCACTCGCTCTCGCCGTGCCCGCGACACCTGAAACCACGGAGGTGTACCTCTGCTTACACGTATTCCCGTCTCACCAATTTTGTTTCCTTCTTTTTACATTTATTCTCATACTAAAAAAAATCATTTTCGTGCCAGGGGCAAGCCCCGGCTTTGCACGAACGGCATTAAGTATCTACGTCTGGGTGACTTTATGCTGTAGGTTGTAATAAATTATATCCACAAACCTTCCTCGTGAATCAGTCTATTTACAAGTAAACCCTCGATTCTTTAAAGAATCGGGACTGGGTTGGTGCATAAGCTCCTAGGGTTCTTTCCATAAGTCTGCTAAACGCAATAGATAAATGTAACAATGACTTTAGTCGTGAATAATATACTCTCCTTCACTATTCACAACAGTCTGCTCCTTCACTATTCACAACAGTCTGCCAACTCTGGGCTAAATTCTTGATGGAGCAACTGTACAAATTATGTCGGTTTCAAAAAACTTGTTGAGGCCTGTTTAGAGCTCATTTTCATCCGGGAAGGAAGTTTCTTGAAGGTTGTTTGATAGAGAGTGGAAAACGTGACAATCTGACGGCGCAGGATCAGGCTTATGGTGGGTGCAGAATGACTTCCCCCAACAATCTCCCGTATAATGTGTTTTGTCAGTCTAGCAGAACGCGGGCAGGCATTATCATCTGCGAGACATCTCAGCTGTTAACAATAAATGTTATGTGATGCTTGCACCTCAGGGAAGCACCAGGTGCACAACATTAGTTTTTATGGGCGCATGCAGGTCCTCGTATGGGGAGATGCTGCGTTTCAGCTCAACCATTCCGTGCTTTCCGTTATGTTATCATAAAGACACTAATTTCTCATCACTTGTGACGACACACGACAGGAAAACTTGAGCCAACTGATAGTGAGGAAGCAGAGATGTACGTACGGCCACCCGCTGATTTTTGTGATTTTGGCACAGAGCAGATGGAACCCATTCACGCGATTTTTGAACCTTATGCATTCCGTGCAAATGTTGCGCGATAGTGGAATGATCACAACTCATCACATTTGCCAGCTCTCGAGTATTTTCCAGTAAGGGAAACAAATAAGAAAAACTGATTTTCCTGAACACAGGTGGAAACAACCAGAAGAAACATCATTTCCCTAATTTACACGCTCACACAGCCACAGTTTGCAGACTGGTGTACACAATTGCTGTGCTTGGACAGATATTGATGGTGAGTGCACACTTTGGGTATCGAATCGCTTAAATTGTGACGCTGTCAAAGTTGTGAGAGTCTTACATCAAAAACTTCTCAAATTGTTGGATGACTTGTTCCTAGATTTCTTTGAATTGCATTTTGTTGGAAGTTGCACAAAACCAATGTAGTACAGCTGATATAAGCTAATCACCATTATTTTCAACTTCCTTGTCGTATCCTTTCACGGGGTCAGCATCTTACTCTGGGTTCGGTATAGTCTGTGGCGAAAGGAGGTCAGATGTCTCTAATCCCTGTAACTGAGAGGGAAAAAGGGTACCAGCCCGGTATTCGTGTAATCAGATGTGTGAAACGAGCTAAAAACTTGAGTCTGACCCTCCGGCCTACATCGGGTGGATACCATCCGGAGCTGGAACCCCTGGAATCCCGGAAGCGGCGTCTTACCAGTGCGGCAAGCACCATACAACATTCACTGTGTCAATGAAAATGTCCAAAAAAGGTATAAGAGCAAAGTTTCGAAGACCAGCAGCATATAGTAGGAGTCAGGATTCGCATGCGCAGAACGAGAGTTCTGCCTGCAACATCTCCTACAGCTCAAGTCGCATGATTCTGGGATGGTGGGATGGTGCATTTTAGCCCATGTAGCACTTTGTGCGTTTTGAATGTTATTACTTTGCGGCCATCGATAGATCAACTTCAAAAGTACCGTGAAACTTTGTAGAAATGATTTACATAAATCTTGCCGATTTGGTACCGGAATTGGGAACAGCAATTGTATTGTGCTCTTTCAACATGGCATCTAATCTGGGATTTCACTTTATTTACGTTTGTTCAGTAACAGGAATAAGAAGTAACAGCCAGCAACATTTTTTTACGTTTTCTATTGGACTTAGTCATATTGTTGAATGTCTGCTCTAATCACGTTACAATGAGACTCAACACAAAACTGTATCACGAAGAATTACTTATACACAGAAGGGTTTGAGAACCAGCGTAAATTGGAGGAAATTACTGGCTGTCATGTATAAACTGAATCTACATATGAACAAATTTTCAATTTCTGAAGGTGGCAGGGGTAAAATACAGGGAGCGAAAGGCTATTTACAATTTGTACAGAAACCAGATGGCAGATATAAGAGTCGAGGGACATGAAAGGGAAGCAGTGGTTGGGAAGGGAGTGAGACAGGGCTGTAGCCTATTCCCGATGTTACTCAATCTGTATATTGAGCAAGCAGTGAAGGAAACAAAAGAAAAATTCAGAGTAGGTATTAAATCCATGGAGAAGAAATAAAAACTTTGAGGTTCGCCGATGACATTATAATTCTCTCAGAGGACTTGGAAGAGCACTTGAACGGAATGGATAGTGTCTTGAAAGGAGGGTATAAGATTAACATCAACAAAAGCAAAACGAGGATGATGGAATGTAGTCGAATTAAGTCGGATGATGCTGAGGGAATTATATTAGGAAATTAGACACTTAAAATAGTAAAGGATTTTTGCTATTTAGGGAGCAAAATACCTGGTCATGGTCGAAGAAGAGAGGATATAAAATGCAGACTGGCAATGGCAAGGAAAGCGTTTCTCAAGAAGAGAAATTTGTTAACATCGAGGATAGATTTCAGTGTCAGGAAGTCGTTTCTGAAAGTATTTGTACGGAGTGTAGCCATGTATGGAAGTGAAACGTGGGCGATAAATAGTTTGGACAAGAAGAGAATAGAAGCTTTCGAAATGTGGTGCTACAGAAGAATGCTGAAGATTAGATGGATAGACCATATAACTAATGAGGAGGTATTGAATAGGATTGGGGAGAAGAGTTTGTGGCACAACTTGACTAGAAGAAGGGATCGGTTGGTAGGACATGTTCTGAGGCATCAAGGGATCACCAATTTAGTATGGAGGGCAGCGTGGAGGGTAAAAATCGTAGAGGGAGACCAAGAGATGAATACACTATGCAGATTCAGAAGAATGTAGGTTGCAGTAGGCACTGGGAGATGATGAGGCTTGCACAGGATAAAGTAGCATGGAGAGCTGCATCAAATCAGTCTCAGGACTGAAGACCACAACAACAACATGAACAAACCACTAATATGTATATACTTACTGGCCGTTTACTCCAACACACTTGCAAATTTATCTATCACATGTCTTGCAAACTAACGACCATAAAGTCGGATATTTTTCAACTCACAAAGCGCCTCTTATCAGTATGACATTACCATTACACATTGTTTTACATACGTACGAAAAGTAACTTATCCTACTTCCACATATTCCACTTTACATCCGTAGCAACGACAATACTGCAACATAGCTGTTACTAAAACCAGAAAGTGCAGAAACAAGGTGAATACTTGATAATCTTCCAAGTTTTTAGTTTTAAAAATTTATTTAATAAAACCGTAGGTAGCTGTTACCGCAAATAGTAGAAAAGCAGCATCGTCCAAAAATCACGCGACTACTCCAGTTTGACGCTGAGAACAGGTGCAGCAGATGAACATTCTCTACGGATAGGAGGTACTGGCGAACGTTAAACTGTAAGGGCTGGGTTGGCTCGTTCAGTTAGGCACTCGCCCACGAAAGGAAATGGTCCCTGGTCCGGGTCCTAGTCGCGCACAAAGTTTTAATCTGCCAGTAACGTTTTGCATCAGCGCATACTCCGCTGCAAAATAAGAGAGATTCGTTCCGGAAATTGTAAACTTCTCGGTGCACCTCGTTCCACCACAGAATTAGATCGGTTGCTCGGCACGTGTTTCTAGTGTGAAGATGGGAGCCGAGCACAGACGCTGTGGCGTAGTGTAAGTCACGAAGTGTCGATGTAGATACACTCCGGGGAGCTCCCGGCTGGCAGGGCACAGCTTCCAGTTCTCCAGCGGCGCGGCGTCATGAATAATGCAGGATGCTGGGCGCACCCGCGGGGGACTCCGGCGCCCCCCCCCCCTCCCCCCTCCCCCCCCTCTTTCCATCCAGCAGTCTACCCCGGCTACATCCCTTGAAGCGAGGGTCATGAAATTAATGTTCCGATTAGGGACTTGGCCCGTGCGACGCGAGTTTGCCGCCCTGCTTGCGTGAACCTTTTGGCTCCTCCCCCCCCCCCTCTACACACACACACACACACACACACACACACACACACACACACACACACACACAGACACACACACAGAGGTAGTCTCTTTCGAGGTCGGGAGAACGCACAGAAGCCAACAGAAACACGAGGCGGAAAGATGACGTGTGTGTGCCATTACAAAAAGCGGCGACCTCTTCTAGGCAACTTCCACGACAAACAGCACTTAATTTTGACCCTTTCCACTCTAACTGACCTCCCTCTTACACGGCAGTTTGAATACCTTCTGCCAACATCACTGGCGACGAAACCTAAATGGACTTTCGGAACCGAGGTGATGCAAAACTTTTTTTTAATGTGTGTATTGTGTATGAATTATGGATACGATAGAAACATATATACATATACACGGACCGAATGTTGCTTTTCTTGTAATGACAAGAATGGACCTACAGATTACGACTTCTCTTGGCTTTTACAAACTCGTCAGTAGTCAGGGATGAGGTAGGAACGATACAGCAAACATTTACTTCAAAATTCATACCCTCAGAGCTACCGATACTTGTTTAGTAGAAGAGATGGGTTTCACAGTAGCGAAGATGAACCAGTGCTCATAGTTATTCACTTTTGAGCCCATGTTCACCAGACGTCTTTCTTGTTTTTATCCTTACAGTAAAAGAGACTGAAGATCGAGAAGTATGCATTTTATATCCCGTGGTTATAAGACTTTTTGCTTCTGATGATAGTCCTTGTCATATCCTTGAATAATGACCATTCCTCCTTTGACACCGCGTATAAAATTTCGGAGCGATTAGAAAAGATAGAAAGAAAAAAGAAAACCTTTTATGTTACAACAAAGTCACAATTAGAAGAAATGAACTGGACAAAACCAATGGCGTGACGAATGAATGGACGCCGGCGGGAAATAGAAGTATACAACTGCAAAGCGTCACAGAATACGTGTATCTGGATAAACTTGTAAATACGAAAGAAGACTTAAAAACCTATACTCTTTTTTTCCCCTCGCATCTCGGGACTCGCGCTGGAAAAAGGATTTGAATGAAACGAGAGCAGAGCAGTGGAGCAACGGGAGTTTGAGAAGCCGAGCGCGGTGGCATGGAGCCAGAACCACTACTGGCCACCAGAGCGAAGCTGCGACAAATCACACTCGCATCTCGCGGAGGGGGCGGTCGCGAGAGAGCGTGCGTGTGCGTGCGTGCGTGCGCTGCCTGGCAGGCGAGGTGCGTGCCGAGGTATCACGGCGCGCCCAATAAATAAGGGGGCTCTACAATCTGCCGGGCCCGCAATCAATTCCGTTGCCCCCCCCCCCCCCCCACTTGCTTCTTTGCTTCCGTCCCCTCGCTTCCATTCTCTCCATCGGCGCCGACCACGCTTCCACCGCCAGCCCGAATACCGTGTCTGATGTGCCCAGGTCCTGTAAATAGCCGCAAATTGGTCGGTTGATACTAGCTCGGCGCTCAGTGGATCTGTGAAACCTATACCTGTCCACAGCACTACACTAGTTTCCCAATTAGCTACACAACGGTAAACTCTCCACCCCGATTATTTTTTGCGGTGAGAGGAGGGTGGGGGGCAATACGTAGATATGTAGAATTCACCCTTTTTCTCAGGAACGAGTAGACGTATAAAGTTGAAATATGTTGAAATATATGTCAAATATTAAAGTATACTGTCCCCTAACGATGTAGAAACGTGACGCTTCGAAGTTAATGCAATCAGAAGATACGGCCATTTGCGTCGCATTTTTTTGACACTCGCAACCTCGCTCATCAAATACCTATTTTGTAAATAAAACCGCCTTTCTTGCTGCAACTTGCCTTTTTCTTACTCTAAGGCGTCTTCAGTGGGATCTCGAACGATAGTTTCTTTATTTTTTGATTATCGAACAGTTCACGTCGCGCTTCCTTATACATAAAAAAAAGTTCGTAAACTGTTTGACGATCTAAAAATAACAAATTATATCGTTCTAGACCCCACTGAAGATGCCTTAGAGTAAGAAAAGGGCGAAATGCGTCTGGGAAAAATACATTTAAGTTGCAGTAAGAAAGGCGGTTTTATTTACAAAACAAGTGTTTGTGTGCTTGCTGTGGAGGATGGCCACACATACAAACTTGTCACTCGTTAAAAGCCACACGATACTTCCCGTTGACGCACAATAATGACATTTGCCACGAGACAAGATTTCGCAGTACGACCAAAGGGGGAAAAAATTAATCTGGTTAAATTATTTTACACGAAAAAATTTTCTTTCGTCATTTGTTATCCGACTTCAAGTTTGAAACTCGAACATTCTGGAAAGTCTTGGAATCCCTAGGACTAACATCTCTCGTCAGTATCAATTTCTACAATAATAAAAAAAAATCGGACAACCATTTCGATTTCTCGACATTCGGATTACCAATTACCTACAGGATGACAGTTATTGAACTACATGAAAAAAAAAAGGCCTCTGTGTACCTCAGAGCGAGAATGCGCTCCTCCAGGACATCAAACACTCTCCTGCTTCCATGAGGTCCAGCACCGTCTCGCGCGAACCACATCCTGTTAAAATCCGGGTAACTATGGATAATGGGGACGAAATCATCTTCCAAAAACCTTCGCGTAGTCACCGCGCCACCGAGGAATATCGCACCGATTATTGGGTGACTGGACACTGCACACCACACACTCGCCTTTTGAGGGTGGAGAGACTTGTCGATCGCGAAATGTGGGTTTTCTGTCCCTAAAATGCGCCAATTTTGCTTATTGGCGAACCCATCCAAATGAAAGTGGGCTTCGTCGCTAAACCAATCTATAATGCGCACACGAATTCCCGTCATGCACCGCGGCAACCGTGAGGTTTGTGCGCCCTAACACAGGCCCTTCAGAAATTAGGACGATTCTGTAACTTCACTGATGCGACGTAGTAGACTTGCACAGGAGAGCCGTACCTCGCTAGAAAACGTCGCCGGTGCTTAACCGCTGTTCGCCACGAGGGTGGGCTGTGCGGGACACCTGCCCCCCCCCCCCCCCCCCCCCCCCTCTCGGACGACAAAAACAAGCGCTGCGGCTGGGCTGTTGACCTTGTGCTGCGCGCGCGTGCGGAAGGGATCGTGGCCAGGTGCTGTGGCAACAGCCAAAGCCACGCGTTCATTTGTTGCGCAGGCGGGGGAGGCCGGCCTTTGCTCGGTTCCGATGTCCGCATTTAGGTCGCTACGCAAATTACCATCACGCAAGATTTCAGGTGTTGGGTGTGCGAGAGAGCACAAATAGCCTTCGCCTCCACACGCTCCGAGCACACTTGAACAAGCATGGGGAGCTAGAGTGAAGAGAATTTCTTCGTTTTGCCGTCTTTGCTTCTGTGATGCGAGAAAATGAGGAATCCCGCTGTGTTGAGTAGAGACTACTTAATGAAACGAAAAACTTATTCAAACAGTAGTTTACTCTCAGCTGAAGAAATATCCACGTCGTTGGTACTATTATATTGGGATATATGGTATAGCATATCTGAACCTCCTATAACTCGATTAAAAACCTGGATACAGTCACGAGAGAAACTAACACTACCCGAAAGTATAAATTACACATGATGTTGGGGCGATATGATGTAATTTATAATACGGGATGGTGCAGATAAAAGTATTCCGTGTAAGTATAAAGCAAATGCAGTGAAATTACAAAAACGAAGGGCTGAAATGGGCTTGCATTTAAAGAGGGGGCTAAAGTAACACCCTGCACCATCAATACACAGCTGTGCACGTCCAGGCATGTTCAGATACACCCGGCTTTAGTTCGGATATCGATGGCGGAAACTTCACGGCTGATGTCTTTCAGTTCTTACATTGTGTGTGGAATTGTTTCATTGACCTTGCTGTTCAAATAACCCCACAGGGAAAAAATCACGTATTGTTAGATACGGCGAACGTGGTGGCCTAAATACCTGCTGACATTGCGCTCCTCAGTGAAGCCATCATGGACTCGTTCCAGGGATACCTTAGACGCGTGACATGCTGCCCGACCTTGCAGAAAGAAGCAGTATTGTCTTTCATATTCAGTGAGTCGAGCACAAAATGTATCAAAAATTTCCTGTTACACCGCACCAGACGCAGATTTTTTTCATCGTGGAGTCGTTGCTGATACAGTGCTGGGTTCTCCATTGCCCTCGTGTTTTGAGAATTCACGTGAACGGGAAGAATAAACCAGGCTTGATCATTCACGATGAAGTCGAATGCGTCAACCAAACCATTGTTGATGTTATTAAAAAACCACGTGCAGTAATCTACACGTTCGTCATCCTCCCGTAATTGCTGCACAACCGTAGCAAGATATTGCTTCAAATTAAGACTTCTATATCCGCTGGCAACTCCTAATTACATGCGTCTGTTGGAAGATTTTACGTGTAGGCTTCGTTGGGCTCTGAATAATTATACGGCGAATGTCTGCAATGACTTCTGGTGTGCGAACTGAAGAATTTTTTGTCGTTTTACATTTTGTGTAGATCCGCAGGTGCGCCAAATTTTAGATTTCCTTTGCTGTTGGTTCTCTATTCGGAAAAGCAATCCCAAAAATTTCACGAGTTTCTTTAATCGAACCTGTATTCACATATGCTTCCACAATGACAATTCTTTCGTCTATCGAGAAAGTCATTTTACAGACTGCAAAGAGAAACGCCTAATTTCACAGATGAAATAAACTGAAATGCTGACAGAACAATCGATTATTGCATAAAACTGCCCATTGTTGTAGCTGTTCATTTCCGAAGTCGAAATACTGCATTCACGTTCGAAGGCGAGTCGAGCTACTTCTTAACTAAGCACCCTGCAGTACCGAAGAACCCAAGGTCGCTCCATGTTATATACTTTGTTTGGTGACCAGTTTCGACAGTAACTAGCTGTCGTCTTCAGATCTCTCAGAAATATAATTACACGAGAGTCTCCTCGACACAGTAACAACATGTACCAATTACAATAATACAGCTCCACACTGGTTTGTCAAATACATAAAGTTCGCTAAATAAAATACGCCTGGCACCATTAATGAGCGCACAAGCAGAAACAGGTACATCGGTCAGGGCGATGCGCCGACGACGTACCTGTCGAATGCTCCAGTGCTCCGTATTGCCGCTACGGATAATTTATTTACTGACGTCAAAAAAGTAGTGTGCAGCTGTATTATTATAATTGGAGCATGTTCTCACTGTGTAGACAAGACTGATGTTTAATTATATTTCTGGGAGCTCTTAGAATCTGAGGATGAGCTAAATTAGTGTCGAAACTGGTCACTAAATAAACTATTTCACAACCAAACGATCTTGGCGTCTACCATTATAAATTACTAATCGAAATACTGATAGCAATATTGCGATACCTCGCGCACTGCAAGGCTTCAAATGCTCATCCAAAACCGCGAACAGTGACAACATAAATTCCTTCGACGCGAGAAGCCGCCCCGGATTGCCGGGCGTGCTTAAAGCGACCTTCCCGGACACGGGAGCCTCGATCTGGGTTTTAGGCGGTTTCCCACACACCCGACTAGGTAAACACCGGGCTCGTTGCCAGATTCTGCCTCAGACGACCGCAAATCATGTGGGCAATTACTTTAAATTACCCCGCACATGCGATTTCTTTTTACGTAAATCTAAACCAGCCTTCGGAATTACACAGCAAGTGCTCAGGAAAACAGTTTCCTGTTACCAGCACCCAGCGCGTTTCTCTTCACATAATATCATATATGCTGGCATTAAAAATTTGTTTCTAGCTATGAGCAGTTCCAATGACCACGAATGGGATGTCTCGCTAAAGACTGTCACATTTTATGCTGTATATATATATATATATATATATATATATATATATGGGCCGACTGTTTAAGAACAATAAATTTTATCCTTAAGAAAAAGTATGTTCAGCTCATACTCCAGCCTATTTAATAGCGCCTTATAGATAAACGTTTTAAGTACTGTTCTTTGTAGGAATTAGGGTTGTATGGGTCTTGAACGAACTAGTTCAGATAAACTGTTTCGCGAAAAGAAATTTTCGGAGCGGTCTTTCATTTAGTTAACTATCGTTTCACGCCTCGCTTTCCCTAGCTACTGAAAGTCAGAATGCGTATACATGATTCTTCCCTCCTAAGACCTACGCTTCCTTAGTTCTGAACTCATTGCCGTGAACCGTGCGTACCGCGTCTCATCGAACGACCGAAAACACTGCTTAGTTTACTTCCTCCCTTCAGGTTCCAGTTCCTATCCGCCCCACCCTTGAATCTGAGTCCAACACAATTGCTGTGTAAGTCGTATAGGTTGGCAGCAGCTGCATGCAGTCAAAGTATTTCGAAGTGTGCGATGATAAGGAAATAACTGACAGGTTGATATCAAAGGAACATGAATTAATTTCTGAATGAGCGCCCTTTCAACTCCCCTTTTCAAGATCTGCTTTTACAAACACCAAAGTGTTTGATGCGGCCTACGGCGATCGAAAGGCAGTGGCTCTAAATGCAAAACAAAACCCAAAAGCCGCTACTAGAAACGACTAACACTTAGCTGAACTGTTTTTACACAGGCTGTCTGACCTGGTACTTCGGTGGGAACAAACTGTAAAGGACAAGCTGTGCATATCAGCTAGATGTTCCTTGCGCATGCTTTTATTTTTCCCAAAAGCAGGTCAAATAATGACCGAGAAACAGAAGGTAAGCACAATATAACAATATAATGTACAATATAACTTAGTTAGAACTTTGACATGTGAAATAATGTAAATTTTTTTATAATACAAGTGTAGCGTTGTTTGTAATAAATTTGTCTGTTTACACTTACTACATAGTTTTTTTGTTTTTACATCTTATTTACCCTGTATCTAAATATTTATTTCCCATCTTAAGAACTAATTTTTGTAAGCTATCAAATCAGGATGAGTTTTCATTTTTCCAGACACTGTTGGATAAAAAAAAAAAAAGAGAGAAACGCTCTTGGTGGCAATAAGAATACTTTAATCTTCAGTGTTTCCCACTACCCAGGTTACTTAGAGGCCAGAATTAATAGTGAAAGTGCTCGGTCCAACTTAACAAAAAAATTTCATGTACAAATGAAAGAAAAAAATTCTTCGGAAACTTGCGCACTGGGTTTGTTCCTAAAGCTCATTCAATTTTTGTTTACAATAAAATGTTGCTGTTTGATTTATTACTTAGTTTTTGTAAGCACGCTTATTTATTGGTACTTGCAACACTGAAAGAATGACTTCATCCCGTCTATAGTAGGTAGTGTTTTAGATTAGTATTACGGAAAATATATCACTGAGCACACAGTGTTCCAAAAATGAGAAAATGCCTGATAAATGGCTCTAGAAACCTGCATCAATATTACGCTCTTACGGGTTACCTTAAACCCAACAGTATGATTTTGTAATTTACAAGTGCTATTTTTGTGGGGCGGGGGGAGGGTGAGTTGTACGAAAACACACGTCTGCAACACACCCTTCCTCGATGGCGTACACCTAATTGTTGCTCTCTTGTAAACAACGTTCAAGGATTTGAGATTATTACTGGATTTCAGAAAGCTCGGGTCATACAATGATTTGGCATGCATTCAAACAAATAAGATACTCCATTACAATTATCTGCACGTATATTCATGTCCAGACAAGTACTAAGAAGCAGTTCTCTACGGACAGTTTTAAATTTTTTCTCGGCCCAGAACTTACTGTACAAAATTATATAATGTGGAACGCCAGTAAGTGCTGCAAAGTGCACTGTGCGCTGCCTTGGTAACACCTTCAGTATGCCAACAAGAGATGTCACGCTACATGATTGTAAATCCTGTGTTTCATTTTTTTTTTCAAAATAAAAGAAAGGTTCAAATGGCTCTAAGCACTATGGGAATTCAACATCTGAGGTCATCAGTCCCATAGACTCAGACCTACTTAAACCTAACTAACCTAAGGTATCACACACATCAATGCCCGAGGCAGGATTCGAACCTGTGACCGCAACAGCAGCGCGATTCCGGACTGAACTATTTTATTCCACCTCAAACGTTTATGATACTACGGAACCGAATACAAAATGTGATGACGAATAAAAAGGTTATTTTCTTCCCACTGAGGTTCCACTTCCCCGTATTTTTATACCACATCGTAGCACAACATGAAGAAAACGACTTCATACAATAAAAAAAGTTTTATGGAATATGTTATCACAAATACGGGACAGACTTCACAAAATAAACATGTCTACTACATTTTGATGCATGTTCTTTTACCCTTACCGAACATTTTACTAAAAACTTCAATAATCTACTAATTACCACAATAATAATTAGAAAACAATTTCAAAACTACACCTACACCATTTGTAACTGAAGAAATTACGAAAACTTTCTCTGACGGAACCGAGATTGGAGTACATTTTTACATTACGAGATAAAAATTTGATGATTTGGTCAAACGTACATAATTCTTAACGCTTTAATATACAAAAATCTTTTCCTGTTGCAATTCGATATTTTTATTTTTTAATGGAGCTAGCGAAAGTCACATTTCAGCGATATATCCCATTCTAACCTGCACTTTCGCAATGTTTTGACATTTAAAGCGCGCGGATTCAGCACCAGGGACAACTGCTTGCTTTTAACGAAAAGGAAAATGCGAGATTAGGAGTACTTACAAGTTCTGCGCGACTTCTTCACCACGTAACAGTATAGGAAAGACATCGCTTCTTGTACCACTTGCCGCAACAAAGCAAAAACAGTCTCCTATATCTTCCCTCACAATAATGTCCCAAGTCACCACGGCGCAATGAACATTCGCCTCCAGAGCGCAGATCATATACGGAGTCTCGCAGATATGCCACTTCTCTTAGCGAGAGGCCAAATGAAGGCTCTTCGACAATACTTGGGCGAGGAGCACGAACTGCGCTGCGCAGTGTAATGTCTGTGTTCTGCAACTGTTCGTTGTGTCAACAAGAAAGTGAGTAATTAGTTTTAAACGACTATATGCTCGAATAAGTTTGTAATATGCAACTTCAGGCGTAAGTGCTATGTGTTATGGTTTTTCCTAGTATCTAAAACTGCCTGAGCGTTATTAAACATATATTAACATATTTTTGGAATCTCGATGGTGTTATAAAAGTCTTGTCTCATCGAAAACACGAAGAAACTATGGCATTTGTGGCGTGATATGGATTTAAAATGCACTTCAAAATGGAAACTTTCTTTAAAAACTTACCATAGTTTGCTAAAATAAAAATCGCTCTTGAACTATTGAATGTTGGGTAGTACTGACGCCTCTATTAGCCTCAGGATTAATGAGTCATAATTTGAATCACTCGTTTAATACAAGCAGTTGTGGGAAACAATACGTAGAAATAGAGAACATAGAGAGATATATTCCCGCAGCATCTATCTTAACACCCTCCGAAATTTCGACATTGGACTTAGTATTCATCTTGTAGATATACACTCGCCGGAAAAGCTTGAAATCCATTCGCATTTGTAAGTTAAGCATATTTTATTCACAAGTTTGCATTTTAAGATAGTGTAAAAGTCTGTGTTTCACTAAAAAAGGTACAAGATACGTTTATAACATTTCTCTATAGCAGCCCTACAACGCCTTCTCGGTGTATGGGGACTGCATTGGGGCTTCTAGACTAGATAATTGGCGCCTATCGGCCACAGGAGAAGCATAAATACAGGTTAATTCTTATAGTGCAGTAGAAGCAGCAACAGCTATTGTTGCTAACACTGTTTCTTACGAACAAAGTTTTCATCTTCAGTCGGCTGTTCACTTTTAAGATTGTATATACCTTATGCAGTGCATACGATGTAGGCTAATCTTTCGTTGAGGCGAAAAAACGAAACTTTCCCAACATCGCATGGACTTCGTACGATATGTATAATTTTAAACGTGAACAGCACTCCGAGGATGTCCCTTCGTTTCGAAATCGGTGTGCCCAATTTTTTTCTTAATAAATAATATTAATAGCGCATGGTTACAGTTTCTACCGTACTTTATTATAAGCTGTAATCACACAGCCATTTCAATTTTTACACAACAGTAAAAACATAAACATTGTTCTCAGCTATGTGAATGGTTCGAGGACTTCGTAATTAATAGAACCCAGTACGTCGTCCTGGGTGGTGAGTTTTCTTCGTGGCCGAAGATCTGGAGTGGCACAGCAAAGTGTGATAGGACCGCTCTTGGTCTGTGTATATTTAAACGAACTGACTTATAGGATGGCCGGCAATTTGCGTCTGTTCGCTGATGATGCTGTAGTGTGCGGGAAAGTCTCTCACGGAATGAATGTAGGAGGGTACAGCATGACGTGGACAGAATTTCTATTTGATGTGGTGAATAGCACCTCGCCATGTAGGCGTAACGTTGCAAAGTGACATAAAATGTAATGAGCACGTGAGGAGGTGGGTAGTAGGGAAGGGAAAGTTTAAGGAGAGTGCCTACAGAACACTTGTGCGATCCGTTTTGAGCTCTGCGCGAGTGTTGGGATTCCCAGTAGGTCTGATTAAAAGAACTCAACACGCGAATATCACGGAAATGCTTCGTCAACTCGAGTGATCCAGTCCCCGTAGGAAGAAGACGTACTTTCCGCGATAAAATATTGGCAAATCTTGGAGAACCGGCATTATGCGACGGACTCCCACCGACATACATCTCGCGTTGAGTGTCGCGAACACAATGTAAGAGAAGTATGTAGGGGGGACGTCCATTATTTACGTGATGTGTTACCTTCTAAATTTGGATCCCGCCTCCCCCTTGGTGAGATGCGGTGAAATCCCTTACCCCCCCCCCCCCCCCCCCCTTCATCCTTTCGTCCCCCTCGCGTGACCTTTACGCCCTACTCGGGAAAAATGAATTATTTCTTTTAAACATTGATTGAAACACTTCAATAAAGTCAAGTTTTATTTTTAAAATTCATTAAACAATGTTTTTAATACGCGATTAAAAAAAACTTTAAACACGCCAAAGCGTAGTTGAGGTTGTTTGGGAGAAGAGACCAAACAGCGAGGTCATCGGTCTCATCGGATTAGGGAATGACGAGGAAGGAAGTCGGCCGTGCCCTTCCAAAGGAATCATCCCGGCATTTGCCTGGAACGATTTAGGGAAATCACGGGAAACCTAAATCAGGATGGCCGGATGCGGGATTGAACCGTCATCCTCCCGAATGCGAGTCCAGTGTGCTGATCACTGCGCCATCTCGGTCGGTTAAAAGAAAAACGACGAACCACAGTCGCACAGAGACAGACGGACAGAGAGGTTGCATGCAAATAATATTAACCATTTTGACGGACCCCTAAACAAATTAACGTTGTATTGGTATATTATGTACGTCATATTTCAGTGAACGTTTGCTCTCTTTACAGATAAGGCAACTGTGTTCGTACCTTATTTTGAACCGTATGATTATGTTGCTTATCAGTCTCACGATTTATGTGATAACTAAGAGAATTCTTGTCTGTGAGCTTACGCGTAGTTTCCTTCCGCAAACGATTAACTTCTTGTTCCCAGTTGTTTCCACTACTCGGCCGGTCGCTTAATATACGCACCGTAAAGGTTCTGATACAAATTCGTGTTGGACACAATAACATCAGCTTTGTATGCGTTCACTGACTCGCAGTGATTTCGACAGACGTGGCAGAGAATTTCCCAAATGAAGCACAACACCTGTGCGGCATTTGTTTCAAATCGGGAAATCACGACCACGGACACGTGGTTCTGTTCAGAGGAGCCGCAGCGGTTGGTAGGCACTTTAATATTGTCTACGGTCGAGATTAAGTATACAAGAAATGTTCTCCTCCATAATAATGTATGTTCTCTGAGCTAAAATGTTTACGTGAGATTTTCTTTGTCCTCTCCCCTTTCAAAGAGATTTGGTGAGATTTTCCCGCCCCCCCCCCCCCCCCCCCATTTTTAGCTGACGTTCTTAAAAGATGTCCGCTAAACAATCATTTTTCCCTAGCTCCATTTGCGAGTGTAACAGGAAAGCGAGTGACTGGCAGTGGTAAAAGGTACCCACCGTCACGCACTTCACGGTGGCTTGTGGAGCGTGTATGCAGATGTTCGGAGTGGTGCTGGGTGCAGCGCCGGCCGCTTCCGGCTGCGTGGCGCGCGTTGCGAATGCGCCAAGGGCTGGCGGACGCTTTCCATTGGCGCTTTCTCGCTGCGGTGTGTGGCGGGGCGTGTTTTATTCAGAGCCGGCTGCCAGCGCACTCGTGAGGTCGTGAGGAGCATGCGCAACTGCAACTGCCCGCGCCTGTTTCCATTTCACTCTGTAACCCCCAGCACTGTCCCAGGCTTGACCTATCGCTCAATCTTAAGCTTAGACAACATATATATAGTACATATACTGCCCCCTCCCTCCCCTCTCTCTGCCTTGTCGGGGATTGAAAGCAACCTCTGTCATGCGACGGAGGGCAAAGTGTTTCCTTTATAGCTGAAATCAACCGCAGTTGAGCGACTTATTGTATTGGTTTTACACATGTAGTAGCAGCAAAATTACCCGAAATTATTCGGAATTCTAAATATTAATGCTATTAGTCATTGTTTACTAAAATGTGAAAACGAAGAGTGTAGAAAATACATCTTTGAATACTTTTTCTTTTTGTATTAAAAAAAAAACAAAAACGTATTAATGTTCGGAATGTAGCCATATGTACCAATTAACTTGCGATGCGAACGTAAAATGACTCATTCTGCGTCATCACGATCGATCATGAAACATGTAACTAACTAAACTGTTTTAATTTTGGCGAGGTTAAACTAATAAACAGCTTCAAAAATTATACTAACAGATTTTTATTTATTTCTTACAAATAACCGAGTTACAGTTCTTCCGTGAATTACGCTGCGCTGTGACAGATTTAGTTCACTGCTTCCACAGGTGTAGAAGACAAATACCAGATTTGCAAGGAACATTATTTTTATGGCTACTTCTGAACAATACACGTGAAACTTCTTTTACGGTATTATAATAGACAACTGTTTCTATGATGTTCAGTTTCTATACAAAATAATCGTTTTGCTTTCTCTTTTAGTTAATACAGTTCAACCGTTTTGAAATTTCGTGAGCAGATTACGCCGCAACGTGGAGCGCCTTTGTTTTAATGACGACTTGATATCCTGTATCAAAATGGTTCAAATGGCTTGCAGCTGTGGCTTATTAGACTGGTTGTTCGGTAATTTTCACATCTGTCAACACCTGCTTTCTTTGGGATTGGAATTATTATGTTCTTCTTGAAATCTGAGGGTAGTTCCCCTGTTTCATACACCTTGCTCACCAGGCGGTAGAATTTTGTCAGGACTGGCTCTCTCAAGGCAGTCAGTAGTTCCAATGGAATGTTGTCTACTCCGGGGGCCTTGTTTCGACTCAGGTCTTTCAGTGCTCTGTCAAACTCTTCACGAAGTATCGTATCTCTCATTTCATCTTCATCTACATCCTCTTCCATTTCCATAATATTTCCATAATATCGCCCCTGTATAGACCCTCTACATACTCCTCCACCTTTCTGCTTTCCCTTCTTTGCTTAGAACTGGGTTTCCATCTGAGCTCTTGATGTTCATACAAGTGGTTCTCTTATCTCCAAAGGTCTCTTTAATTTTCCTGTAGGCTGTATCTATCTTACCCCTAGTGAGATAAGCCTCTACATCCTTACATTTGTCTTCTAGCCATCCCTACTTAGCCATTTTGCACTTCCTGTCGATCTCATTTTTGAGACGTTTGTATTCCTTTTTGCCTGCTTCATTTACTGCATTTTTATATTTTCTTCTTTCATCAATTAAATTTAATAATTCTTCTGTTACCCAATGATTTCTACTAGCCCTCGCCTTTTACCTACTTGATCCTCCGCTGCCTTCACTATTTCATCCCTCAAAGCTACCCATTCTTCTTCTACTGTATTTCTTTCCCCCATTACTGTCAATCGTTTCCTTATGCTCTCCCTGAAACTCTGTACAACCTCTTGTTCTTTCAGTTTATCCAGGTCCCATCTCCTTAAATTCCCACTTTTTTGCAGTTTCTTCAGTTTTAGTCTACAGGTCATAACCAATAGATTGTGGTCAGAGTCCACATCTGCCCCTGGAAATGTCTTATTAATTTAAAACTTGGTTCCTAAATCTCTGTCTTACCATTATATAAGCTATCTGAGACCTTTTAGTGTACGACACATTAACTTTTGTACCAAGCGGAACTGTCACAGTCGAAAGAAGCCTCGTCGTTGATGGTCTCTGCCACTGATGCGGCAATTACGGACATCTTGATTCTCGTTACCCACGATTGTCCTAAATGCCGGAATGATTTCGCTGAGAAGGACGAGCCTCTAACCACTTAGTCGTCGACGGGACGTTAGAGCCTTCTTGAATCGTGTCACGTGTGTCCGCTCGTGTAGAGGAGCTTCCACCGTGGAGCCAGCGCCGGTGAGGTCCTACTAACCTGCCGCCCCCCCCCCCTCCCCCCCCCCCCTCTCTCTCTCTCTCTCTCTCTCTCTCTCTCTCTCTCACACACACACACACACACACACACACACACACACACACACACACACACGGCCCACTTCCTGCCATTATTCTGCGGCGACAGCGCGACTTCCGCGATGCGGGTCACATGGCCCTGCACGCAGCAGAAAGCAGCGCCCCTTGGTAATCACACACCTGCGCCGCCCCCGCCCTCGCCTAACCGTCCCCTGCCCTTCCGGCCGCTTTGATCCGCCGCTCCCTTCTTTTGGAGGGTCTTAACACCTGCTCACAAACATCTAGCTCTAAGGAGGACCTAAACTGTGACTTTGCGATAACGGTGATGTCCGAGAGTGCAGATTTCGCTAACAGGTATGTTTAGTTGTGACTTGTGCTATATATAGGTTAGCGTTCCCAGTAAACCAGGTGACCAAAAGTTCTGCGATATGATATTGTTAATATTTGCAAATACAGAATTCTTAGTGAGTTATTACCTGATAAACAAAAGTTGCGTGACAAGAGGGCACTCTTCACAGAGAGAAAATTTCATCCCAACTAAAACTCTGTATCACGGTTCACACTTGTCTGTTCTTTCACTTCAAATGTTGTTGTAATGAGACAAGTGTGAAAATATTAGTGTGGAGTTGAGAATCAAAACATAAACTTGGACACAGTGCAGTAGGACTTCGTCTGTAATATGGATTCTAATCGCTTTGTTATTTTTACAGCTGTATCAACTACATTTTCAGTCACTCCACATAGGGATAAGGCAGAATATCATTAACAGCAGAACGGGAGAAGTTGACACTGTTACTTTAGACTGCCTTCGCGACAAAAAGAGTAGAATGTGGTATTGCCCCCTCGCGTGAAATTTTAGTTGTGATGAATTGATCTATAGCGTAGCCCGTGGTTTAGGTTAGGCTGGAAGGTGATAATTCGGTTGTGGGTTGGCGGAACCAACGAATATGAATGCCAAGTAAAGGTTGTGATAACACATTAGTCTGTAGCGTAGCATAATGTTTACATTCGTGTCATGTTTAAGGCACCTCTCGTCATGCGAAGTAAATTCAGAAAACCTATATTTCTTTTTGAACGAGTCTCCGGTGAGTATTTTGATGTATGTTATTTACATATATCGTACATTGACTGCAAAAAATGGAAGGAGCCCCGCTGAATAACTATTACCAAAGAAAGGTTTGCTTCAATGAATGTGAATGAGCTTAAGTGAGAGTGTTTATTACAAATGTACCGGAAACATAAGCCGTTGCACACTCCCAATAACACTGCAATTAATGGGTGATTGTAGAAAAGTTAGATAATCCTCGTGGGTTTCCAGACGCAGTTCGCACTGTGATTAGTCGCTCCAATAGCTGTCCGTGCACATGCAGGAGACAATCGTGAAGATATCGTGAGACACACGGTTCCTAGAACAAGAGACGAACGTCGCTGAACAGATGGCACAGGGGGCTGAATGTTACAATGCTGCTTTCAGTTGTTTCTTGTCACTTTTGGCTGTCACTGAAATCAACGAGGTACCGGTAACTTATTACTGCCAAATCTGTGACTTCTCAATCGCTTGTGGTATGTAACAGGTACGTGGTTCACAGCCCACCCCCGTTGAGCAGGAGCTAGGGACACGGACTGCCAGTAGCCCTTAATTAGCAAGTACGTAGCGTTCGGTGGCCACAGAAAGTCACGAAGCTTTCTAGGTCATTATAAGGCATTGCAAACTATCGATGCCGATTTCGATTTCGTTATCTACCAAACAACGATGGCCGATATTAATCAACCACAAAACATGGGTGGCAAATAATTGATTTATAGAATGGCAACAAATAAATACATCTAATATGAGTTAGTATTGGTTATCTGTCTTGAGCTTTTTGCAGTTTTTAATTAAAGAGAATTACGACAGACGCGTTTCGCTTTTATTTATAAAACATCCCCCGTGGTTATTCTGCGAATTGGATACATACGTTTTGTACTTTTCTGGTTGTTTTAGGTTAAAAACAGTGTTTTGTTTATAAAGTTGTTGTGCAAGTCACTTGCGATGTTTGTATTATTCTTCTTGATAGCAGCGCTTTATAAACAAAACACTGTTTTTAACCTAAAAGAAACAGAAATGCACAAAACATATGTATGCAATTTGCAGAATAACCACGGAAGATGCTTTATAAATGAAAGCGAAACGCGTCTGCTGTAATTCTCTTTAACTAAATTGCAGTAAGCTCGATACAGATGACTAGCAACTGATATTTACAGCAGCTGCGAAAGATGGCCATGCAAACAAACATCAAATAATTAACACTACGCTTCCCACAAATTTTTGCAATTCACGCTGAGCAATAACATTTTTGACGGAAGTTTCCCCTCAAGTGCTTGCAGTATTGACAGAGAGCATATCTTATTTTTGAGAACAGTCTTTCAGAACCTGACGTTGGAGCAAACTTTTTGCCGGCACAGTGTGGAACGGGCAACCGACAACATCCCCACCTCCCTTACCATGTCCAACTCTGTCAATCACTTTGTTGTTCTATACATGCTCTAGAAAGGCTTCTATCACGTTGGGACAATCACCTTGATCGGGTTGGGGGGGGGGGTGATTACAGGATGAGTCGAAGCCTCATTACTGTGCATCCCCCTCGCTGCAGCCCTCGTTCTGCGCAGTACACCAGATATAGCTGACACCTGCAGCCAGAGAGACAGTGAACAGAAGGCGATTCCCAGACGCAGACAAAGTAACCGTGGCCCAGGCGCGCAGTGTAGTGGCAGCGGCACGTAACGTGTTTATACCTGACGCCTTCCGGGAAACACGGGGCCTGTCTGCTTTGTGCGCTCGCAGCGAGGACTCACCATGCCGGGCGAACTCGCCGAAACTCGTCTACGGCGTGATCTCCGGGGACTGGCTGCCAGCGAGGCTGCAGCTGCCGTCACGCAGCACGGCGGTGAGAAGGCCAAGAAATTAGCATGTCCCTCGAATTGTTCTCGGCAACCCGTACAGAAAGATTTTACCTTCTAAACACTCTGATCGAATCATTTAACGAGGCACGATTTCTTCCGATTTTAAATGCGAAATCCGCTACGTAAGATCCACAACAGTATATGATCGCAAGTATTGGGTTTAATCAGTGACAAGTTTGACTCGTATGGTCATCTCCAGAACACAGAGCAATCTGAAGATGATCACTGCGATGGAAGTCCGTCATTGAATAAAAGAAATACTCTGGTATTTACATATGTTATCCTCAAAGATACAGTCCCACCTCTCATTATTTGAACCTCCTTCGCTCGACGGATTCTGTAGTAGTGTTTCCTCTGGGAAGTAGCTTTTCTATTTTAACTTCAACAAGTAACTGGACTTAATACAATATGTTTGAAAACCACTCGAAAGAAAGTAGAAGTAGTCATAAAATAGCTTGTCAGTTTTTTTTTAATGCTTAGGACGCTTTACGATGATTGCACTGAGAGCAAAGGGAAGTACTGTAACAGTATATTAAAATTGACTTGTAGTGCTTTTGGTGAACTAAACAGGGTTTTAAAAAACAAACGTGCAACGTGACTGAAAACGAAAGCACATCGTGACGACGCAAGTATTTTTAAATTCGAAAAATCATTCAAAATTCGAGGGTTCGTCGGCAAGCAATGGGGAAATAAATGTTGAGACTCAACAGGGTAAACAGCAGAAAACAAAGAAATGGATGGGAAGACATAATTATTGTGATGTTACTGCAGACGGACGGTATGTCAGTAAGTGGACTAAGGAATCTGTACTAGATTCCTAGAGCTAAGAGAAATCCTAGGCGGAAGCGTGACAAAAAAAACTGTAAAGGCAAGTAGATGAAGACCGAACGTGCTCGAGCTCTACACTTAGCAGTAGATCGAATTGTTGAAGAGTGTGGTGGTGCTGACCATTCTGCAGCAGCTGATACAGTACCTTCAAGTGTGCTGAGAATTCATTGAAACATATCCTCGCTCATTGCGTTGGATGAGAAGTGGTACAGAATCTGCGCAGGTACCTTTTAGGGAATGGAGATATCCGTTTCGAGAGATGTGGCAGCTGTACGAGAAACTGAGGGTGGTGTAACGTCGTGGACCGGAGCTGCCGTCGTATCGACGGGCGTCGGTATCGTGATACACGCTGACGTGAGGGCCGGGGCCTACAAAATGTAGCAGCCTTAGGGCAAACTTGAGGAGTGTACACACACGGCTGTCAGAAGGGTCGGCCCTTGAGGGAGCCCTACACGGGGCGCCCTACGGCTGCCGGCATCAAAGATTGACGAGAAAGCGCGCTGGATGCCGACAGTAAAGGAGGCGGAAACGGCCGCTGCGGGCTCGCTTCAGGTAGAGGGAGGAGGAGGAGGAGGCAGAGAAGTAACAGAGAAGGGTGGCGGCACAGCCTGTGCCCTGCTGCGATCTGTGTCGTATCTGCTACTGGCGTGTAGCGGCCATCTACAGCGCCGAGACTGCCTTATAACGGATGGCTGCAGTCTCCACCTATACAGGGCGTCGATAGATGTGGGGACGTGATCCCCACACAAAAACATTATTAAAGGGCTTTATCAACACGCTCCGAAAATCGTTGGTTATCGAGTGACGAAAGGAGTCACGTGTAGTGACCATTAAGCGACGCAGCTCAGACTTTAATTTTCTCTTACGCTCTTCTATATACATTTGTTTTTAGATTCTCTGATTATCTTTTTTTTCGGATTCAGCGTCCGGGGATGCGATAATTCGTTATCTTGCTGGTCCTCCTGAGGCTTCTTAAGGATGCAGTGCGCGCGGGGGCATTTTAGCAGGTTATTATTCTCGCTCTTCGTACTTCACAGTTGCAAACAGTTAGCAGAAAATTACTGCAAGACAGAAAAAAAGCCAGACGGTTTTCGCAACGGACAGTCCCTACACCAGAAACCTTGCCGCGTTTCATGTGTTCCATCCGGGGAAGAGAAGAGGGTGGTCCCTTAAAAATGTCGTGGGTGGAGGTCCTGACGGGTCACTGCGTCGTATGAGTGGTGATGATGAGTTTCTCCTGTCGGGCCATGGGGTAGTCCGAATTATCACCACCACTCCACCGAAATCCCTTTCACTGTTCACTAAACTCCCCAGCACGATCAAAACGTGGGTTCTGGCTCTCAGACTGATGGCTCCATGTTCTTTGATACCACTATCAATGCAGCCGTTTATCTTCAAATCTTCGAGCACTCGTACTTTCAGTCAACATGAAAGGCGGACCTGCTTATTCTAGCAAGATGAAGGAACGTGCCTGATTCCTCGCCGACCGCTACCGGGTTATTCGAGGCAGAACGCACCACAGGCGAAGGTCTAATCTGTTCGTGCTTTATCTGAAGGGTCTTTATAACTAAAATTGCACTAAAATTACCTTGCAACGGTAGACAAACTGAGCAAAAACATACAACGGAGTGGTTAAAACATTTGATTCTACAGCCCTGAGTTTGAATGTGATTTCACAAGCGTAAAATTCCATAGGCCACATGGCGACCACTTTCAACATACGTTGTAAATGTGAAAGGTATTTCCGATCTTAAACAAAATTACATATACCCTGCAACGTCAATGTAATCCTTCAACGAAAGGAAAGCAAAATTTGGGTTTGACGTCCCGAGTGGCCAAGAGAGAGAGAGAGAGAGAGAGAGAGAGAGAGAGAGAGAACAAGGATGGAGGAAAGTGCACGCTGGTAAATGAGAGCGGTTTGAAATTTGAAGCAGTCTTTAGAAGGAACTTGTGTCGCGACCTGCGGTCGTAACTCGGCGCGAGGTGCAGTAGGGGAGATGCGGCGGCGCACATCAGATCCCCTTGCCCAATATTTAGCCGGCCGTGCTGGGGATTTTATGGTGGCAGGGCCGCCCGTACTGCTGCCGGTACTTCCCCGCCCCGCTCTGCTGCCACAGCTAGTGGTGATGAAGGGCTGCCAACACAACAGCGCTATCTCCCCTAGCCGCGTCCGCCCTTCCCTCGCACCGCTTGTTTGCACCGTCTCCGCGCTCTCCCTGTTCCATCCTCCCTGTTAGCGATAAAGCTCCTACCTCTCGCTGTTTTCTTCCTCGGTCGCTCCCCACTAGCCCTCTCACTTCTTTTAATGAACACATTAACCATCGATACACTAGTCACACGTGTACTCTACAAGCCACAGAGGGTTCATAGTGTAGTATTGCCAGTCTGCATTTTGCATCCTCTCTACTTTGCTCAATAGTCTACGACTTTCAGACTCTCATTCCGTGATCTAATTCCTTCACTGTCACCCGAATTAATTCAGCTTCACTCCAGAAGCTCAGTTTTACTTTTATTGACGTTTGTCTTTCAACATCTCGTCAATACACTTAAAGTCCTTCGTGGTCTCTGAATCTGTATGTCATTGGCAAACTGTAAATTTTTAATTTCTTCTTTCTCAACTTTAAGTCCCTTTCCAAATTATTCTTTAGTTTCAATTCCTCTCTGAAAAAGTGCATTGTCTTAAGCGAAGGAAAGGGATGAAGAATCGGTCTTTTTTAGTCAAGGATCACTTTCTGATTGCTCATTCTATTCCTCCGCTTTTATAGACTGGACATTCGTCATCGTTTACAGTTTTTACCAACTGAATAAGGCTAAAAGCTTTGCCTAGCAACGCCAACCGTTAATCCGCGACATATAACAAGTCCCTATGCTACATCACATAACATTGTAAGTAAGCACCTTTTCATATGAAATTATAAATCGTAGTTATTGTATACGAATAGGCCCGTTTCTTTGTGGAGCGTATGTGATCCACACCTTGTTTCCTTACCAGATGCATAATATTTTCTATTTTAAATCTATTCACTCAATACTTTGAAAGAATATTGGATAACTTCATTTCTCCATTATAAAACCATTAATTTATAAAAATTTATGTACAGTTACACAATAGAAGATGCAACCCAAAACTAGCGAAACGAGTTGTGCGAGTCTGTTTTCGATTTAATAAAGGCATCCCACTAGTACTACTATTAGACTTTTGATACAGTTCTACATTTTAAAAGTTTTGACACCTGTACGTAAACATCTGCATTATACGGTACGAATGGTCAATTTTGTTTAGATTAAAGATAAACGAGGCCAAGGCTGTAAGGGTGCTTAGTTTCGAACCCGTGACGTCTCGGTTTCAAGGCACGTGTTTTGCCGCTGGACCACAGCACTTGAGTTACGTTTAAATAAAAGACGTACATTGCGTACACTTACGTAGGGTTACTGTGTGAAATTACAAGGATGTGAGTCAGCACTTTTAACACGGCACATCGCTGAAATGAGCTAATGGTATTTAATAAATGGTTGTGACGGTGGAAGGTTGAATTATGTTCGAATAAATTTGTGGTCGCGGCACCCGATACGAAAGAACTTGGTGAATTCCGGTACGTAGCGAGTGCGCACTTGCGCGTCGGTGCGTAGCGCTGAAGAGAAGAGGTGGGGAGGCGGGCAGAGCGGCGAAGGGGAGACGGATGGCGCAGCACTTAATTAAGCAGAGTGATCCGACGCTTGGCTTCCATTAGGCAAATGGCCGTAGGCAGGCAAGCTGCCGGCTGGCCAACTTAGGGAGTTTTATTGCCCGATAGTCACGCGATCCGCCGGCAGGAGCGCAACCACACACACACACAGGCAGATGGCCGGCGGGGCTAGATTACGGCAGTGACTGCCATAGAGCAAGCGACGGCTTCCGTTCCGAGGCCCGTATAACAACATTGCCCACCGCACTGTGGGTGGGGACATCGGTGGCGTGAGTGAGAGTCGTGGCGGAAGTCACTCGCGAATCAAAAGCAAAAAAGGCCTAGTCGCCTCCAGCCCGACGGAGACCCTTGGCTAAGACGGTACATCGGCGGCTTGCGTGTTTGCTTAGCTACACATAGTAAGGTCACCTGCCAGAATACAGAGCGCTGTGGTACCAACCAGGCAATCGTCTGACCCTCCACTGCTGACGTAAGAGCGCCATCGCACGGTGCGAGACAGCTGACGTTGGCGTGCACGCGGACGAGAAACACTCCCTCCTCCTCCTCCTCCCTCCGGCATCGCACGGGACAGAGGTTTGCGGCTGCAGCGCTCTCCACCAGCAGTGACATAAGCTTATAAACAGCAGTGACATAAGTTTATAAAACTTAACAAAGTCGGGCAAACTCACTCCAGAGAAAAAAAAGAAAGAGAGAGAGAGAGAGAGAGAGAGAGAGAGAGAGAGAGAGAGAGAGAGAGAGAGAGAGCGCTTGCTGCAATATGCAGTATTGCAGAAAATATTTCTGTTAATTTAAAATGAAAGTCCCACTACCTTTCAAAAAGCGCGAATGTGAAAACAAAAACTTTTTTTACTCAGCAAGACACAAACGAGCTGATACTGTTGTTGTGGACTCCAGTCCTGAGACTGGTTAGATGCAGCTCTCCATGCTACTCTATCCTGTGCAAACTTCATCTCCCAGTACCTACCGCAACCTGCATCCTTCTGAATCTGTTTAGTGTATTCATCTCTTGGTCTCCCTCTACGATTTTTACCCTCCACGCTGCCCTCCAATACTAAACTGGTGATCCCACGATGTCTCATAACATGTCCTACCAACCGATCCCTTCTTTTAGTCAAGTTGTGCCAGAAGCTCCTCTTCTCCCCAGTCCTATTCAATACTTCCTTATTAGTTATGTGATATAACCATCTCATGTTCAGCATTCTTCTGTAGCACCACATTTCGAAAGCTTCTATTCGCTTCTCGTCCAAACTATTTATCGTCAACGTTTCACTTCCATACATGGCTACACTGTATACAAATACTTTCAGAAACCAGTTCGTCACATTTAAACCTATACTCGATGTTAATAAATTTTTCTTCTTCAGAAACGCTTTCCTTGCCATTGCCAGTCTACATTTTATATCTTTTCTACTTCGACCATCATCAGTTATTTTGCTCCCCAAATAGCAAAACTCCTTTACTACTTTGTCTCATTTCCTAATCTAATTCTCTCAGCATCGCCCGATTTAATTCGACTACATTCCATTATCCTCGTTTTGCTTTTGTTGATGTTCATCTTGTACCCTCCTTTCAAGACACTGTCCATTCCGTTCAACTGCTCTTCCAAGTTCTTTGCTGTCTCTGACAGAATTACAATGTCATCGGCGAACCTCAAAGTTAATATCGGGGATAGGTTACAACCCTGTCTCACTCCCTTCCCAACCACTGCTTCCCTTTCATATCCCTCCACTCTTGTAACTGCCATCTGGTTTCTGTACAAATTGTAAATAGCCTTCCGCTCCCTGTATTTTACCCCTGCCACCTTCATGATTTGAAAGAGAGTATTCCAATCAACATTGTCAAAAGCTTTCTCTAAGTCTACAAATGCTAGAAACGTAGATTTGCCTTTCCTAATCTTTCATCTAAGATAAGTCGTAGGGTCAGTATTTCCTCACGTCTTCCAGCATTTCTACGGAATCCAAACTGATCTTCCCCAAGATCCGCTTCTACCAGTTTTTCCATTCATCTATACAGAATTCGCGTTAGTATTTTGCAGCTATGGATTATTAAACTGATAGTTCGGTGATTTTCACATCTGCCAACACCTACTTTCTTCTTGAAGTCTGAGGGTATTTCGCCTGTCTCATACATTGTGCTTGCCAGATGGTATAGTTTTGTTACGCTTGGCTCTCCCAAGGCTGTCAGTAGCTCTAATGGAATGTTGTCTACTCCCGTGGCCTTGTTTCGACTCAGGCCTTTCAGTGGTCTGTCAAACTCTTCACAGTATCATATCCTCCATTTCATCTTCACCTACATCCTCTTCCATTTCCATAATGTTGTCGTCAAGTACACCGCCCTTGTATAGACCCTCTGTATACTCCTTCCACCTTTCTGCTTTCCCTTCTTTGCTTAGAACTGGGTTTCCATCTGAGCTCTTGATATTTAAACTGCCGTACGGCGGGTAAACACGATATTGCAGTGCCTGCGTTATCCCCAATTACGATGCAAAGTTCGCACGCATCGTACTACACAGGGGCTGCAAATTGTATTTATCCGCAGACGACGGGCAAGCGACTTTAAATTAAACCGTCTCCGCTGTACGGGAATATGCATAATGGATGTGTGCAGCTTGCGGACACATGGTTGACAACTTAGGGAAATTTGGGTCTGGTCGTGATTCGTGCTAGGAAACCCCAATGTCAAGCGACCGGTCGCATTAAGTGGATAATCCGTGTTCCAGTCCCGGCCCGGCATTAATTTTCATTGTCGTTCCATTACACAGCCGACAGTTTTGCATTGAGGAACACATTTCATGTAGCGCTACATATTGTTTCGTAACTCGGCGCCTCTAGCAACGAAGTTAACGTTGAACTTCAACAGCTAATGAGCCGAGCGGTTCTAGGCGCTTCAGTCCGGAACCGCACTGCTGCTACGGTCGCAGGTTCGAATCCTGCCCCGGGCATGGATGTGTGTGATGTCCTTAGGTTAGTTACGTTTAAGTAGTTCTAAGTCTAGGGGACTGATGACCTCAGATGTTAAGTCCCATAGAGCTTAGAGCCATTTTTAGAACAACAAATGACCTTGTGTTTTATGTTAAGATTTTCTGAAGCCTTTAAAGGCTGACATTTAATTATATCAAATTATACAAATAACGAAGCGTTTTCTATGAATCTTAAATATGCTGTTGCCTTAAAACGGCCTACTTTCATAATACGCGGTTTATAAGAATAAAATAACTAAACACGAGAATTCTTCAGCCACCTACATGAGGTTTCCCTCACCGTATTACAATAAATCGTAACAATGACAAGTTTTTGAGAGATCTTCAGTGTGTAGTGGTTTAGAAACAGGGAAGGCCCTACATCTGGGCTTCAACTGAAAGCGACAAACAGAATATCGCGTCTCTGAAGTTCTGCTTATGACGTAGAGAGCACTCTTGTCTGTAATTGGTTCAGCCTTTCTTAGCACGTTGCTGAAATATCGCAGAACGTATTTTGCACTTCGCGAGACTTAATGACGTCTCGACGCGAAATAACAGGAAAGGCGAAGACGCAACTATCACCACAAAAGGTTCTTGAGGGGTGGTGTGGCGCTAACAGGATATCCTGCGGGGGAAGGTAGGAGGGAGGGAGGGGGGGGGGGGGTAAACGGAGCATACTACAAAGCTTTTTGATGGTGTTACAAGACGCTGTCAAAATGTAGTGATGCGGGGAATTGCACGTCTGTGTGTTTTGCACCATGACAACGTCCCAGCTGATACTGCGCCAGAGTACAGTCCTCGGGCTGTTAGAGTTTGTCTCACGTCCCGTATTCTCGTGACATTGCAGCAGTGACTTCTTCCTCTTTCCCCGGATGAAGGAACCAGTACGTGGTTGGCATTTAAGAATGTTGATGATCTGATTTTGTAGGTGGGCCGTACTTTGTAGAGCCGAAATTCAGTCTTCTACAACCAGCTCGGCGAAATATCGAAGAATAGTGTTGCCAACCAATATAAAGGCATAGTGTAAATATTATTGTTCTTTACAGGATTAAGAAAATTCGATTTGACAAGGGCTCTAATCACCGCCAATGTTCACGATCGCAGCTTGACATTTTTTTCCAGTTGGTTTTTAAAACATCGTGACTGCAACTCTTTGGAACAGCAAAATGTTCCAACCACGAAGTGAAGAAGGGGAAAAATGGAAGAAAAAAACTGTTAGACGTACTGCAGCGGCGCGGTTCTTTCCGTCCCTTTACGACGGACCTGCACTTACCTGTGAATATTATCTCAGAAGATCATCAGTACGAAAGCCGAGTGAAACCTACTGTACTTCGACGTGAACCAGGCTGTAATTAAAGTCACTAATCTACGTTTCGGGAGAAATACGAAATGAAAGGTTGGAAATTTTTGCCCTCAATTAATATATTCTGAAACTTAAGTGAACAAGTATCACTGCCAAGCCCGTGCTAGTCTTAACACAGTCACTCATAATCCCTTTCACTCACTTCAGCAAGTTTATGGTGTTACATTTACCGGAATCGTAATAGCTACAAAAATACTGATTGTTTTTGACTGAGAATGCTTGCCAAATATTAAGTCTGTCGGTACCAAATGCAGTCACAGTTTTTAACCACCGACCTGCTCAATACGCCACGCGGAATTTGTCTTTTCTTGTCACAAAATTCAGTTAAAAACTCCGAAATTTCTGCACACCCATCGGAATAATTCTGCCTTCACTTTCCAACACTTTTGATGTATGAAACACTGCTAGAGCTGGCAACTTATCCTTTCCATCGCAACTACTACTGCACACGTCCGATTTTTTTCATGGCTGGGCTTCGACTCCTTCTCTAGAATACTCTTAAGTCTTCTCTACCAGCACAGAAAGGCGCGCGAAGAATATTGCTTTACCACTGGTGAGTTTACTCAACAGCCAATAGAAAACAACATTCTCCCGCGTCAGTCCGAGCTTTTCATCCATAACCAATCGCAAAATAGTAAACCTCACGACTGCAGTTTTTACCGACGTCATTATCTTATATGCTGAAGTTTTGCTTATGCATAAAGTTATTTACTGTTCTTATTTATACCTGAATTAACTTTCCCTTTACCATAAACTTATTTTACAAATCTATTCTACAAAAATCCCCTTTGTTCATATCCATACTTCTTCGAAATGTTCTCACACTAAATCCTACTACACAACTCGTTAAACAGTTATCTTCATATTAACATTAATCCACACTGACGCATCATTCATACTTATAACATTTCACATACACAAAAAGAAATAATAACTCTTTATGAAAATACTAGAACAGTTTATGAAAAACATTCTATTACTTTAGTGCACTCTAGTGGGCACAGTGGAAACTAAAATCACAGTCCCCCTATCCAATATTGCCCTCTATCGGCTGACACACAAACTACGTGCGCGTCCAGTCTCTCGTCACCCTGTGTCACCCTCCAGCTCTGAGACACATCTCCCACTTAACCGCCTCCAAGGCAGGATCGGTATACGGCGCTACGCCTCAGTACTGCAGAATGACTTCGGACGTGGGCTTTACGGCAGTGCGTATCTGCACAGGCTGCTGCCGATATGTGTGTCACCGGCTGGCGAAAGGAGAGAGAAAGTGAGGACCGGCCGGGCACAGTATCCTATAGAGGCAGGGCGGGTCACGTCCTTGGGCGCACCGGCCGCATTCCTTGAGCAATGCCCGAAGTGCGCAGCCAGCCACCCACCGCGAAGGTCGCCACGTAGGCCGGGGCGCGTTCTGGGGCCCATACTGCTGCTGCCCGGGGTGCGGCGTTCCTCGAGGGCGCGTTCTGGGCCCTCTACTGCTGCGACCGCCGCTCCAAGCCTGTTCTGTGCTGCAGGGAGGCCGGCCGGGGTGGCCGAGTGGTTCTAGGCGCTCCAGTCTCGAACCGCGCCACCGCTACGGTCGCAGGTTAGTTAGGTTTAAGTAGTTCTAACATCTAGGGAACTGATGTTAAGTCCCATAGTCCTTAGAGCCATCAGATGTCAGAAGTGTTTACACAACATGGTGAGAGTTTCTGTGACAACTGAGAGATCACTCTCCGCGAGGTTTTTCTGTCGTAGTTGTGTGTGCCAGGGAAGAGGTTTGCGATGGAAGGGCTTCAGCTTACAACTGCACTTTTGGTAGCTTCACTGGTAAAGAAAGAATGTAAGCGTCGGTGTTCGTGTTGGAGACGAGAGAGGATTATGCGATGCGGCGATTTTGTAGCACGCAAGAATCGCATTGTAGAGCTCGCGACAGAAAATCCACAGCAAGACTGTAATTTTACGAGTATGCAAGGGATGGATTTGGAAGAAATACTGGCAATCTACGTACTGTTCTGCTGAAGTCCATTAGTGTCATAGAAAGACTGCTTGTGAAACTAATATTTGTAGTTTCTGGTAAAGTAACAATAGCGACGAAATAACATTATACGAATTTCATCTTGTCCATGAACGTTCAAAAGCCAAGTAGGGCGGGATTCTGATAAATGAAGCATTTGTCAACATACATTCATTTGGAAGTTTCTACTTGTATTTACTTGCGGAACCACTCGTAAATTCCTGGAGTTCTGCTCTTCAACACCCAACGTAATAACATAATCAATAAATACCATGTCGTATAAAATAGAACTGTGTTTGTTGAAGTTAAATGGCAATTTTTCGGGTTCCAAACCGATTACTTTCAAAAGTAACTTGACTGTTTCTCTGCGTTAATTCATGTACGTTATAAAACTACTTTGCTTGATTCTTTGACTAGTGGCTATTCTGGTAAATGTATTTTTTGGAGCTGTTAAAAACTATAGCCATTTCAGCCAACAAACTTTTCTTCCTATCTGAGTTCCTGTGGTCCAGTAACTGTACAATCCACAATGCTGGCCTCCAACCTACAGGCTTATTAAATACACAACTTCGTCCGGAGTCAACTTTCTGGCAGCTTTCTTCGTTACTTTTTTTTTTTGCCGAAAAGTCACTGACTTTGTCACAGTGCGTATCTATCACAACAGTAGTCCCAGCTGCCCTGACAATGCTGGAACTCGCGTACAGAGCGGCTCATTGCATTGTCGATGTGCCTCGGTGGGTAGCGCCGTAGTCACGCATTTGTATTATGTGGGATAGAGACTCGTCAGTGCCAGTTATTTTATTTTCGTTTGTTAATTCTGCGTAATATGGCTATGATGTTATTATATGTTTTTGCTGCGTAGCATTGTTACGTCTAGAACTTTATGAATAGGCCAACTGCTCGTGCTATTCGCTTGAGAGGTAAAACGGGCGATTTCTTCGCTCAGAAAATTGCGACGCCAACATATTACGGCTCAAAACACGCCGTGTTGTGTGTACTTTCATTTGATATGTTCACGAGTTTGTCGAAATATATTACCACGAGCCATTTGAACCATTTGGCTGCGGAGAATTTATCTAGGCCTGGGTGGAAAAGTGCGGAGAGACGAGGAATCTGCAGAGGGCAAGGGGTGCCAAGATTAGGGCAGATGAGAAAGCTGCTACCTGCCGACGTACCTCTGGCTGCGGCCGCGTGTTCGTCAGCCCGAGTGAGGACACTAGCTGTGCTCGCTTTCGTGGGATTCAGCCTCGTCTCGTCTGGTGCTTGCCAAGTCTGTGAGCAATTGTTACTTTTGTATGTAACACACATCTTGTACAGGATGCCGAATGAGGATGCGAGGCGAATTGAAGGACGAGTGGTACACACTTAATAGACTACTTACAAATTGTTAACTTCAAAGGCTCATATGTTTCTCTTTACGTAGGATACTAATGTCCGAATCACAACCGAGCGAGGTGGCGCAGTGGTTAGCACACTGGACTCGCATTCGGGAGGACGACGGTTCAATCCCGTCTCCGCCCATCCCGATTTAGGTTTTCCGTGATTTCCCTAAATCGCGTCAGGCAAATGCCACGATGGTTCCTTTGAAAGGGCACGGCCGATTTCCGTACTCATGGCGACATGGGTCGTCTAATGCAAGAAACTGAAAGGGTGTTTGTATTGTGCCACACCCATATTGTATGATTATGTCGTGTGCTTGTACACCTACAATAATTTTTATTAACTTAAAAACGAGAAAAAAACTTCGAAATTTTTAATACTCTCAACATAACCCATCTTTCTAATAACTCTCTAAACTATAGTGAACATATCACACTTTAAATTTTACTGCATTGCATTACGTATCGTACAACCAATAAGCTGAAGAGCGAGGAATGCGTGCAGTGCTGAAAGCCTCACTCCATACCACATTACTTGTATTTGTGGTCTAGAAAACTGACATAAATTCCTTTGACATTTGTAAATGATCAACTGGTGTAATGGTTAGAAATCGCGGGTCGTCGGGGCTCAGTCTGAAGTGGGACTCATCACTGAAAACAAAGTCCAATCAGAGAGACCATCGCCCAAGGCGAGCCAGGAGACGCCGTGCACAGTGGTGAGGTACAGAAGCGCACCATACGGCCCAACAACCAGGAGTCGTGGTCTCGGGTGCCAATGCTTTTCATAGCAGGACCCCTTTGGTTCTCATCCACTGCACCCTTACAGCACGACAAGCCATCCTGGGCTTACATTTCAGCAAGATAATGCCCGCCCGCACACGGCGAGACTTTCTACAGCTTCTCTACGTGCGTGCTGAACCCTACTTTGGGCACCAAGGTCGCCGGTTCTATCCCCAGTTGAGAACGTTTACAACGTTATGGGCAGGACCCTCCAACCAGCTTGGGATTTGATGATCTAAAGCGCCAACGGGACAGAATTTGGCACGATATGCCTCATAGGGCATTCAGCAGCTCGTATCAATCAATACGCCAAGCCAAATAACTTGGTGCATAAGGGCCAGAGGTGGACCAACGCGTTATTGACTTGCTCAGTTTGTAAAGCTCTTCCTGTCGCAGGAATCACTTTTTTGAAATCGTAATAATCCGTTTGTCTGTACATGTAGATCACACCGATCGATTTCCGTCCTATTCCCGATCATTGACTGGAATAGTCTTTTTCAAATTCTAAAGGTGGAAGGGGTAAAATACAGGGAAAGAAAGGCTATTTACAATTTGTACAGAAACCAGACAGCAGTTACAAGAGTCGAGGGGCATGAAAGGGTAACAGTGGTTGGGAAGGGAGTGAGACAAGGTAGTAACCTCTCCCCGATGTTATTCAATCTGTATATTGAGCAAGCAGTAAAGGAAACAAAAGAAAAATTCGGAGTAGGTGTTAAAATCCATGGAGAGGGAATAAAAACTTTGAGGTTCGCTGATGACATTGTAATTCTGTCAGAGACAGCAAAGGACTTGAGGACTTGGAAGAACAGTTGAACAGAATGGACAGTGTCTTGAAGGGAGGATATAAGATGAACATCAAGAAAAGCAAAATGAGGATAATGGAATGTAGTCGAATTAAGTCGGGTGATGCTGAGGGAATTAGAATAGGAAATGAGACACTTAAAGTAGTAGAGGAGTTTTGCTATTTGGGGAGCAAAATAACTGATGATGGTTGAAGTAGAAAGGATATAAAATGTAGACTGGCAATGGCAAGGAAAGCTTTTCTGAAAAAGAGAAATTTGCTAAGGTCGAGTATAGATTTAAGAGCCAGGAGGTCGTTTCTGAAAGTATTTGTATGCGGTGTAGCCATGTTTGGAAGTGAAACATGGACGGTAACTAGTTTGGACAAGAAGAGAATAGAAGCTTTCGAAATGTGGTGCTGAAGATCAGATGGGTAGATCACATAAGTATTGAGGACGTATTGATTAGAATTGCGGAGGAGTTTGTGGCACAACTTGACAAGGAGGAGGACCGGTTGGTAGGACATGTTCTGAGGCATCAAGAGATCACAAATTTAGCGTTGGAGGATAGCGTGGAGGGTAAAAATCGTAGAGGGAGAGCAACAGATGAATAAACTAAGCAGATTCAGAAGGATGTAGGTTGCAGTAAGTAGTGGGAGATGAAGACGCTTGTACATGATAGAGTAGCATGGAGAGCTGCATCAAACCCGTCTCAGGAGTAAAGAACAAAACAACACCACTCGGATAATTCCTTCGTTGCGCGTTGTTACTTCTTTTTCTTATCTTTGAGCGTATTCGGTCCATAAAGGACACAAAATATAGTTCAAACAGTTAAGTGCGTCAGTCTCCGTAAGTGCGATGCGCCTGTGTAGTGACCACGTTATTGGCGGCACACTGAAGACTAACCTTCCATTTCAGTCGGGTGTCAGATACGATCGCACGGAGATCCGGCATTGTGTATAGTGCGGTGTAGGGCGGACTGGGGTGAGCCACTCCGACGTGGGGGTCGCCTCGTGGCGTAGGGGTGGCGGGCGCTGATGAATGGGCCTGGGTCGGCAGTCGGTGCTCTGGAGCTGGAGCCTGAGGGAGAGGAGGAGAGCGCGGAAGGGATCGAAGAATGGGGGCTGGAGTAGGAGAGAAAGACGGGGGTGGAGGGACTGCTGCAGTCTGGCCGCGGGTTGGGGGGGGGGGGGGTGCGGGGAACAAGGGGGGTGGCGCCGGAGGACATTGTTGCGCCCGTGGCGGCTGCCGAAATAAAGAAAAACCCGGCGGCGCCGTTTGTTTGCGTGCGTGTGCGCGCGTACATATATCATCTGGCTGGAGCAGCAGGCGGCCGCTGACATCCCTCCAGGAGATTGGTTGCCCGCGATGCTCCTTCGCTGCTCTGCCCCGTGCCTTCTTCCTTCTTTCCCCGACAACCTGGGGAGAATTCTGATGAAACAGAAAAAAAGTACGGAACCAAATTCACCTGTTACCGTGATGTAAAGTCAAATGCGCCTGTCAAATAGGACAGTCAAAAGCACCAGTCTCGTAAGCCCTGAATGATATTTGATTAGTTTAAATTTCGCAAATAGCCTTGCTCAGGTCCCTCGAGGAAAGTCGAAGAGGACCGTTTCATCGACGTAGTCAGACAAGACGCATATCACAATTCGAGAAGAGTAATGATGTACGTACCGACAGAGCTCGAGAACAAAGTACCCTTTATTACCCATTATTAAACCTATCATGCACTCAGAAACGAGTTCAGTAAGCAGGAAGAAAGATTTTTGATAATATGTCCAATAATACAAAATGTCCGACAGACTGCAAAGCACTTTTTAAATCTAGCCTAAAATCGTTTCTCCTGTACAACTCCTATTCCACGGACAAATTTTTGTTTAAGGGCTGGCAACATGTCAAAGAAAAATAGAGCACATAGGACTAAAACAGTAAATTTTCATTAATGTTCACACTAATCATTCATACATACATTCTGATAAACTGACTTGTTCCACATCATTTAGACGAAAGATTTGTTCAACTGCTTAGCTAGCTAGCTCCGTTGAAGGAATTTGGGACAAGGGTGTGTCAGTAGTATGTGACTGACATGGTTTAGACAGACCACAAAAAATCAAAGTCCCGCTAGCGAGGCGAGCATTTCAACTATACTCCACTGTACCACTCCACTCGGTGCTGCTCCAGAACCGCTCTTGGCTCGATCCAGTATAGACCACTTGCACGAGACTCGTCCATCAGTTTTATAGTTACATCGTTTCTCAAGCCTAATTCGTTCGTGATAGTCCAGATTTGTACGAGAGAGAGCAGACGCTCTTTTTTTATCATGGTGTCTGAAAATGCTCTATATTTTCCACGTAGATACTGTGTGAAATTAACTGTGATAAAGGCAGCAGAAGGAAAAAAAAAAACGTTTTTCATCGAAATCAAAAAATCTTAGCCTTTTCGTTACCAAAGATGTTCGTAATGTGCTGGATATTGACCACCACCGTCAGTAATATATGCTTTTTCGTTTTGGTTCATGAGTCTCGTGACTGATTTGATGTGGACTGCAACAGTTTTCTCTTCTGTCCGGACGTCACCATCTCGGAACAGCACTTGCAACCTACGTCATTGATTATTCCTTGGTTACCTCCCAATATTTGTCTCCCCATTACAGTGTTTGTCATCTAGTACTATCGGAGTAACTCCCTGATGTCTTAAAACGTGTTCTATGATGTAGTTCCTTCTCCTCGTCAGTGTTCTGTACATATTCATTTACTCGGCAGTTCTGGACCACAACACTTCTTGCCTTATCAATCCACCAAATTTTCCAGTGTCACTGCGCGACGCAACACTTCGGATGCTTGCATTCTCTTCTTATCCGATGCTTCACGTGTGGAAGTAGATCTTGAACATACGCGTATAGGTAAGAGACTAACTGGCTATATCTGATGAGGTGAGTTCATGATCTCATGAATGGGTAGTCCTGCTGTGTGTGTGTGTGTGTGTGTGTGTGTGTGTGTGTGTGTGTGTGTGTGTGTGTGTGCGCGTGCGTGTCCAATTTTACCGCAAACTGTGTTGCCGCTCTTACTGCAGATTTAAAAACGGTTCGCGGCGTTTGTCGTGTTCGGTAACGCTGACTGTTTGTTTGCGTCCATCAAGCGAGACAACGAAGCGACGGTCGGCACACCGCCTGCCGCCTTTGAACTGTAATCGCCGGGATCGATGTCCGGCGCCGGCTGTGTTTTATTCATGCTCGCCGCTCTTTTCCACCCCGGCTGAAATCGATGGGCCTCCTGGGAAGACCGCTGCCCCCACACTCGCTCTCTTCTCTGCGCTCTGATGATGCCTCTGCCTCTAGGGAGGTTGCCCAGCGTAGCGGTACGACGTGTCGCGTATTCAGCAAACAAAGTGAGAGAGACAGGGCGAGAGTAACTCGCAGGACTGGGAGAGTCGCGGTGTGACACACTGTGCAGGCCTCTTTTGGTACTGGCGGTTCTATGCAGCTGCATTCTGGTCTGCAGCTCATTATTTAACAACAGGCCAAAGGCAATAAATCAAAAATCATCTTCTGTGTTTTATCTCTCTTCCCATTTTTGGTGCTTCCTAAGAAAAATTTGAGAGAAATTCGGCCTTACACAATGCACCGCTTTGTGACTTTCACTTCACCGACAAACGTTCCAGTAATTTCTGCGTGCCACATTCAATGGTTTCTTGGCCATTACTCCATCTCATATCTCGCTACAAGTTAATTTGTGCGCGGGTAATGTTGGACTTACTGTAAATTCTACAGCTTGTCGCGATATCTGATGCTGTGGTCTTGCTTCCCGTTGTTTTAGACGTGTTAAAACATTCCCATCCCTACTGCTGTTTTTAACAGATAGTCACGGATTTAGTTTATTTTATCAAAAAACGCAAGATAATGATCTTGTTGAAGTCGGAAGTTCCTGTTCTTTATTCCTCCATGTTTGCGAATTAAATCTCTGTTTTTAAAACTTCACAGAAACATTTAGACACCAATGCGTTATCTTCAATGTGTCTGGGTCTCCGTTTATTTCTGTGAGAAGTATTATACAAGATTCCTGTTTGTTTCCTATTTTAGGCCTAAAAACTATATCAACGAAGAAAGAAGACACCAAAGAAGTAGAATACAACAGAGCTTTCGCTCTTACTAAATGGACCTGTAACGAAACGCGCTGCTGTTTTTTCGATCTTCTTTATTTCCTCATCAGTCGTATCTAATACGGATCCCACACCGACGAGCATTATTCAACTATCGGTCGAACGAGCGCCTTGTAAGCTACTTACTACATATCCTGAGTATTGGATTGGGTTGTTTGTGGGAAGAGACCAAACTGCGAGGTCATCGGTCTCGTCGCATCAGGGAAGGACGGGGAAGGAGGTAAACCTATCAGAGGAACCATCTCGGCATTTGCCTGGAGCGATTTAGGGAAATCACGGAAAACCGAAATCAGTATGGCCGGACGTGGGATTGAACCGTCGTCCTCCCGAATGCGAGTCCAGTGTGTTAACCACTGCGCCACCTCGCTCGGTATCCTGAGTATTCTTCCAGTGATCTACTTCTGGAATCTGTCTTACTTGTGATTAATTTTGTGTGGTCGTTCCGCCTCCAATCGCTCCGTCCTCATAGTGCTCCATATTTTACGAATTTAATTGCAGGCACGATCGCTCTGCAATGCTAATGGGACTTTCTGCCTATTTTTGCGGAATACGGCGCATCTGTCTTCATCGAGGATCAACTGCAGCACGCGTAGATCCCTTGCAGATCCTCCAGCATTTCGCTATAATTTTTTCAAGTTGCGACTTGTTTGTATTCAACAGCGTCACTCGCGAAAAGCCTCACGGCATTTCTGATGTTATCCCTTAGATAACTTGCGTAAAGTGGAAAGTAATGGTCCTAGAACAGTTTCTTGGAGTATCCGCGAAGTTACTTGTACGTCTGACGACTTCTCTCCGTTGACAGGACAAGCTGCGCTGTCTGCAGTCCAGTCACGATATAGGACTGCAGTGCCTATTAAAAAAAGACTTGCGGTTAGTCATTCGTATTGTTGAGCACTCGTTCGGCCACGGCGCACACCTGAGCCGTAGGCGGGCTGCTGCGGTGGCGAAACAGAAATCTCTCTCTCTCTTGCCGCTTCCTGCTGGGCTGGCTGCCTGTCCCAAATGCTCGCCCGAGCGTGCGCGAAAACACGCGACCCGGCAGCTGCGCGCGTCTCCCGAGGAGGTAAGGCGACACAGCCGCCGAAACACTCTGCTCCACGTGTCGTGGCCGCTGACATCTGGCGTTCTGCCGCAAGGGCGGACCAGTATTCCCAACTTCGGTTTGTTACAGAATCCTCGAACATGTTCTCAGTTCCAATATAATAAACTTTCTTGACACTGAGAAGCTTATGTCCCAGAATCAGTACGGTTTTAGAAATCGTGGCCCGTGCGAAACTCATACATCCCTTCATGAACATCATGTTTCCCGGCGGAAGTGGCATTTTTCAACAAGATAATGTGCCATGTCACAGGAGCAGGAGTGTCATGGAGTGGCTAGTTCCCATTGATGTGCTGCCCCCCTCCCCAACACCTCTAGTTCGCCACATCTGGGATGTGACAATGTGGCGTCAGAGCTCATTGCCCGCCTGCCCGGAATTTACGAGAATTCGGTGACTTGAGTGTGCAGATGTAGAGACCTACCGAGGCCTCGTTGCTTCCATGCCACGGCGCGTCCGTGTCGAAAGCAGACGTACCGTCTTTTAGATAGTTGGTCATTATGTTCTGTGTGATCAATGTATGTGCTATTAAGAAAATATGAATCCACTGACGGTCATGAAATCGTGATGTATCGATTGGAAAAAAAATGTCGTTCTTACAGAAAATTTTTTCCCAAACATATTTCTTTGAATGCAAACAGATCTTTAATCTCAAGATGGAAGTGGTGGACTTTCTATCTTATAAATTCGTGCAGACGAACGAATAGATATATTAAATGAAGAAATTGGGGAATAAGGCATGAAATGCAGTGTGGAGAAAATTAACACTATAGTGGTAAGTAGAGGAGATAGGGAAGAGAAAGGACAGATTAGTACTAAAAAGCAGGAAATTTAAATTGTGGATAACTTGACGTATTTAGGAAGTGAGGTAATGTAGAATGCAAGGCTGGAGATGGAAGTTATCGAACGGGTACATTAAAGGAACGCATTTAACCAGCGTGAGAGGCCCTTAACCTGGGGAAGGGAGGTGTCAATGAAGCGTAAAGGAAGTGGTCTACTGGACGTGCCTTAGACGCACGCATCGGAAATCTGGACAGAGACAAGAAGAGAGGAGAGTAGAACCCAGGCCGGCGAAATGTAATTCCTAATAGATATGTTACGGAAAACGAGGAGGGGCGGAGGGAGAAATGAAGATGTGAGGAAGGAAATTGGCGTTCAGAAGTTGAATGACAGAGCTTAGAAGAGTAGGTTAAAATGATTTGGAGATGTAAAGCGAATCAGATGGGGAAAACGGGGGAAACTGGAGAAGTAGCACAAAGACGGCGTGGTGGTGAGTAAAGGGGAAAGGAAGATTCCTCCGCGCTCTGTGGCGGAATGCACGACGCCAGTGGTTCCGTGTGTCGTGTAGGAAGAGGAGTTTTTTCCTTCCTCGTTTCGCAGCACGCCGGAGGAGACTAATGAGGTGCGTGCGGCCGGGACATGACCTGCTGCTATCGTGCGTGTGTCAGCCACTGGGACTCACTGTAAACCTCAGTCTCCGGGAGAGCGACCGAGGTGGGCGGCAGTAACAAGAGGACAAGGGAAGGACAGAAGCGGGAACAGAAAGCGACAGGGAGAGGTAATACATCGCGTACAACATGATTTCCTCGGGGCACGATATTGGTGCCGCAGTTAATACCACTGCGTACAACGTGTTTACACGCAATCGGTACTGTCCGCAAGATGACGGCAAGAGGCGACCTAGAGTATAATGACGGAGGTGCGTACAGTCTACTCGGGAGTCTGGCGTCCTCTGCAATTTGTGTGAACAAATAGCGACTTCCACGGGAAGAGTGGCAGTACGGCTGGTCCCGGCGGAGGTTCGAGTCCTCCCTCGGGCATGGGCGTGTGTGTGTTTGTCCGTAGGATAATTTACGTGAAGTAGTGTGTGGGCGTAGGGGCTGATGACCTTAGCAGCTAAGTCGCATAAGATTTCACAGACTTTTTTTTTGTGAAGAGCACAGACGTCGCTTCATAGTAGCCGTCCAATGCTAGTACAGATTACGTTGCGTTTTTGCTGTTGATAAAAAGTGTTTGGCCGGCCGGTGTGGCCGTGCGGTTCTAGGCGCTTCAGTCTGGAACTGCGTGACCGCTACGGTCGCAGGTTCGAATCCTGCCTCGGGCATGGCTGTGTGTGATGTCCTTAGGTTAGTTAGGTTTAACTAGTTCTAAGTTCTAGGGGACTGATGACCACAGATGTTAAGTTCAAAATGGTTCAAATGGCTCTGAGCACTATGGCCACACCGGCCGGCAGATGTTAAGTCCCACAGTGCTCAGAGCCATTTGAACCAAAAAGTATTTATTTTCGAAAAGGCCCTTATCAGGTTAAAAAACATTGATTTTACATAGTGGTGGGGGGGGGGGGGGGGAGGGAGGGATGCGTTTACAGTTGTAAAAAGTCTCCATACAGCTGCCTGCTTTCAATAAAGGAATAACATTTATGTACATAACCATTTAATCTTTTATATTTGTATCCAATGTAAGCAAGCGTATCTGTGATATGTACATCATATTTGAAGTGACAATGTAAACAATAATGTACAGGGGAGGGCACAGAAAATGCCGACATTTTACGACTCTAGTCCCAAAGCTTACACACAACCTAAATTATTCTAAGAACAGACACTCACACCCATGCCCGATGGAGGACTCGAACCTCCGCCGGGACCAGCCGTACAGTCTACGACTGCAGCGCCTCAGACCGCTCGGCTAATCCCGCGCGGCGCTCTTCACCAACACGAGCTATGGAAACAAACAATTCTCCAGTTGAAGTTCATGGTGTTTACCATCGGAAGACATAGAGGTTAAATGAAGGAATGATGGACGCAGATAACTGTTTTATTCGGATTTATAGACAGTTGCAGCTCTCGTAAAGCCGTTCTTTATGGACGAAATATTCATTTAAGTTGGTACTCTTTGCTCTTCAACCGGGTATTGGGACAGCATTATAAAGGAAACCACGGCCTTGCGATGTTGGCAAGCCCTTGTGAGGGCAGTTGAGGAGCTGCTTGACTGAGAAGTCGCGACTATGGTCACGAAAACTGACAACGGCTGGAGAGCGGCGTGCCTCCAGTGGCGCCTTCCGCGGAGGATGACACGGCTGTCGGTCGGTACCTTTGGGCCTTCCGAAGTGTGTTTGGACGGAGTTAGTTTTAAAGGAATCGACAGAAATACGGATTCGTGAGAAGTAGGGACGAAAGTCGCGGAGTTGGTTCTGCATGGAATGGCGCATTAGCGACAATAAGATGAGGGCGCGACTAGCACCGTCTGGTTGGTTGATTTGGGGGAGGGGAGCAACACACTCTTGACCGGTGCTGCGGTTAGTTACAGCTGGAGGAATGCTCGGATCCGAATATTGTCACTAATAAATACTCGCGGAAAAAAACTGTGGCTATTTGGGTACCTGAAATAGTAATTTCTTTGTGACTGAATGCTGGAATACAATTTTCGTCTATTTGCAGTATATGCACATAATTGTTCAGTATATCATCTGTAGTCTATCAAAATTTCTCTTAAATATAGTCACAAGTACAAAGCGAAAAGCTTATTACCTACAAAACAGCAGTATCTTAAAACGACTCAGTGTTGTGGCGGATAAACGTGTATACAGTAAACGAACTGTATGACTAACATTTAACAGTACGGAGCAGTTGGGGGCAACTTGTAACGGAATCAGATTCCACTTCTCATTGTGGCAGAGCTCCTGCAAGAAAAATCCGCAAAATTCGTTTCAGTAATTCTTGCAGAAAGTTGTTACTTACGGAACGACATCCTGTGTTACACAAAAATATAGGTATCGTTGCGTTCCACTTTGATTAGACTTTTTTTCGCCGATAGCGTTTATCTCGTTTTCTACGAGTCCACTTTTTCCAGGCTTTGCTAAATTTTATTTCAGTATTTACTTTGTGTCCGAATGTCTTTCCTGGCTACGAACTCGCCAAGGCAACCAAAAGGAATGGAAGTGTTCTGCGTCATTTCTCTATGGCTAGTGCAAACTCTCCTCTGTGTGTGTTCGTATTTTAGATGTTTGTGGATCGCATTCTTTGTGGTGGAGAAATGACAGTGGCATTGAATGTGAGATTTCAAGCTTCTGTCGTAGCGACGAGAGTGTTGTCAGTGGAGTTTTTCCAGTGTCAGCATACGACTCAAGCCTAGGCGCGTTGAACAGCATGTTCGGAGTGCACAGTTGACAACAGTAAGAATCCCATTATTTGCCTGAAGGACTGTGGAAAAACGCCTAAAAACCGTACGCAAGCTGTCACCAGCTCGCAGTTGTTAACCTGCCGCGCGAGTTCCATCCGGCTGTGGCTCATCCCCCAGTCTAGCAGGCTGCTTCACTGCGCGTTACGAACACCGTCTCAAAGGAAGGCCCCGGCGCTTGTTCGTGACGTCACGTCAGCTAGGCACGGCTAACGCCAGGTCTCTTGCAGGCATACTCGTAATGGTGGTGTCTCCCTCTCTGACACAGGAAGCTGTGAAACTATTGGCGGTAGTTGACCAACACACATTGTTCTGAGAGATTTCTGCAATCAATTAATTGTGCAATTCATTAGACTTCTTAACAAATAGTGTACTCCTGAACTTCGTGCTTTAGGGATTGACATACAAAAACATCTTGATGGTCCAGCAGCAACAGAATTCGTGCTTCTTTACCTTATTTGTAAATCTGAGGAAGTTACGTTTGTACTGGGTTGCTTTTACAAGACACTGTAGACATATTGGTGCTCTTCTTTAGGTATGTTGGTTGACTATGGGGTGAGGAACACTGAATGTTAATGAAATATTTTACACGTTGGGGGAGGGGTGGGGGACAAAAGAGACATACTTGTTTCATCAAATAATTTGTTTTTATCTTATGAAGTTTCTCCTTTCAGTTTGCAAGAGGGGAATATTTATCGTTTCTAATGTGCATGTTTAACAAATCTCAGCAGCATTTTCGATGTATGTAGCTATTTTGTTTCCTGTTTAGAATTCCTTTCGTTGAAAACGACTGTAATCTAATGACTGGCAACAGTTGGACATTTACACATGTAAATTAGTTCACATTTCCAGTGTCGATGTCAAACGAAAATAAATAAATCAATAAAAGAAACGACTTCATTGTAAGGGGGTTGGGGTAAGTTTCGATAACAAAATGGATCAAGTAAATATAGTTACTTGAATGGAAAATTTCCCAAGCTTGCAACGGGGCAAAGCATCTTCTCATATTGATCTACGTTTGTTTCGGCAGGATTCAGTAATACAGAACTACGATCTTCATTTGTAGCTTTACGATAGTAAGAAAATCTTTCATCTAAATAAAACCGCAGAATCCAAAAGAATACCAAACATTTTGTACAAAAATAAGAGATTTATAGTGATAAGCACGCCCAGGCGTTTCTGCCTGCAAGAGACCTGGCGTTCGCCGTGCCTAGCTGACGCGACTTCACCAACAAGCGCCGAGGCCTTCCTTTGGCGTTACACTATACGGGCAGACCCCTACTTTTGTTTGTCTACGAAATATAAATTATGACGTCAGAGATCAGCAGACGAAACTTCAGGCCAGGTGCGAGTCTAGCGTGTGAGATCCGGCGTTGAAGTGGTTCACAAAATATTAATAGGCGCGGGCGGGGGTGAGCGCCTTGCGGATGGCTCTCGTCTTACGCGTCGTTAAAGATGTGTCAGACAGTGTGAAGGTGCACACACGTGTGTGGCGCGCATGTCGGGGCGCGGCGGCCGCTGGAAGACAAACAAGCAGCGCGCGCCAGCAGCCTAACTGCGAGGCTGCACGCAGGCCTGTTGGAGCGCGTCTTCTCCACTCGCCACACAATGGCGGGCCGAGCCGAGCCCTGCACGTCGGCGGCCGCCGCCCGCCACACCTGCCTACTGCACGCTCCCTCACAGCGCGCCTATGTTTGCCTGCAGTCCGCACCCACCACTGGACTCTCAAATCCTCCACCACCGCCGTGAAAACGGTGAGAAGCTCCAGTTTCCAGCCGGATGGCTGTACTGAAACACCGCCGACGTACAACCGGCGAAGGGTCTCGATCTCCTAATATCTGTTACCAGCAGTGCACACCTCCCACCTGGCTACTGGCGTGGGGAGCGAGAGAAGTGAACCAGCAGTGGTGCTGTGTCGGCATTCCGGACGGTACTGAGCGAGCGCAGGTGGCGCAGTGGCTAGCACACTGGACTCGCATTCGGAGGGGGGGGGGGGGGGGGGACGATTTAAACCCCCGTCCGGCCATCCTGAGTTAGGTTTTCCGTAATTTCCCTAAATAGCTCCCGGCAAATGTTCCTTTCAAAGGGCACGGCCGACATCCTTCCCCAACCCAATGGGGCACGATGAAACTCGTGGTCTTCTTGCAACTGCACGTGTAGTGTGTATAAAGTGTTGATCGTCGACTACCGTTAGTATTTGTACCAGACTCTTAGAAGATAAGGAAGAGTTCATCATGTAATTGTAAACCAGACAAGTAGCGATGCCAGAAATCTGTAGCGAAATCAGGATGACCTCCAGAAACGTGTAATATTTCTCGCAGTGGGGCAGTATTATTCAGCTCCGAGCTTCACTTGGCAGTGATCGGAAAATGCGGCAGCTGAAATATGACACAATAAGGCGAAGTGAGGTGCACACGAGAGAAGGTACAGCGGGTACGAATTCCGCGGTAGATTGCGTCGATTCAGTAGTCGTATAATCTGATTCCCCCCATGAACCATGGACCTTGCCGTTGCTGGGGAGGCTTGCGTGCCTCAGCGATACAGATAGCCGTACCGTAGCTGCAACCACAACGGAGGGGTATCTGTTGAGAGGCCAGACAAACATGTGGTTCCTGAAGAGGGGCAGCACCCTTTTCAGTACTTGCAAGGGCAACAGTCTGGATGATTGACTGATCTGGCCTTGTAACATTAACCAAAACGGCCTTGCTGTGCTGGTACTGCGAACGGCTGAAAGCAAGGGGAAACTACAGCAGTAATTTTTCCCGAGGACATGCAGCTTTACTGTATGATCAAATGATGATGGCGTCCTCTTGGGTAAAATATTCCGGAGGTAAAATAGTCCCCCGTTCGGATCTCCGGGCGGGGACTACTCAGGACGACGTCGTTATCAGGAGAAAGAAAACTGGCGTTCTACGGATCGGAGCGTGGAATGTCAGATACCTTAATCGGGCAGATAGGTTAGAAAATTTAAAAAGGGAAATGGGTAGGTTAAAGTTAGATATAGTGGGAATTAGTGAAGTTCGGTGGCAGGAGGAACAAGACTTCTGGTCAGGTGAAAACAGGGTTATAAATACAAAATCAAATAGGGGTAATGCAGAAGTAGGTTTAATAATGAATAGGGAAATAGGAATGCGGGTAAGCTACTACAAACAGCATAGTGAACGCATTATTGTGGCCAAGATAGATGCGAAGCCCACACCTACTAAAGTAGTACAAGTTTATATGCCATCTAGCTCTGCAGATGACGAAGAAATTGAAGAAATGTATGATGAGATAAAAGAAATTATTCAGGTAGTGAAGGGAGACGAAAATTTACTAGTCATGGGTGACTGGAATTCGTCAGTAGGAAAAGGGAGAGAAGGAAACATAGTGGGTGAATATGGTTTGGGGCTAAGAAATGAAAGAGGAAGCTGTCTGGTAGAATTTTGCACAGAGCATAACTTAATCATAGATAACACTTTGTTCAAGAATCATAAAACAACGTTGTATACATGGAAGAATCCTGGAGATACTAAAATGTATCAGATAGATTATATGATGGTAAGACAGAGATTTAGGAATCAGGTTTTAAATTGTAGGACATTTCCAGGGACAGATGTGGACTCTGACCACAATCTATTGCTAATGACCTGTAGATTAAAACTGAAGAAACTGCAAAAAGGTGGGAATTTAAGGACATGGGATCTGGATAAGCTGAAAGAACCAGAGGTTGTACAGAGTTTCAAGGAAAGCATAAGGGAACAATTGACAGGAATGGGGGAAAGAAACACAGTAGAAGAAGAATGGATAGCTTTGAGGGATGAAGTAGTGAAGGCAGCGTAGGATCAAGTAGGTAAAAAGACGAGGGCTGCTAGAAATCCTTGGGCAACAGAAGAAATATTGAATTTAATTTATGAAAGGAGAAGATATAAAAATGCAGTAAACGAAGCAGGCAAAAAGGAATACAAACGTCTCAAAAATAAGATCGACAGGAAGTGCAAAATGGCTAAGCAGGGATGGGTAGAGGACAAATGTAAGGATGTAGAAGCTTATCTCACTAGGGGTAAGATAGATACTGCCTACAGGAAAATTAAAGAGACCTTTGGAGAGAAGAGAACCACTTGTATGAATATCACGAACTCGGATGGCAACCCAGTTCTAAGCAAAGAAGGGAAGGCAGAAAGGTGGAAGGAGTATATAGAGGGTTTATACAAGGGCGATGTACTTGAGGACAATATTATGGAAATGGAAGAGGATATAGATGAAGACGAAATGGGAGACAAGATACTGTGTGAAGAGTTTGACAGAGCACTGAAAGACCTGAGTCGAAACAAGGCCCCGGGAGTAGACAACATTCCATTAGAACTACTTACGGCCTTGGGAGAGCCAGTCATGACAAAACTCTACCAGCAGGTGAGCAAGATGTATGAGACAGGCGAAATACCCTCAGATTTCAAGAAGAATATAATGATTACAATCCCAAAGAAAGCAGGTGCTGACAGATGTGAAAATTACAGAAGTATCCGTTTAATAAGCCACAGCTGCAAAATAGTAACGCGAATTCTTTACAGACGAATGGAAAAACTGGTAGATGCGGACCTCGGGGAGGATCAGTTTGGATTCCGTAGAAATGTTGGAACACGTGAGGCAATACTCACCTTACGACTTATCTTAGAAGAAAGATTAAGAAAAGGCAAACCTACGTTTCTAGCATTTGTAGACTTGGAAAAAGCTTTTGACAATGTTGACTGGAATACTCTCTTTCAAATTCTGAAGGTGGCAGGGGTAAAATACAGGGAGCGAAAGGCTATTTACAATTTGTACAGAAACCAGATGGCAGTTACAAGAGTCGAGGGACATGAAAGGGAAGCAGTGGTTGGGAAAGGAGTGAGACAGGGTTGTAGCCTATACCCTATGTTATTCAATCTGTATATTGAGCAAGCAGTAAAGGAAACAAAAGAAAAATTCGGAGTAGGTATTAAAATTCATGGAGAAGAAGTAAAAACTTTGAGGTCGCCGATGACATTGTAATTCTGTTAGAGACAGCGAAGGACCTGGAAGAGCAGTTGAACGAAATGGACAGTGTCTTGAAAGAAGGATATAAGATGAACATCAACAAAAGCAAAACGAGGATAATGGAATGTAGTCAAATTAAGTCGGGTGATGCTGAGGGAAATAGATTAGGAAATGAGACACTTAAAGTAGTAAAGGAGTTTTGCTATTTAGGAAGTAAAATAACTGATGATGGTCGAAGTAGAGAGGATATAAAATGTAGACTGACAATGGCGAGGAAATCGTTTCTAAAGAAGAGAAATTTGTTAACATCGAATATAGATTCATGTATCAGGAAGTCGTTTCTGATAGTATTTGTATGGAGTGTAGCCATGTATGGAAGTGAAACATGGACGATAAATAGTTTGGACAAGAAGAGAATAGAAGCTTTCGAAATGTGGTGCCACAGAAGAATGCTGAAGATAAGGTGGATGGATCACGTAACTAATGAGGAGGTATTGAATATGATTGGGGAGAAGAGAAGTTTGTGGCACAACTTGACTAGAAGAAGGGATCGGTTGTTTGGACATGTTCTGAAACATCGAGGGATTACCAATTCAGTATTGGAGGGCAGCGTGGAGGGTAAAAATCGTAGAGGGAGACCAAGAGATATATACACTAAGCAGATTCAGAAGGATGTAGATTGCAGTAGGTACTGGGAGATGAAGAAGGTTGCACAGGAAAGAGTAGCATGGAGAGCTGCATCTAACCAGTCTCAGGACTGAAGACAACAACAACATAATCTGATTAACGGCCGCGACAAAAGCTCGAGCGATTAACATCGCACATGCGGGCAAAATCTCACATTTTCAACTATTAACCTTTGTTACTTTGTGACACTTATTCCATTGAGAATCATAGGTGACAGCCTCTCAGTAGTAGTCTATCGTCGACTCAATTAAGATTTCATTTCACTGGCCACTTTTAATAATATTAGAATAACGAGATGCACACGAATCAACTGGTGTATCTTCGGCAGGATTAGCTCTAAATCAGGGAGCTGTGAGCATGGTAGTTAACAGGCGGCTGGCAAGTAGAGTTTTATAAAGTCGCGACTCTGCTGCGAACACAGAACAAGAGAGCGTGGGATGTGTAACTTGATTTCTGACCGTCATTTCTACGATGTATATAATGTACCAGGATTAAAAGTGTAATATATGGCGTGTCCCATGAGGAACAGTCAATACAGGGATGTCGGCGGAATGATTATTAGGAGCAAAAATCTCTCGTAAACATGGGCTCTAAAATGCGTACCTTTAAGAGCAGTGAGCACTTGTTTATCTTTGCTACTGTGAAACAAATCTTTTCTACTGCAAGCTCTTTGCTTTCCGTATTTTGGGAGTAGTTAGAAAGGACCAAACCAAGGACAAAAGTCCAGTAAACACGGGATCTAGAATGCGTACCTGAAGATCTGTGAGCACTTGGTCCGCATCTTTGCTCCTGTGAGACGCACCACTTCTGCTGAGCAAGTGCTCGTAGCTTCTAAGGTGTGCATTTTAGAGTTCGTGTTTACTATACAGTTTTTTCATGTTTTGGTCCATACTACCTCCTCCCAAAACAAGTAAAGCAAAGAGCATGCAGTATAAGAGATTTGTTTGACAGTACCGAAGATATTCTCGTAGGCGTTGGGATATACATCTTAGAGACCATGTTTCTGGACTTTTTTGCTTAGAATGACCGCAACCGCCATATCCCTGGATATGGCTTTTCTGAACATCTTGTATCGGAAGTAGTTGGCGTTTTACTTTGAAGGCGTACGTATTGTTACAACTTTTGCTATAATTTTATGGCTTTATTTGATGAAAGCGTTATTGATAAGCCATTCCAAAAAAGCTTTGAATTTCCATTCACTGCAATACATGGAACTTGATCAGCTCGTCCGAAACGTTTTAGCCTCAGCTCAGGAATATCGGATCGAAGACCTGTGTGGTGTTCCTGCACGGGGACAAGAACATAATTTGAAACGCCACACGGCTCGACATTTACAGAATTACAGCGCTCTGTTCGGTACGGAAAAACACAAATAGGTTCGCCTCACACGCGCTGCTGTTAAAGTCCGCGTGGAGGCAGGTCCGTGCAACACAGCGGAGGGAATCCGTGAAGCGCATTTTGCGCCGGTTGCGGACTTCCGTCATTCTCGGGCGTTCAGCGGATTTATCGCCACGAGCAGCCACATCCGTCACGTACCTAGGAACGGCGCGTAGGGAGCGATTGCAAGGGGAACAAACACACGTACAGCTGGAGGAGATGTAGCTGCTAGCTGCAGATAGTTTGGCACTCTCAGGCTGTACTCGCAGAATTGTTTACACTTGAGGCGAATTTTCCCTCCAGAGTGCTTTCTACAAGTGTCTGAGAGCCTTGCGAGATCAGATGTCGGAGGCCGGCCGCTGTGACCGAGCGGTTCTAGGCGCCTCAGTCCGGAACCACGCGGCTGCTACGGTCGCAGTTTCGAATCGTGCCTCGGGCAATGATGTGTGGGATGTCTTTAGGTTAGTTAGGTTTAAGTAGTTCTAAGTTCTAGGGAGACTGATGACCTCTAATGTTAAGTCCCATAGTGCTTAGATCCATCAGATGTCGGAAGTGTTTACACGCAACTTGGTGAGAGTTTCTGTTAGAGCTGAGAGATCACTCTCCGCGAGATTTTCCTGTCGTAGTTGTGTGTGCGAGGGAAGAGGTTGCGATGGAAGAGAGCTTCAGCTTACAACTGCACTTTTCGTAGCTTCACTGGCAAAGAAATAATGTAAACGTCGGTGTTCGTGTTGGAGAAGAGAGAGAATTATGCGATGCGGCGATTTTGTAGCACGCAAGAATCTCATTGTAGAGCTCATGACAGAAAATCCACAACAATATTGAAATTTTGCGAGTATGCAAGCGATGGAGATGGAAGAATCACTGCCAATCTACGTACTGTTCTGCTTAAATCCATTAGTGTCAAAGAAAGACTGCTTGTGAAACTAATATTTGTAGCATCAGGTATGTGTACTCCCTTTCTGGTAAAGTAACAGTAGCGAAAAAATAACATTATACCAATTTCATCTACATGTCCGTGGACGTTCAAATGCCAAGTATAGCGGATATCTGATAAATGAAGCATTTGTCAACATACATTCATTTGGAAGTTTTTAGTTGTATTGACTTACGGAACCACTCGTAAATTCCTGGAATTCTGTTCTTCAACGCCCAGTGTAATAACGCAATCAATAAATACCATGTCGTATAAAATTATAGATAGAGCTGTGTTTGTTAAAGTTAAATGGCAATTTTTCGGGTTCCAAATCTATTACTTTCAAAGGTAACTTTACTGTTACTCTGCGTTAATTAATGTACGTTATAAAACTACTTTGCCTGATTCTTTGACTAGTGGCTATTCTGGTAAATGTATTCTTTGGAGCTGTTAAAAACTATAGCCATTTCAGCCAACAAACTTTTCTTCCTCTCTGAGTTTCTGTGGTCCAGTAACTGTACAATCCATAATGCTGGCCTTCAATACACAACTTCGTCCGGAATCATCTTTCTGGCACCTTTCTTCGTTACTTTTTTTTTCGTCACTGACTTCGTCACAGTGAGTATCTATCACAGCACTAGTCTCAGCTGCCCCGACAATGCTGGAACTCGCTTATAGAGCGGCTCATTGCAGCGTTGATGTGGCGCGGTGGGCAGAGCCCTAGTCACGCATTTATATTATGTGGGATCGAGCCTCGTCAGTGCCAGTTATTTTATTTTCGTTTGTTAATTCTGCGTAATATGGCTATGATGTTATTATATGTTGTTTGCTGCGTAGCATTGTTTACGTCTAGAACTTTCTAAATAGGCTAACTGCTCGTGCTATTCGCTTGAGAGGTAAAACGGGCGATTTCTTCGCTCATAAAATTGCAACGCCCTCATATTACGGCTCAAAACGCGCCGTTTTGTGTGTACTTTCACTTAATATGTTCACGAGTTCGTCAAAATATATTACCACGATGTCGTGGTGTACAACCCGTAAAATGCGCCACAAATCTCAGCCCTTCCGACTATGCCATTGTAGTTTGTCTTGTCTGAGGGGCTACGGAGAACACCTCTCCACAGATGTGGTTTGCTGTCTAAACTCACAGAGAGCCCCTATCTGAGATCTTGCCACACTCTCGGACACTGCCGTCGACTCGACTCGTGGCACTGTTTATACGACACGTATTGCTCGCAATAGCTCTCTGAGAGTGACAAACTCTCACGTGCACACATCTAGTTTAAGGTGGCCTGCGAAGAGTACTTACACACGATATAGGAGTAATTGAACATTACTGGCCTCTGCTGTATACTGACAGGGTCCAGTGGTCAACCTCACTCGGTGGCACTCAGTTTTAATCGGCCGTGAAGCTCCGTTGCGCGGACGGTAAACACGCGGATTGGTGTTGGGTATTTGTCGGCGTGGCTGTTAACCTGCCGGTACATATATATACACACACAGCGCGGGAGAGCGGGTTGGGTCCACGCCGCTCCCGCCCCCTACTTTTACGCGGCGCGCAGTAAATTGGGTGGCGGACGTGCCTGCTGGCTCGATTCTAGTGGCGCCCGCCTGGCTGGCTAGCAGGTGGGGGGGGGGGGGGGGGGGGAGAGCAGGGGTAGCCGGCCGTTAGGGGAGGGAGAGGAGAGAGGCGAGGCCCGCCGCGTAGCGGTGCGTTACGCAAACGGTGGGAGGGGGAGAGCAGGGCCTGCATCTGACAGGCCGCGGCTGCCGTCCCCCAAGGCTCTGTCCGCGGGCCTCTGTTGTTATTGCTGCCGGTGACTCCCTCTGTTAGCCGAAATTACAAGCGGTCTTCCACAGGGGTCGTTCGTCGGACCGTTCTTTCTGACTGCTGTTGTCAATGATTTGCTCTCTTAGGGCAAATTAGTACACCACCGCAAGATTTAATTCACGCGTTAATGTGTTCTATTACGCCTGTTAACTAACTTGCTCTCTTAAGAGTACATTATTGTTGTCGTTACACACACTGTTGGTGATACTATCAAGAAATGGAAATGCCGTGTGACTAGGGCCTTCCGTCGGGAGATCGTTCGGCACGTGCAAGTCTTTCGATTTGACGCCACTTCGGTGACTTGCGTGTCGATGGGGATGACATGGTGGTGATAAGGACAACACAACACCCAGTCCCTGAGCAGAGAAAATTTCCGACCCAGCCGGGAATCGAACCCGGCCTCGTTGCCAAGACATTCCGTTGGCCTGACCACTTAGCTACGGGGGGCGGACATACTATCGATGACTTCCTCGTTTAGCTGGCAGGAACTGAAGAGGTTTTCCACAGGACTCGTTAGTTGCACCATTCATTTTCACTCTTATTGTAAATGATTGGCTACTTAGAATCAGTACACACCTATGTGAGATTTAATTCTCGCACCGTCGGTTTCTGTTAAATTTATCAATAACTTCCTTCTTTAGGATAAATTATTGATCTCCTACCACTCTGTTATTGTTTGCTCTCGGTATCTTTCTCTTTTAGCTAGTGGAAATTACAAACCGTCATCCAAAGAGATTTTTCGGAGAATCACTCTTTCTGACTCCTGTTCTCGATCTTAGTGGAAATTAGTTCACACCTTTGCTACATCTAATCCCTGTACTGATGTTTTCATTACATCTACCACAAACTTCATCCGTTAGAGTAAATTATTGGAGCCCACAGAAACTTTGTTACTGTTACAATCCATGATTTGCCCCACTATTGGAAGAATTTTTTCACTGGACTGTCAATGGTTTTCTCCATTGGGGGAAATTTGTATAGCACCTCGGCAGGGCACTCTTGTGTTCAGTTGCGTTTATTCTAAATTGCTGCGTTAATATAAATGACTGCTGCCCTCAGTCCTTTCATTATTGCTACTATTAATGATTTGCCCTCTTAATTGAAATTACGAGAGGCCTTACACGGAACTTTTTCGTTGGACCATTTATTATAACAGTTGTCGCAAATGATGTGTTACCTTAGCGTAAACTAGTACAGCACTTCTGCAACTTTTAAGCCCTCCGACCGCTATTTTCTATAGTCTCTACCACTAATTTGCTCCCTTATTAGAAATTATTGCTCCTTTTACATGGTTTTGCCAGCAGGATTTCTGTAGCTTCATTGTTAAGAGTGATTCGCTCCTTTACTGGAAACAAGTGTGCTCTTCGCTAGGGATCAGCGTTTGAACAAATCAACTGCTTTATTGGAAATTAGTACATTTTAGTAGTGACTTATTGAGGTTATCTGGCTTAAGGGTTGTAATCTGAACCTTTGTAATAGCAATTACAACGTTCTTAGCTTCTTAGGTGACGGTTTCTGCAAACGTATTAGTTTGTGTTCATGTTTCGCTTCCTGTGCCATTGTGGCAAACTATTAGTTACAATTATTCTTTTTTCCTTTATTTGTGCGGATGACAAAAGCCAATGACTGGTTTCCACTGCAGGCTACAGAACTGGGTAATCTGCCAAACTAAAACTAACTAAACTAAAACTAACGCGAACAGTAACATTATGAATGCAACGTTGCAACAAAAAGAGCATTACAGCATATGAGGTGAGTTGCACGCATTCTTACACAGCCTGCGGTGACGTATAAAAGAACTCGCGTTCTACGAAACGTGATTTATGTCAGATTTCACAATACATCGGGTTTATTACCAGTGCTGTGTGGCTGGCAGCTAACTTAGAGTTGGCTCCACGGCCCCACGTAACATGTGAAGCAGCATGCGGGAGGTCCTGACGACATGTCACAGGGTCGAAACGCAACCGTCCCGGCGCCTGCCGTGACCCGGATAGCTTACGCCGCTGGGCGCCGAGCCAATCGCAAAAACGCATCTCTTCCACTGTACACTGCGAACGACAGTGAAGTGTGTGGAAGAGTATACTTCCCACGCACCGTTTATTAAGATTAGACACCGTTCCACCGACGGGTGTGCGTCTGTGTGAGCTCGTGTTTGTGGTCTCATCCTATCTGCGCGATCACTACAGGGTGGGTGGGTGGGTAGGTAGAACGCTCAGCGGTATTCCTCGGAAAACGGTTCACGAAGGTATTTACAGAGATATGTACGGCGTCTTTTATTTTCAGTGTATGACATCTGCGACTGTTCAACATTGCAGTTAATCTCTGTGGCCACTACAAAAAGCCCGGGAGTGCTGGTAGCGCTCTAACGTACATGTGACACGACAGTACAGTCTGATAGGAGTTTCATTTACTTGAGCAGTATTCAGTTATGAGCGGTGCTAGTATTTTTTATGCTACCTCCTTTGTATGGAAACTACAAGTTTTCAGAACATCATCAGTGAGACGACACCTCTGATTTGCTTTTGCCAGAACCAAATCTGTGTGTGTCGTTCCATTTCATATCTCTATTCGTTGTTACAAATATTTTTAGTCAAAGAATGCGTTTTGGATTCGTGTCGTAAGCAACGTTGGATTTCTCTGCTTATATAGCTAGGAATGATTCGCTGCTTCAATGAAACTAGTTGTAGTATTCCCCAGCGATCAGCCTCTGGACAAAGGATTTCGTTTCGTATCGCAAAGAAGTGAATTTTGGCAGTAATTCAGGGTAATGGTTGTTGTTGTTGTTGTTGTTGTTGTTGTGTTGTGAGCTTCAGTCCAGAGACTGGTCTGATGCAGCTCTCCATGCTACTCTATCCTGTGCAAGCTGCTCAATCCCCCAATACCTACTGCAGCCTACATCCTTCTGAATCTGCTTAGTGTATTCATCTCTTGTTCTCCCTCTACGATTTTTACCCTCCACGCTGTCCTCCAATACTAAATCGGTGATCCCTTGATACCTCAGGACATGTCCTACCTACCGATCCTTTCTTCTAGTCAAGTTGTGCCACAAATTTCTCTTCTCTCCAGTTCTGTTCAGTACCTCCTCATTAGTTATGTGATCTACCCATCTAATCTTCAGCATTCTTCCGTAGCACCAGATTTCGAAAGCTTCTATTCTCTTCTTATGCAAACTATTTATCGTCCATGTTTCACTTCCATACATGGCTACACCCCATACAAATACTTTCAGAAACGACTTCCTGACACTTAAATCTATACTCGATGTTAACGAATTTCTGTTCTTCAGAAACGCATTCTCTGTCATTGCCAGTCTACATTTTATATCCTCTCTACTTCGATCATCATCAGTTATTTTGCTCCCCAAATAGCAAAACTCCTTTACTACTTTAAGTGTCTCATTTCCTAATCTAATTCCCTCAGCATCACCCGACGTTCGATTATCCTCGTTTTGCTTTTGTGGATGTTCATCTTATATCCTCCTTTCAAGACCCTATCCATTCCTTTCAACTACTCTTCCAAGTCCTTTGCAATGTCATCGGCGAACCTCAAAGCTTTTATTTCTTCTCCATGGATTTTAATACCTACTCCAAACGTTTCTTTTGTTTCCTTTACTGCTTGCTCAATATATAGATTGAATAAAATTGGGGAGAGGCTACAACCCTGTCTCACTCCTTTGCCAACGACTGCTTCCCTTTCATGTCCCTCGACTCTTATTACTGCCACCTGGTTTCTGTAGAAACTGTAAATAGCCTTTCGCTCCCTTTATTTTACTCCAGCCACCTTCAGAATTTGAAAGAGGTTTGGGGATGATTATATATTCGTGGAGTGTACACCTGTGCATATGCGTTGAGATTATACACACACCCTGCACTCAAAGCATTCCGAAACTGACTTGATTCTTGGCGTGTAAGAGACGTCAGCGCAGTTACTACGGGGACAGCTTCAACCAACAACTTTAAACAACAGGTGTGCTTTAGACCGGCGACTGTGAGTACGGAGTGCTAAGCAGTCCGTGAACGTCCTTGTGTAACGAGGAGCACTCATTTCACTCCTCGTTTTACTCGACGAAACAGCTACACACACACACACACACACACACACACACACACACACACACACACACGAGAGAGAGAGAGAGAGAGAGAGAGAGAGAGAGGGAGGGAGGGGGTAGTAAAGAATCCCGCTTGCCTCTGAGGGATAATTTTAGTTCTAGGAAGGCTCTGAGGGTGGCTGCTGACCTGGCCACATTGTGGATCATTGGAGTGTGGGCAGTAGGTCACTTGTGCTGGGGAAGCGGGTGAAGTGGTACGTCGCGTGACCGAGCCGCAAGGTTTCACAAGAAACAGGAACAGCCCGCAGTCCCAAGACGGCGTCTTCTTGTGTCCGCTGAGAGCCCCACAGGCGGCCTTGTGCTGACAGCACGACGTGACGTGTCGTGGCGTGGCGTGGCGGTGCTGCCCGATGTCTTCAGTACCCGCTGGTAGCACGCCGCGGGGAGCGTGCCACGTTGAACGGAATGGAGAGTGTGTCGAAAAGTACTTGTAAGATTAACACCAGCAAAAGGAAAAAAAAGTGAGTGGGGTGTAGGTCAATTAACGAGGTGATGTAGAAGGAATTAGACTAAGAAATTAGGCCCTGAGAATGATGGACGATTTTGCTATTTGGACATCAAAATAACTTACGATGGCCGAAGAAGAGAAGGTAGAGGATGCACACTGCCTACAGCAAGAAATGCGTTTCCGAAGAAAAGAAATTCGTTAACAGCGAATAATAATTCAAACGTTTGGAGGTATTTTCTGAAGGAACGTGGCGGCACTGTTCCATTGTGCGGAAGTGAAAGAGGTGGACTGTACGCACTTTTCACAAAAGAAGAGAACAAACGTTTCAAACGTGCTGCTGCAGAAGAATGCCGATGGATAGATAGAGTAAGTGAGGAGAAGGTACTGAATCAAATTTGGTAAAATCGAAATTTGCGGAACAAATTGTATAAGAGAAGAGATTGGTTGATAGGGCACATTCGAGGAATCGTCAGTTTGGTAATAACTGATGATGGCCGAACTAAGTGCCTGTTGTGTTGTCGTCCCGCCGGCTGGGGTGGCCGAGCGGTTCTATGCGCTACAGTCTGGAACCGCGCGACCGCTACGATCGCAGGTTCGAATCCTGCCTCGGGCACGGATGTGTGTGATGTCCTTAGGTTAGTTAGGTTTAAGTAGTTCTAAGTTCTAGGGGACTGATGAGCTCAGATGTTAAGCCCCATAGTGCTCAGAGCCATTTGAACCATTCTTTTGTGTTGTCCCCTCAGTGACGAGGTAGACGTACAATTTCTTAAAGGCTTTCGTATGGTGGTAAACATAATAAGTTCAACAAACTTCCTCACACAGTAGCTAAAATACACATGTTTACATACTGTTTTTGCTTTAGACGTCCTCTCTCTGTATTTATATGTACAACAGGTTTGTGATTTAAACGTTTTTGAAGTTGATTCCTGTTGTAATATAGTACAGTTGTCTCAATATGATGATGATAATAATAATAATAATAATAATAATAATAATAATAATAATAATAATGTAATAGAGAAAGTATTATGTAGCAGGAACCATTAGTTGTGGGAATATATACGAGGGTCGGTCAAAAAGTAATGCCTCCAATTTTTTTTCTACTTAAAAAAATTAAGTTAAGTGAAAAATTTGAATTTGGCGCCATTCCTCAAACCTTCTTCTGCAATCCACTGCAGTAGTAACTTTCTGTGTCAACAGGTGGCAGCACAGCAGAAGTTTGTAAGATGGCCGACATCGATGTTCGGTTGAGACAGCGTTGTGTGATTGAATTCTTGAATGCAGAAGGTGAAACGCCCATACGCATTCATGAAAGACTGAAGAAGGTGTATGGTGTTGTGACAGTGGATGTCAGCACTGTTAGACGATGGGTTCGTCGTTGTAAGGAAGCTGAAGGGCTAACACCGTTGACTGACGAAAAGCGGAGCGGCAGGCCGGTGAGTGCAGTGACTCCACACAACATTCAGCAAGTTGATGACATCATTCGTGGTGACCGTCGGGTGACTGCAGATGAAGTGTGTCGCATTATTTCTCTTAGTAAAGGCAGTGTGATCACGATTATTAAACAATTGGGGTGCTCAAAAGTTTGTGCACGGTGGGTTCCAAGAATGTTAACCGATCAGAATAAAGAGGCAAGGAAAACAATAGCCTCCCAACACTTGCAGCGCTTCCGTTTGGAGGGAGATGAGTTTCTGAAAAAAATTGTGACCGGGGACGAAACATGGGTGCATTTTTTTGAACCCGAATCAAAGAGGCAGTCAATGGAGTGGCGTCACACAAGCTCACCGAGGAAGAAAAAATTCAAAACTGTGCGATCGGCAGGGAAAGTTATGGCAACAGTTTTCTGGGATACAGAGGGTGTGATTCTGGTTGATTTTTTGGAGCAGGGATGCACAATAAATTCTGTTCAATACGTCACAACCCTCAAAAAACTTAAAGCACGTCTTCAGCGAGTTCGCCCAACAAAATCAATGGCAGATGTTCTTCTTTTGCATGACAATGCAAGACCACACACCAGTCGTCACACCTCTGACGAGATTGTCAAAATTGGATGGGAAGTTTTGCCTCATCCCCCATACAGCCCTGACCTGGCACCATCAGACTTCCATCTGTTCGGGCCACTAAAAGAAGCTCATCGTGGGATTCATTTTGAAGATGAGGAGGCCGTCAAAACATCCGTGCGTCAATGGCTTAGGAAGCAGAGCTGTGATTTTTACCGTGCTGGGATACATGCCCTTGTTCAAAGATGGACCAAAACTGTAGAGATGGGCGGAGATTACATTGAAAAATGACAAAATGATCCTCAATGTTGTGGTTTTCAACCTATGTAATTGCATTTAAATTTCCTGACAATTAAACGTAGAAAAAAAATAGGAGGCATTACTTTTTGACTGACTCTCGTACATACGCATTGGCTGAAAATGGAGGAAATGAACGTTTAAAAATAAGAATGCAACTAGTCATACAGTATTTAATAATACGAGCCATTTTGCACTTAGTTCTAAATATGAGAGCTACAGGTAGAGAGGGACCCTTGGGGTGAATACCATCACCTTATACGAATGCATTTATTCATATATGTGTGTATGGTTTGAAAGACATGTGAAAGAAACTCAGGCCTGTACGTTGGGGTGTGAAAATTGTACGAAAAACTTGTTGAATTACACAGTAGTGCATCATGTACAGCACCTCGCGATGCGCGTCATATGTTCTGGATCTGGGGGTGTACACATCGAGGTGATGCGAGTGCCCCCTTGCGAGGTGGAGCGTCCAGCCGGTCTGTCTCGGGCAGCAGAAGCGGCGGCGGCCAACTTTCAAATATTTCTCGGGGCCGAGCCCAGCGAAAGTGGCCGTGACACTTTCTAGCCGCTTGGCTTGCCGCCCTGCCGCCGCCCCAGTGTTGCCAACTGACCGCGCCGGCCGCTCCCAGCAGCGGGCCGCGTTACGTAAACACCGGCACGGTGGCACGCCTGCGCGAATGTCGTTTGTCTCCGCAGGCCGCCCAACCTATGCCGCTGAAGTTGCTCGCCCGCGAGTTAATGCGAGGCGATTACAGATAGCCTTATCTGCGTTTTGGCCTTTTTTACATCTGCAGATTTCACCAGATTTCTTGGATGCGGTGACGACAGAGAGGTGTAGGAAGATGACGACGAGTCCTGTCTCTGAGGCAGGCCCATACAACATGTTCAGAGCGCTTCATTCCTCCATTTCGTAGATGCTATGACGCATTTATCTTGATGTCATGAAATAGCTTTCCTCTGGTCCTCTTCCCAGTTACCATTGCTTCTAGTGCATTCTTCGTTACGGCCTGTCTTCTCACCGAGTGTACTACACTATTTCTTTTCCCTTTGTTTCCTGTTTTAGCTGTTCGTTTTTCCTCTTTACTGTATAAGACAACTTCATTTCTTATTTTATCTGTTTGTTTCTCACCTTTCATTCTTTTCCAAACCCACATCTTAATAGCTTCTGAGCATTTATCATTTCCAAACCACAGTGTCTATCTTTTGGCTCCATATATACCTCTTCCTTACTTGTGTATTAATTGGCCATAGAGAATGCTATTCAACCTGTAAAAAGTTTCTATTGCAGTAGCTATACTTGTCTTTATTTCTTGATTATGTGACATTTAATGTTTCTTTCACATTCTAGTTACCTAAAGTTAACAAACTGTTTCACTAATTTATGACAAATTTTCACATTTATTTTTCTTGACTGCTTTGTAAAAATCATTATCATAATCGTATTGATTGCCATCGTCATTCCACATTCCTCGTAGCTGGCGTTCAGTTCATTAAACATGTAGTTCATACGATTTTGATTCCCACTTTGTAATACTGTCATCAGCAAATTTTATAAATTTGATTGTCTTTCCTCCAGTTGTCATACCGATCTTGGAAGCTCTTTTGAAGTGCATAAATCATCTAAATAGAGTACACAAAACACAACAGCCTTGCCTAAGTCATCTACCTATTTTAACTCCTCCTGTCATCTCAGGTTCTATTCTTAACTAGTGGAGATAGGTGCCTGAATGTGTCAGTAACAAAGTGGTTGTGCAACAAAGGCAGAGTAGTACATGTTTACACGAAGGGGTTTCGGATTAAAATTCTGACGTCATTCTAGAGGTGAGTTGGAAGAAAACGATGGGAGTTTAATGTCCCATTGCTGATGAGGTTATTACGTTTGAAGCACAAGCTAGAATAAAGGGTAAATGGAAACAGGAAGAGGCTGTGTCATTTAAAAGGAACCAATCAGGCAATTGTCATAAGCTGCCTAGTCAGATCATTGCAAATCTAAATATAGATGGGCAAACAGGGTCTTGAACCACTGTTCCTTGATGTGACTCTAATGCTGTAACCGCAGTGACACCTCACTCTCTACCACTTGATGATGTTGATGACGATGATGATGTCATTATGATGATGATAATTATCATCTACTTGGTAACCGGTGGTGCATAAAGCTATTTTCTTAAGTCCACCACACATCCGGCTGTACACATCCACGTTTTGACTACTGCATCTTCCATTGTGTTGTGGTCCCTGTATTTTCCTATCTCTTGGGATACGAGAAAGAAATCCATCTAGCACGTATTCCCCTGGCTACATACGCCCCCCAGATCGAAACCAAATCGCCCCCGATCACGTCTTCCTTGTTGCATACGGGCAATGGGCACTCACAACAAATTGCTCTGGAATTGTTGGGTGTGTACAGCAATGATATTCACCGACGCTATCAGCTAACGTACAAGAAAAACACTGTTTGAGGCGTTGTTGTGAAGCTGAGGAGAATGAAATAAAACCATCTTTAGTCACCGACTTGCTCTCGTACGACGAGATGGAAGAAGTACGAATACAAAAGCAAACCCACCAAGCCAACGACGGAAACAGCCAATAAAAGGAATGTAAAAGTTTAGTTCAACGTGTGGTTTGCAGCGGTTATTAGTTTGGTCGCGCAACACGACTTTCTTCCCCTCTTTGTCCGTGCAGCGATGTGTCGCCCGCTACGACTGAGGCGGGCAGTAACTGACCGCCCCTTATCTGTGCGCAAGACACAGGGAGTAGTGTCACAGATGGGCGGTAGCCGGCTGGTCGGGACAGAGGCGGCTGTTCGCGTCGCCGCTGCCGCTATAAGAGCTGCCAGCGGCGCGGCGCCTGACATGAACCAGAAGGCCGGGGCTTCCCCGCGTATAAACAAACACGTGGCGGCGGGAGGAGCTGACGCCCGGGGGCCCCGGCAGAGAGCAGCACGGGGGGCTCTGCCACAGCAGCTACTGTAGGCTTGACCGACTGTGTACTGTCTAGCTCAGGGCTTCCCAACCTTTTCAGCTGGCGGACCCCTTCTTCATTCGAAAATCCATGGCGTACCCCTAGTCAGTCAGGAGCACAGTAACTTTAAATTTCACAAGGGAAGGCCGCCAATAGTGAAATTCAGATTCGATTCATACTCCACATAATAAAAGCTCATGACCAGAGGTGTAATGTGGCAAAGCACTACGATGCACTTCTCAGCCGTTGTCGAGAAAATCGACAGTTAAAAGAAACCGTTGCGGTGAAATACTTTCTACGATTAATAATTTTCCACAGCTTCGTGGCGCAGCGGTAAGCGCTCGAGTTCGTAATCCGAACCTTCCCGGATCGAATCTCGCGGCATGCAATTTTTATTATTATTAGTTTTTGTAATCTATATATATATAACTATTAATGAATTGCTTATGCGTGTTGGTGAAGGCGGATCGCTCTCCAATTGTACCGCCTCCATTTTTCCGCTTTTTTAGCAGGGTGTACCAAAGCTCTCCCGTCCGCACTGATTTTCGACGATGTTATAAGTTGCGCTAGGGACAGCATCTACCTTCTTTCGAAGTTACCAGGCAACTACGCTGTTACGCGGCGGCTCGTTTCGGCCCATTCAACATCTGTCCTTCAAGTGCAACGAGCGAGTAACGGAGTTTATATTTCATACCTGCCACAGCAAATTTGTGTTTGTGGGGGTCCCTATTCTAATTCGAACGTTTGACTTACGCTATACGTATTCGTTTCGGAATATCGCTTCTACGTCTTCCGTAAACTATACGTGGTTAACATTATGAAGACAATTAATAACATTTGTGAAATACGACTTTGTTTGCGGAAAACGTAATGATGTTCGAAGTCTCCAGTTTTTCCAAGACAAACAACTTTCAACAACTTATTATATGCATAATTGTTGCAACTGATTGCCGGGAATTATATATATAGATCTATATGTGTGTATATATTATATATATCTGAATTACAAAAAACAAATACTAAAAAAAAAGGTTGCATGGCACGAGATTCGATCCGGCGACCTTCGGATTACGAACCCGAGAGCTTACCGCTGCGCCACGACGCTCTAGGAAATTATTAATCGTAGAGAGTATTTCACCGCAACGGTTTCTTTCAACTGTCGATTTTCTCGACGACGGCTCAGAAGTGCATCTTGGTGTTTTTGCCACATTACACCTCTGGCCATGAGCTTTTATTATGCGCAGTATGAATCGAATCTGATTTCACAATTGGCGGCCTCCCCTTGTCAGAGCGAAACCCATGGGAACTGAAAGCTTCTTAATGGAAGTGCCATGCTCCCAATGAACCCCCCCCCCCCCCCCCCCCCCCCGGAAGTATCAATAGTCTTTGGTGTAGGGATGAATGAAAACAACTTGAAACCCAATTTGAATTCCCACTGTATCCAGACACTTACTAATGGATTTACTCCCTTTGTTCAACACACTATAGCCTGATTAAAATTACTTGGAAATTGAAATTTCACACGATGGAGCAACCAACGTCACGGCCACACTGTTCGCTGTTGACAAGCTGCCGCTTATGGTCTGTTCACTTCCACTGTTTGGCTACTGGTGTGTAAGGAGCTTGCATACATAGTAACAGTCGTGTGTGTGTGTGGGGGGGGGGGGGGGGTCGTGAAATCCGAAGAAAAATGTCCAAATGTATGTAAGGTCTTCCTTTGGTCGTCCTCCCTCCTCATTCATTTCGGCTGGAAACTTCCCTTGTTGTGAAGGCGATGGAGAAACTGCACCCCACTTCAATGATCCTGACTTCAGCCACCGATCCACGTTAGTAGAAATAAACTGGTGAAAAATCAACTTATGAAATAGGTAGTGCACTGACAAGGCAAGTTTAACATTTAATGATGCCTGGAGCCGCATACGTGCCAGCGAGCGCTGTGATTGGTCGACAAAGCTCGCTCCGCGCATGCGTAAAAGGTTTCAGCGCATCCAGCGCCGTGAGCCGGGGCTAAACAGTCGATCAGAGAAGCCGCATTCTCCGGCACTGAACTGCGTATACGTTCTCACTTCGGAACCGAAAGGGCTGCTTGGGGATGCGACTTGAAGTAAAAGTACACGTGTTTTTCACACGAAAAAAAAGTGACGAATTAGATTTTCACATTTTTATTCAATAATCTTACTCATTATTTTACACGATTTGGTGAAAGGTGGTCGCGGACGCCCTAGAAAGAGCCGGCGGACCCCACGTTGGGAAGCCCTGGTCTAGCTGTATCTGGTCTCATAGCTGGTGGCACTGAATGAGGCGAATCAGAAGATACTGCAGGTAATACTAAGGGGACCGGGGATGTACTTTGTGGTGTTTGGAAGTCTTCTCTGAAAGCTTTTGTATGGAGAGCAGCGATGTGTGGACGTGAAACATGGACACTGGCAGTTTAGGCAAGAAGCGGATAGGAGCTTTTGAAATGTGGTGCTACAGAAGAAAGCCGAAGATTAAATCGATAAATCACGTGACTAATGACGAGGTACTGCATAGAAATGAAGAGTAAAGAAATTTGTGGCACAACCTTACTAGAAGTAGGGATCACTTGACAGAGCATTGTGAGACGTAGAGGATCACTAATTTAGTATTAGAGAGAAGTGGGGGAGGGGGGTAAATATCGTAGAGCGAGACAAAGAAATGAATACAGTAAGCAGATTCTGAAGGATCTAAGTTGCAGTAGTTATTCGGAGATGAAGAGGCTTGCACACGATATAGCAGCTTGCAGAGCTACATCGAACCAGTTTTCGGAGTGAAGAACATTCATGCTGAAATGGGCAGCCAGATGAAGTACATAACCAACATAGTACGACTCTTGGCTTTCATACAGGTGGTAAGACAACAGTTGCTGCCACAAACATTTGTGACTTTTATCCACATACGTTAGACATTCGTAAATGCCAAAGGTGCTTTTGCAAGTTCAAATGGGGTAATTTTGAGTTTACAGACTGGTTCCGACCGGAAAGACCAGAACTTTAGACAATTGTACGTTAAGGGAGGGAATGGAAGCATATCCGTGTCTGACAAACACTCCAAATCAACATTGGTCGACCATACAAGATCGTTCGAACCAGATTGATAAAGACAAACAAATCTAACCGATTCACCACATGCAACTTCTTGCCTCAGTGGCACTTTTTGGTCGCTTGATTGCTGGAAACGAAAAATGGGTGCTCTGTGATAATCTAAAACGCCAACAGCAGTGGATCTCTCCGAGTGAATCGCCGCGAAGCATAGCTAAGCCAGGTTTGCACCATAAAAGGGTGCTTTTGTGTGTTTCATGCAGTATTCGCGAGGTCGTTCTTTTTGAAATAGTGAAACCTAGACAAACTGTGAACAACTCGATCAAGTATATCGATCTTTTATTGAAAAGTGCCCAGAGATTTCCTAGAGAAAAGCTGTTATTCTGCAACACGGCAATGCAAGACAACACTGCACAAGACAAACCCTGTAAAAAAAAAAATTAATGAACTGTGGTAGGAGGTATTGTCTCACCCACAATACTCATCCGATATTGCGCCATCACATTTCCATTTATTCCGACCGCTACAACATTTTCAAAGTGCAAAAAATTTGAAAATGTGGATGTCTAAAATGTCCATTTTTAGATATTTTGCCAAAAAACCAACTGATTTTTATCGATCGAGCATTGAAAATTTGCGCACTAGGTGGCAAAAGATGATTGATGACGAGGGTGATTACGTCATTGACCTAAATTTAAAAAAAAATGTTAGTGATTTATTTCTCTGAATGAATGTAATGTAAAAAGAGATTCCTACCGGTCTCCCTAATATGGAGAATGAATGTAAATTTTCAAAAGACTGAATAATTATGCAGTGGAGAAAATGTAGGAAACTGACAAACGGAGGGTAGTCACATCAAGGCAGTTTTTGGGTAGCATCCTACCGGAACACGGGACAAGTAATTGGGAAACGGAGCAACCAGCAGCCGATGGCAAAGCAGCAATCCAACCGCTAAACCCTTCGTCTAAGGTAAGTTGGAAAGTGAAGAACATGCTCTGTGGAAGCGTTCAAGAGCTTATGACGAGAGCTAGGGACGGGAGTGCTGGGAGATTACGGTAAGAAATGAAAGCAAAGTGGGAACTGCAGAGACGGACTAACTCAGAAGATCGTGTAGAATATCACAACGAGATGACATAAGAAATACAGCGATTGGGGAAATAGCCCAGACACAAGAAAATATCACAGATAGGATAGAAGAGTGGCACAGCTCGCCTGGTTTGGGCACAAAGCGGGAATGTCGGATGACTGGTGGCCAAAGAAATTCTTGATATGCAATCCTGAGGAGAGGGGCAGGACAGGAAGAGGAGAGATTGGCTGGTTACACGGGATAAGGGAGGGACGGACGGACGGAGAGAGAGAGAGAGAGAGAGAGAGAGAGAGAGAGAGAGAGAGAGAGAGAGAGAGAGAATTTCTTAAGCACATTCTACTTGCCATATCACGGAAATCACTGGCCGATAAGAATATTGAGGCACTGTATTTTGTGTGTGATGATACAAGCAAAGATATAGAGAAGAAATGTTTTCAGAGGTAGAACTGTAGCCAACAAAAACAATTTGTCATAACGTTCAAATTTTTTACAAGAGATTGACAAAAAGAACCTCTCGTAGTATTGATTTCTGTTCCATACGCAATTCCGTTCTTGAGATGAGATATGTTGCAGTGTTAACTGTAGAAGTCCCTGTGCTGCTGAGCAAAAAGCAACATCGTCATCAGATTTTGCTGTTCTGTAAGTGATAAACACGGCTCGTCTTGGAGGTGAAATATGCCATAGGATACATCAGCCACAGTCTTTTGAATAGCTTGGCAAATTTCCATTCTGCTGCTTCAGCGTAAGAATTTTTAATAGCTGTTTGAGATGAATGTTTACGAGACACTTTGATGGCACTGCATTTGCAAGTCTAACACTGCCGTACTGCAACAGTGTTCCAGAAGCAGCTTTAAATCCAAAGAAGTCAGTTGTATGAACTAGAACTGCATGGAATGGTCCTCGCGAAACAAAGGCCTTGATTACCTCTCTTCGCTTCTCTATAACAGCAAAATCTCCGTCGCACTTCATAAGTGAGCTTATTCATCAAAACGTCGAGTGGTGTCTCTTTAAACCGTTCCACTCTAAATGGAGAAGACTTTCACTCAGTGCACTTGGAATTCGAGGGGGAATCACTGTTTGACACAAAGGCCGTGCGCCACTCAGTAATGGGTGTCGGAAACATTTTCTCCACAATCAGGAAAAAGTCTAGGGACATACAACAGAGCACAGAGAACAGAACGGTACTGGAAACGCGGTTTGTTAGAACGCGTGACATTTCCAGCCGTCTAGATACCGCAAAGGTGGGCTGGCTCTGGTATAGTGCTGGAGGCAGAGCCCAGACCGACTACCGTACTTCAAAACGGACTGCAGACAGGCTAGGTAGGTTTCGACGGCATTCCGAGTGGCAAACTCCCTCGCTACCTCCGCCAGCCGCCCACGCAGAGAGGAGGAGGAAGCTGAGCAGACTGTACTGTCGGGTGGAGGGGAGGGGTCAGCTCGGCTCAAGGTCGCCACGGCCGCTGTCCGCCAGAGGCGAGACCAGGAAGCTGGGACGGACCCACCCCCACCCCCACTTCCACGTCACACCGTTCCACACGCAACGGCAGGCTGCAGCAGTGTGAGCCTGTGGCGCCTGTTCTGTGCCACTCTTCAGTGAGGCCACGCTGTCACAGTGAAGGACGCGACAGTCCACCCGTCACCTCTCGTTACTTCTTTCCATCCAGATACGCTTCGGTAAAGTTTTTCATCTTCAGGGACATTTTTTCCGCTTCACGTCAGTAGCGTGGTTGTATAGCCTTCAGGCCAAAATCCGAAACAGGCGAAGCAGAATACAAAGTTGTAGAAACATACATCAGTGGGCGAAGTCGAGACTATACTGCACACAAGCAAAGGCATTGTTGGTGTCCTCAGCTGCTGCGGCTGACAAGTGTAGACCCTTCTAATGTAGGAGTAGAACACGCAGTCAAAGGGGTTTATATCTTATTTCACGAACGCCGCGAAATCTGGTTAGACATGGGAGACAATCTGAGTAGCCATCTTACATTGTTTGCAGATGATACTGTCATTTACCGTCTTGTAAAGTCGTCAGATGATCAAAACGATTTTCAAAATGATTTAGATAAGATATCTGTATGGTGCGAAAAGTGGCAATTCACCCTGAATAAAGAAAAGTGTGAGGTTATTCACATGAGCACTAAAAGAAATCCGCTAAATTTCGATTACGCGACAACTCACACAAATCTGAAGGCTGTAAATTCAACAAAATACTTAGGGATTACAATTACAAATAACCCAAACTGGTACAAACACATAGAAAATGTTGTGGGTAGAGCAAACCAAAGACAGCGATTCATCGGCAGAACACTTACAAGGTGCAACAGGTCTACTAAAGAAACTGGTTACACCACGCTTGTCCGCCCTATTCTGGAGTACTGCTGTGAGGTGCGGGATCCGCATCGGGTGGGACACACGGATGTCATCGAAAAAGTTCAAAGAAGGGCAGCTCGTTTTGTATTATCGCGAAATAGGGGAGAAAGTGCCACAGACATAATATGTGAATTGGAGTGGCAATCATTAAAAGAAAGGCGTTTTTCGCTGCGACGGGATCTTCACCGGATTTCAATCACCAGTTTTCTCCTACGATTGCGAAAACATTCTGTTGGCACCCACCTACATAGGGAGAAATGATCATCACGATAAAATAAATCAGGGTTCGCACAGAAAAATTTAAGTGCTCGTTTTTCCCTCGTGCCATCCGAGAGTGGAACGGTAAAGAGACAGCCTGAAGGTATTGAACCCTCTGCCAGGCACTTCGTTGGAAGAATCATAGATGTAGATGGAGAGTTTCACTGCCGCGCGGTCTGGGGCGCCTTGTCACGGTCCTCGCGGCTCCACCCGATATTGCTAGACGCGTGAAACATCTCTTGCGCTCATCGTTTGATGGTGATGATCGTGTGTTCAGCCGCCACTTCCGTCATGCTTGGCCTCCCAGGTCCCCAGACCTCAGTCCGTGCGATTATTGGCTTTGGGGTTACCTGAAGTCGCAAGTGTATCGTGATCGACCGACATCTCTCGGGATGCTGAGACAACATCCGACGCCAATGCCTCACCATAATTCCGGACGTACTTTACAGTGCTGTTCACAACATTATTCCTCGACTACAGCTGTTGTTGAGGAATGATGGTGGACACATTGAGCATTTCCTGTAAAGAACATCATCTTTGCTTTGTCTTACTTTGTTATGCCAATTATTGCTATGCTGATCAGATGAAGCGCCATCTGTCGGACATTTTTTGAACTTTTTTGTTTTTTGTTCTAATAAAACCTCATGTCATTCCAAGCATGTGTGTCAATTTGTACCTGTCTAACAACATTATTCCGTGTTTTATTCAGTTTTCAAATTTATACTGACTTTTTGATCACCCTTTATGTTGGTGACCCCTGATTTATTCCTCAGCTAAGTTTATTTTCGGGTATAACATTTGGGTTTCGCCTTCCTTATAATTAAGTCTTGTCACAGCTCTAATGCCATAACTTAATGTGCACTATAACATTAGTAATCGGCCGTATGTTATCAAAATGGCTTTGACCGGTATGGGACTTAACAGCTGAGGTCATCAGTCCCCTAGAATGTAGAACTACTGAAAGCTAAGGACATCACACGCATCTACGGCCGAGGCAGGATTCGAACCTGCGACCGTAGCAGCAGCGTGGTTCCGGACTGAAGCGCCTAGAACCGCTCGGGCACCGCCGGCCCGTATGTTTTCAGTGACGCCATGTTGAAAGCTGTGCAACTGCGTAGAATTTGTGGCGACCTGTGTGAAGGGCCGCGTACGGTACCGCTACCGAAAACCACAAAACACGGTGTCTAATTGGTTGCGTGTGTGAACCCGGCTTAGTGGAGGGAAGCGTAGCGGATCAAAAACGCCGAGGGAGAGCAAGTGTGGAAAGCAGTATGGAGGGTCCAGAGGGCGTAGGGTGCAGATGGAGCGCAGCCGCTGACAAAGGAGTGAGACAGCGGCCAGCAACAGGTAAGGCGAGGCGAGCGCGCGTTGCGTAACTGGCCGGCGAGCGCTAAGCAGCCACTGTGAATGCGCTCGCCGCTTGTGGCCTGTCCGCGGGAACCGGATCCCGGACGATTCTCGACTTTCAGACTCGCGGAGGAGAGCGAATCGGGCGAGAGCGGGCGCGCAATTAAGGCGGCGCGCTGGGATCAATCGCGGGCGCGGGCGCGGGAGCCCCTGCTGAATACTTAACGCCCCTCGGCAGCGAGCCTGTCCCGGCTTTAACGGGAGAGCCAGCCGTTTCACAGGGATGGCTGCTGGAGTAGGTGACGGAAGGAGCGACAATGTAAGCCCGTCACCCCACTAAGACAGCGTTCTTGTCGCGCTGAAGACGGTGTAGCAATGTGGGAAGGGGTGTGTACAGTCTGTGCGCAGAGGCTGAGGGAGCAGAGGCAGCAAGTTGCCTCTGCCTAGAGAGCCTGTATACAGAGAGAGTGGCCATAGGTGAGGTTGCCTGTGACTCGTTGATTAGCTTTGGCACAAAGATGGCACCACACGTCTCTCGCGCTTCCTGTGTTCGCCGTGCTTTTGAGTTGAATTAAAGTTCAGAGGACTTTTGGAAACGATTAAAAGGTATTCGAATTATTGACAGACTTGTTATGCGTTGTGTGTGCATGTTCGATTTAGTTGTATATCGTTTTTTAGTACGCAATTAGCGTTTGCGATCTTAAATACGAGTTGATATAATGAAGCGTTTTGTGTTGAAGTCCGTAGGACTACATGTTTCAAGTAAACACGTTACTAATTGTACAGTATTGTTTTTGACATCTGTAATTCGATCTTCAGACGTTCGTAAACGATGCCAGTTTGTGCTGCATTTGGTTGTTCCGATAGAGGCGAAGGTGGATTTCGCATGTTAGCATTGCCATACAATGAAGGAGGACGAAAGCAGTGGGCAGTCGCAGTCAGCAGGGCTGACATAAATCAAACAGGAGCCTTATGGAAACCACACACGTACTCTTATCTATGCGAAGTAAGTCGTTTTTGCTTTTCACTACATCTAACGGTGCCAAGACTCTATAAACATAAGTTGCACAGTAGTTGCTAAAGCCGTAGTACTGTATGCCTGCAATCAGCCACGTAATACAACACCTAGCTAAACGAGACAGCGGACTGAGGGGAAATCAGTGCTATAATTTATATTCTTCTGGGCCCGCTGCGTAATATGTGTCTCCTAAGGACTTTCTATGATTGTCATTCCAAGTAAGATGGTAAGTTTGATTGCCTTTTAGTAAAGGCCTATTTCGGCTGAATTATGACCACGTTATCTCTAACTAAATGGTACATAATTTTGGTACATTATTTCTAATTTTTGGTAATTATTTGATGGATTTAATTATTATGCATTTTTACATGCGTCCAATGGTTTTGAAATACATGCGATACTGGTGGTTCGTCACTGTCTGTCTGGTTGTTAACTAAGTTTATTTCGTGGTATTGAGTGAACAATGGTTGGTTGTCATTTTACCTGACTTATTACTTTATGTAGTTGGTTGGTTGATTCGAGCGAAGGGGCAAAACAGGGAGGTCATCGGTTCCATCATTAGGGAAGGATGGGGGAGGAAGTCGGCCGCGCCCTTCCAAAGGAACCATCCCGGCATTTGACTGAAGCGATTTAGGGAAATAATGGAAAACCTAAATCAGGATGACCGGACGCGGGATTGAACCGTAATCCTCCCGAATGCGAGTCCAGTGTGCTAAACTTTATATGTAAAGTCAGTTTATCTTTTCATATCAGTATTTTCGTGACCATCATTGGGTTAGCTGTCAAATAAACTGTCACGTATACACTGATATGAAAATATAATCTCACAACCACATAAAGTAATGAGTCAGATGAGGCGATAACCAAACATTGTTAGTTCAATACCACAAAAGGAACGTAGTTAACAAGCAAATAGACAGTGACACAGCCACCGATACCGCAATTATGTCAAAACCATCAGACGTGCGTAAAAGTGCGGAATAATTAAATCCATTTAGTAATTAGCTATAAAATTAGAAATAATGTCCCATTTACTTCCAGACAACATGATGTTAATTCAGTCGAAGTAGGCTTGTAGTACAAATAAAGGCAATAAAAGTTAGCTGATAATTGTAATTCCATTCTAGAACTGCACGCTGTAGTCCAGACACCAATGGTAGGGGTAGCAGGTGCCCCGCTCGTACCTGCAGATAATGAGGTCGCGCTCGTGTGTCCCTCTGGTTGGCAGCACTGCCGAACAGTGGGTCGTGCGGTGACAAGCGGCAGACACGCTGCGGCGCGCCCGAAACTCCAGCTTCGCATTCCTGCTGGGTCCGCCGCGACCGAAATAGACGCTCGCTACAAATTGCTCAGCTCTACACGGCGCGGCGTGGGCCGGGATCAAACACTGCTGCGACAAATTAATTTTTCTGTTCTCGTCCTTTTTTTTCGGGCATTAGGCTGTTGTCCGAGGCATAATTCTCCGCCTACGTTTCGTCTCTCAGTGCTAGAGACATCACCAAAGCCTACAAAGACCCACGCAACAGTCGGCTTAAGACTCCTGTAACCTGAGCTGAAGTGTCCGTCAGTGTTTTCCCCAAAGTATAGGATATTCACACTTGTTTACATATGAGTCACGATGCGAATAGCGATTTCTAACTAAAGGAACTGAATAATTCTTCATAAATATGGATACCTGCTCACCTGTGAAATGCACTAACCATTTGAGAAAATGGTTTGCGAATGTTTACAGATTTGCAGGTGACCCCGAACGAAGAAATATATGGGCCATAAATTGCCGCAAAGACAACTGGCAACCAGGACCTCCCACTCAGTTGTGTATCGTAGATACTTGTTAATAGAAATAGTTATGAGCGTGAAACGAACTGCTTTTGTTCTACCAGTTAAAAACTATACTGAAACAGTTCGTCTCAAATTTTTTTGATACCTCACACATTTTCGCAATTGCCAAAGTAGACAGGAATGTTTATTGTGATGTATTTATAAGTCATTGTCATAAACATACATACACAAACTGAATAATACTTAACGCCATTTCTTATATCGGTATAGTATGACGAATGATAATTGCGATATTTTTGTGGCGGGATGATCATCCTGAAGGAACTTGCGCAACTAACACAACCTTCAAAATGGTTCAGATGGCTCTGATCACTATGAGACTTCACTTCTCAGGTCATCAGTCCCCTAAAACTTAGAACTACTTAAACCTAACTAACCTAAGGACATCGATGGCCGAGGCAGGATTCGAACCTGCGACCGTAGCGGTCGCGCGGTTCCAGACTGTAGCGCCTTAAACCGCTTGGCCTCCCCGCCCGGCTAACCTTCAAAGAATCAAGTTTTGACCACATCTTAACAAGCAACAAATTTACAAACTACCACTGAAGTTCCAAGCCTATATTTCTACAGTCATTTAATATTAGATTTCAATTTTAAAAGGACGTTCTGAGTATGTCCACGCACATTAATTACAGTTTGGTACACTTCATACATTCAATATAAGATATTTTATAAGAAATACCGTAAAAACTTGCGTGAATCGGTTAATCACCCAAAAGGTAAACACTGCCGAATCTTCAGAGTTGGGGAAACATGGCGGACGATTCAGCTTCTTATATAGGAACTCTAGATCGGGTTGTGACGTCATAAGACCAGTACCTAAGATCTCGCAGTAGCACCGACGTGTTATGGAGCTTGCAGCGGGGAAAAAGTTGGCGCTGTTTGTTTTATTTAGCACAACTTGTCTGTTCTCAACCCTTCTTCTTGATTGATGGAATTTTTTGTGTTTTTGAATTTCTCTGTACACTCTAGCATGTTCGTAACTGGATCTCGATAAAACTATAGTGTCGGAGAAATTTAGTGATTCCTTGAAGCCATAATCTGTTACTGGCGATTTCTGAAGGTTGCCCAGACGGATAATTGCTTTTTTGTTTCTTAAGACGAGTGTTAACGCTCCTCATCTTCTCTCTCCTCATTTCCATACTACTTCTGAGGAACTTCATTTCACGCGCCTGTAATGTGCTTACGTATCTCTCCTCCACTGACCACGTTTCACATGCATAGGCCACTATTGGGATGTATTAAATTTTATATAATTACTTCTTTGCTTTTTTGTGGGACGTCATTTTTCCAAACTAGTACTTAACAGGAATGGTTCTGCTTGTCTGACACATTTATTAATATCTTCCTCATTTCTTCCATTTTCTCTGTCGCCCTTCTCAAGTACTTGACACTTTTCGCCTTCTTCATTTGTTCAGCTGCAATCGTTATTCGGTTTGTTGGTCTATCTTACTAGCTGTAACCGGGATCTCGCACTTTAAATTTCATTCCTTATTGCCTCACACTTTCTTCCCAAGCATCCAGCTGTTCCCGAATCTCCTCCCTGTGTTCGCAGGTCATCCAAACAAGGGAGCTGAACAACGATAATGATTATTATATCCGCATCCGCGCAGGCCTCTAGTTGTGGAGAAGGGTGACCCTCAAATACTGTGCGCCCGGCACAGAACAGTCCACATCGGTTAGTGGTGTTGTCTCTGGAGATGCAGCCCAGCAAGTAACCGTCGCACTGTATCGACTCTTGGCGAGCGAGATATCGACGCCTGGAGTGGCTGCAGTATCGCCGGCCAGTGCGAGAAGTTTGGGGTCGGTTGTCCGGTGCTTTAAACTGCCGGCTTTGTCGCTGCCGCCTCCCCCTGCTCCCCCTCTTCGTCTCCCCCACCCCGCCCTTTCCCCATCGCTCTCTTCCTGCCTCGTGCTTCGCCAGCCGTCCGGATCTGCCACCAAAAGCCTCCGCACCTTCTCTTCCTCTCTCGTATCTTACATACAGCACCAACTGGAGACGTACGCTCCGGGAGAAGGAGATGAAACTGTAACGGTTGCACAGGCGTGTTAAATTCCATTATACGCGTTTGTGCTGTCTCAATACGTATGAAGCTGGCGTTTCGGATGCTGGCCATGGCACAGAGCTGATTCGCAACCCAGCTTTTATTTTATTTTTTTCTAATTTCTCCGTTTTCTTTTATTGATTCCATAATTCCACGTGTCGCTTTCACGCGGTACCGCGCTCCAGATATAAGTTTTCACGAATGTCTTCTTACTTACCAATCAAATCATGACACCAATAGATCCCCTTAATGGGAATTGTTTTATTGCTCTGTCAGTCTACTTGAGATACCATCCATTGTAACCCTACCTCGTAGAAAGAACTGTTACTTCTTGTACTACCGTAGTAGTTGTTTTTGTCCTCTCAAGTGTACTCACACCATCGTCTTTTCTTTGTTTGTCCTTACGCCATATTCGGTGCAAATTTTGCTGCAGTTTTTCCCAAGGGCGCTCCTAAGGTTTCTGTATTTCCTCTAGAACGGTTACTTTGTCTGCCAAGCTGAGTGTTCCCAGTGCTCCCCTTAAACTACTTTCCCCTACCGAAATTTCCTTTCACTTTTTGCCGGCCGCTGTGGCCGAGCGGTTCTCGCGCTTCAGTCCGGAACCGCGCTGCTGCTACGCTCGCAGATTCGAATCCTGCCTCTGGCATGGATGTGTGTGATGTCCTTAGTTAGGTTTTAGTAGTTCTAAGTTCTGGGGGCCTGATGACCTCAGATGTTAGCCCCATAGTGCTTAGAGCCATTAGAAGCATTTTTTCGCCTTTTGCATCCCTCCTTCGACATACAAGTTGAACACCAGTAACACAAGCTACAATCCTGCCTCACACAATTTCTTTCACGAACTTCTGCTTTGACTTGTATCGAGCGGACGGACGTGTACGGGTATGGAGACAAACTCATGAAACATGGACCTTGCATGTCAGCAGAGGACTGTTCAAGCTGGTGGAGGCTTTGTAATGGTGTGGGCCGTGTGGATTCGGGGTGATATGGGACCCGTGATACGTCTAGATACGACTCTGGCAGGTGACACGTACGTAAGCATCCTGTCTGATCACCTGCATCCATTCATGTCCATTGTGCATTCCGACAGTGTTGGGTAATCCCAGGAGAACAATGCGACACCCCCCCACACATCCATAATTGCTACAGAGTGGCTCCAGGAACACTCTTCTGAGTTTAAACGCTTCTGCTGGTCACCAAACTCCCCAGAAATGAACATTGTTGAGCACATCTGGGATGCATTGCGACGTGCTGTTCAGAAGAGATCTCCAACCCTTTGTACTTTTACGGAGTTTTGGACGACCATGCTGCATTCAAGGTGTCAGTTCCCTCCAGCTCTACTTCAGACATTAGTCGCGTCCATGCCACGTCGTGTTACGTCACTTCTGCGTCTTCGCTGGAGTGTGTAACAGTTTCCTTTGATCTTCAGTGTGTATCCTCTCTACTTCGGCCGTCACCAGTTATTTTCCCCTTCAAACAATAATAGTCATCGACTGCTTTTAGTGTCTCACTACGGAATCTAATTCCCTCAGCATGTGCTCACTTCATTCCACTATATTCCATTACCCTTGGTTTGGTTTTTTTTGCTGTCCATGTTACGTCCTCTTTCTTAAGATCCTTTCCATCCAAGTGAATATCTCTTCCAAGTCCTTTGCTGTCTCTGACAGAATTAACAGTATCATCGGCAAACCTCCCTGACCATTAATTTCTTTTCTAAGTTGTCGATTAAAAAATGCGGCCTACGTTCGCGAATGTATCGCGTATCGTGCAGAGCACAGCTCCCCCTCTGCTGTGGCAGGTGTGCGTCTGTGCCTCTGGTTTCCTCTCTTCTCGTTCGACGTGTGCGTTGGTGTACCACAATGGCTGCCCCCCTCTGCCAGGACCCGCCAGACAGCTGGCCGCACAAACCACACACCACCACAGACCCCCCCCCCCCCCCCCCCCCCCCCGCCGGTGCTAATTTCTTCTTCCAGTGTTCACGTTACGTATGTCTAGCTGGGCGGCCTCCCACTGCTTAAATCGGTTGAAACCGATGCCAGTATTTAAATTCTGAATAACCGGTATTTTTCGGTATATGTTTGATGTCGGTTGTAACAGGTATTTTCATTTTTGTTTTGTTTTACTGATATCCGGTTATAAAACCAGTACATGCAAAAAACTAGTGATTTCTCAGAATGGGGAACAATCAACAATGGGGTGCCGCAAGGTTCGGTCTTGTGTCCTCTGCTGTTCTTAATATATATTAATGACTTGCCATTCTATATTCACGAAGATGCGAAGCCTATGATACAAGTATAGCTATCGCACCCGACATACAAGAATTAACTGGTGAAATTGTAAACGATGTTTTTCAGAAAATCATTAAGTGGTTCTCTGCAGGTGGGCTCTCATTAAACTTTGACAAAACACAGTATACACAGTATATACCTCCAGGTTTGCCGACGACGCTGTACTCAGTAAATCACTTGGAAAATCGGGTGAGCAGAGTAGATAACTTTTCCAAAAAAGGTTATAAGATGACCAGTCGATCTGAATCAGGCGATGCTGCAGGAATTACACTACGAAATGTCTCAACAAAAATAGTTGAACAATTTTTCTACTGAGGCAACACGAAACTGACAATGAGAGTGAAAACGAATGTAACATGCAGACGAACAATTTTCAAGGTCAGCGTTTCTCAGAAAGAGACATTTGTTGACATATAAAGTAAATTTAACTGTTGAAATGTCTATTCTGGGAGCGTTTATCTCGAGTGTGGCCTTGTATAGGCGTGTAATGTTGAGGGTAAGAAAACAGAAGCTGTCTGAGTTACTGCGCTACAGAAGAATGCCGAAGATTAGCCTGGTAGATTAACTAGTGAAGCGATAATACATCGAACTGGGGAGTAACGAGGTTTATTGCACAACTTCACTATAAACAGTATCAGCTGATAAGGCACAGCATTAGGCATCAGGCAATCGTCAGTTTTGTAATAAGAGGGAAATGTGGGACAAAAGGATTGAACTGCGGCAAATAAGCTTTTCGGCTGAACACCAAACAAAATTATATACTTCCATGCTTGTGACAAACGAAACGCACACAAATAATGGAAAAAGCCCATCTGGAATGTGTCTGAACAACTGGACTTCATTAACGATATCTCCACCTGCTCCACAGCTGCGTTGCCCTGAATGGTGTGCATAAAATTCGTGAACTGACAGAGGGTAACTGGACTGTTCGTGTTACGCGCTCCTCTGTCTTGCTTGCTTCTAAGGAAAGACCCTGCCACAAGGAATTTGCTCTGCTCAGGCACATACCGATGTAGAAAACCAGAGTAAGCTGGAATATAGTCAGTGGCTGTGGTCGCCACAGCAGGATCGCTCACCTGAAAATAAAACAAAGCGCAGTATTAGGTAAAATTCTAGCTTCTCAGGTTGATGTGAATACAATTAGGCATTTCATTTATTTCCTTTTGAAATTTGGGATTATTTTTAATACAGATAACTTAATGCATTAATCACAATTCAGCATATAACTATTGCTAAAATTCTACTGTTTAAGGGCCGACGGTTCTTGTATTTGATTTATTTGGTGTTTGAAATGTACCATTCTGTTTAAAATAAATAGTTCAATTCGTCCACGTTAATACGAAACATCATTACAGATTTTGTTTAATTAACTCTGTTTTGATTAATAATTGTATAAACATTATATGAACCTACTTTAAGGCAAAATAATTGATTTAAAAAGTGTTTATGGTGGTATAAATACCAAAGAAGAGAAGTGAGATCCAACTTTATAACTAGTATATACCTGTTTAAGTTAAACAGTTCCTAAGCAGTATAAACTCCATAATCTAATGATATGATCATAATCATAAATTAGAGATATTGATGAAAGTCAATATTTAATATAATTTAAATAGCAATTTAGCAGATGTAAATTTTTAATGACAGAAAAAACCCCTGTCATCTGTTTAATATTTTTTCTTTTGATAAATGTATCTATTGTCACACAGTCTTAGATAATTTCAAGTAAATTTGACACTATTTCATGTTCTCAGTGATTTGCATATAGCACACTGGTAATGAAGAAACGTGGGTTTCTGTGACGAAATTTGGTCTGTCTTGCACAAACCTATTGTTTATATAATAATATTCCTCACGCACATACGAATGACAAGGAAAGAATCAAGAGAGACAGCAAGTCTTTGCAGTGCTGTAGGCAACTTACTCTCCAGTTGGGCTAATGCGCCACACAGATTCTGTTATCGGTGTTTTACATTTGAACACACTAACAACAAACGATCTAGACTGCTTGCTTCCGTCCTACGATCACTGCGAGCCAACTACATTTGACTTGCAGGAGTGTGCTGGATATCTCCCAAAGACTAGCCTCTTCAGACGACACTTTGGGTTGGTGTCAAAGCGCAGCCTGCTGGAAGCGTGCCGACTGCAAAAGACTACAGGCACACTGGCCGCCGCCCTGTCCAGAACGACGACATTAGACTCAATTCTGAAATTGGTTTTGTGAACAGCGTGCCAGTAACGGGAGCCGCTGCGTAGGAAAGGACTCTGTGGGCGGCGAGCAGAGTAGCTTTTAATTATAATGAGACGCGGGACAGTCCCTAGCGGAAACTTTTAGCCGACACGCGGGGCAGGGCTCTTAATTTAATAGCGCCCGTTTTATTATCTGGCAAAGCTGGAGACATGGTCTGACGTCCTGCTCGTTCCGCAGTTACGCATTATAATCACCTAATTAAATGTGAAAATTTGATCTTACGACGAGGTACATAAAATGGAAAGAGGACGGGCAGACAGCGGTAGGTAGAAGGGGAACGAGTCGGGTGTGAAAGAGAACAGGGGAGCGTGGATGGAAGATTGAATAGGTAAAGGGATGTTAGGTGGAGAATAAAGAAAAGAAAAAAATGTGAAATGAAAAGGAGAGCAATAAGTAGACGATGAATAAGAAGAGGTAATGAGGAGAAGGGCGAGGAGGAGATAATGAAGGAGATGATGATGGAAATGCACGCGAAAAGGAGGAGGAGGAAAGAAAGAGTACGAAAGTGGGGAGGAGGAGAACGGGCCGTAAAAGATGACGAGAGAATAGACGAAACGTATGCAAGAGGAGAAAATGGGGGCACAGTTTCTGATCCTAGTGATTCCTCAGTTGTGACTCCAGAAATTCCACTGACACCTCAATTCCCTAATGTAGTGCGAAGCAATTCTTAAAAAGCCTTTGGAACTGGAAGATTTTCGAGAGCTCTAAAGTACAAACATTTTTCGCTTATCAACGTATTCGGCGGTAGGTGAATATATAGCGTAACAGGTTTGCAATGGCACAGTAACTATTTCGAATGTCAACAGTAGGGTTTTTAACGTAAATTCTATATTTACTGATAAATGGCAATGGTAATTAACAAATATTGAATAATAAATTTTATTAACACCAACATATCTCGGTTTTTAGTTAGCACTCATGTAAACGTAAGTATTCACAATAAATTAAAATTTCGCACTGAAATGCGAAACATCAAATATAAAAGAAACTACTTTTGTTACATCTTGAGACTGGACAGTATTCCTGCTCTTTCTTTGTTTCCCAGCTCTGATTGCCAGCCAGTGCTCGTGCATTCATTTCCGGGGCGTTCTCTCCTCTCTATCGTACACGCCATCCGCTGCTCGACTTCAGCTTTTTCTGGAAACCCTGTGTGTTCGTAGTGATTCCTTAAGCGGATCACACTCCTGGATCATCTCGAGGAGAAATTTGCACATCTCATAGATCTTTATCAACTTCTCTAAACCATGCCCCTTTGTCATGAAAGCAGATTAACATAGTTTTAGAAATCCTTTCTGGGCTCTTTCGTAGCACGTGGCCCTAAAAGGCAATCCTTCTTTTCCGAATCGTATCAGTCACCTTCCCAACGAGCTTATATACCTCGTTGTTGCGCCCCATTCTGTAGTCGCTGTTTTCTTGGGTGGGAACCAGAATTTAACAAAGACACATTCCACCTGTCTGTGTCGCTTTTTATGTCATTTTTATACTACATGAATTAAAAATGAAACGTTATTTTTAAAGGAAAAACGATTCGCTGGTCGTTAACTCTCCATTTGTGAATAAATATGGAAATTAAATAAAACTATAAGTAAAAAAATGTTATATTCGAACATGGAATTTCACGATTACAGGTCTAGTATGGTACGCACTTAACAGTCGACAAGTAAGGTATTAAGGTAGAAATCTTTTGTAGGCAACAGTGCTTGAAAGTCTAATCTTCACAGGAGTTTTCATAAGTTATTTTTAGAAGTGAGTCATAATGTTTCGGGGAATTGGTGTCTGGATGGTAACCCTCGGATTCTACACTGAAGAGGCAAAGAAACTGGTACACCTGTTTAATCTTGTGTAGGGCCCCCGCGTGCACGGAGAAGTGCCGCAGCACGACATGGCATGGACTCGACTAATGTCTGGAGTAGTGCTGGAGGGGACTGACACCGTGAATCCTGCAGGGCCGTCCATAAATCCGTAAGAGTACTAGGGGATGGAGATCTCTTCTGCACAGCACGTTGCAAGGCATCCCAGACCTGCTCAATAATGTTCGTGTCCGGGGAGTTTGGTGGCCGGCGGAAGTGTTTAAACTCAGTACCCCCGGCAGCCACGCTGTAGCAATTCTGGAAGTGTGGGGAGTCGCAGTGTCCTGCTGGAATTGCCCATTGCCAATGCTCGATGGACATGAATGAATGCAGGTGATCAGACGGGATGCTTACGTACGTGTCGCCTGTCAGAGTGGTATCTTGACGTATCAGGGGCCCCATATCACTCCAGCTGCACACGGCCCACACCATTACAGGGCCTCAATCAGCTTGAACAGCACCTGCTGACATGCAGGGTCCACGGATTCATGAGATTGTCTCATATCCATACGCGTCTGTCCACTCGGTAGAATTTGAAACGGGGCTCGTCCGACCAGGCAACATGTTTCCAGTCATCAACAGTCCAATGTAGGTGTTGACGGGCCCAGGCGAGTCGTAAGGCTTTGTTTCGTGCAGTCATCAAGAGTACACGAGTGGGCCTTTGACTATGAAATCCTATATCGATGATGTTTCGTTGAATGGTTTGTTGACATTTGTTGATGGCCCAACACTGAAATCTGCAGCAATTTGCGGGAAGGTTACATTTCTGTGTCGTTGAACGGTTCTCTTGAGTCGTCGTTGATCCCGTTCTTGCGAGATCTTTTTCAGGCTGCAGCAATGTCGGAGAAGTGATGTTTCATCGCATTTCCAATACTCATAGTACATTCGTGAAATGGTCGTACCGGAAAATCCCTACTTCGTCGCTACATCGGAGACGTGTTCGCTGGTGCGGCGACTATAACACCACGTTCAAACTCAGAACTTGATAACCTGGCATTGTAGCAGCAGTAACCGATCTAACAACTGAGCCAGACACTTGTCTTACATAGGCGCTGCCGTATTCTGCCTGTGTACATATCTCTGTATTTCAATGCGCATGCCTATACCAGTTTCTTGGGCGCTTGAGCGTATAATCATTAAAAAAATCGAAGAGGACTCGTCTGTGATGAAAAACGCTTCGGAAGCAGTAGGGCTCGAACGCGGTACCGCGGCGGTCGTGACGCACTCCAAGCCGCTCAGCTGCGTAGGCGCGCCAAGCTATGTGTGTGTGTGTGTGTGTGTGTGTGTGTGTGTGAGAGAGAGAGAGAGAGGGAGAGAGAGAGAGAGAGAGAGAGAGGGCAAGGCCGGACACCCCGCTATCGGCGGAGCGCTTTGTTTTCGCGATGTCTGTTTGTAAACAAGCCGGGGGCCTCGGCGATCTCTGTTACCATGCCAAGCGGCGGTGAGCGAGCACCCGGTCGCATCTCCCTTGCTATCCACCCGCTGCACACACCCGCTTCTCTGTACAGACACTCGCCCCTTTATTCCACATATTTCCAACTTATTTGGAATTCTACCCGAGTAGGATTTGCGTGACGCGAGCTACGACCAAGTGCCGGGGAGTCGACGTGAAGAAACGACGTGCTTCCCGGCGGATGTGAGGCGCGGTCTGCCCTACTGATGAAGACTGCGGGGGACTCGCCTACCAGGCGACTCAAGATGGCGACCCCTCTGGGAGCTTGTACGGTGATCAGGGCTTCAGCTCTAGCCCTCTGTGGCACGGCTGAAATATTTAAATGCAGTTACCGTGACTCGTGATAGTACGATTCCCTCCCACCTGCTTTTTTACATCTTCTCCTACATTTATATTACGCTACAGTTCAATTCTTTCGTCTTGGTTTCTCGCGCATGCCCGCCCAGACGCGGGAGACTGAGACCATAGTACAGTATACTTCGCAAACTTACGTTTAGGGGGGAGCGCTCAGTTTACGAAGTAAAGCCACGACGGCCACATTAACCCTTTCGCTGCTACAGAGACGTGCTCCCCGCATTCCGCGCTGTGCGCGATTTTGTCATCATTGCACTGCTCGCCCGTGCAGACACATGGTGTTTCGACTGCTTTGACACACTCATCATTCGATTTCACAAAAACTATTTGGCCCAAAAATTTGATTTTTACATACCTTCTTGACTGATACCTCCCCCCCCCCTCATAGATGACTTGATTTTGTTTCGATGTTCAACGCAGTTATTGTGCAGCATTAAATGTAGTAAACCATTGCACGAAATTTTGAAGAATTTGCAGAGGTAAAAGTCCATAGCGTATACTTTCCGCATAGTCGATTTTAGTAACCACAATGTTGAGAATGAAATGTGGACAATATACCTAAATTTCATATAAAATTTAGTGTATAACAATAGCTCATATTATTTAAGTACCAGATAGGTGTCATATGTAAAATTGAGAAATATTCCGTCTTTCGCGACTGTAATAAAACTTTTATTTACACCAGAGTCATTTCACTTTTCTCTAAAACGTTCTGATTAAAACAAAGTTGGCGAAGTAGACAAAACTGAATTGTATACCTAATAAAACATAGAAACTAAAATATATTGTCAGTGAGGCACAGTGCGCAAACGATTTGTGTTTGTCTCAACGGACAGCATATACTTGCGAAAACACAGATCAATGTACGAAAACATTGAATATGATGTTGCCAAAGCAGCGAAGCAAAGAATTGCGTCAGACAATCAAGTAGCTCTGAAGATGACCACAGTAGTGGTCGAAACCGGCCACCTTGATAAATAAACCGTGATCAAGACTTTTTTTTATAGTAAATAAAAAAAATATTTCTCAAAGATTAGTAGCACATCTGCACCGATATGGATTGAAACAAAACATACCGGCCGGGGTGACCGAGCGGTTCTAGGCGTTACAGTCCGGAACCTTGAGACCACTACGGTCGCAGGTTCGAATCCTGCCTCGGGCATGGACGAGTGTGATGTCCTTAGGTTAGTTAGGTTTAAGTAGGTCTACGTTCTAGGGGACTGATGACCTCTGACGTTAAGTCCCATAGTACTTAGAGCCATTTTTTGAGAAACAGAACAATAACGCATCTGGCAGATCAAGGCCGGATACATTCCCACTGAATCCCAGTTCATTTAACTCGCGCTTTATTGTAGGCAAAGTCCCATAGGAAGCAAAATTGACAAAGTCCAGCGTGTAGCCGTTTGAAAGTTAAACAGAAATAAATGTATAAGTCCACATGCACCCCGATGACACAGACCCCCGTCCTCTCCGGCGAGGAGGACACGAACACTGAATCCGCCGCAGCTGCCAGCTCCTCGGGTCACGAAGACAAGACGTGAGGGAGAGTCCTCATTGGTGACATTCTTGCGGAATCGGCGTCCGGCCCAGGAAGCACGACCTGAGCTGACTGGTTTGGTCTAGCACGAGAACTGCCCTGAATCCAACTCCGCGCTAGCATGCAGTCGGGCCTATTTTCGATTGCGTGTCTTACGGAAGAGAACAGCTCCGTTCGGCCCGCGACGTCTGGTGCGTTCGGGTTGCCTCCTGGTGGACGGTCCAAGCACGAAGCTTCCTGTGCATCACACACCAGTGAAGCACAGATGTGATATTGGCTGCTGACGCTGTAGCCGTGATGCCTCGCCACAGCACCACCGACGTGTTTAAGACGGTAGCGGGGTGTCTGTGGACTCGTCCAGTGTGTTCTGCCAGGGTCACCTGATACGCTCTCCGAGCACTGGTGCCGTACTTCAGAATATGTCGCACTACACTGTCTTGTATGCCGTTTCCACTACAGATGCACAACACTTTACCAGATCCTTTACAAGAAATTGAAATACTCCATTGCCCTTCCCTAGTACTGATTATCCATTTTATATAGCTTCTTAGTTTAATCCTGAATACTGATACGACGCGAGATACTCGATATATTCATAGGACTATACAGTTCCTTCTCTTTATTACAGGTATTATTTCACCTTTATCCACAAACAAGAGTTAATCCATTTTCTAGCGGTCGTCCAAGGACGATACTTTCTTGCGAATGACAGCATCTTCTGCTGTGCTGCTGATTCTGGCAGATTGTTTGTACGTATACTGAAAACACCAGACACCACGTTATATTCCCTCGAGGCACACCGGTTGCTACTTTCGAATCTGTTCAGCACTCTCCGTCCAGTATAACGTACAGGGCTGTGTTACTCAAATATTTCTCGAGGCAGTCGCTACGTGTGTGCGGAGACACTTTCTATGATTTTCTCTCGGTTGGGGGTGAAGCACGTGGTCAGTGTGGAAAGTGTTTCCGAAATTTGGGGAGACTCACTCTACTTGTGGACCTGCATCTGTTGTTTGCAAGTTGTCGTGTATCAATAAAGCAAGCTGTATTTCGCACGGGTGCTTTTTTTTTTTAAATCGGACCTCACTCTTCGAGGAAAACTTCTTTTGCTGCAGGAAGTCATAATGTTTGAGCTTAAAAATAATGGCTCTGAGCACTACGGGACTTAACTTCTGTGGTCATGAGTCCCCTAGAACTTAGAACTACTTAAACCTAACTAACCTAAGGACATCACACATATCCATGCCCGAGGCAGGATTCGAACCTGCGACCGTAGTTGTCACGCGGTTCCAGACTGCAGCGCCTAGAGCCACTCGGCCACCCCGGCCGGCTGAGCTTAAAACGAGAGCTACAACCAGGCGGACTTCACAGATATTCGTATGTA